>NC_040078.1:108995855-110226569 GCF_003369695.1 Bos indicus x Bos taurus
GTCATTTGGTCCTCTCTGCCTGGGATGCCCTTGCCAACATCCATCCGGGTCAGCTCCCACCTCCTCCAGAAGGTCCCCCGGGTAGGAACTGCTCCCCTCCTCAGACTCTCCCTGGCACCTGAGCTCTGTGGTTAGAGGCACAGAGTCTGGCACCAACCTGTCTAGTTTGATTCTCACCTCTGTCACTTACTGGTTGCATGATCTTGGGTTAAGTTGCTTCTCTGTTCTAGGCCTCAGTTTCTTCATCTGCAATATGGGCATGATGATAGTCCCTTCCTTGTTGGGAGATCTTAATGGGTTACAACATGAATGACCATTCACACAGTGCCAGCATTCACATGGTGCCAGCACGTAGCATCTCGGAGCCCTGTGCGTGGTGGGGTCGCCTGTGCTTGTCTGCCGAGTCAAGATGACTAAGGTCAACCCGCATGTGTGAGGCTCAGCGAGGAGGAGGCGCTGCAATGACAGGAAGCTCTGAGAGGCAGAGCTCAGGGCAGCTGGCAGGCTGGGCGGGGAGCGGGCACATGGCAGGGCAGAGGCAGGGGCCTCTTTCCTGCCTGGGAGGTATCTCGGTGAGAAAGGTGCTCGCAGGGCCACTCTGCTAGTGGTTCAGGGCTGTAGAGCAGAGTCTTGGTCCAAGAAATGGCTCTGGGGACACACAGCCCTGAGTTCCATTCCTGGCCACCCCAGGCCTGCAACATGACCTTGGCCAAGTTCCTTAGGCCCTCTCAGGCCTCAGTTTTCCCTCCTGTGAAGTGGAGACGGCGCTCGTCCCCACCTCCTAAGGCTCTTAGCACGGTGAAGCCGCAGCCCTTCCAGTATTTGTGCTGTGACTGCAGATGGTTCGTCTCAGGCCTGGTCTTGACGGCCTGCCTCATCACACAGCCCCGCCAGTGATGGGGAACAGAGCTCTGACCGAACCCACGTGCCTGGTTTGCATGGAGACTGCCTGCCCTTTGTCCAGAGGAGTTTAGATTCTTAACGAATCAGTTCACCTGGGTCCTGCAGAGCATTGACCAGGAAGGTCTTTGACTCCAATCTCCCATTAGCTGTCTCCTCCTCTCCTGCCGAGGCTTTTGCAGAAAATCATTTAATGTTTTCTCTGTGTTTAAAGAAAGCTCCGAGGGGCCATCGGGCTCAGCCTGGCTGGCTTGATCTTGAAACAAAGTGTAGTTCCCAGTGGAACACGCCAACCTCTGCTCTTAAGTAAATTCAGGGGAGCATTTCTGCACATGGCCTGGCTGGCTATATTTAGGCCTTGCGAGGGCTTTGAGTTCCTCCCCCACTGCATTATTAAGGTGTCTGGCTGCCTGAGAGGGCGGAGGCCCCCAGGGCAGCAGGAGAAGCCCCACCTCGGTGAACACAGCTGGAGTTTGCCTCGCAAGGTGTGGAATTCATCTTCATCTGCCAGTTGTGTGTTTAGAGACAAGCATCTCACTCCATCTCACTCCCGCCCCTCCCCCACCAACTCACATCCACGCCCTTCTCTGTTGCTTCCTCTTCGTTCCCATCTTGTCAGTGATTCTCAGTCTTTGGCATGTATTCACAAGTCACGAACCTCGCTCAGAAACCCTTGAGGGCTCCCCAGTTCCTGCGCGATAAGCATAACCTCCTCAGCCTGGCCGTCAAGGCCTTCCACGATCTGGCCTTCACCTACCTTTTCATCCTCATCTGCACCTGTAACCCCTTTGAGAGTGAGCTCCGTGGAAATCAGGCCTTTCATCTTTTTTATGTACCACAATATGTCCAGGGCTTTGGAGAGTGTCTAGAAGGTTGCAGGTGTTCAGTGAATATTTGCTGGATATTCGAATGATTGAATGACTAAGCCAATGAATGAACAATACCATGATCTGCAGTTCCCCAACCTCGTGTTTTTGCTTTGACGGCTATTTGCCTACCTGTGTTCTACCCCTTACAGCCCAGATCCTGCCTGCTTCTTCTGTGTACCTACCTGGTGGCCCAGCCCCTATGATTCCTGCTGCTAACTTTGACATCTGTTGTCAGATACCCAATGCCTGCCTTGGTACCTGGCTCTCCAGAGACCACACCTGCACGCACCCCTCTGAGGTCTAGAATGGGTGAGACTGCCTTTACCCCCAGCCTCCCAATACAGGAGACCTTGGGGACACTGTTGGTTGGGTTCCAGGCCACCGCAATATAGCCAGTATCACAGTAAAGGGAGTCACACAGGTTTTTGGTTTCCCAGTGCATATAGAAGCTACATTTATACTGTATTATCATCAATTAAATGTGCAGTAGCATTATGTCTAAAAAAACTATGTTAATTAAACAATAGTTTATTGCTAAAAAATGCTAACCATCATCTGAGCCTTCAGCAAGTCATAATCTTTTTGCAGTAGTTACATCAAAGATCACTGATTACAGATCACCATGACACATAGAATAATGAAAAAGTGTGGTATATTGTGAGAATTACCAAAAAGTGATACAGAAACACAAAAGTGAGCAAATGAGTTTGGAACACAGCGCTCATAGACTTTCTCGACGCTGGGTTGCCGCAAACCTTCAATTTGTAAAAATTGCAGTGTCTGCAAAGCACAGTAAATTGAAGCACAGTAAAACGAGGTCTGTCTGTCTGTACCTTGGAGAGTCCCTCTGTGGCCTTTAGTGGATGTGGGAGGGCAGAGTGGTCAGCTAGGAGGGGACTTGGACTGTCTGGGAGGGCAGAGCCACCCCTGGTGGGCTGGAGGCTGGGGGTGGGGTCCTCTCAGGGCAGAGCATGATGGCTGCAGAGGCTGCCAGCCAAGGTCAGGTGGGGACCCAGGCGACAAGGCCACCTTGTCGTGTAGGTAGAACACGGGCCAGGGGAGTGGCCAGAAAGTGACAGAGCCCAGAGCAGGAATCCCAGGTGCGGGTCAGCTTTGGTGGCCCAACAGACAGCAGACAGAAGTGGGCCAGGCCTGCGGGCCCGTCGTTGGATTAACTGTCCTTAAAGGGAAGAGGCTATGAGACAGGCATCTGAGACCAGCACTCCAGCCCGGGAAACAAGCAGGAGCCCTCACTACACCCAGGAATTAGGACTGGGGCTCCAGCCAGCCAAGGGGCTCTTGATGGTGGGCCCACTCTCCGCAGTACAGAGTTGACTGGTTAAGTACTTTCTGTCCCTACCCCTACTGGGGTAGGGTCCAGGGATCTGAAGGGCCTGGACCTATAGGAAGATTCCAGGGGTCTAGAGGGAAGGAGATGAGGCTGCCCCAGTTACACTCAGTAGGTGTTTTGTAGACATAGGCTTCAGCCACTGCAGATAATGATGGTTCCTCTCTGTGGTCACCAAGCTTAAGTTGTGCCTGTTAAATCTCCCTATTGGAAAGCTTTAGAGGACAGAAACATGCACACATACACAGACACACATGTGCACACACACACAGAAATACACACAGACACATGCACAGTTCAGTAACAACAAAGGGACACCAGGCCTGGCACCTGGGGAGGGACCAGATGACCTCCCGATGGCCCCTGGAGACTCCTGCTCTGAGCACTCAAGCCTGTTGATTCAAGGGGATAAATGAAAACAGGGTGTTTCCATTTGGGCCGTGGGTGCAGAGGCAGGGACCTCAGGCTACGTCCCGCCCAGATCTTGAAGCTCACTTTCTCCCTGGTTCTTCTAGGGTCACTTAGCTCTCAGAGGGAACAATTGCAGTAGCAATTCTCTACTTCTTTGTGTGGTCCTTTATCCTTTTCAAAGTCCTTTTGTGCAGCATTTTCAATTTGATTCATCCTCTGTGAGATAGGCTGGGATCCTTATCTCTGCTTTAAAGATAAGGAAATCGAGGCTCAGAGAAGGTGCGGAGGCTTGTCCGAGTCCCGTTGGTGGGTGGGCTGTGAAACAGGGGATTAGAACCAGGAGCATATGACATTCTGCCCTGTCACATTCTCCTCTTCCCTCTGATATGTGATTTGATTTTTTTTTTTTTGGAGAGTAGTTTACTCCAGTCATGCTGCCTTGGTGTTTCCTGGTGTGTGTGTGCTTGTACCTGTGTGGATGTGTGTGTGTGCCTGTACCTGTGTGGATGTGGGTGTGTGCATGTACCTGTGTGGATGTGGGTGTGTGCCTGTACCTGTGTGGATGTGGGTGTGTGCATGTACCTGTGTGGATGTGTGTGTGTGCATGTACCTGTGTGGATGTGGGTGTGTGCATGTGGATGTGTGTGTGTGTGTGTACCTGTGTGGATGTGTGTGTGCGTGTGTACCTGTGTGGATGTGTGTGTGTGTGTGTACATGTGTGATGTGTGCCTGTGCATGTACATGTGTGGATGTGGGTGTATGCATGTACCTGTGTGGACGTGGGTGTGTGCATGTACCTGTGTGGACGTGGGTGTGTGCATGTACCTGTGTGGACGTGGGTGTGTGCATGTACCTGTGTGGATGTGGGTGTGTGCATGTACCTGTGTGGATGTGGGTGTGTGCCTGTGTGTTGGATGTGGCTTTGCCTCTGTGCATGTCTGAGGGGTGCTGAAGCTCTGAGTCTGAAGTCTGAGGCTGGCCAAGTGCTGCTTCAAGAATTTCATCTTCCCCTCTTCAGTGCTCCCTCAGGTTGACTTTGGGCTTCCTGATGGGCAGCAGGAGCTATTCCCAGCTCCCTCCCTCCTTGCCCCTCCTCTGCCCAGCTGGGGAAGCATCCGCAGAAAAGTGGGGGAGCTGGGAAGCCAATGGGGTGGCAGTGTCGGGAGGGGGAGACTAGAGATGGCTTACTCAGTCCAGAAGGGTGGCAGCTGATGGGGCTGGGTTCAGAGTTTGTAAAGACAGAGGGACTAGAGAAGGAGAAAGCCTAAATCTCCAGTACCCACTGAAGGGGTCTGTCCTGGGACCAGAAAGGACACATTTTAAGAACGTTCAAAGGAGACGTTCAAAGGAATTTGGAGAGAGATGTGGATTTATTGTCAGGTGTTCAGAAAGGCCAGGAGTTGATTCAGGGGACAAATGATAACAAAAAAAGTGGTGATTCCACTTGGGCGAGGGGCAGGGAGGTGTTGGGGCTGGGAGCCTCTTGGCTGGACCCCAGACAGACTCCACCCCCATCTAGATCCTGAATCTCAAGCACCTTCACCTTGTGAGACTGGTGTCATGAGGTAGAGCAAAGGACCTTTCTCTTTCTCGTGTCCAAGGCAGACTCAGCAGCTGAACTATCATGGCACTGGCCCAGGAAGGCATCATTGATGTTTCCTCTTTGTGTCCAGAAGTGCTATTTGCACTATCATTGGCTGGGCTTAATTTTTAATTGATGAATTAGTAACTACTTCATCTCATTCCATGAAAGTAATTTGAAGTTGTTTACAAGAATTGCATAGTTCTTGTACACCATACATCGTAAGATAGCTAACTTATCATTCAAAGAATTCAGGGCCAGGAAAAAAAATATATATATATAAATTAGAAACACCATGTTTCCTAGGAGGAAAAAGAAAATGCTATACTGAAGTCATGACATCCATAACAGTTGCTGTAATTGGCCCGAACATTTGACTCTGCGCTCCCTGGTGGCCAAAGGGAAAAGAGAAATATTACTTGTTATATATGTGTACGTTTTCTATGTGAAAAAAAAATCACCCTAGTATCTCTGAGACAAAATTAAGCTTTCATTAACCCTTCACTTGAAAATAACTATTTCATCTGGGGTTTTAAGAGGAAGATGCTGAGAAAGACAGCATCTTTCTAAAAAAAATGGCAGCAGCAGATTTCCTAAGACGGTGCCTGGCATTCTGTCTGCTCTGCTTCTCTGCTGAAAGCATAATGACGGAAGACACAAGGAGAAAACGCCAGGAGCCTAGGCACGCGGTTCGAGTGCACAGCTCCATCAAGGATGCATCTGAGAATAACTGGAGTATCAGTGGCCAGTCCGCTCTTCTGCCTGTTCTCCAAAAGGTCATTTGTTTCCATCAGACTTTGGATTTGTGCTGGGCAAGAAGTAACCGTCTCTGGCAAGACCTGGCATCTGGGCTGCTGTTTGGTTGGATGGAGGCAGCTCCCGTTTAATTTCAAGCAGTGATTGCCAGGCTTCCCTGATTGATAATCATCACCCCTTAGTAACAAAATTTAGCATGTATCCCGATAAAGGTGATTTATCCCCTATAGATTGTCTACAAGTACACCCAGGTCAGTCTACTATGTACGTAATAAATCATACACCAGTATGTGTGGTTAAAAAGGATGAGATGCAAATCAATGTAGGTAGAAGTTAATAATTTCCTCCTTTCCCCAGTGGGTTGTCTTGAGTACTCCTTAACTGAGCACATATACCTTTAGATCCTTCTGCAAGCCCAGGCTGCTCACTGAGAATGCCTGCAGTTCTTTCCATACAGGAAAGGACAAGAGTGGATCCACCACGATCCCAGTTTCCTCTTCCATCTGTTGGGATAACTCTGCAACAGGCTCCACACCACCTCCCTGAGGTCCCCAGCAGTAGGCAGTGGCCAGACTGAGCTCCAGCTGCCCAAGTGCAGTTTGCTTGGTGAGGCACCCATCTACCAGCTGCCTTCCTTTCCCGGCTCACTCTCCTCTTCCCTCTCAGATAGCCTCAGATCTGTTGTTGTTTAGTCGCTCAGTTATATCTGACTCTTCTGCAACCCAATGGACTATAGCCTGCCAGGCTCCTCTGTCCGTGGGATTTCCCAGGCAAGAATACTGGAGTGGGTTGCCATTTCCTTCTCCAGGGCATCTTCCTGACCCAAGGACTGAACCCACATCTCTTACTTGGCCGATAGAGTTTTTACCACTGACTCACCTGGGAAGCCCCAAACCTTGAGGTCACCTCCAAATAAACTACCAACAGTCAACTCTCGGTCTAGAGTACTGTCCCCAGGGAAATGCAAATTCCCTCAAAGTTTTCTTTTGAAGGATATTGAAACTTCTTTCTTTTCACTTCAACATGGAAAAGGGCCCTGGGTTTTTTCTTCAAAACCAGTCCTGTGTCTCTTCCTACAAATGAACAAAAGGACAAATGTATTCCTGGTGTGATGATTCTGGGCTGAAATTTCCCTATCAAACATCATGGGCCCCCCTCTAGGAGCAGGGAGAAATTCCATAATGTCCTCCAAGAGGGCAGGCTGGTAGAGCCCTGGGGCTTCCTGCCTGGGGATCAGGTGCAGAACATTCCCCATGTAACTAAGTTAAGCTCCCTGCTGTATAGAGTTATTGAACATAAACTTGTTAAATTTAAGAGGACAACTGCCAAATGCAATTGATTTTTGCTTTAGAACAATTGATCTCAGGCAATTCTTTCTGACAATAGGCAGATGAAGGACCACTTGTCTGTTTCAGTCGTTCCTGGTCTGTGACAATAAAATGAAGCCATTGGTTCATGGAAGCTCATCTTTCTGAGAGCAGTGGGCAGCAGGGGTGGGGGGACATCATTCACAGCATCTAAAGGCATTTCAATTCTGTAACTCTGAATGAAGATTACTGGGTGGTGATCCCAGGAATATCCTTGTTATTTTTTGACAGATATTGAAAGTAGGATGTTACTTAGGCATTTTACTCCCTGACCTCTGCAGCCAAGTACCGCTGCCAGCTTTCCTGGCTGACGATTAGGTGAAATCGGGGCCCAGCACACTACTTTGTTATATATCAGTGGATATGTGTTATATGTGGATTTCAGAGTTGGAAGACTCCTCACAGGCATTTTGACCCGAGAAAGGAATCGGGATCTAGACCACCCTTTTCAAGGCTCACCTCCCCTCCCACTCTGATTGCAGGTCCCTCTGAATGTCCACTGCTGATAGGAAGCTCCCTGTCCAGGTGGCCAGAGGGGGAAGGAGGCTGGGTTTAGATCCAGACAGATGTGGGGTTGAATCTAGCCACACATCTTGCTGCCTGTGTGACCTCTGTCAGACAGTTGCATTTCCCTGAGCCTCAGTTTCCTTTTGCACAAAATAGAATGATTGCCTTACAAGACAGGTATAAGCATTAAATGATAGGGTCCACGTAAATCACTCAGCTGTGTGACCTTGTGCAACTTACCTTACTTCTCTGAACTCCATTTTCCTCATCTGTCAAATGGGGTTAACAGCACTTACCTCCTAGGGTTGTTGTGAAGACTGAATTGATTAGATTTATGGGAGTGGAACATTTATCACAGGATCTGGCACTTAGGAAGTGCTCGATAAAGTCGGCTGTTAGTACCGTAATTATTATTCACTCATATATGTGGGCAAGATAATAAAAGTAACACCTGTCTTGTCAACCTTACTGACTGAAGGGCTGAAAGATCCAATGAGACAGTGGATTTCTGAAGGTCATTCATTCATCTATTCAGCAAGTATTTCTTGAGAGTCCACTGTGTGCCAGGTACTGTTCTGACAAACACTGGGGAGTGAGCAGAGAGTAAGACAGCAGCAGTCCTCACCCTCAGAGAGCCTGCATTCTAGCGGGACACTAACCATGAGCATTGTAGTTAAAGTAAAATGTAGCGGGTGCTTGATAATATTGAGTTTTTAGAAGACAAAATGAACAGGGATGAGGAATAGGAGGGGGAAGGAGAAGTGGTGTGAGATCGTGGTTGGGTCCCCAGGGCCTCAGTGAGAAGGATGTTTGAACAAGATCTGAAACAGCACCTTGAATGTGTCAAAGGGACATTTAAGGGACAGTGATTGGTCCCTGCTCTGCAGAGGCCTTTTGCAGGCAGTGGACTGCGTGTGCTGCCCCAAGTCCGAGCCAGAGAACCCGCCTGCACTGTGATGAGCCCGGGCTGCTGCGGGGAGAGCTGAAAACCCTGGGCTGTTGCGGGGTTGATTAGGTGACCTTTCCTTAAGGCCGCTTCCCAGCTGCTGCAGCCTCTTTGGCTGGGAGCAGGGAGATAGACTTAGGGCCTCAGGGTGCTTCCCGGAAAGGACCTTTTCAGAAAGCAACCCTGAAGATCAGATGCTGATGCTGTGCTGTCTCCCTGCCCTGGTGCTCACCTGGCTCCCCATACCTGCAACTGACTTTCAGTTTTCTTCTTTCTGAGAAAGCAACGTCCAGTCCTGGCCTGGAGAGATGATCTGCTTCTCCATTAGCCCCTGAAGCCGCCTCTCCCCTCTCGGTGCACCTGGGCCGCTTCCCCAGGCCATGCACCTCTGTTCCTGAACTCTGTGCTCTGATTATTCCTACAAGTGGGAAAGTCGCTCAGTCATGTCCAACTCTTTATGACCCCACAGACTATACAGTCCATGGAATTCTCCAGGCCAGAATACTGGAGTGGGTAGCCGTTCCCTTCTCCAGGGGATCTTCCCAACCCAGGGATCAAGCCCAGGTCTCCTGTATTGCAGGCAGATTCTTTACCAGCTGAGCTACCAGGGAAGCCCCTGGTTATTCCTGGGTTATCCTAATACGTGGGCCTGGCTCACTTTCCCCTGCCCTTATGCAGTCAAGTCTCCAACCTTGGGCACCTGAGCCTTCCACTCTGCATCCCACATCTCAGCAGGTCACCTGAGCTGTCCTCTGGGTCTGGTATCTGTGGGGTCCTCACCCCTCCTTTGTTCCCATCCCTAATACATACCACCCCATCCCTGCTTACTTCTGAAGTTCAGCAGAGCAGGATTAGAGGGGATGTGATGGGAACTGCAGACCACACAGATGGCTGTCAAAGGACGTAGCAGGAGCCTCAGAAGCCCCTTGGACTTGAGCCCCTGGGAAGGGTCCTTCAGTGGTTCTGGGGGCCCTAAACCTTGCCTTGCTTCCCTTACTGCCTTGAACTGAAATCCTAACTGCTGCTCACAGACTGAGAAAGGGGGTCCCTTCAACACTAGGATGTTAGGGAGCTGTGGGAGGCTTCTCTGAGCTTCAGACTCCTCTCCTGTAAAATGCAGTTGATAACCCCACACCATAAGGACATTGGGAGGCTGGGGTGAGATGGTGCAAGTGAAGTGCTGAGGATAGCATTTGGCAAGTGATGGGGAGGGAGTCCAATAAATGACAGACAAGATGAAAAAGATGCTGCTGGTACTTGCCCATCAGTCATCTGCTTGTTCATGAATCATCCTAACAGACACTTATTAAGTGTCTTCTGTGTGTAGGCCTTGGCCAAGGGTGGAGACCCAGAGAACACTAGTTATGGGGCTTATCTTGGGGAGGCCATGGTGTTAACTGGTGAGGTGGTGTTAACTTACAAGGCCTTGTGGTCAAGCCTTAACAGCTGTGAGATGGAGTGCCTGGGAGACCAGCAGGAGGGCACAGTCAGAGAAGGGTTTCTATTTGAATTTGGTGGGAAAGGGCTCCTAATGGTGGGGTTTTAGGCCATTTTCCAGCAGGAGGCAACATTTTTGACTCCATCCTCCCATTCCCCAAACCTGGATCAGGTTAAGAACTGCTTGTTTTACTGGTATCCTCCAATCAGAAACTTGGGCTTGAGGGAGTGGCATGGCCAGCTTTGGCCCTTGTAACCCCACGGCCTGGACCCCACTCATTCATTCAGCTATGCCTACTATGTGCCAGGCATTCTATGCTCTGAATTTACACCAGGGAGCAAAACAGATCCCAGTCCCTGGATTAATAGAGCTTCAGATTTATCTTGGGAAGAGATGGCCAATAAAAAGAAGCCAGTTACCCCAAGCTCCTCCCAGGCTGGGCGTGGCCATCCCTGGCTCCTCTTAGCCTGGATTTGGTCATGTCCTTTCCAAGACTCAGGCTTGTCCGCCCTTAATCTCACCCAGGTTAGGTATGGTAATTCCTGGTCTTTCTTTGGACATGACCTTCATGGTACTGCTCAGGCTAAGTGTGGTCACCCTGGCCCCTCCCATGCTGGGCCTGGCCACTCTTATCTTCCCCAGAAGCAGCCTGAGTAGTAGGAGTTGGCAAGGGCTTTGGATTGAGTCCCTCTACTGCCCGGAGCTCCTTTACTGTCAAGGTTGCAGCCTGCCGTCCCCCAGCCAGTGCTGCGAAGGGGGACCCTGGCTCTCCTTCACTGTGTGTGGCGTTGAGCTCTGGCATTATATTTCCTGATTTAACAACTGCGAGTGTTTGCTGCAGCTTTACTGCCTTAAAAATGTTTTCTAATAATCCCCAGGTGTTTCTCTCACATACAATAGTCTGGCTTGTTACAGCCCAATTAAATCCTTATTTGAGACGCTTAATTAAAACTCTGAACAGAACAAGCCATAAAGCTCTCTCCTTCTCAGCCTCATACCTGTCCCTTCCCCTGTTTACTGCCGCCCCCCACCCCCTACCTCCTTTTTGGTGCCTGCCCCTGGCATTTTCTATTTCCCCATTAACTTGGTAGAGTGGGAATATCCAGTTTCCTGCCTGGGGGTTGGGTTGGGGCATGGATGCTAGGCTCTGTTCAGACACAGGGAGGGGGCTCCTTGAACCCTTGGTTCCCACCCAGAATTAGCTGCTTCTGGCTCCCTGGAGCGGAGTTCTGCAGCCTTTGCACTCTTGACATTGTGTGCCAGACAAGTCTTTGCTGTGGGAACTGTCTTGGGTGTTGTAGGAAGTTTAGCAGAATCCCTAGCTTCTGCTCACTGGACCCCAATAACATCCAACCCCTGAGTTATGGTGACCAAAAATGTCTCCAGACGTTGCTAAATATCCCCCAGACCAGGGATGGTTGTGAACCACTGTCTCAGAGGAAGGCACCATCTCAACACATCCCAACACCATGGATCCAGGAGCCAGGACACAGCAGGGCAGCCCCTGGATGCTAATTCTCACCTCCTACCTCCTACCCATGGGAAACAGTGGAAACAGTGTCAGACTTTATTTTTGGGGGCTCCAAAATCACTGCAGATGGTGACTGCAGCCATGAAATTAAAAGACGCTTACTCCTTGGAAGGAAAATTATGACCTAGATAGCATATTGAAAAGCAGAGATATTACTTTGCCAACAAAGGTCCATCTAGTCAAGGCTATGTTTTTTCCAGTGGTCATGTATGGACGTGAGAGTTGGACTGTGAAGGAAGCTGAGTGCTGAAGAATTGATGCTTTTGAACTGTGGTGTTGGAGAAGACCCTTGAGAGTCCCTTGGACTGCAAGGAGATCCAACCAGTCCATCCTGAAGGAGATCAGTCCTGGGTGTTCATTGGAAGGACTGATGTTGAAGCTGAAACTCCAGTACTTTGGCCACCTCATGCGAAGAGTTGACTCATTGGAAAAGACTCTGATGCTGGGAAAGATTGAGGGCAGGAGGAGAAGGGGATGACAGAGGATGAGATGGCTGGATGGCATCACTGACTCGATGAACGTGAGTCTGGGTAAACTCTGGGAGTTGGTGATGGACAGGGAGGCCTGTCATGCTGTGATTCATGGGGTCACAAAGAGTCGGACACGACTGAGCGACTGAACTGACTGACTGACCTCCTACCCCCAGCTGAGTTCTAACTGTTGTTCAGTCTCTAAGAGGTGTCTGACTCTTTGCCCACCCCTCCCCCCCACCAGGGACTGGAGCACGCCAGGCTTCCCTGTCCTTCACCATCTCATTGAACCATTTCATTCTCTGTCATCCCCTTCTCCTCCTGCCTTCAATCTTTCCCAGAATCAGGGTCTTTTTCAATGAGTTGGCTCTTCGCATAAGGTGGCCAAAGTATTGAAGCTTCCACTTCAGCATCAGTCCTTCCAATGAATATTCAGGGTTGATTTCCTTTAGGATTGACTAGTTTGATCTCTTTGCGGCTAAGGGACTCTCAAGAGTCTTCTCCAGCACCACAATTTGTAAGCATGAATTCTTCAGCACTCAGCCTTCTTTATGGTCCAACTCTCACATTTGTATACAACTACTGTAAAAACCATAGCTTTGACTATATGGACCTTTGTCAGCAAATGATGTCTCTGCTGTCTAGGTTTGTCCTAGCTTTTCTTCCAGGAGCAATCATCTTTTAATTTCATGGCTGCCTTCACCGTCCATGGTGATTTTGAGCCCAAGAAAATAAAATCTGCCACTGTTTCCACTTTTTCCCCATCTATTTGCCATGAAGTGATGGGACAAGATGCCGTGATCTTAGTTTTTTGAATGTTGAGTTTTAATCACAAGCTGGAGTCAAGATGGTGGGGAAAAATATCAACAACCTCAGATATGCAGATGATACTACGATAATGACAGAAAGTGAAGAGAAACTAAAGAGCCTCTTGATGAGGGTGAAAGAGGAGCATGCTAACTGAATGGGGAGTTATAGGTGACAGAGACGCCTCTGTTCCCCTCCAGGAGTGGGGATGCCCTGATACCAGGAAAGTGACAGGGTAGAGGGGGCAGCTGAGAGAAGCCCTGCCTTGAATGCAGTCACAGTTCTCTGCCTGAAGTACCTTCTTTGCTTCCCATCTTCTTGGTCTTCCCCTCTCCTTGCACTAGTACCTCAGCTTTGGACCTAATGTAGCCAGGTTCCGTTGAGTAGCCTTTCCCTCCAGGTAGAAGCTCAAGGTAGGGTGACCAGCTTCTCCCGGTTTGCTGGAGGCTTTTCCACTTTTAGCACTGAAAACCTCACGTGCTTGGAGATTCCTTCTGAGAAAATTGGGATGATGGGGAAGGAATGTCCATTGTTCATGCCACCGAGTGGTGCTTGGAGCACCTGCCCTGGAATAACGAGTTGTTAGTTATAAGCCATGTGCCCTGCATGCATCATCTCATTGCATCTTGCAGCCAGGAGAGTCTGGCGGTATGAGCTTCATCTTATGGGTGAAGGAAGTAGGACGCAGAGAGACTTACCCATGGTGACCCAGCAAGTGAAGAGAGGATTCAACCAGCCCCGCCTCTCCCCATTCTGCTCTCAGAGGCTTTTCCCACAAGATCCCAGAAAGGGGGGACCTGGACCCCTGGGGTTCCCATCTACAAAGAATCTCTTTTTGACTTTGGCTGTGGAGGAAAAGGGTCCGTCTTCCCGGTGCTGATTGCAGGCTGATGCAGAAGTAGAGTTGGCGGTGACAGGAGAGCCAGACCCCCAGACAGCAGCTGGGAGTATCCTTGGAGCCACACAGATCCTCCAGTGAGTTCCTGACTTGCCTGGTGACAGTTCCAACTCCCAGAACAAAGAATGTGATTGGAGGAGCTGCCTGGGACCTAATTCTGACCAACAAGAAGGTGGCTGATGAAGGGGCACAGTGGGGTCCAGCTCTTGTGTGATGTCAGAGCGGGTGTATAGCCTGAGCTTTAGCAACTGATATATTAAAGCTCAGAGGAGACATCATGAGCAGCCTTCTGTGGCAGGAGATAGGGTTCAGAAACTTGGAGAAATTTCAGGTTTCTGTTTCCAAAGGTATGGTTGCTAGTTGATCCCAGGAAATAGAAGGCTGTGGGGTGATTCCTAAGGAAACCTTCCTGGTTGTATAAGGGAGCTCTCTGGAGAGACTGGATTTATGGGGGTCATTTTCCAAGGTTGGAAAGAAGGGAGGTTAATCGCGAAAGCACATCAGAAGGGGTGTGATTCCTGGAGCCCGTCATTCCCCAGGAGGAATTTCGAATGCTGAGACTTTATGGCAGCATACAGAATATGCCTAGAGAAAATAACCATATGTCATAATAATGGCTGTTATTTACTGAGTGCTTACTATGTGCCAGATACAGTGCTAAACATCCTTCTTACAATGCCAGGAATAATCCTCCCAACAGGCCAGGATTTAAGTAGTATTGGTTGCCCTGTTTTTTCAGATGAGGAAACTGAAGCAGGCTATGGCACTTGCCCAAGTCAGACTGGTAGTTAGTGCTGGAGGCAGGGTTCAAGTTCAACAGACCAGGGTTGAAGTTGTGGTTTGGCTACTCTCTTCCTTGCTGTGTGGCCTTAGACCAGTTATCAACTTCCCTTTTCTTAGAATGGAGGTTGTGAGACTTGAAGAATTCATCCATGTGAATGATGATATGTTGACAGTGATGGGTGTATAGCTCATGTCCAGTACATAGGAGTGCCCTTCTTTTTAAGAGACAAGTAACACTAGCCCTTGAATGGGCTGTGGCATGGAGGCAGAAGGGAGCAAATGGTGGGCCAGAAGAGAGTGAAAAGTCTTTTCGATTTCTATTGAGAATGAGAAGAGGGTTTCACGTTGGTGGGTGATGAGGGACGCAGGTGACACGCCACTCCTGTTCTGCTTTTGCTATTGAAGGGAAGTGTTGTCAGTCTGCAGGGGCAGCCCAGGCCTCAGGGAGAGAAACAGCCCCAGAGCGGGCTTTCCCAAATTCCCCCGGCCTGGGTACTGGGAGAATTTGCCACTGAGATTACTAAATCACTGCTGGTGACTTCTGGAGCACAGAGGATGGGAGAGGCCTGGGAGCCCAGGATGGGGAGATTTCAAAAGGGAGAGTGGTTTTCAGAAACTACCAATCAGGGATCTTGCTTGAGGCTGATGTTGGTGAACATGGGTTCACTGTAAACAAAAACCAGGTTTTCTTGAAGCCCTATCATGTGTCACATGCTGTTAGGTGTGAGCTCGAGTTCTGCCAGCTGAAATTTTCTTGGAGGGGTCAGCAGACTTTAGACCAGGGGAAGGCATATGCCTGAATTCAGAAGGAGAAGCTTCTCAAGCTCTCCATACAGTGGAGAAGTGCAGATATCAAGGTGGGTTATACCTGCTCACTGATGATGTTCTGTCTACACAGAGAGGGGTCTCTGCTAGAGTGCCACTGGGCTCTGTCCTTGGCTCATAGGTCGAGTGTGTGGGTGGCTGGAAGCAGATTCCCTCTCATGATCTCAGGTCATCAGGGTTTATTGCCATGGTACGTGTGTGGGGGACCCAGTAAATGTGAAAGAACCAGGACTCCAAACGCTGAAGGGTGCTTGGGGTCTGGAACGTCCCTGGGGACCTTCTGGAGCACCCCATAGACTGGGCTTAGGTTCCCCGGTTTCTGCCCCACTTTCCTGACTGCCCACTGCCTTCTCACCCTGTTCTCCGCCTCGCCAGCCATGTCCATACATTGCTCCTGTCCTCTGTACCTGTCACTTGAGTGTGGTCTGTTATGACCTCTCCTTCCTCCTCCCTAACCTTGTGGCCTTTCAGCTTCTGCTACCCATGGCTTCATGCTTAGCCTGGCCTCGTTCAGATTCCCATGAGAATGGATCTCACAGGGCCATCGGTTTTTCACACGAGGCCACTCTCGTGGGCTTTGGGCAACCTGTAGACAGCTGCCAGTCTCAGCCAGTCATTTGAAGCCCAGGGGGAGGAGGGTTGCAGGGTCACAAGATACAAAACAGAGGTGCCCAAGGGCTGCACAGACATGGTGGATGGAACGTGACCACCATGAACAATAGTGATAATTGTTATTATTGACGGTGTGGCTGATGTGTGGTTATTAATTTCACATGTAATGTGAAATTGTGGGAAATTGCAATTACATTGGACAGCAGCAACATTTCTAAGGATCTTGATGGCTCTCTGATCTTCATGAAACCACTCCCTCCCCTAACTGGGCACCTGCCCAGCTCCAGTCTTTGGAGGCTCCCTCTCTGTCCCCACTGCTCTGCAGAGGTCACTGGCAGGGTCTCTCTGTCTCATTTGTGAGCTCTCTCTGCTCTTCTATTTGTGAAGGGCTTTCCCCAGACTAGACCAAATCAAAGAAGGTTAACTGTCGCAGAGATAAAGCTGGTGCCTAGCACACAGATTTGGAATCCAGCAATAGTCAAAAGACAAAGACATGCTATAAAAGTATGCGTGAAAGAGTTTTAGGGGTGGGTTTCCCCCCCAGGAATCTGAGAATGACGCTTTGTGTGGTGTGGCAACTAGTGGCTAGAAAGAATCACCCTCCAAAAATTCTGGGCAGCATGATTAGAAATAAAAGAGCCAAATTGGGAGGTGGTAGCACCACATTTTCCCCAGTGGCTCAGCAGTAAAGAATCCACGGCCTGTTCAGGAGACGCAGGAGATGTGGGTTTGATCCCTGGGTTGGGAAGATCCCCTGGAGAAAGAAACAGCAAAAGAGACCATAGCCAATAGCATTGCATTTTAGCTCTCAGAACTGACTGATAAAAGGGTTCTGAAGACAACAGCCAACATCTATTGAAAACCTACTTCAGGCAAGGCACTGTTCCCCAAGTGTTCTGAGGATGAAGTACTCAATTTTACAATAACTCTATGGGACTGGAGCCATTTTTGAAGATAATAGAACTGAGGAAGAGAGAGATTAAGTAACTTGCTAAAGGTTGCTCAGCTTAAAGTAACTTGAAACTTAGACGTTTATATAATTATTGGGGACATTGGGAACGAAAAAAATTTAAGTCAAATGGTGTGAAGGCAGAGCCCATGTTACATAACCAAGGAGCACATGAATATCTTAAGAAATGTTTTTTGGTCTAACACAATTCTTGTGTAAAGTGAGGGTTCCTATGCCCATTTGATGAAGGAAGAGACCAAGGCAGAGGGAGCTGAATTAACTTGTCCTAGGTCACAGTGTTTAGTAACAGAAAAGGGGATAGCCCTGACTGTGGAACGCATGCTGGATGATGTGTGGGATCCTCAGAGAGGTCAGTGCAGCTCCCTGGAGGGAGAACCAGATAATGGCCAGCACTGTCCACCAATGGGCTTCCCAAGTGGCTCAGGGGAAAAGAATCCACCTGCCAATGCAGATGCCACAGGAGACTCGGGTTCGATCCCTGGGTCGGGAAGATCCCCTGGAGGAGGAAATGGAAACCCACTTCCATATTCTTGCCTGGATCATCCCGTGGACAGAGGAGCCCATGGCTTCATGCTCAGCCTGGCCTCATTCATATTCCCATGAGAATGGATCTTCTGGGGCCATCAATTTTGGCCTGACTGCAAAGAGCCTCTGCAAAGGGTCAGACACGACTACGCAACTGCACACACATGCACACACGCATGTCCACTGATGGTCTGGGTGACACGTGGGCTCAATGACCTCCTGGCAGGCTATTTATTAGGGAATGCTCTCAAGACCCACCGCTGTGAAGGATGGGACAGGAAGCAGGTTTAGTAGAGAGAAACGTTGCTGCAATTCAGTGGCACACGGGGCCCCTGCAATCCCATAAGAAGCTCTGGAGCTGGAATGGCCTTTCCGAACTGAACTGCACCGGGATGAGAGCGCCAGGCTGGTACATCCCTGGGCTGGTCAGTTCTATGCGGGCCACCCCTGGTAGGAGGCATGACCTTGGCTGAGGCAGTCCCCAGAGAGGGCTGCTATCTAGGGAGTGGGGGGAAGTGCGAACAACCTTTCTTCCTAAAGGGGATTTGGGCAGCATGTCTCAGTGTCCATCACACCCCCTCCCCGACTTCCGTGTGTCATCTACACAGAGCTCGCCCAGGCTCACATCACATAACCAAAACTGTGAGGGTGCTTACAGATAGCCATCAGGTTTCCTGTTAACAAAAGGCTTTTGAAAGTTCAGTCACATTTTATCCTCCCAAATACCCTCTGAACAGAGAATTATTAATGTCCCCACTTGATAGAAAATGGGCTTGGATGCTCAGAGTTAAGATATTGGTTTAAGGATGTACAACAGCAAGAGGCAACATGGGGACTCATCAAATCCGGCCTCTTGAGCCCAGCCAAGTGCTTCTCACATAAGGTCCCCAGGGCTCTCTCACAGCATGTGCAGATGGTACCCTAGGTTTGCCACACTCCATCAGCCTTCCCAGCTCTTTCTCTGCAGCTGATCCATTAGACATCCCCCATGATCCCACCCCTAGGGCTTCATCACCCATGTCCCTGCTGATGCCTCCAGAACTCCAATCTCCCCCCCGCCCCGAGATTCAGGCCCATGTTTGCTCCCTGTTAGCCCACCCAGATGTCCTGAGTCACCTCGGACTTGCCACGTCCAGCATTGACTTTCTCATCTGACCCCAGGGCTGCAGGGCAGGAAGGTAGCATGAGCTCAGGCCTGGGGCTCAGACTGGGTTCTAATCCTGGCTCGCCACTTCCTAGCTGTGGCCTTCGGAAGTGGCTTAGCCCTTTGTGCCTCAGCATTCTCATCTGTAAAATGGGGATAAAGATGGTGTGCCAACCTCCTTAGAGATGCTGTGAGGATCAACTGAGCAAATGCACATGAAGAGCTGACAACAGGGCCTGGCACGCTGTCAGTGGTCCAGAAACTTGAGCTGCTTTGACAGCTCAAGTTACAAAACATATTCATGGTGGTGCTTAAAGGTACCACCCGCCACCGAGTCCCAGGTTGAAACACGTGCTCCCTCAGCCCCCTCTCCTGATTGGTCTCTGCCTCCCCATATCCTGGGCACGTGCCCCCTCCTGGCCTTCCCCATTGCCACTGCCTCAGTCGTAGTCAGTTTCCCTTCCACCAGGACCCACTATTTCCTGGGATCCATCCTGTTATTCAGCCACCAGAATTGGACTTCTCTGATATGACTATTTGATCATGGCCCTCTTCTGCAGCCATTCCTTCTATGACTCCCTGTCCCCCTCAGTTTATGGTCTGGCTTCCCAAGGAGGGTTTCTGAGGCCCCCTGCCAGTCACACCTTCCTCCCCACCTCTCCCCGAGGCCTGCACATCCTGGGATCTTGCCTCACTCAACACCTAATATCTTCCTTGCATGTCCTGCCTTGTGACCTGTCTCCCTTGAGTGACCTTCCTTCCTTGAAGTCACCCTCCCTTACTTCCCCAAACTCTGCATGGGACAGAAGATGGCATCTTGTCCCTCTCTAGGCCCCAGTAACACCATTACTGTTCAGTGAACTTGACCACGAGGAGAGGCACACAGTGAGAGGTTTCTAGCTCCATTGGAAAGCAGGAGTCAGCTTTCTTTTGGGGGCCATCCCAATCAGTCCTCTGTTTTCCCACCAGACATTGGCCTACCCCAACTCCCAGATGCACTGCATCCCCACCTGCCCTCCCCGCCAAGCTACACCTGCTATGCTGGAAGCAGCTGGGCCCCGGCTGCCCCAGCTCCAGCCAGCCCGGGGCCTCTTCCACCAGGTGTACCTCTCAGCCCACAGCAGGACACAAGTCCCCCTGGACAGAGTCTCTTATGCTGGTCTCAGGCCCTCCCCACCACCTGGCTGAGAACCTTCACTATTACTGTCACAGTTTTCCTGGGCTGGCCAAGGGCTGAATTCAGAAGGGGCAAACCACCTGAGGCTGCAGCCCTCAAGGATCTCAGTGCTCAGCTGCAGAAAGGCAGATTCCCGGAAGAACGCCTTTGGACCTGAGCACCCTGAGACCTGGGTTCAAGCCCCTGCCTCTCCCCTTGTGTGGCCCACACTCCTTCCCCTCCATCATGGTTTTTCCTCTGTAAAATGAGGGTTCTTGCTGGAAAGTTCATAAATCAGCCTCTTGTGCAGGTGAGCTGATGGGAGCAGCCGGGGCACCACGGGAAGGACCCTCAGCCACTGCTCTGCCATGTGTTTGGGGTTGCCCACTTCCTCTCCCTGGTCTTGTAAAGCTCAGGAGATAAAGAAGACGGTTTCTGTGGTCGCTTCGGGCTCTGGCCTCCGATAGTCTAGGACTCCTGTGAAAGGGAGTCTAGGAGAATTAAGAGAAGGAGTAAAAGAAGTGATGCTTACTAAGTGCTCTAAGGTATACAGCACTGTATTAGGCAAGCCTTGCCTGTGTGAGCTCACTGAATCCTCCCAGACTCTGGAGTGGTGAGGGCTTCTATCCTTAGTCTTAAGACGGGCTCAGAGAGGTAAGGTGACCTGCCTAAGGTGACACAGCAAGGGCATTGTATTGCTGACTCTGAAACCCATGTGCTTCTCTCAGGCAGCTCAGGGTAATCTACATACCCCACTCTACTTTTCTCCCACACACACCAAGGACGGGGCAGCTGGGGAGCAGGGGATGGACAGGTGGGTGGGGGCCTAGCCTCCACAGCCACACGGACTATGGAGGCAAAGTCATTGCCCCTTTCCAGGAGGCACATGGCCCCAGCAGAGCCTGGATTTGAGTCTAGACCTAAGCAAGTCTCCATCTCATCTGGCCCCAGTGGCCCCAGGGCCCACTCTCCCCACTCCCTGAAACTCTGGCTCTCACCAGAAGCCCGGGCCCTGGGCTCAGCGGTTTGTAACTGCCCAGTTGCTCCAGACCCCAAAACAGTCCCCTTTGATGCCCTCCATAAATGCCCTCCATTTGATGTTCACATCCACACTTACAAAGGAATTGTGGCATCCATTCCTCAAACAGATCTCAAGATCCTGTTAGTGCCTTCATTTGCCACTAGAGGAAACAAGTGTTGTTCTTCTTTGTAAGTTGGGCCCCAGCCTGGGCAGCTCCCTGGAATTCAAATATTAAAAATAGCTAATTAATGGGAGTGTGCCTGGGTGGAGCCCTCCGGCCGTCCAAATGCTTCTCCAGAACTTCTGGCCTGTCCACCCTACAGCCTCCGAGGCTGTCCAGAGTCTGCCCCAATTCTCCCAGTCCGCAGGGATGCACGGACATCACTGGTTCTTCTGAGCTGGTAGGTAAACAAAGCAGGATCTCGGGATGTGGGACGGGATGATGTGGACCTGGCTTTGTGGGGAAAGCCTTGCCCAGTGGACACAGCCGACTGCGGTGAAGACAGGTGGTTCCCAGGCAAATGGGGCATCATGATTGTCAGCGCCGGCTTATATTTCAGAACCAGGACACCAGGCCTAGGCTGGGCAGCTGGGAGGGCTAGGCAGGAGCTCAGGGCTCAGCCTGGCAAGTCTGAGGGCTGTGGTCAGGCCAGGGACCTGGAGGGCAAGCTGTGAAAGCCTCATTATAGTGTTGGGGTTAAGCTGTGTGCACTGAAGCTGTGCTGCTGGAGTTCAAACCCTACTGCCCTGTTACCTGTAATGTCTTAGACGAGTTCCTTGACCTCCCTGTGTCAGTTCCCCTCTCTGAAAATTGAAGATGAAAATAATGGTATGTAGTCTGCAGGATGCCAGTGAGGCTCAAAGGGGATACTGTCTGAAAGAGGCTTAGCATGGTGCCTGGGATGAAGCAGTTGCTCCAAAAGGGGGGTGTGGTTGCCCCCGCACTATGGGTGCTACGTGGGCCAGGCGAGGCTGTGAGTTAGGACTACTTCACCTGAGGCTGGGGAGAGGACAAACTCTGGCCCCAGAGCACATTCAGGAAGAAGACCCTACGGACCCCAAAGTGGGTGAACACGAAGGGCAGCCAAGCTTTTCTGGGCTGAGTGGGGACCTGGTCTGTGTCCACTGCTTGGTGGGCAAGGCTGTGCCAGGAAGCGGTGAAAGACTGGGCTTGGTCTCCCCAGAAAGATCCCAGCGATCAGAGCGTGTGATTCACAGGGGCCATTCTGCGGACAGCTCTCTCCGTCACACCAGACTCCGAGCAATTAACCAGCCAGGCCCCTGGGAGGAGCGCTGCGCGGCAACCAGAGAGTAACCTTGACCCCCTTTGTGCGCTGCCGCAGCCGCCTCCTGCCTCCTGTCTCCAAGGTGCTCGCGTGCTGTTGAAGGGCAACTCCTCCCCTGCCAGCCAGAGCGGTGAGCAAGGGCGCCTGGGCCCGGCCACAAACGCTGCACTCGGGTCTCCCACCTGGGACAGGTGGCCTCATTTGACCTTTACACGCTGAGACACTGTTCACGTTCTGGGTATCTTTCTTAGAGATGTGCCATGTCCTCATCTTGTGTGCGTGTGTGCGTGTGTGCACGGGCCCACGCGTGTGCAAAGCAGAGAAGGGATGCAGGGCGTGTGTGTGCATAGGTGTGCAGAGGTGTTGACACCCGTTTGCCTGTGTGAGGGGAGAGGACGTGGGTTCTTGTGCTGGTGTAGGAAGATGGGCCAGGGGTGCAGGAGCTGAGAGGGAGTCGGGTGTGTCTGGTGGGCAGGGGAGGAGGTGGGGCGTGTGTGGAAGGGGAGGAGGAACTGTGCTGGAGGGGCAGGGGGAGTGTGTCTGAGGATCACGTGAGACAGAGGCGTTGGAGGTGGGGAGATGGTGCAAGGGGCGTGTATGGCTTCGGTTTTAGGATGTAGTGACTGTACGCTCCCGCCACCCCCTCTCCACCAGCTCGGGCCTGTACGTTTCAAATACTTCATTGTCAGCCCTGGTAAAGCCTTTATTTATAAAGCGCGGGTGTTTCATTCAGCTTAACTGAAAAGGCCTTTAAATCACCGCAGCTGGGAGGGCTAATTGCAGTTAGAGTTGTCAAGGACTCTCTTGTCTGCTTTTGCCATCTGTGACATAGTGAATGCAAAGATCATTTTAAACATAGGCAGTTAATGTAGAGAATAATTTGAGAGCTTCAGATATTTATGGTAAATTATTTAACTTTATAGTTGAGTTTTATTGCCTCCTTATTCCATGTGTGAAGAATCTTGGCGTTTTCTGTGACTCGGCACTTTGTGGAGTTTCACTTTGCAACACTCAGGAGTAAAGTTACTCCGCACTTAACAGGAGCTCTGGATCCATTACTAGTCCTCCCACAGAAGGGACTCTGATCTTTGCTCGTCTGGCTGACAGCCACGGCTTCTCCTCGCTGCGCCATCAGGGTCTCTGGGTGGACTTGGGTGCTTAGCAGAGCTTTCTGGTGCTTGTTACCATTAAACCAACCCCTGCTTCCTGCTGCCCCATAGGTGGGAGGCGACTCTGCCAACCTCAGCCCTGCGCCACCCCCATCCCTGCTGGGGACTCCACAGTGATGCCCCTGGGGCCAGGAGGATGGTGCCCAGGCATGGGTTTTTATTTGCATTAAAGCTCTTTGGAACCTCTGTCCTGGCACCTTTTGTATCCTGCCCGAGTCCTATTAGGCAAGCACTTGTCATCTGGATGTCATCTATCTGAGTTGTCACTGATCACTGTTCAGAATTGAACCTTCCCAACTACTTAGATTTCTCTTGAGTGGCTGAAACTTAACACTTCCCTCACAGAAGATCGCCCGTCTCTCTCTCTGCCACGGTCCAGAGCAGAGGCGGTCCTGCCCTGGACACTGCAGCAGAAGCCATTGGTGCTGTGTCCATAGGCCCTTGGCACCCATCATTCTGTTCATGTTGGTAGGATTTTACTGCAAGTACCCAAGACTCCTTCCCCAGACCATAGAGCTGGAGTGCTGATGCTCCAGGAACAGCCCTTGGCCAATGGTGGATAGAAACTGGAGAAGTACCCTGGCTTCCTAGCAGCTCTGGTGGTTTAGTCGCTAAGTCAAGCCCGACTCTTGCAACCCCATGCACTGTAACTTGCCAGGCTCCTCTGTCCATGGAATTCTCCAGGCAAGAATACTGGAGTAGGTTACTATTTCCTTTTCCAGGCGATCTTCCCAACCCAGGAATCGAACCCAAGTCTCCTGCGTTGCAGACAGATTCTTTACCAACTGAGCCATGAGGGAAGCCCTCCTAGTTCCTCTAGAGGGATCTTTCTGGGGCACTGTCTGCACGTCTCACAGAATGACCCAGCGAGCCTGAGCCCAAGTGGTCCTTGGTGGTATATACTCATCTACACTCTCATTTTTGGGCTTCCTTCCCTTCCCTGCCTCACATCCCCTTTCTTCACCAGTGTTTATTGGCATCACATTGCAAATTAAATACTTGAACTCAAATCCTTGTCTCAGGTGAGATGTACAATTGAATCCCAGCCCTGCCTACCTGCTGGGCTTGGAGCTGTGACCCTTGAGCTCTGTGAACCCTTCAAATCCCTGGCTTGACTTTGACTTTGGACAAGACATATCCACTGTTTGGGGCTCTTCTCTTGACGGTTCAACTTTGGTCAGGATTTCTGTGAGAGGGACAGGGACTGCTCAGCTAGCCAGAGCTACAGTAGAGCCCCCTAAATGCATAGGCTGGGATTTCTAGGGAAAGGTTTTGTCCTTGGGAGGGGCCAGTGACTATTTTCTGTGAGGCTCCGATTCTTAGTTCAAGGTCTAAAATGACTGTGTCAAGTTTGAGCTCCGTGGCCGTGGAGGATTTATTTGAAACCCTAAAGTTATTAGTTGTGGAGCTAAACCTGTCACAGGACACCTGAGAGATGTCAGGCCGAGCTCTCCCCCTCGTCTCCGGCTGGGAGCCTGCCACTCATTCTACAAGCGCAGTTGAATGTCACCTCTGCCAAGCCTTCCCCGGCTCCTCCAGGCTTTGGCTGGTGTGTTTGCACAGCTGTTTGTTTGTCGCCCGGTAGTTGCACTTATCACATTGTCCTGTCACATGTCTGTGTCCACATCTGGTCCTGAGCCAGACCGGGAGCTCATCGAGGGCAGGGACTGTGTTGGTTCATCCTCTCTGTCCACAGGGCCCAGGGCTGGGCACAGCTATAGCTTAGGGAACATGACCTGAACTAATGGAGGGATGAGTAGATGGGTGGATGGATGGGTGGGGAGGTGGGTGGATGGATGGACAGACTTGAGGGGAGGATGGATGAAAGGGAAAGGATGGGCTAGGTGGGTTTGTGAGTTGATGGATGGATAGATGGATGGATGGACAGAAGACTTGTGGCATTCTGTGTTTGAGCTTCAGAATCAGTAAACATCCACTTTCGCCAGTGACTCCTTAGGGTCCTCCCTGGAAGCTCAGAGAGGGGGCCATAGTGAGTCTGAGTCTCTGGGGGTGTGGTGTGGGGTCCTCGAAGCAAACTGAAGGGTGAGGTCCCTTCCTCTTACCTGGGTAAGGAATGGTTGGGATGGGAGCTTTGATCCAGGGAAACTTCTTTCCCAGCCTTCTTCTGGAGTCAGCATCTTCTACCATCTCGGCCCCCACAACTTTATGAAGACCCCACAGCAAGGAAAGGGGAGGGAAGTCAGCTGGGAGAGGGTCTGCCAAAGCCCTCCGTTGTGGGTCCAATTTTGGGAGAGAGGGGGCAGAGAAAGGTCCCAGGTGTGACATGCCTGGGAGGCGGGGGGTGGGGAGGAGAAGCCCACATACAACTCCAGCTCTGCAACACAAGGTCTGGGAGTGGCAGAAGCCGGCAGCAGCCCAGAGGGCAGGAAGCAGGAGTGTCTAACGACAGTAGCTGGGGGCTCAGGGTTCAACCTCTGAAAAGCCACTGTCTGCCATTCAACAATTGCTGTCTTGTGGGAGGAAGGCTGAGGTCCCAAAGCCCTGAGATGCTGCAGGACGAAAGGTTACCCCATCACCACACTGAGACCATCCCAGCCATTCTGGGAATGGGCGGCACCCACACTTTTTGCCCAGGATGACAAAGGAGGCCAGCAGGATCAGAGGCATGTGTGCCCGTGTGCATGCCAGTCTGCACACACATCTCTGTGCAGGACATGGTGCATTCGGGTATGGTGTTCACCCTGCCGGCTCTTGCTGCCCCACCCCAGACATCCACACGAGCTCCATGAAGATTGTGCTCTGGGCCCGAGTCCCAGAGTGATGGCAGCCCCTGGGGAGGCAGGTGGTATGATGGGGTGTGGCTGGTAGAGAGGGTACATCAGGGGCCCTCGCTGCAGGGTGGCCCTAGCTTCCAGCAGCTTTATTAGGGGTGGACAGGGACATCCTGGCCTGCCTTGGAGCCTAAGGAGGGGGATGGGCAGAGCAAGGGCAACCGCTCCCACACCCCTCCTCCCAGAGCTCAAAAGCCAGGTTTTTCTGCTGCCACCCTGAGCCTCTGTCCCTTCCCCATTCCCTCCTTGTTGATCCCAGGCTTCTTTCTGAGCCCTCTGGCCTGCCTCATGGTCTCCAGGGCTAGAAGCGGCCCCTGTCCCCCATATCCTGGACATCCACCGAGGGGGTGATCCTGTTTGGGGGTGCACTGTCAGTTCCCAGCATTCTTTCTGCTTCTGCCCTTGCTTCCAGGCGCCTGTGACCATCATACTGCTCCCTGCCCGACTGTAGCCCATGTCCCAGCCTCCTTGTCCAGCCAGGTTCCTCCTCTATCCACTCTGCCTGCTCCACGCTCTGCCTGAGAAGTCCCTGAGGCCTGGCTCACCCTGATTCATCCTCAGCCTGCTCTCTATGTTCACTGCAGCCCCGCTGACCTGGGCCCCACACCCTCGCTGCCCACAAGGCCACATGATTCTGGTGTGGAGGTCCTGCCCCATCAGCTGGGCTAGAGGGGGCCACGTAGAAGGGACGGGGTTTGGTCCTCACCCCAGGCCAAGCCCCGGAAACCCAGTCACTGCCTCTGTCTCCCTTCCCTCCTGGCCGCCACCTCCCACCCTTCCCACCCTGAAAGCACCCCGTTATCCACTGACCCCACCTTCCGGTTGCCCAGAACCCTTCAGTCCCAGAGCTTAGACAAGCAGGGAGTAGCCTCTTAGAGAGCTGGGGGCGGGAGCTCTACTGTCCTCTGTCTCCTGCTGAAGCACCTGGGTTCACCCGTCCCCACCAGTGGGGTGGGTGCCGTCAGTATGCACGGGTGCAAACGTGCAATGAGAGGGTCCTTGGGAGAATGTGTGTGTCTGTGTAAGCATCTGTGAGGCTGGGGACCCAGGGCTCCCTGCGGGTGGGCATGCAGGTGTGTGCAGACATGAGAATGAGTTGTGGCAGTGTTGTCTGTCTTTTCCACACATCTGTTAATTCAGTCTAGACTCTTACTGAGGGCCTGCTCTGTGTCACAGGCGCCCCGGGGGCAGTGTGGACAGAACTCCCAGCGCCATGGGGGTGGACAGCAGTGGGAGAGACAGACCGGAACAGGCTTCAGCAGCCAGCACAGTGCCCGGGACCCGGGAAACACTCCACCAGCACTTGTTAAATGAATGAGTGCAAGTTAGACAAACTCATAAATATGTCATTAACTCTGGTCACTGACTTCAAGGAAAAGCCCAGCGCACCCCAAGACCATATGTCAGAGGAACTAATTTAAACCTGGGGAGGGACATCAAGGAGGGCCTCAGCTTTGAAAGTTTCTTGTCGTGAGCTGAAACATGGGATGGAGCTGGAAAGAGTCCTGATCAAGAGCTCCAATTTGAGGCCTAGCTCTGCTGCTTATTAGCTGTGTGATCTGAGCCAGTGCCTCGACCTCTCTGTGCCTCCATGCATGTGAAATGAAAATGACCGTGGCTCCTACCTCCTAGGATGGCAGTGAGGAGTAAAGCCATGAAGAGCATTAAGACATGGCATGAGTGAGTGTTCCCCCACCCCGGGTGCTGAAAGAGGTGTGCATGTGTGTGCTGCCGGCACACGGGGATGTGAGAAGCACGCACATGGGAGAGTGTCGGTGACTGAGCAGGTGTGGGGATGTGGGCCCATCCAAGCCAGAGTGTGTTTGTGTGACTCCCATATGCGTGGAACAGGGCAAGTACACTGCGGCTGGGGAGGAGGCGGAGGTGCGTGTATTTGCGTGTGCACCAGGCCTAGACAGGCCATCCCCAGAACCCCGGAACCCCCGGTGTGCATGTAGGGAGGAATATGCCAGCCGCTTGGTGCGCATGGCCATGGGTGCATACCGGCGTGCGAGATTGGAGGGAACGAGTGATGCTGTAACTGGGAAGGTGCCAGCGTGTGTGTGTGTGTGTGTGTGTGTGAGAGAGAGAGAGAGAAGCAGAGAAAGAGAGGGAGAAGGAGAGAGAGACAAGCAGGGGTGGCGGGGGAGAGTGAGAGAGACAAGGAGAGACGGAGAAAGAGAAGGGGAGAGAGAGAGAAGGGGAGAGAGAGGGCTGGAGCTAGAGCCGCAGCAGCAGGTGGGCCCAGGACTGCCAGAGCTCACTCGAGACAGCCGGGTTTTAATTGTCCGTGGAGATGATGGGGCTCTGGGGAGATGTCAGCTCGCTTTGAGGCTCTGAGAGCTGCAGTCGGCTCCTTGCCCTACTTGTTGGCCAGCAGCCTTCAGCTCGCCTGCCTGGCAGCCGCTGCGCCCCGGCTCCCTTCCTCCTTCCTCCTCCCCTACTTCCTGCTCGCCTCCCTCCCTGTCCAACCTCAGAGCTCGTTGTCTGACCCCTTCACCCTCTTCCATGCTAATGGACACCCCGACACCCTGGCTCCTGGCTGCCTCTTCCATCCTCCCTGAGCAGTGACTTGCCAGGATCCTCCCTCCAGCAGCTCGACTCCATCCCCACAGACCTACTGGACAGCCATCCTGAGGCAGTGCTCCTCCAACCTGAACACAAGGATCGTTTCTTCTGCAGATCTGATTCCGGGGCCTGGGGTGGAGCCTGAGACTCTGCATTTCTAACAAGCCCCCCTAGATCTGGTCTGAGTACCGTAGCAAGGTCTTGAGTAGCAAGGACTCGAGGCCTTCGGGGTCGGCTGTGAACCAAGGGCCCTTTCTCAAGAACTCCGTGTCCTCCCCACCCCTCCTCTCGGGTGATGGGCTGAGCCAGGCCGCCTCCTCTGGCAGCTGTAGAATCAGTAGCCGCACGTGAGAGAGCCCAGCTCCACACGGCCACAGCCCACGGCAGTGCTTCTGGCCAGCTGGTCTGGGCATCTGGCCACTGGTGTCCTCTTGGGGAGCTGCCTCTCATCAGCACCACTGACGCACTCCACGTGCCCCACCCGGTTCAGCTGGACAAACTGAGATGTTGCCCTGAGAGTCTGCAGGACACATGTCTTCTGGGGCTTCCTCACCTGAGCTGGCTGAAGGAGGGACTGCAGGGAGTGGGATTCAGGAGCTGGGGGCCTGGGGATGACTTGGCAACAAGGTCAGGAAGAACCTTGGGGAGGACTCCTTCCCACCCACAGTGCCTCCTCTGGGCACGCTTGCCACTTCACATTCCTTTGCAGGCACAACCCGGAGAGCCTCAGACACATGGCTCCCTTGTAAGTGGACTTGATGTTACGAGTTCATTCACTGGTTTGTGGTCTGATTTCCTCAATAGGACTCTAGGCTCCAGGACAGACCTTTTTCAGTGTCATATCCTCACTATGAGCACACTGCCCGGTATATAGTAAGGGCTTGAAAATATTAACTGCATGGATGCCCTAGGCTGCCTGTATACCCTCCTAGAAAGAATAAATAGGAGTAATAAAGGAGAGGCACAAGTTGCCCCTCATCCTTATCCTTCGTGGAGGAACAACCAGGCTGGCTTCTGGGAGATAAAATGGAGTGGATGACAAGCAGAGGTTGATCAGACAGGCCTGGCTGTGCTCCCTGCTTTGGCCACTATGAACTGTGTGAGTCTCCTAGGCTTAGTTTTCTCAACTGCAAAAGGGAGACAACAATCTCCATCTCACCGTAGCGATAAGGAGTCCGAGAACATCATCCAAGTGGAGCTCCAGGGATAGTCCCCTTTACTTTTCCTTTCTTCACCTCTGATCCTGGCTGGCTGCCTTACCACCCCACCTGCCTGGTCACTAGGCAACCAACAAAGCGGGTGTGGTGATGCCTGACTCACTCCCCCTCCTGGAGACCTAGCTCAGAGTCCCATGGTCAAGGCAGGTGAGCACCTTCTAGACCTGTCTCTCTCCACGTAGCCTTTTGCCACTTGCTTCCATGGAGAAGCCCCAAATTAGCCTGAGTTGCCTGAGACAGCTCAAGTTAGTGGAGCAGGCATTAGTTCTGGAGCTAGATTGCCTGGGTTTAAATTCAACCCTCACTTAGCAAGTGAGGGACTCTTAAAGCCTCCGTGAGCCCCAGTTTCTTCATCTGGTTAATGTGTTGTAAGAATGAAATAAAATCACCCATGTCAGATACTTAGCACAGTGTCTGGTGTATGGTCAGCACTCAATAGATTGCAGCTGTGGTTATTATCTTTGGATATAGCTCATCATTCTTATGGCCAAGCCAATGGGACAGAAATGGGGGGTAAGATGGAAGGATGGTGGGAGCTTTAGTTTCCTCATCTAAAATTAAAAGAGCAAGACAATCTTTCCTATCATTTCCTGCTGCTATGGACCCTAAACTTAGCGTTCGTATGCCTTGCTAGCTATAGTCTATACTCTCTTCTCTGGGGGGCTGAAGGTTGGGGATGGAGGAGAGAAGAGCCAACTCCACAGAGGGAAGCCAGACCTTCCCAGAACTGGGGTGGGCGGGGCTGGCCTCAGGTGGGTGGGGCCTGGAGCTGCCTGTTATTAGCTCCTGCAGATGTGGTGAGGTCAGTCCCTGAGTGTGTGTGAGCAAGGCTTGTCCTTGAGGATGTCCAGGCAGGTCCAGTGTCCAAACCATATGAACTGATCCTAGGAGCCACAGGGCAAATGGCACCCCAGGAGGACGGAGAGTGACCCAGGCAGAAGGAGCAGCAGGGGCAAAAATCCCATGTGAAAAGAAGGAGGCCCCATTCATGTCCACATGGAACCCAGCTAGCAGGGCAGGGAAGTGTGGTAGGAGACGGGCTGGAAGCCTGGCCACAGGCCAGACCACACAGAGCTCTGTAGGCCTTGGGAGGATTTGCAGTTTATCTTAAGAGCTATGGGAAGTGTCCAAGGGTTTTAAGGAGGGCTATAGCCAGATTTAAATTTTAAAAATATCCCTCTGGCTCCTGCATAGAGAACGGATTGGAGGTCCATGGTTTGGTCCTGCTGGTTCTGCTACAGTGAAGTTGTATTCTTTAAAATGGAGCTTTCCTAGGAAACTGAGAAGGACATGAGAAGACCCAGACATGCTGGAGCTTATGAGTTTGTAGAGTGTTGTGGTTAATAGGTTTTTCAAGTTGCAGGGAATAAAAGCCCACCTAGGAGAACTCACTGTCAAGAAGCACGTGGATTGGAACTGCAACTGGAAAGCCTTCAGGATCCAGGAGACCCTGGAGAGCAGCCTCTCTTTATCTCAGTTTGCCCCTCTGCCACCACCCTGTCTCAGGGGCGATGTGGCTTCAGGCTTGTGAAGTCTGAGGCCCCCTGTTCTCCTCCTCCACCCTCTGTACCTCATGGCTTCTCTGTGCCATCACTTGAGGTCCTTTCTGGCCTGATGAAAACCTTATTCTCTTTCAGCTGCAGCTCCTGCCACTGACCAGCAAATTGTTTCTATCTCTTAGTTCAAATACTCAAGAGAAGAAATCTAATTGGATCAACTTCTTTATGAGCCAGGTCATAGATTATTTGTCGTTGGTTCAAGTGTCTGCTCTTTTGTCTAATCAACTGTGTCCAAGGAAGATGTGATCCAAAGCATGGCCTCCAAGGCAGCAAGGGCTTTGTAGGGGGCAGCCCCGCTGCTCCCCTTGGAGAGGGTGCACATACCTACTTATTCCAGACCTAAAGCATTGCCATGCTATGCCTTCTAGATCTGACCGTTCAACCGGTTGAGCTGGAAGACCAAACCCAAGCCTTTGAACTCTGGGTGGACCAGAACTAGACATGAATCTCTAGCTATAGGTTAAGACCTAACTCTGACCTGTTGGTTCGTGAGTCTGTGCCATTGGTTCCAGCAGTGGAGTGTGAGTGGTTCTTGGCAGTCCAACGCTAGCATCAGGCCACAAGTTGTAGTGAGGACTGGTGGATCTGGAGTCCCCTTCTGTCTCAGTGCCTAGCCTATTAGACTGGGGTTGGATACCACACTTAGAGGCACAATTCAGTTTATAGAGGTTATCATAACCAGTAGCAATCCATCTGTCTCTGACCCCCCACCCACCCACCTCAGTGGGCTACACTGCTCCATCATTATGAAGTGGCACCTGAGCATGGCCAATCCAGCCTCTCTTGCTCTTCAAGTATGTCTAGTTCAACGTCTCCAGTAGTAGGGTGATGACAAACGGCTATAGGTTTTCATCCCTCCCTGCATCCAGGATATAAGCAGTATAACTGCAGCATCTCTTATTAAGAGGTGAAGTCTATTTTAGCCAATAGAATTTGCAGAAGGGACATTGTGCCAGTTCTAAACCAGACATTAAGACTCCTCGCCTGCTTTTACAATCTCTCTCTCTCTGAATCCAGCTACTGCCATATGAATAAACCTGTTATGCCTGCTGGGTGATGAGAGATGGGATGGATGGCTAAGTCACCCCATCACCCCAGTTGATAGTCAGTCAATTGCTAAACATTAAATGAGCTCATCCTAGACCAGCTAGCCCCTGTAGACCACAACACACTAGTGAGTTCTGCCTCGGTCTCCCTAGCCTGGCCCACATCAGTAGAGCCATTAAGTTGATCTGTAGACTGCTGAGTGAGTGAAGTCACTCAGTCGTGTCCGACTCTTTGCAACCCCGTGGAGTGTAGCCTACCAGGCTTCACTGTCCATGGGATTTTCCAGGCAAGAATACTGGAGTGGGTTGCCATTTCCTTCTCCAGGGGATCTTCCTGACCCAGACATCAGACTTGGGTCTCCTGCATTGTAGGCAGACGCTTTACCATCTGAGCCACCAGGGAAGTGCTCAGTTCAGTTCAGTCGCTTGCTCGTGTCTGACTCTTTGTGATACCATGGACCACAGCATGCCAGGCCTCCCTGTCCATCACCCAAACTCATGTCCATTGAATCGGTGATGCCATCCAACCATCTCATCTTCTGTCATCCCCTTCTCCTCCTGCCCTCAATCTTTCCCAGCATCAGGATGTTTTCAAATGAGTCAGCTCTTCACATCAGATGGCCAAAGTATTGGCGTTTCAGCTTCAACATCAGTCCTTCTGATGAACACTCAGGACTGATCTCCTTTAGGATGGACTGGTTGCATCTCCTTGCAGTCCAAGGGACTCTCAAGAGTCTTCTCCAACACCACAGTTCAAAAGCATCAATTCTTCAATGCTCAGCTTTCTTCACCGTCCAACTCTCACATCCGTACATGACCACTGGAAAAACCATAGCCTTGACTAGACGGACCTTTGTTGGCAAAGTAATGTCTCTGCTTTTTAATATGCTGTCTAGGTTGGTCACGACTTTCCTTCCAAGGAGTAAGCATCTTTTAATTTCCTGGCTGCAGTCACCATCTGCAGTGATTTTGGAGCCCAAAAAAATAAAGTCTGATACTGTTTCCACTGTTTCCCCATCTATTTGCCATGAAGTGATGGGACCAGATGCCATGATTGATCTTCATTTTCTGAATGTTGAGCTTTAAGCCAAGTTTTTCACTTTCCTCTTTCACTTTCATCAAGAGACTCTTTAGTTCTTCTTCACTTTCTGCCATAAGGCTGGTGTCATCTGCATATCTGAGGTTATTGATATTTCTCCCGGCAATCTTGATTCCAGCTTGTGCTTCCTCCAGCCCAGCATTTCTCATGATGTACTCTGCATATAAGTTCATTAAGCAGAGGGACAATATCAGCCTTGACGTACTCCTTTTCCTATTTGGAACCAGTCTGTTGTTCCATGTCCAATTTTAACTGTTGCTTCTTGACCTGCATACAGATTTCTAAAGAGGCAGGTCAGGTGGTCTGGTATTCCCATCTCTTCCAGAATTTTCCACAGTTTATTGTGATCCACACAGTCAAAGGCTTTGGGATAGTCAATAAAGCAGAAATAGATGTTTCTCTGGAACTCTCTTGCTTTTTTGATGATCCAGTGGATGTTGGCAATTTGATCTCTGGTTCCTCTTGCCTTTTCTAAAACCAGCTCAAACATCTGGAAGTTCACAGTTCCTGTATTGCTGAAGCCTGGCTTGGAGAATTTTGAGCATTACTTTACTAGCGTGTGAGATGAGTGCAATGGTGCGGTAGTTTGAGCACTCTTCGGCATTGTCTTTCTTTGGAATTGGAATGAAAACAGACCTTTTCCAGTCCTGTGGCCACTGCTGAGTTTTCCAAATTTGCTGGCATATTGAGTACAGCACTTTCACAGCATCATCTTTCAGGATTTGAAATAGCTCAACTGGAATTCCATCACCTCCACTAGCTTTGTTCCTAGTGATGCTTCCTAAGGGAAGTTCTGCTGCTGCTGCTGCTGCTAAGTCGCTTCAGTCATGTCCGACTCTGTGCGACCCCATAGACGGCAGCCCACCAGGCTCCCCCATCCCTGGGATTCTCCAGGCAAGAACACTGGAGTGGGTTGCCATTTCCTTCTCTAATGCATGAAAGTGAAAAGTGAAAGTGAAGTTGCTCAGTCGTGTCCGACTCCTAGCGACCCCAGGGACTGCAACCTACCAGGCTCCTCCATCCATGGGATTTTCCAGGCAAGAGTACTGGAGTGGGGTGCGATTGCCTTCTCGGAAGGGAAGTTCTAAGCAGTAGCAAATGCTTATTGCTTTAAGCCGCTGAATTTTACAGCGGTTTGTTACACAGCAGTAGCTGATTGATACACCTCCTGCTGGGAGGCCTCCAGGAATGTGTTAATTTACCCTTTTTAATTTATTTCCTGAGTCTGGGAGGTCCACTCCTCGAAGGCAGGACTTGAAACATAGTCAGTCTCAAGTTGCAATGATGACTCTGTATATTGATAGATGCCCCGTAATCTGGGTGCGGTGTATGCCAGGCAGCTGCACTTCCTGCCACTTACAGAGAATTTGCTGTAATGCATTGTGATGCATTAGCATAATAATTGCTAAGCATTCGCAAATGAATAGCTCACTGACTGATGGATTTTGTACAGAATCTGTGAAGGTTACATCGAGGGTGAAAACATTTCACTGTGTCAATGAACATACTTAATTTTTCTGGAAGTGCTATTTAAATTTGTGTCGTGCTATGACATTAGCATAACAAAGACATAATGCATTCGTTTATGCTGTAGTAGGGAACACTGCCTTAATCAGGGGACACAATGCAGGGGGGAGGTGGGGGTGAGATCTGTACAGAGTGGCCTGGGAGCTTAAGAGAGCAGCCCCATTGGTTCCCTGTGACCATGTAGGGGAGGTCCCAGCCCTGCAGACTCCGCCCTTAGCTTGGCTCCAAGGGCCTTGGGGGCTCTGGCAGTGGGTGGACTCTTTATTGGCTTGTTTTCTTTTCACCGATTTTCTCTTCTCACAGCACTGGCCACCAAATCCTGCTAATGGGTGGGTGGGTCTTGGCTGTCAGTGAAGAAATCCTCAGGAGAGTTAGGAAGCATTCAAATCCGGCAGGATTCACCCACCCCCTTCAGCAGGGCAAGGCAGCCTCCCCAGAATCAATCAGCTGGTCCCACGAAGCTGGGTCTTGGGCCCTTGGTCTCTCCATCCTCCTCTCCTAAAAGGGCCATCAGAGCTGTCATAGAAATAGAAAGCCTCATGAGGAGGCTGGAGGATGGCTCTATTATGGTGTCTTAATTTCCTACATTTTCTGGGTATCTGGCTCTTCAAAGGGGAAGTGTTTGGGGGAAGAGACAGCCTGCTAATAGTATACGTTGCTTGGCAGGCCCTGAGCTCCCAACTTCTCAGCCAGCTGTGCAGATGCTGGGTTTCATGGTCCAGCCCTGGGTTAAACAGATTTTTGCACAACTTTCTAGAACCTTTAATATAATAATGAATCTTATGTGTCTCGAAGAGGGAGACATAAGGGTATCAAAGCTTTAAAACAGTGGAATATGGTTTGGGAGAGGCAGGAATGATTTCATTTGTTGCTTTATAAGGACTCAGTGAGGTAAAGATTATTAACCCTATTTCAAAGCTAAGGAAATGGAAGCTTCACTAGGAAGTAATTTGCACCGAGCTGGCAAATGGCCCAGGTGGGATTTTAATCCACATCTCCCTGGTTCTGACACCAGAGGGATAATGTAAACTGGCTTCTTGAGGGGAAAGGAGGTGATTGTCAGCCAACCTGTTGGAGGGACAGACCAAATTGAGGATCACCCACAACTGCTGCTGGTCACACCCCATTTGGACTCCTATACATGACCCTGATTGTCTGAGGGAGCTGTTCTGGGGATGTTCAACTGAAGTCCAGGCTGAGAAAGGAGTAACTCTCTCTGTCCCATGGCCAGGGGCCCTTCTGGCAGAAAGCATGTGGCTCAGAAGTGTAACTTGGGAGGGGGTCAATCAGTCCTCCCTGACCCCTGGGTTGTGGTTCACAGAGGAGGTCACTTGAGTGTCACTTGGGCTGGTGTGGAGTGGAGGGGGTGCAAGGAGGTTGCAACTCAGACCCAGGTGGTGACTCAGAGCCCTAGAAGGAGTGAAGAACCAGCAGATTCAAGAACCAAGGGGAGGGGATGGAATCAGCCCCAGCACCGTCCGCTGGAGCATAGCAGACCCTTGAAATACAGTTGATTTCACACCCCTGAGTCCCAGGTGTCAATTCAGGTGGTTTTGAGGTCTGCATAGTGGCTGAGCTTCCGGGGTGGGCACCTCCACTTTCACCCGCCAAGGTCTAAGGCCCATGGGGATGGGGGAACAATTTGAGTGGGTCCCATTGGCTTTTTCCTTGGAGCCAGGAATTTCTCACTCTTTAAGGGAGCACAAGTCCTTCTGGAATCTGATGAAAGTTATGGAGTCTTTCCCCAGAAAAACACACATTCATATAATAAGTTATATACAATATGAAGGGTCACAAGTGTCATAAAGACCAACCTTTAGGCCTCCTGTAAGGGGTAAAAGAATCTGAGACTTAAGACCCTGCCAAAGGGAAGAGGCAGGGAGCCTTCCCATTGGCTGACCGGGACTCAGCCAGTTGCCCTAGGTTGGCATTCCAGGGCTCATTTCAGCTTTCATCTTCCTCTCTAACCACACATACCTGCCCACACCCCACATTCCTGTCCTCTGCTCCAGCCTGACATGACAGATCACTGTCTCCGGACATGCCATGGGTCTCTACTTTAGGTTCCCACTTGGGCTGCTCTTCTATTAATCCTTCTGCTGCCAGAACAAAACTTGTCCACTTTTCCTGATAGCTTCTGATTCAATCCTGTTCAATGGAGCATGTATTTATTGAGTACTTTTCACATCCTCTGTGCTGGGATACAGAGAGGAACAGGTAAGATGAATCACTGATTCCATGTGACCAATAGGCCAGTGGGCAACCAGACAAAGAAATAAGCATTTACCAACGTGATGAGTATTATAAAAAGGCAAAAGTGGAGGGTGTTCTGGGAACAATGAGGGGGGGTGCTTCATTTCATGTAGGGTGAGGTTTCCCAAATTCTGATCATTTAAATTCCATCCTCACAATTTTTGCCACATCAGCATATCATCTGTACTACTATTTCTTTTTTTTTTTCCTTTAAACTCTAAGTGGGCTCACTGATCTTCTTAGTCTTGTCCTAAGCAATATTATCTGTGAGGTCTTGGATATTACTGTAGTATTTATATATACATATATATATGTATATTTAAAGTTTGAAGTTTTATTTATTGTGGTAAAATAGAAACTTCAGTAAAATATAAATGAATATAAATTTTAAGCATTTTATAATGTATGATTTGGGGGCATTAAGTACATTCATGATGTTGCACAACCATCATTGCTATCCATTTCTGGGTTTTTTTCATCATCCCAAACAGACTATACCCATTAAACAATAATTCCATTATCTCCTCCTTCCAGCCCCTAGTGACCTCGGTTCTACTTTGTGTCTCTATGGATTTGCTTATTCTAGATAACCCACAAGGGCAGAATCATAGAATATTGTCCTTTTGTGCCTGGCTTGTTTCACTTAGCATAATGTCCTCAAGATTCATTCATTTTTGTAGCCTGTATCTGAATTCCATTCTGTGGTGGTGCAGGGCTTAGGACTCCACATTTCCACTGCTAGGGGCCTGGGTTTAATCCTTCACTGGGGAATAAGACCCTGAAGGCCGTGTGGAGGGACCAAAAACAAGACAGACAAACAGATTCCTTTTTAAGGCTGAGTAAACGAAGATCGTGGCATCTGGCCCTGTCACTTCACGGGAAATAGATGGGGAAACAGTGGAAACAGTGTCAGACTTTATTTTTGGGGGCTCCAAAATCACTGCAGATGGTGACTGCGGCCATGAAATTAAAAGACACTTACTCCTTGGAAGGAAAGTTATGACCAACCTAGATAGCATATTAAAAGCAGAGACATTACTTTGCCAACAAAGGTCCGTCTAGTCAAGGCTATGGTTTTTCCAGTGGTTATGTATGGATGTGAGAGTTGGACTGTGAAGAAGGCTGAGGGTTGAAGAATTGATGCTTTTGAACTGTGGTGTTGGAGAAGACTCTTGAGGGTCCCTTGGATTGCAAGGAGATCCAATCAGTCCATTCTAAAGGAGATCAGCCCTGGGATTTCTTTGGAAGGAATGATGCTAAAGCTGAAACTCAAGTACTTTGGCCACCTCATGCAAAGAGTTGACTCATTGGAAAAGGCTCTGATGCTGGGAGGGATTGGGGGTGGGAGGAAAAGGGGAAGATAGAGGATGAGATGGCTGGATGGCATCACCAACTTGATGGACGTGAGTTTGAGATGGTGATGGACAGGGAGGCCTGGCGTGCTGTGATTCATGGGGTCACAGAGTCGGACACGACTGAGCAACTGAACTGAACTGAATATTCCATAGCTCAGTCGGTAAAGAATCTGCCTGCAACGCAGGAGACCTGGGTTCGATCCCTAGGTTGGGATGATCCCCTGGAGAAGGAAATGGCAACCCACTCCAGTGTTCTTGCCTGGAGAATCCCATGGACAGAGGATCCTGGCAGGCTGCAGTCCATGGGGTCATAAGAGTCAGACACTACTTACCAACTAAACCTCCACCACCAATATTCCATTGAGTATATATAACACATTATTCATCCAGTCTTCACTGACAGACATTCAGATCATTTCCACCCTTGGGTTATTATGTGTGCTATTTATATTTTAGTATATGTTAAAACATATACATAGCTATTAAAGTAAGAAGATAGTTTCTTTGTGATCATTTGTCCTGAGAGCAGAGCCCAAGATAAGGTCTTCTAGGAAAGAACTTGAGTACAAATGGTTTATTTGTACTCAAGATAAGGACTTGAGTAGAAAGAAAGAAAGAAAGAAAGTGAAGTCGCTCAGTCATGTCAGACTTTTTGCGACCCCATGGACTGTAGGCTACCAGGTTCCACAATACATGGGATTTTCCAGGCAAGAATACTGGAGTGGGTTGCCATTTCCTCCTCCAGAAGATCTTCCTGATGCAGGAATTGAACCTGAGTCCCCCACCTGGTAGGCATTGTAGGCAGATGCTTTACCGTCTGAGCCACCATTTGGGATTGCTTGAAGTGGATCGTGGATGGGGAACTGTCCACTACAGCTGTGCTGAAATCAGGTGAGCAGAAAGGATGCGGTATACTATTTCATAAAGACTGCTACCTCATCTAAAGACGTTTCTTATACCTGATTCTATATTTTGAGAAGCTTAGCCCTAAAGAAAGTGATGTCTAAGCATCACCTGAAGAAAGAGTAAGAGCTAGTCAGGCAGAGAGTGTGAGAAGGGTGTTCTTGGTGGAAGGAACGGCTCAGGCAAAGACCTGGAGTACAGACAAAGCAAGGTATGTTTCCAGACCAGAGCTGCTGCAGCAAGGAGGAGGAGCAGAAAGATGGCTTGGTGGAGGTGAGCAGAGGACAGGCTATGGAGGGCCCTGAGTGCTGCAGTGATGTCTGTATGTTAAGAGCCATGGGAAGCCTAGAAAGGATTTAAACAAGGTTTGTGTGATGTGACCACCTGGTGCCTTGCCTTTCTTCCGTTCTCCTGGGGCAGAGAGTAGATTGTCATGGGTCACTCATAATACTTATCTTTCCAAGAAACTACAGAGGGAGCCGGTCAGGGTTTTGCATTCCCAGGGTCCTTTGGCATCTGGTACATGATCAGAGTTGACAGTGATGATGGTCAACTAAGCCTGAGCCTAAGCCTGAGACCACCTTGGCAGGCCGCCGAGCCCCTATGTGTCTGGGCAGTTTCTTCAGTGTTAGAGAATCCTCCTGTGGACACACACATTCAACCCCATCCTTTGGCCTCCAGTGTAGCAGAGAGGAAAGGGTCCCATGGACCTGGGTCCCACTTTTGCCACCAGCTATCCAAAGAACCCTGAGCAAGTCATTTTCTTCCTGGGGTCTTAGTTCAGGGCTGTTAAGCAGGAGTAATAGTGTTTTTCTTGCCTGGTTTTGGGACAAGTTCCATGAGAAAAATTTACTAAGGGCACAGCAAGCCTAAGTGCTCAATTGCTCAAGACATGGGGATTTCTTTTGTCAGTACCCTTCAGTCATCTTGACTCCCTGAACATAACAGCCCAGCCTACCTAAGGGAAAGGCCACATAACAACAGCAGAAGGAATGTCTCAAGATAGTAAGATCCCTTATTAGGACAGGTCCCACCTCTCATTTCTCAGAAGTCTGCTTCTCCCCCTTCCACTCTGTCTGCAGGGCACCCTTATCCAGGGGCTGACTAGGGTGGTACTTCGCTTTCAAGGTGTTGAAGCCAGGCAGAGCTGGGCCATTCCAGCAGGATCTGTCCAGTTCCAGTCTGGGCTGGCTCTTTGGATGTAGACAGAGTGGAGTCCTTGGGGGCTGCAAAGCAGCTCCAGCCCCAGGGAGGTTCTGACAGGCAATTCCCAGGGCTCCCAGGCCCTGTGGATTTCCCTTCAGAAATAATGGCCTTGTTGGGATGCTGAGCACATGGCAAAGCCCACGCCAAAGATGGATCAGGAGACTCCACGTGTGGCCCGGCTGGGATGATTATAGCCGCTAAGTGAATTGCCAGTGCCTCCTCAAGCCCCATTCTGCCTGACTTTGTGATTCATTTCCGTTCAGAGAAGTTTAATAATTAGCAAAGGGGATTTCTAACAACAGATGGCACCTGGCCCCGGGGAGTGGTTCTGCTGTAGACATACTTCGCAAAGAGGTAAGCTGGAGATGTTCTCTGCTCCCTCCAAACAGGTGTCTCCAGGGTTCTGTGACTGTTAGGTCTATTTGCATAATGTGGCTGCAGGATGAGTAGGAGGAAGGGAGGATATCATCTGGGCGCTCATGGGAGTTCGTGGCTCTGCTGGAAAGGGGATGCCAGGCAGTGGTCTCCTTCACTCTGTTATTCATCTGGAGGTCTTCAAACATAAGAAGGTCAGAGCAAGAGCCTTGAGAGACCACTCAAGAGCCCGCTGGGATTGAAGCAAGATAGCGCAAATGGGCTAGGAGCCTCCAGGAACCTGTAAGAGGCCTCTGATGTCCAAGCAGAAACTTTCCCTCCAACCGCTTCTGAAAGCAGAGCAATTTGCTCATCTCCCATTCTCTTCATGGTACAGAGGAACAGCTTAGACCTTGGTCTCAATTTTGGAAACCCAACTCAAAGTAGCTTAAATAAAAGGGGAATTGGCAGGCCCTCTGAATTGGACAACTGAGGGGTAGGCTGGCTTCAAACTTTACCTACAAGACCAGGCTATGCCATCTTTGGCTTTGCTTCTGAAAGGCCTAGATGTGGCCCCATTCTCTTCTCTAGCATAGATTTTCTTCCACTGGTGTGGGAAAAACGTTTCCCTTGGTAGCTCTGTCATAAACCCTCTGATGGGTCTGGACTGGGTCATGTGCCCATCCTAGAGTTGATCTCTGTGGCAATGAACATGACTATGCTGACTGGCCAGCTTGAACATTTGCCCACCCTTGTGGCTGAGAGAGAAAACACTGATCGACAGTCCCACCAGAACCATAAGGGGTGAAGGTTTTCCAAAGGAAGGGCTGCAGAAGAGCCAGACCAAACATGTTCTGGAGATCCAAAAAGAAGTGAGAAGCCATGGTCACACAGCACGGAGCTGAGTAGAGAAATCAGGCTTTACTTGGCTAGTAGCTTCTCATGCCTTGGCATATCTCCCCAGTGAGGGCTTGTTGTGACCCCATCATCACCTAGTGAGTGTCTCCTGGGACTTGTCCAATGAGCCAGGACTGTGTTGGAACAAAACACAGGGTGTTTATTTTTGTGGTAGTTGTAGGCTACTTGAAGAACAGATGTGAAAAAGTAGTTGCAAAAACCAAGAGGAATTAAGAGATGTTGCAGGGTAGTTTGTGGAATTAAGGCATGATTCATTTCCTGGAGAGCACAGCAGATCCATTACCAGGAATTAAGATGAACAAATAATCACTGTGCGATGGAATGGGTTTGGGGTGGGGGGAGGGGTCCTGGAGGGCTTGAGAGAGAGAGGTCTTACGAGTCAAATTTTCAAAGGTGAGCTGGATTTAGATAGGGTATTCCAGACAAAGCAAATGGCATGATGTAGGACCTATCCAACCAATAATCCACCCACTCACCCTTTTATTCATTCTACAAGATACTTATTGAGTACAATTTATGTGCTAAGAATTGAAGTTACAATGGTGATCAAAACAATAGAGCATGTAAGGTGAACGATGAGTAGAATGACCCGGCTGGCTTAGAGAGTATTGTGAAAGAAAAGGCTGAAAATGTAGTTTGGGTCAGACTATGGGAGCCTCAAATATCAGACATAGGCATTTGAGAATTTTTCTGGGGGCAGCCAGGCCTGGCATGATGAAGTGACCTTACTCAACACCCAAGGATGCCACGGGAACAGCCTCTTAGGTCAGACTAGAGGTTTCAGGAGCGTAGAGACCCTCCGCTGCTCTGACCATAGAGTGATCTTTTCCCAGATCACAGAAACTGTGCAGTCAGTTGATAGGATTTTCTCAATCACCCCAACCCTAAGGCATTTTAATTAAACATTTGGTGCCTGCTAACACTGGTTCCCAGGAGTCAGTAGCAGATGACATGACCAATGATTATTCAGTTTTCAGATATCACACCTGACACCAAGCATCCTTGCCAGCCTGTTTGACCTCACCCTTCTTGCTGTCATTGGTGAGATGACTTGTGTTATGTATCTTCTCCCTGCCAAAATGGGATTTCTTTACAGTACTTCATATTGTTTTGACACAATCATAATTTCTGTTGGCTGAATTGTTCTTAGCTTTTGTGATAGAGTTCTGTCCAGCTACGTTTTCTCAGTGTTCCACAGAGAGCACTGTGATTTCTGGGTATGCCATACCCAGATGCACTTAGAAAGACTTGTGTTGCAGCCTGAAGCCAGGACCCCGTGACTTTATTGAACTCTCTGAGCTCCCTGTCAGCCCTTGATGAATTGCTGCTTATCCTTCTAGTACCTACGCCAGTGTTCTCTTGGATTTGAAACCTTTTCTGATACCCTTAGAAAATAAGGAATCTTTCCCCACCACAGGCTCACGGGGCACCTTGCACATAGCTCTACCCTAGTACTAATTTCATTATCAGGGTTTTCGTATCTGTACCTCCGAGGCCTAGGCACCGGCCTGGTACATGGCTGGTGCCAATAGATGTTGAATGAGTGAATGAATGAATCTATCAGTGATCGTGTGTGGAGGAGGTTCCATTCTCAAGACCAAAACTCTGAAAACTCTGTTCCTTAAAATCCCCAACAGCACAAAACCCAACTCCTGTTCCCACATGGCAGACTCAAAATAAAACAGATCCCACTCACCTGGTTAGCTCCTGCCACTGGTCTCACAGGGGGCATACAGAATGTGGATGACCAGACCTAGCCCCCATGCTGGTTGCCAGGGCGGGGTGACCTCCCTGTATGAGTCCATTCCTTCCTCTTCTCCCTGGCTGTCTCGATGGGCCCCTGCCACTGTCAGGGACCTGCTCAGCCTTCAAGGAGGCTCTTGGCAAGAGAACCTCCAGGGCTGATTGAGGAGACGTGCTGGAGGATACTTGCCTGGCCTTCTGGAAAGTTTGCTTTGTCGTGGAAGCCAGAGTAATTTGGGGAAGAGAGGGTGGCATTTGCAGTCAATTCCATTAATCTGGTTTTCCCATAGGAAGCAGAGGGAGTGGAGAATGGGGGCTGGCTCTGCCGTAGGCACTCTGGTGAGGCCACTTAATTAGTTTGCCTCCCTTGAGAGAGGATTGGAAAGGCTCGCTGCCTTGGTTTTGTCTCCAGGATGAGTCATTCTCTTTCAAATTGTCGATTGTCAAACCACAGTCAAGAGTGTGTCCTGGGTGAAGGGTCAGTGCCGTCCTGACAGGCATATCTGTTCCCAAGACACCTGCAGCTGGGAACTGAGGGCCATGCTGCTACCAAGTTACTGGCCTGGATGTCTTAGCAAGGGCTGCATGGAGACCGGGCTGGCCCCGTATGGAGCTGTTTCTGGAAGGTGGGAGGTAGGGGTTCCAGGCTGAGAGGAGGAAGAAGCTATTGAGACTGTGTCCCAGTGTTGGTGGACTGGTGAGATGTCTGTGTGTATATAAGAGAGTGAAAGTGAAAGTCGCTCGGTTGTGTCCAACTCCTTGTGACCCCATGGACTATACGGTCCATGGAATTCTCCAGACCAGAATACTGGAGTGGGTAGCCATTTCCTCTTCCAGGGGATCTTCCCAAAAGTGAAAGAAGTGAAAGTACTCAGTCATGCCCGACTCTTTGCAACTCCGTGGACTATACAGTCCATGGAATTATCCAGGCCAGAATACTGGAGTGGATAGCTTTTCTGTTCTCCAGGGGATCTTCCCAGCCCAGGGATAGAACCCAAGTCTCCTGCGTTGCAGGCAGATTCTTTACCAACTGAGCCACAGGGAAGCCCAAGAATACTGCAGTGGGTAGCCTGTCCCTTCTTCAGGGGATCTTCCTTACCCAGGAATCGAACCGGGGTCTCCTGCATTGCAGGTGGATTCTTAACCAGCTGAGCTACCAGGGAAGCCCATATAAGACAGGGGTAGGTAAGTCAGAGGCCTTTGAAAAGGCAAGTGAAGCTAGTGTCTGAGCTGCCCAAAGCTTGACTGGAAACAGATTAAAATATTCCTTGTTCTTGGGGAGCCTCAATACCTGGCGGAAGGATACTTAATCAACCCCCTTAACAAAGAACTTCTCACTTACCTTTTGGGAACATGTGCTGTTCTCAAGAATCACCAGTTATCTTTCCCTGCAGGGCAGTGGTAAAGATGGAGAGGGCAGAGACAGAGAAGGAGAAAAATAATGCTAGAGAGAGAACATGACCAGGAGACAATATGAAGAGACATAGATAGAGAGGCAGAAAGAGAAAGATGTATCAGCAGATGAAACTGTGGGGAAGTGAATAAAGGTGCTCCCATAACCCATGATGAAAGTTCCTACCTTCAAGAGGTGGATATAGATGGGGCAGGGTGGTGGGGAGTGGGGGGTCTGTACCATCACAGAACACCTGCCCTCTGCTCTCAGTGGAGTCAAGGACCTGGAGCTGAATCTGGGTTTCTGTTCCCAGGAGCTTGGGAGCCAGGTCTTTCAGAACAGGCTCAGTTGATGAGTATATGTCATTCATATACTGACTCTTATTGATTGAGTGGTTACTGGTTACTATGGATCACAGATCCATTATCTCAATTAATTCTCACAACAAGGATATATTTTTGCCATTATTAGCCCCATTCTACAGATGAGGAAACTGAGCCTTTGAGAGCTGAAATAACCTTCCTATCAGTGGCAAAGTTGGGCTCTAACTCAGGCCTGTCTCCAAAGTGTATCTTCTTTGCCCTCCTGTCGTTCACCTCTCATCATACACCTTCCATGGCACTGCCTAAAGACTCCTCTTGCCCCCACCCCTCTGTGTCTGTCCGGCTGGATTTTCTTCTTGGTTTTCCCTCCTACTTCCTCTTTACCTCCTGTTCTGTCACCTCCCACACTGCCATACCACAGTCTGTGGTTCTGAGTCCTGGTGCTGTCTTTTCTCAGCCAGCCACAGATGACCCAGGGGTCTCTGCTCCCTTAGGTCCAATGTTAGGCCCCTCAAAGGCCTATAGCGTATACATGGTGTGACCCCCTAGGTGGGGGGCCAATCAGCTCCTGCTGGGCATGGAGATGGGAGCAGAAAGCCAGAACAGGCTGGGCGAAAGCAACAGTCAGAAGCAGTACTCAGGGCTTCGTGGTGCCCAGTAGAAGGGGCCCAGGACTGAGCACATGGCCCCTGGTATCTCAGCTTTCAGTAGGGAAGGGACAACCAGGAGCTAGGAAAGAGAACTGAGGACCAGAAAGCTCTCCTATGCACCCAGAGACCTCTCTGACTCCATGACAGTGCAGCTCAAATTGTACTACCATTTTCAACTCCTGCAGATTGGGTCTGTGCACAGGTGATTGGAGTGATAGAGGACAGTTCACTGGTTTTCCTCTGTCTTTTATCCTTAATACTTCTGACACCAGTTACTCCCCACCCCCACCCCCCACACCAAGTAATTATCCAGTTTTCTGCAGACACTGACTGGGTATCCTACAATTTAACTCCATTTTGACCCTATCTACCGGAGTTAGTATCAGATTTCGTGGGTTAAGATGCTCAGTTCCAAAGACTGCCTCTACTTCAAACACCAGTCACAAGCAGCAGGTCCCCAGGATACCCACACTTCTGTTTGACTTGGCTATAAATTGAGGGTGCTCACAGCCTCCTCCTCAGGTTAGATAGTTAGTTCTAATAGTTCACAGAACTCAAAGAAACTTACTTATGTTTAGCAGTTTACTATAAAGGATATGAGAAAGGATATAGATGAACAACCACAGGTGCAGAGGATGAGAGCTTCTGTCCCTGTGGAGCTGAAGTGAACCACTGTGCTGGCTTATGGATGTGTTCACCAACCTGGAATTTCTGTGAACCCACACTGATCCAGAGATTTTTATGGAAGCATCATCACACAGACATGATCAATTATTATTCAGTCTCTGGTGTCTTTCCCCTCCCAGGGCTGACCACTAATGGGGCTGACCACTCCAAGTTTCTGATCATGGCTTGGGCTTTCTGGTGACCAGCCCCTATCCAGAAGCCCACCAAGAGTCATCTCGTTAGAACAAAAGACATTTCCGTTGCCCAGGAAATTCGAAAGGATGTATAAGGTCTGTGTAAAATACTCCTATCACCTCCATCACTGAGGAAATTACAAGGATGTTAGGAATTTTGTCAGGAACTGGGGTCAGGGCAGAGACCAAATAAATCTTATAAAGTCACAGGTGACCCCTCAGGACAAAAGATAATTACATTAATACACAGCTGGCTGGACCTGCACTCTTGGTGGGTGCCTCTCACCAGCCAGCATCCCCTATGGCCCAGCGTCTATTGGGATCATGGGCCGTATTTCTCTTTCAGAGCAAAACTTGTGTTTCAGGTGGGATTGAGAAGTGCCGTCTCAGCACGATGCTTCCCCGGCTAATATAGCAGTGTGAAGGCTCATCCCTGGAAGGGCAGATTAATCATTTCCGCCTGGAGTCACCATCCGGGCCAGATTTACGGTGGCGGGAGCATGGGAGCCCCCGACTTTATGGTCTTGTAAATTACAGAGCTGCTTGTGTAAGAAGCAGGCTGGGCTGTAAATCATGTGTAAGTGCTTGTAAATTGGGAAACAAATAGTATTTTTGCTTAAATTACCCTCTTTGCCATGTTTCTTAGGGAATCGAGGTTCCATAAAGGACCTTTAACCTCACTGGGACCAAAATTCCCGCTGGGACTCAATGTAAACCATCTCAAAGTCTTTCAAAGCCACATCCCAGCTGGTCTGGAGGCCTTAGGGTCAAATGGAGAAGAATTGACTGCGGTTGTCATAAATCCCTCTTTTAGGCAGGCTTAATCCACATTCTCCTGGGACCTCCTCCCCACCCCCACCTGCCCCCGGCTTTGTTTCAAATTAACCCCAATCCCAGCTGGCCCCTCACTACAGCCGGTCCTCCCCAAGGCTCTGGGAGGACAAGCTCACGCGAGCTGCAGAGAATCCACTTTCATTCCTCTTTCTCCCCCACGCAAAGGCAGTGACTCAGCGTGTGCCGGTAAGCGTGGCCTCTGTGTTAAGACGCTGTCTACTGGCTTTTTCTCATCTTTTCCTATTTCAATGAAATTACATTTATAATCTTTTTGCCTGCCTTGGTCAACTTTGAAGAGTCATTAAATTTGCTGATAGGCAGCCTGGGAAACTTTAATTGAATCAGGAATCATGGGCTCCTAGAAGGTTCAGCCTTCAGGGGACCTTGGGGACCACATAATTCAACTGTTTCATTTGACAGATGAGGAAATAGAAGCCTGGGATGGTTAAGTGACTTGCCCAAGGTCATACTCTGAGGGAGGGCAGCTCTGGGAGGAGAACTGAGCCTCCCTTCTCAAGTGTGGCACGCTTTCCACTCCTCAGGGCGGGGCCCCTTGGATTTAGCTGTCACTTGTACAGCTCTGCTGTGTGATGAACCCTACCAGGATCAACAGGTCTTTGTCTTATTACTGGGAGAATTAGCTCATTTCAAATCCTTCCCCAGGAGACTGGGGCTGTGATGGGGGCCCCTGGCGGCTCTGGGAGCTTCCTTATGGGCTCTGGCATATGATTTGTGTCAGATGCCTTGGAAACTCCACTTTGCGAAGTGGCACCTGAGGCTTGACTTTGATGAGCTCTGTTATGGCTGCACTGATCACATCATGTGGGGTAGTTGCAGGGAGAGGAGCGGAAAGAACATGAATAACCTTGGATCCAGGTGGGGCTACTCACCATGTATGTGGTCTTGCCCAAGTCACCCCCCTGAGCCTTGGTCTCCTCAGCTGTCAAATGGGCCTCAGGAGCTTTCCCTGGCAGTGTTACTGTGAAGACAACAGATACAGCATGAGAAATCATCTAGGTACATGGAGAGCCCTCGTCCACGCTGGTTGTATAAGAAGGGCAGAGATATGGAAAGTGAAAGTGAAAGTCGCTCAGTCGCGTCTGACTCTTTGCAACCTCATGGACTATATAGTCCATGGAATTCTCCAGGCCAGAATACTGGAGCGGCTAGCCTTTCTGTTCTCCAGAGGATCTTCCCAACCCAGGGATCGAACCCAGGTCTCCCACATTGCAGGCAGATTCTTTACCAGCTGAGTCACAAGGAAAGCCCAAGAATACTGGAGTGGGTAGCCTGTCCCTTCTTCAGCGGATCTTCCCAACCCAGGAATCAAACCGGGGTCTCCTGCATTGCCGGTGGATTCTTTACCAACTGAGCTATGAGGGAAGCCCCCTGAGATGTGGAGCTTTGGGTTTTAAATGACCTGAACTTGTCTGCAGAGGCTCTATATGTAAGAAGAGGGAGAGGGATAACTGAGTGGAGGGCATCCGTGCTCATGTGGAGCCTGGGGGCTGACTTCCTGTCTTTCGATCCTCATCAGCCATGCTAGTCGAGGCTGTCAGGCCAGAGGTCATGAGCCCTCTCCACAGGGATGTCGCCTGAGCTCTGACAAACCCTGAACCTTCAGCAGGTACCTCTCTGGGCAAAACAAGGAGAGGGAGAATACTGCCTAGAGAAGGACTACGGGGTCGTCCAGAGGGCCGACCCACCATGGTAGATGAGGAGCTCCCACAAAGGACGGCATTCTCCCACTGCTCTTTATACATCACAAGGACTAGAAATTTAAAGCAGAGGTTCAAATCCCGGCTCCACTACTTCCCAGCTGAGCCACTTTGGGCAAGCTCCCGAACCTCTCTGAGCCTCAGATGTTCAAAGGGAGTGAGTCCCAGTACACAGCTCAGAGTGGCTGTGAGGCTCATAATGCCAAGAAAATGCTTAAAACAGTGTCTGCCACGGAGAAAGGTTTCCTCGACATTGTGGTTATTCATGGAACTCCCAAGCCTCCTTCCAGGCCGGCAGGAAACCACTGGGAAGCGTGACGGGTGTGACTTTCATGTTCAGCCTGTCGTCCCGAGTGTCCTGGTCTCAGGAGGCTGAGCAGGAGGATTGTTTATTCCTGGAGCTGTTTTCTCCACTGCCTGCCTCCCCCAGACATACTTAAGGAGCCAAGTGGGCAGGAGGCACGAGGGAGCCCTGCCAGCCTGATGGAGTGGAAGACTGCGGACAGCTCCTGTGGACAGACAGATGGAGCAGTGAACACTGGGCAGGCAGCCCCCTGCCCAGCGCCTTGACCCCAGGCCTGGCCTGGCCTGGATCGAGGCCCTCCTCCTCCTCCTCCTCTCCCCATTCCTGCATCTCTCTCCTCCCTGACCCTGGCTGCTTCTGTCTCTTCTACCCTTCCTGTCCTTGCCTTTGCTCCCCCTCGCCTTCACCCACCCCACATAATTGTTGGCTGTTTATCTGCCTCTGTGTGCTTTTCCTCTTTCCTCCCTTCCATTCCTTCCCTTTGTACGGTCTTTGTTTTGATCCTCCTCTCTGGCTCTCCATCTCTCTCTCTCTCTCTGATCTTCTCTTCTCTGCCGTCTCTCTGTCTCTTAGCCTCTCTCTGCTCATCAGTTGTCTCACTCGTCAATCGTCTGGCTCATTCTTTCTCTCTGTGTGTCTCTTTCTCGAATGTGTTTGTTTTCCCTCCTTCCTCCCCCTACCTGTCCCTCTGCATGAACTCCCTCTCCAGCCTTCGACTTGCTCCCCTCAGGGTTGATCAGCCTGCACTGCGGACATGCCTGGCTCTGCTCGGGTCTCCCAGGTCTTCTTTACCTGCTGGGTGGCTCAGCTCTCTTTCTCCTTCCCTGCCCCTTCCCCCAGAAGCCAGAAGCATCACTTCAATTCTTTCCGAAGTGGATTCTGGGCTGTATCCTCCTAGAGCATGTATCTGGGGGAGACCTTGAATCCTTTGGAGCAGAAAAAACAGGGACGTGAACTTAGTACACTCTGCCCATGGCCGTTTTCTGAGCACAGACAAAGCTTCCATTTGATGAGGATTTGTGGGGCCCACTGTGTGCCTAGTACTGTGGGAGAGAGAAGAGAAATGGTGGAGTGCCCACTTGCAAGGATCTTTCTACCTAGTTGTGGCTGAGAAACTAATACATCCTTGTGGAATTGTTCAGAGGCAGGTACTGGGCAGTTAGGGAAAAGAGCCATCTATCAGGGGGTCTGGAGTTGTCAGGGCCAGCTCCAGCCCCTCCCTAGTACTTCCTTGGGTCTCCCTTCCTTTAGAAACCCTTTCATGTCTTCCCTGACAACCTGGATCCAGTATCCTTCATCCTCATTCCCAGGGCACCTGTACTCAGGCTCTGAGACCAGTGGTCACAGCATATTGAAATCCCCTGGCTGGATTTCTCTGTCCTCCCCCATCAGGCTGGGAACTCCCCAAGAGCAAGGACAGTTGGCTTTTCTGGTCCCTGCCGGAGTCCCCTGTGCCTAGCACAGTGCCTGGTACAGAGAAGGGACACGCGTTCTGAGCTCTTCATGAGAAAAGCTGGGGAAATAAGGAAATGTGACTTGAATTACAGCAGGACAACCTTGTTGCAAGGGTCTTTGCATCCTTCGGCAAAGTGATTTTGTCTAGTACATCCCAGCTCTGCCATCTCCAGGCATCAGTGTTGGAGTGGCAGGACCTTGAGCTCGCTTGGTCCAGCCCTCCCAGGTAACAGAGGGGCATCTGATGCCCATGCTGGGCCTGGTGTAGACGGAATGGAGGAAGGAAGGGCTCCCTCAGGGCTCTGCCTGGGGCCAGCATCCCTGCTTCCTCTTTTGTATGGCTGCTTCCCTGAAGATGCCACCTCTCACCATGCCTGTTGCTGTCTTTGTCTCTGCCCCTGGCTATCTCTCTGTCTGCCACTGTCCTCGTCCTCTCCTGGTCCCCCCCCCACCCCCGCTCTCTGATGGGATAATTATGCTAATCAGCCTGTCAGAACAAAGATAATTTGTGGTGGGCTATTATTTCAGACTTCAATTCAGGCCGAGGCCCCTTTCCTGCCTGCCTCTGCATGGTCTTTGACCCGTGGCTCGGGGTGTGAGCCAGGCAGGTCTGTTAGGGAGGGTGGTGGGCACTCGGGGGCAGATGGCAGGGTAAGGGTGTGGATGAGTGCATCGGTGTGCACATGCAGTGGACGGGGCCCACTTCTGCACAGGCACACGCTGCATGAGATGCCTGAAGACACCAGCAGAATGTGGAGAGGCTAATCAGAGCCAGTGGCCCCGTACGCTGCATGAGTACATCTACGCACTCGTGTGCTTCTGGCTTCCGGCTTCCCCTCTGGGGTGGGTGACCACTGACCGCCCCAAAGCTATGATAGTACTGACATGCACATGGCGGTCCCCTGTTACAGGCCAAATCAATACCCTTTCTTCTCTGGGGCTTTGAACCCCATCCTCCACTCTAGCCAGTCCTGGGCTAGAAGGGGCCTTGGCATATTCACTCACTGGGAGCAGTCGGTCATGACTGTGGGGAAACGGGGCTGGTATGCCAGGCAGCAGGGCCAGAGGGGTAGTTCTGTGTCCCTGGGAACTCCAGGGTCTAAAGATACGGATTCATGAGGACCCAGGTTTAGCAGTGGGAGTCCTGGAGGTGCCAATGGGGTGAGCCCAGAGACTGGACACAGAATTCTGGGCCACCCTGCCTGCTCCTGTTTCTCTGAGATTCTGAAATGGGTCAGGGGAGCATGGCCTCCACTGAGTATGGAATGAGAACCCCAGAGGCCATACATACCGCATTCTTGCCTTCAGTGTCCCCCTCCTTCTCTAGGGGCCACCAGTCCCCTCACCTTCCTCTCACATTCATCCACTTGACAATATTTATTGAGCATCATGAGTTTGAGTAAGCCCTGGGCGTTGGTGATGGGCAGGGAAGCCTGGCATACTGCAGTCCATGGGGTCGCAAAGAGTCAGACACGACTGAGCGACTGAGCTGAACTGAGCAGGGCCAAGAACTGTGTCAAGCACTGGAGTTACCGAGGATGCTTGCCTGATGGAGCACAGTGCAGACTCACAGAGCTTCTCACAGCCACGCCACTCCCTGCCCCAACCTGGGAGTTCCCTGCAGCGTAAATGTCTTCTTCTGTCTCTCTTAGTAAGAGTACAGGCCCCTGACCAGTCTTATTCAGGGGCTGGTTTGTTTGAGCCTCAGCTTCTATACCTGTCACGAGGGCATCATCCTCCTTGCCTCCCAGAAATGTCAATGAGGTGGCGGAGGGATGGTGTCTGGTACTCTATGGGGCTCAAAGCATGGTGGCCCCACCTCCATCCCACCACCACCATTCTCTTTCTCCTACCACCACCCCCAATACACCCAGCCTCCTCTCTGCCCTGTCCTGGCACTTGGATCTTATAAAAAACACATTCAGCCCATCTATAAATTCACCTTTAAGACTAGCCTCCTCTGCACCAGCCCAGCCCCTGTCCACTAGGCTGCACCCCCTTTCCTCTTGGCTCCAAAGGGCCGATCCATGCTGGCCCGTCTAGGTGGAGTGCTACCCCCATCCATCCTTCTCCAAGCATCTTCCTGCTCATCACTCCAGACCAGCCTGAGTCCTCCTGCTCTGCAGCGGGTGGGGGGATGGGTCTTGCCTCTCATACCTTCATAGGTGCTCAGCCTCACCCAGAGAGACGCAGATGAGTCCACTGGACAGTGAGTGCTCTCAGGGCAGGGCCTCTGAGAAAGGGATGATTTGAATGACCGCGTGATGGAGTAACTGAGAGATGGATGAGTGTTATCTCTAAGGGGATCCAGAAGTTAAAAACAAACAAATGAACAAAAACCCTTTTATTTCAGAACACTTCAAAATATGCCAAAGGAGAGAGACTGGGTCAGTGAGTCCTCACGTGCTTATCACCTCAATTGTCAGCTCAGGGCCAGTCCTGTCTCGTCAATTCCCCACCTGCCTCTGAGAGACAGGAGCATCTGCAGGAGCTTTCGCTCTGTGCTCCCTGTCCCTTCCCAAGGATGCTGGGGCTCTGGGTCAGGCTCATTTTAGGAATCTTCCATGACTGCCTAGGCAGTGGTGATGGGGTGCGCAGGCCGAGGGAGGGTGGTGGACGTGACCCCGGCAGCCCTCCTCTCAAAGACAGAAACCCGCCGGCCACCGGCCAGCATGGAAAGAGTTAGTGGCAGTCTTCCCTTTCTCTGGTGTGCAAGTGGAATGCCGCCGTCCTGGTAAATTGTGGCGGTTTTGCAATTGAGGCTTTGAGTCATTTAAATGGCTGTGGGTGAGATGCTACACTGACTCATTTCATCTTCCTAAGTAACTTTCCTCTCTTGTGCTTGTGCTTACGCAGCACCAGGCGGTCTCATCAAGGCGGCTGCCAGACCCTGCTGCTCCCGGCCGCCAGCCTGCACCCCCAGCTCCCTCCTCCAAGGGCTTCCTCCCCCTCTGCTGCCCTGGCTCAGCACTAACTGGCTTAGCTGGAAAGGGGAGAGGTTGCTGTTGGAAAGGCGGGTGTCAGAGCTCCTAGTGCTCCACGACCCAGGCTGAGGACCGAGACGGATGAGCCGGACGCCTTGACTCCTGCCCAGGGGTCTTCCACAGGACACACTAGCTGGCGAGGGAGCCTGGAGGCCTGGGAGAGGAGGCAGCACCCAGACTCTGTGTCTGAGCACTGTCGCCTAGCAGTCCTGAGAATCCTGTCCAGACGCCGGGCCTTGGCTGTGACAGCCTCGGTCATATCAGTCCCCCAGGCGTGACCAGCTGCAACCCCAGACCCTGGCCCTGCTGGCAATGAGGGGACCCTCGTGTGGAAGGCCTGCAGACACTCTGAGGTTGTGTGTGTGAACGTATGCGTGTGCACCGTGTGTCTGCCCGTGTGTGTCCTGGTCCTAAATGCCTTGGTGCTCTGGATGCGTCCACATCTGTACGGCATGTAGCAGGGTGTTCTGAGCCTTCTGCTGTTGTGTCCACATATACGTGTGCTTCAGCGTGTGTGTGTGTGTTGTGTGCTCTGGGTATATCTGTCGTCTTTGAGCGCTCGCTTGTGTGTGTGTGCTCTGTGTGACTGCTGGAGTCTGTGTTTGTCCTAATATGCCTGTGTGTGGTCGTATGTGTGGGTGCCCCGAGTCTCTCTCTATCTAGGCGGTGTGTGTGGTGTGTGTGTGTGAGTGTGCACTCTAGGGTGTGTCTGTTGTGAGTCTGTGCCGTGTGTCTCTGCCTCTGTGTTTGCATGACGTGAGGGTCTGTGATGACTCAGTATGCTTGAGTTTCTGTGTGTGTCAGTGCCATCGTGTGTTCACGCCTCCGCCAGCCTCTCTGCTTCTGTGTATGTTTGCATGCTTGCCCACATGTGCGTGTGTGGCCCTGCTTTTCGGGGTGAATGGGGGTGGGGAAGCACAGTCAGGGCAGTGACTGGTCAGGCCCAGCCCGGGTGTCCCGCGCCTGCCCCTTCCCATCCTGCTGTTGGGTTGAGGACAGGCCGGCCAGGTCCTGCTGTCCAGCCAGGTGGGCTGTCACTCAGCCACAGCCTCTACTATAGGGGAAGCAGCTGACTGGCAGGCAGCTGGCTCACCCCGAGCTTCAGTGAATCTGTGAGCTCGAGGCCCATTCTGGGCACCCCTGCCTCTGCGGAGGGCTGTTGAGGGCTCCCCAGAGCTGGGGGCCCACATGCGCCTCTGCCCATATGGCCTGAAACACCACCATCTAACAGAGAGCCAGCTTGGGCTTTCCTGCCTACTCTTGAAAGAATAGGGCCTGCCCAGGGCTCCTATGGGCCCCTGCACACACGTGTGTGTGTGTGTGTGTGTGTGTACACATAGGAGTGTGTCCCTCTGGGCATACCTGCAGGCCCTTGTCCATTCTCCCCTGTGTGCTGAAGCACCTTCGTGTGGCCTGAACTTGTGTGTCCCTGCGTGTCTGTGCTTGGTGTTACCCATGACATGTATGTGTGTGTGTTTCTCCTCATGTGTTTGCAGGATACGCATGTGCCTCTGCAAATGTGTGTGCATGGATCTGTCTATGTGTGTGTGGCTGGCGGGGTAGTTTGTTGTATATCCTCTTTTCCCCAGCTTCCTTATACTAGCCAGTCTGTCTTTCGGAACTTTGCTGTGGGTTTCCTCCCTGGGAGGATACAGGCAGGAGCGAGCACAGCTTGGGTTCCCGGGCCTCTCAGGCCAGTGCAGTGGCAGCATCCCTGGCCTGGGACGTAAGGCATGCTCGAGAGACAGGGGTTTTCTGCCAGGTCCGGGTCCTCTGTGCCTCTGGCCGTCTGTCTCCACCTGGAGAAGCCACCTCTGTCTTCAAGAATTCCTTCCTGAGCCCCCTTTTCAGGACTTCTCTTCTGATGGCCCAACTAAAGACACAGCCTTTGCCCTCCTCACGCCTACACGGTAGCATCGACATCGTGCTCCTGGGAGATCCCTTTTCTTCAGGGACAGTAGGTTTCCCGAGCCAGGGCTGGGGCCAGCAGTCAGCTCGGAAGAAGGGGGCCAAGGGCCCTCTGACTGCAGGGCAGTTCTCTGTGGAGAGGGGGGCCTGGCTGTGGCTCCCTGGTGCCCGCAGTGCCATCCTGGGAGTCCTGTTGTCGCTCCCTGGCTGCACTTTCCTGCAGCTTTTCCATTCAGACTACTCATTCTCAGGGTCCCTCTTTGCATTGTCTCCAGGGAACTCCGCCAGGGCCACACTTTGTTGTTGAGCCAACAAAGCCCTCATGAGTATCTCCTCTGAGCTCCGAGCCCCGTCTCCCACAACTTGCTCCATGTCTCCACGTGGAGACCACAAATGTGCCCAACCCCAAGCTCCATTTGCACAGACTGGGAAACCATAGTTTCACTGCTGACTCCTTCCCATCCATCTCCGCTCCCTCAACCTGGCCCATCACTGTCTCGTAGGTTTCACTTTCTAAGGGTGCCTGGAATTTTCTGCTCTCCATCCTTTCTGCCACCTCCTGCCCTGGGCCACTGTGACAGCCATCTCTGCTGCTCTCCTGCATCTGCTCTGGTCCCACCCCTTCATCTGTTCCACCTGTGGTATCTACACATTCCATGATGGAGACCCCCTGCTTAAAGCCATCAACGGCTCCCTATTGGTCTTACAATAAGACCCTAGCTCTGTGCTAAGCCCACTAGTCCCTTCAGTCCATTAATTTCTCTTTATCCTGCAGATCTCTGCTCAGCATTACACATCACACATCAGAGAGGACTCCTCTGACCTCTCCTCCTTCCCAACTTGTGCCAGGCCAGGTCATCCTGCCACCTGCTCTGACCACACTGAGCACCTCTTAGCACTTGCAGGAACCAGAGTGAGATGCTTATTGGGGATTATCTATTTCATTAGCTTCCGACACCTCCTTTAAGGGCTCTGAGGCCAGGGCTGTGTCGGGGTTTGCCCAGTGCCAGCAGGGAGGTTCACAGTCTGCAGACTAGGAGCTCGGCAGATGTGTCTTGATGAATGGGTGAGTGGAAGGAAAAACGAGTGGAGTGAGCCCCATCTCTTCTTCCTTTCTCCACCTCCTCCTCCTCCTCCTCCAAGCAGTCCTGGGTCAGCCTGTAGAGCCCTTCAGAGGACAGTGTGGACACCTAATGGTTCACTGATGCTCCTGTCACCTTTCTCTACCTGGAGAGCTTCCCCTTGTCACCTGGCAAGGGAAAGCTCCCTTTGAAAGTTCCCTTCCTGGGGAGGCCTTCCCTGGTACCACAGGTAAGTTAGACCCCTCCTACCATTCTCTATCGTGGTACCTTGTTTTCTTCCTCCTAGCACTTATGCAGTTGAATGTCATTCATGTTTTAATTGTCTGTTTGTCCCACCAAACCATAAGCTCCGTGAGGACACAGATCATATCTGTTTATTCCCCACTGGTTACCCAGAGCCTTGTTGGCACACAGTAGATGCTGAATAAGTGCACACATGAATGAATGAGAGATTGTGTTATGTAATTTATTTTCCATCTCTGCAAGGGATCCATTTTAGAGATGAGAAAACTGAGGGCCAGAGAGGCTGAGAAGCTCACCAGTGGTCCGGAGCTCATGAGAGGTAGAGTAGGGATTCAAACGAATTTGTCCCATTCATTCATTCAGGGCCTGGCCTGTGCCGGGGACTGGGGCACAGAGGTGAATCATCAGACTTGCTGCTTGGGAGATGTCTCGGGCCAGCTGAGGGTCTGACTCAGATGATGGCCATTGGGAAGGACAGACAGCAGGAGGTTGTGGGGGCCCTGCAGAGACTTCCTGGAGGAGGTGTCTTTGAGTGGGGTTTTGAGGGATGTGTAGGCATCTGTCACTGCGTGGTACATATTGCACAGCAAAAAGAGCACCAGACGGGGTCAGGAGGCCTAGGCTTCACTCATCTGCCATGCCTCCCACCTGTGACTTTGGGAAACTCACTTTCTGCCCCAAACTGTTTCCACATCTATAAAGCAAGGTGGTTGGTCCTGTCTGCCAATGAAAGGCTCAAGTGGCTGATTGGCAGGACATTGGTTTTTCTTCACTCCTGCCCTTACACAGGTCCTGGAGGGAGGGGCTGTTTGGTGGTGAGAAGCATGGGGCAGCGGCTGGGCTCACTTCCTGCCCTCTGCCCCCTGCCTCCCGGCCCCCCCACTGCCCGCTCCTTCCTCCCTCCTGCTTCCCTGTTCCTACCCCCTCCTCTTCTTCCTCGTGCCCCTCCTCCTGTCCTCTCCTCCCTCCCCCCATCCTCCTTTTCCTCCCCTCTGGGCCTCCTCCCTTTCCTCTCCTTCTGCCCTGCCCTAGGGGGAGAGCACAAAGGGTAGTCATAGTTAATTTAGGCTCAAGTAGCTGGTCACCTGGAAACAAGGCCAGTCCCCCGGCACAGGGCGTCAGCCGTGGCCTCATTAATCTGCGCGAGACCAGCCTTGTCAGTGCTGATCTAAGTAGGGCAGAAGCCACGCTGCCGTGGAGAAGGGACCTGGCGCTCCGGCCACTTGGCCCCCAGCGGTCACATGGCCAGCCCCAGGTGTGCAGTGGAGGAAGACAAAGAAGAAGCAAGGAGAAATGAAGACCCAGGGGTGTCTGCTGTCCCTTCCTCCTTGTGTCCTTGCTGCTAGCTTGAGGGCTCCTGGGCTTCTACCGTGCCTTCCTTGTATGTGTCCGTGACCACAGTCCACTCCTCCCCACCCTCCCCTCCTCCCCGAATGCAGGGCTATGTTGTCCCCCCTTCAGAGGGTGCTGCGGAGCTTGGGGTCCCCAGTTCCCACCTCTGCTCAAGTGCACGGACCCTCAGACAACTCCTGTGTCCAGCCTCACAGCTGCGCGCCTCTGCCACGGGAGTGCTGGGTGACCCCAAGCAGCTTGGCTCCCTCCACAGAGCCACTTCCTCCCGACTCTAGACCTTCTCCTCTGCAGGGTGCTACTCTGGGACATTTTCCCTGCAGGGCTGAGTATATTGCCTCTGTCCTGCCTTGGCTACTATGTTTAGAAGAACCTCTGACCCCAGCCTGCAGCGGAGGCTCTGCCATGCCCCACCTTAAGCTTCAACTGGCTTATTCACAGTAGCATCACAGGCCCCAGCATTCAGCATTCGGGGGAGGAGGAGAGTGGAGGTGGGAAGGAGTGTGTAATTGGTAGGTGAGAGCGCATGATCACTTGTAACATCAGCTTCCACAGATTGTGACCCCCAAAGCCCTAGTTCAGCTCTGCAGTGGGGGAAACAGCACGTTTTCATCCAGACAGCCCCTGAGGATAAACAGGCAAAGGTCGTGAAGGCTCTTGCCTTTCCCAAAGCCAACTGTGCAGCAGGCTGGAGGGTACCAGCTGGGCCACCATGTCCATCACACGTTCCTCTGCTCTGTGCAGCCCGCCAGCCGCACAGCCTGCCTGGCACAGCCCAGCCCAGTCCAGCCCAGTCCAGAAGCAGATTGCTGAGTCTATTCTAGCTTTGCTTCTGAAAATCTGATCCATTCGGTGTGCAGGAAGATGGATGTAAACACTGGCCACAACCTGACTGTCCAACTGTTGGGATTTGTCAAGGGAATTATGAAGCATCTACATTTTTTATGGCAAAATATTTTATTGAATGGAAAAATGTTATTTTATACATGGAGAAATGACTTGAAAGGATCTGCACCACAATACAGACAGTGATTTTTCTGGATGGCGCAGTTATAAGTGCTATTAATTTTTTTCTATTATTCAGTGGATGTGTATTTTGTAAGGAGAGATGAGTATATTTCAGAGTCTGAGTTTGAATGCCAACTGATGTAGTCTCAGCTGTGCTGTCTTTGGCAAGCCAGCTCTCCTTTCAGAGTTCCAATTTCTACACCTCTAGGACTGGGTAATAAAAATCATTTCATATTAGCATTGTCCCGAGAAAGAAAATGAGATTGTGTGTGTGTGTGTGTGTGTACATACTGAAGCAGAAGCTGGTACATATTTAGAGCAACTCCAGTGTGATGGGCACATAGGTAGCCTGGATTCAAATCCTGACTCTGATACTTACCAGGTGTGTGAGTTTGGAAACGCTGCTTAACCACTCTGCACCAGTTTCTTGTCTGTAAAATGGGGTTGTTATAAGGGATAAACCATTAGTAGCACAGTCATGTCTGAATCTTTGTGACCCCATGGACTGTGGTCCGCCAGACTCCTCTGTCCATGGAGTTTTCCAGGCAAGAATACTGGAGTGGTTTGCGATTTCCTACTCTAGGAGATCTTCCCAACCCAGTGATCGAACCTATGTCTCCTCTGTCTCCTACATGCAGGCAGATTATTTACCATCTGAGTCACATAAAGGGATTAATAAATGAAAGCACTTAATATGGTGCTTGTATACAGCAGGTGCTCAGTAAAGGCTAGCTGTTATTCTGGTTCTTATCATTTTATTATTGAGTATGTATTCTTTTACTTTCTTTTCAGGCCATTAGGATTCAGAGGCTCGAGGAGCCATGGGGGTCACCTTTTTCAGAGAAGGTTCTTCCTACCAGTTTCAGAGTCAAGGAGACAGGGGTCCTCTGGGAACTTTAGTCAAGGGGCTGGAGGCCACCAGGAAAATTGGGGTTCTCTGTAATAGCTGGGGTCAGAGGTCAGATTGGGGTGGTAGGGTTCAGTCTGGGCTCAGGATCAGGACTAATTTGGGGCCCAGATCTGTCTCGTGCTCTCCAGTGGAACCAGACAGTCTGGGGTCTGATCCGTGCTGCTGGCTGGACATCCAGAAAGGACCTTGCCGTGGGTCCCAGCCTCACTCTTCGAGTGAATCCATCCTTTAACTTGTTTCAGCCTCCCCATAGGCCCCATGATACCTCCCTTCCCAGGCAGACTGAATCCCTCAGCAATGCCCTTGACCTGTCCTCCCCAGGAGCTGCCCACTGGATCCTGGCCTCTGAGCATCCTCCAGCGCGAGGAACAGCCATCTCAGCTTGGGTGGAGGGGAAGAGCATACCCGCCCCCCCACCAACCCCATACCGGGGCCTCCAACCTCCGCTGTACTTTTAGAATCGTTCCTGCCTGTCCACCTGATGGGCAGTGGGCTGGAGACAGGGAGGCTGGCCTCCCCTTTCCCCAGGCAATGACAAGTTGATGGAAGGCCCAGATGCTCCCTAGAGCCGAGCTGGGCTCCTGCACTGGCCCTCGCTGGTGATGAGCAGGCACGGAGCTGTGTGCACAGATGGCCCTACATGCGCTCATAATTTGCCAGAATAAATAGTTATTATTAGTCTCCCCTGTGCTTTCCTTCTTCCCCTTCCTCTCCTGTTTACTGTTCGTCCCAGGCTGATGAGGAAGCGCTTGAAGGCAGGGCCTGACTTATACTCTTCTTGTTGCCCCAGAGCCTGGTTCAGGATTGGCGCACAGTAGGTGTACTCTCAGCATGAAGCCAGGCACATAATTGCTCCTTCCTCATCCCTCCATCATAAGAGTCCTTCCAAACAAGATCTGTACACACTAGGGTTTCGGCCAACTCAGGTGGGCACATAGGAAATGCTTTCTTGGCCTGGAGCCTGGCATAGAGTAGGGCCTCTCCCAGCATGAGACCTGGCTCATAGTAGAAATTCATCCAGCATGATATTGGACACACAGTAGGGCCTCAGCCAACCCAGAGTTTGGTTGGGAATAGGTAGGTTTCAGACAAATATTTACCAAATCAAGTTTTCATCCTCTCTGCTATGCTCAAGAAATACTTACTAAGTACTTAGTATGTGCCCAGTTTTGTACCAGGTATTGTGAGGATTGCTTCTTGGGAGAAAAGCTATGTCAAATCTGTGCTGGGCTAAGTTGCTTCAATCATGCCTGACTCTTTGTGACCCTATGGACTATAACCCAGGCTCATCTGTCCACGGGATTCTCCAGGCAAGAATACTGGAATGGGTGGCCAGGCCTTTCTCCAGGGGATCTTCCCAATTCCGGAATCAAACCCACATCTCTTATGTCTCCTGCATTGGCAGGCGGGTTCTTTACCACTAGCACCTCCTGGGTAGCCCTGTGACAAACCTAGACAGCGTATTAAAAAGCAGAGACATCAGACATCACTTTGCCAGCATATTAAAAAGCAGAGACATCAGACATCACTTTGCCGACAAAGGTCCGTACAGTCAAAGCTGTGGTTTTTCCAGTAGTCATGTAGGTATGTGAGAGGTAGACCATAAAGAAAGCTGAGAGGCAAAGAATTGATGCTTTCAAACTGTGGTGTTGGGGAAGACTCTTGAGAGTCTCCTGGACAGCGAGGAGCTCAAACCAGTCAATTCTGAAGGAAATCAACCCTGAATATTCCTTGGAAGGACTGATGCTGACACTCCAAAACTTTGGCCACCTGATGTGCAGAGCCGACTCATTGGAAAAGACCCTGATTCTGGGAAAGATTGAGGGCAGGAGAAGGGAGTGACAGAGGATAAGATGGTTGGATGGCATCGCTGACTCAATGGATATGAGTTTGAGCAAACTCTGGGAGATGGTGAAGGATGGGGAAGCCGGGCCTGCTGCAGTCCACTGGGTCGCAAAGAATCAGACACAACTTAGCGACAGAACAGTGACAGCAAATTATGAGGGGAGCAGGGTAGGTAAGACAGGGACAATTCATTCTTTTTTAAGGAACCTACAGCCGAACGATGAAGCACTAGCCCTATACAAAAACCCCATCACGAGGTGGACTGAGTTGGGTGTAAGAAGGGGGAGCTGCCTGGAGGAGGAGGTGCTGGAGATGGGTCACATTTCCTATGTCCTCTAAAGAGCAGAGGTGAGTGATAGAGTGGGTGGGGCCTGTTAGAAGAGCTGTTAACTGTCACAGCTGTAGGTTGGCAGGGTGGTCATTCATTTATTCAACAAGTGTCAAGTGCCAGTGATATGCTGGCACTGCTCTGAGCCCTGACGGCATGGCTCAGAATAAAAGCCTCCCTGCCTGCGTGGGGAAGGCGGATCGAAAATCCGGTGTATTAGATGTCAGCTGGTGATCGTGCTTTGAGGAAACATAAAGGAGGGAAAGGGGACGGAAGACGGGAGGGGGTGAGCTCTTTTGCAAGGTTTGACACGATGTGATATGATGACACTTGTGCTGGAAGCTGATCCAGTGAGGGACAGAGCGTGTGGGTTAACAGGGGGAGAGCCTGGCAGACATCGGGAAGGGGTGTCGGGGGGAGGCTGCTGATTAAGAAGGGCCTTGAACACCAGGGTGAAGAATCTGGACCTGATTTTGTCATGGCAGCCAGCCTTTGAAGGCCTTTGAGCAGAGGAAGGATGTGATCAGAGTCTTAGGAAGAAGAACTGGCAGAACTGGAGGCTGAGGCCAGGCATGGGGTTCGTGGCCACGGTCTAGGTGGGAGATGACAGGCTAGGTGGTGATGGGGAAGGGGAGGGGCAGATGCCATAGGTTTTTAATGGTGGGATTGGTTGTGTGAGATCAAGGGAAGGAGATGACAGGCCAGGTGGTGATGGGGAAGGGGAGGGGCAGATGCCATAGGTTTTAATGGTGGGATTGGTTGTGTGAGATCAAGGGAAGGGGGAAAACAAGAAGGCAGTGAGAGTGAACTCTCGCTGTGGACCCCTCCAGAGCCTCCCCTACAGCCTAGAAACTCCACAGTCTAGGTCCCCTTGCCTCGCCTCCTCTTCTTTCATCTCCCTGTGTCGTTCTCTCTGTCCTTCACACCCCTTCTGAGCCAACCTCTTTGGAGAAATATTAAAAATCAAATTGTCAAGGTCTTCGTGGGGATCCTGGTGGCCTGATGGGGAATGACCACATCTGAAGTAGTTAAGGGCTCTGTTTTTTGTATCGGACAATAAAGGGTTTGCATCCCAGCTCTGCTGTTGACAAGCCACACGATGGTGGTTGAGTTAATATCACTGAACCACTGATTCCTCAGCTGTAAGATGAGAAGATGCCAGTGCTAGCCCAGAGCCCGGCACAAAATCCAAGTTCCGCGAGTGTGGCTGTTGCTCTTATTGCTGTTATTTATTAACCAAATGGGAGGCTGTTAACATAGGTGGATCCTTCAGACACTACAACCACCTTCAGGGAGGTATGACTGATTCGGAATCAGGCCGGTCTGCCCAGGTTGCTCCTGATGCTGGGCACACCCAAGTTTCCAAAGTCCCCACTCCAGGCAGGCTGCCTGGAAGCCACTCAGGATGGCCTTTCTGCAGCCCCCAGCAGGCACCCGACCGTCAGTCTCCCTGTAGAAGGCCCAGAGGACACTGCAGACCCTTTGATGCCCACTGGAGCTGCAAACTCTGGGTTGCCCCAAGGCTTGGACCTCAGCCTGTGCTGTGATGCCCCCTGGGACCTGTGTTCCCTCAGTTCTCCTAGGGTTTGGCCCTGCCTCCCAGCCTGACATCTCAGCTGTCAGGGCTTCCATGGAGGCTCTGGCTGCAGAACTCACTTCTGGTCTGGCCTGGGCTGGGCCCCAGGGCCAAAGCTTTACTGGTGGAACTTTCGCCACCTGTTCTATCCACTGACCACAGGCCCATGAATCCCTGGCTCTTTACCTTTACCCCTAGGCTGGAACTTCCTGGGGGCCAGGAATTTGTCACCCTGAACAAACCAGGATACCCCAGATGGTAAGACTGTTTGGGGCACAACAAGGGTTCACAAAGACCCAAGGGAATGAGAGAAGCATCCCCATCAGGCATGGGCTGGTAAGAGCAGAACATCCAGTACTGCCACGCATCAGCTGTGTGACCTCGGGCAAGTCACATAACCTCCCTGAACTTCTTTTTCTTTATCTCTGAAGTTAAGACAAGTAATTCCATCCTTTCAGGGCCAGTGTACTGATTAAATGAGATTATAAACAGCAAAAGCACATTATGTACTGGGGAATATTGGTTGTGGATCAATACCTGAGTCAGTAGACTCAAGCCCTGCCTCTGACTTGATGGACAACTTTGAACCATCGATACACTCTCTCTCGGGTCCCCAGTGTCCTCCTATCTGTTGTGTGAAGGATCCGTTTAAATGATGTTGCAGGATGAGTCTTAATCATGTCACAAGTCCCTGCCAGTTCTGAAAGTCGGTGATAGACTCCTGGACATTTCCGTCCCCAGTGAAAACCCCGAGGCCTGGGAGCCCCTCCCTGCCCAGACCTAGTCCTCAAGACTGGTTCAGGCCCCTCTCTAGCTGCCCAGTCTCATCCACTCCCCCACTAGCCTCTCTCCATGCCTCTGCCCCTTTCCCCCTAAACGGATGTGTTGTCCAGAAAACTAATTGCTGTGACTCCAGTGTTTATTTGGAGACAATACAAGCCAATTGAAACTGCCGCATCAGGAGAAATATGTTCCACTTAGATCTTTAAATTAGCTCGGCACCGGCCTTTGATGAGGACGGCCTGGGAGAGGCATCTGCCCTCGTGCTCTGCTGATCATTGGCCACTGCGGGCCATTTGCTTAATGAACAGTGTGGCCAGCGGCCAGGGGGCAGGACCAGCTGGGCACACCTGCTGCCCATGGGCTGCATTGGCTGGAGTGGCCTCGCTGTGCCCTTGCCTTGGACTTCTGCTCAGCATCCTGCCCTTATGATCGAGGAGGACACTGAAGTCAGCTCAGTCAGTGCTAATGGCCCTGATATAAAGATGGTCCCATTACTGGGTGCTTCCTGCATCCCCTGCCACGCAGGCTGAGCTCTCTGCAGACATTACCTCGTTAAAGATTAGAGCAGTGTATAGAGGTTGGGGCTGTTGTTCACCCATTTTGCAGATGTGGAGACTGATTTAGAAGTGCATGGCAGTCATGGGGAAAGGACAGGAGGAAGAGGACTGAAGTGGAGGATGAGGAACCATATACTTCCTTCCAGAAATGCAAGGTCACAAGGACCGTTCCCTTAATGTCTCCAAGGCCCCATCCTCTTCTCTTCCTGTGGCCTCGGTCCTGGGACCAGTCTCTGCTTCCCGACAGCATGCTCCGCTGCCTCGCCTCATCCCTGTCCTCTTCTGCCTTCCTCTTTTCTCCTTCCCACCTTCCATCCCTTCCCCTGCCCTGATATCCCGAAGTCCTCAATTTCCTGCTCCCTCACCCCAGATTCCTGTACTTGCAGACTATGGAAGGCAATGGAAGGCTGCAACCCTTTCAACCTGAAGGGCCTTCCAGCAAGATGCCCCTTTGCCATCTCCCATATCCATCTCCAAAGAACGACGTTCTCAGATGCTGGGGATTCACCTTGCCTCCCAGCTGTTCTGTTTACTAGCAGCCTGCTAGCCCTGGGAGTTGCTCTTGTCCTTCCTCTCCTTGTTTCCTCCCGTGGTTATTCTCGGCCCTCCTCCTGGGGATGGGGGGAGATGTATACATCAGGGCAGCAGCCCTTCAAGGGGCCCCCTGGTCTGGGCCAGCTGTGCGCCTCCCTAGGTGAAGGGGGTGGGTTGTCAGCCCTGGGAGTCAGCCACGCAGTTCTGCGGATTCCTCTGATGCCTGTGTGAGATGCAGGTCCTGGGCTGGCCTATGGCCTGATGAGAAGGTGTTAAGGGGGCAGAGCTTTCAACTCTCCCAGAACTGCTGCACCTGGAGACCTAGCTCATGTCTTTGTCTGAGAGTCAAGCCTTCACCTGCAGCCACTACTTGGCAGGTACCTGTGAGTCCCTCCAGCAGGTTGGGGCCAACGCCTGAATCAGCCCAGCCCAGCTTTGCAGGGCTTCCTCCTAGACTGTGAGCTCCTCCAAGGCAGGGCACATGCCTCGTCTTTCTAAACCCCTTGACTGCTGTCCTCATGGTGTAGCAGTAGACCAAGAATGAATGAACGGGAGCTGACTATCATTCATTCAGCCACTATTCATTCATTTTCCTTTCTTCATTTGCTCATTTATTGTCTACTCTTGCCAGGAAGTTTCTGGTCTGGATTCTTAACATGTAATTACCTCCAGGGCCAGACTAGGGAAAGACTAATGAGGTGCCTCAGGCACAAAATTTAAGGAGACACTTACTCTCAGGGTCATGCGAGTACCTGATTAGCTCAGTTCCTGAAAATGACCTTGCTGGTAGGTATTGTAATTTCCATTTTAGAGATGAGGAAATGGAAGTCAGAGAAAGGCTAATTACTTCCGTGGTCACCTGGCTGGTAAATATTTGTTCCCAGGTCTGTGTGATTCTAATGCCTTTGTTTTTTCTTCTGAATGGCCCTCAGTTTCCTTGCCCTGCCTGACCTCTGGGGGGCGGGGGCAGCACTAGGGAGGAGGGCTGAGTTACAGCCCCTTCCCTCCCTGTTTTATGCTCACCTCCAGCCCGTCTTCTGAACAGACTGTCTGCCTGGAGTCTAGTCCCCGCTCCTCTGCTTAGGGGATGACAGTGACCTTGGGCAAGTTACTTAAACTCTTGGTGCTTCAGTGTCCTTCTCTGTAAAAAGGGACAAAATAGTAGAGCCTGTTTCATGGGTTGCAGTGAGGATGCAAATGAGTAGGGCTAAAGATATGCACAGCACTTAAGACGCTGCCTCCCACATAGCACACTCCATGGACATGCGAGCTGTTATTTTCAATAGCTGAGGAATCTATTATCACCTGGAAGTGGGTAGAGTCTGCAATGAGCCCCAAAGTGTCTGCAAACTGAGCCCTCGGGGTTCAGTCCCCATCTCCCCAGGGTCAGCAGCTCTCAGGGTGTCACCTCAACTCTCCTGGGATAACAGTGCCCAAGAGTCTTTGGGAGGTGGAGCCAGTTTGGTCCCTGACACCCCAGTTCCCCTTCAGCTCTGGGAGAGCAAGCAGCTTGCCTGGCTCCTTCCAGCTTGAGCTCTCCTGGAATTCACAGAAGGTTTGAAGAGAGAGAATTCACACTTCACTGAAAATGTGTTTCAAACAATTAGCAGGTCTTTACCAGAAGAGCCTTTGAAGTAGAAGCCCAGACCCATCTCTGTGAAGGATTTCCCCAGAATTGACAGGCTGGCAGACAGCACCACCAGCTCAGCCCTTCCCTGGGTGCCAGGAGCTCCTGCGAGTCCCTCTGTGTGGCAGCTCCAGTGTCCTCTGCAGCACAGAGGCTGCTGCTGCTATAGGTTGTACCACGGGGCTGGACTCCCACTCGTGTCCTGTGTTAAATCCATGGGATTTTTCCCTTCTCCAGATCTTCCAACGTATAGGCCAGGGCAACTGAAGCCTTTGACTGTGAACTCAGACCTCCTGCATCCTTAAACAATGCCTAAAACCATATGTAATTATCAGTTGAATAAATGTGTGCATTCCTCCAGTGATTGGCCCTGTGGCCTGGGGCCGCCCCCATCTCCCCATCTGCAAGCTAGAGACAGGTGGGGTGGGAAAGGAACGGGCTAACTGCCCTCTAGAACTCTCAGCTAAACCTCGGTGTCCTTGGAAGGGCCCTGGTGGCAGTGGAATGAAGGTTGGATCCTAATTCCGCTCCCTAAACTTTTAGCTGCATGAACTTGAGCAAGTCAGTGAATGCGTCTCAGTTTTCCCATCTACGGGAAGGGTAAAATAATCCCCTTTATTTTGTAGAGCCGTCTTGAAGATGAAGAAACACCTAGAAATTTCCTGGTACAATAAGTGCTCTGGACTTACTGAATACAGCTATGATTCTCATTGTGCCTTTTCTGACCTCTTCTTTCTGAGCCAAAGTGACCGGTTAGCTATGGTGGGAGGGACCCTTTATGCAGTATCCCTCCCCCACAAAACTGAGGGGAGGAAGGGCAGAACGAGCCAGCATAATGGGAGCTGAAAGGGCCTGTCCGCATTCTCATGGCCCACGAAGATGCCCACCTCCTCCCCCCACCCCCCCCCCCACCACCCCCCAAGCCTGGGTCTCTAGACTGCTGTTTGATTCCCTCTCCCTGACATTCCATCCATCATCATAATTGCTTCTCCTGAAAAATGAATTTGTAGTTGATTTCTTCAAAAGAGGGAATCAGCCAACAGATAAAAAGCTTGTTTTATTTAATTTGCATGAAGAGGCTGCCTGCTGCTGCCCAGCTGTGCCAACGGGGCTTGTGGGGAGGGTGCCCGGCAGCGTGCAGTGGGTGTGCACAGGTAGATATGGCCGTTCCCTGGCTCGGAGCCTGCCTCCCATGTTGTTGGGATCCTGGCCCCAGAGATCAGATCCTTGGTGGTCACTCTGAGCTGAAATCGCTCTATTTTAGTAGGTTCCTCGCCTGCCCCATATCTGTTGTTCAGGGGCAGGACAGGGCTTCTAGTCCAGGAGGCTGAAGGTCGTGAAGCTAGATACTCATGAGGGCAAAACTCAGGAGGTCAAGGGCTCTGAAAGGCCAGGGGCTTGGTACACAGGACAAACATCAGTAAGCTTTCTCAGGAGGAAGGAGTATTTACATAGCATGTGTGTTCAGATCAAACTGGGGGCCCCGGGCTCCCCTCTGAGATAGATTTCCTTTACAAGGGTGTTGTGTTTCCTCTCTAACTCAGCAAACACCCAGTGATTCTCCCTTGTGTCCAGGCATGGCTGATTCTCTCCAGAAGCTTCTCAGGTAGTGAATATGAGCTCCATGTTCAGGAGAAACCCTTGGCAGGGGGTGGAATTTAATGACTAAGGCAGAGCCACCAAGGGATAGAAGAGGGAGCAGGCAGGGAAGGCATCTGAAGAGATGTTTTCTCCTCTGCCAAAGCGCCTAAAGGGCGGAAAAGTGATCAGGGAGGTGGGCCCCGAGGTCTTCTGGGGCAGAATGTGGTAGGACCCCTCGTGTTGTTCCACATCTGGAGAAGATGTGAAACATCCATTCTGGCATCAGGATGCTCCAGGGATCCAGAGGCTTGGGGATCACAGATGGGGGATGGCGCAGAGCATATAACTTATCTAAACCTGGACACTTCTGCAAGTGGAGATGGGTTCTATTAACAAGCATTTACAACAAGGACAACAAGTGTAAACTAGAACTGTCCCCAGTGAAGCAGACATGTGATTACTCTAACCATGTGCTGAATGTGATGGGGACTTAGGCCAATAGGGCATCCTCCCAGGAGTTGCCAAAAAGAGCATCGTATATTTCTGGATAGAACCACAGCACATCCTTAGGGCCACAGACTGGAGGTAGAGAAGCAGTTGGGGTAGAGCAAGCAGGAGTTGAGTTTCATCTCCTGGGGCTGCTGATTAGAGCAAGTCACTTACTCTCCCTGGACGCCCGTCTCCTCTCCGTGAGATGCTGAGGATCTTTTATGTTGATTACATCCTGTAATTGTCTGTCCCTTCATTTGTTGACTTGCTTCTGTCCCCAACTACCAGGAAAGTCTCTGAGGACGGAGACCTTGTCTGTCTTATTCACTGCCATGTCCCCAACTTCTAGAATAAGTAGACACTCAGTAAGGGGGACACAGATTTAAGGAGCCTGTGAGGGGGTCTCGTCTGTACATTTTCAGGTTCAGGAAGATGACTGTGTCAGGGTGGTCCAGGAGAACTTTGGTGAAGGCAGGTGGTAGACCAGTTGTCTTCTGGGAGCTCCTTCTTGGCCTCTGCTGCTATTTCCTTGTCCCCTTCTCTGACTTACATGGAATTTCTCTGCCCGTCTGTAATATTCTGTAATATCCTCTGTAATATTCCAGATACAGAACCTTGGTTATAATTATTAAGGCAGGTTTAGGGGTGGGACAGAGCAGAAGGGTCCCTGACTTAAAACTGTGTGAAGATGACCACAGGGTTATCAACAATGACTAAATACTACCAGCAAACTTAAACAGCATTGTGAACAGCCACTGTAACTCTCCCTGGTAGGCTTCTAATACTCATTTCTACTTCTTTCTCCTTGAAGGCTTGGTGAGAACCCCTGCCTGAGATCTGCAATTGTACCATCCGAATTGCTCCTCTACCGGAGTCAACCCCTGATCTCTTTGTTCTCTGAGTGGTTCTTGTCCCACGCGCTCCAAGCTGGGATGTGCAGCCTCGTGTCAACATGGACCTCTTAGTGTTTGCAGAACAGATTGGTCTTCCACTGGCAAAATGCACAAACCCAAGTGTGGGGTCGTTCTCTATTGTTCTGCTTGGGAGAGTTTCTTCCTTGGTGGCAATCTCCCAGGAGAAAGGCTGCTGTTCTGACCATGTCAATCCCCATTGGGTTGCGTTATTCCTCAGGCACTGGGCCTCTCCCACCGGCTCCCTCTCTGGCTGCACCATCAGCTTTGTGTGTCCGGCATCTGTGTGGCATGTGTTAGAGGGACATTAGGCCTTGATTACGAGTGGTGGGAACCTTGTATCAAGCAGGTGACGTATCAGTAGAGGCCTTTATTGGCTCATGCAGCCAAATGCAGGGAGGCAGGGGCAAGTCAGTCCCCCCACCTTCGTCTCTTTCTTTCTCTGTCTCTGCCTCCATCTCTCTGTCTCTATGTGTTTCTGTCTCTCCCTCTTTCTTTGTCTCTCTCTGTCTTCCTCTGTCTCTGTCTGTCTCCCTTTATCTCTGTCTCTCTTTTTATTATGATTTTATTTACTTATTTATTCATTTATTGGCTGCACTGGGTCTTCGTGGCTGGCGTGGGCTTTCTCTAGTTGTGGCCAGTGGGGGCTACTCTCTAGCTGCAATGCAAAGGCTTCTCGTTGCAGTGGCTTTTGTTGCAGAGCTTGGGTTCTAGAGTATAAGCTTCTCAGTAGTTGTGGTGCATGGGCTTGGTTGCTCTTTGGCATGTGAGATCTTCCTGGACCAGGAAGTGAACCCGTGTCTCCTACATTGGCAGGTGGATGCTTTACCACTGGGCCACCAGGGAGGCCCTCTCTCTGTCCTTGTCTCTCCCTCTGTCTTTGTCTCTCTCTGTGCCTCTCTCTCTGTCTCCTGTCTCTGTCTCTTCCTCTTTCTTTGTCTCTGTCTCCCTCCATCTCTGACTCTTCCTGTGAGTCAACTTCATTCTTTCTAGCTGGCGTCTCCAGGAGGCCCAAATCACAGCCTCGGGGAACTCCAGGTTTTCAGCTGTTATGGTCTTATGTGGAAAAAAAAAGTCTCTTCTCTTCCATCTCCTGTTTAAAAGACACCAGGAAAGGACTCAGTTGATTCACCTTGGAGCCACTGACCCTACAACCAATGACTGTGGTCAGGGAGTTGACTCAAGAAAGAGGATAATAGCCCCCATCCAGAATGCTGGCCAAGAGACAGGGGCAGGAGGCCGCTGCCTGAAGGAGGTGGCAGAGTGTGGGGGCGACACAGACGTTGCTACTGGGGGGATGGAGTGAACTGGGCAAAATCACTCCCGTTTATGACTGACACATGAGGGGCATTTCATCTCCTGGCCTCTCAGCAGGAAGAACGTGGAGAGTCAGTCCAGGCTGCAAACACATTTCTGCAGTGAACAGAAATGCAGGCACCACGGAGTTCCTGACTGACACCATCGATGCCCTCCCCAGCAGCAGCGAGGCGAGGCTTCACTGTTTAATCAAGGCAACCCCTGCTCCTTGGTTCGTGATTCAGCTCTTGGCTCCAGCGGGCCTGCCTGGAGCAGAAACACTCCAGTGCCTTTGAGGGAGAGGAAGTCAGGTCTGCACCCCCTTGTCTGGCCCAGAATGGGGGCTGTCTCCCCACCCACTCTCGGCCTAGGCTGGGTGAGAGCCAAACGCGGTGAACCCAGGAGGCACTGTCCATCACCCCTCACTCATGCCCCACCCTCCAGACCCAGCCCTCCGTCTCTCTGCTGCTTTGACTGGGATTGCAGCCTGCCTTGAAATGGTGTGTGTTTTTCTCTCCTGCTAGTCCTTGAGCACCTAAAGGCCACGGACTAGGTCTTGTTTATTGGTTTGTCCTAACGTGACATAGGGCAGGGCACCCAACATATCCTTAAGGGGATGCTTGTTTAAAAGAAAGTGTACAGGCTCGGAAGGTGCGCGGGCAGATGGGGTTAGCAGAGGGCGAGGTGTCCAGCAGAGACCACTCCGTGCGGCCTGACTAGCATTTATCTGAGGGCCTTCCAGGCTGCCTGCACAGTGCGTTGCCCTCCAGCTGGGTTGGTTCATGACTGTAGTGGCCCTTAGACCGTTGTGAGTAGCTGTGGAACTTGACTGTTCATTATAAACCTGAAACGATCACAGTTGGAAAGCCTGTTTGTAAGAGCTAGTTTTCCCCTCCCTCCCTTCCTCTCTCTTTCTCTTCCTTCCTTGGAGCCTGACTCATCTCCTCAGCTGGATCGTCAATTCCACAAGGCAGGAGCTAGGCCTTAGCTGTGTCTGCTCCCCACCTCCGCCCCGACTCCAATCACATGGGGATGTGAGGGATTAGGCATGACTCTGGGGTCATTTTTCTCCACAAGATTTCCCTTTCGTTGAATCACAATGAACTCAGGCTGAGTTTATTTATCTAGGGGATCTGAGACAGTCATCCCATGATGAGGAATAGCACACAAAGCCTGATAACAGCTCCATCCTCCAGCATCAAATGTTGGACCTCAAAGTTGAGTCCAGTCCCATCTACGCCCCAGAGTGAAGTAGCAGCTCATCCTCCTCCTCCTAGACATTCCGCTGATCTCCGTAGCTTTCTGGGAAACTGATTCACACTGGGCTGGTTGATCACTGAACGGGGTGTCGCTAAGGTACATCAGCCCATCCGGCACCGTGGTCCAAGGATGGGCTTCAGTATCCTCCTGGGACAGCTCATCCCACAGGGCTGGTCCGTTGTTCCGGCTCGCCAAGATTCTTCTATCCTGATTCCCAGCCATCCCTCTGGCTTTGTGACATGTTTCTCATTTGATGACAAGTTGGGGGAAGAAACAGGAAGTCCACCTTGGTCTTTTGGCATAAGTTATATTTTCCAGTACAACCCTTCTAGGGAAGATACAGAAAGGGGAAAGAATGGAGGCGTCCGGGACAATGGGGCAGCTCTTGACTGGCCAAGCAGCGCCTCCTCTCCCGTGCCCTTCCTTGGTCAGAAGTCCAAGGCACCCCCAAACCCTAGGCCCCTTAGGTTCTAGCACCCAGTTTTGTGGATTCTGGCTTTTTCTCGTCCTCCAGGCCTGTACACCTCTCTCTTACAACCACTCAATATAGTAAGGAAGCAAGACTCTTTCACCCCAGGCTTCCTGGGGAAGGGTGTGTATCCAGCCTGTACAACCGCCCCTCCACTCCCCTCTCTGGGGCTTCCCTGGGTCTTCCCTGGCACGCAGCCCAGACAAATGTCCAGGAGGCCTCTCTGTCCACTGTGACCCAGAGCCCCTGCTCTCCTGTTTGCCAAGTCCCGCGATGTCACTCTTTCCCTGGTCACCTGAACACCTTTCTGAATTTCATCTGCTCCCTGATCCTGGCCCCACAGGTTTTTCCTGCCCCAGCCATGGTGACTCTGTTTCAGTTTTTTAACAAACCAGGCTCTTCCCCATCTCAGAGATTTCACAGTGCTGTTCCCTCTAATGCAAGGCTCTTGCAGCCATCCATTTTGGCTACCTTTTTTTTTTTTTTTTTTTAATTTAGCTGTGCTGGATCTTTAGTCATAGCATGCAGAATCTTCATTGCCACATGCAGGCTCTTAGTTGTGCATTCAGGATCTACTTCCTCAATAGGGATAGTTACCTCCTGCATTGGTTACTGGCCCACCAGGGAAGTCCCATGGTTAACTTATGTCTCAACTCAAACATCACATCTTCAGATAAGCCTTCTCCTCCCTGCCACTTTTTGTTCTTTTCCTTCAGAGAATTTTTAACAAATTGAAATTATACGTGAATGCTGCAAAAGTAACAGATCTCCCCAGATCTCACCAGGTGATTCAGCCTCACCTGTGAGCCCCACTCTAGTTTCCCTTTCCTGGTGTCTGTGCCTCCTTTTCTTCTCCTTATTTGGTCTCGATTTCCTACTGTATTTGGAGTAATTTTGCCTCTTGGTTCATAAATCCCTTCCTCCTCCCCACCAGCCAAACAAACGTTGTAAAAGAAGCAAGAGAGTATCCAATAAATGCATTTGTGTTGAATACATACATGAAGGTGTATTTGTTTGATGACATCCTACTACTGTATTGCATGAAAGTTTCATGACACTTTCATGTCTTCAGGGACACCTCATCACCACTGTATACCCAGGCCTAACATGGTGCCTGGCACACATTACAGGGGTTGATAAATATTGTCAGGATGAATGAATATCATATTTCTGTAATGAAACTCATACTGACCTCAATTTGAATGTTGAGAACCCCTGCATATCTAAATCTGGGTGAGTGCCTATATACCAATTAGAATGTTCCTGTGGTATAATAACAAAGATATATGTGGTCTTTGTCCCCAGTTCTTGACACAGAGCTCCAAAAAATCTTGGAATTTCTAGAGTGGTAAGGGTGTTGAGGGGCTTCCTTGGTGGCTCAGTGATAAAGAATCTGCCTGTAATGCAGGAGACTGGGGTTCGATCTCTGTGTCAGGAAGATCCCCTGGAGGGCATGGCAACCCACTCCAGTACTCTTACCTGGAGAATGCCATGGACTGAGGAGCCTGGTGGGCTATGGTCCTTAGGGTCACAAAAAGTTGGACATAACTGAGCATACATGCATGCTAGGGTGATAGGAGCATCTTTCGTTCCAAAGAGGTAATTCTTGGGGGGCCCCTTGTAGCTTCAGGATGAGGGGTGATTGCCAGAAAGACCACCTTGATTAGAACCTTGGTTAAAAGCTTGGAGCTTTCTGTCCCACCCCACCAACCTCCTCTGGGAAGGGAGAGGAGCTAGAGATTAAGCTAAATCACCAGCGACCAATGAGTCAATCAACCATGCCTGCGTAATGAAACCTTTATAAAACCCCTGAACCATGAGGTCTAAAGAAATTCTGGGTTGGTTAATACAAGGAGGTACACTTTCTGAGTAGTATCCTTTGTAATAAACCAGTGACAGTAAGTCAAGAGTGTTCCTGAGTTCTGTAGCTGTTCTAGTAAGTCACTGACCTTAAGGAGGGGATCGTGGGAACCCCTGATGTATAAGCAGTGTGTCAGAAGTCCAGGCAGCCCAGGATTCGCAGCTGTCATCTGAAGTAAAGCTTGAAGTAGGGAGAGACTTGTGGGAACCCTTAACCTGTGGGGTCTGCACTAATTCCGGGTAGTCAGTGTCAGAATTGTATTGAATTGTTGGACACCCAGTGGGTATGGGAGAATCAGAGAATTGGTTAGGTGGAAGAAAAAACCTTCAGAGTCACCATAGCCAGAGACATTTCTAGTCTTCTAAACCTCCTGGGACAGGCATTAGCATCCAGAACTCCCAACCACGTTTGGTTTACACTCATCCCATTTAGGTAGGGGCTCCTCTGAATCTGGAATAACGGGAAAAACCATCTCCTCTCCTCCTCCTCTCCCCTATGGTCTCTCCCCCGCCCTGCCCCCATTCCAAGTAAAGATAAAGAAAATGACTGAACAAGCATGAAAGATATGGAAACTTCCCCCCTGAATGATCCTGCTAATGGTAAATTGATGGGATTGAATACATTCGAGTCGGAAATGATCCAAATATATGCTAATGAAGCTGAATATGCATTATTTAGACTAAAACAAACTAACTGCGAGTCAGGAAATAAAGTAGGTGAATTATTAGTTTGGCAACTCAAAGAATCGGAAAACTCAAGCACCATTCCAGAGACAGGCAGAGGCAGGCAGGAAAATGTGGTTAATGAATTCTAAACCAATTAGCCGCAAATTGATGGCACACTCAAAGACGCCACCCCCGACTCAACTCCCTCAGATTACTTTCTGAAAATTCAAAAAGGAAACGCTGTTGCCGTGCACTTTCCTTGTTTCACCTTCCTACATGTGCTCCCCTGGAAACTTGAGTGAAACCAAAAAAAGAAGAAAGGTAGGAAACTACAAACAGATTCCAGAGATGGAGAATAGGGCTATTTTGGCTACAGGGGAAGATAAATAATGCAAGGAGGATTTTCTCAATTCTTCTTTGTCAAAGATAGCCATCCACAGACTGAAGAAAGGAAAGCAAGTCTTGATGCAGGAGAGCTAAAGTCCCAGATGGAGAAGAAAATATGAGAACACACCTTGCTTGTCCAGACTAGACTGCCCTGGCTGAATTCTACCCTGGGGAACAAAAGATACACACATTAGGTCCTGGTGAGACTGTGAGACTGAGAAAGTCACAAGGAAGAGGTTAGAACACAGAAGGTGGCAAAGACGGAGTCCGTAAGTTTCAAAGCATTGGGTGATCATCATCGAAAAATCTCAGGTTCAATTCTTAAAAAGCTGTAGGTTGTGAGGTCTTAGGAAATTGAGCAGTGGTTAGCAGGAACTAGCATGCGTTCCCCAGGTACGAGATCTTGCCGAAAGGGCACCTTTCTTGGTGAAAGCTCTCCTGATCTCTATAGAAAATAGCCTTCCTCAGCAGCCCCAACCCCTCATCTTGCTCCTCCCCCATTGACTGCTTTATTTTTCTCCATAGCAGTGCGTGTCATCTAATCCACATAGTTGGCCCTTGATGTGCTTGAGGGGCTGGTTCCAGGACCTGCTGCAGACACCAAACTCCAAAGATGCTCAAGTCCCAAAGTCAGCCCTTTGTATCCGAAGTTCCACATCTAGGGATGCAATCAGCAGCAGGTCACGTCATACTATATGTATTTATTGGTGGAAAAAAATCCATATATGAGTGTCCCGCACAGTTCAAACCCCTGTTGTTCAAGAGTCAACTGTATTTACTTGTTTATTTTCTTCTCCTCCCACCGGACTGAAAGTTCCATGAGGACCAAGACTTTGCCTGGCACCTGTTAGGGGCTCAATAAATATCTGTTGGATGAGTGAGACTTCTCCCTCATTTCACACTCACCCATATTGGCCACACCCTCAAGGCAGACCGGTCCCTACCCACCTACCCTCTCACAGACAGAAATTCTAGAACTGAGCTGGAGGGCAGCCCTGGTGCCCTCTAAGGCACATAGCCTGTCCACTAAGAAATGTGGCTCGGTGGACTCTGAATACTCAGGCTGACTATTCATCCTCATCCTATGTAGGGCATGAGGAGGGGGCGGAGGAGGACAAGAAGCCCCCGGGGAAGCTCTTTCTTCCTCTAGAAGAAGCAGAAGCTTGAGAAGAGGGGCAAGGATTCTCTCCTCCCCTGCATTCCATCTAACCAATCGAGGAAATGGAGGAGAAGGCATAGCTAGTGAGTTCTGACTCTCAGCCCTGTGCCCCTTCTATACTCTGCTGTTCTGAACTTGGAAGCAACATTGGAGAAAAGTGTGTAAGACATATGAAGGACTTCTGCTGCCTCAAGCCAGCCAGAGCAACTGGAGATATTCTGCCTTTGATTAGGAGCGAGTCACTCAGTTATCTGTGGGTAAATTAACTGGCTTGCAGGTAAACCATGGAAAAACACATCATAATACAGAAAATAATGGGGCAGGGGGCAGACGTGGAAAAAAAGTCAAATTGATTACCGATCAGTAACAACCTCCTTCTTTCAGAAGATGCCGACTGTGTGGAACACATGCTTACACGGAGGTCCACGTTGTGCCCTTGGCAACATGGAAACCTCCCCTGCAGCAGCAGTCCATTCCGGCAGCACATGGGTGAAGACAGAGCAGTGAGGACTCCAGGAGTGACTCTCTGTGACATGTGTGGACTGAGGTCTGGCACCTTGGCAGAGTGGGGTTGGCATGGGTTGGGGAGGGGCTGCTTACTAAACCAAGCCCCCGAAACTGCTGGGCTTTGTCACCTTGGCCCGGGCAGGCTGCCAGAATGTTTAGAAAGCAAAGAGCTCAGCCTGCTCAGTGACAGACCGTGTTAGTGTAAGCTTTGTTCTCAATTCACACACAAAAAAGATAGCTCAGATAGAAGCAGACAGTGTAACAGACTGCAGAATGAACGGTAAATGTGTTTGTACATATTGGATGTGACTGTAACAGAATCAGCTGACATCAAATGTGTCTTGGGCATGTTTTGGGTTTTAGTGTTAACAGTGACTTGGGGTTCTTTCTGGTCACTTTCCCCCTCCATTATCCCAGGACATTCATTCAGCATAGATGCATGTGCCAGGCACTGGGCTAGAGATGCCACTGTGAGCAAACAGATATGGTACCTGGCCCTGGGGTGCTTACAAGCAAAACCGGATGACAGAGGCGCCTGGCAGAGTGACCATGTGTGACCACCTCTCTGTTGTTTAGTCACTAAGTTGTGTCTGACTCTTTGTGATGCCTTGGACTCTAGCCCTCCAGGCTCCTCTGTCCATGGGATTTCCCAGGCAAGATTACTGGAGTGGGTTGCCATTTCCTTCTCCAGGGACTGCCTCTCTACTCTTGTGCAAAATGAAAGGGAAAGGGAGACTTCACTTAGGAAGTGGAGTGGATGGATGTGAATTGGCAGTTTGGAAAACAGCATGGATCTTATTTTAGCCAAGAAGCTTCTTAATGGAGGAGGTACCCCTGGCTGTAAAGTGGCCATCATGGTGACTGGATACTTGTTGAAGATCAAGGCCCTGAGAATATTGCCTCCATGTCCTCTGACTTCAGACTCCAAGTGTCTGTGGTAGCAATGGGTAAAGAAAGGCAGGGAAGGCCTTTGAGGTGCTCAGGTATCTCCTAAACCCCCCTCTTGGGTGGAAGAGGGAACTTGTGACACATCCGAGTCCCAAGGGCCAGAGCTGACTGCAAGTATCACTTGCTTGGGAGTGGCATTCACCGAGTTTCCAGAGATTGGGTGCAAACCACAACTCTGGGTTGGCTTTCTATGCCTGGAAGATCTATAGCATGATAAAAATTAAAATGAAGATTAGATTAAGTCACGTAGAAACTAATTCAGTCAAATTAAGGTCAGTCATTAGGAAATTGCCAGCATCGGAATCCTAGTCTGAAGATCCCTCATCTTTGCCTTGGAGAAGGAGGAACAAGCCGAGAGGCCAGTAGGTAAATGGGATGCTGGCCCCCAAAGAAGCCCCAAGCATAAACTGAGTTTACTCAGTAAGAGGAGAGAGCAACGAAGCCAGGCTGTCCCAGCAAACACTGGGGTCCAAGATGGGTCTTGTCTCTGGAGGGGCTGGACATGGTGGAGAAAGAGAAGTAGGCTGGCAGAAAGGCTGATGCCAAGCTTCTGAAAGATCCGACCAGAACCAGACAGGATGAAGGGGCAATGGACAGTCCACTCCTGAGAAATAGGGGCTGACAAGAGCGGGGTCAGCCCCAGCCAGCCAGCTGAGGAGCAGGCAAGACTCCTTGCTGGATGCCAGAGACACAGCATCTGAAACCCAGACAGAAGGGGATGTGCATGCCTCTCTGTGGGAGTGGGTTGGAGAAGCTCTCATCTGGTCCTGCTGCCAAAATTAGGAAGGCGGACTCTCCTCCAGATGTCTCTACTCTTGGGCATATGGCAAAGGAAAACCCTCTCCTATTAAGGCGAGAACAATCATTCACAGAGTGAATGGGCACTGGGCTGGGCACTGGGGACAGAGCAGGGAATCAAACTGTTATTATCCACATCCTCATGAAACTTGCAGTCTAAAAAGGGAGATAGTGAACAAGCCAACAGCACGTGGATAAGTAAATTAAGTGCTGTGAAAGAAACAAACAGGATTCAGAATGAAGATGAACAGAGTGACTAAAGCTTTAAGAAGGTGATCAGAGAGGGCTCTTGGAGGAGGGTGATATTTAAGCTGAGGCCTGCAGAATAATGAAGACTCACTCTTGCCTCTCTTTAGGGGACACTGGGTCTGAGATGGAGCTTACTTCAGCAGTATGAGCGGGGTAGTGGCGTTTCTATTTCTATTCAGTCTTGCTCCTTATTGAATTCCCCGTTTATCTTGATTTTATCATCATCTCAGGTTTACTGTAATAATTTGACAAAATTAGTTTGTAGCGAGAAAACATGCTTATGGAAACTTGCGACAGGTATTTTGAGTCCTAAAGACTGAGTGCAGGTGAGACCTTGAAACTGGCTCCACCAGCCACTCGTGACTGACCAGAAAGGCAGCCCCTGTGTCTCGAAGGACATAGTCCCTGTGAGTGCTCTGTACAGATTCAAGCTGGGCCAGAGATACAGGGTCAGCAGGCAGCCCAGTGTCCACAGCTCTCCCATCCACAGGGGTAATGGTTCTACTGCTGTGTGGGTGGCTGAGCTCCTGTTTGGAGAGGGGGGTGGGTCTCCAAATCAGGTTTTGAGAAGAATGCTCCTAGGGGTCCCGACCACAAGAACTTAAGAAGCCCTGAAATAAAGGAGCCTCTTTAGTTTTGTTGAACCCAGAGTTCTCTAAACTCACTTGACTATGGATACCTTTTTGTGCCTAATGTTTCCAGGAATTCATGCCCCATATCATATGTTTGGGGAACTACTGTTCTAGGACAAATAGAAGATTTGAAATTTACTAATGCACTGTAATCTTAAACCTGTGTTACCCCAGGATCTGTTTGGGTTCAAAGTATATCTAAATTCATTCATCTATCCATTTAACCACATTCCTGCCTCATCTCTGCAGGAACCCATCCTGGGTCCCAGGAGTACAGAAATGAATCAGGCAGTCCCTATCTTCAAAGGCTCACAGTCCAGTGGGGTTTAGCAGGGTAGTTAGGATGAAGGCTCAGATGTTATAATGCCTGATTCTGAAGCCCAGTTCTGTCCCTTACAAGCTGTGTGACCTGGGGCAAGTTCCTTCACCTCTCTGGTTTAGTCCTCCCATCTGTAAGTTGGCACTAATAACAGTAATATCTGGCCCACAGGGAAGGTTTTAGGATTCAGTGAAACAACAGAAGTAAAGCACTGATTGTGTGCCTGGCACATAGTAAGTATCGAATAAACATGAGCTATTCTCCTTACGTTTGTTGTCCTTCCTGCAGAGTTTAACATAGGTGCCATTTTCTCCAGGAATTGTTCTCTAGAAGCTGTGTCTCCAGGCTGATTAAGGTGCCCCTATTCTCTCCTTCTTTGAGAATATCATAACTTTACCTCCATCAAGAGCATTTTCCTGCTGCATAACTGGGGACAGCGAGGGGCCAAAGCAGAGAGTATAAGAGGATGAATGAAAAGGTAGGGGTGGGGGCTTTATTTTTTTAATTTTTATTTTTTGGCCAGGCTGAGGTCTCTGCTAGATTCACTGGGAGATGGGAAGCCAGGGAGGGTTGCAAGTAAGGGTGTAGACAGCCAGCCCTCCACCCCAAGCCTGGCTCAGCCTGTCATCAAAATGATGTCCCACAGGCAGTCCTTACCCACCGTGAGTAGGGTCCTGTTCTAAGCCCTGTGTTGGCAGCCAGTGGTTTTGCATAGCAAGGAGGGTAACATCGTCGCTTTCACTGCCCCATGGCACGCCACTTTTGTTCAGACATGTCCAGTTTACCAGGTAACACACTTCTTTGTTCACCTGGGCATCCACAGTGAAAGGTTTGAGTGATGGTATGGAAACCACTGTGGTTCCTCAGGCCTGCATCCCTGGGGTGGAGGGAGTGGGCACTAAACCCTGGCTGTAGGAGTTTCTTGTCTTGTTACAGCTGCAGCACACACTCAGAGGGGCTTTGCAGAGAACAGCTGGTAAATTCGCTTTGGTGTCTGCCTCCCCCAGCCCTTCCCTGCGCCCTGTGTGGGTGGCTGACTCTCCATCAAGACAGTGAGCCTCCAGATGACTCCGAGGCCCTCCCAGCTCCCCAGGGGCAGCTCCCAACCAGCAGGCCTGGCTCTGAGGCTCCCTAACCTCCCTCCCAGCCCATTCTCTTTGAGCAGAAGCAGCAGCCCCATGCCAGCAGCTCCATGGGGGTCCAGGCGAGGCCCGGTGTCTCCACCTCTGCTCTCTTTCCCTCTCACACACAATCCTGCAGGCGGAATTCCAGACAATCTCTTTTTCTTCTTAAATCTGTGAAATCAGGAACCAGAGGGCAAGCTAGGGCTCTGGGTCTCCAATTATCTCTCTCCCCCTGCCTCTCGGGGAGCCTCACACTCTCCCGCTCGGCTCCAAGCAGTCAACAGCCTCTCGGAACCTGTTGAAATCTATTACCGACCTTTGGTCTCATCACCACAAAGGAGCTTTCTGCAGTGCGGAGATGGATTAAACAGAAATGAATTGGCCGACGAAGGCTTTACGACCCTCTTCGGTTCTTGCCTTCCTTTTTCCCCCCTTCTCTCTCTGTATCTCACTTTTATTTTTTTATAGAAAGCCAGCTGGGCAGAGCTGAGATAAGGCAACGTGGCCTGCATGGACTGAGGTCACAGATACCTGAATGAAATTCACTTTGTTCATTTTGCAAACTAGGACACTGGCAGTTCCACGGCACGGGGCCTGTTAGTGCTAAATTCATCGTGTCTGGCAAAAAAGAAAACACAACAAAATGAAAAGCCCATAAAGTTGAACCGTTAAATATTTAGGGCTCGTGATGAACAGCATGTCATAATATTTGTTGAATTGCATTTGCTGTTCAATGCATCTTTCCCACTTATGGCCCCAGTTTGGGGAGGTAGATGGAGGAAAACTAGAAGAATTGGGTTGCGTCAAAAATGAAACGTGGCTTTAATTTAACCTCAAAAGACAAATCTCTCTGTCTGCACATCCTGAGCTGCACGGCTGTTAGCGCTCTTGAACGGGGGTCTTCGCCTCCCCTGGAGCCTGTCTCTTGGTGTTCACACACAGCTCCTCGTGTAATTAAGCAGATGCTCTTAGACGTTCGACTTAAATTATCAAATGTCAGGACATGACGCTTTATTTGTGTATGTTTTCCTTGCTTAGCAAATCAGGCAGTACCTGGGGAAGGGGAATGTGTTTGCTCAGCTCTAGGAAGGAACCTATTCCTGTTGCTCTGTGTCTGAAATTTTACCCTTAGAGGTTTACTTCTTGGCTTATTAACTCTTTTCAGGCACATTCCCCAGGAGAACCTAGGCAGATTCAGTTTCTTACCTGGTCAGAGGATGGGTTAATAAGATCTTTTCTTGACAGCAAAAAATAAGAGTGTATATGAGAACTTGGGGGAATCTAAGAGGTGATGGGGGGCTGGCTCTGGCCCAGAGACAATGAAAGTGAAAATGTTAGCTGCTCAGTCATGTCCAGCTCTTTCTGACCCTACGGACTGTGGCCCTCTAGGCTCCTCTGTCCCTGGAATTCTCCAGGCCAGACAAAATAGTAGATTCCTTTTCAACAGGCCTGGGAGATCTTGCTGAAGAAGTTGGGGTGGTGACAGGAGAAGGAAGGAAGGGAAAGAGAGGGAGGAAGGGAGGAGCCCTTCCTCTTCAAGCATGTAACTTGTATGTCAATTACCAAATTCCCCGGAAGCACACACCACCCCTCCCTGCCAGCACCATCCCTGCTCTGTGGTACTCACCATCTAGTTGGGAAGTTTGACTGCTCCGGACTTGCCTTTTTGTCAGGAGCCCAAAGGGCCAAGGCCGAGGACAGAGTCAGATCTTCCTCAAATAGAAACGCAGCCTCAGAAATGCTTGGCATTGACCCTAGGAACCACTCTGATCTCAGGGGTCAATCAGAAATGGTCTTAAGTGTCTCTTTCCAATCACTACCCAAATCATTGTGCATGGCCTTGGGAGTCAGTGAGGAATGACCTTGAAAATCACTGAGAAGTTGGTTGAGAGCATCAATTTTTAGTGACCTTGGGAACCAGGAAGTAGTGACCTTGAAAATCAGTGAGTAGAGATCTGGTGACTCAGTGAGTGATGACTCCCAGTGGAGGGTGCTCAGAGAGGCCTAGAGGCAGTGGGTCAGACCAGGTGCCCAAATGGGCAAGGCCAGTGGGGGCTGAGATATGGCTGATGCTTAGGGTTCCCTAGCCAGACTCCTACCACATGAGCACTGAAAGCCTCTCTGTCCCCTGCGTTGCCTAGACCCAAGTAGCTTTTTTGCTGAGCTGCCCAGGGCTCTGGAGAAGTCCAGGCACCGGAGCTGAGCCCTCCCTCTCTGTTGCCAGGCTGTTGTTCAGGCTTGACTCGTGGCGGGGGCCATACTGGCTGCACTATGAGCACAGCCCCAGCCTTTGGGAGGGCCACTCAGCAGGGCCTGGCTGTAGCTGAGCTCCCAATTTCAGCAGACTTGTTTGTTTCCATACAGCATCTGGGGCTTACTGCCACCATCTGGACTTGCTCCCTGTCAAAGCCCACTTTATCTTGCCGGCTGCCAGTGCTGTTATCAACAGCAGCCAGGTAGCCTGCTCCGAACCTGGGGAGGTTGCAGGGAAAGGACTCGGAGCACATGGACTGGCTCCCTGGGGGCAGTGTGTCCAGCCGCCTGGAGGCACTGAGGCAGAGGGTACATGGGTGGGGATGGAAGTGCTTGTGCTGTGTGTGTGGGTGTGTGTGCAAATGTGTTTCTGTGAATAAACATGTGAGTCCAACTTTGTCTCTATGTGTTTGTTCACGTCTGTGTGTGTCTGGGTGTACACATGTATGTGTGTGTGTGGGCAGCTGTGTGATGGTGTAGTGAATGGTAAGAGCTCTAGCTGTGGAGTCAGCCTGTTGGAGACTCAATTTTATCTGAAAAATGGGACCATGATAACACCTCTCATCTAGAGTTGTCAGGAGAGTTGGACTATATAACACCAATTAATCGTTTGGAAATAACACACATGGTAAGCGCTCAGTGTATATGACATGTGGGTTTGTGTGTGCATGTCTGCGTGTGCGCATCTGTTTGTGTATGGACGGTACTTGTGTCTCTGGGTCCCTGTGTGTCTGGGGAGTAAGTCTGCGTGGATGTTTGTATCTGAGTGTCGGCATGCTGTGCCCCACGTGAGCAGGTGTGTGCGCGTGTGCTGGAGGGCCCGGCGCCTGCTAAATATTTGTTTAGCTGGGCCCTAGGGAGCACAGTTGGCAGAGCTGCCAGCACTGCGTGCGGTGTTTCTGACAGCTCGAGCGCGGCCTCCAGAAGTGTGAACTTTCTCAGGGTAAACAGCTAATGATACTGTGATGCTAGTGCTGACCCCCTCTAGGGCCTCCTCGCAGGCTGGGAGTGATTGGGAGGCTCCTGGCTGGCGCCTCCCTCCCACTTCTTCAGCGTGGCACCTACAGCCAGAAGCGTGTGAGAGAGAATGCTGGGGCTCAGTAGCGAGCCCACACCCCTGCTGCTCCCCACCCTACCTACGGCTGGTAACCTAGTGATGGAGGAGGATAGCATCTCCTAGCCAATCTCTCCCTGCCCTCAGCCAGTCAGCACCTTGGAGAGCTCCTGAGCCACGTTGGGGGCGAGTGGGAAGGATCCAGCACCAACCCCTGCTGTTAGTCCAGGCACCGTCAAGACTGGGGTTGTGGGACTGCAGCCACTTCAGGTCTCTGGATCAAGGGAAGCCCTGGTGAGGATGTGATTACTTTTAATTTATTCAAAACCTCACTCTTGTCTAAATTGGGTCACAGCCTCTGGGAGCTCCTGAAACCCTGGCAAGAAACCTATTTCGTTGGTGAGAAAAGTGGCCCTTGATCCTCTGCCCTATAGCAGCACCCTCCCTGCCTCTCACTCTGCTGCTATCTCCTGCCTGCGCCTGGCCAGGACAGGGCTTCCTCTTCTACGCAACCGTGTGTGCATTCATATGGGAGCTCTGAGTGTACACGTGTGTATGTGTGCGCAGGCTTGCTTGTGTGCATGGGTCCCTGGAGGCAGATGTGTGCCGGTAGGGGTCAGCCAGTGCATAACAGCAGAGACACGTGGGCACATTTTTGTGCTTGTGTGTCACAACAGGGGTTTTCTATAAGTCATGCAAGGGCAGGGGATGTCTGGGGCTCAGCTCTTACTAGGTTATCTGCTAAGAGTAAGGACAGGGTAAACACCAGCATTTATCCTAGAAGCCAGTGATGTGGGAGAAGCAAAAACTGGGAGGAGAGTGTTGAGGATTGTTTCATTCTCTTCCCCAATTTACAGATGAGAAAACGGAGGCCCTGCCAGACAATTGACGTGCGTAAAGTCTGCAGGAGCAGAGCCAGAGCCATTTCGATGATCCTACTTCCTGCACGGTGTCCTCTCCCCACAACCCCAGTGCCACCCCACCTCATGACTGGTGAACCACCTGGCCTTGAACCTCCCCCACAAGACTCCAGAAAATCAGGGTCAAAGACTCCAGAATTCTCAGGTCTCCAGTCAGGCCCAAGGAAGCCCCCTTAGGTCTCTCTTCCCTGCCTTGCCCTGTGCCAAGCAGCTGAGGTCCCTCTAACAGATGGGTCAGGCCCCTACCCCCACCCCCTGCCGCTGCTGCTGAAGAGAGAGAACCTTTCCAGACAGCCCCTGTCTGTGTTTCATTACAAAGACGCAGCCATATTCCATTAATTCCTCATTTGCTATGGGCTGAGCGCTGATACGTACATTTTTACCTGGGGTGGTTTTAATCAGTTAATTTAACCAGAAGCATTAATAATGTATTTCTTTGCCACTCGACTGCCCATCTGTTGAACAACTTACCTGTTGGAGAGCAATGTCACCTCCTGTGACTCGGAGCCCTCAAGCTTCCCAGGAACAAGATGAGATCCTGCATATTTAATGGCTTTGCAGACCAAGGGTGAGAGCTGGGAGTGCCTCTCCCTGCTCGGCATGGGCCCCAGGCTGCAGCTAGCAGCATGGCCTGCTTTACCCCAAGGTCCGGATAAACACCACCTTCCCGCCTTTAATCATGCTTCGTGGATAGATTCAAGATTGCAGGAGAGGTTAAGGAGTGGAGGGTGCTATGTGAGCCAGGAGATACCAGCAGACAGATCCAGCACTCTGAGTGCCTCCTGGCCTCTGCTTGGGCAGGCAGCTGCACCCCTGAGCCTCAGTTTCCTCCTTCACCTCTTGGATCTGTTGGAAGGACTCAGGGAGGAAGTCTGTGTGAAGTCCAGGCTACAGGGCCAGGCACAGAGTGGTCCCCAGATAAGGTTTACTTCCTTGAGGCTGAGTAAGCCCATGGCCCCATAGAGTCAGGACTGATCCCAAGGAAGCTGAAAGCTGGAATTACCTTAGGGGAGGCAGGGGTGATACTCTGTACAAGTAACCGCCAGTCTGGGTCTGGGAGGAGGGGCAGCAGCCAGTCAAAGTTCCTTTTAGGATTAGGCCTGGTGGCTCAAACGGTAAGGAATCTGGCTGCAATGCAGGAGACCCAGGTTCAATCCCTGGGTTAGGAAGATCCCCTGGAGAAGGAAATGGCAACCCACTCCAGAATTCTTGCCTGGAGAATCCCATGGACAGAGGAGCCTGGCAGGCTGCAGTCCACAAAGAGTCGGACACGACTGAGGGACTTTCACTTTCATTAACCACTTAGCTGCTGATAAAGGATGCCAGGGAGGGGGTTGAAACCACTGAGGCTGCAGCGGCACTTTCAGAGGTTTGGGGGTGCTGTGTTGGCTGAGAAGGTCAGGGGATGCCAGCCATAGGACAGAAAGTGTGACCTGGCCTCCCTTAAATCTCGCCTTTCCTGGGCTTCTCAGCTTCATATTCCTTCCATAGAAACCAGGAAGCAGCCAGAGCTCTGGGTGCATCACCCACTTTAGAACCCACCCTTCTGGGCCTGACATGCAGCCAGCTCAGGTCTGTGTCCTGTTCTCCCACAGTCCTGGGGTCACTGGAGGGGGGTGAAGATGCTGTGCTCCCATCTGGTGGCTCAGGACCCCAGTGCACACTCACTGCCTGGCCATCAGCTCTCAGCCACCTTCACCTCTCGGGGCCCTCACAAGCAACATAAAAGCAGAGGAGATGCTTCTCTGTTCAAGAGCTTCCCTGTCCTGAAGGACATTGACCTCACTCCCGGAAGAAAGAGCAGGCAGGTGATGGAGAGGCAGGTGGATTAGGAGGGGACATTGGACCCTAGGTAGCCAGAAGAACTTGTTCCCGGGGGGGCTAGGGATGGGGGGCAAGACCAGTTGGATACCCTCAGGACACAGCAGGGCCAGGTCCTTGGTGAGACTCTCCTTGCCTTGGTCTGTTTTGATTTCATAAATACTGAAACACCACTGACAGTAAGATGCGTAATTTGATGTACTTCCCTAAGAAAGAAAAAAATGCCACCAATTAAACTATGACACAGTGCTTTCTTATCATCTATTGCAAGACTCATCTCCATTTCAGGGATGTTAAAATGCGGAGGAAAAAAAAAAGTGTGATTTTGAATCAGTGAAATATGGTCATAGAAACAACACTCACTGCAGTTTATCAAGTTCTCTGCTGAGGGCTATCCGTGTAGCATCTCTTTCAATCCTCCCAAACCCTGTGAGTCAAGATATTGTTCAGAGAGGTTAAGCAACGTTACAAGGTCACACAGACAATCCTAATAATACTTAGTGTATGACTAAACTCAAATACCAGCACGATCGCTCTGCAAATCTGTAGTTAAGGAGTTTGAGACACCCAGAGCTTGACAAGCTTATCTGAGTGCCTGTAGCCTGTAGGTGGCGGAGGAGTTGGGGCTGGCTGACCTCTCTACCATCCTGTGAGCAGCTAGCAGGGGTGGAACTGGGCCTCAAATCCCTCCCCCCTGGAACTCCAGGCTGTGCTCCTAGCCACTGGGCATCACCACCTCTTTTCAAGAGAAAAGGGCACCAAAGAGGACGGGTCTACATAGGCGTCTACCTGCAGGACTCACCCTCTCTCTGGCCCTCCCAGGCCCCTGCGGGCTACTCCTCACTGTCCACCCCCCTCCTCTGGATGGGCATTTGCTTTCCCTCCTGACTGGCCGGTAGAGGGTGATTCCCACCTCTCTGGCCTCCTTCAGAATCCTAAGAGCCAGTGGAATGAGAGGGAGCAGCAGGCAGGCAGAGATGAGGCAGAAACAGAGAGCGAGAGCCGCCTTCGAAAACTCACAAATTGGTCCCAGAGAGAAATGGAGTCTCTTTTTTGCCCATCAGCTCACTCCCCCAACCATTACCCAGCAAGCAGAGTGAGGGCCTTGGCTGGAGCAAAACCCCGGCATGGGTGTGGGGAATGGCATTTTAGGGCAGTCATAGCTCCCTCTCAGAGGGGCAGGGACACCCTGGGAGCCAGCCTGGGCCCAGCCTCCTCAGAGGAGAATTGGGCAGGAACACACAGCTGGTACCTGGGGAAGACTTGACCCTGCTAACTTCAGGTGGATGGGAGAGGCCAGGACCGGCTTGATGCAGGGAGCAGGGGCAGGTGCTGGAGAGACAGACCCAGAGGGCTGGGGTCCCAAAATCCACCCCAAAGCAGACAGTGGCTTCTGGGGATCAGGCATGAGCAAGAGGTGGGGCTTGGAATTATAGATTCAGGAATCAGAGCCTTATCCCAAGCTACAGGCAGAGAGCTTCGAGGAAGGAGAATCAGAGGAACATTCACTATGTGCCCAGCACTGGGCCAAGAGCTTTAGGTGTATCACTTGCTCTAGCCCATCCAGCAGCACTGGGGAGGTGAAATTTCCATTTCACAGATGCGAAAACTGACATTCAGAGCAGATGAGTAATGGCTAGTCAGTGGCTGAGCCTGGATGTGAACTGTACCAAAGCAGTCTGGCTCCAGACCACTGTGTTCTGGTGCTTCTAGAGAAATGAGGCATTAGACAAGCAAGCCAGGCCGGACAAGATGAGCTCTCAGAGCTGGACACACAGTCAGTACAGACTAACCTTCAGGGGCTAGTACACTGTGGCTCCTGAATTCCCTCCCAGCCCTGCTCAGCTGTGGTCCTTAGTCCTCAGTTCAGGGTAGGGCTGAGTGTGGGGGAGGTAGGGGTGGGGACATAGGCCTTGCTTCTAAGAACTAGGAGCCAAGCAGGTTTCCACAACTGCAGCCTGCACACTTCTGCTGACAGCCTGGATCAAACTGGCTGTCCAGCTAGGAGGGGTGTTCCATCCTTTCTCCTGCATCACATGCCTCTCTTCTGAAAATGAGGATGCTCACCAGCCTGGGAGGCGCTCCCACTGTGCTTCCCCACAAGACTCTCCCCTCCCCCACGCTGGCCTCGCTGGCAGCCCCAGTGCCTGCTGAAAGATGCTATGGAGATGCAGTCACAGGGTGTCTGCTGTGAGCCGAGCATAGTGCTGGAGAAAGGAGCAGCAGTTCCTAGAGGCAGCATGTCTTTCTGAGTCAGGGACTGAGAAAACTGATGCCTGGGCGGAGACGGCCTGGCGGGCGGGGCCATGACCACACCTGGCCCCTGCCTGCTTGCTACAATCACCAGACTCTTTCATGCTTCACTCCTGCTGTTCCTCTGCCCATTCGGTGCTTTTACTATGCTGCTTGATCAGCTTCTACTCACTCTTCGAGGCCTTGCTTAAAGATCACATCCTCTAAGAAGCCTTCTAGGATTTCTCCTGGCCATTTTCATTCCCTAAAGCACTTCATATTAATCACAACAGAATAGCCATCATCCTTATTGTTAATTATTTCTTTGACTCTTTACCCCTTCAATCTGTGAGCAACTCAAGAAGACAACTGCTGCTGCTAAGTCGCTTCAGTCGTGTCCGACTCTGTGTGACCCCATAGATATCAGCCCACCAGGGTGTCCTGCCCCTGGGAGTCTCCAGGCAAGAACACTGGAGTGGGTTGCCATTTCCTTCTCCAATGCATGAAAGTGAAAAAGTGAAAGTGAAGTCGCTCAGTCCTGTCCGACTCTTAGCGACCCCATGGACTGCAGCCTACCAGGCTCCTCCATCCATGGGATTTTCCAGGCAAGAGTACTGGAGTGGGGTGCTAATGCCTTCTCTGAAGGAGACAACTACTCTTATCCAATTTTTTTTTTATCCCCCTGCACTGAGAAGGTAGCAATAAATGTTTGTTGCATTGAACTTCCCTTGGGAAAATCATTAAAAAAAAAAAAAAAAAAGCCCTCTGTAGATACTTGCTATCATATTACCTGTTAATTCTTCTCATAGCTTTTTATAACAAGAAGGTTAGTACTTAAAAGACAGGAAGATTATTTGCTTCAGTTCAGTTCAGTTCAGTCACTTAGTCATGTCCGACTCTTTGTGACCCCATGAATCACAGCACACGAGGCCTCCCTGTCCATCACCAACTCCCGGAGTCTACCCAAACCTGTGTCCATCAAGTTGGTGATGCCATCCAGCCATCTCATCCTCTGTCGTCCCCTTCTCCTCTTGTCCCCAATCCTTCCCAGCATTAGGGTCTTTTCCAATGAGTCAACTCTTCACATGAGGTGGCCAAAGTATTGGAGTTTCAGCTTCAACATCAGTCCTTCCAATGAACACCCAAGACTGATCTCCTTTAGGATGGACTGGTTGCATCTCCTTGCAGTCCAAGGGACTCTCAAGAGTCTTCTCCAACACCACAGTTCAAAAGCATCAATTCTTCGGCACTCAGCTTTCTTCACTGTCCAACTCTCACATCCATACATGACCACTGGAAAAACCATAGCCTTGACTAGACAGACCTTTGTTGGCAAAGTAATATCTCTGCTTTTCAATATGCTATCGAGGTTGGTCATAACTTTCCTTCCAAGGAGTAAGCGTCTTTTAATTTCAATGCTGCAGTCACCATCTGCAGTGATTTTGGAGCCCCGCAAAATAAAGTCTGACACTGTTTCCACTGTTTCCCCATCTATTTTCCATGAAGTGATGGGACCACATGCCATGATCTTAGTTTTATGAATGTTGAGCTTTAAGCCAACTTTTTCACTCTCCTCCTTCACTTTCTTCAAGAGGCTTTTTAGTTCCTCTTCACTTTCTGCCATAAGGATGGTGTTGTGTGCATATGTGAGGTTATTGATATTTCTCCCAGCAATCTTGATTCCAGCTTGTGCTTCTTCCAGCCCAGTGTTTCTCATGATGTACTCTGCATATAAGTTAAATAAGCAGGGTGACAATATACAGCCTTGACGTACTCCTTGCTTAGATCAACACTATCTCCCCAACTCTAGAAACAATCCTTTAATGGGGTCGCGAAGAGTCAGACACGACTGAGCGACTTCACTTTTACTTTTCACTTTCATGCACTGGAGAAGGAAATGGCAACCCACTCCAATGTTCTTACCTGGAGAATCCCAGAGATGGCAGAGCCTGGGTGGGGTGCCATCTATGGGGTCGCACAGAGTCGGACATGACTGAAGTGACTTAGCAGCAGCAGCAGCAGCAGCAGCAGCAGCAGATGTTCAGTAAACACTTGTTGAATTAATGCATGAATTAGAAAAAGGCTACTCTTAGAGTTCAGACACACAGGTACTGATGTGGGTTGTATTCCCACCTGCTCCCTGGTAGCTCAGCTGGTAAAGAATCTGCCTGCAATATAGGAGACCCCAGTTAGATTCCTGGGTTGGGAAGATCCCCTGGAGAAGGGATAGGTCACCCACTCCAGTATTCTTGGGCTTCCTTGGTGGCTCACATGGTAAAGCATCTGCCTGCAATGTGGGAGACCTGGGTTTTGATCCCTGGGTTGGGAAGATCCCTTTGGAGGAGGGCATGACAACCCACTCCAGTATTCTTGCTGGAGGACCACGGACAGAGGAGCCTGGTGGGCTGCAGTCCATGGGGTCACAAATAATCGGACACAACTGAGTCACTAAGCATGGCGAGGTGCTGTACTGGACACAGGATGATACTTTCCTTACAGGTCCTGCAGTCTAGTTGGGGGACCAACATGGAAACAGGGACAGGTAAATGTCAAACCAAAGACTGAGTGTAGTCAGGGCATACCTGGGCACACCTGGGATCCAGATGGGAATGGAGAGGTTACTACCCTAAGTCTCAGTTTCCTCATTCATAGTATAGTGAGAATCTGATATTTAGGGATATTGTAAAGATTAAACAAGATGATGCTCATAAAGCATTTGGCACAGTACCTAATGCCTGAGAAGGCATCAAATACTTTGTCACTGTTAATAAGGAACATAATGTCATGAGCAAATGCATAAAAGTGTGGAAGTTAATGGAGTGGTTGAGAAACTGATGGGGAGATATGCACTTGGATAGACTCAAAGATAAGGCAGAAAGGTCGATGCGAGCCAGATTTATGAAGATGTTGAAAACCAGAAAGAAAACTGGGCCCTGATCCTCTGGGTGGGAGGAAGCCAGGGAGGCTGAAACTGAGCACTGGCATTGCTGAGTTTGTGCTTTGGGCGTCCCTGGGGCTGATGTGTGGAGGGCAGACTGGGAAAAGAGAGGGTGGAGGGAGCAGGAAGGAGCTGGTGCCACAGTGCAGGGCGTGGGCTGGAGGGTGACGATGGAGATGGCAAAGACAGATCCCAGAGTCATCTGGGGGACAAAAAGGTGATGCAAGAGATGGGGCTGGGAGGTGAAAATGATACCAAGGTTTCTAGTCTGGACCACTGAAGGGCATTGGTACCCTTCCCTGAGATGGGAAGGTCAGAGAAAGCATAGTTTTGGGGAGAAGATGCTATGTTTGATTTCGGAAATGTTGGGTTGTAGATATCATTGAGAACTTGAAGGTAGATCTTAAGACAGAGATCCTTAACGAGACAAAAGTCCATTTCTTACCCACAGCCTGGAGGCTGCCAACCTCTCATCAAAAGCCATGTGGAGGTAAGGGTGGTGGAGAAGAACCCTCTCCTGGACAAGGAGGACAAGCAGCCCACTCAGGCATGAATGGGCCCATGCTAGAAGGGGGCATTGACTTGGTCTGTTTTTGTGGAAAATAAGCTTTCATCTGTCTTATTCTCATGGCCTAATTCCTTCTGCTTGTAAATGCTCGAATATTTTTGTTTTTGTTGTTGTTATATTATCATCTTTAAGGCAATGGAAGAATTAGTTGGAAAGATTGAACCCAGACATAGAATGAGAACCCCACACCATAAATCTAGCTGTGCTAATTTGTGAATAACCTACAGACTTAAGGACTCTCTGGATGCTGGTGTTAATTACCAGGTGAGATCCTTTCCCAGTTGAGGCTTAGGAAGGACATTCTTTCTTGGTTCTGGGCTAAATGCTCATTACCAGTATGCTATTTACAATCTTAGTATGTATTCTTTGAAAAATCAGAGCAGAGCATGATTCCTGGATCTGCAGAAATGTGCAGTTTTGGACAAATTACTAACTTCTCTGAGCCTCCATTTCCTCCTCTGAAAAAATTAGAATAATAGTAGAATCCCCTCATTGAGTTGTTACGAGGATTAAATGAGTTAATGAGTGGAGAAGGCTTAGAACATAGACTCAGTAGGTATTAGTGATTCTTGTTACCGTTATTATGACCCCTGCGCTGCTTTTGGTTCCCCTGCTAATTCACACCAGATGGTGATGCAGAAAACTCTGTCTTTGTGTTTGTTCAAAGTGCAGGGTTTACAGGAGGATGTCTTTAAGTCTGTATTTTGTCTTCCAGTTTTATTGAGACATAATCGATATACAACACTTGTATACAGGTTTAAGGTGTACAACGTAGTGATCTGACTTATGGTACATATGGCAAGAATTGATTACCACAATAAGTTTCGCAAACATCCGTAATCTCATATACATGTAAAAGAAATGAAAAAGTATTTTCTTGTGATGGGAACTCACAATTTACTGTCTCAACAACTTTCATAGATAAAACTTTCTGCAGTGTTAATTATATGTCATGTTGTATGTTACATCACTAGTACTTATTTATTTTATAACTGAAAGTTTGTACCTTTTGACCACCTTCATCCAATTCTGCCTTCCCCAAACCCCTTGCTCAGGTAACCACATATCTGATCTATTCTTCTTTCTTTAAAAAAAAAAAAAAACTGAAGTATAGTTGGTTTACAATATTTTATTAGTTTCAGGTGTATAGTAAAGTGATCCAGCTATTTTTTTCAGATTATTTTCCATGATAGGTTATTACAAGATACTGAATATTGTACCCTGTGCTATACAGCAAATCCTTGTTGCTTATTTATTTTATGTATAGTGGTTTGTCTCTGTTAATACTATACTGTTATTTATCCTTCCCCTCCTCCCTTTCCCCTTTGGTAACCATAAGTTTGTTTTCTGTCTGTGAGTCTATTTCTGTTTTGTATTATATATCATTTTGTATTATATATCAATAATTCATTTGTATTATTTTTTAGATTCCACATAAAGTGGTATCATATGGTATTTCTCTTTCTCTGTCTGACTTAACAACACTTAGTATGATTTTCTCTCTGTTTTCTTTATGCAATCTATCCGTATTGCTACAAATGGCAATGTTTTATTCTTTTTATGGCCGAGTAATTTTCCATCATGTATATCTACCTCATCTTAAACTAATTATCTGTTGATGGACACTTGGGTTGCTTTCATGTCTTGGCTATTATAAATTATGCTGCTATGAACATTGAGGTATATATATCTTTTTGAATTACAGGTTTTTAATCTTTTCAGGGTATATGCCCAGGAATGGGATTGCTGGATTACATCTTGGCTCTAGTTTTTGTTTTTTAAAAGAACATGAACACTATTTTTCATAGTTTCTCCACCAATCTACATTCCCACCAACAGTGTAGGAGGGTTCCCTACTGTGGAAAACAGTAGCTGCACCAGTTTACACATTTATTATTTGTAGATTTTTTTTTGATGGTAGCCATTCTGACTAATGTGAGGTAATACTTCATTGTGGTTTTAACGTGCATTTCTCTAATAATTAGCAGAGTTGAGCATGTTTTCATGTGTCCATTGATCATCCGTATGTCTGCTTTTGAGAAATGTCTATTTAGGTCTTCTTCCCATTTTTTTATTTTAACATTGAGTTTTATGAGGTGCTAGTATATTTTGGTAGAGAAGGCAATGGCACCCCACTCCAGTACTGTTGCCTGTAAAATCCCATGGACGGAGGAGCCTGATAGGCTGCAGTCCATGGGGTCGCTAAGAGTCGGACACGACCGAGCGACTTCCCTTTCACTTTTCACTTTCATGCATTGGAGAAGGATGGCAACCCACTCCAGTGTTTTTGCCTGGAGAATCACAGGGATGGGGGAGCCTGGTGGGCTGCCATCTATGGGATTGCACAGAGTCGGACACGACTGAAGCGACTTAGCAGCAGTATATTTTGGATATTAATCCCTTGTTGGTAGAATCATTTGCAAATATTTTCTCCCATTCCATAGGTTGTCTTTTCATTCTAATGATTTCCTTTGCTTTGAAAAAGCTTTTAAGTTTGATTAGGTCCCATTTGTTTATTTTTGCTTTTTCTTTGCCTTGGGAAACTGATCTAAAAAAATGCTATGACTTCTGTCAGAGAATTTTTTTCCTGTGTTCTATTTTAGGATTTTTATGCTGTTGTGTCTTATATTTCAAGTCATTTTCAGTTTATTTTTGTATGTGGTGTGAGGGGGTGTTCTAATTGCATTGGTTTACAAGTAGCTGTCCAGATTTTCCAGCACTACTTGTTGAAGAGATTGCCTTTTCTTCATCGAATATTCTTTGCCTCTTTTGCTGTAGATTAATTGACCATAGGTGTGTGGATTTACTTATGGCCTCTTTATTCTGTCCCATTGACCCATATGTTTATTTCTGAGCCAACACCATGCTGTTTTGATTATTGTAACTTTGTAGTATTGTCTAAGATCTGGGAGGATTATGCCTCCAGCTTTGTTCTTTTTAGGATTGCTTTGTCAATTCTGGGTCTTTTGTGGTTCTATATAAATTCTAGTATTATTTGAAAATTTTCAAGAATATCTTGATAAGGATCACATTAAATATGAAGATTACTTTGAGTAGTTTGACCAGTTTAACAGTATTAATTCTTCTAATCCAAGAGCATGGAATATCTTTCCATTCCTTTGAATCAGCTTTGGTTTCCTTTACCAGTGTTTCATAGATGTCAGTGTATAGGTCTTTAACTTCTTTGGTTAAATTTATCCCTAGGTATCTTTTTTTGGACATGATTTTGAATGGCACTTTTTTTTAATCTTTATCTTTCTGATATTTCATTATTAGTGTAAAAAATGCAACAAATTTCAATATGTTAATCTTGTATCCTGCTGCCTTGCTGAATTCATTTATTAGTTCTAGTAGCTTTTGTGTGGAGCCTTAGGGTTCTCTACATAAAGTGTCAATGTCATCTGCAACTGATCTCTTTCTCTATGAGCTTATTTTTGAAATATAATTGACCTACAAGATGGTGTTAGTACCTGATGCATAAAATAGTGATTCAACATTTCTATATGTTACAAAATTATCACCATGATAAGTCTAGTTAACATCCATCACCATATAGGGATATTACAGAATTATTGACTGTTATTTCCCATGCTGTACCTTTCAGCCCCGTGACTCATTTGTTTTGTAGCTGGAAGTTTGTACCTCTTAATTTCCTTCACCTGTTTCATTCATTTCTCAACCCCTCTCTCTGGCAACCACCTGTTTGCTCTCTGTGACTGTTTTGTTCTGTTTGTTGATTTGATTTGTGTTTTAGAGTCCACATATAAGTGAAATCACCTGGTATTTGTTTTTCTCTGACTTACTTTGCTTAGTATAATACCTTCTAGGTCCATCCACGTTGTCACAAAGGTCAAGACTTCATTCTTTTTATGGCTGAGTAATATTCTATTATAAACACACACCACAACATTTTTACACACTCAACTATCAGTGGGCACTTAGGTTGCTTCCATATATTGGCTATTGTGAATAATGCTGCACTGAATATTGGGGTGCACATATGCTTTTGAATTGGTGTTTTTATTTTCTTTGTAAAAATACTCACAAGTGGAATTGCTGGACAATATGGTAGTTCTATTTTTAATTTTCTGAGAAAAGTCCACACTGTTTTCCACAGTAGCTGCACCAGTTTACATTCTCACCCTCCATGCACAAGCGTTCCCTTTTCTTCACATTCCTGGTAACACTTATTTGTTGCCTTTTTGATAACAGCCTTTGTGACAAGTGTGAAATGACAGCTCATTCAAGTCCTGATTTGCATTTCCCTGATGGTGAGTGATATTGGCTTTCTTCTCATGTACCTGTTGGCCCATTTTTCAATTGAGTTGTTTGTTTTTGTGATGTTGAGTTGTATGAGTTCTTTGTATATTTTGGATATTAAGTCTGTGAATATTTTCTCCTGTTCAGTAGGCTACCTTTTCATTTTGTTGATTGTTTCCTACACTGTGCAAAATCTTTTTGGTTTGGTGTAATACTATTTGTTTACTTTTGCATTTGTTTCCTTTGCCTGAGGACACATATCCAGAAAAATGTTCCTAAGACCAATGTTAAAGAATGTACTGCCTATGTTTTCTTCTAAGAGTTTTATGGTTTCAGGTCTTATATTCAAGTCTTTAATCCATTTTGAGTTTGTTTTTTATATGGTCTGAGAACGCAGTCCAGTTTGATTCTTCTGCAAGTGGCTCTCTAGTTTTTCCAGCACCACTTATTGAAGAGGCTGTCTCTTCCTCCATTGCATATTCTTGCCTCCTTTTTTGTAGATTAATTGACCATATAATTGTTGGCTTATTTCTGGGCTCTCTATTCTACTCCATTGAGCTATATGGTTTTTGTGTCAGTGACATACTGTTTTGATTACTGTAACTTTGTAGTATAGTTTGAAACCAGAGTGTGTGATACCTCAAGCTTTGTTATTCTTTCTCAAGGTCGTTTTGGCTATTTGGTCTTCTGTGTTTCCATACAAATCTTTGAATTATTTTTTATAGTTCTGTGAAAAAAAATACCATTTGTATTTTGATAGGAATTTCATTTGCTTTGGTTAGTATGGTTATTTTAATAATATTAACTCTTCCATTCCATGAGAATGGTATATCTTTCCATCTGTTTATGCCATCTTCAATTTTTTTATCAACGTCTTCTAATTTTCTGAATACAGGCCTTTTGCCTCCTTAGTTAGATTTATCCCAAGGTATTTTGTTCTTTTGATGTAATTTTAAGTGAGACTATTTTCTTAATTTCTCTTTTTGATACTTTGTTGTTAGTGTTTAGAAATGTAATATATTTCTGTATATTAATTTTATATTCTACAACTTAACTTAATTCATTTATTAGTTCTAATAGTTTTTTAGTATCATCTTTATGATTTTCTATATATAGTATCATGTCATCTGCAAACAGCAACAGTTCCACTTCTTCCTTTCTAGTATGAATTCCTTTTTTTCTTTTTCTTGTCTGATTGCTGTGACTAAGACTTTCAATACTGAATTGAATAGAAGTGGTGAGGGTGGTCAGCCTTGTCTTCTTCCTGATCTTAGGGGAAATGCTTTCAGCTTTTCACCTTTGAGTATGTTGTCTGTTCATTTGTCAGATATGGCCTTTATTGTGCTGAGGTATGTTCCCTCTATACCCCCTTTGTTGAGAGGTTTTTTTTTCCTTCTTTTTTATCATAAGAGGATGTTGAATTGTGTCAAACGCTTTTTCCACATTGATTGAGATGACCATGATTTTATTCTTCAGTTTGTTAATGTGGTGTAGCACATTGACTGATTTGTGGATACTGGACCATCCTTGCATTCCTGGAATAAATCCTACTTGATCATGGTATATGAACCTTCTACTATATGTTGAATTTGCTTTGCTCACGTTTTGTAGAAGATTTTTGCATCCATGTTTATCAGTGAGATTAGCCAGTAATTCCCCCCTTTTTGTGGTATCTTTTCCTGGTTTTGGTATCGGGCGGTGCTGGTACTGTAGAATAACTTTAGGAGCATGCCTTCCTCTTCAGTCTTTTGGAATCATTTGAGAAGGATTGGTGTTAGCACTTCTTTAAGTGTTTAGTAGAATTAACCTGTGGAGTTGTCTGGTCCTGGACTTTTGTTTTTTGGGAGTTTTAAAATTACTTGTTCAGTATCATTACTGATATCTGGTCTAGTTCTATTTTTTATTTCTTCCTGATTCAGTCTTGGGAGATTGTACATTTTCAGGAATTTACCCATTTCTTCTAGGTTATCTATTTTATTGGCATATAATTGTTCATGGTAATCTCATATGATTATATTTCTCTTTTAACTTCTCTTTCTGATTTTATTCATTTGGGCATTCTCTCTTTTTTCCTTGATGAGTTTGGCTAAAGTTTTATCAATTGTATTTATCTTTTCAAAGAACCATCTCTTATTTTCATTGGTCTTTCTCTATTGTTTTTTAGTCTCTATTTCAACAACAACAACATGATTAAAGACAGAAACTAAAATAACAATAGGAATATAGATAGCCTTACCAATACAAAGGACATGAATCTCAGCAAGCTCCAGGAGATAGTGAAGGACAGGGGAGGCTGGCATGCGGCAGTCCATGGGGTTGCAAAGAATGTGACACAACTTAGCAACTGAACAACAACATGATCATTATTATTTCTTTTATTTTATTAACTTTGGTGTTAGTTTGTTCTTTTTATATTTCCTTTAGGTGTAAGCTTAAATTGTTTATTAAACCTGAATTTTAAAATAAATTTTAAAGTATTTCACCATGGCTGTTGACAGTCTATGCAGATTTTAGGATTGCAACTTTGTGTATGATGTGAAAGAGAGGCCTAGTTCTGTACTTTTGCATGTGGCTGTCTAGTATTTCCAAGACCATTTATTGAAGAGACTATCTTTTCTCAACTGTATGTTCTTTGCTTCTTTGTCATAAATTAATTGTCCATATATGTGTGGGTTTATTTCTGAGATTTCAGTTCTGTTCCATTGATCTATGTGTCTTTCTGGCCACTACTGTGCTATTTTGATTACTATACCTTTGTAATACAATCTGAAATCAGGGAATGTGATACCTTCAGCTTTGGTTTTTTTCTCAGAATTGTTCTAGGTAATTGGCCTTTTGCAGTTCCATATAAATTTTAGAAATTTTGTTCTATTTTTTGTGAAAAATGTCACTAAGATTTTGATAGGGTTTACATTGAGACTATGTTTTGCTCTAGGTAATATGGGCATTTTAATTACCAATGGTAATTCTTTCAGCTCATGAGCATGAAATATCTTTCCATTTCTTGGTGTTTCTTTACTTTCATTCAAAAATGGCTTATATTTTTCAGTGTACAGGTCTTACCCTCCTGGTTAAATTTATTCCTAGATATTTTAGTTTTTGCAGTTGCAATCATAAATGGGATTGTTTTCCTAACTTCTCTTTCTGCTACTAAATCAAAATGGATCAGAGTTGAATATAAGACCTGAAACCATAAAACTCCTAGAAAAAAAAAGTGGTGGTTTGCCCTTTAACATCACTCTTATCAATCTTTCTGGATACCTTTCCTTAGGCAAGGGAAACCAAAACAAAAATAAACACAAGGAGCTATATCAAACTAAAAATTTCTGCACAGCAAAAGAAATCGACAAAACAAAACGATGTCTACCAAATGGGAAAAGATATTTGCAAATCATAGATCCAATAAGAGATTAATAGCCAAAATATATAAAGAACTCAATGATTTTTTTTAAAAAAAACCCCAAACAACCTGATTGAAAAAATTGGCAGATTTGTGCATGAAAAGATGTTCAGCATCACTAATCATCATGGAAATGCAAATCAAAACAATTAGATGTCACCATGTGCCTGTTAGGATGGCTGTGGATGAAAAAGTCAAGAAAAAAACACTGGAGAGGATGTGAAGAAAGGGAATCCTCATGCATTATTGGTGGGAATGTAAATAGGTGGAGCCACTACGGAAAACAGTATGGAGGTTCCTCAAATGATTAAGAATACAATTACTGGGGCTTCCTTAGAAGTCCAGTGGTTAAGATTCCATGTTCCCACTATAGTGGGTAAGGGTTTGATCCTTGGTTGGGGAACTAAGATCCTGCATGCCATACATCATGTCCACAAAAGTGATTTTTAATTTAAAAAAATAGAACTGCCATATGGTCCATCATTTCCACTTCTGGGTATTTAACTGAAGAATAAAAAACCACTAATTTGGAAAGATATGAGTGTTCAGTTACTCAGTTGTGTCTGACTCTTTGCAACCCCATGGACTGTGTGTAGCCCACCAGGCTCCTCTGTCCATGGAATTTTCCAGGCAAGAGTGCTGGAGTGGGTTATCATTTCCTACTTACTCCAGAGGATCTTCCCAACCTAGGGATCAAACCCACAACTCTTGCATCTCCTGCATTGGCAGGTGGATTCTTTACCACTTACCACCTGAGAAGCCCATGGAGAGATCTATGTATTTCTATATTTGCCACAGCATTCATTACAATAGCCAAGATGTGGAAACAACCTAAGTGCCCCTCAGCTGGTGAGTGGATAAAGAAGGTATGGTATATGTGATTGACCCTTGAACAAAGAGGAGACTAGGGACACAGTTGAAAATCCAAATATAACTTATAATCTACCCTCCATATAGATGGGTCCTCTGTATCTGCAGTTCCATGTCTGCTGATTCAACAGACTTCAGATGCTGTATGTATGAGATGTACTATTGAAAACAATCTGCAAAAGAAAAAAGAAAACAATCTGCATGTCAGTGAACTCACACAGTCCAAACTCATGTTGTTCAAGGGTCAACAGTGTATAGAATGGAATACGACTCAGCCATGAAAAAGATGAAGTCTTGCCATTTGTAACAACACTGAGGGTAAAAAGTAAGTGAGGTAAGTGAGACAGAGAAAGACACACACTGTATGGTTTCACTCGAGTGTAGGATAAAATAAAATGCATAAGCCAAGTCAAACAAGAACAAGTACACAGATAACAGTAGCAGTGACTAAGGAGAAGGAGGGCTGGGGGGAGGACAAAGTGGGTAAGGAAGGCCAGCTGTGTGGTTATGAATGGAACTAAGTTTTTAGTGGTGAGCACGCTGTAGCCTCCCAGTTTGCTCAGTGGTCATGAATCTGCCTGCCAATGCAGGAGACACAGGAGATGCAGGTTCAACCCCTGGGTTGGGAAGATCCCCCAGAGCAGGAAATGGCAACCCACTTCAGTATTCTTGCCTGGAAAATCTCATGGACAAAAGGAGCCTGGGGAGTTACAGTCCATGGGGTCACAGAGTCAGACATGACTGAGCATGCATGTGCATACACATGAAATTTATATAAAGTTATAAACCAATAAAATGAAAGAGATTGCAATTTTTCTCTAGTCCTGGGAATGCACCTGCTGTCCTGCCTGTTACAAACTGCCTTGGGCTTTTCTGAATGGCTGTGGCTAGAAGGGATTATGAGTCTTTCTGGCTTTTGGCAAGAAGTGTTCAGCTTTCCGATCTCAATGCTTGCTATAAGGAATCTCCCCCCACCACTTAAAAGCCCCAGATTATGTTCTTACTTTTCATGCTGTCCCCTTCTATCATTTATTGTTCAGTCACTCAGTCATGTCCGACTCTTTGCAACCCCATGGACTGCAGCACACCAGGCTTCCCTGTCCTTCACCACCTCCCAGAACTTGCTCAAACTCATGTCCATTGAGTTGGTGCTGCCATCCAACCATCTCGTCCTCTGTCGTCCCCTTCTTCTCTTGCCCTCAATTTTTCCCAGCATCAAGGTCTTTTCCAGTGGGTCAGTTCTTCCCATCAGGTGACCAAAGTATTGGAGTTTCAGCTTCAGCATCAGTCCTTCCAATGAATATGCAGGACTGATTTCTTTTAGGATTGACTGGTTTGATCTCCCTGCAGTCCAAGCGACTCCCAAGAGTCTTCTCCTACATCACAGTTCAAAAGCACCAATTCTTTGGTGCGTAAAGAAAGCTCAGTGTTCTTTATGGTCCAATTCTCACACCCACACATGGACTACTAGAAAAACCAAAGCTTTGACTATACAGACCTCTGTCTGCAAAGTAATATCTCTGCTTTTTAATATGCTGTCTAGGTTTGTAATATCTTTTCTTCCAAGGAGCAAGCATCTTTTAATTTCATGGCTGTACTCACCATCTGCATTGATTTTGGAGCCTGGAAGTAAAGTCTCTCACTATTTCCATTATTTCCCCATCTATTTGCCATGAAGTAATGAACTCCAGGAGTTGGTGATGGACAGGGAGGCCTGGCGTGCTGCAATTCATGGGGTCGCAAAGAGTCGGACACGACTGAGCGACTGAACTGAACTGAACTGAATGAGACAGGATGCCATGATCTTTGCTTTTTGAATGTTGAGTTTTAAGCCAACTTTTTCACTCTTCTCTTTCATCTTCATCAAGAGGCTTTTTAGTTCCTCTTCACTTTCTGCCATAAGGATGGTGTCATCTGCATATCTGAGGTTATTGATATTTCTCCTAGCATTCTTGATTCCAGCTTATGCTTCATCCTACCTGGCATTTCACATGATGTACTCTGCATAAAAGTTAAATAAGCAGCCTTGACATACTTGACAATATACGGTATTGACGATATACGGCCTTGACATACTCCCTTCCCAACTTGGAATCAGTCCATCATTCCATGTTCAGTTCCAGCTGTTGCTTCTTGACCTGCACCCGTTTTTCTCAGGTGTAGGTAAGGTGGTCTGGCATTCCCGTCTCTTTAAGAATTTTCCAGTTTGGTGTGGTTCACCCTTGCCTTCTGTCTGGTCAAGGCGTAAAAGACACCATCCACGTGTCACCTCCTTGGAGTTTTGTTGTTTAGCCATTTCATGCTTGCTTGTGTCTGTTCCATACATCTTCCTTTACAGTTGAGAAGTACTAAGTGCTTGCTATGTGCCAGGCACTAGAAAGAAAATAATGAACAAACTCTTCATGCTCAAAGAGCTTATATTATAGTGGTAGGGGTGGGGGACACAGGCAGACTCTAAGCTAGATAACAGATATTTGAGATCATTTCAACCTGCATTAAGAACTTTGGGAAATAAACGGGGTGTTTCAGGGGTAGAGGTCTCTCCTATTGTTTATCTGCTGTGTGCCTGGTGTGTGACACATGAGAGGTGCTCTCTGAGTATTTGGAGAAGGAAAGAAGAGCTGAGCAGATGACCCTCTCCATCAGTGGTGTCTGTGGGAGGTAAGGTCGCTTGGAATTCCTTTGTAGGATCTGAGAGCTTATGAAGATGCAAGCAGTCTCATTTTCTAATGATCATAATTAAGTCAGAATCTCTTAGTTCAACCCAGTGCCTTGGGGAGAGAGGCACAAAGCATTGGGCTGATGAATTGGCTCCCCACGCTTCCCTCCCTGCTGTGCTCCCCCCAGTTGTGTGCCCACACCTGCCCAGGTGCACACAAACACACATAGACACACGCTAATGAGAGCCCAGAAGAGTAATCACACCCCTACACTGCGTTAAAACAACCTGACCCTGACGTCCCGGAATCAATCCAGTGAAAAACCTAACCCATCACACCGGGCCCCTGGTGTTAAATAGATTGAATACTTTCACCATCATACTTTGTCATACAGTCTTCATTCTTTCTGATGTGTCTCTGGTTCTCAGTGCTGGGGACCAGCTTCTCTGGAGCAGACTGACCTATGAAAGCTTTAGTCCTGAACATCAAATAGCTCACTCCTCGGAACAGGGGGGGAAAAAAAAACTTTTGCCCAAATCACTGTAATGTAGCAATTCCCAAAGCATGTTTTCAGTGAGATGCTCTGCCAAAAAAGGTTTCCACGGTTGTCAAGTAAGTTTGGGAGATGTCACTTACGCTCCCCACCTCTCAGAGGCAGCGCGCAAGCTCAGTACAAGCCCAGAGAAGTTCTTCGGAAAAGAAACTGCTCAATCTTGTTTAACTTGTAGTTTCCCAAACATCAGGAGGATGGTGGCCTCCCTGCACACTGACTGCAGTTTCCCTAAAACATCAATGACACTCTTTCCCCTCCAGCCAAGGTAGAGGTGCCCATGCCCTGTTCTACCCAAGGCAGCCTGGTAGATGGAGTCAGAACCTGGACAGGGAGGGAAGAGAAAGCAAAAGGGAACGTCTCCTGAGCGGGAGAGAGGAAGCCATGGTTCCTTGACCGAGGAACCCTGGCTCCCTCAGCTGTGGTCCAGGCACCACGGGGCCGCAGCCTGGGATGATGAAGAGGGAGCTATGGGAGGGTCCAGAAAAGTGCCAAGGACACCTGAACTGTACTGCCTAAATCCAGGAGGCCAGTCCAAACTCACGAGCTGAGCCCCAGAGGTCAAGATATGTGAGCAGAAAGTGGACTTGGAGCAACTTGGGCTGCATTTGTGGTTTTGGGGTTTTTTTAAGCAGGGACGGCCTGCAGTGTGGGTAGGGTGAGAGCAGACAACAGTACTAACATTTTCAGCATCTTGAAGTCCTGCCTTTAAGAGCTTCCACCTGGGAAAGCTGTGCCCAGGAGGCCCAGCTGGGAGAGCTCATCCCAGTCAGGGGCCTGGTGGGGGTTTGAAGGCGGGTGGGCAGGGCCTGCAGGGCAATGTTAGTGCTGCTTCCAAATCAAAACAACACGTGTTTTGCTCCACCAGACCCCTTTCTGTCACTCCAGCAGCATTGTCAGAGAAGAAACAAAACAAAATAGAGAAATGGAGGTTGATTCCATAATTAGTGCAGTTTCTTCACTGTTCATTCAGGATCTCCAGAGATCAATTAGCTTGCTTTTAAGCTAAAAGGCATCTGAATAAGTATTTAACCTGCATAGCAATTGATATTTAAAACAGATGAGGATGGGAGTAATAATGCAGAATGGGCTGGCTCCTTCTTCCTCCACTAATTTCCCAGGTTCTGCTCCCTCTGCCCCTTGCCCCTGCCCACTCCGCATCCCAGTGGCCTTAGATTGGCCTGCTGGCATTCTCAGGGCTTGGCTGTGGGTGGGCAGGCTGGCACTGGGGAGCTGCTGGAGGCAGGCCGATCTTCCAGACGCTGACACCCCTGTGGAGCAGGGTCCAGGGTTTGGAGAGAAGCTTGGGTTGGGGCTACATGTAGGGTTCACACCCAGCCAGGGAGAATCAGGTCCTTTCTCTACAGCCATCCAGCCATGTCACTGGGCATATGGCACCCTATCTACCCCTGCAAGGGGCAGGAACCTGGCAGTATGCCTACTGAGGACACCTCAGCCTCAGTTTCCACCTCTAGTAAGAGCCAATCATGGCCAGAGCTGGGGAGAGGGAGGGGCTTGAAAACTGCGGGACCTGGGTGTCTGCCCTGCTAGGCATCTCCATGGCAGGTGGTCTGGAGGATGTTTGTGGGTTTTTTGCTTTGTCACTTAAGTATCAAAGTCCTGAATAGGAATTAGCTTTTAAAAGCAAGTAGTGGGCTTTCCTTGTGGCTCAGCTGGAAAAGAATCTGCCTGCAGTGTTCGAGACCTAGGTTCGATCCCTAGGTTGGGAAGATCCCCTGGAGAAGGGAACAGCTACCCACTCCAGTAGTCTGGCCTGGAGAATTCCATGGACTGTATAGTCCGTGGGGTCGCAAAGAGTCGGACACGACTGAGCGACTTTCACTTTCAGTGCATCCCATGCAACATTTCGGATACACACTCAACAGTTACTCATCTTGGGCTTCCCTGGTGGCTCAGACAGTTAAGAATCTGCCTGAAATACGGGAGACCTGGGTTTGATCCCTGGATTGGGAAGATCCCCTGGAGGAGGGCATGGCAACTCAGAGGCAACCCACTCCAGTATTCTTGCCTGGAGAATCCCCATGGACAGAGAAGCCTGGCAGGCTACAGTCTATGGGGTCACAAAGAATCGGACATGACTGAGCAACTAAGCACAGCACAGTGTGTGTGTGTGTGTGTGTGTGTATGTGTGTGTGTGTATACAGGCACACACTCATGTACTTATGTATGTATTTATTTAACAAATGTATCTCTACATCCTTTCTGTGCTAGATGGTGTTCAACATTGGGGGGGCGGGAAAGAGATGCCTGGCCAACTAAGCTGTGCCCCTCCACCACAGATGACCACAACCTGATGGGGAGGGAGCAGGGCACAGGATACCCAGCACGCGTGAAGGTAGAGAGGATGCATTTGGACTTCAGGGAAGGCATGTTAGTTGGGAACCCCTGAGAGCAGGCAACAAGAGCTAGGATCCGAGTAGTTTATCTGGGAGATGATTCCAGGAAGCATGGTGATGGAGCAGGGAAGCGAGACGGGGAAGGAGAAAAGCCAGTGAAGGAGTGTCATCAGGGGGCTTGTGCTGTGGGAGACTGGGGCTCAGCCTAGCTGTGGACTTTTGAAAAACTGCATGGGTCATGCCCTGGAATTGCACTCTGAGGGGTGAGGATGCCAGGGTCTGTTCACCCGCTCTGTGCATCCTCCGCCGAGGCTCTGCTGAGCTCAGCTCCCTGGCTCTTGTGTGCTGTCCTTGCTGGTCTCACCTGTGCCATCGCCAGAGAATGTCCAGGACACAGAAAGCCCAGAGTGGGGGGGCAGAGGAAATGTCTGCAGGTGGCCCCTGGGGGTGGAAGGAGGACATAAAGGACAGTGCCTGTGACACCAGGCTCAGGAGAGAGATACGGAAGCCAGGTTTAGAAGGAGGAAATAGCAGGAAAGGCGAGCCAGGCAGAGAAGGAACACACTCGAAGGCAGAGTGGCATGAAGAGGTGGGTGACAAGTGCGGTGACAAGTGTGGTGGACGGAGGTGTCCTGGCGGAAGAGCTGAGGCTGGAGGAGGTCGGGCTGGACCAGGAAGGGCCTCGTATGCCAGGCTTATGGTGGGTCTTTCTGCTGTGGGCAGGCATGCAAGGGGCGGGTCGTGTGACGGCTCCACCTGTCCAGGAAGTGAGAGAGCCCCACCAGGGCCTCGGAATTCAGGATCATCATTCCTTCAGCCCCTCCAGCAAGGGCGCTCACGGCCCCTTGGGCCCCTCCACCGCAGCCCCATTCCCAGCAACCCTGCTCCAGCTCCTCCACCTGATGACAGCCCATCGGTCATCAGGGTCTCTGGGCAGCATGGGAGCCTCCGGCCATCCTCCCGACACGGTCGATCCTGCAGTATTTGACTTGTGCGTCCCCGAGTTGTACAGACAAAGCTCGGCATATCGCCAGATCAATTAAAACAACTGCCACCGGGCCCCAGGACTCCATCAGGAGCCCTCCCCTGGGCCCCCCACCAGGATTGCAATCCTCTCCTCTCATCCGCTGTTTTTCTGGATACCTCCATCTCAGTTTTAAAGGCCTCCCTGCAACAGCTTCCTTGTCACTGCATAATAATAATTTCTTGTCCTTATGAGGGCTTACAATATGCCTATGATGATTTAGGCCATTTAAGCCTTAAAGTAGAGCTATATTGTAAGTGCTATTAATATCCCTGTGTTCAGTTGATCAGACAGAGGGATGGGGCAGGGAAGGGACTTGCCCAAGGTCACACAGCTCGGAAGTGATGAGATCAATTCCAATCCAGGCAGGCTGGCTGCAGAGTCCACTGGCTTGACTGCACTCCCACCCTGGTTCGGGATCCGGGGTCTTCTCTGATGCTGCCTCTGCCAGGCCCCCGCCTCCCTTCATCACCTAATCCCTGACCAGTCCTGGTGATAGAGAAGCAAACCCAGCAGCTCCCCTCCTGTCTGGCCCCCTGCTTCACTCCCTCATCCCGGCCTGTCCAAGCCCAAGTCCTCATCCCCGGGAACCCACCCAAGGCCATTCTCCCCCTCACTGGTGCCACATTCCTTCCATAGCTCAGCTCTGAGTGGAGACTATGCTGCCTCTTGCATGGAGCCATCCATGACTCCCTCTTCTCTGAACCTCCCCAGCTTTCTGTTCACATGGACAGTTTTTACCCTTTTACTCCACAAATCAAAAAATGCTTTGATTTATGCCCCTCCTCTTGTTTCTTCTTCTGAGCTGTGAGTTCCTGAAGACCTGGGAATATTGCTTAATCTCTCTCTGACTCATCTAGTGCCCAGTGGGGTTCCTTGTGAAAGGTTGTAGCCTGTAAACTGCTTGGGGAATGAATGAATGAGTCAACAAACCCACAGGAGGGGAGACATTCATACTCCTTGTCTCCCTTCCCTTGCCTAGGACCTCAGAAAGCCCATCCCTGGCCCTTTTCCACTGGGCACTGCTTACCTTCTATAAACCACCTACTATGCCCAGCAGGGAAAGCCAGCCAATGTGTTCCCCAGCTCCTTCCTCTGAGACCAGGAAACAGCCCCAGAAGCAAGTCCCCAGGCAATGCCGGGGCCCCAGGAGCTGGTGCAGCAGAGAGCAGAGCCTTGTTCTTCCAACCCACAGGCTGCACAGAGCTTCAGGGGCCCCAGCAGGGAGAAGAGAGAACCCTGATCAGAACAGACAGGGAGGCAGCCCCGGGAAGAGGCTGTTAGCAACCACCTTGCTGATCAGTGTCTCAATTAATCTCTATGACACCTTGGAAACTTCAGAAAGAGAACAAAGCAGATTAGAAAAAAAAAAAAAGAACAGACTCGGGCCCTGGAGGACAGATGCCTGGACAGGTGCCTGGGCCCAGTGCTGGGAATGTGAGTGTCTCCTGGGACTCAGCTGCCAGACAGTGGCAGCACGTTGCAGACCGTGCCTGAGTCTCACTGTGCCAGGGGCTGGGCTGGCTGCGCCAGCCTTTGCTTTGGCAAGGACCAAATTCAAAAGCACAAAATTGTTCAAGAGAAAGGAAAATCTCAAGATTCCAGACTGGCCCTAGACAGTCCTGACGCCGTGAGCTTAAGTCGGGGGCTCAGTCTTCTGCCTACATCTTCCCTGGGACCTGTGTGTTGGAGACTCTCCAGGGCCACCTGCCCAGAGGGAGTGTGTGTTGGGACAGAAGGAGGTATGGGGTGCCTCCTGGCCCTTCACGATGAGACGTGGCAGGACAGCACTGGGCTGTGAAGGTCACACTCAGCTTAACACAGGCCTCCATAGCTCATCCGAGAGGCGGACGATGCTACCATTTGGCACATTTCCAGGGACAGAAAAAGCCATCTTAACAATAAGGGTCTTTATGCTCAGGGCAGTCAGAATGTTTCTCGAAACATCTGACAACATGTCATGATATAAAAGGCGAAGTGTTGGTTGAGCTGGCCCAGCTAGTTTGAGTCCTCCACTCCCACCCAGCTCTATGTTTCGCCGTCTGCATATGAGGTTAGTTTGAAGTGGTGGTTTTCATGATGTCCCTGGTGGAGCCCTGGGAAGGGCTGTGGAGCCTTCTCGGTACCTGTGGCATCCAGCCTTTAAGAGCCCAGAGGACAGAAATGGGTTTGGGCAGGGTGGGCTGGTAATCAAGCTCTCCAGGAAAATGAAGCCCTCCTTTGTAGACCTGCTTGTTCCTGTGGTGTAAACGCACTCACCATGCCTGATTTCAAGCTGCCAACGGCTTAGCGACTTGCTTTCAAAACTCCTGAAAAGTTAACAATCGTCCCTAACAAGCTGGCTTTGGTTGCAGAAGAGAATTTACCGCATGGTAATTGTCACAACGTCTTTAACCTCCCTGGGCCTCCGTTTTCTCTTGTGTGAAATGGGAGGATAATAGTGTCTATGCAATGGGGTTGTAGGGGTTGTAGAGGCTCTTGTGAGTGTTAATGAAGGGGGTGGAATGCACTCAGCATCATGCCTGGCACATGATCAGTTGTGTTGCTGTTATTATTATAGTTGGTGTTATTTGTTTTACCCATTGGGCTTCCACTCGAGGTTTTGTTGGAAGAAAACGATCCAGCTGCACCCATGCTCCCCATGCTAACATTTTCTGGGACCCATGCACACACGCGCACACACACATACACACACCCCATCCCATTTCCTCAGCAGCCCTGGTGTCTGCTCCATTTTATTAAAGCAGAAAGCAGTGACAATTATTTTCATAATGAACTGGCTCTTCAAATTAATGCCAATTACACTATGCAATCATGATTAAGATTATGCATTAATCAACAGTGCCAACCTACTTATTAGCCTCTTTAAATAACGATCATGAGGAATGTATAACGATCGTGAGGAATGTATGGGAAGGAAGAGAATGGAGATGAGCCAGTTGGATGGGGGAGCTGCCTCGAAGCAGGACGGGGTGCTCTCTCCAGAAGCCAAGACCCAGAGCAGACTTTCTTACATGGGGTGGAGCCTGAGTCAGAACCCGAGCCCATCAGACCCTGAGCTTCCAGACTTCCTGCTCTCCAGAGCCCCCTGCATAAGTGAGAAAGATCAAGAGGACCAGAAAGGAGAAGGGAGAGGAACCCTCAATAGATGAGAGTTTTTCAATAGATGAGGTTCGGTGCCCCCGTCCCTTCCTCCTAAAGCACTGAAAAGTAAGTGTGGTTGATACTTGCCTTGGATCAATGTTACCCCTGTCTTTGGTCAGGTCTCTCAGATGCAGAGCCTGAGTCAAGGATTCAGGTGCCTAGGGTTGATACGGGGAAGGGTATGCTTTAGGAAAACCCTGTAGGGGAGTGAGCACAGCAAAACAGAGAAGGGGACAGAGCTGGGCAGCCTTGGGTAGCTCTGGTCTCTGTCTGATGTAAGGTGGCAGTGTTGGAAAAGTCTTGGAAGCATACGTGCACCACAGTTATACCCACCCTGAGACAAGGGCACCACCCTTTATAGTGATACTGCACCCCGGTATCACTCAGTTAGGGCTGCCCTGGTGGCTTAGAGGGCAAGAATCCACCTGTAATGCAGGAGATGCTGGACACTCAGGTTCGATCCCAGGGTCGGGAAGATCCCCTGGAGGAAGGCATGGCAACCCACTCTAGTATTCCTGCCAGGAGAATCCCATGGACAGAGGAGCCTGGCGGGCTACAGTCCACAGGGTCGCAAAGACTCAGATACGACTGAGTGATTGAGCACATCATTCAGTTATTGCCTGCGTTCTGTCCCCAGGGCAGAGGTAAGAGCAATTCTCTAGAGAGAGGACAGCCTGTGAACAGAACTAAGATTCAAAACCAGGTCTTCTGCATCCAGAACCCACTCTCTGAACCTCTGTGCTGTATCTAAATATTTGCTCTCTGGGTATCCCAAGACATTCAAACTTTAGGGGCACTTTGCCCCTAATGTTCAAGTAGGATGACCCAAGCTTACACTGTGTTTGGGGGATAGAGGTTGGAGGGCAGCCTCTCCCTAGCATCTCTGAGATGCCCTAGGGCTTAAGTTTCTCATCTCCTCTTATTCCAACTTCCTTCTCTGCTGAATTTTCCATGCCCTCTCTTGTCCCAGCTTCTGCACCTCTTTCCCTTTTTCTGCCCCAATTCACCCTGTGCCAGGCTTTGCCCACCTTCCTTCACTGTCCCCAAAGAACGCAAGCCGGGGGTAGTTTTCTGTGACTGGCTTTGGTAAACTATGAGGCTCCTGTAAGTAAGGAGATAACACCACAGCTCAGGCTAAATGGGCACTAAAGTGTTAGCATGGCCTTTCCTGCCGTGAGGCCACTTGCCTTTGCTCCTGGGATATACTGTCCTTTCCTTTCTCCCTGTTTGGGCACGCTTCCTATCTACCCTCTTTCTCTTGGGCCCCTCTCACCCATACTCCCCACACCAACAATCAACAGCCTACCTTTGCTTCTTTCACACAGCAATTCAGTACTATAAATCTTTTCTTCTCCATCCAGGTCTCAAGGTGCTTTTACCTCTAAGATAAAGACTGCCCTTCACTTGGAAGAGGGGACAAATTGCAGCCCCCCCTGGCCAAATCCAGCCTACCACTTGTTTTTGTAAATAAAGTTTTATTGAAACACAACTGCGCCATTATTTACATATTGGCTGCCTCTCTCATGCTGCAATGGAAGAGTCCTGTAGACCTTCTGGTCCACAAAGCCAAAAATATTTACTGCTGCTTCTTTACAGAAAATGTTTGTCAACCCTTGACCTAGAATGTAGAAGCTCAGAATTTGTTTTGTTTTTTCCTAAATAGCATTGTTTCACCCGTCCTTTAATAACTACTAAGTCCTGGCCACATCCCATGCATTTAGCTACATTGTTTTCTTTCCTCCTGGCAGCAATCAACTTTGGAAATATGTACCCCATTTTGAAAATGGAAAAACTGAGTCTTGGAGAGTGTAACTTCCTCCTGTGACTAGAGCTGTGGTTTGCACTGAGGTCTGGCTGTCTCTGGAGCCTAAGTTGAGAACCACTCCACTCTTAGTTCTAACAGCTGACTACCACATGTATGTGCTGCTTATGGTCATCTGTTTATTGTCAGCTGAGTCCTCCTTGAGAGCAGGGGCCCAGGACTGACTTCTCTCATTCTAGCACCCAGTCACAGGTGGGCACATGGCAGAGACCAATGTGTATTCATGGAACCAAATGGTGTAGCCTCTGGGCTTGGGTCTCAGTGACTTGAGACCCCCTCTCTCCTTTCCCCCCCTCAACCTGCCATTGTCTGAGAGGCAGGCAAGGACATGTGAAGGAAATGGCCCTTTCTCCCATGACCTTTGACTTTCATTTGAGATAGGACTCCTTAATGGCTAGTTTTCTCCCTAGACTTTCTTGGGAAAAGACTTTTTAATGTTTATGTTTTAAAATATTAAAAATAATACTTATTCACTGAAAGTAATTTGGAAAAATCAAGAAACTACAAACAGCAAGATTAAAAGTATCTATAAATCTCTCTTCCCAGAGAAGCTCACTGGTACCATGGTATGAATCCTTCCAGTCTTTTTTCTGTAACTGTAGTTACGTGCTTTTCATTTGACAAATAGGTTTCATACTGTAATATTACTTTGTTGCCTTTCGGGGGAAGCAGAATGAGCATTTCCGGTATCATTAAGTATTTTTTTAAGAGCATTTTTTAAAAGCTTTTTTCCTTATTACCAAAACTCTTCTTCATTGCAGAACACTTGAGGGAGAAAAGCACTAAAGCAAAAGGAATCCATTATCTTTTTACTTTCTAGAAAGAACTTCTGTTAACATTTTGGTGTATGCCCTTCTGGTATGTCCTTTTTGATTTTAATTGGAATTGCATTAAATTTATAAATTAATTTGAGGAGAACTGACATCTTTACAATATTGAGCCTTCCCTTCCAGGAGAAAGTTATGTCTCTCCATTTATTCAAGTCTTCTTTTATGTTCCCCAGTAAAGTTTTGTAGTTTTCTTGATATAGGAATTGCACGTTTATTGTAAAGTATTTTATTTTTTTGCGGTTGCTTTTGTGAATAGGGTCTCTTTTTTCCCTTGTAATTCCTCACTGTTTATTGCTGATTTATAGGAAGGCTATACATTTTTCTATATACGTTTTTGTGTGCTGGCCCCTTGATGAGCTTTCTGTTTACTTTCTACTAGGTTTTGATATGATTCTCTTGAGTTTTTAAGAAAATGGTAATAAGCATCTTCAAATGATACTGTGTCTCTTCTCTGATTGCATGACTGTGATTTGCTATTTTTACCTTATATACCACGATTTTGAAGGCAATTTTATCATGGAAGATATGCTTATATAAGCTTGTGCTTAGGAAGAATGGGATAGTGAATCCTTGTGTACTTACCACCTGGACCAACAACCCATGACTTTTCCTATCCTATCTGCATCCCCTTCACTTCCACTCCGCCCATATTATTTTGAAGCAAATCCCGGACACCACATCCTGCCATCCTATACCCTTACTGTTAATGCCTTCAAGTTGTTCTGCCATATGGGTGGATTTTAATACATTGAGCAGTCTTCTGCTTTTGAACATCGAGTTGTTTCTATTTTTTCAATATTATGTCAAAAATATCCTTATACATAAATGTTTATGTGTCTCTAACTCTCTAACTTTTTCTAAATTTGTATCTGTAGAAAGTGGAATTACTGGATCAGATGGTATTTTGATCACTTATTTTCCTTTAAACACATACACACTGTCACATGATGGCTTTTCTGATTAGAAATATAACACATGTTCACTGCAGAACTTTTGGGAAATACAGAAAAACACAAAGAAGGAAATTAAAGTCATCCATAATCCTTCCACTCAGAGAGACCTACTCAACATCTGAGGAGGTGTTCCTGTCTTGATTTACGGATGTGCTGCACCCCCACACAGACTCACGTGCGTGCACACTCTGTGTTACAACTGTAACCCGCTGGAATACCAGCATGGGGGTGGGGCGAACAACAGATTTATTTGTTCACTTTTTTAAACATTCAAAAAAATCATTTTTCAAAACAATGAAACAACCTGGATACCCATCAACTGGTGGTGAATGGGTAAATAAATATGGTACAGCCATAGAAAGTAGTACTGTTTAACCACAAAGAGAGATGAAGTACTGATACGTGCTACAACAGAGATGAGCCTCAGAAACATTATGCTCCGTGAAAGAAGCCAGATGCGGAAGACCACCCACAATATGATTCCATTTAAACGAAGTGGCCAGAAAAGACAAATCTCTAGAAACAGAAAGTAAATTAATGGTTGCCTGAGGCTGGAGCATGGAGGGGACTGAAAACAGTGATTGACTGTAAGTGGGCACCAGGGATCTTATAGGGTTGCAGGAAATGTTCTGAAACTGGATTGTGGTGATGGTCATGAAATTTAGTAAATTTACTAAAAATCATTGTATACCTAAAATGGTGAATTTTGTGGAATTTCTCTATGTAAATAATACTTCAATGAAGTTAATTTTTTTTTTACAAATAGAGGTTTATATGGGGAAAGTAAGCAGAAAGAACAAATTAAGAAATCTATTGCCTAGGACTGTTTACTGGTGTTGCTTTGAAATGTCTTCTCTTCTTTTGTCACTGACATAAATCCCTCCTCATCTTCCTTTTTATTCTTCCCTCTCTAACGTGGGGTCACACTGCATCTCTGCTTTATAACTTTTGCTTTTCACTTAAAGCTATATCATGGATATTGCCCAATCATTAAATGTTAGCTATTATATGGAAATATATAGCTATTTCCATGTAATAGTAAATGAATGGCAAAAAAAATTGCCATTCATTTACTATTTCTTTGGTGTTGAGTGTCTTTAGATCTACCTCCTTTCACATGATCTGTGTACCCATTGTTGAATTCAGTTACTAGAAACGGAGGTGTTGAGTCAAAGATCTGCAAGTTTTTAAGCCTTTTTATATATTTCTAACAGCCATCAAGGAAAGAGGATGTACTGGCGCCTACTTCTACCAACAGTTAAGCAAATGTCCATTTCCGAATGCCCTGGGCAGAGCTGAGTGCTGCCGTGTATTTATGCTTGTCAGTGGGACCGTCAGAAAACGGCATTTCACTATTGGGTCAAACTGCGTTTATTTGATTATTAGTGGGGATGTATATTTCATCATGTATGAATGGTTCCTTTGTATTGTTCTTTCTTTTTGTGCAAAGCCCATGCTTGCTCTTTGCATATTTTTCATTTGAGTATTTGAGTATTTTCATTCGAGTATGTTCATTTCATTTGAGTATTTGTCTTTTTAAAGAATTTTAAGTGGTTTTTGTAAAATTAGAGCATCAATCTTTACATGTTACTGATATTATTTCCAAGTTTGTTTACCATTTAATTTTGTTTATGGGGGTTTTGAAATCTACACATTTTATATTGTCTCTATGAAGTTATCAATCATTCTCCTTCGATTTCTGACTTTATTGGAAGGCCTCCACCACTTCAATATTATATAATATTCACCTATATTTATTGTCTTTTTGGTTCTTTTATAGTGTTTCTTCCCCTTCCTTCCCTTACTTCCTTGCTATTTAATCTTACTCCATCTGAAACTTTTTTTCTAACTTATTTTATTTAATTTTTTAACTTTACAATATTGTATTGGTTTTGCCATATATCAACATGAATCCACCACACGTATACACGTGTTCCCCATCCTAAACCCTCCTCCCTCCTCCCTCCCCGTACCATCCCTCTGGGTCGTTCCAGTGCATGAAACTTTTTTTGATATATGGCTTAAGATTGGAATCTTACATTTCTCCCAAATAATTGAATAATTGTCTCAGCACAATTAATGAATAATTCATCTTCTGCCTTCTGATTGGAAATAGCCATCTTTATCATGTCTTAAATATTTATCTCTACTAGAGCCTCTTTCTGGGGATTTTATCTCATTCTATTGACTTATCTGTGTTTTCATATGCCGTTAGGGCTTGGTTTTAATTATTTTGGCATCATGATATATTTTAAATCTGGCAGTGCAAGTCATCTCTCATCTCTGTGTAGGCTGTCTCCTGTTTAGTCTTCCAGATGTATTTTAGAGCTGTTTTGTCAAGTAAAAAAAAAGTGTGTATATATAAGTGTGTTTGTGTGTGTGTACATATATATTCTATGATTCTGATTGGAGTCACATTAAACTGAAAAAGTAATTTAGACACCTCTGTCCTTGACCCTGTCTACCCACCATGACATGCTTCCTCATTTAACATGCTTCCTCATTTAACATGCTTCCTCATTTAACATGCCTCCTATTTTCATGTCTGACACCCAAAGTCTTTTATTTTGTTGCCATTTTTAATACTGGAGTTGGTTCATGATTAGTTATTTAATATTTGCTGATATTGCAAAGGAAATCCTTTGGCCATTAAGTTTTTGCTGGTTGTTGTTTATTTAAAGTAACACTTAATTTGTGCTCACTGGTCACTGAACTTGAATCTCCTGCTAGTTCTTATTGGTTTTCATGTTAAGGGATTATTTTAAGAGTTTTTAGGAAGGCATTTATATCATTTGCAAATAAGAATGTTTTTCTTCCTAAGAGGTGTGCCTCCAAGTTATATTTCCTTCTTATCTCAGTGGTTAATGGTGTAATATAACTCTCTGCACACCTCCTCTTTTTTCCCTTTAATGAGCATGCCTCTTGTGTTTCACCATTAGTTGCTATTAAAGACCAATTTGAGCTGAAGATGCTTCAAGTGAGTATCTTTTCTAGAGCTAGATTATTAAGCATTCTTAACAGCAGTAGATATTGAATTTTATCAAATGCCTTCCTGCATTTTGTGAGTTGATCATGTTTTTCCCCTTTGAACTACTGATGCAATGGAATGATATTCATAGATTTCTTTATATTGAACCACACTTTACATTCCTGAAATACAACTCTATGATCATGGTATGCTATCCTTGTAATAATATTCTGGTAGATTCTACTTGCCAGCATTCTACTGAGAATTTTCATAGCAACATTCATAAGTTGGTCAGTTTTATTTGGATCTGTTTGTCAGTGTCTGTTATCAGGAATTTGCCAGCTGAGTGAAATGAACTAGGAGAATTTTCATATTTCTTATGCTCCAGCACAATTTCTACATAGGGGGATTACCTGGCATCTTATTGAACATTTGGGGGAAGAATCTGGCCCATAAAACCTTCTGAGCCAAGCATATTTCTTAGCATACCTCCTCCTTCACCAGCACACACAGTTTTCCCCATCTCTCGCAGGAGGAATCTTTGAGTATGCAGACGGCCCCAATGCCCAGGTCATGAACGCCGAGGAGCATGCCTTTCGATTTTCTGCCAACATCATCAACAGAAACAGGACTCTGCTGCCCAACACAACCTTGACCTATGACATCCAGAGGATCCACTTCCATGACAGCTTCGAGGCCACCAAGAAGGGTGAGTGTGCTGCCCCCACCGTCCTCTTTCTGGCCTTGGGGGGCATGGGTCTGTGTTTGTTGTCCAACGTCCTTAAAACATACCCAGTCTCTGGCTGGGTGTGGGGATTAGAGCTTTTCTGCCTGGTTTTTGGACCAGCCTCAGGCCCAGTTAGGCTTAAGTTGAGTCACCTCCCAGGAGCAGTGGTTTGCCCATCAGGAGTTCCCAGGTCACAGGCAAAGGCCATGAAGGGCCTTGGGAAGGGGTGGGGTATTGAGGGATGGAGTCCGAGATGGGTGAGGAGGCAGCCCAGGTCTTTACAGCCTCTGAACCAAAGCCAGCATTTTCACATTTACTTCTTTCATTGAAATCCTGCCCAGTAAATCGGTATTTAAAATATATATAAAACAGATTATGTAGAGATTCAAACATGCAACATTTACTTGCCATAAAAGGACTTGCTAAAAACAAAAACAGCTGTGTCTGTGGCTGCAACAATTTGACCCCAGTGATGGATGACACTTGAAGTCTGACACTGACCTCAGCTTAAGTATGTTTCCCTTTTTTTTTTTTTTTTGCTACATTATAACAATAAAACCATAATTCACAAAAATAATTGTAGTAAATCCAATCAAACAGTTTTCACCATGCTGCTGCTGCTGCTGCTGCTAAGTCGCTTCAGTCGTGTCCGACTCTGTGCGACCCCATAGACGGCAGCCCACCAGGCTCCCCCGTCCCTGGGATTCTCCAGGCAAGAACACTGGAGTGGGTTGCCATTTCCTTCTCCAATGCATGAAAGTGAAAAGTGAAAGTGAAGTCACTCAGTCGTGTCTGACTCTGAGAGACCCCATAGACTGCAGCCTACCAGGCTCCTCCATCCATGGGATTTTCCAGGCAAGAGTACTGGAGTGGGGTGCCATTGCCTTCTCCAGTTTTCACCATACCTGAGTTTTAAAAAATCAAAACTAAAATATTGGGCTATATTCTTTCACGGTAGTGACGTGTTTACAGTAAACTCTAATGCCTGTACAGAAAGGACTGGAGAACTTTATTCCAAGATCCTCAAGGAAAAATCATGGTAATTTGTCAATACATGAATGAGCTACCAGTTTCCAATGTGGCATATAGCACATCTGAGTATACAAGTATGCTCTTTTGTTACTGTCTTTTAAAAATACCACATACATATATTTAAATGGAATTTAATTTAAAGGCCTAAATAACTTTGGGAATAACTTCCATAGAACCCTAGAGGTCCATGGAACTCCATTTAAAAAAACCCTCAGACCTAAGGAGTCTTGGTTCCCAGAGATAGCTAGGTCATTCATCCCATAATATATTTTTATAGACCCTCGCTTTTCTTCTTCAAGGCCCTTATCACAATTTGTAGTTAAATCATTGTGGATATTTAATGTCTTTCCCCTCCTTGCCAACACCACTGAAAAGAAGTTTCTCTCTTGTTACCTGATACAGCCTGGCACCTAAAAGGCTGGCATATAGTAAGTGCTCAATGAAATGGCCATTGAATGAACCCGTGAATGAGAGGTATGAGGATAGGGCACAGGAGGCTGAGCATCACTGCCCGGGACCACTGCCCAGGCTGAGCTGACTGTGATATCCATGCATCTTGGGAAGACTGCCCATCCACATGATCCCCTTGGTCTTTCTAAGGGCTTCCCAGTAGCTAATCAAGGTCTCCTGGGCTCTCAAGTGCAGACCTGCCAAGGTGCTGCCTGCTCCCAGCTCTTTTGCAAAGCCCCATTGTAAAGTAAACCTCTCCGTACAGAAAGGCAGAGCAGCATGGGCTTGGAGCCAGACAGCCCAGAGTTGCACCCTGTCCACTCTTAGTTGTGTGACCGTGCACAAAATACACAGTGACTCAGTTTTTTTCATCTACAAAACGGGCACACCTCTGTGATTAGAGCAGTGCCTGCTTCATACAAAGTACCATCAGACTTTGTTCCTTTTACACTGGTTGCCTTGCTGTCCACCCACTGAACCATCAGGTCAGGGGCTTCACACCTTCAGGCACTTTCCCGTTGGCGGTCCCTGTCTCACCCACCCTGCTCCTCCTTCCCTTGTGCACTGAAGATTGAGGGGTCTCTGACGTTGAACACAGCTGTCACTGAGGTTTTTGAGGCCACTGCCTCAGGGCCAACCTGCACACAAACTACAGGCACCCACCCTGCTAGCCTTGAAGAGTGGTCCTTCCCCATCACTCCATCACTCAGCTTCTCTGGTGCTGGCGTGCTCTCCTCCCTACCTCCATCCTCCTAGCCATCTTCCAGCAAGCACTGCGGCTAACACCATGCAGTCAGGTCTCCATCTCCCTGCTGAGAGTCCATGCTGGCACTCTCTGCCTGGCCTTGTCCAGCTGGAAAATGGTTGACCTCAATCAAAACTGCTCAGTGAAAAGGTCAAAACACAAAACCGATGCCTGGAGACAGAACACAGAGGCCTGTATGCACACAACCACCCCAGAGGACCAGGCTGTGCCTTCTGTCCATTTTCCCTAAAATTCACTAAAAGGCTATGATGACTCTCTAGTGGTGTGCAAGCCATTCAGCGCAGAGACCTTGCCCAGCAGTGAGCCAGGAGCAGAGTTTCAGAGCCTGCCGAGGAGCTTCCTACTTTCCCTAAGTAGAATACCAATATATACTTCTCTGAGTCTCGCTTCCTTCACCCTTCAATAGATCTTGAGATTCATCTCTGTTGTCAGATGTAACAGTAGTCTCTTGTTATTCATTGTCGCGTAGTATTCCATTATATGAATAGGCCACAATTTTTAAAAAGCAAATATACTGTTGAGCATTTGAGTTGTTTCCATGTGAGGCCACAGAGTGGTCCTGCTGTGAACATTCTTGCTGATGTCTTTTGGGCACAAAAGCACACATTTTTCACTGGAGGCATGCCTTGTTGTTGTTCAGTCGCTCAGTCATGTCCGACTCTTTGAGACCCCATGGAATGCAGCGTGCCAGGCTTCCCTGTCCTTCACTATCCCTCAGAGTTTGTTCAAACTCGTGTCCTTTGATTTGGTGATGCCATCCAACCATCTCATCCTCTGTTGTCCCCTTCCCCTCCTGCCTTCAATCTTCCCCAGCATCAGGATCTTTTCCAATGAGTCAGTTCTTCGCATCAGGTGGCCAAAGTATTGGAGCTTCAGCTTCAGTATCAGTCCTTCCAATGAACATTCAGGGTTGATTTCCTAGGATGCATACCTAAGTGGAAATGTGAGGTCATCCACCGTGCATCTGTTTAGCCTAACAGTTTTCCAACTAATTGCTGTACCAATGAGCACCCCATGCCCCTGCAGTAAAGCAGGACAGTCGTGGTTGCTGTACGTCTTCGCTAACTTGTGCTGAAGTATGTTTTATTTTTGGTGGTTTATGTGGTGGACGTCTCACTGTGGTTTTACTTTGTATTCCCCTGATGACCAGAGTTATTGAGCATCTTTTCATATGCTAATAGATCATTTGGAGCTTCTCTTTCCTGGAGTGCCTTTTGGAGGCTTTCAACCACTTTTGAAAATTGAATTGCTTGTCATTTTCTTATTGATTCGTAGGAGTCTTTATACATTCTGGATACGTGTCCTCTGTTGCATATACGTACTGCATATATCTATTGCCAATGAGTTGCCTTCTCACTCTCTTAGTAGTATCTTTTGAGGAGCAAAGTTTTTCATTTAAAGGAGTCTAATTTATCAATGTTTGCCATTATGGCTAATGCCTTTTGTGTTCTGTTTTTTTCTATCCTAAGGTCATGAAGATATTCTCCTATGTTCTCTTCTAGAAGTTCGATTGTTTTATCTTTCAGAGTTAGCTTTATGATCTGTGTCAAATTGGTTTTCTGGGTAGGGTGGGAGGTATGAGTTGAGGTATATTTTTTCTATATAATGCTGGTGGGAGTGAAAACTGGTTCAACTTCTCAGGAGAACTGTGGGAAAATATTTACTAAAGTGGAATATATGTGTGTAAGGATATTCCTAGCCACTTTCTTGATAATAGCCAAAGTTGGAAATAAAGGAAAGGTCCATCAACAGCAGAATGGATAGATGGGGGAGGGTACAGTTATACAATGGAATTGAATCAGCAGTAAAAACAGAAGCAACTCTTGCTATGCATACCATCATGGATGAGGCTCACAGACATTGTTGAGTGAATGGACAGTGATTACTTTTGGAGGAGGGAGTCCAGTGGATATAAACTGGAAAGGGGAAGACAGAACCTTGTTAGGTGTTGCAAATGTTCTGTATTTTGATCTAAGTGGTAGTTATGTGAGTACAGTTATATGTAAAAATTCACAGAAGTCTGTGCTTAAAATTAATGCATTCCACTGAATTATATTATATCTCAATAAAAAAATTCAGTGGCTCCTGTCTACCATCACTCTCCCTTAATGTCCTTCTGGTAACACACCTAAGACAGACCCCTGCTGTGGTTAGAATCATCGCCGTCTGACCCTGAAGGTATCTCTGCTGCTGGATCATACTCCCCATTGGGTACCCTCTATCCCTCGGGGAACCCCGTGTTCTGTGATCTTTATTTTTCCTTTTGATCTTTGGTTTTTGAAAATGTATTTCTTGGGAGCATCATTAGGACTCTTCCAGGGGGGTGAACTTGGGCCTCATTCTAATTAACCCAATGATAATTCATTTTTTCTAGGCAGAGGTTCTCATCACAGCTGGACCCACCCAGCCACCTCAGGCCCTGTGGGTTGAGGGATGCAGAGGCACAGAGCCTGGCACCGCCTGCCTGGCCAGCCCTGGTTGAATCAGTCCTTCCCTCCGCATGAGGCCCAGAAGGTCTTTTCCCATTAACAGGGACATTCACTTATTGTCTTTATTTTTAAATGTTTTGTGGAAAATTAAAAGAGTGACTGCCAGGCAGTGCCTGAGCCAACAACTCAGAGAGCGTCTGACTGGAGTGAGCCTGGAATCGACCCAGCCCTCCCCAGGCTCCTCTGCCTTCATTTATTCTCTGGGCAGCTCAGTTCCTTTTAAGACACAAATTGATTGGGATAATTTTTGCTATAACTACAATTGCCATGGAAAGGGGGCGGGGGAACTGCATTCAGGCTGTGGACTCCTGCAATGACTGTGAACCACTGAGTTACTGTAAAATGACCAGAAAATGGATTCAAAATTGAAGTCACAAATAATGTAATTACTGCTGTGTGTGTTCAGAGCTGCCAGAACAAGAGTTGGCTGCTGCCCTGGAAACATCTGGAGAGAAAGCTGCTGCTGCTATAACCCTACTCTCGTCCCTTTGGGACAGCAGTATTCTTCCAAGCCGGAAGCCCCTAAGAGAGTGGAAGGAACATGAAGGGGATGGGAAAAGGGATGTGGAGAGAGGTCACAGAGAAGGAATAGGTGAAAGGCAGGGCTTATACCTCCTATAACCCAACAGTGGGACCCAGTCATTGCATCTCTGGCAGAATGAAACCCAGTGTGGTCACTGTCATCATATCACACTGTCATCACCGCTATCAACACCTCAACACCAGTGCACATCACCACAGTCAGTATTACCACCGTAGTCGTGGTATCACCTCCACTCCTGAAGCATCAGCACTGCCAGGAGCAGCAGCAGCAGCAGCACTGCAGTGACAGCAGCGTCTTCATCACCAGTCTCATCCACGCCAACATCATCACCACTATCACTGTTATCACCATCAACATGGTCATCACCTCCTCTCTCATCAGCACTTGCATCACCATCTTCATCCCTACCATTGTCATCACCATTACTTGCGTGACATTGGCATATTTATCATCGTCAATCCCCTCATCACCGTCCCACCGTTGTTACAGCACCATCACCACTCCACCCCCACCATCACCATCATCATCAACAGCCTCACAACGTGGTCTGAAGACACCATCATGACTGTCGTAACTGTCATGGCAGTTACCTTTACCATCGCACAGTCAAGATCGAAATCCTTTCCTTCAAGATCCCTCTTACAGTCCTCTGCCCAGTTGGCTCTGTGCTGGCCTCCAGGCCTACATGTGCCATCCTCTGGAGGTACAGCCATGCTGCCATGGTCATACTCTTGGCCCTGTCTAGGGGTAACCAACAGACAGCTCCTTGTAAGGGGTGTGGACAGAGCTTGGACATAAGAAGTAGGGTGTCCATATGATGAGTTCAAGGCCCTTTATGGTTCAGTATGAAACTAGTGATCAAAGAGGAGGGGGCAGTGAGTGGGGGAGCTGGGGCCACCCCTCCCCACATCACTGAGTAGAAGTCTCCATTCTCACCTGACTTTCCAGGTTGTTTTGAGCATATTTGCCAAGGTAGAAGGAAAGGGCATGTTTTATAAAACAGTTTGTTAGCTTGACCTAAAGTATTTAAGTATTTAGCCACTTGATACATGGGCCTCTATTTGATCTCTGGCCCTGGGCTTTGCAAACCTTAGGGGTGGGTCAGAGCCCAGAAGGTCTTTCCCAGAGGCCCTTGAGGCAGCCAGGACATGTGTGAATGCACTGTTCATCCATGTCTTGCCTCCTCCCACATGCATCATGTGCTCATATATGTGCACACTGTGTCATTCCCATGGCCACAAGCTGGTGGGTGTGCTCATGCTGCAGTGAGGGTTGCAAGTGACAGAAAGCCAATCCTAACTGGCTTAAGCAAAAAGAGCACGTATTGGTTCAGGTAACGGAAGTCCAGGGTGCCACTTGATCACGGGGCCCACATTTCTTTCTGTCTCTTAGCTCTGCTCTCCTCCACAATGACTCCGTTCACAGAAAAGCACCGGGGTTTTTCTGTGAGCACTAGAGGCCTACACTACCTCCAGGTCTTACCTCCTCCCAGGTCCAGTTATAGCAGGAAGTTTCCCCTTTTCAGTGAGAGATCTCATGCCATCCCATTGGCTCCAACTAGTCACATGACCAGCCTCCAAACCAATGACTGGCCTGGGGGTGGTGAGTGAACAGTTCAGCTAGAGCCTGTAGCCCTACCTCTCAGAGGCTGGAAGTGGGAAAGGCAGTGGAGCCCAAAGGAAAACTAGAGATAGTTGCCAGAGAAAGGGCAGTGGCTCCTGGGGAGCCCTCCCTATGACCGCCCCTGAGGTCCCACTTTATGGCTGTTTTAGGCATGGTCCCTGCATGAGCCTATGCCCTGCTTTGAGCCCCAGCTGCTCTGGTTCCTACTCATTTCATGCTTCTGCTGTGCCCACTGTTTCTTGCCCTTCCCAGAAGCATCTGCCTTCTGACCTGCCTAAGCCCTTGGGCCTCCCCCAGGATGAGTAGCTGTTTGAAGGCAGGGATTCAGCCTCCATTCACTCAGCAGTTGTCAGTTAAGCACCAGATACTGTGTTAAGCACTGTTGACACAGCGATCATCATTTCTATTTCATGAGTGCTGTGCTGTCTTTTTTTTAACTGAAGTATTACAGTGTGGTTTACAATGTCGTGTTAGTTTCAGGTACACAGCAAAGTGACTGAACTACACACATACACACATATACACGCACACACATATACACACATATACACACACACACATACACACACACATATACACACACACATATACACACATACATATACACACACACACATACACACACACACATACACACACACATATAATATTGAGTATAGTTCCCTGTGCTGTACAGTAGGTCCTTGTTGATTATCTGTTTTACATATGGCAGAGTATATCTGTTAATCCCAAACTCCTAGTTCATCCCTATGCCTCTTTCCCCTTTGGTAATCATAAATTTGTTTTCTGTGTCTTTGAGTCTATTTCTGTTTTGTAAATAAGTTCATTTGTATCTTTTTTTTTCAGATTTCACATATAAGTGGTATCATGATATTTGTCTTTCTCTGTCTGACTTCAGTTAGTATGATAATCTCTGGCAATTGGCATTATTTGCAATTGGCATAATCTCCGCAAATGGTATTATTTCATTATTTATGGCTGAGTAATATTCCAGTGTGTGTGTGTATGTGTGTGTGTGTGTGTGCACGCACACATGTGCACGCATGCATGTGCCTCTGTATGCCACATGTTCTTTATCCATTCCTCTGTTGATAGACATTTAGCTTGTTTCCATGTCTTGTTGTAAACAGTGCTGTGATGAACAATGGGGTACACATAGCTTTTTGAATTAGAGTTTTCTCCAGACACATGCCCAGGAGTGGGATTGCAGGGTCATTTGGTGACTCTACTTCTAGCCTTTTAAGGAACCTCCATATTGCTTTCCATAGTGGCTACACCAACTGACATTCCCCTCCACAGTGTATACTCATTATCTCATTCAACTTTCCTATGATTCTCTAAGGCCGGGATTATTACAACCCCAGTTTTGAGATGCAGAAACTGAGATTCAGAGAGCTCATCAGTGATGCAGCCTCAGAGGGATCAGCAGGATCACAGCCCCTCGTGCTCACAGTGCCCGGCTGCCTGACGAGACAGCACTGACCCCTGTACTGTCCTTCCCTCCCTCCTCCTGTTGCAGCCTGTGACCAGCTGGCGCTGGGGGTGGTGGCCATCTTCGGGCCGTCCCAGGGCTCCTGCACCAATGCCGTCCAATCCATCTGCAACGCGCTGGAGGTGCCCCACATCCAGCTGCGGTGGAAGCACCACCCACTGGACAACAAAGACACCTTCTACGTGAACCTGTACCCGGACTACGCCTCTCTCAGCCACGCCATCCTCGACCTGGTGCAGTATCTCAAGTGGCGGTCGGCCACTGTGGTCTATGACGACAGCACTGGTGAGTAGCCACGCCTGGCTGCACCAAGAGCAGGGGGTGAGGGTGGCAGAGCCCCGGGATCGGGTTCTTGGCTGCTTGTTCAGCTCAGCCGCCCTGTCCACACTTACACCCAAGCCTCATCCAGTCACACTGATGCTCGCCCTGCACTCACCCACAACCCCGTGTGCACCAGCCACACTCACCCAAGCTGCTTCACACCTGCCCTGAACTGCCCCCACCCCCACCCTGGCAGCATGCTCCAATCTGCACTCACACCTGCATGGCCACGCCCACACCTGCCTACACCCTCATATTCACACATTCTCACCAGAAGCACACACATCCAGCTCTGTGCTATGGGGCTGTGAGCACAGACTCTGGATTCAAACCAAACAGAGCATGATGTGGGCTGACCCTGTACTTAATAGCTGAGCAGCACACAGCAATTTCCTCTCTGCCTCATTCTTTCCAAAGACTCAAGTCCCAAGACGTTTCTTAGCCCTGGCTCTTAGAGAGTGACCTTGGCAAGTCACTTAACCCATCTGGTCCTGCTCTGCCATGTGACAAGTCAAGCACTATAGCAGCCAGTTTGGAGAGAGCCCTCCAGCGCTCAGCTCCCTGTGATTCGATGTCAGCTCTTGATTACCTCCTAATGGGGAGTCAGGGTATGGGGAGAGATTCCCGCAGAAGAGATGCTCAGAAGTTGTTTCGTTAACTGGGATTCAACAAGCATCTCTTGAGTTCCTGCTCTATCCGAAGCGCCAAATGGTAGATCCTGGATGGCAGAGATCCCCCCGACCCCTGCTCACTGCCCCCAGCCATCGAGGCACTGCTGCCCAGCTCTAAGTCTCGGCCTGCGTTGCCGCAGCCCTGTATTTTTGTATGTCTTTACGCACCACTATGAATGATTGTCTGTCTTGGAGCCTGTTTCTGCCTCCAGACCATGAACCTTCTGTGCCTCCGGCATTTAGCGCAGCGCCTGGTACAATGAATACTTTTTAAATATTTGTTGAGTTGAATTGAGCTGAAAATAAAATGGAAATAAACTATAATTAAATATGGCAGGAAACGGCATGTTGGGCCCTGGTAAGGAAGAAGAAATAAAGATGAAGTTATCCCATCTTCTTTTGAGAAGTTAGTCATACTGAAGGGGAGTGAGTGCCCACCCAGAGCTCACTGGTCTTTTCCAGGCCATCATAGCTAAGAACCAAGTGACATGTTCATACAGTCAGAGCTAGAAGCACTTGGGGAGGGGAGGCTCCATGACCTTGGCTAGTGTGGGCTGACACTAGAGGAACAGTGACATGAGCCTGGCCTTGAGGATGGGTGGACAGGAAGAGGAGTCATGAGGCATTATACCAGGGAGGAACAGCAAGGGGTCCCAGTACGGTAGGTGGGAGGAAAAGGTCAGATACATGGTGTGTGTCAGGCTGTGGGCAAGGTCTCTACAGTCTAGCTTCAGAGTTCAGACTTTATCTTGTAAGTGGCTGAGGACCACTGAGTGTTGTTGAACAAAGACATAGAATAATAAAAGCAGAGTTTTAGAGGGTGGCACTGACAGCTAGGCAATTTGGCCACCTGATGCGAAGAACTGACTCATTGGGAAAGAGCTTGATGTTGGGAAAGATTTAAGGCAGGAGGAGAAGGGGAGAACAGAGGATAAGGTGGTTGGATGGCATCACTGACTCAGTGGACATGAGTTTGAGCAAGCTCCAGGAGTTTCTGATAAACAGGGAAGCCTGGCATGCTACAGTCCATGGGGTTGCAAAGGGTTGGACGAGACTGAGTGACTGAACTGAACTGACAGCAATGTGCAGAGAGTTAGAGGGAGAATGTGGAGCAAGAAGACTGGGACAGAGGTGGCCATTTTGGTCCAGGCAGGCACAAAAGTGTTGCTTGGAAGAGAACTTGGGGCCAGCATGGGAGAGAAGAAGTAGATATGAACGGATCATATTGACATTATGTAGGAGTGTCATGGGCACGGAGTGGCCACAGTAGACACTCACATAAACTGCTGCCCAGCAGGACTGGGGCCTCCATAGGCTGGATGCAGGTAGAGAGAGAGGCTTTGCAGAGGAAGATGCTGTGGCATCAAGGTGGTCCTGGTGAGACTGGTCCCGGCAGATGCTGAGATCTGGAACCTCCTCTCCCCGTAGATGTCTAGCTCTGACTGTATGCTTGCCTCTGATGACCAGCGGCTTCTGGGTGGGCACTCACTCCCCTACAATATGATTAACTTTTTAAAAGAAGATGGGGTAGCATCTTCATTTCTTCACCTTTCCCAATGCCCAACACACTTTTCCCTTCAGTATTTATCATTTAATTCAATTTTGATATTTAATTCAATTCAGCAAACATTTTAAAACGCAGGGTAGTCAGTAATGGTGCTACTAGGTATTCAGTGTTGGATTCAGTCAAACAATAATATGGCTTTGATGAGGAATAGTATTAGTAGGAAGTATGCTCCCAGAACCAGGATATTTCAAGGGGACAGCTTGCGGGTCATCAAGCCCATGAAGTGGGAAGCACTTAATAGCAGGCTTTGACTGTGTTTGCTTTGGGGGTTGTTTCCAGTAGGATATTTTGGCTCTAAGTAACAGCCCAACTCAAATTGACTGGAGCAGTAGCCACTTAGTTATCTCACTGACAAGAAGTCTAGAGATGGGCCTTTCCAGGACAAGTGTAGCAGTTCATCAGAGTCAGGATGCTGGATCAGTATCACTGCAGTTCCCTTAACTTCCCCCGTCATGGTCACAATAAAGATGCTCCAGCTCCAAATACCAGATCCTCACATGATGATACCCCAGGAAGTGGGAAGGAAAGAGGTAGAAGACAAAGGGATTTTTCTTAATGTGATTTGTGCCTGTTCAGGGAGGAAAATCTGTCTTAGACCCTTCCAGCATACCACCCTATACAGTTCACTGAGTCTGTGTCCACCACTCTAAACATCCCATTCAGATAGGAATGGGACTCCTACTGATTGATTTTGCCTGCTGCTGCTGCTGCTAAGTCACTTCAGTCATGTCCGACTCTGTGTGACCCATGGACAGCAGCCTACCAGGCTCCCCTGTCCCTAGGATTCTCCAGGCAAGAACACTGGAGTGGGTTGCCATTTCCTTCTCCAATGCATGAAAGTGAAAAGTGGAAGTGAAATCGCTCAGTCGTGTCCGACTCCTAGCGACCCCGTGGACTGCAGCCTCCCAGGCTCCTCCATCCATGGGATTTTCCAGGCAAGAGTACTGGAGTGGGGTGCCATTGCCTTCTCTGTGATTTTGCCTACCATGAGTCATTTCTTAGGGCTGGCACACAGCCACCAAAATCAATGGTTCTCTTAATACGCTAGAAGAGGGGACATCAGTTATCTATTTCGATAATAATTCTGTATAACAAACCACCCCAAAACAATGTGACTTGAAATAATAAGCATTTGTTTAGCTCACAAGTCTGTAGAGTCAGTGACTGAATGAGATTGGCCAGGCAGTTATTCTGGTCTCAGCTGGATCACTCACCTGCCCGGGGGTCGGCTCAGTGTTGGCTGAAATAGGCCAGCCTTGGCTGAGATGATGGGGTAGCTGAGCTTTCATCCTCCAGCAGGCTAACCCGTACATGTGGTCATGACGATGGCAGAGGTGAAAAGAACAAAACCAGTGTACAATTCCATTTCAAGCATTTGATTTCATCATGCCTGCTGATACCCCATTGGCCAAAACAGTTCACACAGTTGAGCCCAGCGTCGTGGGTAGAGCAAGTCACCTGCCCACAGTTAGAGGGCACTGCAAAGTTACACAGCGAAGGATGTGGATGTAGGGAGGGGTGAAAATTGGAGTCGTCACTGCAATCCACTACAGGTGGGACTGCTTTAAAATGTACCTGGGATCTAAAGAGTAGATATGACTAAGTGACGACACAGAGAGGTCGATGGCATGAAAAGATGGGTTGTTACTTACAGTTCCCTAAAAGCTGAAGGGGGCACATCACGGCACCTAGGGCCACATGCAAGGCTGGTCAGGAGGTAGGAGCAAGGGGAAGACACAGGCAAGAGCCTTTATTACTTTAGAGCCTTTATTACTTATTCCCCGGTGGCTCAAGTGATAAAGAATTCTCCTGCCAATGCAGGAGACGTGGGTTTGATCCTTGGTCCAGGAAGATCCCATGGAGAAGGAAATGGCAACACACTCCAGTATTCTTGCATGGAAAATCCTGTGGACAGAGGAGCCTGGTGGGCTACAGTCCATGGGGTCGCAAAGGAGTCAGACATGACTGAGTGACTGAACAGCTATAAGATTGCCGCTATTACTACTAGGTGGAATTTGTTAGGCGCCAACATCCCATATGGGGTAGGAAGCAAAACCCAGATTTGGGAGTTTGTGACTGAAGAGTTTATAATATGATTTTGGTATGCCCAGGAAAAGACAGGTACTACGGATACAAACAACTTTGGTCATTAGTTTGGCCCATGATTTCAGGATGTCAAGTCATCAGTTACAGAATATCAAAAATGATTATTCCAGGGACCAACAGTGTTTGCCCTTTGAGTTTTGCCATGCAAACCTAATCTGTGCACAAGGCAAATTTATATCAAGAATGAAGGAAAGGGGCTTAAAAAAAGCTGAGGTAAAAAAAAAAAAAAAAAGGCCCAGCCTAAGAGCCCAAAAGATTGGGTCTTGAATTTGGATCCCATTGCTAACATTCTGCAGAATCTTGGGAGGATCACTTAACCTTTATGGGCCTCAGTTTCTTTATCTGAATATTGGAACCAAAGCAACTACTCTGTATGTCTTCTAGGACAGGGAGATGGTTAAATAGGGTAATGAAAGCAGAAGTGCTTTGTAAGTGAAAAGCATGACTTCAACAACCATGATTCACTGCAGATATTTTGAGAGAGATTGATTAGGGAAGCAGCCAGGAAGGAGTGCTCATCTCAGGCAAACGAAGAACCTAGTCCTCTGCTGGGATGGGTTAGGATGAGCCTCTGGTCTCCTTCGGGAATACGCTGACGGGAAGGAGTTCTGACACTTGCTGTGAGAGAATGTGGGTCACTGTGTACTACACGGGGCAATGAACTTGGCTGACGAGAAGGCTCTGATGGCTCTCCTCCAGCATCCACACTGTCCCTGTCCTCATGTCCTGGGTCCCCAAAGCCCACTGATGCTGTGCCTGAACACTGAGCCAGTAGGAGCAAAGTTTGCACTCAGAGCCTCGCACGGTAACAGGTGTGAGCAGGCAGCAGCATTCAGCCAAACCAAGGACTTCCGGGATTCATTGAGGAGGGAGGGTAAGGATGGAGGTGTGTGTTTGGGGGGAGCTTGCGGCCCTTCCCTCCTCTGCTAAGATTACCTGATATCCCCTTCCTGCCCCCATCAAGTCTGGTATTAGGAGGTACTGGGGCCCCTGTTTAGTCCAGATCCCTCCAGGACTCCAGAGCCCTCTCCCAGCCACACACCTGGATCTGAGACTATCCAGGGGGCCAGGGGTTCCTGATGCCCACAGTCATGGCAAAGCTTGTTTGGAAGCTCTTTGGGAGGCTTAGGTCCCAGACAAATATCTCTGTCCTCCCCAGCAGAGATAACTCCCTGGTAGTTCAGGTAGTAAAGAATCTGCCTGCAAAGCAGGAAACCCAGGTTCGATCCCTGGGTTGGGAAGATCCCCTGAAGAAGGGAATGGCTACAAACTCCAGTATTCTTGCCTGGAGAATTCCACAGACAGAGGAGCCTGGCAGGCTACAATCACAGAGTCAGACACGAGTGAGTGACTAACACACACCCCAGCAGAGTGGAATGAAGGATACCAATCAGCTTGCTTTCCTGATGTCCAGCCTTCAGGAATGGGAGTAAGGGGTGTGTGCCAGAGTGGCTTTGGAAGCCCAGACTTTTTGTTGGAAGGCTGGCAATGTGGGCTGTCTGTGTATGAGGACTCTGTCCAGATAGGAACACTGAGACCGCTGATCGTGAACTTTAATCCATCGCAAACTAGCTTAAGCTAAAAAAAAATAAAGCAGGGGATGGGGTTGAGGGGTGGATTCTGTTGATCTCCTTTACTGGAAAGTTCGGAATGATTTTAGCTTTAGAGTTGCAAACAAGTATCTTTAGGGCTTAGGCTTCCCAAGTGGCACTATTGGTAAAGAACCCTCCTCCCAATGCAGGAAACATAAGAGATGTGGGTTCAGTCCCTGGGTTGGGAAGACCCCCTGGAGACGGGAATGGCAACCCACTACTTGCCTGGAGAATCCCACGGACAGAGGAGCCTGGCAGGCTATAGTCCATAGGGTCGCACAGAGTTGGATACGACCGAAGCGACTTAGCACACACACATCTTTAGGGCTTAATTTCTTTCTGTGTCCTGACTTCTGCCCTGTTGGAATCCTTCTCAGGTTCTAAGTGGTGACCCCCAGACTCACTCCCCCCACCCCAATTTGAAGTTAAATTTAAAGAGAGTTATCTCTTACCAGTTGCCCTGGCACAACTCCTGGGAGTCATCTGATAAGACCAACTGGCATTTCACATCCGTCTTGTACCTATGCCTCAAGCAATGTGTGTGCTGATTGACTGGGGTTGGGGGGTGGGACAGATTCTGTGTCCCTAGACTGGGAACAGATCCCTTCTGAGTCACGTGGACTGAGCATGGGGGAGGAGTTGTTCCTCGAAGGAAAACCAGAGTGCTGTTAGCGGGGAAATGGAGCATGGCTGAGTGGACAGGGCAGCCAGGATGCAGACACCAAGCCCTGCGTATGGGCAGTGAGCCCAGCAGGTGGGAAGGGCCGGCCTGCCCGGGACCCTGGCCGGGTGCTGCCACAGCTCTCCCTGAGGTGGGCGTGGCTGTAGAGACCAGCAAGCAGGCTTGTTTCCAGGCTAAGCACAGAGGAGTCAGCAAGAAGGGACCTCGAAACAGGGACGGAAATGAACTTAATTAGGCCTAAGCAAGCCATTTGTCTCCAGGAAGTGACATTCAGTTTTCCCTGGAAGTCCCCAGATTAAGTGGTTTTGCAAAATGCCAAGGTGGAGGATGGATTTTTCAGTGTAGAGAGAGGAAAAACAGTAGCCAGTCCAATTATGGAAATTGGTGCTGAGTACAACCAAAGGGCCAGGCCCTGTGCTGTGGGGGTGTGGAGACCTAGCCCCCTGATGTTGAAGAGCTTGCGACAGGACAAGGAAAGTGTGATGAGGTCCGAGGAGGCAAGCACTGAGGGACGAGGCCACCGAGTTGGTGGGGGTGGGGGGGGGCAGGATGGGAGTTGGGTAGAGAGATCTTCTCCGGGCAGAGCAGTAGGGGTGGGCTTCGTGGAGGAGGCGGTTGCGTTGAGCCTGGAAGAATGGGAAACGTTTACAGAGGAGCCTGCTCTTGGGGCTGGGGGGTGGGGGCGGTGACTCGGCACAAATACCCCCTGGCCTTACCTGGTCCAGCAGTTGGTACAGCTGAGCCTGAGCTGCACTTGTGCCGCATTCTGGCAGCCGGTTGCTGAGGCTGTTTCGGGAGATTGTGTCCCGCGCTTTGCAGTGTTGTAGGGGGCGTGGGAAGGAGGAGGGGGTGGCCTCTAATTCAGGCTCCATAAGCCTGTACACCCACTGGATGAGAGAGGAGCAGGGGGGTGGAGTCAGTGGGGGTTTGCTAGCTGTCTGTGCCTGCTTTTGAATCTACAGGTGTGTACATGTTATCTGTGTGTGCACACACCTTTATCTACATGTGTAGGCATGTCTATCAACCCAAGCATATGTCCTGTCTGTGTCAACATGCATGTGTATGCGTAAGCATGTGTTTGTGTGTGCACACATGTGTGTGTGCATATGTGGGCCTGCACAGCTGGGTGCACGGGTCTGTGCCCCAGTGTGCCAGGGCCTGTGTCTGCACACATGTGGCTGTGTCCATGCACAAATCTCTGTGGGCCACACATCAGTGTCTATGTGTGGTCATAGACCTGTGACCACCCAAGTCTGTGGTGTCTGCAGCTGTGTGTCCGTGCACTCACGTGTGTATTTTGTGCCCCGGGACCTCTCAGGGCTCATCCGACTGCAGGAGCTCATCATGGCCCCGTCGAGGTACAACATCCGCCTCAAGATCCGCCAGCTCCCCCTTGACTCTGATGACTCGCGCCCGCTGCTCAAGGAGATGAAGCGAGGCCGGGAATTCCGCATTATCTTCGACTGCAGCCACACCATGGCTGCCCAGATCCTCAAGCAGGTGCGTGGGCGCCGGCCAGCGGGAGGGAAGACTGGGATCTGCCTGCCATTTCTCCCAGCCATTTCCCAAACACAGCCCTGACGTCAGCCAGATCCGAGTTCGATCCCTAGTCTGCCTCCTTCTGGCTGTATGACCTTGGGTGGTCACTTTACCCCTATGAGCCTCAGTTTCACCAGCAGCAAAACAGGCACAGTGGTCTTGACACTCCGACTTGCTGTGGGGATGGGATGAGACAATGGATCAGCGGCCCAGCCAGGCCTGGAGCACAGAGGGTGCTGAGTAAATGATAGTTTCCACATCACCCTGATGCAAGTGGGAGGCGGGGGCTACTGAGGAGGCATAGAACACTTGAGGAAGCACAGAGACTTGGGGGTATCACAGCCTCCAGACTGCCTCTTCCAGCCACTAATTCCCTGCAGCCTGTGGCACTCAGTGTCACTCTCCGATCACTGGGAGGTTTATCGAGGCTCCGCATCCCATCTGCTCAGCTCTGCAGTGACGGTGGGGGAGGAGAGCGGCTTGCAGTCCTGGCCGCGCCTCCATTCCCGGACGAGCCCAGCATGGCGTGCTGGGAACCAGACCAAGCTCTGCCAGCCACCCAGGAAATCAACAATGAAATCGCTCACAGCCCCCTCTGGGGGTGTCACAGCTGAAACCAAAACCACTCTGATTCGAGCCAGTGCTTTGTGTAAAAGGCAATTATGTGGTCTCAGAAAGCGTCCCTGGTGATTGGAGGAGGCATTCTGTGGGGCCTTGACACATGACCCCGAGAGAGGAAGGTGGCAGGGAGGGGACGCAGGGATGCCGAGGGAGAGGTGCCGAGCTGGGGCCAGGAATCTATTCAAGGCCTGACGCCCCCGCCCAGTCCTGCAAGGGGGTGCCAAGCGGGATAGCAGCCTGTGTCTTCCCCGAGGAAGCCTCCCACCAGACACCTGCACACAGCAGCCAAAAACTCGGTTGAGGGCATGAATCCTGTTCCTGGCCTGGGGCATGGTGTACCTGAGATCGAGTGGCCCCGGAGTCATCCCCTGCTCTATAGATGGAGTGAACGATCCCTCCTTCATCTGGTTCTGGAGGATTCGGTGAGACGAGTGAAGGAAGGAGTTCATCTTTGTGCCCAGGGCACAGTCAGCACTGGATGCAGCACAGCTTTAAACTCAAAGTGGGAGACTCAAAGCTCCCGAAGTCCCTTAGCCCTCGTTCTCTGGCCCATGGCGCCCAGCGCTCTCTCCTTTTTCAGGCATGTGGAACCAAGTAATAAAGACCACCACTGCTCATGTTCACTGAGGAGTGACTCTGTGCAGTGTACACACACCCCTGGGAAGTGGGACGATTATCCTGCTTGATTTACCAGCAGGGAAACTGAGGCTCCAGGGGAAAGTCCTAGGCCTGAGGTCACCCAGCCAGAAAGTCAGAATTCACTCCCTAGTCTGCTGACTTGGAAACCCCTAGAACTGAAAGTGGAGGTTCTGTGTTCAGCCTGACACTGAACTAAACCAAGGTGAGCGTGACTGTAGACCAAGGACTGCTCCAGCCTTTCACCTGCGGATGCCGGCTGTGAATCCCCTCCAAAACCGGGAAGAGATGAGAGGCGTTTTCAAAGTACACTTGACCTTGTGACATTTCCCCCTGAGCACTATGTGGGCCCGCATTCTGAAGAACTCTGTAGAAAATGCATTATGGTCATTAGTATTATAGATTATAGGCTTCTAATAAAATACATAATATAAAATATAGACTTCACGATGGTGGGTGACAATAATTCACACAGCCACGTGGCCTGCTGTGTGGTCAGCCAGCACCCAGGAAGCAGGGATATCTCACTGCTTCCCATTGGGGAGCCTCAGACCAAGGATAGACCCTGCTCTTTAGGTCTGGCTGGGTTGGTGGGGTTTGGGCTCCCACAGACATCTTTCCAGAGCTAGGACAGTGGATTCAGCTGAGTGGAGTCAGGGGACTAGAGAAGCCAGTGTTCGGTGGATTCCATCAGCATTTCTCCGAGTGCACAGACCTGGAGATGCTTCCTAAAAACTCAGACAGCTGGCCCCCACCTGGCCCTGCAGAATTTGGCGTCTTTGGAGAGCGCGGCCCAAGATTCTGCAGTTTAACATGTCCCCTGTGATTTTGCCGCACACTCCGCTGTGAAGTCCCCTGCTGTCTGGCAGCCGGCCCCTGTCACGGTCACAAGGTCACAGGACATCCCACTCTGAGCATCCAGCCTCCCCCAGCCCACCGCCAGCCAGCCTGTGATGCCCCCGTTCTCACCCTGGCCCCACACCAGGGTAGAGAGAAGGAGGGGCTTCTTGGGTGTTCCCTGCAGGGCGCTAACGCTTTGCTCTCCCACAGGCCATGGCCATGGGCATGATGACCGAGTACTACCACTTCATCTTCACCACACTGGTAACGTACCTTCGGGTCCTGGCATGGGTCAGGGTGGGGCTCCCTCAGAACAAGGTCAGCCTCGGGGGGTGGGGAGGGGGACAGTTGCTACAGGAGATTCAGACTGGACTTGCTTCCTAAGGCTGTAGGCGTAACCCCAGACAAGGGTGCAATTTGTCTCTGTGGCCCACCCACTTTGAGAAAGGGCATCGTGTTGTGACTAAGGGTAGGGACTCTAGAACCTGCCGGTGTGAACACGAGCCCCTCTGCCTGCTGGCAGAGAGACCTTGCAGAAGTCAGTTCTTCCTCTGCAAAATGGGCACGATCGTGGCTCCGGCTTCCTAGGACTGCTGTGGGAACTGAGTGCGTTCGCGTACTGATGCACTGAGGGCAGTGCCTGGCTCGTGTGAAGCGCTGTTATTAGAACAATGACCCTTGGCCCCTGGCCCATGCACCTCCACACAGGTCTCAGGCCTCATGCAACAGTAGAAGCCGCCACTTTGGATTCCTGCAGCATCCACGCTTAAGTCTGCCCACTCACCGTCAGCCAGGCCAGCCCACCTGCAGGCTCCAGATGGGTCTTGTCCAAACCGTGAGAACATTTAGGACCATTTAAACCCATTAGGATAATTAGTTGTGATCTGAGATCAGCAGAATAAAGAGATCCCTGTGCCAAAGGGGCACCAACTCCCAGCCACCCTGTCTTGGAGCCAGATGCCCTCAGATGTCACTGGGCCCCAGGTGGACTCTTCTGCCCAGCCCAGGTCTGGGGCAGGTGACAGCATCGTTAACCATCCTGTTGATGCAACCATCTCCTGAAATCTACATCAGACTTGCTGCTGCAGCCCTGCAGGCCTCTAGCTGTGTTCATTCATTCATCCAGCACCTGGCTAACATTCCTTACCCAGGGCCTGTGCTCAGCTAGGTGTCTCAGGATGCCTGATCCTGAGGCCTGCCCTCAAGGAACTCCCACCCTGTCCAGTCTGCATCTGTACGTCTAACTCATTCAGCAGACTTGTGCTGTTACATGCCTGGACAGACTGCCGTGGGGCACAGTGGAAGGCGGCATCAATGCCACAGAGCTGGTGGAAGGTAGGGAATTTCAGACTGCCTTTATAGGAAAGAAGGTGCTTGAATTGGGCCTTGAAGGGTCAGAGGGAATTCACTAAGGAGAGAGAGGAATGATATTCCACATAGAGGTTACAGCATAAGCAAAGGTCAAAGACAGGTTAGCTCTCCTAGGTTCATTCTGGTTGAGTCAAAGTGTCAGTTGCTCAGTCATGTCTGACTCTTTGCGACCTCATGGACTGTAACCCGCCATGTTCCTCTGTCCATGGGATATTCCAGGCAAGAATACTGGAGTGGGTAGCTATTCCCTTCTCTAGGGGATCTTTCTGACTCAGGGGTCTCCTGCATTGCAGGCAGATTCTTTACCATCTGAGCCATGCTCCTTTATGTACTAGTTGATTGCCAGCACCAATTGTGTTCATCTCTTCCTAACTCCATATTCAATGACATCATTCAGGTAGCTTGAAATTAGCCATGGCAGGAGTATTCATACTACAGAAGTTGGCAGATGCTACAAATAAAAGATACTTTCCTACCATCCCCTGACAGCTGGTTATGAAGCATTTCCCAGCGCACCAATGCCTCTCTGCACCCCCAGCCACTATACCCTTACTCATGTCTGAGTCACCTTGCTCCCTCTCCTGATCCAGTGCTCGGATCTGGGGACCTGCCAGGAGCCATGGTGGGAGAAAGGGATTCTGGAAGCTGGTGACTGAGACCAGGCATCTTCTTTTCCAATTCCCTTTTGGAATTCTATTCACCCAAGCTGGCTTCTCTCCTGGGAAAGTCATCGGAGGCTGGGGATGAAGCCATCAGATCCCCAACATTCCATCTGAAGCTAGAAGCAGGGAAGAGGAGCAAGTCTGGGAAGGTGGGCACATTCCAGGGACCCCAGGCTCTCTCTCCAGGTGTGGCAGCCCTGGCATTCCCCGACTGCGCTCCTTGGGTGCTGAGACCTCTGCACCCATAGACGTCCGCCCTAGCCCTGTGCTAACTCAACACATTCTTCCCACACTTCCATCCTGCTGGCTCACCTCCCTGAGTCCTTGCCGCTCTGAGTTGCTCTAACAGAGCCTTGGAGTCCCCGTAAGAAAATACAAGGGAGGAGCAGGCAGACCTCCCAAGGTGGCCATGGCTCCCCCTACAGACCATGCCCATCCCCGCTTCACATTACTGTCCAGCGCAGTGATGGGAGAGCAGGCCTCAGAGGCACAGATAAGGATGAGAGTTGCTGTTCCACCACCTCTTGGCTGTGCCCGTGGGCAGATTGCTTAACTTCCCTGGACCTCAGTTTCCTTGCCTTTAAAATGGGAATAATTCTGATGCCTCTAGGCCTCAGGGGTTTCTTTGGTGGCTCAGACAGTAAAGAATCCACCTGCAATGTGGGAGACCAAGGTTCAGTCCCTGGGTTGGGAAGATCCCCTGTATTATTCTTGCTGCCTGGAGAATCCCCATGGATAGAGAAGTCTGGCAGGCTACAGTCCATGGGGTCGCAAAGAGTTGGACAGGACTGAGGGACTAAGCACAGCACACAGTTAAGCCTGAGATCCCACATTTAGCCTCTTTGGGTCTCACTCAAGTAACCTCAAGTCACTAGGAACTCAGGAATGAACTATGAGGCCGAAGAGCAGACAGGGAGAGTCGTTCTGGATCCAGAGCAACTCTGAACATCATGGGGTTTATGGTCCAACCCTCTGTCCTGAGACTCAACCAAGCTTCTCCATTCCCCTCTCTCTACCTGTTGCTCCGTCCCTTCTCTCTCAGCCTCAGCTCCTTCCTTGTGATCTCTGTTCCCTGGAAACTTCAGCTCATCTCAGCTGCCCTGGGATTGTCACATCCCAACAGACCCATTCGGTCTCTGCCACTTTTCAGCATCTCTTTCTCTGAGTGTTATCTGCCTTCCCCAGGTCAAATTTCAGACTGGCCAGGTGCCAGTCAGGGCAGTATATAGGCATTCGGGGCTGGACAGTTCCTTCTGGAATATCCTGCCCAGGATACAGAGTTTCGCATCCCTTCCCCACTTATTGATTTCCAGACTTGATGACAAATAAATGCCATCCCCACAGTTTCTAAAGCCCCCAGGATAGGGACTGAGTCATCAGCCAGATTGTAGCAACCCCCCCAGGAGGTGACCCCCTTGGCTGGTCAGCTGAGGTCTGACGGTGGGAGGCAGAGTGCGGTGGATTCACAAAATCTAAGGCTTGGCCACCAAGCAGAAGGACTGGGACACTGAGCAGTCCCTTTCGAAGTGGCAGGAATAAAATCCACAGATCTCATTCCCCGGCGCTGAGTACTACCCCCTCATCCACTGTGTCCACACAGGACCCGTGCTTGAGTCCTCTCTGGGCCTTGCTCCCAATCCTGGCCCCAGAGAGTCTATTAAAGGCATCTCCACCTGGCTCATGCCCTCATTCCAAGACCAGAGAGGTGTCCCCTCAGGGAGCTGAAGCTTTGAACTCTCAGCCCCATGGTCTGACCTGACCTTCTAGGCAAGACTCTGGGGAAGATACAACCCTGGTGACACGGGTGGCTCCCCACATTAACGGCACTGCCAGCATGGGGTCAAGGTTGGAGGTCCCAGAGGGAAGGGCAGGGCCAACGTATCCTTGCACCCTGGGGCAGTATCCTATTCACAGAGTGTCTGCTTTCCCTAAATTTTTATGTTTTTGTTTGTTTTGGGGGGGTTGGGGGGTCTTTGCCTCGAAGCATGTGAGATCTCAGTTCTCATCTAGGGATCAAACCCACACACCCTGTAGCAGAAGCTGGAGTACTGACCACTTGACCACCAGCGAAGTCCCTGCTTTCCCTGCTCTTACATATCCTCCGTTCAATCTTTCATTTACTCACTATCCAGCAGCCATATACCTATGCTCTCAAGGCCCCAGGTACCGAGCTAGACCCTTAGGTGAGGGGTGGGGGGTTGTCTAGAGGCGGATCCAACACAAAGTTCACCAGCTGGTGGGCTTCTTTTGTGCGTGTGAGAATCAAGGATAGTGCCCAGTCTGCCTCTGTATCGCCAGTGACCAAATAGAGCCTGGAATACAGTAGGTGCTCACTGATGCCTGAATGAGTGAACACAGTACAAAGTAGAAAGGAATCGGTGAAATCAGCATCCTCATCATAGCAAGAGTGAAGACCATGCACTCTGGGACCCATCTGCCTGAGTTAGAATCGAGATTCTTCCACTTACACGGGCAAGTTACTTCACTTCACTGTGCCTCATCCCCATCTGTAAAATGGCCACAGCAACAGTACTGCCTCGTACAACTGTTAGGCTGAGCATCAAGCAGGTATGTTGACATCAGTAAAGCCCTATGGAAAGTGTGTGGCATTTAGCACTATGTAAGAGTTAAATAGATCGATAAAATAACTCCTGCTTATATTTTTTACGTGCTCAGCATACCCCATTTCATCCAAAATTCAGAACAACTCTCCTAGGAAGGTATGACTTTTCCAGTTTTACAGAAAAGTAGAAACTGAGACTCAAAGAGTCTACTCAGTAAGAAAGGGGAAGAGCAAGGATTTTGACCAGCTGGGGCTGTCCAACTCCAAAGCCCTCTGCTAGGCTTGTAGCAAGAGCCTTCATGCAGTGTCGCCTGGCTTCCTCTGGCTGGCTCAGGCTCAGATTCCACAGGCCATGATGGTCCAGGCATCACGTGATTGACACTAATGGGGGGGACAAAGCCTCCACAAATCCCTGCAGCACCCACACTTCACATGTTCTAAAGCCCTTTCTCCACGTTACTGATTTTCCTTTTCACAGAGCAGTTTGTGATTGGTGGGGAAACCTGGGACCAGAGAGGTTGAGTGAGCTGCCCCGAGCCCCACAGCAGATCAATGACAGAAACCTTGGCTCCTGACTTCTTTTCCAGCCCACTGCCCTCCCTCCCCCCACCTCTCTGAGGGTCAGGGAGAGCCGATCCTTCTAGAGACACAGTTGCTGCAATATAAACAGTTCTGCAGTGGAATATGCATGTGTGTTGGAGGGGGCAGGTACCAGGGCATCTCCCAGAAGCTCCCCATATGCCAGGGCATCAGCTATGTTCCCCGGGTCCCCACATTCTGCTTCTGGTTCCAGCTCTAAGGTCCTCCTTCCAGCTCCATTGGCTTAGGAGCCTACCTCGTGATTCTGCCTCTTGGTGCTCATTGGTCAGTCCTGACTGGATTTGGGAGGGCAATGGCATTTGACATTTATCTCCTTTGCTTTAGGAAACCCATGTCACCAATTCCTCGCCTCAAAATAATTCTCCAAACTTGCTTCTCCCACGCAGAAGACATTTTAATTACCCCAGCTGCCATTATCTGTGCCAGCCAGCTTTGAGCCATTCCCAGATAACCCCACGTTAATCAGCCCCAGCTGAGCCCCTGGTCCATGTCATGTGTAGGTAAAAGCCTGGAGGTGAAAAAAGAATTATAATAAATTAATAGATAAGCAATCACAATTAATGCCACTTCCCGGCAATAACAGTTATATCATGGGAAAGATATTTTCATCTGTCATTCCTTAAGGCGATGTTTTCCGAGCTTCAGCTTCTACCCAGTCAGACCCATGGGGTGCTAATGAATTAGTCTATTATGTTATGCTGAATGTTTCTAAAAGGTCCCTCGTCGATACTGAATTCAATGTGTCAACATTTGGCATGGAGAACAGCAACTTTTTGCCAAGCGGCAAGGTTGTGCACAGTTCACTGTGTACAGCACATGGGGTCTCAGCCCAGGGCAGTTTGGACAAAAAATTGTAGCCAGACAAAGAGGCCTCTTTTCCAGCTCCCCGTTGTCACTGCCCTCATGTCACATGGATGGTGGCACTCGGTGCCACAAGCCTTGCAACACTTTGCAGCTGAGCCCAGGCTCAGAGTGACAGGGATGAAGATGACCCCAGCAGCGACACCCCATCATGCCCCCTCCCAGGCTGTGATTGGCCACAGCCACTGTGTGACTGTCAGCCAACCCAGCACTGCGTCTGGAAACTGGAAGGGCTGACGTCACCAGCACCCGAGCCCCACCAAGGCCAGAGATGTTGCCCTCCCCACTAAGTCCAGAGGGCCTCTGGTCCTCAGGGAGGTGAGCCAAGTCAAGGAGGCCCTAGGTAGACTCGTGATGGGCATCTTTCAGGCTTTGGGTATCAGCACTGAGTTGGAGAAGAGGCTGAGCCTCATTACAGGGGAAGAGTGAGAAGGGCGCCCCCTGCGGGCAGAGCTCAGCTTTTCTTCTGTGTCCCAGGCAATTCAGCTCTGGCCCCAAACTTGCATTCACCACTCTACAAAGCAAAATCCCTCCATCTCCCCAGACCCACCTTCTTCAAAGGCAGTTTAGGGAAGATCTGTCATTTCTAAAGCAGTCCCTTGAGGGGCTCATCCACCACCCCAGGCAATTTACCAAATCACTCCTAACTTCTAGCCCCATAGAAAGCTCCCTCTGAGAGGAGGTTATGAAATTCTACTCTCTCATTTCCAGGCTCTTCCCAGAGAGCTACCCAGCCAGCTGATCCTTCTATCCACTTTGATTGATGGGAGTATTTGGTATGGGAGCTTCTAGGGGAGACAAATGCAGACATAGAGAGTTATCATGAGTGAGATGGGAGCCAAAATGTCCCAAGATAAGAGCAGAAGCACCTTTGACCCACCTGATCATGTGTATCTAGAGTAGTAGTCACGAGAGGCTTCACAGAAGAGGTGACACTTGAGCTGAATCTCAGAGTGAACCCACTCAAGAAGGGTTGAGAAGACAGATGTTCCAGCCCAGAGATAGACAGAGCACACACAAAGACACTGGCACAGAGAAGCTGCATGATGGGGAAAGGGGCCACGAGGAATGGGGAAGGGAGGCGAAAATGGTTTGGTGCTCCTGGGGCAAAAAACTGAGAGGCGGTGGGAAGAAAAGCGAGGCTGGAGGGGTGCAGAGCCTGGCAAACTACACTAAGGAATTTGTGCTTTATTCTGAGAAGGCAAGAAGAAGCCATTGAAATATGCCAAGCAGGGGAGTGGCAGGGTTGGGTTTATTCTTCAGAAAGACCCCTCTGAATGCCATGTAGAGGGTGACTGGAATACCCAGTGGGTGGGAACTGAAGGCTGGTCATGGGACAGAAGGAGGGCTTGGGAGCTGGCAGACTCGTTTTGACACTGTTGCTCACAAGTGTACAACCGTGAGCAAAAGATCTAACCTCTCTGTGACTGAGTTCCTTCCTCTAAAATGGAGTGATAATAACACCTTTCTTGTAAGGCAGAAATGTACATTTAGTGAGTTAGTGTACATAAGGCACTTACAAACTGTTCTGAGGTTTGTAGGTGCTCAGTAAATGTTAGTTCAATGTGATTGTTTTTATATTGCCAAGAGAGGTAAGGCAGGAAGGATGCAACTCAGGTCTGCTCCTCTCCTCCAAGAACCCAGTCGTGTCCTGGGGGGCAAGTCAATTAGCTGTCACAACCTGCTGCCAGAGAAGGCAGAATATGAATATTTATCAGCATTTCTGTGATGTCTACCATGCACCAGACATGTTCTAAGTATGTCTATTAACCCATTTCTTCTTCAGGATGACCCTATATGGCAGGTACTATTTTCATACCCATTTTGCAGATGAGGCAGGTGAAGTAAGGAGAGTAGATGGCCTGGCCTCACAATCTATGCTCATAACCATCACCTGGGGCTGCCCAGTGAGCCATTCTCAGGGAGCAGCTGTGGGAAGAGAGGCCTCTTTCCTGTGTGTCCCCTACCTTACTCTCCATCTCTGACTCCACAGGTCTCCGCTTCTAAGCCCAGAGCCGTCTCTGTGTGTTTCCCGGTCAGGAGTAATAGCTTAGATGAGCAGCTTCTCAAAACACAGATTGCAGCCCCACCCCACATTCTCAATGGCCCGTACTTTCCAAAACAAGTTCTCCAAAAGCAATTCTGATGCGTATCTTGTGTTTGACAACCACTGGTGACATAAACACAGGACGTTTTAAATAGAACAGACACTGTGCACTGGTAAATGCATACAACCAGCTATCCAAAAGTGGCGGAAACCCAGATTTGTAATGCTTGCCAGTTTTCATGGTGTGCATTGTCTCACCATGGCCAATGTCAAGCTACCAACGAATGTCACTGAACATAGTCGGGAAGTGTTGATGATTAGCTCTTACAAGCGGATGGGAGCCAGCTCCAACACCCCACTAAGCTGGACCTGGGAACAATTTCTGCACTGCTTCCGTGAGCTCTGCGACCTTAAGGCAAGCCACATCACCCTCTCTGGTCCGTGTTTCCTCTGCAAAAAGGGAATACTATTGAATACCTACTTTACAGGGGATCGTGAGAATCAGATGACACACTCCACTTGAAGGGCTGAGCACAGTGCCCACCCGTCACTCACTCCCCACCGAGACTGGGGCCACACAGACACCCTCTGGCCAATTCCACGGGGACTCCTCCATCTACTTCTGCCCAGCCCCTCCCGCATCCCAAATCCTGGTCTTGAATCAGGGCCCCATTTGAGCAAGGCTGGGACTAAACTTTCTTTCCTGGGCCCAAAACTGCCCCCAGCCTCTCCCCTAATCCCTAAACTCTTAAAGGGGAAACCAATACTGTGTATTTCAGAAAGAGGCCAGTTGGAATTACAGGAGGAGTTCCGCATGAATTAGGAACATTTTGCCTGGAAAATTCCATGGATGGAGGAGCCTGGTAGGCTGCAGTCCATGGGGTCGCACAGAGTCGGACACGACTGAAGCAACTTAGCAGCAGCAGCAGAGACCAGAGGAGACCAGCACACTGCGAAACAGCTGCTCTGTGGGCTCCAGGTTTTATCCCTCATTATCTTTCCATGAACCATCATGGATTCAACTGAAGCTGGGACTGTGATGGGGCCAGATGTTTCTCCTGACGACTGCAGCCACGGACCATTCTGACCCAGCGTTGGATGGATTGACTGAGTTGAGGGACCTGGGAAAGATGATGGGCCAGGTTGTGGGGGTGGGGGGTGAGAGCGGAGGAGAGAGGAGAACAGTGGAAGGCAGCTGGATGGGAGGAGGGTGTGGAAAAGAGCAGACAATAGATGAGGAGGACCTCAGACTAAGACCTTAAGACTCATTTTCCCTACTAGTGGAATGAGGCCCATCTAGATTATCAGCGTATATGTTTCAAAAAGTAACATGACTCTTATGCAAATATAGAATGAAAAGGAGTCAAAGATGTATTCAACTCATGAACAAAGGAGCCAGTAGGATGACAATGCTGGCTCAAAGAGCATTTGAAGGATTGAGTATTTATAGGTATTCGGTGTAGGGAGAACATCAGATAAGTCAGCTAAGTTAGGTACAAAATGGCTTAATGTCCTACAGGGCAATAAAACCACCAGCTTGGGGATTATCTTTTCTATGGGCAAAAGTCTACACATTAACTCAGAATCTGGGCCTTTAACCAGCGGCTGACAGTGCAGTCAAACCCAGGTGAATTCTCCCAGAGAATCCAGTCCCCGGAGGGCCTGGCGAACGATGTGTCCACGTCACGTTGGAAGGACATGCTGGTCTCCATCTCCCTTATCTCCAAGTTTGGGAAGTTTTTCTTTCTTTTCTTCTTTCTTTTTTTAAAATTGGAGGATAACTGCTTTACAATGTTGTGTTAGTTTCTGTTGCACAGCAACATGAATTAGCTATATGCATACATAAATCCCCTTCCTCTTGGACTCCCTCTCACTACCCCCACCACCCCTCGAGGTCATCTCAGGGAACTGAGCTGAGCTCCCCACACCACCCACCTCCTGCCGTCCCTTCTCAGCCTAGCATCTGGCTCCTCCCTCTGCTGCCAACTGCCCCCTCCCCTCACCAGCTCACGGTGCCCCAGAGCTGAAGCTAGGTTGCCCCCATGCATTAAGACCTGTCTTCCCAGCTTTTAGACCCCTGCACCAAACTGGATGTGACCTGGCCAACAGGCTGACTGCTCCTAGGATGCAGGGTGTCAGGGGACCTGGCTGGTGATGTGAGGTCGAGGAGAGAGAAGAGGGCCCTGTACTCCTTCAGTCCCAGGCACAAGAGTCAATTTTAATTCTTTTTATTGAAGTATGGTTAATTTACAACATTGTATAAGTTTCAGGTGTACAACAGATGATTCAGTTATGCATGTGTGTGTGTGTAAATCACTCAGTCGTGTCAGACCCCATGACCCCATGGACCCGTCAGGCTCCTCTATCCAGAGAATTCTCCAGGCAAGAATACGGGAGTGGGCTGGAGATCTCCAGGGGATCTTCCTGAGCCAGGGATCAAACCCTAGTCTCCTGTGTTACAGGCAGATTCTTTACCATCTGAGCCACAGGGAAGCCGCCTCAGTTATGCATATACACCTATATATCTCTCCTTTTTCAGATTCTTTTCCATTATAAACTATAAGACAATGAATACAGTTCCCTGTGCTATGCAGTAGATCCTTGTTGCTTATCTGTTTTATATATAGTAGTGTGTATCTGTTAATCCCAAACTCCTAATCTATCCCTCCCCCGCTCCCCATTTGGTAATCATAAATTTGTTTTCAGAATAGACTATTTTAAAATACCCTCTTTGGGGGAATAAAATCCTCCCTCAGCTTCCCTCTGGGTAACTTGGAGATGCCCAGACCCAGTGCCCTTTGTCTTCCCAAAGGAGGCCTTCCCCATCAGAGGAAGTGACGGTCATGACCATTATCAAGCTTCTTTGCTGTTCCGGGCTGGGCATTTCATATGAACTGCTTCACTGGGGCCTATAAAGGAGGCACAATCCCCGTTTTGTAGATGAAGAAACAGGCTGAGCCGTGTGTCTGAGGTCTGGCAGTGAGTCCGTGGGGTCAGCCACCAGGCAGCTAGGTCTGGCCAACTCTAAGTGCAGAGCCCCCTTGAGTGCTCCATCAGCTCCCCCTGAGCCTCCCTCCCCCAGAACTCTGCAGGGAGCTACAGCTGCTCTGGGGCCCCAGTAGAGAGTGTGGGAGGTAGGGCTGGAGCTCACAGCCGGGTGACATCTCTGTTTATTGAAACTCTCTCTGTCAAGGATCTTTACGCGTTAGACCTGGAGCCCTACCGCTACTCGGGCGTGAACCTGACGGGATTCCGGATCCTTAACGTGGACAACCCTCATGTCTCGGCCATCGTGGAGAAGTGGTCCATGGAGCGGCTGCAGGCGGCTCCCCGGGCAGAGTCCGGCCTGCTGGATGGGGTGATGATGGTACTGCCGCTGGATGCGCCAGACCCGGGGGCTCCCCTCCCTCCCTCCCTGCCTTCCCTTCTCTCCTTCCTCCCCGTTTCTTTTTTTCCCTCCCACCACTTCCCTTCTTAAGACCTACGCTGCGTCTGCTAGACCTGAGGCCAGGGGCCAGGGACACTCAGGAATCAGACACAGGCCCCCTCCCCCGACCCAAGTGTGGGAGTGCAGGCACATAAACAGATGGTCACAGAGACTGGGGACAATGTCCTGGACGCGGAGGACTTTCAGCTGTGGTGGGCAGGAAGCTGGGGAGGCTGGAAAGGTGAACGTGTGGACAGGGCCAGGCAACAGAGAGACGCCGGGGGTGGAGGGCCTGGCAGAGAAGATCTGAGCTGCAGAGGGAGGGAGTCAGGTGTCTGCAGAGCTGCAGAGACGCCCCAAGCCTGGCCTCTCATCAGGAGCCAGGACAGGGCCTTTCCCTCTCCAGGACACCATGCTTTTGGCGAGGCAGATAAAGGGAGACAGGGAAGGGTGGGCTGAGGACTCTCAGGGCCCGAGCCACTCTCAGGCAGCCCTGGGCCTCCCCTCCAGACGGATGCAGCCTTGCTGTATGATGCCGTCCACATCGTGTCTGTATGCTACCAGCGGGCACCCCAGATGACCGTGAACTCCCTGCAGTGCCACCGGCACAAGGCCTGGCGCTTCGGCGGCCGCTTCATGAACTTCATCAAGGAGGTGAGTGGCCCCTGCACCCACCCCCACCAGGTCCATCGACTGGGGGCCACAGAGCGGTCAAGGGCCCAAGTTTGGGAGTCTAGTCCATGTGAACTTGGGCCAGAGCTGTTTCCTCAGGTGCAAATGGGCTCAGCAGGGACCAGTCTTACAAAGTGACAGAGAGGCTGCATCCTTGGCACACAGTAGGTGCTCAGTGGGTGGTTGGCATTGTCAGCAGGACACAGCCTGGGCCTTAAACAGCTGAGCGTCTTTGCCTCCAGCTGTGTGACCTCAGGTAAGCTAGCGTACCTTGCTGAGCCGGGTATGAAGCATGCCCATCTCCTGCAGATGCTGTGAGGACAAAATGAGGCATCATGTGGATGAGGCTTAGTGCTGAGGGCAGAGGCGGCTCAGTAACTTGTAATCAGCCCCACAAACTCCTCTTCACATCATGGGCCCATCAGCCTGCGGGCCCTAGTGGGACCTGGCTCTCCTGGCACCATGGCAACTGTGAAGAAGTCCCATCCAGTTCAAAAAACCAGAGAACATGTCCTGCTGCTGAGAGGATGACCATGGAGACGCACAGTGCCCACGTTTTCTTTCAGATTCTCCATCACGGTCGTCCTCACAAATGCAGAGTTTATTGTTCCCATTTTACAGATGGGGACACACAGGCCTGGGTTTGTACCCTGGGTCCAGGACAAAAAGCTGTGTGACTTTGGGGAAGATGATTAACTCTTTGATCCTCAGTCTCCTCAACTAGGAAGAGTCCCTGCCTCAAAGCATTGTTGGAAAAACAGTGTTAAAAACTGTAAGCAGAGCACATAGCCCAGGACTGGGCAGAGTCAAGTCCCAGTAATGGTAGATGAGGAAGGCACATAGGGGTGAGATCTAGGTGTGTAGGGGTGAGATCCCTGGGCCAGAAGGAGCGACCTATCCACGGCAATGTCAAGTGCACTTAGGAGAAGCCCCCTAGGAGGGCTTTGCATAGACCACGTCTTTGTAGCCATCACAATGAACCAGGAATGAAGCAGACTGCCTTGAGAGTTCATTCAATTCATTTATTCACTAACTATGTGTGTGGGTCTGCTGAGTGGCCAGCACTGAGCCTGTGCTGGGAATCAGCGGGGTTAAAACAGACTGGCAACTGCATGCACAGAGCTCACCGCCTAGGGAAACGTCAATCAAGGCATTCCATTAGTGAATGTAATCCCTTGGCAAAGGAAGGCAGCACAATGAGGGGAAATAACAAAGAAATTCACCACTCAGCAGACAGGACTGCTGCCCTAGAGATCCCAGTTCACCATCACTGCTTGGGACAAGGGCAGTAACACCTCCTGTATTTTAGAACGACACTAAAAGGCATATGGCCTTAGAGTCTGATACACATGCCTTCGGGCTTGTCTCTGCCTCTTCCCAGCTGTGTGGTTTTATACAAACTCCTGAACATTCCCAAGTGTCAGTTTCCTCGCCCGGCAAACATGTCATAGTCCCAGTGAGGGAGCAGTTAAGTCCTTGGCACGGGTTCCCTCACACCTAGAAGAGACTCCGGTGTCAGCTGTTTTGGTAGAAGAGGACCGTGAGGGTTCCTTCTCATCCAACCCCTCAAAACTGTGGAGGCAGTCTGATGGTGCAGTGCCCTGAGTGAGGCCTGGCTGGCCTGCCCAGTCGTCAGCTTGTTCTTGGGGAGCACGGAGGCCTCACACCCCGCCCCCTGAGCCTCCTACCTCTGCAGGCCTCCAACCCAGTAGCCAGAGACTGGCATGGGTTTCTCAGTGACCAGGGCCACAACTCTAAGACCCTTAGGAGCCAGACATAAGTGACTTTGAAACTTAACCACTTTTCAGCGGTGTGATCTTAGACAAGCTACTGAACCTCTCTGTGCTGCTCCAGCACAATGGAGACAACAGCAGTGTGGTCGTAGGTGTGAGTCATGATGTGTGAAGCGCTTAGGACAGTGCCTGGCACAGAGCAGATGCTGAGCGGATTGGCTGCTGTTACTATTTCTATCATCACGACTGTCTTCGCAGAGGCTTCTTGCTCCCTGGTGGGTTTCCAGCTACAGAGGATCTCCAGGCCACAGAGCTTCAGAGAACCCCCTGGAATGCTCGAGGCTCAGTCCTGAAGCCCCAAAGGGAGCAGATGGCTTGCAGAGCAGAAAGGCGCCTCCCACCCCAGGACTGATGGGCCCTGCTGGAGTATCCGCTCTCCTGTTTCCTGGCCCCAGCCCAGTGAACAGCCCTCACCACACACTCTCCTTCACACAGTACTTTCAGAAACATCTTTGTCTCAACTCCATGTGGGGGAAGTGGAGACTGAGGCCCAGAGCAGCTGTGGGGCTCCCCGATGGCCCTACAGCTGGCCACCCCCAAGACCCAAGCCCGCTGCCTGAGCCCAGCAGCCGGTCTTCCCTCAAACCATTTCCAAGTCTCCCGTCTCCCCATCTGACTGCGTGACAGTAAATCATTTTAAAGACTTGGCATTTCCGAGAGGAGCTGGAAAATACCAGGCCGGAGTTCAGAGCTTGTGAAGCATCTTTCATTTAGGGAGTCCTCCGAGGCAGCTGAAAGAGGCGGGAGGGCTGGGAAATGTCACGGGGCGGAGCTCCAGCGGCCCCCTGCCCTGGCCCTGCCCCTGCCTGCCCGCCCACAGACAGGCCGCACACCTGCTGACATTTAAGTCCTCTGGAGCTGACAGGGAGGAAGGCTTCCCTCCTGCGCAGGTTTGAAGACCTGCCATGATTTCCCCAGGGGCCCGGGGAGATAGCCTCAGAGGGCGGGGCCCAGGCAGAGACCGGTTGGGGGCGGGGGAGGCGGAGGGACTGGGAAGCCTCAAGGGAGCGGAGCTTCCCTGTGAGGTCATACACAGTGGCCTTCACCTTCTCTGATGCATTTTTAACTGAAGTAAAATAGTTAATGGCCTTCCTGGTAGCTCAGAGGTAAAGAATCCGCCTGCCAATGTAGGAGACGCGGGTTTGATCCCTGGGTCGGGAAGATCCCCTGGAGGAAGGCCTGGCAGCCCACTCTAGTATTCCTGCCAGGAGAATCCCATGGACAGAGGAGCCTGGCAGGCTATAGTTCATGGGATCTCAAAGAGTCGGACAGGACTGAGTGACTAAACAAGAACAAAACGGTGTATAACGTGTAAGTTTCAGGGTAGGACATTGTAGCTCCGCATCTGTGTAGGTTACAAAGTAGTCCCCGATGAAGGTCTGGTTACCATCTTTCACTACACAGTTGACCCTCCACACTTTATGCCCACCCCCAACTCGGTGCCTCACTGTTAACCACCAATCTGTTCTCTGAAGCAGGTGCATCTTTAAATCTCCATCCCCAAGTCCAGTCCGCAGTTCCCTGGGCTTCATAAACTGCCCCCACTCAGCTTGGACACAGTGACCCCAGCCCTTCAGCTCTGCTCAGCACAGAGGGGATCTGCCTGGCACCACATTACTTGGGACCTGCAGAGCTCAGCCTGTCTCTGAGCCTCAGTGGCCATGACTGTAAAATGGGGACAATCATGACACCCACCTGATAGGACTCTGATGCGAACCAGATGAGCTCATGCAGGGAAGTTAATCACGGACGAGCCTCCTGTGATAGGTGTCTACAGAGGTGGCCCACGTGATCATCCTCCCCCCTGCCCCCAGCCAAGGGCCAGCCCTAATCCAAGGGAGCCCCACAGGAGGAAGGGACAAAGGAGAAATCATAGCTGGGGCTTTGTGTTCCAGGCACTGTGCTAAGCCTTTGATACATCTTTGTCACCACCTGTGAAATAGGTCATTGTCCTCTTCCTGAAACTCAGAGAGGTTGGATGCCTTATGCAAAGTCCATGTTCCACTCACTTTTGATTTCCAGCCCCCTGGAACCCTTTGAGGTGCACCCCTCTGCCTGAGCTAGCATAACACATGCCATCTACACCCTTATAAGACTTTACAGTGCCAGACAGCTGCCCAGGTGCTCGGAGATTCCCATGGGTTTTAGCTTTGGTCTACAGATGGGCCTTCAGGGATCCAAGAACCCATGAACTTGTGTGTTCTGTAAGCTTGGGTGCTGGGGAAACTTCAGCCATGGAGAGGCTATGGAGCCTTCTTCAGAATCTGCAGGGATCATGACCCCAGTGGGGTGAGGCACCCACTGAGCGCATCTCCCGGGGCTTCTGCAGAGGCTGCATGGGGTGAGTGGTAGGAAGGTCCTTATAGCACTAATGCTCTAGGCCCACAGGAGAGGTATTGGCTAGAAGGGGAGATGGCAAACTTTCTGTACAAAGGGCCAGAGAGTGAATATTTTGGACTTTGCAGACCAGGGCTTCCCAGGTGGCTCAGTAATAAAGAATCTGCCTGCCAATACAGGAGACATAGGTTCGATCCCTGGATCAGGAAGATACTCTGCAGTAGGAAATGGCAACCTACCCCAGTATTCTTGCCTGGAGAATTCCATAGACAGAGGAACCTGACGGGCTACAGTCCATGGTGGTGGCATACCTACCATCTAATGGGTGTCACAAAGAGTCAGACACAACTTAGAAACTAAATAAAAGCAACAACAGACTAGACAGTCTCTACTGCAGCTATTCAACTCTGAAGCTACAGCACAAAAGCAGCCAGAGACAACAGGTAAATACACGGGTGTGACTTTAACAGGAAATGGATCCGTGTGTATCACCAGACATCGTTTGCCAATCCTGGCTTTAGAAGACGGAGCCTTTCTCAGTTTAGACCCGTTCCTTCTCTGAACCTCTGCCTGCCTCTCTGTTAATGATGCTAAAAGCAAGAAAAAGTAGAGAAAGCTACCATTTATTCAGGGCTCAGGTTGTACCTATGGACATGAATCTGAACCAACTCTGGGAGACAGTGAGGGACAAGAAGTCTGGCGTGCTGCAGTTCATGGGGTTGTGGAGAATCGGACACGACTTAGCTACTGAACAAAACAACAACAGGTTGTACCAAGCACCATTCTCAGTTTTTCATGAGACTTACTTCATTCTGCCCTCATAGTGTTTTGGTGAAATGGGTACTGTTATTAGTTCCGTTTTACAGATGAGGAAACTGAGGCAGCAAGGCAGAATGAAATCCCCAGGTCACACAGCTAACTGAGGTTGGACCCTGTATTCTGACCCGTTTTTAACTGGGACATGAGTGGAGTTGGGTGAGAGACCTGCTCTGTCAGCCCTGGCTCTCTGGGGGTTACTCTGTCTGGTCCTACAGCCAGAGCTGGCTTGGCCTCTTGACTTTCTGCCCCTCGGCAGGTCTCACCTGCCACAGTCTACCCACTTGCCTCTTTGCCCCTCCCTGGGGACCTGACATGGACCGGACTCTCCCCTTCTCATGGCTTCAAGGCGGGGGCTCATCTGAGCGCATCTGAGATCGATGTTGTACACGAGAAGGTGCAAGTGTAAAGCTGGCTAAAGAACATAATAGAATTTATGGAAATCGCTGGCTCGCACCACAGCCCTAGCAATGATGGAAGTGATTATTAATTAATCATGGTCTTGGGGGAACAGTATCAGTGCAAGGAGTAATTAAAATGAAGCATTGTACAGTTGTACCGAATGATGATTTATGAGCCCGAGGAATTGCTGCTCTGCCCTCTCCCCTCCGGCAGGCTCAATGGGAAGGATTAACTGGACGGATTGTTTTCAACAAAACCAGTGGCTTACGGACGGATTTCGACCTGGACATCATCAGCTTGAAGGAAGACGGCTTGGAGAAGGTGTGTGAGCTCAGCAGTTGGGGGGGCAGGCCAAGGAGCAGGGGTATTAAATCCCCCACGACAGATCCCAGGCAGAGACCCTGAGCAATAGGGCAAGACCCCATCCACCTACCCCCTCGGGGCTCAACACGACCCGGTGTGGCCACTGCCTTGGCCCCTCTTGGCCTTCTCAGCCTGGAGGGGTGCAGAACCCAGTGGCCTGGCCGTGGCAGATATTCAAACGATCACCCTGTCAGCAAGGGCCATCAGAGAGATGCTTAACCTGGGAAAGGCTCATGGGACAGACAGACTGTCTCTAAGTCCTCTGTCATGGGGCAGAGGGACAGACGTGTCCTTGGGTAAGAGAAACTCTCTAATGACTCACAGATGCCTGCCTGGGGAGTCGTGAGCTCACTGTCCCTGGAGACATTTCAGCAAAATTGAACAAAGGGATTGCTTGTCTGGGAGACTGGAGGTGATTCTTATCCTTGGAAAGAGGTTGAAGCACATGGATTCTGAACTCCCCATGCTAAGCTTCTAAGGCCTCTGTGATTCTGGGAATTACAAGGAAAAGCAAGCCCACAGGGCTGGCCTCCCATCTGGCTACCATAGAAATATTCGTAATGGGGCCAGTTCTGACCCCTGGGATCCATAAGCAATATTGTGACAAAGTCAGGCTGCTGGGCTGAGAAGGAGATTTAACATCAGCCCTGATTCTCAGCATTTCCTCGGACCTCAGGACCAAAGGCTCAGCCACACCCCCTGGTCCCTGGGAGCCACCAGGGCACATCTCCAACCCTGGGAGAGGGGGTGTATAAAACGCAGAAGTGGAGGGGCCACCCTGGTGCCTGTGATCCTTCAGGGGCCCTTGATTCCTCTCCTATCTTCCCCTGCCCTCCCTGGTCCAGGTCTCTTCTGAGGATTTTTTTTAACACCCCAACCTGGCTTGCCACTTCTACTCCTGGAGCCTCCATCCATCCCAAATGCACACAGAGATGAAGCTACCCGATGCACAGCTCCACTCTGCCCTGGGACTGTGCGTGGCTGCCCAGTGCCGAGGCATTCAGCATCTGCCTCTCACCCCAGCCTTGAAGACTCTCCAGGAAATGCCCCGATTTCCTCTCCAGGACTAGTCTCCACTGCCTCCCAAATATTCCTCAAGGCCCAGCCACATCCCTCCCTCCCGCACCTCCAGGCCTTTGCCCATGCCGTCTCTCCGGTTATAGGAATGGCCTCTGTCTCCTTGGTTCGTTCCCACAGGCACAAACCCAGCTGTGCCTGGGTTGTACTTTGTGGTCAAGGTGATGCCATTTAGTCCTGAGTTTCCCACGGACTCATGGGGCCACTGTCCTGGGGCCAGGTGGCCGGGACAACCTCACCACTTCCCTTATAGCAACAGTCCCCTAAGGACAAGGTGCTATACCCCCTCTTCCTAAGATGATCCAGCCCTGTTGGTCTAACTCTATTCAAACTATAGCTTATCAAGCACTCTGCCAGCTCCTATTTAGACTCCTGCAGTGCTGGGGAGCCCGCTTCCCCCTCTGGCAGGACCACTGTAATAGTTGTCACTCGAGTAGCTGTCTCATTTTTGCTCTCTCAACTGTCCATCTCTGGGGATAGCCTGAAATTCTAAGGATGGCAATTAGATGGCATGTATGCCACCACCTCCCACTCTCGTATCTATGGCAGGCATCAGTAATTGCCCATCAGAGCACTTTTGCCATCTGAGCCTACCCGCAGCTCCTACCAGCCCTCCAGCAACTGCAGACAGACCACAACTAATACTCAAGAAAACCTCTCTACTATACCTAAACACCGGCTGACCTGCAGAGGCCCCACCAGAGGCTCCTGGTCACAGCCTCCCAGATAGTGGGCAGAGAGTCTCTGAAAGCTGGGTCCTCCTCAGTCTTAACTGTTCTCCGATGCCCATGGGAGATAGGGTAGGAGTTCAATAGCTGCTTGCTGGAGCAAGGGTTCCTGCTGGTCACCAGGCTGCCAGCCAGCTGTTTGTTGACAGCTTTCTGCACCCAGGCCTGCCACTAGGGTCCCGCATGCTGGGGCTGGGCTCTTTGCTTGGCCCCCTTGAGAGAAGAACCTCTTTGATACTGTCTGATTGTTTTCTCTCCTCTGGGCTCTGGGGGTCTGCACAGAGAAAGATGCTGCCCAGAGAGGGTACTGAGCCCCCAAACACAGCCATTCTGCCTCTCGTCACTTCTCTATCATCACTTCTATTTACTAAGCCGGGTCATAGCTGATCCAGCCAGCTCCAGCCAGTGGCTTTGGGGGGATTAAAGCAGAATTACCCAAGCATAATTACATGTCTCTCTGCTATCTGCTTTGCACAGCTCTCTTAACGGGATGTTTGCATTCGGCCTCCCTGTTTAATTGATTAGGTTTCCTGAGTGCCGTGCTCCCAGCCCCCAAGCAACTGGGCCAAGGACAGGATGGTCAGGCCAGAACCTTCCTTGAGAGGCGCTGAGATGGGCACAGAGAGGGGCAGAGTTGGATCCCAAAGGCTCTTCAAGAGACCCAGGGCTTGAGAACCATTTGTAAACTTGATCTTCCCTTGCCTCTTCCCAGCCCCAGGCCTGACGTCCACAAAGGCACTCTGGGAACAGAGATTAGCCCACCTCAGTCAGAACATCTGCCAACTTTAGGTGTAAAACTACAAAACAAATTGCCTTCAAATCCATTGGCATCCACTGCCCTCTGTGAGGGTGTTCCATTCTGTCTGCCACCCCCTGAAATAGCCGCAAAGACCAGCATCCTGCCCAAACTGAGTTCCTGCACAAAACACATCTCCTTGTCCTTCCACACATGCCTAGGGAACATCTCCCTCGCTCCAGGCCCTGTCCTGGGCTTTGGAGGGCATCTGGCCCCAGAGTTGGCACAGGCTGAGACCCAGTGAGTGAGCAGCTGGTGCCCAACTCTTCCCTAGGAGGCGGGAGGCCGCCCCCCACCCCCAGGCTTGGAATGACTGACCCAGGACAGGACCTGACCCTAACACTAACTTGACTTCATGGCATCCGCTCTACCCCAGGCTGGCTTCCACTGTGCTCCCTGGGCTCTCCTTATATTCCTCTTCTCCCTCTGCATTTCCCTTCCATCTGGGATGGGTTTGCCAGCAAATGGGGAGGGAGGAGAATTCAGGAGACTCGACATCTCAGGGGCTTCCTCTGGGAAGGAGGAAGGCAGCAGGGCTGTCAGAAAAGTTGGCTCAAAACTTGTCAGTGATGACAATGCTCCTGAAAGGTGGGAACAAGATGAGTTGCTTGCTGATTGAAGAAAGGGTGGAGACACTGTGGACTCAGCCCCTGTACTGCATCGTCTGTCCATCCAGGTGGGAGTGTGGAGTCCCGCTGAGGGGCTCAATATCACGGAGGTCGCCAAAGGCCGAGGCCCTAATGTCACCGACTCTCTGACCAACAGGTCTCTCATCGTCACCACCGTGCTGGTAAGAGCTGCAGCCCTGCAGGAGGCCCCCTGTGAGCTGGGAGATGGGCTGGCCGTTGGGGCTAGAGGGACCCCTCCATCACCCCGCCCCGCATAGACCAGCTGCCTGTTATGGGGCTGCTGAGAGGCTGGAAGATGAGGGAGGGGAGCTGAAGGAAGCTGGAAACACTGAGGGTCCCTCAGAAAGCCCCCAGAGAGAAGTTGAAACATAGCAATACTGCTCACAGTCACAGGTCAGAGACACCAGGAGGTAACTGGGCTGTCTCTTCCCAAAGGTAGAGCAGGCCAGCCTTCCTGCCTGGACCTGCTTGGCCAGCCCCTGCTCCAGAGGCCTGCCTGTTTGTATCCCAGCCCCACCCACTCCCTGAGCCCCTGATGCCTGTGCAGGAGCTGTGGGAAGGAAGGAGGGGTGACCTGCTCTCTGCACCAGGACCTGAGTCTGTTTCTTCCAACCCAGTTCCCAGGAAAAAGGCCCTTCCCAGCAGTCCCCCACCCCAGCCTGGCAGGTGCTATGGTCATACCCAGGGAGCCCAGCAGGTGCGGTGGGCCCTCACACGTGCCACCCCCACAGGGTCCTGACCCAAGTGCTCCTGGCCATGGCCATGACCATTCTCCCTGTCCTCCTCCTTCCACTGCCCAGGACTAAATAGTGTGTCCTTCTTCTGACCATTTCAACCCAAGGAATTGCTCCAGGGGTCTCCCGAGCTCCGTGCATCTTAGAGCTCAGGGTGAGCAGGACGCCCAGCAGTTGGCCTCCTTTGGCCACCACTGTGCCCACTCCATGTGCACCAGCCCCTCCTGGAAGGCCTCCAGGGTGTCCAGAGGTTCAGGACGCACACTCTCAGAGGCACAGCACTGCTCCTGGGACCCAAGCTGGACCAGGGGGCAGCCCGGTCACAGCCCAGTGGATTCTGACCCAGACCCTTTGAGGACAGTCTGGCCCCGGTCAGCTTCTCCTTGTAAAGAAGCAAATATGTTTGTCAGGACCACGTGCTGAGGATATTCTCAACCAAAAAAAAAAAGGGAGCTCAACCCGGATTGGAGCACTTAGATAGAGTAAGGCTGTCACAGGATGGAACCTGAGAGCAGGGCTGGGAACCCCACCCTGGGCCTTCATGGCACTCAAACAAGGCTTGTCCCGCCTGCCTCCCACCAGCAGCAGCCCAGCCAGGCCCTGTGCCCTCTCTGTAGTGCTGGGTATATGCTCAGTGACTGGGTGTTGGACACCATGGACGAAGAAGGGATATCACATTCCATTCTCCCAAGAATCCAGGGAGCAGCAGACTCCAGGGGCACTGCCAGCATCTGAGGAGCGATTTTAACCTCTGAATCTCATCCTCAGTCTCCAGGCTTATGACTATTAAGACAATCCACGTTAAAGGTGATGGAGACCTAAGAGTTCTGAACATGTTGCTGATGGGACCAGAAGGAGAAGGCTGGGGAGACACCTCCCCACCCCCACCTTTTGGGAGTGAGACCCCCCACGGTATCTTCCCAAAACCATACATCCTGCTTGCCTTTATTGATTGACTTTTGGTTAACTAAATAAAATACAAATATCAAACTATAAAACCAGTAAGTCAAAAGATCTCATCAGGAACAGGGGAAAAAGTATAAAAAATAAATTAAAGACTAAAAATAAAATAAGCTATAAAGATATATTGGACAGCACAGGGAATATAGCCAATATTTTATAATAACTATAAATCGGGTTTAACCTTTAAAAATTGTGAATCATCATATTGTACACTTGTAAGTTATATAAAAATAAAAAAGAATAAAGCAAAAAAGATTAAAAATAAAAAGACATAAAAGGAGCAAAAGGGATAGAAGGAAGAGTGATGAGCAATTAAAGGAATATTGATGTGGATAAAAATAGAAAGGATAAAAGGAGAGTTGAAGGAGGACAAAATAAAGGTTAAAAGGAAGGTAATAAAGAGAGAAATGAAAATAAGGGACGAGATTAAAAGGAAAGCTACCCAGAGAGAGGAAAAATTAAAATAAATAATTAACAGCTCCAGCTAGAGAAGGTGAAAAATGTAAAACCAAAATGTCAGAAAGCAAAAGGATAAAAGTGTGACAAAGCTAAAATATAAAAGGGTAAAAATAAAATAATAAAAAGGTGGTAAAAGATTAAAAGTGGAGCTGCATAAAATGTGAGATATAAATAAAACACTTTTCAGAAGACAAGATTAAAAAAAGGTAGAACTGGTATTCTCGGAGAGATTAGGAGAGATGATTAAATGAACAGAGATGATTCAGGCACAAAACAATACTCTCACGTAACAGGAGAGCTAAAGATAATACAGCAGAAGGATGTAAAATACACACCTTTCAAAGACCACAGGTTAAATTTTATTAAAGTAGCAGGAGCCTGGTTTAAAGGGTGTAAGACCCTTCCGCAGAGCCGCAGGATGTTTATGTACACCCGCAGGGGCAGGATTCCGCAGACTTCCTGTGCTCTTCTCACAGCTTTTTAGCCAATACTAGAAGCTTCCTTGATAGATCAGTTGGTAAAGAATCCGCCTGCAGTGCAGGAGATTCCAGTTCAATTCCTGGGTTGGGAAGATCCCCTGGAGAAGGGATAAGTCTACCCACTCCAGTATTCTGGCCTGGAGAATTCCATGGACTGTATAGTCCATGGGGTCGCAAAGAGTTGGACATGACTAAGCGAATTTCACTTTGACTTTCAGAAGCTTCTTTCAGGGCTTCCCAGGTGGCACTAGTGGTAAAGAACCCACCTGCCAATACAGGAGACATGAGACAAGGGTTCGACCCCTGGGTTGGGAAGATCCCCTGGAGAGCGGCATGCCAACCTACTCCAGCATTCTTGCCTAGAAAATTTCATGGACAGAGGAGCCTGGTGGATTACAGTCCATAGGGTTGCAAAGAGTCAGACACGACTGAAGCAACTTAGCACACACGTGGAAGCTTCTTGCAGAGATCCCAACCTACTGCACTCAGTTGCTCACTGAGGGTCCCACCCGCAGCATCCTGCTGGCTCCCAGCACCCTCCAGAGAAGGAGAGAAGCCCCCTTGGCCGGCAGCCTGGACACAGCTCCATCTGTCCCCCTGCCCCTCATCTGGGCAAACATGAGTCCAGCAGCTCTTGGGGACATGCAAAAGTGACCAGAATACAGCAGTCAGACTGTGAGGTGCTTAAGAGACTCAGCATTTGAGTGCTGGCTGTACTGTTCTCTAGCTCTATGATCCTGAGAAATTGCTTAGTCAATCTGTGCCTCTCTTTCCTCATCTGCAAAGTGAAAGTGAAGTCGCTCAGTCGTGTCCACTCTTCACGACCCCATGGACTGCAGCCCACCAGGCTCCTCCGTCCATGGGATTTTCCAGGCAAGAGTACTGGAGTGGGGTGCCATTGCCTTCTCCGTCATCTGCAAAAGAGAGGTGATAATAATTGTATCTACTTCATGGAGTTGAAAGAATGAATGATTAAATAGCATACATGGCACAGGGGACTTCCCTGGCAGTCTAGTGGTTAAGACTTCACCTTCCCGTGCAGGAGATGTGGGTTCGATCACTGATCGGGGAGCTAATATCCACATGCTGCTACTGCTGCTACTAAATCGCTTCAGTCGTGTCCGACTCTATGCGACCCCATAGATGGCAGCCCACCAGGCTCCCCTGTCCCTGGGATTCTCCAGGCAAGAACACTAGTGGGTTGCCATTTCCTTCTCCAGTGCATGAAAGTGGAAAGTGAAAGTGAAGTCTCTCAGTTGTGTCCGACTCTTAGCGACCCCATGGACTGCAGCCTACCAGGCTCCTCGGTCCATGGGATTTTCCATGCAAGAGTACTGGAGTGGGGTGCCATTGCCTTCTCCATAACTCGTGGCCAAAAAACCAAAACAGGAAACAGAAACAATATTATAACAAAATTCAGTGAAGACTTTAAAAAATGGTGCACATCAAAAAAAAAATCTTAAAAAAATAAAGAAAAATAAAGAAATGGTACAGAGTGGATGCTGTCAAGTAATGGCAGCTGTTGGTATTATTGATTACAAATCCAGTCCCCAGTAAGCTCAGGTTTAATACAGTAAGCACAGTGAGTGTTCTGGAGAAAACCTCTGCTTCTGTCCACAAGCAGGGCCCTGAACGTCCCTGAAGATTGACCCCTGACCGTGGTCACAGAGGTTATCTCTGTCTAGCACAGGGTGCATCATATATGTTGACCTGGGGTTTAAATGCCTTTGAGGCCTGGCTCACTGCAGACCCCACCACTCCCTCTTGCTTACTCTTGGCTGCTTCTTATACAGGCAATTCCTGACTGGTCCCTGAAAGCCCTAGGGTGTGAGCCACTCTCTAGGCTCTCATCTCCTACTGATACATAAAACTTCGCATCCCAACCACCACCTCATCCCCTGCCCCGGAGGAGGTCTGAGCCCCTAGCACTGACATTGTGATAATCCCCTCCCTCAAACTCCTTTGCCTTGACCCCAGACTTGGCTGCTGATCCACTTGAAGTAGATATCCCACCATCTTAACCACATTATGCAGTGTCAGATATTCACATGGCCTGGGAGTGAGCCATGATCCAGTTCTCTCCAGCCCCACTGCCCAGAGATCATGGGGAATTGGGTCTGCTTCTTCCCTGAGAGAAGCCCAGTCTTTCCTGGAGGCAGGACGGGGACAGAGGATGTGACACACAGCCTTTAACTGGTCTCCAAGAAACTCTCTGTGTCCAGCTGAAAATGTCCTTGGGGTCCCCTGAAAGTCTCAGCATGGTCTGCATGTCCCAGAGCCCCGGGGTGGGGTGGGTGGGGGTGTGATGCTCTCAGCCTGGGCTTTGGAGGACAACACTACCAGTTGTGTGGAGTGGCCCAGGCTGGCCCAGCCCAGCTGCTCTGGGAAAAACCCCAACCCCAAGCTTGGCAGCCTCAAAGCAGGGCCAGCACCTCCCGCAGAGAGCCCTGGCCCCTGCCTCTCTGGAAGTGTGTTGTCAGGGCAACGGTGCTTTGAGTGACAGGCCGGTACCAAGCCTGAGTAAAGGAACATCCACCAGCTTTGCCCCAGAGAACAGGGCTGGACCTGCACTCACGATGAGGGGGTCTCTCCTCCTCTTCTGGTCCCTAAAATCTGGATGTGGCAAAAAACACAGGGAGATGTAGGGGCTGCCCCCAAGCTCCATCTTTTTTCTCCCATCCCGAATCCCGGGGTTAGGTGCTAAGGGCTCACTACCCTGGAAACAGATGGACAGAGCCTGGACCCTGCCCTCTCTGGCTCAACATAGCCACAGACTTTCCCCTTCTTGGGGCTGAAGCAGCAGCAGCAAGAGGCTGGAAGCCTGCCCTCCCCGCCCTCTCCTCGCCAGGCCCCAGCTTCTGCTCAGGTTTCCCTCTTCCATGAGCTTATGAAAAATTCATCTGCCCAAACCTCAGCTCACACACCAAGAAAACACACTCAGCTCTCTCCTGGGGGCCCTGCTTTGGAAGGTTCAGGGTTCTTGGGGCCACTGAAGTGAGCAGCTGTGTCGGCATGCGTGCGGATACCTGTGTGGGTGTGGGGTTGGCTATACACAGGGGTGTCTGGATACAAACCGATGGATGTGTTTGTGCCGTGTGTGCATTGTGACCATTTAGACTCAACTGCCAGGCAGGCCGGACCTGTGCTTCCAGCACAGGAGAGGGGAAGCTATGGAGACCAGAATAGGGGCTGGGAGAACCATTCCGGGCCAGGCTGGGGATTTTTCTGGGCCCCACCTGCTGGGAAGACCAGCCGGACTCCTAATGCTCTACCCTGGTTCTAACTGACAGAAGCCAAGGCCTGAGGGCCAGGGTCCTTGACCTCTGTCTCTGAGCAGGGCAGAGCATCCGAGAAAGTGGTGTCTTCATGCCCGTGGCATTGTGTGTGTACAGAGCGCATGCGCGTGCAGATGTGTGTTGAGATGGCCTAAGCCAGGAGGACTTGGGAACGCAGCTCTTAGGTAGCTAACCCTTGGCTCCCCGCCCGCCAAGACCCCCTCTTCCAACTCCACAGGTCCCATCACTGGGAGAATCTTAGCACCGGGCCTGGCTCTCATGATGGTGAAGCTCAACTAAGAAACTGAGAGCCCTAGCGATGAAAAGTCAGAAAAGGTTATTTTTCAGGACCCTTGTTTCCTGTGACTTGTTGCAGAGAAATATTACCCCTGTTCTTACTGCTGTTCTCCCAGAGCAATAGGAGAGCGTGAAGTTATGAAATTGAGGGCACCTTCACTGAGCAATCGATTAGCAGCCGAGAGAGCTTGTGAATTGGCTGTCTGGACATTTCCAGTAATAAATTGTGAAATAGTCCATGAATAAGTAGTTGGCGGAGTTCAGAATTACCCCCTAGGAAATGTTGCAGGTCTGGAGACATTACTAAGGCGAGCACCATTTTAATGCTCTGGGCTTTGGCTGTTAAATATGTATGCCATCCGCAAAGCACTTCCAGAAATTAATGGCATTTTACAGCTGCTCCGAAGGCAGCGTATTTATATGGAGATGTATAGATTCTGGGGCTTGGTGGCTTCACAAATGAAGTGCTAATTTTAGAGGATAGGGCCAGGGAGGGGCTGGGAGATAGGGTCAGGAAGTGAGCCATCTCAGGGACATTTCCGGAAATAGTTTTCCGCTGCTAGCTATGATTTTTAACCTTTGGTGGCTTTGGGCATGGTCTCGAGGCTGGAAAGGTCGCTGCAGTAACAGGCCACGCAGTGCACAGAAAGACAATTATGATATTCATAATAATAATAATATTGCAGTTTATATTTGCAGGCACTAAGTGCTTTTCACAGATTAACCCATGTAATCCTCCCAACAATTCTGTAAGGTAGGTTCTGTTATTATTCCCATTTTACAGAAGGAGGTCGATTTCACTTAGGAGTCTACGTGTGGTTGGTGATTCTCCTGGCAGAGGGGTTGTCTTCTCTTTAATTCGTTCCTGAGCTAACAGCAGGGCCAGCTAGTGCAGCGGTGCAGGGTGTTCACTGCGCAAGAGCATCTGACCTACAGTTGAGACAGGATTGAAATCTCCACGCTGGCCCTCTCACCAGGCCCCATGCTGGGGTTCCAGGCAGCAGGGTCCACTCTAGCCTAAGTCCCCTTCTGTCCAGGCAGTCCCAGTCCCTTCCCCGGCACCTCCTAGACTGTTTTCTCCAACCTTGTGAGCTGCCTACTTGGTTGGAGGCAGGGATGGGGGGCACTGAGACTTAGCATGGAGTCTAGTCAAAGGACCCAGATTTCCACCCAGCTAGACTGCAAAGTGGTTTTCTCAGAACCCCTTAGGGGTACAGACACTCCCTTGCCCTTTCTCTGCAGCATCCCAAAGGGCTGTTGAAACTCTAGAGTGAATCAGTCATGGGGTGGGACGGGATTTTGAGAACTAGTGTTGCTGGGGAAACAGGGCCAGACAATCAGCCCATCTTCTGGAGTGGGAGCCTGGCAAGAGGTTGCTGGTGGGTTTCTGCACCTGAGGACCCCTGATGAAGGTCCTTCAGGCTCAGCCAGTTCCAGGGGTTCACAGTGGCAAAGGAATGGCCCCATTCTCTCATCACCACTTGAGAGAATGATGTGCTTAGTCGCTCAACCGTGTCCAACTCTTTTGCAACTCCACGGACTGTAGACCACCAGGCTCCACTGTCCATGGGGATTCTCCAGGCAAGAATACTGAAGTGGGTTGCCATACCCTCCTCCAGGGGATCTTCCCACCCCTGGGATCGAACTTAAGTCTCCCATACTGCAGGCGGATTCTTTACCATCTGAGCCACCAGGGAGGTGCCTCCAAATGAGGTATGTGCTCTTCTTGTGGGTCCAAGGACATGAGCTTCCCAGAACAAGTGTGTTCTGTCAACTAATGATTGTCGCCCATCAGCTGAAGGCTTGAGGCATTCGGACAGATGAGGGTGCAGAGGTGGCTGAGGGGAGGGTTAAGGTCCAGAAAGGCCAAGGAGCTACAAGCAGGAAGGACTGAACCTGAACTCCATCTGATTATAGTTCAACTCCTGTGTGACCTTGGGCAACTTACTGACCTTCTCCGAGCCTCAGTTTGCTCATCTATCAAATAGGGATAATGTCACCTGCCTTACAAGCTTCAATCAAACAGCTTATGAAAATGTTTGTCAGTGCCTGATGCATAGTAGGAACTCAATAAATGATTAGTTTGCTGAGTTCAGCCCATACATTGCAGTTCCTCTGTGTATCTCATGCTAGACAAAGTCAACAGCTTTTTTCACCATTTTCCTGTCTCTGTTCCTAGTTACTGGGTTTCCTGGGTAGCTCAGCTGGTGAGTTCGATTCCTAGGTTGGAAAGTTCCCCTGGAGAAGGGATCGGCTACCTATTTCAGTATTCTTGGGCTTCCCTAGTGGCTCAGACAGTTAAGAATCCTCCTGCAATGCAGGAGACCTGGGTTCAATCCCTGGGTTGGGAAGAGATCTGGAGGAGGGCATGGCAACCCACTCTTGCCTGGAGAATCTCCAGGGACAGAGCAGCCTGGCAGGCTATAGTCCATGGGGTCGCAAAGAGTCAGAGGTGACTGAGCAACTAAGCACAGCACATCCCTAATTATTCTTTACAGGGTTTGTCAGTGTTTATTTCTAAGTGAGAAATCAGACAGAGGTGGGCCCTTTGAGAGCCCATTAGTGGCTCCCCATCACCTTGAGGGGGGGGAACCTGACATGGGACAGCTGCCAGGTGTACTGTAGAACACAAGCCACCTCCTGAGGACCCCCCTGCCCACTAGGGAGAGGCACCATGTGACTCAGGGCCTCTGGCACAGTGAGGTGGTTAAGAGCTCCCAGTCCGGGATCATACCAACCTGAGGCCAGATCCTCTTTCTATGGCAGCTGAGTGACCTCTCACAAAGCACCTTGTCTTCACCAATTTACTCTCTGCATCTATAGGATGGGGTTATTAGTATCTATCCCAGAAGGTTGAAATTAAGACTAACAAGGTGATACCAGCTACTTCCACTGAACCCCACTGCTCTTCTGGGCTCTCCACTGGGCCCTCCACAGGCACCGCTTCATCTGCTGACTTCCTGGTGCCTGGCCCGTCCACGTGTAAATGCAAACTGTCATAGTTGTCAGGAATCACCAGCAGATCCTAATGCTGGGGACTAGACCCTTGGAAAGAGAGAAAGGTATCAGGGAGCAGGTAGGTCTAGTCTTTTTATGCAGGTGCTGGGGGAGATGGGACAGGCTTCCCCTGGTGGCTCAGATGGTAAAGAATCTGCCTGCGATGCAGGAGTCCTGGGTTCAATCCCTAGGTGGGGAAGATCCCCTGGAGAAGGGAATGGCAACCTGCTCCAGTATTCTTGCCTGGAGAATCCCATGGACAGAGGAGCCTGGCGGGCTACAGTCCATGGGGTTGCAATGAGTCAGTCGGACATGACTGAGTGACTAACACTTTCACTTCCTTTCTTGGGGGAGCAGTCGGAAGAAACTTGATGAAGGCCTTCTGGAGCAGTGTGCTCACACTTGAGCAGACATCAGAATCCTCTGGAGGGCTTCTCAAAGCACACATTTCCAGGCCCCACCTAAGGGTTTCTGGTTCATTATTTCTGGATGGGGCCTGAGAATGTGCAATTCTGACAAGTTCCCAGGAGATGCTGCTGGTCTGGGGACCACACTTTGAGAACCATCAGCCTGTGTTGATGCTGCAACAGAGAGAAAGTGAGATTCAGAATCACAGTCTTGAGTTCAAATTCCAGTTCCACTAGCTTCTAGCTCTGTGAACACTGGGACAATCAAATCCATAAGGACCTACTAAGTTCTGCATGCATGTCAGTAGGTGGCCATCTGTGAGGCACTAACTTGGCTTTCCCTCTCCTGACTTAGTGGGCCATTCTTCTGAGCCACCCCCAAAGATGGTTTAGAACACCCTTGCAGAGGCTTGGGTCCAGGCTCTCTGACCCTAGGAGGCCCTGTCCCACCCACTCAGCCTCCATCAGCCCCTGTCCTATCTGTCCCGACAGGAGGAGCCCTTTGTCATGTTCCGGAAGTCTGACAGGACCCTGTTTGGGAATGACCGGTTTGAGGGCTACTGCATCGACCTGCTTAAGGAACTGGCCCACATCCTGGGCTTCTCCTACGAGATCCGGCTGGTGGAGGACGGGAAATATGGGGCACAGGACGACAAGGGCCAGTGGAACGGCATGATCAAGGAGCTCATCGACCATGTAAGTGGGAGTGCCATGGACAGGGCTGTCCGGGAGGCTTGGTCAAGTCCTCTATGCACATCAGGATGGGGCATCCTGGCAGACAGCAGCCCTGGGGCAGGGGAGATGGAGACAAAGGAGCTATTGGTACAGGCTCACCTAGCACATTCTAAACATTACCTGCCCTCCGGCTCAGGGCCTTTGCTTTCCAGAAGCATTTTTCTATCCGGGGCCCGCTAATGAATGCAAGGACAAGATCTGTACCCCTTATTTCTTCTCTCGTTTATCCTTACAACAACCCAATGAGATGGGTACTGTTATTACCACCCATTTAACAGATGAGGAGGCTGAGGCAGAGAAAGATGAAGGCTCCCAGCTAGTAAGAAGTGGAGCTGGGACTGAGAGAGTCTTTTGGAGGCTCTCTGCTTCTGAAAGCCCTGGGCTCTGACGTCTGCAAAGAAGCCATCTGATCACCGGACCCAGGGCTCATGCAGTCAGTCTTTGCAACCTGAAAAGATCAGCCAAAAGGATTATTATCACTTTGCCTCTCCAAGTGCAGACAGCTAGCCTCGGGACCTTCTTCGGTTAGCCCTCTTGCCCCTGTCAGAGGGGAGCCAGGAAGAGAAGGAGGCTGGAGCTCAGAGCTAGAAGGCTCAAGTAGAGCCTCAGTGGTGGAGTCACTTCCTCGGTCCTAGACAATCAGGCCCCCAGGGAAGGCTGGTGGGAGAGGCTAATGGTCAAGAGAGTGAACCCAGTCTGGACTTGATTCCTACTCTCCCACTTACTAGCCGTGTGCTTCTGGACAAGTTTCTTAACCTCTCTGTTCCTCAGTTTCCTCATCTGTAAAGTGGGAATGATAATAATGGCCCCCCTCCCCCATAGGCTGTGGTGAGGACTAAGTTCACACGTGCGCACTTCATAGTCAGCACCATGTCAGTCCTTGCTTGTATTACTTTTATCATTATTGCTACTCCTTTGGGGCGGGGAGAGGGGCTTCAGGAAGTCTCTTTTTCTCCCTAAGCTCATTTCCTACCTCAACAGTGAGAATAACGATGCCTGCCCTGCGTTCTTCCCCGCTTGTTGGCGGAGGTGACAACTGCTGGGGAAGCAGCTCCCAGACTGTGGAATTCAGTCTAACTGGGAGGGAGGGGTGTTGTCAGCATTATTAGTAATAACTGTAATTATTATGGAAATTAGTCAGCAGGCCCCAGAGACATCTCCATTTATCGGCTCCCCCCTGAGCTTTATGAGTGGGGCTCTGGAGCATGGGGCTCTGGGTGGGATCTGAGCATGTCATTTGCAGAGGTGAGCTGGGCTGGGGAGGAGGGCGGGATCCCATGGACAGTGGAGGCCACATGTGGAGGGGAATAAGGCTAGTGACGCTCTTGCCATCCACAGCATCCCCAGCAGTTCAAGAGCTCTACTGAGCCATTTGCAAGGGGGAAGACCAGAAAACCCAGCAGCTTCCGAGGCTGACCCTCAGCTGGAGGAAAGAGGGGGTCTTGTTCGTGGCCTGCATGCAGCCCAGTATCCATCAAGACCATAGGCCCTGACGGCACATGAGGGGACCTTGTTAAACCCAATTCCCTACAGTTGATGAGCCTATTAATCCTAGCTTGGTGCCATTTTTAATAACATCATAACCATTTATTAGTGTCGTCAGATAATTAGTCTTCTCACTAGCTCATAGAAAGCGTGGCAAAGGCTTGGCAATATTATTACTTCCTTATTAGGGATCTGAACGCAGATGTAAAAATGATGAATGCCCACCTTTGCAAGAATCTGCCCCCTGAGGGCCATTTGGAGTCCCTGGGTTGAGCCTCTGACCAGCAGGACTTAAAAAGTCCTTCACTGATACTCTCTGCTCGTCTCTGTCCATGCCACGGGCCATCAAAGGAGACAAGATTATGAGGGAAGGTGGGGGATCTAAAGGGTGTGTCCCCCTCCTGCTCACATCCTCGGCCTTCCTCTGAGTTGTCTCCAACTATGGGAGCAAAAGAGATGATTGGACAGAGCAGTGGTTTCTCCCTCCATCTCCTGGTCCCTCAGATCATCACTATTCCCACCTCTACTGCCCGCTCTCTCTCACTCCCGGCTCCGCCCCCCCCCCCCCCCACCTTTGGAAGTCTCCTGCTGGAGTCCATGCCTTAAATCACTCCCGTGTGTTTTAATGTCTTTGGAATCCAAGAGAGATGGGTTCAAATTCAGGGTCCAGCACATTTTAGCTGACAGTAGGAAAGCTATTCAACCTCTCTGGCCTCTATTTCCACATCTAGGAAGTGGGAATAATAAAATAAGTCTTCTGCCCAGGGTTCGTGGGAAGATTTAATGAGCTACAGTACAAAAATGCTTAGCCAAGGGCCTGGTGCTCAGTAATTGTACAGTGCACAGGGCTATCTTACTCCTCACCATTTCCTCCTGTCTAAAGTATGCACATGTCCTGTCTAAAGTATGTATGTGTGTGGCCATGATAGTGAGGGAGTCCGCCCCTCAGCCATGGTCACCCTGGTGGGCCAGAATGACCCCAGATCTGGATCTTGCCCCTCTGAATCTAAAAAGGAGACTCAGGGAACCGACTCACATTGATCAGAGTCACAGGGAATTGAGGCACGCATGAGACATCACCCGCTTCCTGCACTGGAGGCCTTTCTCGACACCTGCCGTCCAGAGCTCCTGTTCTGGCACCAGGTGCCTGGGACCTTGCTGGGGAGTATGGAGACAGAGTTCTAAGTGTGGAAAGCCTGGAAGCAAGTGGAGAGGCTGCTGCTGGAGAAGCGGGCAAGAGATGAGCCTTGAAGGACCTTGGCTGCTAAAATGAGGCATTTTGTTTTAACCCCAAGAGCTACAAGGCACAGTTGAAAGATGTAGAGCAAGGGGGTGACATCAAATTGGGACTTGTGCTGCCAGGCTAAAATGGAGCCAGTCTGGAGACCATCCCTGGGACCTGGGTGGAGGAGAGCATGGTGGCCTCCGAGGATTGTGGTCAGAAAGGAAAGAAGTTGATGGCACAGGATGGAGCCATGAAGGTAGAAGGAGGAGAAGGGCAGGGAGGAATCAAGGACATGGTGTGAAATCCTAGCTTGGATGGCTGGGGAGGGAGTGGCATCATCCCCAGAGACAGAGCCTCCTGGGAAAGCAGAGGATCCCGGAGAGGTTCTGACATCATGTTGGTATTGGGGTTCCTAGAGGCTGGGGTTCAGGCTGGACACTCAGAGAGGGGATTTATGGGGAGAAATGAGAGGAGGACTGGGGGCAGGACCCTGAATGGTAAGAGAATGGGATGAAAAGGAGGCCTCCACAGGATGCCCGCTCCTGCAAGGCCAGAGCAGAGGGAGGAGAGGCAGGGAGGGTGGGCTATGGAGCCAAAGGAGCAAAGAGGCTGCGGGAAGGTGTGGGTACAGGGTGTGAAACAGCAGGTGGGGAGGTGGAGGCAGGTGAGGATGGACCTGCATCCATGGGTTAGCATGAGTGCCATCTCCCAGGGGTACAGGTCAGTCCCAACACAGGTTCTGTGACCACCCTAGCCTGGCCTCCCCAAGCTTTGTGCTCAGAGGCCAAGGAGTCCTGTCCTGGCTGCTCTCCCAGGCCCTTGAACAGTAGGGGAAGGAGAGGGAGCAGGAGCCTGGCCTCAAGGGGAGGCCTGAATGCCCTCTGGCCACAGGAAGCTGTTCATCCTTTTTTCTTGAAATTGTTACATCTCACTATAGCACATAAGGCAGTTTCCCTGGTTCATGGAAGAGGCTGGACCAACAGGGTTTGGACCAAGATGGATAGGAGTGATCCTGGGTAACCCTGATGTCATCCCTTCCCCTGTGAAAGAAGTAGCACTGCCCAGATGTGATTCCCCATAAGACGGAGAGCAGAGCAGGGGAGTGGCACAGCTCCACGGACCCATGTCCCAGCCTTACTCTTCTGGACAGACAGTGCCTTTGGATTATACTGGCACTTCCCGCACCTGGCATGGAGCTGGGTGCAGAGCAGGCATTGATGGGTGAGGGGTGTGTGAATGAGCACGTGGACTGGCACACCTTCCCCAGAGACAAGGCTGTGGGGTCATGACTACTGAGCTTCCCATCCAAAGTGTGCGAGCCGGGGTGGGGGGGCGAGGGAGGGGGTCTAGTGTCAAGGTGGTGACCCCATCATGCACTGTGTCCCCTGCCTCCGAAGCAGGAACCAGATCTTGGTTCTGGCCGGCATGCACTGGTGTTAGAAGGAGCCCCCAGACTCCTGTTTGGGTCGCCAGGAAAGTCTATGCCAAGCCACCTCCTTCAGACTGGCCAGTGCACTTTGAAGCAAGGCATGCTGGGAGCTCGCCTGGGGCAGGTAAGAATCCTGAATGAGACAGAGCAGGTGGAGGGCAAGGAAGCAGATGGATGAAAAGGTAGCCTCTTATCAGGGCATCCAGGTTGCCCAGAGCAATGACTGCGGCGCTCTGAGGAAGCTCAGGATCTACCTGGGGACAACCAGATAAGCAGGTGAGGGAGGCAGGAATGACTTGGGTTCCGTTGAGATGCACCCCAGGGCTGTCAGCTGGACTCAGCAAGCAGAGACCAGCCTGGAAAGATGTGGAAAGAGCCTGGCAGGAGGTCAGGGTCTAGACAACCAGGTGTGAGAGAGGACAAGAAGCAAGGTAGCAATAGAGCTGCAGGAGCGAGGTGGGTGTTGAAGAGAAAGTGAGGTCACAGGGAGCAATGGGAACAAGCTAACCCTCCTGCTGAGGATTGTTCCTTCATTCTTTCCACAAAGCTTTATGGAGCCCTGTCTCAGCCTGGGCTCCTGGGGGCGGGGCCTGGGCTCCTGGGGGCGGGGCCTGGGCTCCTGAAGGGCGGGGCCTGAAGAGGAGGCTTGGATACCACTGCTGACTGAGTTCGAGGGTGTGATGCCAGGGAGAGTCAGGGCAGGGAAGTGGAGCAGAGGGGAGGGAAGGCCAATACAAGGATGTCATATTGAGCTGGTCACCACTGAGTGAGACTAATCCAAGTCGGCACCCCAGAAAAGCCTGACAAAGTGTGTCTCAGAGCCATCTCTTGGGGTGAAGGGAGAAGAGGAACAGGTGTGTCCACTGGCTCATGACTTCCATGCATTTCTGGGTTTGGCAGGGCACGCATGGGAACCAGCAGGACCTGCCGGAGCATCAGCAGAAAGTTGTGGGGGCAGGGGGTGTCTGTGTGCAAGAAGTGCCCAGGTAGACAGGAGGCGAGATGCTGCCAGTTTGTGCCTGTGTGAGGCTGGTGGTGGCCAGAGGGTCTGACCTGGTGCACAAGAGGGGTGAGCCAAGCACAAAGGACGCACCAGACCCAGGACAGTGACAGGAAATGTAGGAGCAACCAAGGTCAACGTGATTCCTGCCCCTCTAGGAACAAGCAATGAATCAGCCGAGTTAAATTTCATTAAAATTTTGATCAGTGCTGCAAGGGGGAATATGTATAGGGGACTTTGGGAGTATAAAGCAGAAAAATGACTCAGACTTCCCTGCAGAGGTGACTCTTGGAGCTGAAACTTGAAAAATGAAGGAGAGATATTCAGGGCTTGGATGTGGGTACTGACCTGGATGGGGGCACCTAGATTGCTGAAGTCTCTGCCCTCGTGGGGTCCTGTGGGGTGAGCAGTAAGGTTCCCCGGGCGGACCCTGGGCAGACACCAGCCTTGCAGATATGCAGGGAGTAGGGGAGGGAGTATATTCTAGAGATGGGAATGGAGGTGTGGTGTATCCCCCATAGTGTGCCACAAAGTGGGGAACGCCAGCTGAGCCGTCCTGAAAGACAGCCCTGCAGGGATTCAGGAGTGGGCCATTCTCCCAGGCCTGGAAAGGCACAGGCTTCAGGTCTCACTCTCAGGTGTCCATCAGTTCAGGAGACCTATGTGTGAATCATGGGTACACAACTCCTCGGTCAACACTTAGGAATTTTCTAGCACCTGTCCCATCTCTTTAGATATATACAAGCTTTCTGAGGTTATCGGTAGCTACATTGCTGATTGATAAGTGTGGCGCTGGCTGGCTGGAGGGACACCAGTGGACACTGCTCATGACTCAGTGCTCTTGCTTCCGCAAGAATGGCGGTGCACCAGGCCCCCTAAACCTCAGAGGGGGAGTCCAGCCAATGCCTCCTTTGATCAGGTTATTCATTTATTTGTTCATTCAATTTATTCAGTTAAGTCCCATGCTAGGTGCCGTGGATACAGTGTGAACAAAAGTCAGGATCCCTTCCCTGAGCCTCAGGATCTTACGTTCTAGGGGAGGAAACAGGCAGTAATCTATGACTGTGTGAATAGATGTCACTGTTCTGTGAGAGGAGTGTGGTAAGTGAAAGAGCTTCCCTGGCTCCCAGGCTGGGGCCCGGGCTGGGAGATCCCGCCAATCAGAAACCAGTGGAAAGCTGCTGATGATCCATCCCAAGAAAGCCTGGAGGAAGGTACTGGAGACTTGTGAGAGGTGAGGGTAACTCAGGAAATGCCTTTCCCATGCCCTTGGCTGGCAGCATTCAGAGAGATCCAGGGAGGGGGTCTGGGTCATTTCTAACTACCTGGCATGCAGCAGAAGATGGTACGTGAGGGGCAGAGGGAGGAGGGGCATGGACTTGAGAAGATGTCCTGCAGTAACAGCCACAGCCTTGAGACTACGCCCTCGGGTCTCCCAGCCTCCAGGTAGGCTGGCATATGTGCTGGGAAGATCTGGTCTCACAGACACACCACCATCGCCCTCCTGTGTCCCATCTTCCTCCTAACTGGGACAGAGACCTTGTTTCTGTCCTGTATGCGTTGGACCCAACCTGTTTGCAAGGCCGGGGCTGTCACTGAAGGTGCCATGGAGCTGAAAATGTCGATAGGACCTGACTGAAGAGGGCCGTGAGGACAAGTGAGGGCTATCAGTGAATGCTCGGGACCACTGATGGTCATCAGAAAGGTTGCCATTAGGGCAAGGATGCAGCACAGCGTCCAAACTCTGGAGGGAGGCTGGTGAGAGACAGTCAGGACCCAGCAGACTGGCAGGGGTCAGCAGGGGATGCTGAACAGGGAAACAGGCCAGAGCTCAGCCCACAGGCTGGAGTAGGGGTTGATCAGAACTCTTGGGGGTACTTTGATGCTCAGTCTTCCATCAAAACCATACTGAGCCCCTTCTTTTTGCCTGCCTTGGTACTAATCCTAGAGATGCATCAGAGAGTGAAATAAATGCAGTCCCTGCCCACCTCCCCCCTCCCACCACCAGAGCTTATATACCAGCAGAAGAACTAGATATTAAGCAGCAACTTACAAATCAACATCCAGCTGTGTGAGGACCAGGGCAGGGGCTATGGGAATGTACAACTCAGACCTCACAGCCTGTAGAGGGAGTAGCCTCCCTGTCCCCAGGTCCTTGGGCTTGACTGGGCAGGGCCTGTCTGGGCGGACACCACCTTTAGGGCCCTGTGGGATGGGGAAAGAGAACCACTAGAGATAGGAGACAGAGCCTTAGCTCATCCGTCCCCAGGGTCCCTGTGGCTACGAAGCAGGAGGACCTGCTCATGCTTCCTGAAGACAGAGGTGCAGCATGGTGCCTACTGGAACTCAGGAATCAGCTCCTCTCCCAGGCCAGGGAGAAACACAGCATCACTCTGCACTGTCAAGCCATGAGGCTGCCGTCAGCTCAGGAAGCTGGAGTGTGAATCACAGGTGTTGGCAGCTGACCCATCCGCTAACATTCATGAGTTTACCAGCACTCCTTTCCCCTCTGTTCAGATGTGTGGGTTATTGAGGTTGCTGGCTGTCGGGTTAATGTCTAGGGATTTTCAGGGGGCTCTGTGTTTTCTTCAGCTCAGAGTCTGGGGTTCATCAGCAGACACTGTCTGTGACTTGCTCTTAGAAACTGTGAGGTGCCCAACCAGCTGGCTCTGAGAGCGTGCTTGCCGATTTTCTCTTCTAAATCAGCAACATCCCATTCATTCAGTCCCTAAGTCTCTACTTGGAGGCCTGCTATGAGCTGGACACTGTGTTAGGTGGAGGGCATACCATAGTGAAAAGACACTGACTCAGGCCAGCTCTCAGGAGCTTATGGGCCAGTAGAGAGGAAATCACTCAAAACCTCTGAAATCACAACTGTGATCAGTGCTAAGAGAGCAGTACCTGGTGCTGTGAGAGTCATCACTGGGGAGGCTTGATTTCATCTGAGGATTTTGTCTGTGGAAGTCATGTTTGAGCTGAGATCTGAAGGAGAAGCAAATATTAGCTAGACAAAGGTTCAGGGAGGAAGAAGTTCCAGGCAGAGAAGAGTATTGTGCAAAGGTCCTGAGGTGAGCATGGACTGGAGGGTCTGAAAGAAGCCAGTGGGAAGAGAACCAGGGGGAACAAGATGGGAGGTGAGACCGTAGAGGCAGGCAGGACTGGGACTGCACTTTCTAATACAGGAGCCACCAGCCACATGGGGTTATTTAAATCTGAACTTTAATTAAAATCAACTGGTTACATTAATTTAAACTACTTAATTTAAAATGAATGAAATCAAAGTATAAATTCAGTTCCTTGGTTACACAAGCCACATTTCAAATTCTACTTGTGGACAGTGGCTACCATACTGGACAGTGAAAATACAAAGCATTTCCATCATCACAGAACGTTCTGTTGGACAGCACCACCTAGATTGTGAATGGCTTCATGAACCCATAATAAGAATTTTCTGGAGGGCAGAGGGAAAAGTCTTAACATATACTAAGCAGCATTGGGAATCAGAAAAGATCCTATTTGGAGAAATAACACTTTGGGAAAAAAATGTAAGGTGAATTCCTTGGATCCCACACACTAGAGATGTGGGTAGAGAGCCAGCAAACAGAGCCCCGGCTTCAAGCCCTGCCTGTGTGGCAAGAGTGAGCCTTGTTTTCTTCGGTGGCTTTGGAAGTAGAAGTACAAGGACCTGGTGGAAAGTAGGGGCAAATCAGCGTGTTCCTGCAGCCACAGGCTTCCCAAGCATGACCAGGTGTTGCAAAGTGTATTCTGGGGAGGCCCAGGCAGTCATGGCCAGGAGCCAGAGTCAAGTTCAGGTCTCTGGGAATGCAACGTGGGCTCAGGAAGGGCAGGGTGGGCCCAGCCCTAAAACTTGCCTACCAGAATGGGTCTGGTGCAGGGGCGGGGCTGGCAGCAGGTGGTACAGGGAGTTGCATGCGTCCTCCCCAGAATCTAAGTAATATGTGTATGAGTGTTCTTGGCCTGTCACAAACCTGGAGACTTAAAACAGCAGAAGTTTATTCTCTCTCAGTTCTGGAGGCCAGAAATCAGAAATCAAGGTGTCTGCAGAGTTGGTCCCTTTGGAGGGAGCATTTGTTCATTGACTCGCCTAGCATCTGGTGTGGCTGGCAATCCTTGGCATCCTTGGCTCAAAGCTACATCGCTCCAGTCTCTACCTCCATTATCACATGGTCTCCTCCATGTGTATCTGTGTATCCTCTCCTCTTTTATAAGAACATCAGTCATTGGATTTAGAGCTCACCCTAATCCAGTATGACTTCATTTTAACTTGGTGACTTCCACAAGAGCCTAATTTACAGAGCTTCTGAGTTGGTGAACATGTGAAGATGTGAGGAGGATGGGACGCCCAGTGAAAGAGAGAAAGCATGGAAGCACCACACCCACTCCTGTATAACTTGCCCTATGTATCTCCTCCATCTAGCTGTTCCTGAGTTCTGTCCTTTTATAGTAACCAGTAACTTCAGTGGCTTCACCATTATACATCCCCACCAACCACCTATGAGGGATCTAGTTGCTCTGCATCCTCATTGCCATTTGGTATTATTAACATTGTTTTATTTTGGCTCTTCTGATAATTTGGCAGTAGTACTAGGGGGATTTTAAACCACGTGGGGTGTGTTGCTGGGGGACATATGAGGGAACTACTGTAATGCAGAGAGTCTGAATAAAAAAACAGCCTTGTGCCAGGAGACTTCACAAGGCTGCACACTCAGGAGAGGCTGTTTTGCCCACCAGTGGATTTAGGGGCACTCGGCAGGAGCCAGAGAGAAACAGATCTTTGGGGAAGTGAACAATCCCACTGAAGACAAAGAAAGTGAGTCTTTCCTTAGCAAAGTCCCAGTTACTCTACCCAGGAATTTCTCCAAGATTATTTAATCATAGTGGCAACAATGAGATACTGTTTTAGTGGGGAGTAGGCGAGGGGACGAGGAGCCTATTTCCAGGTAATGTCACATTCATAGGTACCAAGAGTTAGGACTTGAACATATTTGGAAGAGGATGCACAATTCAACTCATTGAATATGGCTGGTATGGTAGAGTGATAAAACATTTGAGTTTGAGGTCATGGTCAACGGGTCCATGCACTGGCTCAGCCACTCACCAGCTTGGAAGGCAGCTCTGCTCATTTCTGTATCACCAATGTCACTGACCACCCACAAACTTGACCAAATCTCCTAGCCTAATTGAATCACATTACCCTTACCTGGGATGTGGTGATCCTGTTTACTGCATCATGGGACTGCTGGAGGGTCACATAAGGTAATATATATAATACACATAGCAGTGCTTGGTATATAAGTGAAAGTAACATTTGCTCAGCCATGTCCAACTCTTTGCGACCCCAGGGACTATAAAGTCCATGGGATTCTCCAGGCCAGAATACTGGAGTGGGTAGCCATCCCCTCCTCTAGGGGATCTTTCCAACCCAGGGATCGAGCCCAGGTCTCCCACATTATAGGCAATTCTTTACCAACTGAGCCCCTAGGGGAACCCAAGAATACTGGAGTGGGTAACCTATCCCTTCTCCAGCGGATCTTCCTGACCTAGGATTCAAACCAGGGTCTCCTGCTTTGCAGGCGGATTCTTGACCAGCTGAGCTACCAGAAGTATCCACAAAAGATAGTAGTTCTTTCCACAGAGGGTATATATAAACTATGACAGGTCACAGTCAGCAAGCTGATGCCCAGGGGAACCCCAATCAAGAGGCAGAGCACATAGATGGGGAATCTGGTTGAGATCATACTTAGGAATTAAAGTAGGCAGGTGCCAACAGGGACACCAGATACAGGTAGCAAGCTGAGGCTTTCCAGGTTTCACTCTCAGGTATGAGGCTAGTGTCTGACCAGCAGCCAAGGGGCCTGGATACTAAGGGCAAAAACATGGAGCTGTAGCTAGTTAAGCATTCTTTCCTTCAGTTTTGGTTGTGGAGACGTGGTAAAGCAAGTGGTGCCAATCAACCCCATGTAAGCTTGGAGGAGAGTAGGACAGCTTCTTTGTAAATAGAAAGCTGCTTGTGGTGATGGAGTCCTGGAAGTGCTATCCTGTCTGGTCCAGAGGTTTATAGAAAAAGGTATGGAAGGTCTTTGGTGAGGCAGATGGAGCTAACAAACCACCCATAAGACCAATGAATATGTCGGAGGAGTCAGAGGTTTGTTTTGTTCAAGGACATGATTATTGACAGCAAAGTCTTCGGACCATCTGTGAGCCTCAGTTTCCCTCCATAAATAATACAGGTTGGAATAGATGCGCTGAAGGTCTCTTGTCCAGCTCTGACAGCCTATGATTTTATGAATCATCCTCAAAGAAAACTTGCACAAGTAGGAAGAGCCTGCCAAGATTGGGCCTTTCATTCTGAGTAATGAGCTGAAACAGCAAAGGCTTGACATCTGTTCGGCTCTTTCAAGGGAAGTTGGACAAAATAATGCCTTTTTCAAAGAAATCGTAACCAACGGTGAGATGTAGTATTTCCTGCCTAAACCAAGTGGAGAACTCCAGCCTTGCTGAAGCCCAAGGGAGAACACACATCAAAACTTCTCATAAAGAAAGTCAGGTTGACCAGCTGTCTTGCTGCTGTAGGCACAGAATGCCCAGACACCCCTGCTTTCTAACACCATTAAAACCAGAGAGCAGAAAGGCTGGTGGGGAGATTCTGAAGATTCTGAGACCATCTGGGGAAAGAAAGAGGGCCTGTGGTTGGCTTTCTGGCTAGCCCGGGAATACTCCTAGTTGAGATAAGCATTGGCCACAAACACCTTGATCTTCGAGTTACTAACATTCTCATCCAACCTGCTATCAAAAGCCAAAGGAAGATTTGCCACCGCTGACTTTGAGATTCTTCCCAAGAATCCATTCCAAGCCCCAGAAGCCATTCCCAGAGACCAGTTCCAAATGCATTCTGAGCAGTGATGATGACTTTGGAGTCAGAACAGAACCTCCCAAAGTGATGTGCTTTGAAAGGCCAGGGCTAGGGGAAGCCAAGTTCTAGAATCATGACATGCCAACATTATACGGGATCCTAGAACTTCAGGGCTTAAAGAGATCCTCCAGAATGTCCCACTGAAGTTCCCACTCCACTTGGAATCTTATCCAGTCTCCAATAGGGATTCCCTTGCCTGGAAGCTGCATGAGAGCAGAGCTGGGTCTCTGGCTCGCCTCTCTACCCCGACTGTTCCACAGTAGGTCTTGACCAAATACACACTAGTCACTGGGCACCTTCCCTGACAGTTCTCTCTCCTTTTGTTGCTTTCCTTTGAACACACCCCGAGATGAGAGTACTCCAGGGAGCCGAGGTAGCAGCAGCTGCCCATTTCTTCTCCCTTGCCTTCAAAGCTAGACAAGTTCCAACACACACGTTTAGGAATTTACCAAAGAAAGATCCCAGTATGAAACAGCCTTTCTAATAGGCTCCCCTTCCTTGATGTTCCCAAGTAGTCCTAAGTTTCATTAAAGCCTTGGGCTCCTAATGTCAATAATCAGCCATTGGGGCTGGTGTTAGAAGGAGAAACATTGGGATGAGCAACACCAGGGTTATGTGTTTGCCAACGTCCCCTAGCCTGGGGCACCAACAGAGTCATTTCGGAGCTGGGGTTCTACCCATAGCAATCCTCCTTGCCTTGAAGTCTCATTTCAACTTGATTGCTGGTTTCTATTCTAGGATTGGTGGAGTCAGAGGTGTGTTAACAGCTACCACTTAGAAAAGAATTTGATTAATGTCCATTTTCCCTACTATACTGTAAGCCCCATAAAGGCAGAAACCACATCTGTTTGGCTCCGCTGTGTATCCCTAGTGCCTAGTGGATCTCACAAAATAATTAATTAACTGTTTAATTAATTAACTAATTAAGCTAGGCAAAGTCAGAGGGTGACTGCCTAGGGACTGTTGTTTGGAAGGGGATTCTCAGAGGCAGCTGCCGCCGCCCTTAACAAAAGGGTCTTTAGTGCTGATCTTTAGGACTCAGTCTCCCTTTCTGTTCTGCCCCATCTGAGGAAGGGAATTGATTATTTTGTTCACATTCCCGGTAGATATCCACAGGAGCCCAAGGGAGAGCCTCTGAGAGGGAAACATTATTAATCAACAAACACTGCATAGGCTGAGATGGGGCTTGGTGGTAGAAAAACAGAGCAGTGAATCAGCCACAGTCCCAACTATGCTTAGGAACTTACAGGTAAGAAGGCAGATATGACAAAAAGGACACATGCCTGCACATACTGCCATTTCAACTGCACAGGTTAGGGCCTTACCACAGGACAGGAGGAGCTTCACGGGCGTTTAGAATTGGACGCTATCAGGGAGGACTTCTTGGAAGAGGATGCATGTGCAAAGGAATATTTAAGGCGGTGAAAGTTAGACAGCAGGGAGAGGCATTCTCAACAGGCACAGTGTGTGTAAAACACAGAGGTCAAGAAGGGAATGTGGTAAACAAGAAGCAGTTAAGCGGGACCTTGTGCTGGAGGAGAGCAGTGGGGCAAGCCTGCAAAGGTGGGAAGGAGAGATTGCAGATTTTTAATCAGAAAAAGCTCAGACTAGAGATATGAAACTTTAATTACTCCCCTCGTTAGAAGTGTGATGGGGTGAGCTCTATCGGCATGTGAGCATCCCTAGCTTTCTCCAACCCCTTCCCTGCCTCCTCTGCTCTGTCCTCTTCCTGCCCCTCTGCTACTAAAGAGGGCTCAAAATTTGTCTGTTTCATTTCTCCTCCTGCCCTTTCCCACCAAATCGAGTTTTATTTTTGCCCAACAGGTTTCGGGGGCTTTGAGGATATATAGAATATCCAAAATGGGGTAAAGCATGCGAGAAGTAGATAGGAAAGGAAAACGGATATAAATAAGGGGTGCTGTGGATTGTGTCCTCTTCCTGACATTTGAAAGTCACAAAGAAAGAACACAAGCTATTTTTAAATGTTTGTAGATTGCTGAACTATATTTGACAAGGCACCGTTTTGAGAATGGACCACATGGGTTATAGCTGTAATAGTGTTCCATTCTCCACATGTTGATACCACTGTCCTCTTCCTCAAGGCCATCAGGGGTTAAGTCTAATTCACCATTATCTCCCAGCACCCTGGGCATTGCCTGGCCCAGAAGAATTAGTAAACAGTTCCAGGGTTCAGGCAACAAACTCCACTTCACTCCCTCATCTCTCCTCCTTTCAAGAAGGGATGTTCTGTCCCCTGCTAGTCTTAGGCTTTGCTCACAGTCTGTCTATGTCTCTCTCACTGCAGAAGGCAGATCTGGCTGTGGCCCCCCTGACCATCACCCACGTCCGTGAGAAGGCCATCGATTTCTCCAAGCCCTTCATGACCCTCGGCGTGAGCATCCTCTATCGCAAGCCCAATGGCACCAACCCTAGTGTCTTCTCCTTCCTCAACCCCCTGTCCCCAGACATCTGGATGTATGTGCTTCTCGCCTACCTGGGTGTCAGCTGTGTCCTCTTTGTCATCGCCAGGTAAGGGCAATGCCCTGGTCAGAGCTCTGGCCCAGGGTTAGGAGCTCAGGGAGCCAGGCAAGTCTCCCCACCCTCTGTGCAGTTGTCACAGAAGACCCAGGTTCAGACCACTGCTTACCTTCTCCTGTCTCTTTCCCTGAGGCTCAGATCCTTTCATATCCCCCAAGGAACATTTCATGGCCCTCTAACTTGAATCCCCCAGTCCTCACCCTGGTCTGTGTCCATGACTTTAAGAGGTATCAGTTGTATCCTAGGTCCTATGAGCAGGCTTGGAGAGGTTCAATCACTCCCCAAAGCTGGACCACTTGGACCAGGCACCCAGTACCGCAGACCCAGGTGGCCCAGCAGGTAGCTTAAAACTCAGAAAACAGACTGTGTCCATCCACTCCACAACAGCAGGAGGAACAATGCCACATAAACTCACTCGCACGCACACATGCAGAAACTTGGCTTACACACAGCCTTACCTGCCTCTGCCACATGCTAGCAATACTCTTGCATATTCAGCTGTTCACGTGAAGTAGGCTGGTGGGTCATAGTAGAGGCCACTGGGAAACAGATTTAGCCCAGTGCTTACTGAGCACCTACTGTGTGCCAAGCACCATGCTCTGTCCTTTATAGCCAGTTATCTTACTTGATTCTCGTGGCCTCCGTGAAGGGGAGACAGCCGACACTCAGAAAGGCTCAGTACTCTCCCAGGCCACCCTAGCAATGAGGGACACATCCAGCTCGTTGAGCTCAGGTCACCAAGTGTTTCATCTGCAGCCCACATCTCTGCCACCTGAACACCTGTGTTCTGCTTCCGCCCCAAGTTGGCAGCTCCTGGGCCCCAGCCCTCTGCCCCCTCCCTCCAGGCTCCAGCCCCAGCCCTTGCCCTGCTTCTTTTTTCTCTAAATTCTAACAAGGTGTGATGTGAGACTTCTCCGGAGAAGCAATCTGAGATCCAAGGACTTGGTGTGTCGGCCTTTTTCTCTGCTGAGTCTTCTTTGAAAGCTTTCTCCCCACCCTGCTCCTTTTCGCTCCCTCCTCCCACACAGACACAGACCAAAGGGAAGGATGTGAGAGAGGAAACTGTCCTGCCTCCGAAGCCCTTTGCTGCCGGCAGGCCTGGTGCTGCCTGCCTGCTCGCCCAGCCGGCAGCCCAGCCTGCCACAGAGAGACCTTCATTATGCCTCTTGTCTCTAATGGTCTAACAAGCCTTTGAAAGCCAGGAGCCATTCTCCAGAGCTCTCACCATAATTTTAGCAGCACCAGCCGGCCTCTTGGCTCCCCACCCCCTCGAAAACAGCTCGAGCTTTCCCAGCATCAGCTTTGCTCATTTGATGTGTATCCCATCCCCCTCCAATTCCTGGCCTTTCATCCCCTGCAGCCGAGCCTGCTTTCCACCCCTTACCTTCTGGCCAGGCAGGTAGGAGCCCCTCCTCCCAAGGTCAGGATGAGAAGACTTTCTGTAAGAGAAGGGATTTCTGGAGCTGCTGGAATGACACAGAATGCCTGGAGAGAGAGGAGAGGGACAAGGGTCTTGATCACAGAGCCATGAATAGCATCACAGGACGATTATCAGTGTACCACTCACACAACACAATTCACACCCATCCTGTCAAATCCTTACAGCAGTCCTGGTAAGGTCAATATAATTATCCCCACTCTACAGAAGCAGAAACTGAGGCTCAGAGGGGGTAAGTCTTTGCCCAAAGCCAGAAAGCCTTTTGTCGCAGAGTTGGGCTTCAAACCAAGACTTGCCAGACTTTTAATCAGGGGTGGCACACACAGGAAGCATGAGGGAGTGAAGCACTCTGGGTGGTAGGCAGCAAGGGGTGGTGGGGACTGAGGCAAACTCCAGCACACACCCGGAGAAAAGGGTCATTACCACTCGGCTCCAACAGACCATGCCAAGCAGGAATGCAGGCCAGTGCTGTGGGGGTTCATGATTTTAGAGAGAGTTTCAGGTCTTCATGTGATGCCTCATGGCTTTTATAAGTAGCCACTAATTTGATTTTTTAGAATGCCATTGAGGTCAAGCACAGCCCATCTGTAGTGTGAAAGTGGCCCTCTGTCCCCTCCCTCTGTATGCCCTGTGTCCTTTGGACCTCTGCTTGCTGGCTACCAGAGAGCTAGACACAACTCTGCAAGAGATAGGGTCTGCGAAGGGTGAGTAGGTGTCTAGATTCTTTCTGGGCAGCTCCAGCAAGACACAGGACTGTCCATCGTACAAACTGGCTGGCCTATGCCTGGCTAGCACTGGAGTCTAGGCACTGACCAAGGCCTTTCTCTGTGAGAAGAAAAGGGAGGCAGGGAGGGAGGCAGGGAGAGAAGGTGAAAGGGAGGGAAGGAGGGGGGAGGGACGATGCTTGCCATCACGGAGACCAGGCCAGTTGGCACTCACGACAAGGAGATAATCCTAAGTGCTTGACCCGGGAAACAGGACTGAGGGCGAGCCGCCAGTCCAGCCCCCAGGAGTCACATTCCAGCCAAATCCAGTACAGATGAGAGCCCCAGGGAAGAGGTGATCCCAGCCACACTTGGTGCTCTGTCTACACCTGTCATCTGGGGCTGGAGTTTAGCCTTCACCCTTCAGGGGAGACAGGGTATCTCCAAGTCAGTCTCTCCCACTGACTTGCAAAACTTGGAGAACCCCTTGTAGCCACAAGCCATAAATCCAAGATCCATCATTCACTTCGGTGGCACCTTCCTTACTGTCCAGCAGCCATTCCACCCCTCTGTCCTCCTGGGGCACTGGAGTGGGAATCTGGGCTCCTCCACCCCCTGACTGCAGGACCATCGCCAGCTGGAGGGCCCAGGCTGCCTCCCCACCTGTGAAGTAGGCATCTGCTGCACTGTCTGCCCTCAAGGGGTAGTGAGGACCCAGGTCTACAACAAGACTTAATAACCCGGAGACCCATTCTAGACCAGTTATTTTTATCATGGTAAGAAATTCCACCTCCAGGAATGTATCCTGTTGAAAGTCACCACTGAGCCTCACTTTACATGCATGTGCGTGCTTGGTCGCTTCGGTCATGCCTGACTCTGTGTGAGCTACCCATGGACTGTAGCCTATCAGGCTCCTCTGTCCATGAGATTCTCCAGGCAAGAATACTGGAGTGGGTTGCCATGCCCTCCTCCAGGGGATCTGCCCGACCCAAGGATCAAACCCATGTCTCCTGCGGCTCCTGCACTACGGGCGGATTCTTTACTGCTGAACCACTGGGGAAACCCTGGCTCACTTTACAGTCCTCCATGAATCTAGAAAGCCTTCTCAGCAAAGCCCTAGACAAGGCTGCCCTTTGGCCTGGGGACTCATAGAAGTGTGGGCAAGGATGTTTCTTTCAGCAGAGTGTATCACAGTGGGAAAAAGGGCCAGGCTGTGTCAACAAAAGAGGAGTGGTTAAAAACACCCATTAACTGAAAAATTATACAAACGAACTTATTCACAAAACAGAAAGAGATTCACAGGCATAGAAAACAAACTTATGGCTACCAAAGGGGATGGTGGGAAACTGGGGGGAGGGGAGGGTAAAAATTAGGAGTTTTGGATTAATACATACACACTACTGTACAGAAAGTAGAACAACAGGGACCTACTGTATAATAGCAAACGCTGTACTATAATACATGCTATACTCAATAGCTTATGATAACCTATAATGGAAAAGAATCTGAAAAAGAATATACATATAGAACTAAAGCACTGTGCTGTGTGCCTGAAACTGGCACAACTTTGTAAATCAACTATACTTCAGTGTTAAAAATATTTTAAAAAAAAATCCTGTTAAGTAGTTATAGAGAATAAAGGGCATTAGGAGTAATGGTTCTAGAAAGAGGGTGGTGGCTTATTAAGTGACAAATCAAGACCTAAGACATTATTATGGTATGATGTGATTTTTTCTATATAAAAGGATGATTACATGTATCATATCTATCTATCTATATACATATATATTGTGTGTGTGTACATTAAAAAAGCAGGGCTTATGAGATCTCATCAGAAATCACCTTTGCTTTGTCCCTCACCCACTTTTCATCCACCTGCCAAGAGAAGGAACTGGCAACCCACTCCAGTACTCTTGCCTGGAGAATCCCATGGACAGAGGAGCCTGGTGGGCTAGAGTCCACGGGGTCGCAAAGAGTCAGGCACAACTGGGTGACTAACTCACACACCTTCCAGTGTGTACAGAGGAGAAGTTCTTTGCCCCAGTGAAAGCTCTGCTGGGACCTGTCACTTTTTGGATCACTTCCAGGGCACAGAAACCCTAGGTCTCTCTCTGTAGCACAAACACACTTTCAACTCAGAAGTTAGAAGGCTGAGTCTCCACGTTTCTATCGTCATGCACAGTTCAGACTCCTCCCCTTGCCCCCTTGCGGGTCTGCTTTGGCAGTACCTCCTTAGTCTGTCCACGCCCTGTTCAGTGCCTGGTCCTTCAGCAGCCCCCGCCCTATGGCTTGTCTCTGTTGGAGTCTCATTGCCTTTCTTGGATACGAGTCGTGATGGGTCTCTCTTCTGTATAAGCCCATCTCGTCCAGGAAAACAACCTCAGCCCTGACCGTGCTAGGCCTGCAGGCCAGTCCTTTGCAGCAAGGACTTACTCTCGTAGAAAACACGCATCAGCCCGACCCCTGCCCTCCAGATTTCCCAGCTAGCGTCCACCACATCCTTACAGAGCCATTTCCAGGCTCTCCCAGCCACCCTGTGGAAGCCACTCTCCCTAGACTTCACTGTGGGGATGCAGGGGCCCCTGAGTGCACAGCTCTCCAAAGGCTTTCTCTAAAACCCTTCTCACAACAGCCTCTCATCTCCACTCTCTTCATCCTCTATCTCTTCCTTGTGGATTTTTAGAGCCTCTAGCCAGATCGTGGTCATTCCCTTTGAAAATCCCCATCTTGATTTGAAGCCTTACTTTGGAATTTCCTATTTGCAGGATCTTTCCACTTCGTGAAAACCAAATTCTTTTCATGTGAGCATTTTGTTGATCAATGTTTAATTTACTAAAGCTTTTAGAAGAGAGATGGAAAGTCACAGCCTCACTCTTAAAATGCATCACACTTTACAAAACAAAAGAAAATTCCATCAGACATGTGTCTCCTTCCGGGTCTCTCATCTCAGCATCTGACCCTACACCAGCCACTCTGAACACACCGACATCAGCCACTTCAGCCACGTCAACCACACCAGTCACACCAACCACTCTAGACTGGTGGGGACTTTCTCCAGAGTCTCTCAGTCTCCCCAGAGTGTTCCAGCTTCCTCCAACTTACATTTTCTCAACTGGAATTCACACAATAAACAAAGACCCCCTCCAATTATCAGGTCTTCTCTTCCTTAGAAGGCAATGGGGCCGGGGAGGCTTAAATAACAGTTTTTTTTCTGTCATGCATGTATTTGTATATTCAGAAAGAAAAATCTGAAAAAAAACGATAGAACACATTATTCTTCCCAAGAGGTGGGATCATGGAGTACTTTCACTTTCTCAGTGTGTTTTATACCGTCTGAATATTTTATGAAGAGTGTATTTTACTATTTTTCCATTTCAAGGTTTTCAAAGTACACAAGTAATTTAAAAGCCTATTTTCATTTTTCAAAGTTCATGCAATACACACAAAGCAACAGGCTTCCATGAAATTTCTTCTGCGTTTCCCCTCCCCAGAGGTCAATAGTGGTTTTTTTTTAGATCTGGATCCTTCCAGACTGTATATGCATTTGTATTCAAATGCACATAAATAGGTACACAACTATGTCTTCAGGAATCTATTTATGTAAATGTGATCATATTGTTCTTATTTTTATCACTTAAAAAAAACAAACAATATGTGTTGAAGATCCTTCCCTGTTGGTGCATCTCTTCTAACGGCTGCGTGCGGTTTCAGAGTGCGATGGTGGCGTAGTCTATTTAATCATTCCTCTATTGAAGGACATTTAGCTTGTTTCCAGTTTTTTGCTATTACAAACAATGCTTTGATAAACACCCCCATGCACTTCTCTTTATGCTCCTGGAAGAGTGTTTTTTCTACGATGGATAATGAGTCGCAGAATTGCTAGGTTGAAGGGCATGTGCACTTTTAATTTTAAGAGATCCTGCTGAATTACTTTTATCACCAGAAAAGGGCACTAACAATAAAAAACGAGAAGCAAAATGACTCTGGTTTCCCATTCCCTGACTCCCTAGCAGAACAATGAGGGAATTGATGCTAAAGTGGTCGGCACATCATTGTTTGCTAAACCGTTGAACACCCCTTCCTCCCATCTCCCCGAAGATTTGCCTCATTGCTCCCCTCTTCCTGCTGCAGGTTCAGCCCTTACGAGTGGTATGACGCTCACCCCTGCAACCCAGGCTCCGAGGTGGTGGAAAATAACTTCACTCTGCTGAACAGCTTCTGGTTCGGAATGGGGTCCCTGATGCAACAAGGTATGTGTGCCCTTAGAAGGGTGCAGACACCTTTACCAGGTCCCCGAGCTCCACCTCTGCTGGGGCTAGCTGGACTGGCTCACCGTCTGAGGCTGAAGCATATGCCAACACCTGCAGTGGGCAGGGCTCATCCCCAGCCCCTCCTGCCCCAGCTGGGACGGACATACAGCATCCTGCCTCCTGCAGTCAACCCCCTGATTCTCACCGCCACAGAATCTGCCTGAGCAAAGTTGGACTAAGGATGGAGGGAGACTGGAGACAGGGAGGCTGGGTGGAAGGCCACTGCAGAAATGAGATGGTGAGACCTGAGCCAGGGTAGTGGCTGTGGGAGTGGAGGCCAGAGATGGACTTTAAGAACTTCAGGATGTAGCAGGGACTGGACTTGGTGACTGCCTAGCTCTGGGGAGCCCAGTAGAAGGAAGGGGGCACATTTGTGGTGGGGCCATTAGCCTGAGTGCATCAGACCTGGTATACCCAGAAGGATGCCATTTTTCTCACATCCTCCTGAGGGAGGTTTGGGATAGGGTACCTGCCCCCCCACCACCACCATTCCCCTCACTCCATCCCACCCCCCGCTGGTAGCCTAGCTTCTGGAAAGATTTGCAGCTGCTCAAATATCTCAGAAAGCAGAGCACCTGCAAGGAGCAGAGGCTGGAGGACAAGCAGAGCGGGAGGGGACCCCAGCCAGGAAAGACCCCCAGAAGAACCCTACCCCCACAGTCCCTGATGACCAGAAGCCAAATGCGGATTGCCTCTGTCTACGGAGCCACTGTCAGAGCCTCTTATCTCAGGGAATGAGGAGGGAGGCAAGGACCAAAGTCTCTGCCTGGGTTAGGGCCCCACAAAGGGACAAAAAGGGGGCCAAGGAGGGAAGGAGATCCAAGGGGCAAAGAATGTCCCTCTCCCTCTCTCATATGTGTATCCTCAAGGCCTGGCACAGACCCTGGTCCTCAGTGATATCTACCAGCAAGTGCCGCAGGCGTGCATGACTGATGTTATCTCAGCGTGTCCTGAGTGCCCACGACCTGCCAGGCCCTGTGAATGAAGGACCCTGGACCCGAGCAAACTCTCAGCCGTGACAGAGGCCAGGGGTGGGGTCTAACAGAGCCTGACCGAGCTCACCAAGCAAACAACTAAAATAAGTCATTCTCCCTTTGGGGGCACCTCCAGCCCCTCGTGTGGGGGAGGGCCAGGCAGATGAGGCTGGGGTGGGGGTGGGGGAGTGGTCTCCAGCAGCTGGGAAGTGCCAGGCAGCTTGAGGGGGAAGCGCCTCATTCTGTCCCCACGACTAATGAGCGTCCTGAAGCCTCACCTTGCTGCTCTGTCCATCATCTCTGCTCAGTGACAGTTAGGAAAGAACCTGAAGGCCCCTCCACACAGTAATAGCTTCTCTTCCACCTCCTGCTGCTATTCAAAGCGTTGGCCCCTGATGTATTCCCCGCGAGGTTTTGATTAGGAGGGAGAAAAATGGGTATGTATTTGAAAAACTCTCCCTTGAGTGATTTCTTTGAGAAAAAAAAAAAAATCATCCATATCAAAACAGACGCTTTTCAGATGCAGGTCCAAATATTCTGGAAAGTTCAGGAGTCACTTGCTATTTAAATCTCTTGAAAGCCGCCTAGTTAATTACTTCAGTTAGAAGGTTTCAGCTAAACTGCTCCGCACCCAAGGTCGGGAAGGAAGAGTGATCGGCACTCTTTCTATTTCAGCAAAGAGCTTCGAAAAATGTTGATTTTTCTCCGCCTGCAAAGCATCGTACAGCAATCTTATATTTGTATACCACTCGCATTTCCAACACACTTTCCTCATCGAATTATGTCATTGCAGCAGCACCGTGGTATTTTTGTGAGGCTGGGACAGAGGAAGGACGATGCTTTGCTGAGTTCCAAAGAGAGAAAATGACAGGCACAAGACCACACAGAGAGCTGAGAGCAGGATTTACTCAAGAACCCAGGGGTTCTTGAACTTGGGACACATGCAGGTGCTCAGAGCCTGGGACCGCACGTGTGGTTCACAGACACGCATCAGAGGGTCTGACACGCCTGTGAAATAAACATTCTGCTTGTGTGTGTTTTTGTCAAGCCGTGGTTCTTGAATGTTAGCCCAGATCAGAATCACCTAGAGGGCTTACTCAACCCAGATTGCTGGGCCTCATCCCTAAAGTTACTGATTCAGTAGGTCCTGGGTGGGACCTGAGAGTGTGCCTTTCTAACAAGTTCCCAGGTGATGCTGTCAGTCCAGGAACTACACTTTGAGAACCCCTGGTCTAAGGAAGAAGTCTCAGCTGTTACTAGATTATCAGTGGAGCCTGTGACCCAGAGGACCGAGCAGCCCTGGTTTGGGCATTTTCAGGGACTATTTGTCTCCTCCTTCCTCCCAGGGTCTGAACTGATGCCCAAAGCCCTGTCCACACGCATCATTGGTGGCATCTGGTGGTTCTTCACGCTGATCATCATCTCCTCCTACACGGCCAACCTGGCTGCCTTTCTGACTGTGGAGCGCATGGAATCACCCATAGACTCTGCGGATGACCTGGCCAAGCAAACCAAAATCGAGTATGGGGCAGTCAAAGACGGGGCCACCATGACCTTCTTCAAGGTGAGACCCTCTCCCTCCCTTCACTGTCCTTCCTTAATCACACGGAGCCAGAAATCCCAAGGGCTCAGCCCCTCCCTATTTAGGAACAATTGACTTTGGGGAGCTGTAGTGATTTGACCAACGGGATGGTCCCAGCACAGATCCTAGAAGTTTCCATACCTGAGACAAGCAGCATGAATATGCTGTGTTTCCCTAAATCATCAGAGGAGAACATCAAAGGAAGCTGGAGAAGGGGGAAGGAGAAGCATGGCCCCAAAAATACACAAACAGGCCCTGGAGCCAGTAGGCTCCCTGCCCTTGGCTTTGCATCTCAGGGGCTTTCATCTCCAGGAGGCTGACCTAAGCTTGGGGTGAGCTGGGAAACACCGAGGGGACAGCAGGGGTGCATCCTCCAAGGAAGGCTTAAAACTTGAGCAAGCGTTTACGAATGTTTACCAGCATGTTACACTCGTGGAATGCTGGTGTCCAGGTAAAGCCTCTGTCACCTGCTCAGGTGCCTGCTTTCATGGGGGATCTGGCCATGACTTGGTTGCGTCTCCTGTTTTGTAAAGCACTGGCTCACTTCCTTACATTTTTTAACCTTCTACGAGAGTAGCTGAGGGTTTAGGAAACTGGCTGACCCTGACTACCAGTAGCTATAAATGTTCCCCAGTAAATTAAAGTAATAATAACTATAGTTGGCACCACTAAGAGCTCACAGTGGGCCAGGCACTGCGCTGGGCTTCATTTAATCTTCGTGACAAATCCCGTGAAGTAGGTATTGCAGTTATTTCACACGTTTGGAAACTAAGGATCAGAGCCATTAAGCAAGTTGTCCCAAGGACTCACAGCTGAAGCAGCCTGGGTCTGGCCCAGGTCTGCCTTCCTCCAGAGCCCATGTTCTAAGCCGTGGTTCTCAGACTCAGTGTGTGTCCAGATCACCTGGAAGGCTCGGGGAACCCCAGGTTGCTGGGTCCCAGCCTCTGCAGTTACTGATGCAGCAGATCCTGGGGCAGGGCCTGGAAATGTCCATTTCTAATGAGTTTCCAGATGATGCTGATGCTGCTGGTCTGGGGACCACACTTTGAGAATCACTACTCTAATGATTTCTCAGAAATGGTCAGGATTGGGACCTCTGTGGCTCTGAGTCCATTCATTCATGTATTTATTTAGTAGTCAATTGCACTCAGTCAGTCTGAAAGCCTAGGGTGTTTTCCCTTCCACTGCGTCCTGGTTCCCCATCCCCTAGCCCTTGCCTCCTTCCAGGCTGAACCTCTGAGTGATGGATTGAGCCTCCAGTGAGGCCTGAGTGAGAAGAGAAGGAAAGGGTTGGGTGGAAAGCCTTCTACCTCCTGGGCATGGCCACTCTCCTCCCCCTCCCCTGCACTCCATTCCCCTCCTCTACATGCTACCCTGACCTCACCTGTTATGAGCTCTCCCTGGTGGCTGAGGTGGTAAAGAATCTGCCTGCAATGCAGGAGAGCCTGGTTCAATCCCTGGGTCAGGAAGATCCCCTTGAGAAGGGAATAGCAACCCACTCCAGTATTCTTGCCTGGTGAATTCCATGGACAGAGGAGCCTGGCAGGGTACAGTCCACAGGGCTCCCTTCTCAAAAGTAGAAGCAGTTCCGTGCTTAGTGAGGAGGAACAAGAGGAAACAGACTCCCCTCTGGAATGCTGCTACTGGCAAACGCAGTCTTCCTGTGAGGTCACCCCCAGGTATTTATTTATAGTGAAGGGGAGATAAAGCATTGTCATAAGCACACTGGGGCTCTCTGGGACCCTGTGTATGTATTCATGAGGGTGAGCAAGCATGTGAGTATGTGACTGCATGCACGGTGCATGTAGCAGTATATAATGTGTCTATGTATATGCACATGTGTACCTACGTACGAGTCAGCCTGTCTGGGTGCTCGTGTGTCTTTCTGCTTGACCACAAGTGTCTGCATATATGCACTGGTGGGCACATGTGTGCCTGTGTCCCTGTGATCTTGGCATGTGGACACGTGACTATGTGTGAAATATGAGCTCGAGGGTCTACATGTATATATATGTGGAGAGTGCACACATGTCTGTCTGCTTAAATGTCCCCATGGGTGTGCTTACATAAGTGTGAGTGGGAGGATGGCCCATGTATGTGTGTGTGTGTGTGCGCACATGCATGCACACGCCTGCTCCTGCCAATCCCCAGGCTGCGGCCCAGCCCTTTGACTATGCCAGAGCATCCCTCATGCATTACACATGAGCCCGTCTCTAAGCAGGGCTCCCGATCAAAGAGAAGCAGCATAAATAAGCCCAGTGCAGGCTCATTGGCGCTGATTGGATGCCCTTGCCTCCCTCCATGCTAAGATGCTCAGATTGGCTTCCAAGAGCCCGGTCCCTGCTCCCCACCGAGCTACTGTCCTCGGCATCAAGCAGCACCTCCCGCAGCCCGCACCGCCCTCACCCACCTTCCCTGCAAATGGTGCAACGAGGAGGACCGGGGAGGGATGCAGATGCTACCACCCAGCTGGGATGCTGGGGCGGAAGGGCCCAGGCTCACTGGGGCCTTGGGCCAGGAAGAGCAACTGCACAGCCCCTGAAGAACCAGCTCCCCTTCCTCACTCTCCTGATCGCCAGTGAATTCCGCTTGCTGTCTGGCCACCTTGTATCCTGCTTTAATTCAAATGAAGTGCTTCTTGCCCAGCCTCCCTACCAATGGCACCAGCCATGGGACTGTTTTGTAGGCAGGGAGGAACCTGAGTGTGGCTACATTAACCACACCTTGGATGATAAGCTAGAAGCAAAGATCCTCCCAGAAGGTCCCTGGACAAACTTACTTCCTCCCTGCCCTGCCCCACCCTGCCTTGCTTAGTCCAAGCCCTCCGCCTCCCCCACACCTGTACCAGGCCTGGGGGTAGCCTCCTTATGGTAGCTTTCAAATTAGAGCTGGAAGGAAACCTGAGCTAAACCTAGAGAATCAGAGGCCCAGAGGGGCTGGGTGAATTGATCAAGGCTCAAAGGAGCTGATGTATGGTCGGTTACTCTGTCTGCACACACACTGCCCTCTCCCACAGCCCCTCTAGGGTCTTCTCCTGGAGGGGTGGGCCTCTCCCCTGCCCATGAGTGTGTACTGCAAGGTTGGCACTAGGGTTGAACAGGAATTGGCTCCAGAGGTTGCCGTTAGATGTCCTGGAGACACTGGCAAAGTCCACAATTACAGTAACATTTATTGAGCACTTACTGTGTGCTAGGCAACGTTCTGAGCACTTTACCTGTATTCACACCTATCATCCTCATGACATCCCTGGAAGGCAGACACTATTGCCACCCCCACACCGAACATAGAGTGAAAGGAAGGCTCCGAAAGTAACCTGAGTTCATACTTCTTGCCTCATATCTAACAGCCGGTGAAATGCAGCATTGGGGTTTGAACCCAAGTAGTCTGGCTCAGAGGCCTGTGCTCTTTGTCCCTGTGTCCATAGCATTTCTCCAAGGAGCCAGCTACCATCCAGGAATTCCTTGGGGGAAGAGTGAAGCCGTATCTTCCATAGCCTAGAACAGTCCTGGTACATTGTAGTTGCTTAAATACTGCACGTTGAGCGGATGCCGTTGCTGGATTAAAGGGTGGAATGAAAAGACGGCAGGAAGCAAGTAAAGCAAACACAGGAGACCATGTTGAGGCTAGGAGCCCAGCAGGGAGCATCCCTGAAGGTTCCAGAGCCCAGGGCAGATGAACTTTGGTTCTGCGGTTAGCCTGTTTCCAGGTTAAGCTGCAAACCGTCTTAAAAAGCACCCCCTGATGGAGAGGAGCACTCGAGGCAGAGAATGCATCCCCATCCAAAGATGGCAACTGCAGGAAGTGGGGCGCCAGTCTCTCGGGGAGGGGCTCCAGATCCCTTGCCCCCTACTCTGTAGCCTGGGAGACGCGTGGCTGGAGGCAGCCCGTCATTCCAAAGGAAATTTCATTTGAAGAGTTGTCAGGGAGCAGCAAGCATCACAAACAGCGTCTCCTGTGTTGTGCTCCCTCCGTCTTGGAAGATAAAAATTAATTAGGAGATAAAAAAGGAGGCCTTTGAAAGCGCTGTTTGGCTGTAAAAATATGTAGGCAAAAATGTAAAGGAGTATGTGGGGAAAGCGTGTTCTCGGCAGGGAGGGCTGGGGAGCTTTGAAGACAGAGGGTGTCGGAAGGCAGCTTCTCCAAGGATTTAGCCCTCTTTGGTCTTGCAGTAGGAGAGACATCACACGTGGGAGAGACTGTGCGTGAGCCACAGCTGCTTAGGAAAGTGACAGAGCTGGGGACCAAGACTTCCAGGCTCCCAGGGTCCCTGGCACCATCAGGCCCCACTGAGGGCATAGTGTCGCCCCATCCTAGCAACTGAGTCTGGAAGGTGCCTGGAGAGGCCATCCAGTCCAACTCCCACCTTCCAGCTGCTCAACAGACTCTGCCCTGGGCTGGAAGTCTCAGGAGGGTGCTCCCGAGCTCCACCTTTAATTCCTCCTGAGCTGACTGCTGGCCTCTCTGATGGCACTTAGCAGAAGCAGAATAGGACAGAAATGCAGTGACCAGGCAGAATTGGGTGTGGTGCAGCCTGGCACAGTCAAGTCACATCAGTCTTAGAGTCAGACAGACCAGGACTTGAGTCTTGGCTGTTGTCTCTGCTGGGTGACCATGGGGAAGTCACTTTATTCCTTTGAGCTTCAGTCTGCTCACCTGGATGATGGATTCTGAGTCCCACTGTGCCGCAAGGAGATTCAATGAACTACCGTGTATACAGTGGTTAGACCAGGGCCAGGCACACAGAGGCAAAGGCTTTCTTCCCTGATGTCCCTCCGTATGGCTGACCCAGAAGATGGACAAACTGGCTGGCTCCTTTTCTCCTTTTTCCCTGTAGTCCCCTCCTGAGGCAAACAGCAGCCCCCTGGAGAAACCACAGCCAGTAGACACCTGGAGAACCTCTCATCTTCCAGGTCCCTCCAGATTAGGTCCAGGGGGCATTGTGGAGGAGATTGGTGCCTCTGTCACAGGTTGGCTGTGTACCTCTGTGCAAAGCCGAGCACTTCAGGCGAGCCCAGAAGCCCTCAGAATAGAAGAGACACCGAGCAGGCGGCCCGAGGGGCAGCAACAGGTGCAGGGTCGGCCCGGGGATGATGGGATGTTATTGAGAATGACTCAGGTACTGGTGAGCTCTCTGTGCCTTGGTTTTCTCACCTATGAAATGGGTATAATAATGATACTCCCCTCCCCCCCATAGAGGTGATTTTTGAGAAGATTAAATGGGATAATTTATATAAGCAACTTCGAACCATACCTGACACAGGATATACATGCAATGAATGTCAGCTCTTTTTGTTGTTTATTTTCGGTGATACACAGCCCTGTTGAGCCCACAGATATGATTTTAGGGGCCAGATATTTCTTATATATATTATTTAGTGATCAGCATTTTAAAATAGGGAGATTTCTGCATTAAAAAGTCACATATCCAGCTTCTTGAAAACATGAAAGATGAAGTATCACCGAACCAGCGCTCATGCAGAGAGACAGATTGTTGGGAGCCAGGAGGGCACTCGCCCTCTCAGCTTACCAGAACTCCATTCAGCCGTCTTGACGTATTTACAGTATCCCTGCCTGGACCCTGTCAGCCCTGGAGTTTTCTACCACTGAGTCTTATGTCATTTCATTTCTATAGGAACTCTGCACTCTAGAAATTATTATCCCCAATTTCTGGATGAGAAAACCGAGCCTTAAAGAGAATTAAGGAGGCTTAAAAAGATAGAATGATGCCAGCCATTTATCAAGCACATCCTAGGAACTTAGCTCTATGCTAAGTGTATCCCTGTTTTACCCATGTGGAAAGGGAAGCTCAGAGATGTAACATCACTTGCCTGTGGTCACAGAAGGAGTTGGCATTTGAACCCAGGTAAGTGTGACACCAGAGTCCGTGCAGTGAGGCCAACCTCTCCCATTACCTCCATCCCCTGCCTGTAGCCCTCACCTCCTCACTCTCCCTACAGGGGCCAGTCTGCAACCCTTACCTCCTGACTCTCCCCTGCACGGGCCAGCCTCAGGGCCTCATGCAGTCTGTAGAAGCAGCTGCTAGGCCAAAGGATCAGCAAGTCTGTGCTGGGAAGGTGGGCAGAGGTGGGGGCCTCAAGAAGCCCCCTGATCCCCATGAAAATAACCCAAGAGACATGATGCTGGAGTATGTGGATCCAATAAGGCCAAAGACTCCACATCCAGGGATAAGAAAGCCAATTAATCTGGGAAAAGGTCTCCTCTCCAGTATGGAAAATACCCGAGGTCTCGCATGGAATCACATTGCCACTGCCTCCCCGCATACATTCCCTGAGATTCAGCTCCCTTTGGAATTGATTTATGTTTATATATATATATATACCTATATACATTTTCTTGTACAGAAATGTTAAATTCTCAAGATTAAATATCTTCAGTTGGGGAAAATCAATTTACTTCTTTGAGAAGGCTAGAATTGAAAGTCATGAGCCTGAAACTTACTTTCTTGCCAATTTCACTGATAAAAAAAGCCTCTCCGTCCTGGCGTGTCGCCCTGTATCAGCTGCTCCAAACGATTCCATTAATTGATTGGGTGACTGGCCCTGAAACAGCGCTTCTTAAGGTTCCCACTGGAGCTGGGGGACAGGCAGGATTGAATTGGAGCCATAGTGATGTGGGACCTCCCCTGGGGTGGTGACTACTTGGGCCAGTGATGGAACTCGGACTGCTGGTGACCCGGCCCAGGAAGGTGGGAGAGGGGCTGAGATTCCAGGAAGGGCCCTGGCTGTAACCCTCCCTGCCTCAGAGGTACCAGAAGGAAGTTTCTCAGGGATGTACTCGGAATCATGGAATATCACTTAAGGACGGGACAGAATCTAAGGGGAATTAGAAACCATGAGTGGGTTTTGTGGAAAATGGGGATCCCAAGATATGAGACAACACAGGGGCTGGCCTTTCTGGGGAGGCAGGTTTCGGGCTCATCTGCCTGCAGGTGATGGAGATAGTGAATTTGCTGACACTGGAGCCAGGAGAGCAGGAACTATGGAAATCAGTATCACAGCCAGCTTCCCGCTCTATTGTTACTTTTCACCTGAACTGGCCCAAGTTCTCCGGTGTCCTTTCCCATCTTCCTCATCCTGGTCCTTTACCTGCTGCAGGCGTCTCTCCTCAAAGCCCATCAGCCCCAATACCAGTCCCTCCCCACTCCAGCCTCCAATGGGAATTTCTGTCTACATTTATGATGGGGTGTTCCTGGGAAGAGCATATGTTTTGATGTCTGGCAGGCCTGTGTATAGGAGGAACTAGGTGTTGGGGTGTTAAGGAAGAGGACTCAGGGAAGGGTTTCCAGAAACAGGAGAAGTTCATCCCCTCTGACACAGAGGGAATGGGACAAGGCTCCCTGAATGGTTCATTGTCAAGATACTGATGGCTAGTTGTGGGGAGAATGAGTGGGTAAGCTGGGTGAGGAGCAGAGATGGCGGGATGGTTGGTGATGGGTAGGTGGACAAGAGAATGGGGGGGTATTGGGTGGATGGATAAATAGGTAAAAGACTGGGTGGATAGTTGCATAGTTAGTAGAATGAATTGGTGTGTAGATAGTGTGAGAGGATAGGTGAGAATACAAACATGACAAAAAGAGAATAGATGGGCAGTGGATGGGTGGGTGGATGGATATGTAGATGGAAGGATAGATAGTTGGATGGATGGACACATTGGGAGATAGAAGGGGAGCCCTGATGGCCTCAGCCACTCCTAATTCCCACCTCTAGGAGAAGAAGGAGAATTTGGAAAGCAGGAGGGACTGGGATGGAAAAGGAGTTGAGGTGCTAAAATCACTGATGAGAGAATAGTATTTAGTTTTTATATATCTCAGGCTTCCCTGGTAGCTCAGGTGGTAAAGAATCTGCCTGCAACGTGGGAGACCTGGGTTCAATCCCTGGGTTGGGAAGATCCCCTGGAAGAGGGCATAGCAACCCACTCTAGTATTCTTGCCTGGAGAATCCCATGGACAGAAGAGCCCAATGGGCTACAGTCTATGGGATTGGAAAAGAGCTGGACACGACTTAGCAACTAAACAACAACAACAAACCAAGAAAGCAGAGTGCCTGAGGCCGTGTGTCCCTGGGAAGCAGGAATGACTGGACTTGGATAATCTTATTAGAGGAATAGTTGCAACTGATTATCTGAGAAAGCGACTATATTGGGAATAAAAGCAGCTTGTGTCAGCATGTGTGTAAGAGAGTATATCAGTTACCTGCTGCTACATAACAAATTACCCCAAACTTAGTGTCTTAAAACAACAATATTATGATCTCTCAGTCTGTGGGTCAGGAATCAGCACAGCATAGCTGGGTCGTCTGCAAAGGGCCTCTCACAGGCCAGGATCCATGTGGTGGCTAACGCTGCACCTCCAGGTCCAGCTTTCAAACTCACTCAAGTAATAGTTGGCAGCCTTCAGTTCCCCCAGGCTGTTGGACTGAGGGCTTCCGTCTCCCCACTGACTGTTGGCTAGAGGCTGCCCTCTGATCCTTGTCATGTGGACCTCTCCACGGGGCAGCTCACAGCATAGCAGTGAGCTTCCATCAGAGCAGCAAGCCAGAGAGAGTACAAGCAAGGCAGAAGTCAGCCTCTCCTGTAACTTAATCTCAGATGTGAGATTTCCCATCACTCGTGGAAAAAGTGAAAGTGAAAGTCGCTCAGTCGTGTCTAACTCTTTGCGACCCCATGGACTGTAAAGTCCATGGAATTCTCCAGGCCAGAATACTGCATTGGGTAACCTTTCCCTTCTCCAGGGAATCTTCCCAACCCAGGGATGGAAACCCGGTCTCCCGCATTGCGGGCAGATTCTTTACCAGCTGAGCCACAAGGGATGCCCAAGAATAGGGGAGTGGTAGCCTATCCCTTCTCTAGCAAACCTTCCTGACCCAGGAATCAAACCGAGGTCTCCTGCAGTACAGGCAGATTCTTTACCAGCTGAGCTATCAGGGAAGCCCATCACTCCTGGGGGGCAGGGGTTAAAAGCAAGTCACTGGGCCCAGCCCACACTGCAGGGGAAGGGATCTCACCAGGGTGTGAATCCCAGGGACAGCGATCATTGGAGCCAGTTTGAAGCTTCAGACTATGAGAATCTGGGCAGGAAAAGGGACAGAGTTAGAGCAGACCCGAGGGAAAAGCTGGAGGGGGCAGAGTCTGGGTAGCAGAAGTTATCTAGAAAATAAGAGATGTCTGGAGAGTCCGAAGAGCTGAAAATCAGGAATGTTCTTAAGGGCAAGAGCAGTTAAGTGTGGGGTTGGGGTGGGGAGCGTCTGGGGCTACAGGAGGATGAAAAAGTTGAGGAGCAGGAATAGCTGATCATGGGACAGGCTGAGGATAGGCAGGAGTGGGATCAGCCAGCTTGCTGCTCCAGTGGAACCCACTGAGGGGCTCCAGGCATCTGAGCCCTCCCAGACCTTTGGCTTCAGGGCAGATAAACTTGCAGGAGGAGAGTCTCTGTGAAGGTGCCCTCAGAGCCTATGCCCAAAGGCGGCATCACTGGCACTCAAGAGATTCTGGGCTCAGGTGGAATCTCGAGTGAGGCGCTGCCTGCTGCTCTGGGGCTCCCTCCTCCCCAGGCACTTTTGGAGAGACAGCCCTTAAAACTAGGAGGCACCTGGAGAGTCGAAGGTCCACTGTCCTCCCAGCCCCCTCCCCCACCACTCCTGACAGTCACAGCTTCTCCCTTCTCCCCAGCCCCACACCAGCCTCTTGGAGCACACTCATGCCATCACGCACCCCGGAAATGGGCCAGGTGCCAGTCAGACAGGCCGATATCACAGACAGGCACAGCCAGACTCAGAAAAAGCCAGGGACAGTGGGGACTGCAGAGCCACCTGCTCCCCTGGGATGCATGGAGGGCTGATCCCTGCTGGGAGCAGGCAGCCTGCAGACACTAAGATCCCAAGAAATCTCATGAAGGCATGCACCTTGTTCTGCCCAGTCCTTTCCGGCAGCAAGAGACACTGAATCTCTCCTGGCCCCAGGCCCTTCCTGAGTTCCCCCAGCTGGGGATCAAGCACAACAGTCCACACACCAGCCTGTTCTCAAGGATGCTGGTTCCACCCAGGCAGCAGCATCCAGCCCGGGACACCCTGGAACCAGAGGGTGAGGGGGCATCCAGACTACCTGCTCTGACTATCCCTACTCTCCTGCCCTCTCAGCAATTCTTACCCTGCTTCTTTTTCACTGTATTGATGGAGAACAAACAGGAACCCTTGCCTGAGACAAACGTTCCCCAGGAACATGGTGCATAAGAGGGACTGCTTGAAGTGGGAGTAGGGGGCCCAGAATCCACCGAGCTTTGCCCTCCTCAGCATCCACCCACCTTCCCGGCCACCCTCACAGCAGTTTCTAAGAGGCAGGGAAGCTCAGTGGTTAGGAGCATGGACTCTGGAGTCAGATAGCCCGGTTTTGCCAGTTTGTGTCTGAGTAAATCAGGCAAATTGAGGCACAGCTAAACCCCATTCTCTTATCTGTAAACTGGAGCTAGTGATAGTACTGGGTTGGCCGAAAAGTTCATTTGGGTTTTTCCATAAGATGCCATGGAAAAACCAAAACAAAATTTTGGCCAACCCATACCTGCCCCCTCTGACTATGGGGAAGAATCAGTGAGTTCATGCAGGTAAAGCACTTGGAACATGACCTACATGTGTTTAATTGTTTAATAAATCTTAGAGAAATAAATTTTTAAAGAAAAGCCTGAAGACCTCTTGTGCCACAGCAAAGAGTCAAGGGTTTCCATGTGGGTGGACCTGAGTCTGACTCTCAGCTTTACGATCAGATGCCACGTGTTTGAGGGCATACCCTCCCAGGGCCTCAGTTTCCACATCTGAGCAGTGGGTGGAACTCACTCACTCTAAGGACTGTGCACAGGATTCAGTGACCCAGCCCTGCTGAGAGTGAGCAGTGCTTGGCCCCTGTGTGGTCAGTAACTGTGTGTGCATCACCCCCACTGCTTCCCCGTGGCCCAGAAATCCAAGATCTCCACCTTCGAGAAGATGTGGGCCTTCATGAGCAGCAAACCTTCGGCGCTGGTGAAGAACAACGAGGAGGGCATCCAGCGGACGCTGACGGCCGACTACGCGCTGCTCATGGAATCGACCACCATCGAGTACGTCACTCAGAGGAACTGCAACCTCACCCAGATCGGGGGCCTCATCGACTCCAAGGGCTATGGCATCGGCACGCCCATGGGTGAGCACAGGGGCTGCAGACAGGAGGGCGGCGGGGGACAGAGGTGGGCAAGACCCCCAGGTTCACTCTTGCACACACGTGGCCTCCCACTCCCTCTCTCAGATCACCCCCTGAGCCTTGAAAGGGCTCAGCCCAGAAACAAAACGGCAGAGTCATAAGCCTCATGTGGTCAGCGCAGGCCTGAGCAGAGGAGACCCGGGGGCAGACACAGAGATGGGGGTCAGTTAAGGTCTTGCCTCCTCTCTCTGACTTCATCCCTGCTGAGGCAGCTCAGATACACTGGGCCTTCCAGAGGCCTGCGGGGACAGGGATTCATAGGCAAGACTCTCCACCCTGGATCCGTGGAGACATCATTGATGAATTAAAAGAGGGGCCTCCTGGCACTGGGGGTCCCCTTCAGAAGAGTGTGCTGAGAGGGCTAGTGACGGTGGCTAGCCCCTGCCAGGGTGTTGGCGGGGGCGCACAGACCGGCTGAAGGCCACTGATGGCCAGGGCCCCCTCTCCCCCACCCAGGCTCCCCGTACCGGGACAAGATCACCATTGCCATCCTGCAGCTCCAGGAGGAGGACAAGCTGCACATCATGAAGGAGAAGTGGTGGCGGGGCAGCGGGTGTCCCGAGGAGGAAAACAAAGAGGCCAGCGCCCTGGGCATCCAGAAGATCGGGGGCATCTTTATCGTCCTCGCCGCCGGGCTGGTCCTGTCTGTGCTGGTGGCTGTGGGCGAGTTTGTGTACAAGCTCCGCAAGACCGCAGAGCGAGAGCAGGTAAACCTCCAAGAACTGGAGCGGGCCTGGGGAAGGTACGGAACAGATCAGGGGCCACACTGGCTTCACACTCCTTAGGTGCCAGGGGCAAGGTGGTGTCCGATCCCACCCCTCCCCCCATAGCCCACTCTGCGTCCCATTCTCCAGGAAGCCCTACCAGCCCCATTCTGCACGCTTTCCCATCATGCTGGCTCCATGCTAGGCCATGCCCATCATCCCCAGCTGGACCACACACTAGCCTGGTCGGGTCTTCCTGCCTCCTCTCTTTCTCTCCACCAGCTGCTTTCCATACAGCAGCCAGTGCCCTGTTTAAAACTTAATTCGAACTATGTCGTTCCCCTGCATAAACCCCTCTAGGGTAATTGTGGATGCTTCGTGATGCTTACATAGGGGTTCATTATACTGTTCTCTTCACTTCTGCATATTTTTGGAAATTTCCATAATCAAAAGTTTAACAGAGAAAAAGAGTTAAGAGGGTTAACCCAAGCTTGCTAGGTTCACCCCCTCTGATTAATTCACGTGTGGTTGGGCAGTGGTTCTGGGTCCCAGTAGCAAATTGGAATCACAGGGAGAAAGTGTTTTAAGTGCTAATACCCTGGCCTCACTCCCAGAGACTATGTTTTAATTAGTCTGTGGTGGCCCCTGGGAATGGCTTCTTAAGAAAGTGTACGGAGTGATTTGAATGTGTACCTTGAGTGGAGGGCCAGTGGTCTGTGGGGAAGCTCTTCTCACAGGGAAGTTGAAAAGGAGACAGGACAAGTGTGGAAGGAGATTGCAGTTAAGTCTTCTGTATAAGATGCACTTACACATCCACCCAAAATTCAGTGGAGTCATTTCTAATCAGTAAGCCAGAGTGAGCAAAGAGGAAGGGCAAAGATAATTCTTGGTGTTCAAGTTCTCACAGGTGTGAGAAAAGGGACATGTTACCACATTGCTCAGGAGGAGTCCAAGAGTGTAAGTTTCTGGAAGGTAACTCTGCAGTATGGCCAGAGTCTTTAAAGGAGGCTACATGTTTTGATCAGTCAATTTCTACTTTTAGAAATGTACCCAATGGAAGTGGCCAAAACATGTGCAATTTTATTGACAAGAATGTTCATTGACGTGTTCATTGTAATGTGAAAAAAAATGTGAGAAAACCTAAATGTTCAATAATTGGGAATGGTTTTAAAAATTATGATTCATCTAAGAACAATCAAATCCTTTAGGTTACATTAGAATTACATTACAATTGAAATGCGCTCCAAATTCCACTAAAAAGCCTACAGGATCTAGTCCTTACCCACCTCTCCAGCTTCCTCTTTCCCACTCTCCCCTCTCTTACTCTGCTCCACACACACTGGCCACGTTTTTAGTCCCTAACCAGCCAAGCACATTTCTGCCTTAGGGCCTTTGCACATGCTGTTCCAGCACCCTGCACTGTGCTTCTCCCAGAGCCCCATATTCTTAGAGTCTTCTGGTCATCAGCTGAAGCTCAAGTAGTCTTTCCCACCTATCCCCACTCCCCACCCAACTCTATCCCATTTCAATGCTTTATTCTCTTAATAGTTATCTCTTTCTGAAACTATTTATTTGTTCACATGTATATTATCTGTTTCTATCCCATCATCAGTGTTCCCTGAGCGCTAGGACCTTGTCTGTATTTTTCACTGCTCTGTTCCTAACACCTAGAACATCAGTGCCTGGCACAGAGTTCAGCTCAGTTCAGTTCAGTCGCTCAGTCATGTCCAACTCTTTGTGACCCCATGGACTGCAGCACACCAGGCCTCCCTGTCCTTCACCAACCCCAGAGTTTACTCAAACTCATGGCCATTGAGTCAGTGATGCCATCTGACCATCTCATCCTCTGTCATCCCCTTCTCCTCCCGCCTTCAATCTTTCCCAGCATCAGGGTCTTTTCAAATGAGTCAGTTCTTCGTATCAGGTGGCCAAAGCACTGGAGTTTCAGCTTCAACATCAATCCTTCCAATGACTATTCAGGACTGATTTCCTTTAGGATGGACTGGTTGGATCTCCTTGCAGTCCAAGGGACTCTCAAGAGTCCAACAGTTCAAAAACATCAATTCTTCAGCGCTCAGCTTTCTTTATAGTCCAACTCTCACATCCATACATGACCACTGGAAAAACCATAGCTTTGACTAGACGGACCTTTGTTGACAAAGTAATGTCTCTGCTTTTTAATGTACTGTCCAGGTTGGTCATAACTTTTCTTTCAAGGAGCAAGCATCTTTTAATTTCATGGCTGCAGTCACCATCTGCAGTGATTTTGGAGCCCAAAAAGAAAAGTCGGACACTGTTTCCACTGTTTCCCCATCTATTTGCCATGAAGCGATGGGACCAGATGCCATGGATCTTAGTTTTTTGAATGTTGAGCTTTAAGCCAACTTTTTCACTCTCCTCTTTCACTTTCATCAAGAGGCTCTTTAGTTCTTCTTCACTTTCTGCCATAAGGGTGGTGCTATCTGCATATCTGAGGTTCTTGATATTTCTCCTGGCAATCTTGATTCCAGCTTGTGCTTCATCCAGCCCAGCAATTCTCATGATGTACTCTGCATATAAGTTAAATAAGCAGGGTGACAATATACAGCCTTGACGTACTCCTTTTCCTATTTGGAGCCAGTCTGTTGTTTCATGTCCAGTTCTAACTGTTGCTTCCTGACCTGCATACAGATTTCTCAAGAAGCAGATTGGGTGGTCTGGTATTCCCATCTCTTTAAGAATCTTCCACAGTTTGTTGCGATCCACACAGTCGAAGGCTTTGGTGTAGTCAATAAAGCAGAAATAGATGTTTTTCTGGAATCCTCTTGCTTTTATCAATGATCCAACAGATGTTGGCAATTTGATCTCTGGTTCCTCTGCCTTTTCTAAATCCAGCTTGAACATCTGGAAGTTCACGGTTCACATACTGTTGAAGCCTGGCTTGGAGAATTTTAAGCATTTCTTTACTAGAGTATGAGATGAGTACAATTGTGTGGTAGTTTGAACATTCTTTGGTATTGGAATGAAAACTGACCTTTTCCAGTCCTGTGGCCACTGCTGAGTTTTCCAAATTTGCTGGCATATTGAGTGCAGCACTTTCACAGCATCATCTTTCAGGATTTGAAATAGCTCAACTGGAATTCCATCACCTCCACTAGCTTTGTTCGTAGTGATGCTTCCTAAGGCCCACTTGACTTTGCACTCCAGGATGTCAGGCTCTAGGTGAGTGATCACACCATTGTGGTTATCTGGGTCATGAAGATCTTTTTTGTACAGTTCTTCTGTGTATTCTTGTCACCTCTTCTTAATATCTTCTGCTTCTGTTAGGTCCATACCATTTCTGTCCTTTTTTGTGCCCATCTTTGCATGAAATATTCCCTTGGTATCCCTAATTTTCTTGAAGAGATCTCTAGTCTTTCCCATTCTATTGTTTTCCTCTATTTCTTTGCATTGATCACTGAGGAAGACTTTCTTATCTCTCCTTGTTATTCTTTGGAACTCTGCATTCAAATAGGTATATCTTTCCTTTTCTCCTTTGCTTTTCATTTCTCTTCTACTCACAGCTATTTGTAAGGTCTCATCAGACAACCATTGCCTTTTTGCATTTCTTTTTCTTGGGGATGGTCTTGATCCCTGTCTCCTGTACAATGTCATGAACCTCCGTCCATAGTTCTTCAGGTACTCTGTCTATCATATCTAATTCCTTGAATCTGTTTCTCACTTCCACTGTATAATCATTAAGGGGTTTGACTTAGGTCGTACCTGAATGGTCTAGTGGTTTTCCCTACTTTCTTCAATTTAAGTCTGAATTTGGCAATAAGAAGTTCATGATCTGAGCCACAGTCAGATTCTAGTCTTGTTTTTGCTGACTGTATAGGGCTTCTCCATCTTTGGCTGCAAAGAATATAATCAATCTGATTTCAGTGTTGACCATCTGGTGATATCCATGTGTAGAGTCGTCTCTTGTGTTGTTGGAAGAGGGTGTTTGCTATGACCAGTGTGTTCTCTTGGCAAAACTCTATTAGCCTTTGCCCTGCTTCATTCCGTATTCCAAGGCCAAATTTGCCTGTTACTCCAGATGTTTCTTGACTTCCTACTTTTGCATTCCAGTTGCCTATAATGAAAAGGACATCTTTTGGGGGTGTTAGTTCTAGAAGGTCTTGTAGGTCTTCATAGAACCATTCAACTTCAGCTTCTTAAGCATTACTGGTCAGGGCTTGGATTACCGTGATACTGAATGCTTTGCCTTGGAAATGAACAGAGATCATTCTGTCGTTTTTGATACTGCATCCAAGTACTTCATTGGACTCTTTTGTTGATCATGATGGCTACTCCATTTCTTCAAAGGGATTCTTGCCCACAGTAGGAGATATGATGGTCATCTGAGTTAAATCCACCCATTCCAGTCCATCTTAGTTCACTGATTCCTAGAATGTCGACGTTCACTCTTGCCATCTCCTGTTTGACCACTTTCAATTTGCCTTGATTCATGGACCCAACATTCCAGGTTCCTATGCAATATTGCTCTTTACAGCATCGGACTTTACTTCTATCATCAGTCACATCCACAACTGGGTGTTGTGTTTGCTTTGGCTCCATCTCTTCATTATTTCTGGAATTATTTCTCCACTGATCTCCAGTAGAATATTGGGCACCTACTGACCTGGGGAGTTCATCTTTCCGTGTCACATGGACTACAGCCTTGTATAACTCAATGGAACTATGAGCCATGCTGTGTAGGGCCACCCAAAACAGACAGATCATGGTGGAGAGCTCTGACAAAACATGATCCACTGGAGAAGGGAATGGCAAACCACTTCAGTATTCTTGCCTTGAGAACCCCACGAACAGTATAAACAGTATGAAAATGGCACAGAGTAGGTCTCGGTACATAGTTGCAGAATGAAGAGGGGAGGTAAGGAGGGAAGATGTCCTGCATTTAGTAGAGGAGCAAGAGGAAGCTTGGTGAGGTCACACGGAGGGTAAGAGACAGAATTCAAAGCCAAGTCCTCGTTCCCCAGTACCATATGACCTAACTACAACCTATCTGAGTGCTGATGCCCAGGCCTCCCCGGGCAAGTTGAGGCATTGACAGCCTGCTGCCTTCTCGACAAGCCATGGGACAGCCTCTGGCAGCTGGTCTCATAGAAGCCACTGCCATCAGATACCTGTGGGCAGTGCTGCACTTGAGCTGTCTCTCTTGGATGCCCACAGGGACCCAAGCCAGCAAAAGCCCTACAGGGACTGCCTTCCCAGTGAGAAATCTGTACTAGACTTTCCTGAATGGGAGCAAAGTGACTCCTCCCTTCAATGGGAACCCCTTTCACAGAGGTTATCCATATATTCATCAAGTGTTTCTTAAGCCCTGACTCTGAGCCAGGCCTAGAGCTGGAGGCTGGGCTCATAGGATGAAACTGCTGGTTCCTGCCCTCAGAAGCTAGTGGAGAAAAGTCAGGCAGGTGAACTACTCAGACTTTAATGTGCATGCCAGTCAGAACCACAGTTTGTTCATCAGTAAAATGGGGCTAAGATGATATCACCTTAGATTCCAACAAGGACGTGATGCTTTCTGGGCTGCTCTCCAAACTACCTGGGCTTCCCTAGTGGTTCAGTGGTAAAGAACCCACCTGCCAATGCAAGAAATGAGGTTCAATCCCTGGGTTGGAAAGATCCCCTGGAGAAGGAAATGGCAACCCACTCCAGTATTCTTGCCCAGGAAATCCCATGGACAGAGGAGCCTGGCAGTCCATGTGGTTGCAAAAGAGTTGGACACAACTTAGCGACTAAACAACAACAACTCACACTAATCACCTTGCAGTGGGCAGAGGGCGGGTGGCGAAAAGGTGTGAAGGAAACCTGGAGGCCTTAGCACAGGCTCTGGGAGGAAGGGGAGGAGTTGGCTGGAGTTCCATGGCCAGGCCTCACCCCTGTGCTCCTTTCCCTCCCACCCCCGACCCCAGCGTTCCTTCTGCAGCACCGTGGCTGACGAGATCCGCTTCTCCCTTACCTGCCAGCGTCGGGTCAAGCACAAGCCACAGCCTCCCATGATGGTCAAGACTGATGCCGTCATCAACATGCACACATTCAATGATCGCCGGCTTCCAGGCAAAGACAGCATGACCTGCAGCACATCATTGGCCCCCGTGTTCCCCTAGGCACAGGTGGGGTGGGGACCGCCGGCCTGGGGGCAGGGTGGAGGAAAGCAAAGGAGACTGGAAGAACATCCCCAAGCCCCACACTGGACTTGGGGACCAGAGCTGCTGCCTGCCTGTTGGGCCAAGAGCCCTCTGCCCTTACCTACCAGGAAACCAGCAGGCCCCCAGGCCAGCTGCTTGGGCTTCACCCTCCTCTTGTTTCTTCTATGGGTTTCTAAAGCTGCCAGCCAAGACAGCCAAGGCCAAAGGAAGCACATGCCTCTCTCAGGCCAAATTCACCTGCCCCTCAACTCTCTTCTATAGTCAGAAGTTTCTACCATGGCCCTGCAGGGGCCAAAGAAAACAGGAAACAGCTCTCATGTTGCCGCTCCTTCCCCACGAGGGCAGGCCTCCTGGAACTTGACTATGAGACCAGAGACACAGACCTTGGGTACCGAAAAGGATGTTATCGTTTGGCTGCCGATGGGAGCTGAAGCTGGAGGACAGCCACCCCACATGCCTGGTCAGAAGGAAGAACTCATCCCCCAGGGGCTGCTCACATGGTCCTCATCTCCTGGACTTGACACCACCCATGGTGGAGCCCCTGTTTGGGCAAAGTTAAAGGCAGGAGCCTCGCAGGGAAAAAGAGGAGTTTGGAGTCTGGGAGAGAGGAGGATGCACAGAGAATGCCAATTTGAATTCTTCCGGACAATGTCCCAAAGGGTCCCGCTCCTCTAGAAGGTCTCTAGGAGTGGGAGAGTGGTCGGAGCAAATTCTCCGCCCTATTGTGACCGGAGGAGAAAGGACCCGCGGGATCTCTCGCAAAGGATGCCCGGAGACTTGGCCAGAGGAACAGTGGATTCCATGGAAATCCCACAGGCCCTTGAGCCATTGGATTTTATTTTGCTGGTTTCCAAGCTGTTTTCTAAACCCCGGTGGCATTAGGACGCTTGAGCTCTTTGCCATCTACTCTTCAGCAACTCCCCATTCCTGGCCAGTTGACCTTGACCGTTTTCTGTCATCATGGAAGGAGGAAAGTAGCCTAGATTGAAGTGAACATTGTCACCTTCCTCCAAGGAGGATCAAGTCCATGGCACAGGCTCACTTTGGGGTAGATGGGGAAAGCTGGATTGGGGGGCGCTTAAAGAACTCCATGCCTCCTGGACTTGTCAAACCTGAAGATGCCCCCCAGAGAAAGAAAATTTCCAGGGAGCAGAATAGCCTCCCTGGTAGAGGCCCCTGGAATGGGGAGGCTGAAGCTGCCTCCTGGAGGATTAACCAAAGACCCCACACAGAGATACAAGGTTGTGGTAGCCCCTGGTCTCTTGTCCAGAGGAGCTGGGACCTTGTGGGGTTTGGGGGTTCAGCAGAGGAGGTGCAGCGAGGGGTGGGCCAGGTGATATGTGGGTTCCAGCCAGCTGGGACAGATACTCTAGGTCTGAGATGTAAGATTCTGGGAGGAGAATGAGACGTGGAGGGATTAGGAACAAAGTGTCCTTAAAGAGAGCATGATGAGGCCAGCAAGGCTGCCCATGGCCAAGGGCAGAGGGCAGGCTTTGTGCCAGGGAAAGGGGGCTAGAAATCTGTACAGAGACCAGGAGACAACAGCCACCCACCCCCTGCCACTCTTCTGCTTCTGCTTGGGACCCTGGTTAAGAAAAGAGCCACATTTAGGTCTCAAGAACCTTCTCAGCTGGGGTGAAGGGTAATCTCTAACTCTCCTCAGGAGTCCCAAAGCAGGAGAGCACAGTGGACGCATGTAATAACTATCGTCCCTTCTCCAAACTGGGCCAAACCAGCTAGTTCTCAGGGCCACAGCAGTTCTGACAGGCTGTGAGCACTGGAGGTGGGAGAAGAGGGATGGAATGCCACGTGGCCAACACGCATCATGATAGGAAAAGCCATGCTGTTGTGAGCTCCTGGATGTAGGAATGTATGTGTGTCTGTGTGTGCGTGCACATATATGTGTATCTTCGTATGTCTGATCTTTGGGGGCTGGGCATGAAGGATAAATGAGGGCATGTAACAGAGTCCTGGGCATGCAATAATAGGAGAATCCTTTGGGTTCTGATATGTGTGTGTGTGCACGTGTGTGTGAATTTTGGGTGAAGGAGATAAATCTGGAAAAGCAGCAGGACCCCATACATGTAAAAACAGGAGAAGCCATGCCATATTGGGGTTCTGGTGAGTATACATATGTATACATATGTGAACAACTGTGTATGCTTGTGTGTGTGTGTGTGTGTGCACGCGCGCGCTTTTGTGCACCTAATGGCAGAGGGTGGAGGACAAGATAAAATATGTTTTAATGGAGAAGCTACTGCTGCTGCTAAGTTGCTTGAGTCATGTCCGACTCTGTGCGACCCCATAGACGCCAGCCCACCAGGCTCCCCCGTCCCTGGGATTCTCCAAGCAAGAACACTGGAGTGGGTTGCCATTTCCTTCTCCAATGCATGAAAATGAAAAGTGAAAGTGAAGTCACTCAGTTGTGTCCGACTCTTCGCAACCCCACGGACTGCAGCCCACCAGGCTCCTCTGTCCATGGGATTTTCCAGGCAAGAGTACTGGAGTGGGGTGCCATTGCCTTCTCCAATGGAGAAGCTAAATAAGTTTAAATGGAGAAGCCATGTCATCCAGGGGTCTGTCTATGAGCACATGTGCATGTGTGTGTGCAGTGGAGGGAACTAGACCGGTGCACAGCACAAGGGAGTGCATGTTGTATGTGAGGAGCCACGTGGGCCTGGAGTTCATGTGTATGTGTTCACATATGTGTGTTCAAACGTGCACATATGTTCCAGCTCACAATAGGAGCAGAGATGGACAATCAGGAAGGGAACTAGAGTCTGGGTAGACTTCTGCCATGGAGAGAGGTCATTTGTCACAAAGATTTGCTGAGATTACATAGGCCTGGGGAGACTGGCCAAGTAGGGAGGAAACTCTTTAGGGACCCACAGCTTGTGACTCCTTTGCTCTCTGTGGAGTGTCCTATTTGAAGGGAAAATGACTGTTTTGGGCAATTTCCAGATAACCAGATTCTGATGAAGGTATTTGCCAATTTTTTCTCACCAATCACAGACATGAGCCACTCTCTTTCTTTATCTGGTCTACTTTCATAGCACACGCCCATGTCCATGTTCGTATTACACACTCGACCGTGTGTGTGCTTTTGTGTGTGACACGCCATGAATGTGTCATTTCTTCTGAGGCTATGCACATATATAGACTGTGATGGCAGGAAGACTAGGAGGTGGTGGGGTAGGAAGAACGTCATCAAAGGAGGGGAGGAAGGTGGAACTCAGTGGCACAATTCCATTAGGGAAATCCCCTGAAAGGGACTGAAAGTATTTCTCAAGTCCTACATGGAGATGGGAGGACACGCAGCCTGATATCGCCTTCCATTCGAGCCTTACGTCCGTGTGTGGATAATGGCTCCAACTCTGCCTGATGACCTGTGTTTGTCTCCGAGACCAGCCCAGCATTCAGAGTGCAGCGGAGGTCGCTTCTCTCGGAATGTGAGCTCTGTCCCAGGGGACGGAGGTGCTGCTGCGTCTTGGGGTGGGAGCCAGGGAACTATTCCCAGCGAGGTGGGCCAAGTGGAAATAACATTCAGGCCCACCTGCCCGCGGGCGTGGATCTGAGCCATGGCGAGTGCGCGCCAACCTGCCCGCGGGCGTGGATCTGAGCCATGGCGAGTGCGCGTGCGCACACACGGAGGCACTGAGGTCATGGCAGCTCAACACTGGTTTGAATAGAGCGGAGGATGGGACTGGCCCAAGCAGGCACTGGACTGTTCCTGTCCAGCACATATCGGCCCTGAAGAGAAGAGCACCCCTACCTTCCACCTCCATCCCCCACCCCAAAACGCCAGTGCCTCCCCTCAGCCTGCTCCAACTGGCCAGATTGAGGGGCAGCGCTGGATACACACACACCTTGCCAAGGCCCTGGGGTTGGGGCCACGAGGCCTCCTTTTCTCTCTCCCCTTGACCTGTTACTGGTCCATCTTCTGTGGACAGATAAGAAAAACCTGAGAACTTTGTCACCATTCAGTGGGCCCCACGCTGGGCATGTGTCTCAAGACAGGTAAGGCCCCCTTGGCGAAGGGGCTGACTCTGAGTCTCTGAAGGGTGGGAGCACCTCCCCTGCTCACAGCCAAGACTCTGTCTCCACTAGCCGAGCCCACGGGTTCCCCACAAGGCCCCAGGCATGGGCAGAGGGCAAGTCCAGCCCTGGATGGAGGAGGGCTCTGGCAGTGGAGAGAAGGCTCCACGTGGTTAGAAGTCACTCCCTCCCTAAGCCCCAGGAAAGCAGAAGTCAGACACAGGCACCCGCTCACCCAGAACAGTGGGAAGCTCCCTCCCCGACATCTCCCAGGTGGGCGTGCCATGTGTGGGCTGGCGGCTGTGGCTTCATCACTCAGCATGAAGCCCATCCCTTCCCAGACCCTTCCCAGCTCTCTGCTCCGGCCCACATCTCTGGTCCCATGTGGACAGTCACCTGGGAAGGCCTTAGCAATCTGGACAAACAGCTATATGGACTTAACCTCTGAGATAGGCCCAGCCCCGTGGACAGACTCAAGAAGTACGCCCAGCTCTGTAGATGGGCCTCTGGACTAGACCCATCTGGAAAAGCCCCAGGCTGGGAGGACCCATCTGGAACGGGCCCCAGTAGAAGGTCCTGCCCTCAGTCCTCCGGCCAGCCTGAATGGAGCCTTCCTCTCTGTCCTGGCTTTGCCCAGGAGTTAGAAGTTCAGAGCTGAGGCCATACATGAAAGTCACAAAACTGTTTTTGGTAGAAGGTTAAAGTTCTGTACAGTATATATATGAATGTAAAAAGATATATATATATGCTGTATATATATATATATGCACAGTGTATATATGACCTGTAGCCCATGTGTACACGCACCCCTCCCCGCACGTCTGCACACAGAGTGTACATTACCCAGCCAGTGTGGGTGGGGACCAGGTGAGCGGCGGGGGCTGCAGCTGCAGAGTCTGGGATGGAGGCTGCTTGTGGCAGGGGCTGTGAAGAGCCCTGTGGGGGACGGGAAGGGCCCATGCACGTCAGAGCTGCAGAACCTGAGGAGCAAGGGAGAACCGAGGGGCTGGTGGATAGGCCTCCTGAGGACGACAGGAGTGGTCCAAGGGCCTTGTCTGCATCTGAGAGGCTCTGAGGATTCTCGGGCCTCTGTCTGGGGGGCAGTGTCGTACAGTACTGGGCTCCTGAACCAATATGACAGCTGCAGTCCCAAGGCAGTTAGCAGGGAGCTGGAAGGGCTGGGAAAGAGGGGGCCACTCGCTGGACCAGCTCTCAATACCTGTCTGCCCAGCCTCCAGGGATGCTCCACCTGGAATACCCTAGAAGGCTGGAGTATGGCAGAGGCCATTGTCTCACATTCTCAACCATACACAAAGACAACCCAGCTCCCAGCTAAGAAAAACTCTTTCAGGAGAACGGCCCCCTGGGTATTGCCAGCATGCCAGTCCAATATCCCAGCCCCTGTCTTCTAGAACAGACTTCAAATCACCCCGCAGCATCTCTATTTTACAGATCAAAACTCTGAGGCCTCCAGATGTAAGAAAACAGCTGTGGACCCAGCAATTCCAGCCATGAGTTTGTCCCACCCCAGACAATCTCCCCAGCCCCATTTGACCGCAAGGTCAGCTGTCAGGGAGTGACAGGGGAGCCAGAGATGTGAGCAGAGCAGTGACAGGAGGTGAAAGAGGGGAAGCCCAGAAGGCAGTCTGAGCACAACCTCGTGCCATCTGTCTGCCCCCTCTCCCCTGCCACACCTCCCCTGCAGGGCAGTTGGCATAGAGCCTGGCCCCGCCCCTGCGGTACCTGCAGACCTCCGTCCCTACCACACTCGGATCCGTCTGTTCTTTCCCTTCTAACCCTTCAGCGAGTGGTTCGGCTCCATCACCGGCGAGAGCATCTCTGGACCACGTGGGAAAGGGTCTGGAGTGGACTTCCGTGTGGTCAGCGGTCTGCCCTCTGCTTCAGCCCCATGCGTCAGACTGGTCTGCACTTAACTCTGGGTCTGCCTCTGTTTGGGGTCCTGACCGGAGCATACCAGAACCCAGCCTCCTGAGGATGGGCCTGTCCTGACTCCAGGACAGGAACAAGAGGCTCCAGGGGCCCCCTTGCCACTGTGCTCCAAGCCCCCAGCTCACCTCTGCCTGGGCCAGCTTCCTGGCTGTGCCTCCCACGATGGGGACTTGGGTTCCCAGCCCCTTGGTGAAGCCCCAAAACAGCACCAATGTGAGACCCCTGGCCTGTCCCACCACCCAGACCAGAGTGCCTGGACGCCCTCCCAATCCCACTAAACATAGTTCCCACACACTGGTCTCTGGGCCATTCAGGGGATGCCCTTTGTGGACATGCAGAATTTCTATGAATATAGTTTTTTGTAAACATTTTGTAACAATTTGGGTTTCATAGTAACTGTGTTACTTGCCAATCATTCTAGGCTGATGTAAATAAATTTCCAAACAAATCTGATTATTTTCCTTTTTAAGACACTGTGATATATCAAAGTGCACAGTTTGCTGTATGAAGTAATATGGTTTTAAATTTTAAATAAAGAAATGTTTCTAGAAAACAGGGCCCTCTTCAGATGCGTTTTCTGCTTCTCTTGTCTCTTTAGAACCAGAGGGTCCTGAAGGTGTGCCATCTTCACCCAAGGTGGACTGTGTCCTGGGCAGGGGCCCCTGGGGGTGAGCAGGTGGGTGACTCCAACCCAGGCTCCTGGTCCGCATTTCAGATGTTTACATGGGACATCAGTATTGACATCATCTGACCTTCATCTTCCCTTCTCTTGGGCACATTCCTCTCCGTCTCCTCTCCATCCCATAGCTGCCTTCAAAGTTGCCACGACCCTGTGTAATCCTGTCCCTTTGGCAACAGCTGAGGAAGTGAGGTAAGCCTCTTATCCAGAGTTGGCCAATCAGAGGTTTTGCCTGAGCTTTTTCAAACTAGAAATTAGAGAGTGCTCAGTCGGTTACTCTTGGGTGATGGAAACTGTACACATAATAAAGGGTTCAGGACAGGACACTAAGCAGGAAGAGGCTGAATACAGATGTTTACAAAACCAGTGAAAGATAAGGGAGCAAGGACATGCTGGGCTTCCAGTGGCTCTCAGAATACAGAAGTGACCCACCAGAGGAGCGACCCCTTCAAGACTGGGAGGCAAAACACACCAGACAACTATGCCCTCAATGTCAAGGCCTCCTTTCCCTTTGACCTTGGTCATCTCACCCTACCCAGAACCCTCCTGCTCCAAGCTCTGAAGACCCAGGCCCAATACAACAGCAGCACAGAGCTGGACCTGTCCCCATTTAACCCTTCACCTGCCCTATCTGAAATGCTTATGAATTCCACCTCTCACTGCACTGCCCTATTCCTCTGTCTTATCCAGCCCCAGAATGTGTAGGTTGGAGTGGACACAGATCACTCAGCATCCCTCTGCTTAGGTCTGATGACAAGCCCCACCAAGCAGTACAATCAAGGAGGCCGGGTTGAACTTGCTAAGTTCTGCCCACCCCCACCCCTACCCCCACCCCCACCCCACCACCGCTGTGTCTTCTTCAAGCTTCAGTCTCCTTCCCTGCAGAGAGGAGAGGCTAAGATCCGCCTCCCAAGGTTGTCATAGGGATTCAATGACATTGTAGCTGCCTTGCACTGCTACAGCTTGTCATTTTCTCATGGAGGGAAAGTAACAAATGACCGGACCCCTCCCCAAATATTCCAAGAGTCAGAGTAGCCCAGGAACAGAGAAATCAAAGATGGCCAAATACTCACCTTTGAGTAACTTCAAAGAGGTGGGTTCTTGTCTCAAATCCAAAACATCTGGAAGGACACATGATCCCATCACCCCTCCACCACTTCCTCAGTTAGGCCCAAGATTCACAGGCTGGGGGAGGGAAATGGGAGAGGGACGGCCAGACAGAAACAGAGTCACGTGCGGAGGGCTGCCCAGGTTGCCGGTGCTAGCCAGCTCCAGGGGGTGGACCCTAGTCTCCACCTGCACAAAGCTGGTACGGACCTGGGGACATGTGCCAGGCTAGAACATCCTTCTCAGCACCTCCAGAAAGACAGCTTCCTAAGCAGCCAGATGATGCCCCCTGGCCATCTTGCATGAGTGAAGAGCCATTTGTAGCCTGAGAGCTCCCCAGTCCATGTGGCTGAGTCCTCTTTTATTGAATCAGGAAATCAGAGCTTTGTCCTGAATACTTAGAGGGAGGGTGGTGGTGTGTTGAAGCACCTCCGCACTTCAGGCCAAGTGAGACTGGACTAGAGGTTTCCCTCTGAGTCGTGGAGAAGTCCCTCTCCACTGTTTTATTCATCACCGTCATCGTTACTGTGGTGGTGGTTGTCACTTCTGCTTCCCAGGCGCTCGTCAGGAAGCCCTGGTGTCTTGGAGTTGATAGGCCAGGATGGTTCTGGAGCAGGTTCTGCTTAGGCTCCTTTTGGGCCTCTAGGTCTGGGGAAGTCCCATCCTGGATAACTATACCCTCGGTGTCAAGGGCTCCCTTCCCTTTGACTCTGGTCATTTCACCCTGCCCAGAACACAGAGGTCTGAGACCCCTCGAGCTGGCTTTCACCTCCTATAGGTCCCTACCATCCTCCAGGTCAGGGACACACCCTCCCCCCTGACATTTCCCACGGCAAGGGCCTCCGATCACTCATGTCCAGAATCAGGGACGGGCTTCAAGGCCCTTCTGCCACCTTAATTTGAGCAAGTGATCTTGGACCATTCACAAACCTTAGCTTCTCTCCTATACAGTGTGAATGTCCATTTTGACTGCTTCAGGGAGCTCATGTAAGAATGAAAGAAAAAGCTCCCATGAAAGCACAGGTTAAGTGTGAGGCATCAGGCTCACCATCTGTGAGGGTCCTCCGCTCCTCTGTCAGTCTCCCCTTCTCCCACAGCTGCCCCAGCGCCCAGGTCCAGCTGAAGTGAGCAGGAAGGGTTCAAGGACCAGGCACTCCTGGGGCTGCAGGTTGCCATTCCAAGAATCAGGCTGGGGCCAGGGCATTCAGCTCCCCCGGGGCCTTGATGGCACTTCCTTGGGAAACAGAAGCTGAGTGTTTAAGAAGCATCTGTCATTATGGAAACAAAGTTGCCAGGCCATTTTTTCTTTTACTATTTTTACTGCCGTTTCATTATCTTATGCAAATGAGGCCGCTGATGAAGCCTTTCTGCAGGGTGGCCCATGCTGGGACCAGCTCCACCAAGGGGATTTATTGCCTGCCTCAGCCTCCAGACTGGATCTGGGATGAGGAAGCCCTGTGGAGATGGCTTCCAGAGCAGCTGCCCCGCCCTGGAACACAAGACTTCCTGCCAGACAAGCCCCCAGGTCCTGCCTCTGTCCTAGGAGAGCCCTGGTCCTTTATTTCCAAAGACGTAAGTGTCAGCTCAGCCTGGGCCAGGACTCTGTCCCCACTTCCTCAATAGCTGGGACTCCTTGAAGACAGAGTTGCCAGTACCCAGCGGGATGCAAGGGAAATGATGGGAAGCAACTGGGGCTCCATCCCTCTAGGAGCTCTGGGAACAGCATATAATAAGCAACTCAGTCTCCCATTCAAGGAAAAGAGAGCTGGGCGAGGTACACCTTGACCTGGTCTCAGCTGGTCTCTGGAGGCTGGCATCGCACACGTTTCTGGCATGCCCCAGGTGTAAGGTGGGCTCTGGGGTAGGATAAAGTCTCAGAGAAAGCAGTGCAGGTGGTGGCAACTGATAACTGGGTGGTAACTGTGCAAGGGCAGCAGATATGTGTAAGACAGTGCCAGCATCTGCTATGACCCCATTTTAGAGACAAAAGGCCCAAGGCTCAAAGCAGCCAGATAACTGGCCCACACTCCAGGGCTGTCTGCCTCCCCAGCTCAAGGATCCACAGTCGCTTACTATCTCCTGACTCTTTGCCCCTTCCTCACACATTTCCTCCCAGCTTGAAGTGTGCTGGCCAAGCTCACGTTCTTCCCGGGGAGTCCAGAGGCTCCCGGGTGTGGGGAGAATTTCCCCTGAGAGTGCCCATCCTCTGTCCAGTCCCTCTGGCCCCAAACTTTCCCTTTTAGTGTACCATGAGGACCAGCCTCCCCTCCTTCTGCCTAATTTAGTCCTGGAGACTCTCTCAAGTCTAATAAGGCATGTTCAGGCACCAGAGCAGGTCAAGCCTTCAATAAGAGCCTTCTGAACTATGTGGGAACTTCCCTCTATGAGGTGGTCTAACTCAGCCCATACTTCCCAAGAGTTGCGCATCGATGAAATGATGTGAAAAGTCAGGAGTTTCTCAGCCTCGCTCACCTGAAGTCGGTGTGGAGGGAATAAGGTCACAGCAGTTGCCGTAACCCAAATGTCACTGGCTCTGCGCCCTCTTGCATTACCTTGACTTCCAGTCCCCCACAAAATCTAAAGGAAAGGTGCCCCCTGCACTCAGAATCATCTCTCATCTGAGGACCAGAGGTTAAGAGCTCTTAGTGCTCAGCTCTTTCTTTTCCAGGAGAAGCTGTCATTAATAATAAAATAATAACAATAACAACAACAATAATAATAACACATTCTAGCTACCTGAGCAACAACTCCAGACCTGGGACAGTGTTCAGCAGTTTGCATATCTCATCTTATAGAATTCTCACCATAACCCTATGAGCTAGGAGTTATTGTCCCCATTTTACAGATGTGGAAACTGAGGCCAAGAGAAGTAGGATAACTCACCCACAATTACCCAGTCAGTACCAGAATGAGGCTTTTCAGCTGGGACCTTCACATCATAGATTTAATAAATGAGTGAATAACTAAATGAATGAGTGAATCAGAAAGCAGTCAATAATCAATGGTGTTTAGAGACACTGGGGAACTTTCCTACTTATAGAAAAATAATCCAAACTTGATTGGGCCAAAAATGAGAATTACTAATTACAGCCGCTCACAGGAACGACCTACCATTTATGCCTAATTGCAGTGCAGTCCAATAACAATTATGCACATCAATAAATGTGTCAGATTAACTTGGGTGTAAGCTTTATTTGATTGCAACACTAAAGCTGGTGGTGGCTCAGACTTGGGAGGCTGTGGCCCATCCTTGGAAGCCCATGGTCCCTTCTGGATGCAAGGTTGGTGATAGAGGGGAAGTGGGAGGTGGGGGCAGAGAGGAACAGATCTCTTCTCTGCCGTGGCAGGTCTGTTCTGGCAAGCTCGGGAAAAATAGTTTGGCAGGGGGTCTTTGTGGGGCACACAACATCACAAAGCCTCCCCTCCCTCCCTCAATGCCAAAGGCAGCTTCCTAATTAGAACATCCATAACCCTCAGCATCTGCTCCAAGAGAATTCAGCTGCTCTAAGATGGAGAAGTCCATTAACTTTATTGCAAAAACGTCGGACGTGCTTTTAGACAGAGGATCACTGCCAAGTGAGATAAACTGCCAGGACCTGCCAGGGGACAGGCCAGAACTTCCTGCGGTCCCCATTTGGGTCCTCCTGACTGCCTCCTCTCCCTAGCCAGTGCCCTGGGTGGGACTGCAGCCTCCTGGGAGGCTGGAGCTGGGGAAACTGTGAATTTCAAATGCAGGTGCAGTCTGGGCACGCTGGCTTTCCCCATGCAATTCACAGCCTGCTGGATGGCAGCGCCAGAATTGGCACCATCTAACTCCCAGAATGCACCAGGAGCCCACTCCACGGTCGGGCCCCTCATTCCTGCGTCAGCAGGAGTTGGATTTGTTGGTGTCCTTGGGAGCAGTGGAGCAAGGTGGCTAAGAACGGGCTTTGGAATTAGATATTCCTGGGGCTGAATCTCGATTTTGCCACTTAGGAGTCACTGTGTGACCTTGCAATAGTGGCTTAATGTTCTGAGACTCCATAGTCACCTCTCGGAGGGTTAGACAAGATGATGCTGGGAACCTTCAACTCGGTGCCTGTCACGCAGCAAGGGCTCTACAAACAAGAGTATCCCTGCCAGGTCTGTAGTGTGGAAATGGAGAGGAAACCAAAACCCTGAAAGTGTGTCAGGGAAGGGAGTAAACACCAAATACCAAGATGGTCCTGGTGTCTAATCCCAGCTCTGCCCTATGCTTTGTTAGCCTAGCCCCTCAGTTTCCTCATCTGTAAAATGGGATTGATGGTCCCTGCCCTCCTTTCCCCAAAGGAGAATTAGAAAGACGTGAAAGTACTTGGAGGCCGCTAAAGGGATATTCAAAAGTGCCACTTTATTGCTCCTGTTACTCTGGTTGTCAACCTAATGTCTAGTGCTCGCCCCGGACCCACCAGGCCTGAGGCTGGCTGTGCCCCAGCCTGGAATTCATCTCTGCCTCAGTACCCCATGCCACAGCCCTCCTGCCTTGTCCTGGGCGGCACGGTTCTCCACAGGGAACAACCACAGAGCTCCCAGGCTTTGCAAACGTCTTGCCAAGTAGGCCTCCTGGGCGTCCTTTCTCAGATTCAGATCGTTCTTAATATGAATAATTAGCAGAAACAATCCGAGTGGGAGGCGGCAGCCATAGCAATCGACCCCCATGATTTCCGAGCCACGGGGAGAGCCCAATTTCGCTCCAATCCGGATGCTGTAAATTCCCATCAAGCTAAGAAAATATAGTGCAATTTAGAAACACTGATACGGCAATAAAACACAGATCTCCGGCAAATGGAATTCGGCAACATCTAAAAATGGAGCCATACATTACTCCGCCTGCAAACTCCCTCTGGGGACACGCTGCTGGGAGAAGTTGGGGGAGTTTTAGGTCTAAGCTGATCTTTCCTTTCTGGATGAAGGCAGGACCACCCATGGCTGCATCCCAGGCAACCGTCTCAGGCAGGCCTCCTCTGTGGGTCCGGAGAAGGATCCCAGCAGAGTTCCCCAGCCAGAGGCCCTGTGGCCTGGCCTCTATCATCCAGGGGCCGCTGGAAGAAGCATTTCTGAAAGGGAGGGAGGGGAAGGAGGGAGAGAATCTTACCGCCGTTTAGTCCTCACATGTGGCCTTCAAGGGAAATGTGATTGTTCTATTTATCAGATGAAGAGCCTGACATTTGGAAGTAAAGCGATATGTTCAAGGTTATTCGGGGGCAAGTGGTAAAAGCTGGATTTGAACCCACGTCTGTCAGCCTCTTTCTCTTCTATGTACCATCCCATCAAGCTCAGGACTCAGTTCATGACTCTACAAAAGCCAGAATGGAGCCAAGCACCACTGCTCACTGCCTTCTGGGAGTGTAGATAGCAACACAGTCCACAGGTGGGCTCACCACTCTGCTTCCTGGTGTGACTAGCCCCACTCTATAGCTCCTGAGCGCACGCCCGCACACATAACACGAGAGGCAGGAAGAGGCACACTGGCACAGTCCTCTGTCTCCTAAACAGGTCGGGGAGACCTGACTTCCCTGGGAAGGATCGATGGACAGAGGGCAGACTCACAGCCCCTAGTAAACCCAGCACCTCACTTCCCCCCGGTAGGGGCTCAGGGGCTCAGCACACTGTCCTATCTGAGCCAAGCCAGCCTCCTCACTAAACCCATTCCATCTCACCCTCAATGATACTCATGCACACATGCATGCGTGCGTGCGCGCACACACACACACACACACACACACACACACACACACCAGTCATTCTCACCTCCACAGTGGTCCCCATCCGACTGTAAGCTCCATGGGAGCAGAGTGGGCTTGTGGTCCTTGACTGACTCCACTCAGGAATTCCACCAATACCTGGGTCTCTCTGGAGACAGCTTTCAAATGCTCCCCTGGGTCCCACTACACCCTGGTGCCTAGATCCCAATCAGGGCAGAAAAACTAAGGTGGCCTTTCTGGAATTTGTGTGTTAAGAATCCCAGCTCTGGAATCAGACAGACCTGGGCTTGCCTTCCAGCTCTGCCACCTACTAGCTGTGTGATAACTTGTGGAAATTACTTAATCCCTCTTAGCCTCAGTTTCCTCACCCGTAAAACAGTTAATAATAGGCCATGCCTGGAAGTAGGGCTGCAAAGATTTCATGAGATTATGTGTATAAAGCACTTACCACAATACTTGACCCACAGTAGGTGAATAAGAAACTGCAGTTAGTCAGGCTAGCCTAGGTTAGGTTAACAAACATCCCCACATCTTCATGGTTTAATACTATTCTGTTTCTCCGTGGATCTGGCAACCACCTGGGACAATTGTCCTCCACTGTGAAAATCGGTGGTCCAGGCTGCTTCTTCTCCAACACCACAGTTCAAAAGCATCAATTCTTCGGTGCTCAGCCTTCTTCACAGTCCAACTCTCACATCCATACATGACCACTGGAAAAACCATAGCCTTGACTAGACAGACCTTTGTTGGCAAAGTAATGTCTCTGCTTTTCAATATGCTATCTAGTTTGGTCATAACTTTTCTTCCAAGGAGTAAGCATCTTTTAATTTCACGGCTGCAGTCACCATCTGCAGTGATTTTGGAGCCCAAAAAAATAAAGTCTGACACTGTTTCCCCTGTTTCCCCATCTATTTCCCATGAAGTGATGGGACCAGATGCCATGATCTTCGTTTTCTGAATGTTGAGCTTTAAGCCAACTTTTTCACTCTCCTCTTTCACTTTCATCAAGAGGCTTTTTAGTTCCTCTTCACTTTCTTCCATAAGGGTGGTGTCATCTGCATATCTGAGGTTATTGATATTTCTCCCAGCAATCTTGATTCCAGCTTGTGCTTCTTCCAGCCCAGCGTTTCTCATGATGTACTCTGCATAGAAGTTAAATAAGCAGAGTGACAATATACAGCCTTGACGTACTCCTTTTCCTATTTGGAACCAGTCTGTTGTTCCATGTCCAGTTCTAACTGCTGCTTCCTGACCTGCATATAGGTTTCTCAAGAGGCAGGTCAGGTGGTCTGGTATTCCCATCTCTTTCAGAATTTTCCACAGTTTATTGTGATCCACACAGTCGAAGGCTTTGGCATAGTCAATAAGGCAGAAATAGATGTTTTTCTGGAACTCTCTTGCTTTTTTGATGATCCAGCGGATGTTGGCAATTTGATCTCTGGTTCCTCTGTCTTTTCTAAAGCCAGCTTGAACATCTGGAAGTTCACGGTTCACGTATTGCTGAAACCTGGCTTGGAGAATTTTGAGCATTACTTTACTAGCGTGTGAGATGAGTGCAATTGTGCGGTAGTTTGAGCATTCTTTGGCATTGCCTTTCTTTGGGATTGGAATGAAAACTGACCTTTTTCAGACCTGTGGCCAGTGGTGAGTTTTCCAAATTTGCTGGCATATTGAGTGCAGCACTTTCACAGCATCATCTTTCAGGATTTGAAATAACTCGAATTCCATCACCTCCACTAGCTTTGTTTGTAGTGATGCTTTCTAAGGCCCACTTGACTTGACATTCCAGGACGTCTGGCTCTAGGTGAGTGATCACACCATCGTAATTATCTTGGTCATGAAGATCTTTTTCGTACAGAAAAAGCCAAAGAATTGATGCTTTTGAACTGTGGTGTTGGAGAAGAGTCTTGAGAGTCCCTTGGACTGCAAAGAGATCCAACCAGTCCATTCTGAAGGAGATCAGCCCTGGGATTTCTTTGGAAGGAATGATGCTAAAGCTGAAACTCCAGTACTTTGGCCACCTCATGCAAAGAGTTGACTCATTGGAAAAGACTCTGATGCTGGGAGGGATTGGGGGCAGGAGGAGAAGGGGATGACAGATGATGAGATGGCTGGATGGCATCACAGACTCGATGGACGTGAGTCTGAATGAACTCCGGGAGTTGGTGATGGGCAGGGAGGCCTGGCGTGCTGCGATTCATGGGGTCGCAAAGAGTCGGACAGGACTGAGTGAGTGAACTGAACTGAGGCTGCTTCTACCATGTGGCTCCAGCATCTCAACAGGAGGCCTTCTCTGTAATCACCTCAACAAAGAAATAAATGGACTGAAGCATCATATGAGTGCTTTTTACTGCCTCTGCCCAGAAGAATGGTATGATGTCCACTCACATTTCATAGCCCTGGTGGTTCAGATGGTGAAGAATCTACCTGTGATATGGGAGACCCAGGTTCTATCCCTGGGTCGGGAAGATTCCCTGAAGAAGGGAATGGCTACCCACTGTACTATTTTGGCCTGGAGAATTCCATGAACAGAGGAGCCTGGCAGGCTACAGTCCATGGGGTCACAAAGAGTCAGACACAGCACTTCCAGCCTTTTCATGTTTCATAGACCAGAACAGCAGACCTAGATGCGGCCTAACTGCCATCAGCGGTTGGAGTGCGTCTCCCACGTACCCCAGATGGAGAAAAAACTGGGTGCCAGTGAGTCCCTGTAACTTCTTCCACCATCCTCAGCTGTTATTGTCCTTCTCCTGCATCTGTACCCAAGTTTGTTTTCTAGACCCGGAGCCAGCCCTACTGCCCAAGAGTTTCTTCTTCCCCCTTTTCATTTCTGCCACGTGTGCTGCAGGCCATCCTGAGCCCCCTGGCCCAGGGGAGGTGATTCTTGCAGAGGAAGGGCTGTTTCTGAAGCCCTCCCTGACCCTCTCCCCGGCCCCTCTTCTGCTGACTGAAGAGCCCTCGTCAATTTGTTGACAACCCGGAATCAGGCCTCCGGCATCTGATTACGGCAGTGCCTCTGACTGTCAGGGATAAATGTCTGTTGTCTTTACGAAGATCTATGTTGATGGAGGTGTCAGCAGAGACAGTGGTGGCGGAACCAGATCCCTCCCCAGTGAGATGTCATTTGTGGGCAAGTCAGATATTTCCAGTTCCCGGCAGAACTCGGGCCTCTGAAGAGAGTGGAGGTAGGATGGCTGGCAGATATGTGAGGCTGCCTGGGGTGAAGGGCGGGGAACCAGAAGCCAGAAGTGAGCAGATCATGTGTGAAGTGGCATCAGCAGCCCAGAGGGGAAACTGCTTGAAAGAAGCTAAGCTTCTAGGCTGCAGGAGACCACGAAGATCCCCCAAGCAGAACCCAGCAGGCCGACAAACAAGGACCAGAACACGGTGCCGGTATGGTCTCTGAAAATTAGATCTGACTCCTGGTCCTATCACCAGACAGCTGTGCGCCCTTGGAACAATGGCTCAGCCTCTCCGTGTCTCCTTGGTAAACGAGTGCTCAAAAGCCCTGCCTTATGAGCTTCTCATAAAACTGCAGTGAGCTGGATGCAATGTGTTCAGCACAGGGCTTGGCCACAGCAAGACCTCCACCAGGGGTGAGTGGAAGCTCAGGGAGAGGGAAACAGGCCCATTCTGGAGATGCTGGGCCACTGTAGCATGTTCTTCACCCAGACTGCCTTCGCCTGGACGATGCACCCCTTCCTCTCTGAGTGTTGGCTGCTAATGGCTCCCAGCTGTCCCCTTCTCAAGCGCCTCCTTACCACTGAGGCTGGGTTTCCCATTTCCTGGCACCTGAGTCAGCTCACAGCCTAAGACCTGCAATGTGTATGTACAAAAGACCTCCTTGTTTCCTTAAGATGGGACTGACTCCATGTGCTCCAGAGCTTGGCAGCAGGACCACCATGAAGCTAGACTTCTGCTGAGACCATGAGCTTGCCCTTATCTTATCCTGCTGCTCTCTGGAGAGCATCTTCTCAACAGATTATGGGTTCTCAAGTCCCCATCTCAAGCTCTGCTTCTAGAGAATCTGACCAAAACAGACATCAAACAGAAGGCCAAAAAATGAGATCTAAGGTGGTCTCAGGTGGCCTAGAGCTGGTCATGACCTGGGTCTGACCCCAGCTGAGCAGCCAGACTGGGCTCCTGCACAGACACTGAGTTATGTGGCCTCTGGTGAACTTTGATCCCTTGCCTGGGGGCACTGGCCCAGAGCTGGTGTGGCATTTGGTCAGGGCATTTAGGATAAGCTTTAGGGAGATAGGGAGGCAAAGCAGGGAAGAAGAGTGAACTCCCAGCCCTTCTGATTTCTCTATTTATTGCCTCATTCATGGACGCCTTATCCCTATGTACTTAAACAGGATTTGAGGAGCTTAAAACTAAATGCACTTAAAAGGGAATGATCGTAAAAGCAAAACAGCACAAAAACCATGTCAGAGGAGTGAAATATTTTTATTTCCTTGGAGGTTAACTGGGATAATGAAGTCAGAGCTTTTTACTTAGATCACCAGGAAAGCGAGTTATTGCACACAGCGCCCCTGAAGAGTCAACGGAGCCCTTACTTCCCTGGTAAGTTCCTCCAGGAGTTCTGAGACCCACACAGGTATCCTTCCTGTCCAACTCTGGAGCCACGCCTCCTGACTTCAACAGAGAAGGCAGAGGCTCCCACCCTACCCCCAGCACTTTGCAGGGCCTGGGGAACGTCCCTCCCCTGTCCAGGCACTTTCCCCCTCTGCACAATGAGGGGGTTGAGCCTGATGATCTCAGGGAGGGAGTGTTCTCTAGCTCTGAGGCTCAAGAACCCCATCTGAGAAAACCAGAGGCCAGAGTTTCCAGGTCTCAAGCAGGTGGAATGTGAATCTCACACTCCCAGGTGGTGGGAGATGCTGAGAACCCAGTGCCGGGTCTGAAGTGAAGTGAAAGTCACTCAGTCATGTCTGACTCTTTCTGACCCTATGGACTGTAGCCCTCCAGGCTCCTCTGTCCATGGAATTCTCCAAGCAAGAATACTGGAGTGGGTAGCCATCCCCTTCTCCTGGGCATCTTCCCAATTCGGGGATCAAACCTGGGTTTCCCACATTGCAGGCAATTTTTTTACCATCTAAGCCACCAGAGAAACCCATTGAGTCTGAAGCTGATGGACAAAAGTAAGGAGATTGGATACAAGGTCAAGCTAAACCCAAGACAGAGAAAGTGCAGGAGAGGGACATGGAGGCGGGAGACCAGGACAACCTGCAAGCTCAGAAAAGGGCTGGAACAACAAGGGAAGTCTCTGTCCCACTGGGAGGGTTTGATCTGAGCTAGGGTTAGAACCAAGAGAAACGAGCAGAGACAGACAGGAGACCCTGCCCTGGCTGAGGGGACCTGGGGGCAGGCAGGAGAGAACTTGGGAGCCCTGGACCAGGGGTCTTCAGAGTCTCCACTCGTCGTTGGCCACTTAGCTGGAGGCAGGCACTGCGCTAAGCCCTGGATGTGCACTCCCTCTCCTATTTCATCTTCCCAATTCTCTTTGAGATGGATTCCACGGCAAGCTCCATCTTGGAGGTGAGGCCAATGTTAAGACTCTGCCTCAGGTCATCACCTGGTTAGAAGCAGAGTCAGGTTTTGCCTCAGTTACCTTTGACTCAGAGTCAATGTTCTTCTGCCATAATGCCTCTCTCAGTGGGACTCAGGGCATTCTAGGTCCCGGGAGGACCCAAAAGAAGTCAGGTCCTGCTTCGCTAATCACATCACTTTCTAGTACCACATGTGTTCTCACTTGCCTTCAGGAGCTAAGCCCTTCACAGTACAGGCACTGATGGAGGGGGAGGGTGGCTATCAGGCACTGGATCAGAAGAGGATGGAAGAAGAATCTTAGCAAGTGGGGCCTTTCCATGTCCATAGACGTCAGATGGTCAGCCAGACCCCTATCTGATCTAGCACCTGACTGCACCCCACCTCGAGATCTCTGCCCTAAGCATTTGCATTTCCTAGGACCAAGGAGGCAGCCTGTGAGTTTCAGGGCACCCAGTGGTGTTGGCTTCAGGCACTCCTGGTGCCCCGCTGGCACAGAGGAGACGTCAGGGGCATCTGCCACTTACAGAGCATTTCTGTGCACCGAGGTGCCAGGAGTGCACAGAACTGTTTGGCACAGTGGAGATTAGTGAGCTGAGCCTCTCATTTTGCAGGCAGCCCTGCTCCTCGGTGCTCAGAGACCAGCATTTCATGAGGAGCATCATCCAGGCGCAGAGCAGCTCTTGAAAGCACACCAGGGCAGGCAGTGAGAGATGTGAATGGTGTGTTCCAGGCAGGCTCCCTCCCTGAGCAGGGACCCTGAGGATCCAGGGTAACCAGGCTCAGGCCTGGCATCGGCGGCCAAGACAGCATCACCCCGATTTCCGGGCACTTCCAGGGCCCCAGAGAAATTCCACAGTTACCACCGTGCTGGGCATGAGGTTGATACTGTCATTATCCCCCTTCTATAGCTGGGGAAACTGAGGCTCAAATGAGAGGAGCCAGTTGAGAGTGAGGTTAAGAATGGTTTGGACCACACTGGTTGGTTAAATCCTGACTCTACCATCATCCAGCTGTGTCCTTGGACAAGTTCCTTGACCTCTCTGAACCTCAACTTTTCCAGCCACAATGTGAAAGAAATACCAGTACTTCTCCTAGATGTCATAATGGAAATTAGATAAAAGGTGAGACCGTGGAGATCAGCACCCAAAGTCCAGACGTTTCAGGGAGAAGTGAGCAGGAGGAGATCAGAGCTGAGAAGTGAACCTCAGAAGGTAAGACATTAGGGGTGGGTTTAGGGGGAGCTACATAGGTAATCACGCCCGACCTAAATGGCTTCAGCCTCTGCCTCACCCACCCTCTCCTGGCACCAGGAACAGACCGCCTGCCCAAGAATCTGCTGCTGGTCCTAGAATGCTCAGCCAGCTTGGCTGAGGGTGGGTGGTCCTGTGGATCCAGGGGCAGCACAGACCTCCTCTTTACCACTTACTGCCACACCCTGGTGGTGTCTTCAGGATACCATGAACATAGAATGTAAGATCTAAGCATCTGGGAACTCTTCTCTTTCCGTTCTGCCTAGCATCCCCAGTTCCCAGAAAAGGCTTTACCTGCAGTCAGTGACCAAGGAAGCTGCCCATGTGGTCCAGAAATTTGGCTTTCTTGGACAGTTCCTGAGCTGAATTACAATAAACTCTCTCTTTCCCTGTGTCTCCACTTCTCAATCTCTCTCCCTTTTCTGCTCCTTTCCCCCTCTCTCCTTCCCACCCTCCTTCCCTAAATTTTCCTACCACATTCAAGTCAAGAATCCAAGGCACCTTAAAACAATAGATGCATTAAACAAACATCAAGGGAAGAGGAAATGAAAGCAAGCAAATTCAGAGCATGGGGTCAAGACAGAAAATACAAACCGTAAGTTACTACAAGGAATTTGGCTCCAGGCCAAAGAAGATCTGTCACGGGATCTGGGGGTCCACAGGGTAAAAGCAAACAGGCTGCTCATGTGTCCTGGGTCTAGAGACCACAGAACCATTTGAATGCCCTTACCAACGGCTGATGCAAAGAGCTGACTCATTGAAAAAGACCCCGATGCTGGGAAAGATTGAGAGCAGGAGGAAAAGGGGGTGGCAGAGAATGAGATGGTTGGATAGCATCGGCAACTCGATGGACACGAGTCTGAGCAAACTCCAGGAGATAGCGAAGGACAGGGAAGCCTGGCACAATGCATTCCATGGGTTCACAAAGAGTCAGACACACTTAGGGACTGAACAACACCACCTGACAACTGACTTAAAAATCCTGCCCAGGGCCTGTGAATTAGCAGTGCTCTCTGGGGCTGCAAGCTGACCCCCTGGGAGGACAGATGGCAGGGATCCAGGCTCTGCATCGCAGCCTGAGGGACCTAAGCACACAAGGACAGCCTACTTCACCAGTCCTTCCAACTGGTGCCCAACTACTGGCTGGGGCCTCTTATCCAGGGCAACTGCTATCCTGCCTCCTCGGATTCACAGAGAATCAGAGGGGCTGGGGGGAGAAAGGCACATTTACTGAGCTCCTACTGTATGCCAGGCACTTGCTCACCCCCTTACACCTCCCACGGGCTCTTTCCCATTTGGGTCTTGGTTAATCCCTGTGCTTGAAATGTTCTTTCTCCCCTTTGCCATTGGACAAATCCCTCCCAACCTACACAGCATCTCTCCATTACAGGTCCTCTGCCATCCCTGCATCATGCTTCCTGTCATCCTCTCTCAGCCATTTCCTCTCCCCTCGCAGCACGCATCACAATTTATGCTGCTTCCTAAATGCTTGTTAAACGCGCACGTCTGCCTTCTTTTGTGTTGTGTTTTCCTGTGTGTCTGAGGCATTTATGACACCGCCCGGTGCCTAGTAGGTGCTCAATAAATATTTGTTGAAGGAGGAAGAGATTATTTCTACTTATCTGATGTGTCTGGGGTGGGGGGATTTAAATAATCTGCTCAAGGTCACACAGCAAGGAGGAGCTGGAGCCAGGATCTGAGCCCAGATGGTCTGGCTCTAAAGTCCACTCTCTTTTCTCAGCATTAGCTAGCAGACTCCAGCTAAGGATGTGGGTGAGGGGACAGTAGAGGGAATGGCTTTGGGGTCTCCAGCAGCTTGGGTGGTAGGAGGCAAGAGGTATTTGGCTTTGAATCAGTCATGCCACAGGAAAACGCGTTGCAAGGAACATTTCCTGCCACCTGTTATTCATAAATTCTGGAAACATTTACTGAGTCCCAAACACTGAGCTCAGTGGCAAAGATTCAACAGTGAACAAGACGGAGGTGGCCCTGCTTCTGCAGACCTTGCAGCCTAGCAGGACCACCCAGACCTGTTCCCAGTGGGATGCTGGTACAGGCTCAAACCAGCTCTCAAGGACTGATCGTTCATTTTTCAAGAATTTTCAAGCTGGCTGATAAACACTGGCACTGTTAAAAATTAAATGATGCAAATGTACAAACAAATAAACTCTAAACAAGTGTGATAAATGTTCAAAACCCATCGTGTGTGCGTGTGAGCTCAGTCACGTCTGACTCTGTGCTACCCCATGGACTGTAGCCCAACAGGCTCCTCTGTCCCTGGGATTCTCAGTGGAGCAGGTTGCCCTTTTCTCCTCCAGGAGGTCTTCCCCAACCAGAGATCGAACTCCAGTCTCCTTCATCTCCTGCACTGCAGGCAGATTCTTTACAGCTGAGCCATCAGGGAAGCCCCAAAATCCATCTGGTCTTGGTTATTATCTATGACCCAGAGATTATTTTTATCTGTTGAATCTGGAAATACCAAATTTCCAGTGACGTCATATTGTACTTGGAAACTGGAAGTATTTACATCAGCTTACCTGGCAAACACTACAAATCAGGGTGTGTTATGTTGTATTGTGGTTGTTTGAGAGCCAGTGGCTAAGCACTTAGAGTTCCCCACTGCTGGGCCCCCATTACGCAATCCAGATGATCTTAAACCACCTTGGCTCCTCACTGGAAGTTGCTGGGCCAGGATTCAGGCTGCAAGGTGAGGACCTTGGCGGGGGCACATTCTGCACCCCTCGTTCCCTCCTCATTGGCCTCTGGGTGAGTTTATATATGCAGGGCCCTGGCTCACCACCTCTTCACCTCCTCAGAAAAATATCTAAGCCTGGTCATTCCATCGGAAAACAGCTGTTCCCACAAAGCTTTCAGGCTTATTTCCGATCACAGACACAGCTGGACTGCAGCTCCCAGGCCAATATGTAACTAACTTTCACTTTACTCACATTCACAGGAAAATTGACGATTTTCTGCCGTTTTATTACACTTGACGATAATTTAAAAGGCAGGTTTAGTGCATCCATAAAACCAACTTTGCAACAAGCTTGTGATGATAGAAAAATATATGCAGCTGGGACCTATTGTTTGGAGTTCTAAAACAGAGGCCAGGGAGAGCCCTCTGGAGGGGCCGTGTCTACCTACGGCTTCTGCTTCCAGAACCTTGGCCCACCTCTGTCCCACTTCTGGAGGGGCCAGGCCAGCCTGGGGCTCTTTTCTGCACGTCCCCATGCCAGCCTGAGCAGAACGCTCCCAGCCTCCATCCCCGAGCGGCCGCTCACTGACCACCGATGCCGGGAAACTTAACCCAAGTTCTGGGCCACACATGCACCAAGTGCTCTGCTGAGGCCTTCAAGGGCAACACTGGCTTCCGAAAGGAAATTTATAGCCAGCTAATCAAAGCTTAATTACAGTAGCTCAGCGGGCTCCAGCAGGAACTCAGGCCAGAATGGTTTTGCTAGGAAACTTTTTACGAGCTTAAGCAGAAGCAGCAAATTAGCAGGAATGAGAGGAAAATCGTCCTGCCTTTGCCGTGTCCCCGAGCTGGGGATCTGCAGAGTCACCCGCAGAACGTGGCTCTGGGTGGGCCCAGGACGGGGAGTCGGGGGTGGCGGCTGCCTGAGTGTGGTCCCCTGGGGTCAGTGGGTGGGATCCACGTGTCACACGCACTCCTGCCACCCTGGTGGTGAGAAATAAATGGTGACTGCACACCTCTCCTCACCACCACCCACTAGCCCCCACCCTGTTCCATCTCCGTGGCCGCTGGGCGTGGCTGAAGGTCACCCACACCATGTGACCTGGAGTCTCCTCCTTCCCTGGCATACCCTTCATCTCAATCCTCAATTCCTTATAAGTGCTTCTGATCAATAAACTCTCCCACCTTCCCCCTCTCTCCATATTTCAAAATTCCTCTGCTGTCTCTCCAAAAGCCTCCAATCCACCACTTAACTAACTCCTTCTCTCCTGCTCAAAGACCTGCCTCCAAGTTCCCAGAAAAACCAAAGCTATGAGTCAGGACTGTTTCCAAACCCTGACCTCTCTACACCTGGCACCCACACATTCCTTCATGCTCACCCCTCCTTTCTTCCTCCCTCACTTCTCTAAGGAAAGGCCACTTTAGAGCAAAGAGCCACACCTGGGTTTGACTCTTGTCCCCGCCACCAACTAAAATGTACTTCCTTAGGCAGATAATTTAGCTTCTCAGAACCGCAGTGTCCTTGTCTATAAAATGGGAAAAATAAAATCTTCAGCGCGAGGTGAGGCACTACATTGAATAATTCACGCGCCATAGAACTCCACACCTGCGCATTGTAACATGCATAAGTGATGGTTATTATATTTAATTACAACATGGACAGCAGATATCCAAAGAAACTATAGTTGCCCCCTAAATCAGGGGTCTGGGGTTTGAGGGCTTCCAGATCCCTGTGTCTGTTATCAACGGTCAGACCCAAAAGATGCTGTCTCTGTAACCGAACTGGGGAGAGGGTGCCCCAAGAGAGGTGTGCGCAACACTAAAGACAAGTAAATTGGAAGGATGGAGACCTCAGGATAGAGAAAAGCATGGGCCCTGGAGCTGGGCGGGGGTTTCTGCCTAGATGAGTTGACCACGTGTAACTCCCAGGGGCACAGAGCAGGAGGGAGGAGGGTATACTGGGTTTATTTCAATTTCTCAGCTGAAGCAGCCTTCAGGGATTAATCATTTCATTTACAAATTAAGAAAGGACTGAAATATGCCTGGTGCTGCTCTAGCCCATGTAGACGCTTGCTTTCGACTTTATGAACTTCTTTAACAATGAATAAAACCACTCTGGCATGACAGGCGCCTGTATTATTCTGTGCGGATTCCTTATTCCTAATGTCATCAATTACAATAATCAGAAAACTGTAACACCAGGTTGGAACAGGGATGTTGCTGGGGAGCGGAGCAGACGTGCGAGACCACGGCTCTTCAGAACCGCTCACTCGTGCTTTTAAAGCACCATAAGGTGGTGGGAAATGTGATTGCCCTTAAGTTTTAAATTACCTGCAATCATTAAAATAATCTAGTTCTTATTCATAAAGCTGTGATTATATTTTACATACCCAGTAAACACTTTATGAGACAAACCCACAATTCTGCAACGAAATAAAGAAACTCAGTCTGGTGGTGTCAAAATGCTAAGACATGTTGGCGTGAAATTAGCCCAACACACTGAGTATGGAGGGTGAACACTATTCATGGCCCACACTCTGTGTCTCTCTGGTGGGTGGTAGGGTGGGTTTTTGAAAGGATATTAAGCAGATGAGGAAGAGAAAGGACAGGAGAGGAGGAGGCAGCCCGTTTCTGAGCTTCTGGAATTGTCTTCAGCCCATGTCTCTGGGCGACCTCTGTCCCTCTGACCCCTCTGGTGCCAGTGGGGAAGGTCATTACCCATCATGCAGCTTGCCTGGCACTACAAAAGGCATGTTGGGAATCCTTGAAGGAGAAACTCTTGTTTCTCTCATTTGATAGTTGAGGAACCTGAGGCTCAGAGAGGTCAGCTGATTTTCCTAAGATCACACAGTAAGTGGCAACGCCACACTCGAGCTGCAGGTCTGTGTGACGCCAAAGCCTACACTCCACACTTTTTTGTGGGTGCCTTGGCCCAGGTCACATGGCAGTGAATGCAGACTGGCACCCTGCTGGCTGAGTGACTGGTCTGGCCTGACCCCACTCAGGCATTTTTTATTATGCTGAGTCATACTGTAATGTGGTCCAGGCAGCTCAGCATTCAGTGAGATGTCAAGGACAAGGCCCAGGGGGCACTGGATCTGAAGCCAAATGTTATGAAAAAAAATCCCTGACTCTACTCTTTGCGACCCTATGGACTATACAGTCCATGGAATTCTCTAGGACAGAATACTGGAGTGGATAACCTTTCCTTTCTCCAGCTGATCTTCCCAACTCAGGAATCAAACCCAGGTCTCCCGCACTGCAGGCGGATTCTTCACCAGCTGAGCCACACATGCTCAGTGTCTTTGCCTAAACCCCCAATCAGAGGAGTTCCTCCTCTTCCCAAAGGGATCAGAGGCTGAGCAAATGCAAAGTTAGGTCTTAAGCGTTGTTCCAAAGGAAGTGCCTCTACCTGGAACCCCAAGTTGTGATAAATGAGAGCTGCCCTTACCCCAAACAATAAAGGTAAAGAGAGTGAAAACCATTTCTAATCCCCTCTCTCCAGACCTTCTCTTTTGCAAGTTCCCTTGGGTGCTTTGCACAGTCACATGACTGCAGTCACTGGGCACATCCACGGCACTTCAGTGTCAGCCACCTCAGGGATTACTAAGGCTGCTCAGAATCATCACAGCCACGTCCACAGGCTGGGAGTGTTTCCATGGGGCAGGAGCCCACCATTGAAGCACCCTCTGTTTTCAGTGATGGGACAGGGGCTGCTTCTAGAAGGGGCATTACAAATAGCTCCTGGTGGTACTGAGCTTTCAGCCTGGCCTTGGCCATTCTTTCATGCATGTGCTGGCCACCCAGACCCCCACCAAGTCCTAGCATGACTTTGGTTGGGAAGTAGCTAAAGGGCTAAAGGAAGTCCCATCCCCTTACAGTTCCAGGGAGAGACATGTCTTTTCCAGGTGTGCACTCATCTGGGGTCTTAGCAAACAGTGGTCATTAATGAGAAGGGCTGGAGCCCCACTAGGCAAAAAATGGTTGAGCTTTAGCACAATCGCTGTAGTTCAAGAGCCACTCTGTGGTCTCATTTGTTAGTATCAACACCCAGTGTACATCGTAGACAGGTGCCTGACACCCCCCTGCACACCAGCCTCAGAAGCAAGTTTGACACAGCTCAAGAGCAACAGTCCAGCAACCATCTGCCCATAGGCTGTGTTAAGAAGCATTCTGAGACTACCTAAGGAATAAAGCAGGGCCCAGGTTCTCAGAAGTCTGCTATTTGGGATCAAGGCCAAGATGCCAAGGAGCCTGAGCCTTCTGTACTCCCCTCTGTCCCTTACCTCCCTTAGCTCCTCACAGTCCACCACCAGATCCTTCTGAGTCCACCTCCTAACATCACTCTCGGGTTGGCTGCTTCTCCCCATCCCCGTGGCTGTCCCCTGCCAATCCCTCCACCCTCATCTCCATCACCTTCCCTTCAACACTAGACCAGCTCCTTGAACACACCACTGAGGCATGAGGGGAAAATAAATAGCTCTCTCTTTCTATGTTCAGGCTCAGACTCCAATGGGAGTCTGGTGAGAGAAAAGGGGAGAATTGAGCAAAGTCACACTCTTAAACTCACAGATGACTCGAGTCTCTCCTTTTCCCTCAGGGAGGGCCAGGGAGGAGCAAGGGGACAGAAGAACAAGGTTCCTCTCCCTGGAGGAGACATCTTCTCCTGGGAACGTGAAGACAGGAAACTCGGATTCTTCCTGACATGTTTCCACCCCAGGGCCCTCACACATGCTCTTCCCACAGTCACCAATGTGCTTCCACTGCAAACATTTACCTCCCTAATCCACTCCCCACACCCCCGCATCCTGTACACCCAGCTCAAGCACCTCTTGCTCAGAGGAGCCTTCCTGATACCCCTGTAAGGTGCTCTCATGGCTCTTCACACTCTTCCTCAGATCACTTGTCACAATTCCATTTAGACACATAGTTGAGGAAGCTATTGTTTAATGTGTGGGTCCCTCTTACAGTGGAGGTGCCCTGAGTGGAAGATCCCTATTTGCTTGCATCTCCAGGCTCTTGGCCACAGGAGGCACTCATTCAATATCACTGAATGATGGAGCAATGGAGTACTACCACTCCATCTATGCCAACGAGAATTGACCATGTTGCACTGCAGCAACAAACAACCCCAGGATTTCAGGGGTTTTAACAAGATCTAGCCATGAAATTAAAAGACGCTTACTCCTTGGAAGGAAAGTTATGACCAACCTAGATAGCATATTCAAAAGCAGAGACATTACTTTGCCAACCAAGGTCTGTCTAGTCAAGGTTATGGCTTTTCCAGTGGTCATATATGGATGTGAGAGTTGGACTGTGAAGAAAGCTGAGTGCCAAAGAATTGATGCTTTTGAACTGTGGTGTTGAAGACTCTTGAGAGTCCCTTGGACTGCAAGGAGATCCAACTAGTCCTTTCTGAAGATCAGCCCTGGGTGTTCTTTGGAAGGAATGATGCTAAAGCTGAAACTCCAGTACTTTGGCCACCTCATGAGAAGAGTTGACTCCTTGGAAAAGACTCTGATGCTGGGAGGGATTGGGGGCAGGAGGAAAAGGGGACGACAGAGGATGAGATGGCTGGATGGCATCACTGACTCGATGGACGTGAGTCTGAGTGAACTCTGGGAGTTGGTGATGGACAGGGAGGCCTGGCGTGCTGCGATTCATGGGGTTGCAAAGAGTCGGACATGACTGAGTGACTGAACTGAACTGAACTGAACTCTTGTTAAACCCACAGGTTCATCACAGACCATCTGGGTTACTGCACTCTCACTCAGGTCATCACAGACCATCTGGGTTACTTACCTCTCACTCACGTTGGAAGAGCAGACACTGTCTGGAGCACTGCTGGTCCCTGGCAGAGGAAAAGAGAGTGCAGTGACTTCCACCCTGGCTTGTTAAAGCTTCTCCCCGGAATCACACGTCCACTCAGTGTTACTGGTCAAAGTGAGTCATGCGTTCACCTCCACCCTCGGGGCTGGACAAGTAACAATCCTATCCTGTGCCTGAGAGAATGGTAACCTTTGATGGGCAACAGTAATGACCTTCACACCACCCATTCAGTCCCTGATGCCACCCTGGGCTTGGCCCTATGCTGGTACTGGGCGGAGACATGAGTCCCAGACACTGAGATGTCCAATATGGTGACAGCATATGACTGTCAAGCACTTGAACTGTGATTAGTCTGGATTTAGACATGCTCCAATTATAAAGTACACACCCAATTTCAAAGACCTGGCATAATGGAAAGATTTTTAAATGTCTCATGAATAATTTTTAATTCTGATTACATATTGAAATGATGCCACTTGGGTTAAATAAAAGATATTATCAAACCTAATTTCACCTCTTTATTTTTTACCTTTTTAATGTCTACTAGAAAACTTTAAATTACATATGAGGCTGGCATGTGTGGCTCACTCTGTTTCTATGAGCCAGCACTGGTCTAGAACCTCTAATTCTAGATGTGGCCAAAAGTAGGACTGAGACTGCAAATGAAATCAAGTGGGCCCACCTGTGGGAGGGAAGGGAGCAGAGCGGGGTGGGAGGGAGCCGGCAGGTGGGGTAGCTATAGCTTTCACTTCGTTTGAAACCTCACCAGCCCTCGGTGAAGATGAAGCCACTGTTCCATCCCTGGGTGGGGACCTCATTTACTGGTCTGCCTGGGGCTCCCTTAACACAGGCAAGCCCTGGGGTGTGGCATGGAGCATCGCTGCTACAGTCTGATGCCCCAGGAGCTGCAGCCAAGAAGGCGCTCTCGCCTGCAGAGGAGTGTTAATAAATATTTACCGAGCCCTTTGACAGTGCCAAGGGAGAATACAAATCAGCCCCAGCAGGCGCTGAGATGAGCCTCCCGGGGCTGGCAGCCAGAGACGATGGCCACACAGGGCCAGGCAGCGCACTGACCTTCGTCCGCCTGCACCTACCCTGGAGTGGCCCAGCCATCCCCGTTTACAGAAGCCGTGAAATAGAACAATCTCTCACTATTGATTTTGTGCCTCTCCCTGTGACCGCCGCCCTGGATAACTCACAGCGTATGGATTTTTCTATAAACCCCCGAATTAATATCTGCAGCAGGAGGGAATATACTGCTGTTGGATGTGGCAAAACCTCCTGGCCCCACTGGGCTGGAGGTTGGAGGACACGTGGCCTATGGTTATTTCTCATGGGTCTGGGTCCATAGCCTGACCTCTGCTTGCAGAAGTCAGCAGGCCAGGGGCATGGAAACTGCCCTGCTGGCCTGTCCACCTAACCGCCAGGGGCTCTTGGTGTTCTCTGTGTTTGAATGAGGTTGGGCGTTGAAGAGTGTCTCAAGTCTCAAGACCTTACAATTTTTAAACAGAGGAATAGCGAGGAAAGAGCAGTTTTTGTGTTCATTGAACTTTGGTTTACTCTCAGCTTCACCACCAACCTGCTGTGTGACTTTTGAAAGTTACTTAACCTCTCTGTGCCTCCATCTCCTAATCAGTAAAATGGGAATGATATGATATGAACATTACAGAGTTGTTGCGATGATAATTTACTCATTTAACAAGTGCAAAACAATAGAATTTCCACTTGTATAAAAGCTATAAGGAAATAAGCGGGGGGCTGATCTAAATAGTAACTTGGGAAGGTCTCTTGAGGTAGGGTTGTCAGGGAGGGTTTCTCTGAAGAGATGACATCTGAGTTTAGACCTGAAGGGTGAAAAGAAGCCATGCAAAGAGCTGGGGAAGAAAATTTCAGGCAGAGGGGACACAAGTGCAAAAGCCCAGAGAAGAAGGTGTGGTCAGTGCACAGCACATTTCCCTGCAGGGAGAAGGAACCCAGGGATGTGAAATCATCTCTTTGCTTCAAGGGAAGGGACCTTTGTTAGGGCGGTGAGTAGGAGTTGGAGACAGTGGAGAGAGAGTTGGGCCCTGCTTACCTCCACCTCCCTTCTTCTGAGTTCAACCCTCCCTCCTGGTTAGTGGGAACAGGAGAGTCAGGGAGCTGTCCTGGGTGCTGAAGTGGAAAGGAGGTGGCAGGTAAGATAAGAATGTAGGAGAGAGGCAGCCAGGGTGTGCATCCAGCCAGACAAGTGCTCCAAGGGCCAACAATTGACAGAAAGAGCAGACACATTAGTGAAAAATGAATAAACTCCCCCAGCTAAAGTCAAGTAAACATTTGCTGCAGAGGCGTCTAATCCAATTGTCTTTAATAAAACCGTTAATTGGGTTTGGGAGCCTCCTCAGGGCCTGGCCAAGCCGGTTGGTTGCAGAGCCGCCCCTCAATTCCTCCCCATTCAAGGTCCCTCCTTTGCTTTCGTAAATTAATTTGACTTGACACTTCAGGGCATAAAGATGTGGAGGTAAGTTAGGGCCAAAGGAACTCTCGTGGCTAGGGCAGGCACGGGCATATGCTTAGGTTTAGGTGTGCAGGTGTGTGTGCTTCTGGATACACGCATGTGCCACTGAGAAGAAAGTGGTTAAGGATGCCAGGTCTGGAGTCAGGCTGTCTGGGTTCCAATCTCAGCTCTCTACAACTTACTCAACCTCTGAGGTCTCGGTTTTGGCATCTGTAAAATGGAGATTAAAACAAGACTGGAAACCTCAAACTACTGCTGTGAGGATTTGATGAGATAACCCATGTAAAGTGCTCGGTGAGCACCTGCTCCCTGGCCTGCACTGCTAACCGTGCCCCAGGCTGGGTCTTGGGCCTCAGTTTTCCCATCAAGTACTTTGGTGCCTCCTCTGCTGATTCTGAGGCATCCTGCTTGATCACATCCCTGAAGCCTGCAAAGCCTGTGCCTGTATCCTTGCTGGGAGCTAGATCCTGCTCCCAGTTCCTCACTGCTCTCCTGGGACAAACCAAGTCCTCATCCTCTCACTTCTCAGACCAGGGGCTATAACTACATCAGGTCTTATCAGTCATACAACCTCCTCCATCAGACTGGTTCCCATGGCCTCAGCAGCTGGCTTTGTGCTTCCTGGCTCTTGGGCCAGTCTAGCCTTCTTTCTCTTACAGGGTGGCAGGACCCTGAGCCCCTGAGCTGCCAGCCTCTGACTCCACTCTCTCCTGCCTGTGAGAGGGGGTGTCCCAAGTGTCCCAGGCCCAAAACTGTTCCCATTAATGTCTCATACACTTATATGTGAGTGTGTATGTCTGTGCAAGAGAGAGTATATGGATGTGGGTCCATGTGTGGGAATGTAAGAGGGAAGTGAAAACGTGCTTTAGAGGTGAATCTAGTGGCAGATCCAGAGGAGAAAGGAGGCAAAGACCATACAATACAGGCTGGATGGGGTGGCCCCGGACAGGGAGGTAGGGCATAGGGGAGGGCCCAGTCCTACTGCAGAGGAGGCGATGCCTGAGCCGAAGCAGGAGACACATGCAGAATTAGGTGAAGGGCTGCCGGGGCAGGGACACAGTGAGCAAACCAGGTGGTTGTTGGGACCACCGTGCAAGCCACCACCAACGCTGGGGTTTTGCTGGAGCCGAGGACAGGTGAGTGGGATCAACAGTATCTGGGGTGCTGCTAGTCACAGGGAGGGATGAGGGGGATAGCTGGGCAGAGTCTGAAGGGAAGCGTGAGGAAGAGGAGTCTCCCCTCACCTGTGGAAACAAGAAGGGGAGGCTGTATGTGGAGAGAGGACTAGAGCTGGGGCATATACAGGAAGATGGACTGATGCTTGCCCACTGATGAGCCAGTCCAGCAGGCAGAGAGCTGGACTGAATGCAGTGAGGGGCAGGGTCCACGGAACAGAGAGGAGACTGGGGATCAGAACTGACCCCTGTGGCCCCAGTGAGACCCGGGACCGCGAATCAGCAGGGTGCTTGGGCTCTGCTGTGTGGTCTTGTCCAGGTAGCAGAGCCTCTGAGTAAAAGTGGTGGAAGAGAAGTGGGGAAGAAGCCATGCAAGGCTGGGCCCTACCAGGCAGACAGAACATGTGCAAGGGGTAAAGGTACAAGCAGATGGTACAGGTGGCTCTCTACCTAGTCTCAGGCTGAGCAGAACAAAAGTGGGGTCAGAAGGGGGTGGGGGAAAGAGGGGATGAGGAGGAGGCAGAATGGAGAGCCACCATGTAGGAGACCTACTAAGTGCCAGGCACTGGGCTAAGCACTTGATATACATCAACACTCAGAGCTCGCAGCAGCCCTGCAAGGCAGGATTAGTAAACTCCTCTTAGAGATGAGGAAGCAGAAGCTCGGAGGGATTCAATGACCTTCCTGGAATCATACAGCTAATTACTTCCACGGAGTAACTTAAAAGGACACTGAAAAGATAGGAGGTTACAGACAGAGAGAGCAGTTAAGATTGCAAAGCTGCATATGACTTAAGTGATGAGACAGTCCAAGGTGCGGCACCTCTGACAGAGAGGCCAGAGTGCTGGACAGCCTGTCCACCGGGCCAGTGAAACCCCGAGGACAGTGGCTGTTGAAAACAGCCAAGTATTTTACCAGCAAAATGGGCTTATTTGAATACAGGAGAGAATTGTTATCAGGGACAAGCGTACTATAGCAAAAACTATAGGCAAACAAAGGAGAGGGACATTACATTATAGACAAATGAGAAAGTTGGGATGCGTGCTTTGAATGAAAGACCGTCGGAGGAAACGAGAATTCAGGGTGGTGAAGGCTTCCCACGGCCTGACTTGCAATGGTTCCCATTGGCTGGGTTTGTTGCTGGGTAAGGAGAAATCTTTCTTTCTCCTGCTGGAATGGTAAAGTAGACACTTTCTGCTGGGAATGCAGGGTAGGTCTCTTCCTGTTGGGGTCTCTGGCTGGAGTGGTAGTGTGTGGGAGCTCCCTCTTCTGGCCTCCTGGTTCCATTTTGAATGAAGTTTCCTTTATTAAGTTTCACATTGCAGGGCTTGGGGTGGGTCAGGTGCCAAAGTCATCATGAGATCTTCCTCCCATCCTTCTTCCCTTGCCTTCTTCCCTCCCTCCTTCCCTCTTCTCTTTCTTCCTTCCTTTCTCCCTTCCTTTCGTTCATTCCTTCAATAATTCAATATTTCTTGAGCACTGGGATTCAAGGTATGAACTAGATAAATTGGTCCCTCCCCTTTGAAGGAATTCTATTTCAGTAGAGGAAAGACAGGGGTTTCCCTAGTGGCTCAAGGACAAAGAATCTGCCTGCAATTCAGGAAACACAGGAGACTCGGGTTTGATCCCTGGGTCGGGAGGATCCCCTGGAGGAGGAAATGGCAACCCACTCCAGTATTCTTGCTGGGAAAATCCAATGGACAGAGGGGCCTAGCAGGCTACAGTCCATAGGGTCACAAAGAGTCAGGCATGACTGAGCTACTGAGCCTGCATACACAGGGAAGAGACAATTTTAAAATGCAAATAAATAAAATAATTCCATTAGTGATAAGTGTTAGTTTCTCAGTCGGGTCTGACTCTTTGTGATCCCATGGACTATAGCCCACTAGGCTCCTCTGTTCGTGGGATTCTCTAGGCAAGAATACTGGAGTGGGTTGCCATTCCTTTCTCCAGGGGATCTTCCTGACCCAGGGACGGAACCTGGGTCTCCCACCTTGCAGGCGGATCCTTTACCATCTGAGCCACTAGGGAAGACCCATTAGTGATGAGTTCATAAAGAAAGTAAGAAGGTGATTGAACTGAGTGCCCAGGAAAGGTTTCCCTACAGAGAAACCCAGGGATGGGAAAGAGTCAGCTATGTAGGGGTCTCAGGGCAGAGCATTCCAGGCAGAGGGGCATCCATGAGTAGGGGACAACCAGTGGATTAGAGGTGCAGCAAGAAGGTGTGGTGGGGTGGGAGTGCTGTGTGAGGGGGAGCAGGAAGGAGAGGACTTGAAAGGTTGCCAGGGCTTGAGCTGGAAGGGACTAGAAAGGGTTAGAATCTATTCTAGTTACAATGAGAATCTTTTGGAGGCTTTTAGCCAGGGGGAAAATATCCCTCATTCACATTTTAAGAAATCTACCTCTTCTCTGTGGACCATGGACTGTAAAGAGGAAGCAGAGTGGGCAGTGGGGAGACTCCAGTGGAGCCCAGGAGAGGGAGATGCTGGTGGTCTGCAGGAGGGGGCAGGGAGGAGTTGACATCAAATCTGGGAGATATTGGAACAAAGAGGGATCACCAAGAAGCGGGCAGTTCCAATAGCTCCCTGTGTGCTATGTGTCTATATCCACCCTTACTCCGTTATGCTTATATTTAGTGAGCATCTGCTTGAACCAGATGCTGTCCTGGGAGCCAGGGGTACAGCTGCAAACCAAGGAGACAAAGTTCCCTGTTCTCAGGCAGCACCCATTCTAGCACGAATGAGACAACCAGCACCTGATAACATAGACTGTCAGGCGGGGGCAGGTGCCGGGAGGAAAACAAACAGCGAGGCGGGCTGGGGAGTGAGCAGGGAAGGGGTTGTCATTTCAGATCAGGGGCTGAGAAAGGCCGCACAGAGGTGAAGATCTGCATCAGCAGGAGGAGATCTGGGGAAGGACGTTCCGGGAAGAGAGAAAGGCAAGTGCAAAGGCTGGAGAGGAGAGTTAACTTGCCAGGACTGAGGAATAGTGAGGAGGCCCGTAGGAGTGGAGCAACGAATAGGAGGAGAGAAAAGGCAATGACGTGGGAGTGGTGACAGTGTCTCGTGGGGCCCCCTGTGCAACACTGAAGGCACTCACCATGAGCCCCACTTCACAGATAGGGTGAGGGAGGGGTGGAGGGCCGAAGCTGGTGGCCAGTGGCCAGTGGCCAGGACACAGCACGCCCCAGAGTCAGGATTTAAACCTGGCTGGCTCCACGGCCAGTGCACTGAGTACCTGCCTCCGCCAGCACTGGTTGGCATAATCAGGGAAGACAAGGTGCAGGATTGTGGTGTGGTCACTCAGCACCACAGAATATCAGCCAAATGCTATTATTCTAGTATTAGACCCATTTTACAGATGAGGAGATAGAGGCAGCTATCAGTTGCCTGAGGCCATGCTGCTAGGGAAGGGTGGAACTGGGCTTCAAACCAGATCAGTCTGACCCCAGTGCCATGCACACACCAGCTGCTTTAGCTGTTGATCCCTGAGCTTGGACAAGGGTGGCCCGGAGCCCAGGAAGAGGGGCCTGCTGGGACAGAATGAAGCAGACTCTGCCCACCCGTCCCTCTGTCCATCCGCTCTTCCATCCGCCAACATGTCCACTGGCTCTGCACTTGGACTCTGCTCCTGGGCTTCCCTCTGGCTCAGGGGCTGGCACCAGGGCTGACCCCAGGGTCACCTCCCTGCCATAGTCCACCCACCAGCTGCCCATCAGTGTGACACATCCTGGAACTTCTTGTCATTTGCCATCCAAGATTCCATCCCGAGGTGTGATTGCTGAACTAATAGACAGATAACGGATCTGTCCGGGCCCTGCCTGGTGCACCGGGCAGCTGCCGGGTTTTTCCCATTAGCCACAGGGCTTGACGGACAGTAATGGATTTCATACTGATGCCAGAGCCTGCGGCGGATAATTCCATGATAACGGTTTATCAGGCGCTGACGGGAGGTAATGGGTAATCACCAGGCAGAAAGCAAACCCGTCAGGGAGCCCTGGCTTCCGCCCAGTCTGGCCCCACTTTTGTTGCACCAACTGCCACCTTCCAGCTCACGGGCCACCTCCCCTCTGTGTCCTGAAGGACAGCAGAGCACTGGTCCCAGCTGGGGTCCGCAGGACCGTTTGCAGACATGATTCTCATGGATGACATCCTCCCAACAAGCCTCAGACACCTTGCCCTCTGGGACTTGAAGCAAACTCAGGAAAAGAAACATTAGGGGTTTCAAGGACAAAGCAACCCAGTGCGGCCTGCAGGTTCCAGTCCTCCTGGCACACAGAGCCCTGTCCCAGCTCAGCATTTCAAAAGGGGGACCATGCCCAAGTCAGACTCTGGCCACTCTTTGCATCCCCCGTGGAGTTAACCAACATCTCTGCCTCCCTGGTGGCTCAACAGTAAAGAATCTTCCTGCCAATACAGGAGACGATGAGGGTTTGATCCCTGCGTTGGGAAGATCCCCTGAAAAAGGAAATGGCAACCCATTCTAGTATTCTTGCCTGGGAAATTCCATGGACAGAGGAGCCTGGCTGGAGGCGTGGGGTCGCAAGGAGTTGGACTACTGAAGCAACTAAACAGCAACTGCAGCCTGGAAACTACCCCCCCGCCCCGGACCCTGGGGACCCAGGAGTGTCAAGAGCCCCCTGCCACCACCTTGACGGCCCCCACACCCCATCCACACCTTTGCAAACATCTGAGAATGCCACCTGTTTCTCGCCCTATAGCATCTGTCTTTTCCAGATCTGTAGAAGAAGAAAAAAATGAAATAAATGGATACAATTTCCCCTACTTTAAAGTTTTCTGCCTTTTAATTATTTTTTAAACATCCAGCTTCTCCTTATCTCCCTGTGACTCCTGGAAGCAAAAGAAACAAATAGGGAATAATGGTCACTAATGAGAAAGGCCACAGCAGGCTTTTCATACCTTGGTCCACCTGGGTTTCCTTAACATGGTCAGGATTTTCCGGAGTGCTTTTTAAATGTATAGCTTATTATATTTAACATTTCTAAGCTCCTGCAACAAAAGATGCCTGAATTATAACTCAGTGCAAAATCCCAGTCCCCTGACAGAATGTCAGTCACTAGAACGTGATCTGTGTCTGGGGATTCCCAAGACCCTCCTCACAAACGACCAGGTCTGGGATCCCTGATCTGAGCACAGGGAGGTGGAGAGCTCCAGCCACTGGCTGCAAATACCGGCCACAGAGAAGAGGAAGACCAAGAGTTCAAGAGGGTCCCTTCTAAAGACCACAGGAGGAGCCCGGGGAGAGCCAAGGCATCATTCATTCATTCGCTCATTGCACTTGTGTATACAGCCTAAAGGTAGGCTCTGAGAAGACAGACCAAGTGCAAGGGGAGATGTAGACGTGGGAACAGACAGTAGCAGTGAGGGGTAAGGATGGGGGAGAGAAGCCCAAGCTGGCCCTGAATGAGCTCCTTCTTAAATTGTGAGCTGATCAAACAGCCTGCCTGATCACACAGGCTTCCTGCTGCTCTGCGAGCCAAGACTGAGATGGATGCCCTGCCCCCTGCCCCAGTACTCTCTCAGCCTGATGCCCATCTGCACCGCCAGACACAGGGGCCTTTCTTTAGGGTGCATTGTCCCTGGGGCTCAGGGTTCCCTTTGCTTGGAAATCACACACACACACACACAAACTCATCTCCCCTCACCTGGTAGATGTCCCCTCACCCTTCAAATGTCAGCTCAATGCCGTTTCCTCAAGAGCCTCTAGACCACTCTGGGCCCCTCACCCCCACCAACCGCATCCAGCCCCCCCACCCACGTCTCTCTCTGAGCACATCCCACACCCTAGGATGAAATATGCTTTTGTATGATTATTTGGCCAATGTCTGCTGTCCACCTCAGACTCAAACTGCAGAGACAGAGCCTTCACCTTTTCTGTGCCCAGAACAGGGGCCAGCAAACAGTGGGTGATCCATCACCACTTGATGGGCAGGTGAATGAGTGAATGAATGGAGGATGCAGGCACAGGTGAAGCCGGGAGGCGTGTGAAGGAGCCTCAGGTGGTTCCCTGCAGCTGGAGCCCCAGATGCAGTAAGAAGCAGGGGGTTCTGGGCTGTCCTTTGGGGGAGAGAGACAGCGTGAATTCTCTCCACCCCTTAGCAACCCTGTAACTCTCGAGGGCTCAGCACAGTGGGCAGAAGGGCTAGGGTGGACAGACAGACAAACAGGGACTGGCCGGCTGCCCCAGAGAGGCCAACAGCTGAGCCAGGAGAAGCTGCCACCCTACCCCATCCGTACCCACCCCACCGGCTGAGCACCAGAGCTAATTAAACTGGGTTTGCTCAGCCAGGCCCTGGAGGGGCCCAGCTCCAAGCACTCCAGATGGGCTTTATTTGTCAATTTGAAAACTAATCTCTGACTATTTAAACAGCAGCTTATCCAGGCCCAGACCAGGATTAGCATTTGGCACCTTGGCTGAAAAGAATGGGTGGCACTCCCCCAGGTGTGAGGGAAGGATTTGAGGATGGATTTCCACGCAGAAAGAGGAAGAGCCCAGAGCACCCATAACCTCCAGCTCCCAACCCCAAGCTGGTCGGTTACTTGCTCTGCGGAGCCTCCAGCTCCGCCAACCACATCCTGTGCCTCCAGGGTGCACCCCTGACCTGGATCCCAGGGAGCCTGTGATTGTCTCTATCCTCACCTGGGGAGGAGGGGAGGGCAGGTAGAGGCTGTCTCCATTCACATCTTAGAGCCCCAGCCTCACTCCAAGAGAGCTAGGAAAGCCAGCATCTGGGGTCCCTGGGGAACCCCAGATACCCCTTGACTATTCCTCGGTGGCTGTAACCCTTGACTCTCACCCCTTGGAGCAGGTTCCATAGGTCAGATGGTCACTTGGAAATGGGCGGGCATCTTGCAAAACCTTGGTCTGGCCTCCTGGGTCCAGCTCTCCCTTGGTGTGTCGGCCCTGCTGTCCCTCCCAGCAAGGCTTGACCTCCACCTGGGGAATTCATTGAAAATGATTACAGAGACTGTCACATTCCAGGCACTGAACTAGGTCCTGCGAATCCAGGGGTGACCAAGACAGCCGCGGCTCCCGCCCTCTGGGGGTCTCAGTCTGGAAAGGCGGTAAGTATTTACAAATAGCTCTCTAGTTCCAGGGCTGGAAAAAGGAACAGTGAAGGCTGCTATGTGAGCTGTATCTGATGTCTGTGAGGCCAAATCTAATGGTCACTTCTTGGGCTCACCTTGATCTCTCTGTGGCATTGAACCCGGTCAAACCACTGCCCCCTTCCCCCAAAACATCTTCTCTGCTTGCTTCTAGGCCATCACTGGCCTCCCCTCATCTGACCACCCCCATCTCTATGCTTGTACCCTGGTAGTGGGTTGCTGACTCTAAAGATAATGTACTCACATTCTAGAAACTGTGGGTGGGAACTTATTTGGGAAAAGTATCTTTGTATATGCAATCAAGCAAATGATCTCAAAATGAAATAATCCTAAATTATCCGGTGGGCCCTAAATCCAATGACAACTGTCCTCAGAAGAGACAGAAAGGGAGAAGACTGCCATGTGAAGATGGAAGGAAAGATTGGAGCAATGTGGCCACAAGCCAAGGGATGTCTGGGCCCCCAGAAGCTGAAAGAGGCAGGGATGGAGTCTCCTCAAAACCCACTGTTAGGAGCTCAGCCCTGCAGACCCTTGATCTCAGGCCCATTCCCTCCAGAACCATCAGGGAGTACAGTGATTTGGGCAGTGTGTGGTGCTTTGTTCCTACAGCTCTAGAAACCATACAGTAATACAAGCCCCTACTCGTCCTGGCCTCCAAATGCTGGCGGGCCCCAGGGCTCGGGCCTTGGGCCTCTACTCTCCTCTCTCCACCCTCTCTGCCTCAGTGATCTCGTCCAAGGACATGGCCCTAGAAACCTTCTATAAACTGAGGACACCCGAATGTGTTGTCCAGCCCTAACTCCTTCCCTGATCTCTTGGGCTTCCCCATAAACCCACCTCCCCAAGGCTTCCGCATCTGAATATGCGTTACCCAGTTGCTCAGGCCAGAACCACTGCCAGCTTGCTTTCACACCCTGGATCCAGCTCATGGGCAAAGCCTGTGGACTCTGCCTTGAAACCATGTCCTTCAGAATCCACCCCCTACCTCCAGCATGACAGCTGCTGTCCCTGTTCCAACAACCACCATGTCTACTGGACCATTGCCTGGCCCTCACCAGCCTCCCTGCTTCCAGGCTCTGCTACCACACAGCAGCCAGAAGAGGCCTGCAAAAATGAGGATCAGATCATCAAATCACCCCCACTGAAAACCCTTGGTGGCTTCTCACTGCAAAAGCAAGTAAAACCCCAAGTCCCTACTGGGACCCAAAAGGCCCTGTCAACACCTGTGACCTCCATCCCTGCCTCTCCCTCAGCTCCCTGCTCTCCACCCCCTGGGCTCCTCCAAGCTCCTTCCAGCCAACTCCCCCACCCAGACCCACTGCTCCTTCGCCTGGAACTCTCCACCTTTAGATCCCAGTGGCTCATCCCTTCATTTGCTTCAAGCTTATGCTGAGATATAACCTCTCAGAGAGTCATCTTCTGAGCAGACGGCCTGAAGCTCCTCATCCCCAGGCATCCAACACCCTGTACCTGTTTCACTTCTTTCCATAGTTTGTATGTGTGTGTGAGTGTGTGTCTGTGTGTACGTGTGTATATATATGTTTGTGTATGTGTGTATATCTGTGTGTCAGTGTGTGTATGTGTGTGTGTGAGTGTCTCTGTGTATATCTGTGTATGTGTGTCTAGCTGTGTGTCTGAGTGTGTATGTCTCTGTGTGTGTATGTATGCTCCACCTCCACTTCAGGGGTAATATAATACAAGCTCCAATTTGTTTCCTTCACCAGTGGCCTCTAGAAAAGTAGCTGACATCTATTCGGGGTTCAAAAATATTTACTGAACTATTGAGGTCAGATAAGAACAGGTTTCCCTGAGAAAAGTGATATTTAAGCCAAGGCCTGAAAAATAAGAAAGAGATAGCAAAGCAAAGTGGGGGAGGGCGAACAGAGCTTTCGGTGAAGATGAAACAGAATATGCAAAGTCCCTGTTGCAAAATGGCTGGCACATTCCAGAATCAGAGCATGCTAGTGTGGATGGAATACAGTGAGCTAACCAGGGAAACACGGTGTCCACCCTGCTTAACTGGGCCTCAGCCTGTGGCCCGCCAACATCCTGTGCTGACCAGTCCCACTGCCTCAGGATGCAGGTCCAGGTCTAATGTCCTCCCTGAGAGGCAGGCATCTCAGTGGTAGAAGGACCATTGTACTAAAGCCCAGAGATCTCATTCCTTGCATGTGTGACCTCACCTCTGGACCTCAGGTTCACCATTTATACAGTGAGGAGCTGGGCCTTTCCATCAAGAGCTCTCTGCTCTTTCCCCGGAAGAGAAAGGCATTACCATTACCCAGGGCTGAATATCCAGGCTGAGTCTCAGCAAACCCACCATCAGTGGGGTTCTTTCGTTTCAAACACAAACAGAAACACCAACCAGGACTGGCTTAAACATATAGAGAATACATTAGCTGATGTGTCAAAGAGTTGCAAAAATCTGATAAAGCTTCAGGTATGGTTTGATCCAGGTCTCAAACAATTCTTCAAGATATAATCTCCTCTCTTCTCTTGTCTTCTTTCTATAATACAGCTCTCTCTAGTTCTACTATCTTCCTGGTAGCTCCCCTCATAGGCCTCTTGTGTTTTCAAAATGGTTACAGTATCTCCAACCCCTCCATCCTCCCAGATAAGAGGAAGTGTGGCCAGAGAGGAAAGAACAAGGTGGGGAGTGCTGAGAGAGGAGGCAGGATCAGATTAAGCAGGACTTCAGCCCGAGAGCAACCAGAGTCATAGAAAGTTTCCACAAGGGGATGGCAATGACCCAACATAGCTGAGTTTCCCAAGACCAGCCCTCCCACTCCTACCCCAACCCCAGAGCAGCAGCCATAGCTGCAGGTTTATCCTCTGACCCAGTGTGCTGCCCCATGGGTCTGTCCAGACCTCTGCCAGGGCTCACCAAGACCAAACTGAGTCAGTTGGTCACCATACTGCAGGTCCATCCGAGGTCCGTGGCTCCCCCATGAGCTAAGGCCTTTGTTGCATCTGCACCACCATTCAACCCCTTCCTCTGCCTAAGCCTGTATCCTTCCTGCCCCCACACCTCACCAAACTTCCTGCCCACAACTCCCCATCTCAGAGTGTGCCTCCCCAGGAGCCCAACCTCAGCTAGCACCTCCCCTGTGCCCTGCTCCAGGCTGGCACGTGCCTTGCCCTGTTCAGTCCTCAGCAGAAGCACTGGAGGCGGGCAGTGCTGTCCCCTAAGACAACCGAGGCTCATGGATGCCAACTAACTCGTCCAAGTTCACAGAGCATGTCCACACCCTTGCCTCCGCCACACTGCAGCCCCGGCGCCTTGGCTATCTACTTGCTCTTCTGCAGGTATCTCTCTACTGTGCCTTATCTGTTTCGAAAATAAATCCAACTACTTTGGGGATTAAATTCCGTTCTTTTAGCCAGGACGAGCAAGAAAAGCCAGAATGTGTACCTGGTGTGCAGAAGAAAGTGATGCATCTGTCTGATGTTGCCTGCAGCAGGTAGAGCTGATGGGGAAGAACAGCTGCAGACTGGTGGCCAACTTGCTTTCTTGCAAGGCTCCTGTAAACTCAGACCCTCCTCATCACCTCCTGAGTTGTGTTCCTTTCTTCCTTTCTGTGAAAAGATGATGATGCTCTCAGGCTTCATTTGTAAACAAGCTCCCTGCTTTACAATTTCTCTAAGAAGCAGCTGCCTCCATAGCTAGAAACAGTTCCCATTTGTTCATGGGCTGTCCCTGCTGCTGCTGCTAAGTCGCTTCAGTCATGTCCGGCTCTATGCGACCCCATAGATGGCAGCCCACCAGGCTCCCCCGTCCCTGGGATTCTCCAGGTGAGAGCACTGCAGTGGTTGCCATTGCCTTCTCCAATGCATGAAAGTGAAAAGTGAAAGTGAAGTTGCTCAGTCATGTCTGACTCTTAGCAACCCCATGGACTGTAGCCCACCAGGCTCCTCCATCCATGGGATGTTCCAGGCAAGAGTACTGGAGTGTGGTGCCATTGCCTTCTCCAGCTGTCCCTGCAGTAGCTCTCACATCACTGTCTAATTCTCATCTCCCCTGAAGATGGAGGGGCAGCTAACTCTTAGGATGAGAGAGAAGTGCCCCTGCCTCCCTTCTCCTCCCCTCTTCTCTTCCCACCTTCCTTTGCTCTTTTCCCCTCCTCCCTGTCCCCTCTTCCAATCTTCCTGTCCCATCTGCCTCTTGCTGTCCTCCCATCTCCTCCCCTTTTCCCTCTCCCCCTCCCTTCCTCACGCCCCTCTAGGCTCATGTCCTTCCTTCCTTCCTGGACCTGTACTATTTAAGACCATGGCACCCTGGAAATACCTGAGGCTTACAAATCAAACACACTCGGGCTCAAATATTAGCTTTGATTTTCTCACCTATTGTTATTGCTGTTTAGTCACTAAGTCATGTCCCACCAGGCTCCTCTGTCCATGGGATTTCCCAGGCAAGAATATTAGAGTGGGTTGCCATCCCCTTCCCTGGGGGACCTTCCAAACCCAGGGATCGAACCTGCATCTGCTGCATTGGCAAGTGGATTCTTTACCACTGAGCCAGCAAGGAAGCCCTTTCCCACTATGCTGCTGCTGCTGCTGCTAAGTCACTTCAGTCGTGCCCGACTCTGTGCGACCCCATAGATGGCAGCCCACCAGGCTCCGCCGTCCCTGGGATTCTCCAGGCAAGAACACTGGAGTGGGTTGCCATTTCCTTCTCCACTTTCTCACTATACAAGATGACAAATGAGACCTACTTCTCATGGTGGTTGTGGAAATCAATGCGATCACATAGGACGTGGTACACAGGAGGGGCACCATCTATTTTTATTCCAACCTCCTCAAGGGACATAATACAGATTGGAGTTTCTTCCAAGAGGGAGAAGAAGATGGATGAGGGAGGTGACCTGGGAAACCCTCCTCTTCTTGTTAGCAATTGGCAATTTGTTAGCAAACTTTGCAATTTGCTGAAAGGGAGGCTACCCCCAAGACTCAATGCAACGCTTCCTCAGCACCCTCCACAACCCTCTCCTGGGGTTGAGAGCTACGTCTGGTGTGGGCTCCTCCAGCACAAGCCATCAAAGTGCCACCAGCACCATCTGGCCTGCCAACATCCTCATGCGGGATTTATTACCTATTCCTTTCCATTAGCATAAATAATATGGAGCTTGAGTTTCATGATGGTTTACATAATAAATAAAACAGGTCAATTGCCCACAAAACTAGTCTCTGTGAACAGTAGCAGATTTAATTAGATTTATTTTACTCTGGGTTTTCTGGAGTGAAGCGGATGTCTCTCATGCCAGAGATATACTTGCCCATAAACTTCTATTTCTGGGAAGGCAGCTCCCCATCCTCCAAGAAGATAAAAGGGAAGAGAGAAGAAAAGGGAGGAGAGGGAGTGAGAGAGAGAGGGAGGGAGTGAGAGAGGTCAGAGACAGGAGGGGCAGGAGGGAAAGGAAGACAGAGGGGGGCCTATATCACCCTTCACCCTCCCCAGGTCATCTGGTCCCTTCCACTGCCTCTGTGCCTATCCAAATCACCTATAATGAACTGAATGTTTTTATCCCCCTAAAATGTATATGTTGAAGCCCTACTCCCCAGCGTGATGGTGCTCGAAGATGGGGCCTTTGGGAGGGAATAGGGTTAGATGAGGTCATGAGGGTGAGGCCCTCCTAATGGGATTAGTGGCTTTATAAGAAAATGGCCTTGCACAGGCACCAAGGAAAGAGTATGTGAGGACACAGTCAGAAGACAGCTGCTTACGAGCTGAGAGCAGGGCTCCGTCAGAAGCGGGAGCAGCGGATACCTTGGTCTTAAACTTCCTAGACTGTTTCTGTTTTGTTTTTTTTAAGGTAAAGACAAACACTGTGCTTTGATTTATGTCTAAATCAGTGAAACAAAGTGTTTTGTACTGCAAGGTACACATTTTCTAACTTGAAAAGTACCAAATCTTCTTATATTTGAACATAAAATATCTTGCTGAATTTGAAAAAATATGTTTTAAAGTGAAATTTATTCTTAATTGTCAGTTATTCTGAAACACGCCCGAGGCAAGGGGTGGCAGCTGGGAGGAGCAACCCCATGCCGGAGGCCAGGGGCAGCAGCCAGGAGGAGCTACCCCATGTCCAAGGACCGGTGGCTGCAGGGGCGCAGGAGGGCCTAGAGGAGCTATTCCACGTTCAAGGTTAGGAGGGGCGGCGGTGAGGAGATACCCCTCGTCCAAGGTAAGGAGCAGCGGCTGTGCTTTGCTGGAGCAGCCGTGAAGAGATACCCCACATCCAAGGTAAGAGAAACCCAAGTAAGACGGTAGGTATTGCAAGAGGGCATCAGAGGGCAGACACACTGAAACCATACTCACAGAAACTAGTCAATCTAATCACACTAGGACCACAGCCTTGTCTAACTCAATGAAACTAAGCCATGCCCGTGAGGCCACCCACGATGGGCGGGTCATGGTGGAGAGGTCTGACAGAATGTGGTCCACTGGAGAAGGGAATGGCAAACCACTTCAGTATTCTTGCCTTGAGAACCCCATGAACAGTATGAAAAGGCAAAATGATAGGATACTGAAAGAGGAACTCCCCAGGTTGGTAGGTGCCCAATATGCTACTGGAGATCAGTTGAGAAATAACTCCAGAAAGAATGAAGGGATGGAGCCAAAGCAAAAACAATACCCAGCTGTGGATGTGACTGGTAATAGAAGCAAGGTCCAATGCTGTAAAGAGAAATATTGCATAGGAACCTGGAATGTCAGGTCCATGAATCAAGGCAAATTGGAAGTGGTCAAACAAGAGATGAGAAGACTCTATACATGGACATCACCAGATGGTCAACACCAAAATCAGATTGCTTATATTCTTTGCGGCCAAAGATGGAGAAGCTCTATACAGTCAGCAAAAACAAGACCAGGAGCTGACTGTGGCTCAGATCATGAACTCCTTATTGCCAAATTCAGACTGAAATTGAAGAAAGTAGGGAAAACCACTAGACCATTCAGGTATGACCTAAATCAAATCCCTTATGATTATACAGTGGAAGTGAGAAATAGATTTAAGGGCCTAGATCTGATAGATAGAGTGCCTGATGAACTATGGACTGAGGTTCATGACATTGTACAGGAGACAGGGATCAAGACCATCCCCATGGAAAAGAAATGCAAAAAAGCAAAATGGCTGTCTGGGGAGGCCTTACAAATAGCTGTGAAAAGAAGAGAAGCAAAAAGCAAAGGAGAAAAGGAAAGATATAACCATCTGAATGCAGAGTTCCAAAGAATAGCAAGGAGAGATAAGAAAGCCTTCCTCAGCGATCAATGCAAAGAAATAGAGGAAAACAACAGAATGGGAAAGACTAGAGATCTCTTCAAGAAAATTAAAGATACCAAGGGAACAATTTCATGCAAAGATGAGCTCGATAAAGGACAGAAATGGTATGGACCTAACAGAAGCTGAAGATATTAAGAAGAGATGGCAAGAATACACAGAAGAACTGTACAAAAAAGATCTTCACGACCCAGATAATCACGATGGTGTGATCACTGACCTAGAGCCAGACATCCTGGAATGTGAAGTCAAGTGGGCCTTAGAAAGCATCACTACGAACAAAGCTAGTGAAGGTGATGGAATTCCAGTTGAGCTATTTCAAGTCCTGAAAGACGATGCTGTGAAAGTGCTGCACTCAATATGCCAGCAAATTTGGAAAACTCAGCAGTGGCCACAGGACTGGAAAAGGTCAGTTTTCATTCCAATCCCAAAGAAAGGCAATGCCAAAGAATGCTCAAACTACCGCACAATTGCACTCATCTCACACGCTAGTAAAGTAATGCTCAAAATTCTCCAAGCCAGGTTTCAGCAATATGTGAACCATGAACTTCCAGATGTTCAAGTTAGATTTAGAAAAGGCAGAGGAACCAGAGGTCAAATTGCCAACATCCACTGGATCATGGAAAAAGCAAGAGAGTTCCAGAAAAACATCTATTTCTGCTTTATTGACTATGCCAAAGCCTTTGACTGTGTGGATCACATGAAACTGTGGAAAATTCTGAAAGAGATGGGCATACCAGACCACCTGATCTGCCTCTTGAGAAATTTGTATTCAGGTCAGGAAGCAACAGTTAGAACTGGACATGGAACAACAGACTGGTTCCAAATAGGAAAAGGAGTACGTCAAGGCTGTATATTGTCACCCTGCTTATTTAACTCATATGCAGAGTACATGATGAAAAACGCTGGACTGGAAGAAGCACAATCTTGGAATCGAGATTGCCAGGAGAAATATCAATAACCTCAGATATGCAGATGACACCACCCTTATGGCAGAAAGTGAAGAAGAACTAAAAAGCCTCTTGATGAAAGTGAAAGTGGAAAGTGAAAAAGTTGGCTTAAAGCTCAACATTCAGAAAACTAAGATCATGGCATCTGGTCCCATCACTTCATGGGAAATAGATGGGGAAACAGTGGAAACAGTGTCAGACTTTATTTTGGGGGGCTCCAAAATCACTGCAGATGGTGATTGCAGCCATGAAATTAAAAGACGCTTACTCCTTGGAAGGAAAGTTATGACCAACCTCGATAGCATATTGAAAAGCAGAGACATTACTTTGCCAACAAAGGTCTGTCTAGTCAAGGCTATGGTTTTTCCAGTGGTCATGTATGGATGTGTGAGTTGGACTGTGAAGAAAGCTGAGCACCGAAGAATTTGATGCTTTTGAACTGTGGTGTTGGAGAAGACTCTTGAGAGTGTCTTGGACTGCAAGGAGATCCAACCAGTCCATTCTGAAGAAGATCAGCCCTAGGATTTCTTTGGAAGGAATGATGCTAAAGCTGAAACTCCAGTACTTTGACCACCTGATGCGAAGAGTTGACTCCTTGGAAAAGACTCTGATGCTGGGAGGGATTGGGGGCAGGAGGAGAAGGGGACGACAGAGGATGAGATGGCTGGATGGCATCACTGACTCGATGGACATGAGTCTGAGTGAACTCCTGGAGTTGGTGATGGGCAGGGAGGCCTGGCGTGCTGCGATTCATGGGGTCACAAAGAGTCGGACATGACTGAGCGACTGAACTGAACTGAAACTATGGAACAAAGAAAATAAAATTATGTTAATTAGGGCTGCTTAAATTGTATCTTTTGCAGTGTTTTTTTTCTTTTTTTAATTTTTATATACATATATATTTTTTCATTGAAATATAGTTGATTTACAATGCTGTGTTAGTTTCAGGTGTACAAAACTGCCTAGTTTCTAGAACTGAGAAATTCAAGTCTATTGTTTAAGGCAGCCATCCTACGTATTTATTATGGCAGCCCAAGGAGACTAAGACACGGCCCCAGCTACATCAAGCCTCACATGCCTGAGGGAACTGCTCTCTTGCTCAGAACCCTCTACTGACTCCAGATTGCCTGAGATCAAGTCCAAGCCCCTTGGCAGAGCCTCCCTCCCCACCATTCTCCTTTATCTTGGCCTCATCTCTCACCACCTCTCCTCACAGCCAGTCCCCACATCAACCCTCCAGTCACAGGTATCCACCTGCAGTTACTATTAATAAATTCTCTTTCCCCTCCCAGGTCTCCACACCTTTGCTTGGGCTGTTCATCTATCTGGAACACACCCCGTCTTCCAGGCCCCTCCTGTCTTTAATAGTCATCCTTCAAGTCTCAAAGCCCTGCACGTCTCATTCCCCTCTCCCCCTACCCCATCCTCTGATTCTCAGGGCACTTATAACCTGCTGACTCTGAATGTCTGTTATTTCTGCTCATGTGTCCCCTACAAAGGATGAAAGCTCTCTGAAGGCAGTAACCACAGCGTTTACTCTTAGTCTCCTTGGCCCAGAACAGTGCCCAGCCCACAGACTCACTCTTTACCCAGAGTGCCCAGCCATTTCTGACCTGCAGTGGTTTTCAGTCCATGCACAGCAGATAGATGATTCTCTCAAGGACTTCCGGCCTTCCTTGATCCTCTGCTCCAACAGCTTCTCTACAACCCTTGAGTGGGTGCTTAAGGTAAAGTTGGATGAAATAGAGTTGGCAAGGTGCCTTCTAGTAATGAGCATCTATGGGGCTTGCTATGCAGCGTCGTTTGATAAAAGGACCCCCTTTAGCCCTTGAGAAGCCCTCTTCTCTCACTCTCTACCCACCGGTTTGAGAGGATAATACCTCCAGTTTCCAGGAGTAGGCATGTGACCCAGGACTGAATGATATTGAGTCACTGCATCTCCCAGCCTTGGTGCCTGATTCAAGGACACCAGCTAGTCCAATGAGACTCAGCCCAGGACTTGTGTGGACCAAAGAGGAGAGAGAGATTCTCCTTCTGGGCAGATAGCTGAATGGGCAGAATATAAGGTTGGAGTGTCCAGGGACTGTGCAAGGAGAGAGATGGGTTAGAAATGAAGGACATGAGAACAGTTCCCCAATGACATTGACAGAGTTCTGGATCCCACCTGGAAGGAAGCCAAGTCTACTCTACTCTACACCCTGGGCTTTTCCATTTTAGGTGAGCCAAGAAAAACCCCCACTCAAATTTGTTTAGTCTTGATAAGCCAGCTTAAGGGGGTTTCTGTGACTACAGCCAAAAGACTTGATTGATGCCTTTACACTTTGGCACAAAAATTTCACTTCTAGGAATTTGTCCTAAAGAAATAGACTGACACAGACAAAGGTTTATTAACAAAGATGTTCACTGATGGTGTGCCTTCTGAGACCCACTCAGACCACAACCTCCCATCCAGAAAACCTCCCTCCAAACCCTAGACTGGACGAGACTCTCCCAGTTATACTATGTTCAACCTCCTACCCAGAGGTCCATGTGGTGAACAGCATCCTATGCAGCAAGGATGTCCCCACCCCCTCAGCTTGCTAAAGGAGGTCACATTCCCAGGCATTCTTAAATGACAATAACTTGGACCATCCACCATCTCCTGTCCTCACAAGAACCTAGCTCACCTCAAAGTGCCCCCAGTGAGCTGCCCGATATTTCTACAGGAACACACCCCACCATCTTCCCCTGACCCGCTTCCACAAGCAGCAACACCATCTCATGTCACCACTGCTGGGGGGCTGGGCAGCCGCTTCTAGCCACTCATACCAACTCTCCAAAGCAGTCCCCAACCTCCCCTTCACCGTTCGGTCCTAAACAGGAGGCTCTTTTGTCACAGCTGAGAGCAGACCATGGTGAGTTCTTTGTTGCTTATTTGTTAGCTCAGATGGTAAAGAATCTGCCTGCAATGCAGGAGACCCGGGTTGGATCCTAGGTTGGGAAGATCCCCTGGAGGAAGAAATGGCAACTCACTCTAGTATTCTTGCCTGGGAAATCCCGTGGAGAGAGGAGCCTGGCAGGCTACAGTCCATGGGGTCACAAAGAGCTGGACACAACTGAGCGACTGACAAAGTGGATTTACAACATTGTGATAGTTTCAGGTATACAGCACAGTGAATATATATATTTTTTAATGTTTCAAATTCCCTTCCCTTATATTTTATTACAAAATATCAAATACAGTTCCCTGAGCTATATGGTAGGTCCTTGTCAGTTATCTATTTTATATATAGTTTTTTATGTGTATAGTGATGAACAGAACTTGATGTTTAATGAAGCTCCACTGGAGGTGTGAGGATACAGAAGGGAAGCTCCACACAGAGTAGCAACAGGTTGGATCTGTGGGATCAGTACACACATCCCTTAATGGATGTTTTCTGCCTGGCTTCCTCCTGTCTCCACCAGGCAGAGGTCAGCTCAACTCAGTCCAGACCCAACTGACATAAAGCCCAGAGGAAAAAGTGACCCTCTTTCCCTCTCTTCAAGACCCACCACCCCAGGCCTCATTTTCCCTCCTAGGACCAGTCACTTCCCCAGTGGTTGACAGAGGAATGCTGAGCCTAGAAGAAGGTCCTTTTCCAAGATCACACACCATCCAGGCTGAGCTGGATGCTTGGTCCAGAAAAGTGAGTGTTGTGATGGGTAAGGGAATCACAGCTGCAGCTGGATGGATGGGAGGCTCTTTATCCAGGATAGGACGGGTGACAGCAGGCCCTGCTCAGGCCCTGGCTGGGCCCTGATGCTGCCACTACCCCATGGAGGCATCAGAGCCAAAGGTCAGCCCAAGGAGATCAGCAGGCTGCCTGCACACCCAGAGCAGACCATGGGCTGGAAGGAAGTCACTGATTGTCCAGAGATCATTTCAGGAACGAGTGGAGGAAGCCAGAAGAAGCAGCCCAGCCCATCAGCTGCCTTTGGAGAGCTCATCTCTGCAGAATTATGCAGCCTTCTCAGGCACACATCTGTTAATTATTAATGCATTCTCTGCCTGCTGGGGACCCATGCTGGGGATGACCAAGAAGGGCAAGGAGTGTTTCAGTTAACAAGGAAATTGGGCAGAATGTGGATCCAAAAACTGGAAAGCCTATATAATACCTTCTTTACCCCCACCTTTGCCGCACTCCTGGCTCCTCTCTGGGACAAGGCCAGGGGGTGGGTTGTCCCTGTCTGAACTCCTTCAGCCCTATCCCTTCAAGCCCTATGATTTCTTCAGGCTTGGTGGTCACCTAGCGTAGCCATATGGAGGCCTGAGTCCCCAGTGTCCTAGGCCCCTCTCCCCATGGAGTTCGTTCCAGTCTCTGGCACCCAGGTGGTATCTCTTGGACACTGTTCCTGGTGCCAGCAGAGCCTGCAGAGGTGTGAGCTGGGCCAGGCCCAGCCATGACTGACAAAAAAACCAGTGTTGAAGATTGACCTTGTTTATAATCAGATAGAAAAATTACAAGCAGGTAGGTCCAAAAGTTCCAAATATATTGTCACCTTGCTCATTTAACTTCTGTGCAGAGGACATCACGAGAAACGCTGGGCTGGGAGAAGCACAGCTGGAATCAAGATTGCCGGGAGAAATATCAATAACCTCAGTATGCAGATGACACCACCCTTATGGCAGAAAGTGAAGAGGAACTAAAGAGCCTCTTGATGAAAGTGAAAGAGAAGAGTGAAAAGGTTGGCTTAAAGCTCAACATTCAGAAAACTAAGATCATGGCATCTGGTCCCATCACTTCATGGGAAATAAATGGGGAAACAGGGATAACAGTGGCTGACTTTATTTTGGGGGGCTCCAGAATCACTGCAGATGGTGACTGCAGCCATGAAATTAAAAGACACTTACTCCTTGGAAGGAAAGTTATGACCAACCTAGATAGCATATTCAAAAGCAGAGACATTACTTTGTCCACAAAGGTCCATCTAGTCAAGGCTATGGTTTTTCCAGTGGTCGTGTATGGATGTGAGAGTTGGACTGTGAAGAAAGCTGAGCACCAAAGAATTGATGCTTTTGAACTGTGGTGTTGGAGAAGACTCTTGAGAGTCCCTTGGACTGCAAGGAGATCCAACCAGTCCTTCCTAAAGGAGATCAGTCCTGGGTGTTCATTGGAAGGACTGATGCTGAAGCTGAAACTCCAATACTTTGGCCACCTCATGCGAAGAGTTGACTCATTTGAAAAGACACTGATGCTGGGAAAGATTGAGGGCAGGAGAAGGGGACGACAGAGGATGAGATGGTTGGATGGCATCACCGACTCAATGGACATGGGTTTGGGTGGACTCCGGGAGCTGGTGCTGTGATTCATGGGGTCGCAAAAAGTTGGACACGACTGAGCAACTGAACTGAACTGAGGTCAAAAAGAACCAAGGAGGAGCCACTCTGTCTGTGTTTAAACACTAGGTTGAGACAAATTTTTTTTCTTACTAGAAAGGAGAAAAACCCAGAAGTATAGGCTATGAAATACATTGCAATATAAAAAAGTGGTCATATCATGCTATACTATTAATAATAGTGTGATATGAAAGAGGACTTGTATGAAAACAATTTACTAAGGGAAACAGAAGGTGATTTTAGAAAGGCTTGGGCTTTTGTTTTGAATCATTTTTTTTAAATTGACTCTCTCCTTTCTGTTCCTAGAGTCTTACTTTTTCCAGTGTGTCTTATACATGAAATGAAATAGTTTGTAGTCTTTGAATCTGTATTCTTTAACTTAGTGTAAGAATCTTCATTAGGAGACTATCAAGACCAAAAAAAAAAAAATCTGAAAATGGAATTGGTGATGTGACGAGAAGATTTTAAGGAAAAGACAACAGGGTTTAAAAAGTATTACAAAAGAGAAATGACAGGTAAGGAAGATAAATAACTGAGATTTGATATATAAATCATTAGTGTTTCTAAAACACATACAAAAACAGAACCAAAGCAATGATCAAAGACACAATAGATGATATGTGTTTTGTTAGAAAACTGAGTCTATAGTTTAAAATCTCTAAATAGCAATACAAATATTGAAAAAAGCAAAGCCTACACATATCCTCATTAAATTTCATTTTTTACCATAAAAATATTATCCACAAAGCTGGCCTAAACAAAACAAAGTCGGTTCCTGCAAAGAAAAAACAAAATCAAGTTTTTGTGCTCTAGAACTATGCTGTTCAATGCAGGGGTCTCTATCCACACACCTACTGAACACTTAAAATGTGGCTGACCTGAACTTAAATATGTTAAAAGTGTAAAATACACACAATGTTTGAATACATATTACAAAATGAAATATTGTAAAGTATCTCAAGAACTTTATACTTATTACATGCTGAAATAACTGTATTTGGGATATGCTGAATTCAATAAAATAAATTAATTTTACCTGTATCTTTTCACTTTTTAAATATGTATACCAGAAAATTTTTAATTACATATATGGTTGCTCTAAAGCAGTGGCTGGCAAGCTATGGCCTGTCATAAATATAGTTTTATTGCAACACTGTCACACTCATCTGTTTCCCTATCTCTGTGCTCTTCTAGATTACAGTAAGGTTGAGCAGTTGCAGCAGAGATCAGATAGCCTGCAAAGCATAAAGTATTTGTAATCGAGTCATTTTCAGAAAGTTTGGCAATCTCTGCACCAAAATATCGTGTGAAAATTTCAAACACGTTTTGAGATTAAAAGGTAGTGTAATGTCTAGAGAGAGTCAAATTCTCATTTAAATGTGTTTTTCCTCTTTCAAATTGGCAGAGATCTATTTTCCTCCTTTTGTCTTTTGTCTTTTTCTTTCTTTCCTTTATTACTTTTTTTGTTATAAAACCTAGTATAGGTGACAGCTTCGGGGAAATGGATACCCTTATAGCTTATTGAAAACAGTATAAATTTAATCTCTGCCTTTCTGGACGGCACTTTGTTAATAGGTATCAATACTGTAGATCTAGGATTCATGGGTGGAATTCAGGAAGATCTTTTATGAACCTGAGCAGGAAAGTTTTGCATCTTTATTTTTACCATATATGCGGGTCAAGAAGCAACAGTTAAAACCTTATATGGAACGACTGACTAGTTCAAAATTGGGAAAGGAGTACGTCAAGGCTGTATGTTGTCACCCTGATTATTTAACTTATATGCAGAATATATCATGTGAAAAGCCAGGCTGGATGAAGCACAGTCTGGAATCAAGATTGCCAGGAGAAATATCAACAACCTCAGATATGCAGATGATACCACTCTAATGGCAGAAAGTGAAAAGGAACTAAAGAGCTTCTTGATTAGAGTGAAAGAGGAGAGTGAAAACCTTGCTTAAAACCCAACATTTAAAAAATTAAGATCATGGCATCCAGTTCCATCACTTCAAGGCAAATAGAAGGGGGAAGGTGGAAGAAATGACAGATTTTATTTTCTTGGGCTCCAAAATCACTGCGGACAGTGACTGCAGCCATGAAACTAAAAGACATTTGCTCCTTGGAAGGAAAGCTATGATAAGCCTAAACAGAGTATTAAAAAGCCGAGACATCACTTTGCCAACAAAGGACCATATAATCAAAGCTATGGCTTTTCCCATAGTCTTATACGGATGTAAGAGTTGGACCATAGAGAAGACTGAGTGCCAAAGAATTGATGCTTTTGAATTGTGGTGCTGGAGAAGACTCCTGAGAATCCTTTGGACTGAAAAGAGATCAAACCAGTCAATCCTAAAGGAAATCAACACTGTATCTTCATCGGAAGGACTGATGCTGAAGCTGAAGCTCCAATACTTTGGCCACCTGATGCGAACATCCAACTCATTGGAAAACACTTTGATACTGGGAAATACTGAAGGCAAAAGGAGAAGGGAGCGGCAGAGGATGAGATGGTTAGATAGCATCATTAACTCAATGGACATGAATCTGAGCAAACTCTGGGAGATAGTGAAGGACAGGGAAGCCTGGAGTGCTGCAGTCCATAGGATCACAAAGAGTCAGACACAACTTAGTGACTGAACAACAACAGTTTTTTACCAAACTCTAATTGAAATATATTAGATAGAATTTCCTTTAGTTAGGAATGTAGGCATGGTACACAGGGAAATAGCCCTGCCATTACCTTACAAGGCAAAACGAATGTTGCAAAAGTGATTGAATCGAAGGTCAAGATGGAGAGATTATCCTGTATTATTTCAATGGACCCAATGTAGTCACAAGGATCCCTATACGTGGGAGGCTGGAGAGGTACAGTAAGAGAAGATGTGCTGAGGGAAGAAGTCAATGATGCAGGGCCACAAGCCAGAGAATGGGAAGCCCTCAGAAGACAGGAAAGACAAGGAAGCAGATTCTCCCCCAGCACCTCCAAAAGGAAAACAGCCCCAGACACCTCGATTTTCGCCCACTGACACCAACTTTGGATTCTGACCTCCATCACGTAAGAAAATAAACCTGCATTTGTGGTCATTTGTCACAGCAACAATGCTGCGAGGCACTGCAACAGCACATATAGGAGACAAAGCAACAGTAGGATTAGCACCTTGTCACCGATAAAAGTCAGGGATTTTCTTGGCTCATTTGTAGAGATATAAATGGACCGAGAGTTTATCATCAGAGTGAAGTTGGTCAGAAAAAGAAAAACAAATATCATATATTAATGGCATACTCTGCTGTTGTTTAGTCACTAAGTCGGGTCTTTTGTGACCCCATGGACTGTAGCTCACCAGGCTCCTCTGTCCATGGGATTATCCAGGCAAGAGCCATTTTTTCTCCAGGAGATCTTCTCAACCCAAGAATCAAATGTGCATCTGCTACCTTGGTGGGTGGATTCTTTACCACTGAGCCACCTGGGAAGCCCCATTAATGCATAAATATGGAATCTAGAAAAAGGGTTAAGAGGCAAGGAAGGAATAGAGACACAGACATAGAGAACAGATGTGGACACAGCAGGGTAAGGGGAGGGTGTGCAAAGTTGGGAGCAAAGCAGTGACACATATACTACTAGGTCAATATACACGTATGTTAGTATGTACTATGTCTCTCTATATGTATATGTATACATATATACTACTATGTGTAAAATAGAGAGCTAGTGGGAAGCTGCTGTATAGCCCAGGAAGCTCAGCTATGTGCTCTGTGACAACCTAGAGGGGTGGAATGGGGGAGGTGGTAGGAGGGACGCTCAGGAGGAAGGGGATATATGTATACTTATAGCTGATTCACTTTGTTGTACAGTTGAAACCAACACAACATTGTAAAGCAATTATACTCCAATAATAAAATAAGTAAAAATTAAAAATCAGATAAAAGGTTAGTTTTCATTCCAATCCCAAAGAAAGGCAATGCCAAAGAATGCTCAAACTATCACACAATTGCACTCATCTCACCCACTAGTAAAGTAGTGCTTAAAATTCTCCAAGCCAGGCTTCAACAGTACGTAAACCGTGAACTTCCAGATGTTCAAGCTGGTTTTAGAAAAGACAGAGGAACCAGAGATCAAATTGCCAACATCCGCTGGATCATCAAAAAAGCAAGAGAGTTCCAGAAAAACATCTATTTCTGCCTTATTGACCATGCCAAAGCCTTTGACTGTGTGGATCACAATAAACTGTGGAAAATTCTGAAAGAGATGGGAATATCAGACCACCTGACCTGCCTCTTGAGAAACCTATATGCAGGTCAGGAAGCAACAGTTAGAACTGGACATGGAACAACAGACTGGTTCCAAATAGGAAAAGGAGTACGTCAAGGCTGTATATTGTCACCCTGCTTATTTAACTTATATACAGAGTACATCATGAGAAATGCTGGACTGGAAGAAGCACAAGCTGAAATCAAGATTGCCAGGAGAAATATCAATAACCTCAGATATGCAGATGACACCACCCTTATGGCAGAAAGTGAAGAAGAACTAAAGAGCCTCTTGATGAAAGTGAAAGAGGTGAGTGAAGAAGTTGGCTTAAAGCTCAACATTCAGAAAACGAAGATCATGGCATCTGGTCCCATCACTTCACGGCTGATAGATGGGGAAACAGTGGAAACAGTGGCTGACTTTATTTTTCTGGGATCCAAAATCACTGCAGATGGTGATTGCAGCCATGAAATTAAAAGACGCTTACTTCTTGGAAGGAAAGTTATGACCAACCTGCTGCTGCTGCTGCTAAGTCACTTCAGTCGTGTCCGACTCTGTGCGACCCCATAGACAGCAGCCCACTAGGTTCCTCTGTCCCTGGGATTCTCCAGGCAAGAATACTGGAGTGGGACCTAGACAGCATATTAAAAAGCAGAGACATTACTTTGCCAACAAAGGTCTGTCTAGTCAAGGCTATGGTTTTTCCAGTCATCATGTATGGATGTGAAGAGTTGGACTATAAAGAAAGCTGAGCACCAAAGAATTGATGCTTTGAACTGTGGTGTTGGAGAAGACTCTTGAGAGTCCCTTGGACTTCAAGGAGATCCAACCAGTCCATCCTAAAGATCAGTCCTGGGTGTTCATTGGAAGGACTGATGCTGAAGCTGAAACTCCAATATTTTGGCCACCTCATGCAAAGAGCTGACTCATTGGAGAAGACCCTGATGCTGGGAAAGATTGAAGGCAGGAGGAGAAGGAGATGACAGAGAATGACATAGTTGGATGGCATCATCCACTCAATGGACGTGGGTTTGGGTGGACTCCAAGAGTTGGTGATGGACAGGGAGGTCTGGTGTGCAGCGGTTCATGGGGTCTCAAAGAGTTGTCAGACACGGCTGAGTGACTGAACTGAACTGAACTGAAATTTTCATGTCAGATCATAGTTATTGCAAGTATCTCAAAATATTGTTTACTCTTATCTTAACTTCAAACTGTCAATAGTTACAGACCTGCTTCTAGATCTTGATATAAAATATATTTCTCCCAGCCTATTGTTTTACTTAGTTTGGTATAAGGTATTTTTGTCTTATAGAAATTTTAAATTTTGATATAACTAGAATAATCAATCTTTTCTTTTGTGGCTTTTGCATTTTGTATCTTTCTTAAGAGACTCTCACCTGCATCACTGTCATAATCATATCTTCCTACATTTTTTCTAACGTTTGTCTGATTTATTTTAAAGGTTGTTTTTAATTTGTCTGAAATTTGTTTTTGTGCATGATATGAGGTAAGAGTCTCCATTTATTTATTTTCCCAATGGTGATCCAGTTGATTCAACACTGCGTATATTTTCTTTGCTTATTTAAATGGCCATCTTTATCTTATACAAAATTCACATATCCCTTAACTTAATAAGCATTTATTGAATTCCTACTCTGCCAGGCACTGCTCTAGGCAGATGGACAGCAATGGACAAGATAGACAAAGGAAAGCAGAAAAATAAAAGTGTAAAATAAGATGACAGTGCAGAATTACATGATCAATTTTGACAACAAATACAACTGGATTAAATTTCCATAATTTAAAAGAAGGACTCTTGTTTTAGGTCAAAAAAACATAAATTCAATTGTTCTCTAGTTCAGGAATAGTCAAATAAATCAGAGGAATCGAACAGAAAGCCTAAAAACAGATCCTAGCAGTGGGTCATAAGGTGGGTGCCCTTTCAAACCGTGGAGTAAAAGAATGGAAAAGAATTAGCTAACACATAACGTTGAGGGAACTGGTAGACTACTTGTAGGGGAAAAAAGCTAGATCCTTATCTCACCCTCATCAAAATAAATTCTCAATTGCCAAATGAGTTTAAACTACTAAGTTTTAGAAGAACCAGGAGGACCTATGGGCAAACACTTATCTGATTTTGTAGCGAGGAAGGTATTTCTATGCACAATTTTTTTAGAAGGAAACACAGAGGGAGAGAATGACAAATCTGAAAACATAAAAATGAAACCATTATGTAAATCAAAATATCATAAATAAAATTAAGAATCAATCTGCAATCTAGGAAACTAAGAAATAGTGTTTGTACCATACCCAACAGACAAAGTGCACGCATAAGTCTACAAATCAATAACAAAACCTGAAAATCCCATTAGAAAAATGAGCAGGGAACATAAAAATGAAGTTTATGATAGAAAACTACAACAGCAAATAAATACTTGAAACATTTTGGCATCACTAGTAATCAAAGAAATTCAAATTAAAACAATGAAACATGTATTTCGCTTGTCATCTTAGCCAAGCTTTTAAAAATCACAGTGCTTAGAGTTGGCAAAGGCTGAGTGGAAAGGAACCTCTTTTGCTCTATGAGGGTAGAGAGAATTGTCACAACCACTCTGTAAGGCAATTTATTTATATGGATCAAAGGCTGTAAAATGTCCATACCCTTTGATGTAGCAATTCCGTTTATAACAATTTCTCTTAAGGAAATAATTAGAGATGTGCGCAAAGATTTATTTACAAGGAGGTTCCTAGAAGTGTACACAATAACAAAAAAATAAAAACCAACCAAAAATGGAGACAAATTTTTTACAATCCTCTACACTAGGTGATTTGTTGAATAAATCATATTAAACTCATATGATGGAATGCTATGGGGTCATTAAAAAATCGCATCTCCAATCATATTCCATTTTAAGGGATGACATCCAAGGTGTAAAGTCAAGTAAAAATAAAAAGAACACTAGACTGCATTGATCATGTGATAAATCACAAATAAGTCTGTTCAATTATATGACACGTACCTACTTCCACCCACCTCCAACTTTCTGCTGCTTCTGCTAGGTCTCTCCAGTTCTGCCTTCTCTCCTGGTGTCTCTAAGGATATCCCTACTTTTGCTGGTCACTGCCCCTCTCAGCTCTCACCCCTCTCAGCAGGCACCTTGGAAGCAGGGGCTTCCAATATCTCCAGCCAGATCCATTGTCAATGCACTGAAATCTTCTATACCAAAGTGTAGTTGGGACTTGGCAATATGAAGTAGCCAGCTGAAAAGAAGAGTTTATGGGTTCACATGACCAAACCATTGGAAGCAGAGAGGTGTACTTGGATGGCAGAAATGACCAGAACCAGGACTGTGATTGCCCTCCAAGCCCTCCCTTACCCCACTTCTCACCTCTGCTTCTCTTGATGCCTGGTCTCTGCTCTCTCCTACACAGACTGAGCTCTCCCACAGCGGGGGAGAGGTTATCGCCAGTCATTTCAAGGATCATGTCGCATGCCTTTGCCTTCAAAGAACAATTGATTCCTTCCCCTTAGTTCCAAATTCTCAGGGAAGCTTCCTGAGGCTGGACCTATATGGCTATCAGGTTGAACCCTGTGATTGGCAGTTTCCACATGAACTGTAGGGCTGGACGCAGAGATGAAGCAGTTTTCCAGAAGGAGGAAAGGCTGGAAGGCAGACCAAATTCATCTCTCTCAGTGAAGTGCCAACAGAATTCTGCTGTGTCCCCAAGGTCTTATGGGAATTTTAGTGAAATGCTCCTTTTTATTTTTGCTGAAGTCCCCTGTATCCTTCCCAGATATATACACAGGAGTGTATGGGGCTGGGCCATGAGAAAATCTGAGTTAGAACCTAGGAGATGCTCAGCCTCATCTCTTCCATGTGGCCCCAAGGCTTTGTAACTAGCTATCATTCATTGCATGCCTCCTGTATGCCAAGCACTCCCCAAGTATTTAAGGTGTCCACAACCAGCCTGGCCAGCTCAGCAAGTGGGGGTACAAAGGCAGACACACCTGTTAGTATGTTCCCTATTATTTAAGTGTCCACCAGTCTCAACAATAGGATCTGGTGGCTCCATCTTAAGGCCTCTATCCCCATCCCTTCTGAATTATTCAGAAGTTCTAGTTGCTTATGGAGTCAAAAGAGGTCAAACTTACTTTCAAGCACCAGTAGAGAAAGAAACAGGATGCCCCTTCCAGCTGAAGGCTGGTCCTGCCTGCAGAGTGGAAACCTGTCTACCAGCAGGTCTGAATACTGCCAGCATCACCTGGGCATCCAGGGACCCAGGGCTTTTATTACACATATGTGCCCTCACACGTGCTTTGCATGCATGCTAAGTTGCTTCAGTCATGCCCGGCTCTTTGTGACCCTATGGACCATAGCCCTCCAGGCTCCTCTGTCCATGGGATTCTCCAGGCAAGAATACTGGAGTGGGTTGCTGTGCCCTTCTCCAGGGGATCTTCCCAACTCAGGGATCAAACGTGCATCTTTCATGTCCCCTGCATTGGCAGGCAAATTCTTTACCACTAGCACCACCCCCGAGTGCACACACACACACACACAAAATGTCTCGCTACCTCTCAGTAAGCTTGCTCACTTGCCACGTATATACCTCATTACGTGTATTGTTATCTCGCTTCTTTCTCTCCACAACTAATAATGAGTTGGACCCCACTATTATCCCCCACCTTCTAGATTAGGAAGCCGGGGAATGGACCCAAGTTCACTCACATGTCTGTGGTGGAGCCAGTATTCAGACCAAGCCCTGTCTGTCTTGGAGTTCACACATGCCGAGCTGTCCCTACCTCGCTGCCTCTTCTGTCAGGGTCAGTTTTCTTCCAGGAGGCACTCAAGTGCTGGGAGAAATGGTGACGGCCCTATGCCACCAGTTCATCAGATATGCTAGAGCATGGCTGGATCCCAGTGCTGGACACAGCTCAAGCATAAGCCAGGAAGCCCTCGGAATGCTGCATATTCGCCTAAAGGAAAAAAGCTTGGAAGAACCAGTACAGTGCTAATACTATTCATTGCTCGATGTTGAGGTCGTGGATCATTTTAATTTTCTTCTTTATGCTTTTCTGTATTTTCCTGGTTTCCAACAATAAACTCGGGATTACTTTTATCTTTCAAATAACACTAAAGAATATATCAGTATATACGTATGTTTAATTTTAGCTAAAGTGTCTGCACCCTAATACTAATGCTAGTGATTTTCTGTATCTTCCACATCTCAGCAGTGTCCTTGAAAAGAACCTACATGTCATTCTGTCTCATTGTCTGTCTGCCTGCCTCAGAGACAACATATTTATATCAAAAGCTCTAACTTAGTCTCTGCCTTCCTTGTGTTGGAATGATGGCCTGGACCCTCAGCAAATGAGAGCCAAGCAGCCTCTCAGCCAGGCAGCACTGCCCATCCATGGACTGTTTTCACAGACCCGACGGGGCAGGTGTCATCATTTCCTTTTAACAGATGAGAAAACGGATTGAGGGACATTGTCACCTGCTCAACTGCAGCTTGTGAGCTCTGGCTTTCTATTACTCCTGATGGCAGAATCAGCCATCAGTAAAGGTGGGACACACCACAGCCCCATGATTAGGGGCCTTGATTTTGGAGTCAGCACACCTGAGTTCAAATTCTGACGCTGTTGTTACAAGTTGCATGACCTTCTCCAAGTCTCCACTTTCTCAGCTGTGCAATGTGGTAGTGAAGGTACCTGTGTCATGGGACCACTGCGAGGAATAAAAGAGAAAAGAGCTTTCGCACCTCTGGGATGGCTGTAATTTTTTTAATTTTTATTGAGGTATAATTGACCCATAACATAATAGTTTGGGTTATATGGTGTAATGATTTGCTGTTTGTAAGTATAATGAAATGTTCGCCATGGTGTGCTTTGCGCTTAGAGCTCAGTCGTGTCCAACTCTTTGCTACCCCATGGACTGTAGTCCACCAGCCTCTTTTGTCCGTGGGATTTTCCAGGCAGGAATACTGGAGTGGGTTGCCATTTCCTATTCTGGGGGATCTTCCCAACCCAGAGATCGAAACTGCATCTCTTAGATCTCCTGCATTGGAAGGCAGATTCTTTACCGCTATGCCACTTGATCACCATGATAAGTCTAGTTAATATCTGTCAGCACACAAAGTTATGAAATGAATTCATTTTTTTCTTATAATGAAGACTTTTAAGGTCTATTCTCTTAGCAACTTTCAAATGTGCAACACAGCTTTACTAACTATAGCTACCAAGCTGTACGTTTCATCCCCAGAACTTATTTATTTTGTAACTGAGAGTTAGTCTCTTTCAATGCCCTTCATATAGTTTTTTCTTCATGAAAATAACAAGTGAAAAGGATGTACCCTGGACTTCTGAGGGAGTCTGAACCCTCACACACTGCCGGTGGGAATGTAAAATGGTGTAGCTGCTTTGGAAAACAATTTGACCATTCCTCAAAAATTTAAACATAGTATTACCATATGACCCACAATTCCATTCTAGGATATGTATCAAAAGAATTGAAAATGGATGTTCAAACTAAACCATGTACACCCCTCCATGTTCAGAGCAGCACTATTCATAATAGCCCAAAGCTAGAAATACCCCAATGTTCATCAACTGATGAATGGATAAAGAAAATGTGGTATATCCATATGTGAGTGAAAGTCGCTCAGTCGTGTCCAACTCTTTGTGACCCCATGAACTATACAGTCAATGGAATTCTCCAGGCCAGAATACTGAAGCAGGTAACTTTCCCTTCTCCAGGGGATCTTCCTCACCCAGGGATCGAACCCAGGTCTCCTGCATTGCAGGCAGATTCTTTACCAGCTGAGCCACAAGAGAAGCCCAAGAATACTGGAGTGGGTAGCCTATCCCTTCTCCAGCAGATCTTCCCAACCCAGGAATCGAACCAGGGTCTCCTGCATTGCAAGCAGATTCTTTACCAACTGAGCTATCAGGGAAGCCCATATATCCATATGATGGAATACTATTTGGCCATAAAAAATGAAGTGCCATTTATGCTACACTGTGAACGAGCCTTGAAACCATGGTAAGTTGAAGAAGTCAGAACATAGGAGCTCATATATTGTATGATTCATTTCCATGAAATAGCTAGGATGGATAAGACCACAGAGACAGAAAGCAAAGTGGTTGCCAGGGGCTGAGGTGGGGGTGGGGTGCAGGGAATGGAGAGTGTCTACTTAATGGATATGGGGTTTCCTTTTGGAGTGATGGAATATCTTAGAATCTGACCTAGGTAATGGTTGCACATTATAAATGTACCAAATGCCACTGTACTGTACACTTTAAAACAATTTTATGCTATGGGAATTTTTTCTCAATAAAAAGCGAGAGGAAAAAAGTGAAGTTTGTAGTATTGAACCTGGCATGTAGTCAGTGCTCATGTATTAGGTTGGCCAAGAAGTTCCTTTGGTTTTTAAGTAAAAATAAAAGACACATTTTTCATTTTCACCAAGAACTTTATTGAACAACGTACTCACTGTTTTGTTCCACTACCTTCTGCCATTTTTCAGGCAACTTCATAATTCCATCTTCCCCAGAATTTTTATTTTTTTGAGCAAAGAACTGTTCCAGGTGACTTTTACAGTCTTACAGGGAATTGAAATTTTTTTCATTAAAAGAATTTTGTAAATACCAAAATAAATGGAAATTCAAAGGTGTGTTGTCTGATGAATACGGCAAATGAATCAGAATTTCCCAGCCAAGCTGTGAGTTTTTGCCTGGTCATCAAAGAAACATTGGTCTTGCATAATCCTGATGGAAGATTATGTGTTTTCCATTGACTAATTCTGAATGCTTTTTGCTGAGTGCTGCTTTCAAGGGGTCTAATTGGGAGCAGTACTTGTAGGAACTAATCATTTGGTTTTCCAGAAGGAGCTCATAATAGAGGACTCCTTTCTAATCCCACCATATAAACAACATCACCTTCTTTGGATGAAGACCAGCATTTGATGTGGTTGTTGGTGGTTCCTTTTGCTTGCACCATGATCTCTTCCATTTCACGTTATTGTACAGCATCCACTTTTCATCACCTGTCACAATTTGCTTTAAAAATGGAACATTTTCACTACTTTAAGTAAAGAATTATATGCAAGAATATGGCCAAGAAGGTTTTTTTAGTTAAATTTATGTGGAACCCAAACATCGAAGTGATTACCATAACCAAGCTGGTGCAAATGATTTTCAGGGCTTGATTTGGATATTCTGAGTATGTCAGCTATCTCCCAAATGGTATAACGTTGATTGTTCTCAGTGTCTCAATTTGATCACTATCAGCTTCAACTGGTCTACCCAACTGTGGAGCGTCATCCAATGAGAAATCTCCAACATGAAACTCAGCAAAACAATTTTTTTTAATTTTTTTTATTGAAAGATAATTGTTTTACAGAATTTTGTTGTTTTCTATCAAACCTCAACATGAATCAGCCATAGGTATACATATATCCTCTCCCTTTTGAACCTCCCTCCCATCTCCCGCCCCATCCCACCTCTCTAGATTGATACAGTGCCCCTATTTGAATTTCCTGAGCCATACAGCAAATTCCCGTTGGCTATCTATTTTGTATATGGTGGAGATCCAACCAGTCCATTCTGAAGGAGATCAGCCCTGGGATTTCTTTGGAAGGAATGATGCTAAAGCTGAAACTCCAGTACTTTGGCCACCTCATGTGAAGAGTTGACTCATTGGAAAAGACTCTGATGCTGGGAGGGACTGGGGGCAGGAGGAGAAGGGGACGACAGAGGATGAGATGGCTGGATGGCATCACTGACTCGCTGGACATGAGTCTAAGTGAACTCCAGGAGTTGGTGATGGACAGGGAGGCCTGGCGTGCTGCGATTCATGGGGTCGCAAAGAGTTGAACACGACTGAACGACTGATCTGATCTGATCTGAATGTAAGTTTCCATGTTACTCTTTCCATACCTCTCACCCTCTCCTCCCCTCTCCCCATGTCCATAAGTCTATTCTCTATGTCTGTTTCTCCATTGCTGCCCTGTAAATAAATTCTTCAGCACCACTTTTCTAGATTCCATATATATGCATTAGAATATGATATTTGTCTTTCTCTTTCTGAGTCCCTTCACTCTGTATATGATTCTAGGTTCATCCACCTCATCAGAACTGACTCAAATGTGTTCCTTTTATGGCTGAGTAATATTCCATTGTGTATATGTACCTCAACTTTTTTATCCATTCATCTATTGATGGACAGCTAGGTTGCTTCCATGTTCTAACTATTGTAAATAGTGCTGCAATGAACAATGGGATACATGTGTATTTTTCAGTTTTGGTTTCCTCAGGGTATATGCCTAGGAGTGGGATTGCTGGGTCATATGGTGGTTTTATTCCTAGTTTTTTAAGGAATCTCCATACCATCTTCCATAGCGGCTGTATCAATTTACATACCCACCAACAATGCAAGAGCATTCCCTTTTCTCCACACCCTCTCCAGCATTTATTGTTTGTAGACCTTTTGCTGATGGCCATTCTGATTGATGTGAGGTGATATCTCATTGTAGTTTTGATTTGTATTTCTCTAATAATGAGCAATGTTGAGCATCTTTTCATGTGTTTGCTAGCCATTAGTATGTTTTCTTTGGGTTTATTTCTGGGCTTTCTTCTATGTCCTCTTGTTTAGGTCTTTTCCCCACTTTTTGATTGGGTTGTCTGTTTTTCTGGCATTGAGTTGTATGAGTTGCTTGTACATTTTGGAAATTAATGCTTTGTCAATTGTTTCATTTGCTATTATTTTCTCCCATTGTGTGGGCTGTCTTTTCCCCTTGCTTATAGTTTCCTTTGCTGTGCAAAAGCTTTTAAGTCTAATCAGGTCCCACTTGTTTACTTTTGTTTTTATTTTCATTACTCTAGGAAGTGAGTCATAGAGGATCTTGCTTTGATTTATGTCATCAAGTGTTATGCCTATGTTTTCCTTTGAGAGTTTTATAGTTTATGATCTTACATTTAGGTCTTTAATCCATTTTGAGTTTATCTTTGTGTATGGTGTTAGGAAGTGTTCTAGCTTCATTCTTTTACATGTAGCTGTCCAGTTTTCCCAATGCCATTTACTGAAGAGACTGTCTTTGCCCCATTCTATATTCTTGCCTCCTTTGTCAAAAATAAGGTACCCATAGGTGCATGGGTTTATTTCTGGGCTTTATATCTTGTTCCATTGGCCTATATTTCTGTTTTTGTGCCAGTGCCATACTGCCTTGATGACTGTAGCTTTGTAGTATAATCTGAAGTCAGGAAGGTTGATTCCCCCAGCTCCATTCTTCTTTCTCAGGACTGCTTTGGCTATTTGGGGTCTTTTGTGTTTCCATATGAACTATGAAATTTTTTGTTCTAGTTCTGTGAAAAATGCCATTGGTAATTTGATAGAGATCGCATTGAATCTGTAGATTGCATTTGGTAGTATAGTCATTTTCACAAAATTGATTCTTCCAACCCAGGAACAAGGAATATCTCTCCATCTGTTTATGTCATCTTTGATTTCTTTCATTAGTGTCCTATGATTTTCTGTGTGCAGTTCTTTTGTCTCCTTAGGTAAGTTTATTCCTAGGTATTTAATTCTTTTTGTTGCAATGGTGAATGGGACTGATTCCTTAATTTCTCTTTCTGATTTTTCATTGTTAGTATATAGAAATGCAAGTGATTTTTGTGTATTGATTTTGTTTCCTGCAACTTTGCTAAATTCACTGATTAGCTTTAATAATTTTCTGATACTATTTTTAGGGCTTTCTATGTACAGTATCATGTCATCTGCAAACAGTGAGAGCTTTACTTCTTCTTTTCTGATATGGAGTCCTTTTATTTCTTTTTCTTCTCTGATTGCTGTAGCTGGGACTTCCAGAACTATGTTAAATAACAGTGGTGAAAGTGGACACCCTTGTCTTGTTCCTGATCTTAGGGGGAATGCTTTCAGTTTTTCACCATTGAGAATAATGAGCAAACCACTTTTGACACATTCGATCAGTCCCAACACCTTCTCCATACACTGCACAAAATCTATTTTTGCATTTCAGTTGCGTTTTTACCTTTCTTGAAGTAATAAAGCCTAATATGCTAAAAATTGTTGCTTTTTTCCCATCTTCAATGTTAAAACAGCTATACAAAAATTGACCAATTTTGATTTTTTTTTTTTAAATCACACACGGATATGACTGGTGTCACAATACAATCTAACAAAATTGTTTCAAATGAAGTGAAAGACAACTAAGCTCTACTAGCAGCATCTTATGGAAAAAACTGAATGAACCTTTTGACCAACCCAATAATAGGCATGAATGTTTCAGATTGTGGAGACACAAACTCTGAGCCCTGAGCAGCCTGCTGCCACCAGAGACTGGACCAGAGAGGGTGCAAAAGGGCTTCTCCAAGCACAAAGGCTCCAACCCCAAACCCCAGCTGGACCATAAGGACCTCAGAGGCTCAGTCTGCATCCCAGGCCAGCCCGAGGCTGACAACAGGGAACAGGCCCAGCAGTATCTTTGCCACCTTCTGTCACATTCTCCTAGCAAAACCCTGCCCCTGTAAATCTCACCCATGGCAGGAAAGAACTCAAGGAAAGAAGCAGGGCCTTGTCCCAATGGTCCCAGTACCTGAATCAGAGCCAGCCTGACCAGTCACCTGCACTCTGCTGGAAGAGGCAACACCTAAGCAAGAGGCCACCCCAGGCTTGTCTCACTGTGTCAGATGCTCTAGAGATGCTTATTCAAGAGAAGCCCAAGAATCTGTGCTCCCAAGAGGAGCACAGGGGAAGGAGCCTAGGAGAGGGAGACGGAGAGGGGCAAAAGGGGAACTTGGTGGAGGACTTGAAGCTTTGTTCCCGGCGTGGCCAAACTCCACACCTCGGCACTGTTGCTCTTCATTGTCCAGGCGCTAAGTCGTGTCTGACTCTTTGTGGCCCCATGGACTGTAGGACACCAGGCTTTCCTGTCCTTCACCATCTCCCAGAGTTTGCTCAAACTCATGTCCATTGCTTCAGGGTCTTTATATCTGAGCATGGTGATGATAAAATGTCTCAGTCTTCCATCCCATCCCACCCCAGGATAATGGGAAGGCAATGTAGAGGGGGAAATGAAATGAACCATACAACCAAGGTCATCTTTCACTGCCCCTTCAGTTCACTTCAGTCACTCAATCATGTCCGACTCTTTGCAACCCCATGGACTGCAACATGCCAGGCTTCCCTGTCCATCACCAACTCCCAGAGCTTGCTCAAACTCAGGTCCATTGAGTCGGTGATGCCATCCAACCATCTCATCCTCTGTTGTCCCCTTCTCCTTCTGCCCTCCCTAAACAGAACTGAGCATTAAGTGAGGACCCATTAGAAACTAGTTTATCCAGAAGGGTGGTCCCCTCCCCTCCCAGGACCTTGAAGCCCAGGCAGCCTACAGTTAATTGGAGGCTGAGCTTGCCTCCTTCCTTCCTTCCAGGCCCACTGCCCCTTTATGCAAAGAGAAATTTAAGATATTAAAATGGAAGTATCCCCTCCCTCACCCCTACCCCCCCTACAGAGCTCCTAAGCCCTGCCTGAAAACACGGAGGAGGAATCTTGTCCTCAGGAAGCTGGTCCAACACTCACCCACCTTGAAAAGGACAAGGTTTCTTTCTGTTCAATTAACCTGCACAAGAGAGGCAGAGGTGGTGGGGGCATCAGGGAGTGAGGAATAGAAAAACCCTGCGTGATTTCCTCCTTGGCTCTAAGATGAGGGAGAGCTTGCAATTCTGCCCCCAGGATCCAGAAGCCCTTTTCTTACCTGTGATAATCGTGAGGGTGTGTTTTCTTTCATTTAAACTCTCCCAAACTTAATTTAAAGTTTCTCTCTCCTTTAAATAAGTCCTGGCTGCAGAGTGAACAGCGATGAGCTGCCAAAGGGAAGTGGAAGGGGAGAGAGGATTGCCTGTGAGGATATTGCTGCTGCTTAAATGAAAAACTGTGTCCCTTGAGAGGACAAAGGTTGAGAGGCCGGGTGGGGAGCAGCCCTGGGACTTGGAAAGGGAGCACAGAGGGGAGGGCGGGCATTCTCAAGGGACCAGGCAGGCCCAAGGATTCTGATCAGTGTCCCCCACTCCCCTCCCAGCTCCCTCCTCTGCTAGGGGCAGCCACCTCCACGGGGCCATGTGCCTCCACAGTGGGGCATGCCTGCTACCCCTGCTGCCACCACCTCTCGCCCATTCAAGACATCACACTGGAGGGTCCAGATTCTGCCCTAGCCACCCAGTCCCTACGAAGAAAGGACTTCTTCCAGGTAAACCAGGAGAGGAGGGGAGGGGAGGGCCAGTGCCAGGGCGTCTGCAGGGCTCACACCCCACCTGTGCTCTCTCAGATGCCTCCAATGTGCAGATGTATCCGTCCTTGGAAGGGAAATATGATTAGACCATCAGCAGGGCCGAGGCACGAGGTTACTACGTGAGGGTGGGCAGGTGCCATCCCTCTCTGGGCCTCAGTTGCATCTAAATAAGAGGCCACCGTGTGTATCTGTTGGCTTTTGATTTCCCCAGAGCCATTTTCCAACATCGTCTGGGTTGGGGCAGCTGAAAGCACTTCACCCACATGGAGGGCCGTGTTATGTTGTTGCTGTTCAGTCGCTCAGTCGTGTCCGACTCTTTGCAACCCCACGGACTGCAGCATGCCAGGCTTCCCTGTCCTTCACTGTCTCCCAGAGCTTGCTCGAACTCACGTCCATTGAGTTGGAGATGCCATCCAACCATCTCGTCCTCTGTCGCCCCTTCTCCTCCTGACCCACTGTCTTGGCGGGAAGAAAATCCAGGTGACTGCCTTCTGGTCAGGAAGATGAGCTTGTCTTCCTCCTCCTGAGACCAGCACAGGGCGCGGGACCCCCCACTCACCCTCCCCTGTGATTCTTGGAAGGCTGCCACTGCTGAGGGGACAGTGGAGGTCAGTCCTGACCCCAGCTGCACACCCCACACTGTGGGGACACCATATTCCCCTCAGCTTGACCGCCCCCACCCCCCAACATCCTTCATCCCCTCCTATTCCTGCGGCCAATTCTCACGTCCCTCTTGAGTCAGAGAACCTCAGAGACTTGTGGCCAATGCCCCTCTGCCATGTCTGTTCCTTTCAAACAAGAACCAGATTGGCCCCAGATGCCCTGGGTGTTCCATCTTCGTATGAGGGTCTTTAGCTCTCATGGCTCGTGCCTTGACGAGATGAGTGGAGGTCAAGAGGCAGGGGGCAAGGCGCTCACGTCAGGCTTGCTTTGAGAGAGGCTGGGCTGTGTCCTCCCCACCGTCACCCAGCAAACACCCCCACCACCGCTAATTGCCGCTCACCCCGCCTCTCACAGAAGCGGCGCTCTCTGTGTCCTTGACTGCTCAGCTGTGTCTTCCCTTTGCAGTCCTTCAAAGGCCTCCTCCAGCTTTGTTGTGTCCTGCAGAGATCTCATTAGTTTCTGCTGTCTCCCTCGGAGCGCAATCGGAAGGCTCCGCTCACCTTCACGTCCTCGCGTCTTCTCCTCCTGACTCATGCGCTGGCGATACTGTCCCGGTCTGGGGAAGGCTGCGGTGGCATGGAGAGCTTCAGCAGGGCTCCAGGAGCCCCAGCTTTTTCGTGGACAAGCCTCTGTCTCCCCAGCCTCTGTTTCTCCATCTGTAAAAACATGGGGCAGCGTCTCATCCAGATCTCATCCTTGGGGGTGGGGGGAGCAGGGGTGTGTGCCCTCCAGCAGAGAGACTGAGGAGCAGGCTGGGTCCAGGAACGGGGTTTTCCAGGGACTGTTGACTACAGCCTCCTAAAGGCCTGCCTGCCTCCGGTCTTACCAGGTTCCGCTCCGTCCTCCAGTTTCCACACCTAGTGAGTTTTTTTTCTTTTTTTTTCTCTCCTTTCCTTCAGATCTCCCAGGAGCTTCACGTTGCTCCAGTCTGTTTCTACTGTGGCTCCATTCACCCAGATGAGGAGTGCCGTCCAAACAGGCAAAAATCATTCATTGGAAGTGACACAGACCAATCAGAAAGATGCCCTGGAGGGGACCCTGGAGGCTCCCTGCTGTGCCCACGAGTTATCCTTTTAGTGTGGAGGAGGAGGGGACAGAAAGGAGAGGCCAGGGGAGCACTTGCGGGCTGGGACAGCAGCTCTTGCGCGAATGTCTTTCTGTATGTCTTGCGCTGGTGCTGCTTGGCTCCTCCACCCATTCCTCATCTGTGTAACCAAGCCCTGCATTAAATCTCTTCTGTCCTATAGGTTTCCCTTTGCCTGGCTGGATCCTGACTGATACAACATCTGACATCAGAATTCCTCTTAGGCAAGCACATGTCTTTGTATGAGAAAATACCTTGATAAGGCACTTGAGGGGAGGTGGCATCCTGGGGGTATGATTTGACAGGAGACAAGGAACCAAAAGCCATAGTCAAACTGCTCTGCATGGAAAATAAGTGGGAATTCAGAGGTAGGGGAGAGGAAGAGCACAAAAGGGAAAATAATAAAACAATGTAGCAGGAGGTTGCCGCTCAGGTGGTGGAAATGGCTGAGGGCTTTTAGGAATGGAAATATCAAAGACAGGCTTTTATGTTGCTGGCATTCTAGCAACCTGTAAATCCCTTCTTCTCGGCATCCTTTGGAAATGTCTGCTACCCACAGAGACTTTGTGTGCCCAGCCATGCTTTGTTTTATGGGTTGGGTTTTTTTTAATGGAACATTTAAAAAAAAAAAAAAGGATTGAGGTCCATGTCTGGGCTGACTCAGGGTGAAACTGACAGCAGCCGCAGGGGGGTGAGAAGATGCACAAACTGAATTAATTCCGTGCAAGCAGGAGCTCAGAGCTAGAAGTGACAATAAGAACAAAGCACTAATCTTTCGTGGTGTTTACCATGTGTCAGCCTCTGCTCTAAGCACTTGTGCTGAATGAACTCATTCAATTTTCACAACAACCCTAAGAAGTAGGTACTGTTGCTATGTGCCTTCTAAGGATGTGAAAACGGAGGCACAGAGCAGTTGAGGAAGGCAGCTTCTTTCAGCAGATGGGTTGAGCTGGGATTCGAACTCGGGACAGTCTGAACTCCTAAGCAGTCCACGTAGAGAAGCCCTCTAGGAACATGTACGAAGCCTGGGAGGCTTTCAGCCTGCAGTCTGCTGAATGGGAGGCTGAATCTGTCTGACCTGGATTTTAAGGAACAAGACGAGCCTACCTGGCGCCTGGGTTCCTCTGTGTTTACATCATCTTTTTGTCTAGCTCTGAGCTCCCCCTGAGGCAGGGACAGTATTTTATTCCTCTGCATCCTCAGATCTAGCACCGGGCCTTGCATAAAGCAGGACAAGGCTCAGTGGAAGCGAGGGAGGGAAGGAAAGACCCAAAGGAAGCTGGCACATTCGTCTAGACCAGACTGGGGCTGAATCCAGGGCCAAGGGAGACATTTGTTGCCTCCCCTCCCCTCCCTTCCTCGCTTCCCCCCTCCCCCTGCCCCCCAGTGCTAATTCCAGCTCTGCCACCTCCCATGCCGGGCGAGAAGCTGCGGATTTTTTCTAATTGAGAAGGAAAACATCTTCTGTCTAGTCAAGGCAGCTACATCAAGGCAGGACTGTGGCGGCGGGCGGCACGAGCTGGCAGCAAACACTCAACGCGATTTGGAACCGCTTTTCCTGCCGCTGTGGCGCGTTTAACTCTCCCTGTGTTTTAAACCACGACACCCTCTTTGAAAGCCCAAAAGAGAGAGAGCGCTGACATCTCAACAGGGACAGTTCTTCGGGGAGGTGCAGAGGGGACGAGGGGACTGTACAGCAAATGCGTAGTCGCTTTCTGCAGTATTGTCTCTTCGGGTTTATTCCAGCATTCTTTATTTCATTTTCATGTGATAAAAATTGAGATGTACAACTCTTGTCTCAGCAAACACGAGCGGCAGTCAGCTGGAAAGAGCTTTGTTCTCCCGCGTGGGTGGGTGACGGGCAGGAGACAGGCTCTTGGGAAACATTCTAGGTACTGTGGGGAAAGAATTCCCTCCTTGATCACCCCAGGCAGCAGGCTGACACACGAGCATGCGATGCACACACACATGCACACAAAATACCCACACGCACGCACACACACACGCACATATCTCTTCTCCCCAAAGCCAGGCCCCAGTTCACAAGGAACCAGAACTCCAGATCTGCCCCAGGTTCAAGAGACCTCTCTCAGGGACACCTGTGGACACCTCCCCAGGACAGAGCACTGCTGCTGTTGCTGGGATCAGGGAAGTAGAAGCTGGGATGCCACAGCGGGCTGCGTCAGTGATCAAGGCAAGAGATACTACTGTCCAGGACTAGAGTGATGGTGTCCACAAACAGAAGGAAGGAGCAGATTTCAGAGATGCTCGAAAGGGAGAGCTGACAGGACACTAGTGACTGAATGGGAAGTGTTTGTGCATGCTAAGTCACTTCAGTCATGTCCCACTCTTTGAGACCCCATGGACTGTAACAGCCCACCAGACTCCTCTGTCCAGGAGGACTCTCCAGGGAAGAATATTGGAGCTAGTTGCCATGCTCTCCTCCAGGGCATCTTCCCAACTCAAGGATCGAACCCGTGTCTCTTATGTTTGCTGCACTGGCAGGCTGGTTCTTTACCACTAGCACCACCTGGAATGGAAGCGGAAGAGTAAAAGAGGTGAAGGGGTCCAAGTGTGGGGAGGAGTCACAGGTTTCTGGTTGGGTGCCTGAGTCGCTAGTGTTGACAGAGAGCCCTGGGGAGGAAAACGGTGACCTCTGCGTTGGCCTCTGTGAGCTTGAAAGACATCCCAATAGAAATGGCCAGCGGGCAGTGGGATAAGCAGGCCTGGTGTGCAAGAGAGAGGCCAGCCTGGAGACAGAGATTCAAGAGTCCCCGCACACGGGCGGCAATTGTAGTCACCCAGGGAGAGTGTAGAAATGGAGAGCGAACAAGGTCAAGTGCAGAGCCATGAGGCTCGACAATACTAAAGAGCCTAATGAGGAAGATGAGGTTGAGAACCTGGAGCCACGTGATGGGCAGAAAAGCAGGAGAGCAGGTGCCTTCCAAGACAAAAGCATGTCCCAAGAAAGTGGGTGTGGTCCTCAGCCCCAAGGCTGCTGTCATGATAAGGACTGAGGGGTGTCCACAGGGTCCACCATCGGGGTGCCACTGATGACCTTGGAAAGGTCTTTGTGGAAGCAGAACACTAACTACCCTTGAAGCCTGGCTTCAAGGCAAGAAGGAGCGACAGGGTCAGAGCCATCAGGACTCTCAAGAGGGGTATTGTTATTGTTGTTTTCTTGTCTTTTCGGTGGTTGATCTTTACAATGGAAGAGCCTTCAGGGGGGTTGTAGGCTAAAGGGGGGGATGCAGTACAGAGGAAGAGGTTGTGAGTCCAGGAAACAGGAGTTACTGGTGGAGAAAAGTGCCAGGAGAGAAAGTGGAAGGGATAGCTTCAAGGGCACAGATGGAAGTTGGCAAAACAGTAGGAGGAACAGCTCCTAATTCGGGGGTCAGGGTGGGAATGGGCATAACAGAGGGAGAGGCTCCATCCCAGGAATGCTTCCAAGAGGGAGAAGGAGGGACTTCAGCCTTGAGAACCTGAGGCAGCCCCAGGGGTCAGGAGCAGTGAAGAGAAGTGGAAAGCCCCCAAGCGGGGATGGAGGGGCCGCTGGGGGCCCTGTAGTGGCCCTTCTTTCATTCCAGTCGTTTGCTGCTCTGGCACCGGATCTCCCCAAGAGTAGCAGGTTCTTAAACCTTGCCAAGCTTCTCTGTGGCCAGGGAAGCTGATGGAACTGCGGAGACAGAAGACCCCAGTCTAACTGAAGAACTCCCAGCAGAGCCTCTGGCAATGCCTTGGGCTACTGTGGGAGGCGGTGTGTTCCCCATCCATCAAAAAGTCTAAGCCAGGAATCAGCTGGAGTCTGCAGAGGGGATCCCCATAATGGGAGGGAAGCTAGGGCCAGGCCTCCTATTCTATCCACCCCTGGGTTCTACAGGCATGCGGACAGGGTCCATTTCTCCCTCTGCTGTCCCCAGATTGGGGGGATGATGCTGAATCTGGGATTGTCCCCATGTCAACACTCTCCTCAACCCCCATGGCCCCACACAGCTGTTGGGAGTTCCTATGCTCCCCCCATCTTGGTATTCTGACAAACTCTGCCCATTTAGGTTCATTTCCTATTAAACTCAAGTCTGTTAATGCCTCTCTCATCTTTAGAACATCCCAAGAGGCTCTGAATGTTTGTTTTCTATAATTTTCAGATGAAAAGACTAAGGGTCAGAGAAGTTAGGACTTTTTCCCGAGATCACAAAGCCAGCAGGAAGCAGAACTACACCCTATGGCTCTGGCTTGTGCCCCAACTATTACACTCCACACAGCTGGGCCCGCAGCCCCCACCACGAAGGCCTCCTGCCTAGCCCTGAGCAGATGCATCAGCGCTCCAGCCTCATGGCTGAGCGCTGAAGTTGCCCCCTCCCCAAGCCTTCTCCATAGCAATCACTGAAACCGACCATGCCTGGAGCCTCCAAGGATGGACCCCAGATGCTCAAGAACCCTCAAATCTCAGTTCTCCCCTCCCTCTGCATCAAGTTGATCCAGGGAATCCACCACCTCGCTGAGTGTCCTGGTCCATCCATCCAGGGAAACTGTTTTTCCCGACTCTTTAACCTCATGGGATCCTTGTAGAAGAAGCGTCTCTGCCTTGCAGATGGAGGAACTGAGGTTCAGAAAAGTGAAGTGACTTCCTCCAGGTCCCACACTCCAGGAGCATCCAGGCTGGCTCAGGGCTCCTGATTCTGAGACTAGTGCTGCTTGCCTTTATTCCGCTCCCTATCTGGTTCCCGGAAAATCAGACGTGACCCCCTCTCCAGCTAGCTGGCAGATCCCAGACATAAGGACCGACTCTCCTGGACTGTACAGGTACAAATCATCAGACGCAAGCTCTCCCTGCCTCTCTCTTGAGGTCTCTGTGGCAGTGCATTAAGAAAGTTCTGGCCAAATGCCAAGGGAGCTAAGGACTGCCTAACATGGAGCTAGGAAGACATGATTACTTGCTGAACATCCCTGAGAGCTCTCAGGAGACACTTAGAATAGCCACATCCTGAGTAATCCCAGGGACCAGAGCTAGAATCGCTGGGGGTTGGGGGTGGGGGGAGAGACAGAGATAGTGATAGAGATTTTAGCTCACTCTAAAGAAAAGTTCCCTATAGCAAGGGTTGTTGCCCCAAGATGGGAAACCTGGCTTTAGTATAAGCATCCTGTCTGGTGGAGAGAGTAACCTTCTCCCAAACCAGGATGACCTAAAGAAATTCCTGTCACAGTTAAAGGTCAAACTGCTACTGCTAGGTCACTTCAATCGTGTCCGACTCTGTGGGACCCCATAGACAGCAGCCCACCAGGCTCCCCCACCCCTGGGATTCTCCAGGCAAGAACACCGGAGTGGGTAAAGGTCAGACTAAATGATCCCAAATGCCCTTTCTCACTCTGAGAGCCTGTGGTTCCATTAAACATGGCAGGTGGATCCCAGTCTCTCTCTTTCTCTCCCTCCCCCACCCCCAGCCCACCAGTCTCACATCGCATCTGCATCCTTTTTTTAATGAATATTTAAATATCATCTGATTGCATTATGCGTCACAAGTAGGAAAAAACTGGTCCTGAAAGGCCCTCCTCTGCCTGTCCCCCCTTCCTCACTGCCGTGTAGGAGCCAGAAAAAGAAATTCGTCCCTAAATTACAGCTTCTGTAGCTCCTTTCTCCCCGCCTCCCACCCCACCTCACTCTCCTGGCAGGTCCACCTGGTCCCGAGCTGCGGGGTGCTGGGGGGGGGAGGTGGGGGCGGAGGCCAAGGAGAGTGGGAGGACCAGGGTTGTGGGAGAGGGGCAGGGAGGTCTAGTCACAGGCGGCATGACTTTGCTACTCCTCTCTGTTTTCTCACACAGAAGGCCCCACTTCAGTGTCATATGCCTCCTTCTTCTGACCTGTCTCCCAGCACATGACCTGAACATGACTCCCATCACCATCCATCCACCAGCCCTCCCTCTCTGCCTTAATCAACTCAGGCTGCTATAGCAAAGTACCACAGCCAGAGTGGCTTACAAACCACAGGCACTTATTTCTCACAGTTCTGGAGGCTAGAGTTCTGAGACTAGGGTACCAGCTTTGCAGGACTTCTTTGACAAAGATCCTCATAGTCAAAGCTATGGTTTTTTCAGGAGTCATGTACGGATGTGAGACTTGGACCTTCAAGAAGGTTGAGTGCTGAAGAATTGATGCTTTTGAATCATGATGCTGGAGAAGACTCTTGAGAGTCCCTTGGACCGCAAGGAGATCAAACCAGTCAATCCTAAAGGAAATCAAGGCTGAATATTCATTGGAAGGACTGATGCTGAAGCTGAAGCTCCAATACGTTAGCCACCTGATGGGAAGAGCTGACTCACAGGAAAAGATCCTAATGCTGGGAAAGATTGAAGGCAGGAGGAGAAGGGGATAGCAGAGGATGAGATAGTTAGATAGCATCACTGACTCAGTGGACGTGAACTTGAGCAAACTCTGAGAGGTAGTGGAAGACAGAGGAGCCTGACGTGCTGCAGTCCATGGGGTCGCAAAGAGTCAGACATGACCTAGCAACTGAACAACAGCAGTTTTTGGGTTCTGGCAAAGGTCTTCCTCTGGTTTGCAAACTGAGAACTTCTCACCCTGACGTGATAGAAGAGGTGAAGAGCCCTGTGGGTCTCTGATAAGGGCACTAATGCCATCCACAAGGGCTCCACCCTCAAGACCTGGTCACCTCCTAAATGTCCTGCCTCCTAAGACCATCTCATTAAGGGTTAGGATTTCAACACAGGAATTTAGGGGGACACATTCCTTCTCTAACACTCTTTGTGGTGATTCCACACTAGAAGCAAACAGGAGCGTCCTGTCCCCAAGTCTCACCCCAGCTGTAGTGAAGTCATCCCAGCGTTGCAGTAAGCAGGTATGGCTGAGCTGGGAAGAAAGAAGCAGGACTGTATGTGGAGCCACAAAGCAGGCCCCCCCCCCCAAGCACCTGGGACTTTGGGTAGAAATATAAAAGGAGCCAGGAGAGTAAATACTCTCCTCCCACTCTCAGATTTCCCATCAGGGTTTCCCATTGGCCGAACCCAATGGGAGGCCGAGGCAGAGGAGCCTGGTGGTGGAGTCAGGCTAGTATGGGGAGGGGTGTGAAGGAGGGAACAGACAGGATGTGGAGGGCAAGGGAACAGAGCAGATCCAGCCTGGCCTTCCTCCAACTGCCCCCTGCCTCCCCTGCCCCGCCCCCATGTCTTTCTCCTCTCTCCTTTCCTCTCAGGACAAAAACTAATTCCTCTCACTTTCTCATGCAGAACACTTTAGCCATCTTATTGCCTTGGCTCCTGCCAACATCCTGCCCTCAGCAGCTCACCCTCTTGCCCAAGCAGCTTATTAAGATATTTCCCTAAACAAAGACCTTGAAAGAAATTGTGCTGTCAAGCTGTTAAGCAATCATTTTTTCCCCATTCTTTTCACCTTAACTATTTAAAAAGGAGAGGAAGGAGGGAGAGGAGCATTCCCAGAGGCAAGAGTTAATAGTCCATCCCAGAAACCTCTCTGCCCAAGTGTGGAAGCAGAGGGATGGGCCTTTTGGGTCCTGCCAGGCCCCCGTGGTCCTGGAGTGCTGACTGAGGTCCTGCTTTCTCCCATATGCTCCTCAGAAAAAAAGTGGGGAGCTCCATTGGGTCCCCCATCCCTGGGATCTCTACCTAAAGGGCTGCTATTTCTGCCCACCCCGAGCTGGCTGGGGGCTTCCCTGGTGGCTCAGTCAGTAAAGAATCCACCTGCAATGCATGACACCTGGGTTGGATCCCTGGTTTGGGAAGATCCCCTGGAGAAGGGAACAACTACCCACTCCAGTATTCTTGGGCTTCCCTGGAGGCTCAGTCGGTAAAGAATCCGCCTGCAATGCGGGACACCTGGGTTCAACCCTGGGTTGGGAAGATCCACTGGAGAAGGGAACGGCTACCCACTCCAGTATTCTGGCCTGGAGAATTCCATGGACAGAGGAGCCTGGCCGGCTACAGTCCATGGGGTCGCAAAGAGTCGGACATGACTGAGTGACTTTCACTTTCACTCTTCAGAGCTGGCTGTGACCCAGCCTAGCCCACTGCTGCCCCTGGAGGTCTGTCCCCTAGCCCAGGAGACAGCCCCGCCCCAGATGGAGTTGGCTGCTTCTCCACACCTCCCTCTCTTCTCCAGCCCCTGGGACCCAGGGCAGTGAATGGGGCTGTTAACAAAGGCTCCCCGCTGGGGGCTGAGTTTCCCCCTCCAGGAGCCACTTCCTTGCTAAATATCACCCTCTCGATATTTGGTAATGACCTTTTTAAGTCTCCACTTTCCTGCCTTGGTATTTAGAAAGCAGCTTGGTCTCTGGGGAGGGAAGGGAACTGAATACTTATTCATGGCACTTCAGAAGCTGGCTCCAAGAAGAGAGAAGAGAACAGCCTCCTCCTTCCCCACTGGAGGCTGGTGCTGCAGCCCCGGCCAGCTGGCCAGCTGCAGGGACTTGGCAGATGCCCAGCAAGGTTGTGGACTCACAGCTGTCACTCAGGCTTCAATACTAGCATGCCCGGTGTGAGCTCACGCCAGCGCGTTAGAACGTCGAGTGTCTGCCCGCATGTTTTCTGTATGTACCAGCAGGAAGATGGGCACAGTGGATGGGAGTGGTGAGTGTGGGCCCTAGGCAGTGGGTGTGCATGGGGTTGTGGCATTCCAATCCATGTATGTATATACATGGGAGTGTGGACGTGCTCACTGCACATGAGTGGGGAATTGGAGGCTTGGTTCTGGGTCTGTGCACTAGGGGCATGGGTCTGTGGACACACATGTGTGTGCATAGGATCTGAGTATGATTCTGACTTTTACGGAGCCATCAGGGACTACAGGCCAATTCCCACAGCAGGAGAGCTGGCCCAGCAGGTAGGTTTCCCAGGAAACGAAGCAGGGGTTATATGGGGTGGGGGTGCCCTGCTCTGCTTTCCCCGAGGCCTGCAAACACCTGGCCTGTCATCTGAGCCTCTGGCTGCCCCATCTCCCTGGGGCTCACTCCTGCCACCATCCCCTTGGGGCTTGACTAGGAGGCACTCCCAGGGTAGGTGAGCGTGGCTCTGCCCAGGTATGCTCCATGCTACCCATCCTTCCACCAGCCGGGCTCCCCAGTCAGGCTCCATGGACCAGGCAGGTTGATTCCAGGCCCAAAACTAACTTCCAACAAGCCCCTTACCGGTGCCCGGGTCCCACAGTGCCTTGCACAGAGTGCATACTCAGCAAACACGTGTGGAATTAATGAACACAGACACAGACAGCACATGAGAGGCAGAAGGGTCAGTGGAGGACACAGCTTGCAGCCTTCGGGGAACTGTACTGTATGAGAGCATACACTCAGCAGTGGTCGGCTACGTAAGCATAGTGTTTGCACAGAAAAGGGAAGGGCTATAAATTCAGACTTGGGACTGTGCCAAGTCCCCCCAACTTCCGGACTGAGGCGCTCACTTCCCTGCTGTCTGCTCCCACTGGACTGTTCTTCATGAATTGCCTTTAGAAGGAGGCTACCTCAGCCACTCAAGGGGCACGGCCCCTCCCAAGTGCAGGACACAAAGCCTGGTCTCCCTGGCTTCAACTCAGCAGTTCAGTTCTCCATCTTAGAGCCTGTTTTCTGATGACTTGATCTAAGATAGACGTAATGGGCAAATAGTGTTAGGTAAGTGTAGGGGGACTGAATCCAAGTCTGCCTGCAAAGCAGGAGACACTGGTTCCATCCCTGGGTCGGGAAGATCCCCTGGAGGAGGGCATGGCAACCCACTTCAGTATTCTTTCCTGGAGAATCCCATGGACAGAGGAGTCTGGTGGGCTACAGTCTGTGGGGTCGCAAAGAGTCAGACACGACTGAGTAAGTAACATAACTACTACTAGTTGTAGAGTGGAAAGAGGAGTGGAGAAAGAGCAAGAGCCTCGGGAGAGTGTGTCCAGTGAGGCAAGAGAGGAAGAGAAGTAGAGAGGAGGAGAAGGGGGGACCAAAGACGGACCTTCCAGAAACAAGGATTTTTTTTTTCAAAATAATTAAGATATATACAGTTTTCTCACAACAGTAGGATACAAACTGAAGTTCCCATTGACTGTAAACTGGGAGACACTGGAACATATCCAGGGACATAAAACAAGGTGGAAAAACAAGGATTGTTTTTAACCAAAACTGAAGAAAGTTTGGTCTGAGAGGTAGAGGGAAAAACCAAAAGATCATATTGTCAGAAGATCAAAAGAGGAGACGATTTAGAATATTTTAAGGAAAAAGTGACTGAGAAAGTGACTGATGGTATCAAACTCCAGAGAGAGGTCCAATCAAATAATAACTTCTTTTAAAGTCGTTGAATCAGGAACAAGAGACAACTGATGACTTTAACCAGAATAGTCCTCAGAGGGTGACCAGGGTGAGAGCAGGTCCCCTTGGGATGAGCAGTAAGAGGAAGCAGACATAATGAGGAGAGGGTTTAGACCGCTCATTGAAGAAATGAAAGCAAGAAGAAAGATGGGGAGATGGCTCCAAGAGATATCATTATCACCGTTGTCATTGTTTTTAAGATTGAACAGGCTTGCACACAAACCTTGAGAATTTTCCAGGCTGTATCCATTCATGGCCCCCAGAGAAGTCTTCACTATCTGACCATGTGGGGTTCTATTTTCCAAAGGCAAAATAAATCCCAACCGCTCAAATGAGAAGGACCCATTACTTTGAACAGAAAAGACACTTTTCAATACAGGAATACACTTCATGTGAGTAAAAATTGGGTGCCAGCTGGTAACAGCCTTGGCAAACTTTTGGGGTCTCCCTGAGAAGCCCCTCCATTTGGTCATTGTTGCAGGCATTGTTTATCCATCCTTGGGCCTTGGAGGGCAGCCCAGAGAAGACACTCAGAGGCTACTGTTCTTATAGCGAGGCAACATATGTTAGTTCCCCAACCAAGAGACTTCCAGATTGCCCTTGCTTGGGTCAGTTTTGTCATTTCTGTGGAACTGGAAGGTGGCCACTTGCTTAATTAGCCAGTCCAAGCATGTGCTCCAGTTGCTCATCCAGTGCCAGGAGGCCAGAAGGGAGTGAGGAAGCCAGCTTCAGGCAATATGGAAAGCTTTTACTGCAGCACAGACTAGAAGGCTGGGTGGGAGAATACACCCTGGCCTCAACACTGTATCAGCTACAGAAGCAGAGAACCATCGAAACAGGGGTCTAATGGAATGTGGGTCAGGACTGGTGTGGTGGATCTACACAGTCATCACAAAACCCACTTCCAATCTCCATCCCAACATGCTCGGTTTTCATCCTCAACATTTCCTCATGGCCCAATATGCATGAAAGAGCTCCAGCCATTACATCTGCATTCCAGATGTCAGGAATGAGGATAAGCAAGAGAAAAAAGGACTTGTCCCTCCACTTTAAGGATGTTCTTAAACGATCTGTCTGACACTGCCCACATGTTCTTGGCCAGAACTTATTCACACAGCCACACCTAACTGCAAAGGAACCTAGGAAGTGTACTCTTTTACCTCGACACACTCTAGCCCAAATGAAATAGGGTTCTGTCTGCAAAGAAGAAGAGGAGAATGGATGGTAGGATAATCAACTAGCAGTCCCTCCCCCAACCTGTGACTTTAAAGCAACTTGCTTGAGCCCTCTGGGTCTCAGTCTTCTTACCTGTAAAATAGTAATAATGGCCATTTTTTATTGTTGTTGATTGATATCGCCAACAAGGGTTCAAACCTTAAATGTCTACTGAGCTCAAGAAAGTAATTTAAACAAGATACAAAAGAGAATGGTAGGGACTAGTGCTAGCTGGAGTGGCCAGCTAGGTCTGGAAGGAGAAATTCCTATTCAACCCCAGCCTTCCATAACAATGGAAATACTAGCTCAGCACTTCCAAATCTTCTCATTTGAAAAAAAAAAAAGAACTGAAAATCAGGATTATACATTAAAGGTCTCTAACTTTAAACTTTACAATAATTCACACTTTTTACCCTCCTAGCACGAGAACACACAGAGGCACACACGTATCTACTGACTAAATACAGGCCTGGTTGCTCTGGCCAGGGCACAATACCATCCCTCTGCTCCTCCCTTTTCTCAAGACACCTTGATTTCCTTCTGGTACAATATACACCCTTTTCCTGGACAAAGGACAGTGTGGACGTGGCACACAAAATTCTACAAGGACAGAATCCAGGTGTTGTGGGTCTGAGAGTGTGTTCTCACTGAGTAATTGAAGCAAGCCTTGCAGGTCACGACACTCCATCTCTTGCTTTTTACAAACACTGAGCACCACTAAATAAACATCCTTTTTAAATAAGTGAAAGTGCTAGTCACTCAGTCGTGTCCAACATTTTGTGACTCTACGGACCATAGCTCACTAGATTCCACTGTCCATGGACTTCTCCAGGCAAGAATACTGGACTGGATAGCCATTCCCTTCTCCAGAGGATCTTCCCAACCCAAAGACTGAACCCGGGTCTCCTGCATTGCAGGTAGATTCTTTATCGTCTGAGCCACCAGGGATTTCTCTTCAAATCATATAAAACATCCTACGGAATAGTGCAATTCTACATGCACTCTCATCCTTTAAGCAAACCATTGGAGCAAGCCAACAAAAATGTGGACTGGAGATCTGGTTACTGACCACAGTGTGTGAACCTCTGGCCATGCGACTTGATCCACATCCCTCTGTAAACCGTGCTGAAAATTGCGTGCATGCCAACGTCCCTGGCATCCTTCCTATTTATTTCCATTTTTTGGTACATTCATGGACTTAAACTCTTATTCGGGCTTAGTTTGTGTCCCTTGCCCACAATTACCAATTGTTATGCTCCGATTGTCCCTGCTTGGGTATCCTGATGGGGGTAAAGGAGGTTCTCTTTGAGCTGGCCTCTGTGCACATTCCAATTTTCCCGCAGGCATCTCTGAAAGCATCATTGCCTTCCAACCTCAAGATCCAGCACAGTTATCCTTCGGGGAATCCCTGCTTCCTTTCAGCACAAGGTGATTTGAAAAACTAATCCACAGTCCCCGTGGCTGCATGATTCTATCACAATACCTGGGGAAGGTGCATCAGCCCAGAGGCAGCCTGGGCTATTTCAGTGATGGAGCACAATGTGAAAGTCACAAGTTCATGCTGTTCTTTGCAATTCAATTCCAGGGCTTCTAAATTCTTTCCTATCATGCTCTAAAAGGCTTTTCTCAATTTCCATTCTCCTTTCCCTTTCTAGCATCTAGCCCTCCTCCTCTCTTTTACGTATGACGTGCTCATCTCAGATTCAACATATCGCACTAAATGTTGTCACACCAAACCATGTTTTGAATTACGTCGCTGCCCAAAGCTTCAGGAACATCAACACTTAAATGCCAATCTGTTAATATCCCTTTGGGCCAATGGGCCCACACTTTTAAGGCGCCTACATTTAACTTCCCTGGGTTATTCAATTTATTAAGAGCAGTCCTTGTAACTGATGGACTTAGGATGGTGCCAATTTTACTCAAGGCTCTGTATCTTTCTTGGCTAGGATTGAACCTTGCCCACATGTCTTAAAAAGAAATACATATGAGGTATGTGTCTGGGTATAATGACACTATTACCAAACTTTATGCATTTAAAATCATCTTAGACACAATGCGTCTGATACGGTCAGAACAGCTCCAGGATAAATGGCATTGGATATTCTGGGCAGGCTGTGTGTGTTGGCAGCTGGAGAAACGTGGCAAGTTTGGATTTTGCTAGTGGCATCTGCTCTCACGCAACCAGAGTAATCACCTCAAAACATAAATCAGAGCACGCCTCTCCCCTACTTTAAACCCCAGTAGCATCCCATCCCACTTAGGATAAAAGCCAAGCTCCTTGTGCTGACTTAAAGAAGCAGCAGCCCTCGGTCTGCCTCGCCAGCCTCTGTCCCCTGCCACATCCCCGCCACTCGCTCTGCTCCAGCCGGGGCAGCCCGTCTGTGTTCCTCCAGTGCCCTAAGCTCAGGCCCGCCTTAGGCACTCTGCACCAGCTGCTCTGTCTGCCTAGGGCTCTCCCCAGAGATGGCGCCTGGCCAGCACTGTCTCTTCACATAGTGTCACCTCCTAAGAGACACTTTGTATGTTATGCTAAGTCACTTCAGTCATGTCCAACTCTTTGCGACCCTATGGACCACCATTCCTCTCTGTCCATGCAATTCTCGAGGTGAAAATACTGGAGTGGGCTGCCATTGCCTTCTCCAAAGGGACACTTTCTTGACCACCTAAAGTGTCGCCTTGTTCACTCTCTCTTCATCTGAATTCCTTTCTTAGCCCCTCATCACTCCTAAGCTTTCTCTTGTTTCTTTATTGAATTTGTTGGTTTCTGCCTGTCACTTGCGGCTCCATAATGATGGGCACCTTGGGGGTCTTCTACGCTCTCTTTCCCCAGCACAGTGCCTGCCAATAATGGACGCTCCATAAATGTTTGTTGGGTGGATAGATCAGTTGAAAGAAGCAAGCAGGAAAGAGAGAACATTAAGATGAGTTGTGCCTGGACATTGTGCCTTGTGCAGAGATGGCACGCAGACAGTCAGGAGGGTGGGGAGTAATGGACATCAGGTTCCCAACCACCATGTCCCTTCTTCCAGTCTGGCCAGGGTCATGGCACCCATGCCCAGCCCTGCCCACTGACCAAGTTGCCCCAAAGGCCTATAGCAGACATGTCCCGCCATCCACGGCACTTTCCACAGACTCGCCTGCTCTGACAGCAGTTGGTGGAGCAGAGACTCAAGGAGCCAGTCCATCCATCATTCAGAGAGAAGAGCCACAAATTCTGAGATCTCTGTCTGCACCTGTCAGGCTCAAGGGTAAACTTGCCACGGTCGTGGTGCAGAGCCACTCCTCCCTGCTGACAGCTGTGCTGGCTCAGGACTCAGCCAGTGACGAATCTGTTGTCAGCTCAGCAGCGTCCACTGACCGAGGCCAGGGCCAGGGCTGGATGGCCACGGAGTTGGGGAAATTTACAGCCAAGTTCTCCTTGGATAAACTTTGCTGAGGACGAGTCAGGGAAGTCCCACTGTGAATGCCAACCAAGGACAAGGGCTACCCAGCAGCAAGCAGCAGAAAGCGCTCCCCAACAGTGCCACCCCGTCTCCCCCAGACAGACCAGGGGCTCGCCCTGGTCTCCTATCCCCAACCCAGCTGGGCCCAGGACCCCCAGGGGTTCCTCCTGCACACTCCCCTGTTGACTTAATTAAGGGATGGATCACTTCCACTTTATTTGACCTCGAGAGGTGTTCAAGAGCATCCACTTGAAGTGAGACCTGCATGTGCATTCCCCATCCTTTGTAGACTCACCACATGACCCTGAACAAGCCGTGCCTCCATCTCCTCATTGGTAAAATGGGGTACTTGTGGGACCTTTGTGAGGATTACATGCAGTGCCTGTAAAGTGCTGACCAGCACCTGGTGGGAAACAAGCACTTAAAATGGCATTTGTTGCTGTTACTGTCGAGATGTTATTGTCTTCATCGCTGTTTTGCTACAGTCTATCTTCTCAGTCCAAAATGCATTAACTGGAAGGAGAGGGTACAGTTACCTTTGATGTTGCCAGTGGGGAAAAGACGCCAAGAGGCAGGACTCACTCTCCTACATCATAAGCTTCTGTTGCAAGGGAGAGTTGCTCTGAGGGAAGGTAAAGGGGGCACAGCCCAGGTCCGAGAGGACTCTGCCAGAGCCCCAGAGAGCAGCCCCAGGGCAGCATCTGAAGGTCTCAGGAGCACATAGACTTCATAAGGTGCATGCGTGATTCTGAAAACTGCAGACAAAAAGGATGCCTTCAGGCCACTCCTACCCTGCCCTCCTCCAGAGCCTGTACCCCTGCCCCAGAGGTCCCACGATGAGTCTGCTTCCCCACCTGGGTCATGCCTGACCACCCCCCGACACACACACACACACCATCCTGACATAGTGGGACCACACCTTTTGCTCAGACCAATCCGTCTCCCACTCATCCCTCCTCCACTCATCAACCCTCTCCTCTCTTATACTTAGGTACTCTCTAAGTGGCAGCAGTCAGTTTAATCAAATCACACACAATGACCTGCCCTCCCCAGGTAATATGTACAGGGCTCTTCTAGAGTCAAAGCTTTAATCAAAGGAGAGACCCTGATGGTGGAATTCTAGGTCTGTGGCAGAGCAGGGGGTGAGAAGTAGGGCGGGTAGATTACGGTGTGGCTACCATCATGGATGGCAGGCGCCCGCCTCCTTGACCAAGGTATATGTGATCCTGAGCTTCTTGAACAGAGGTTTTCTCTGCCGTTCCCTTCTCCTTTCGTGAGTGCTTTAGCTGTAAGTCAGAGAGAGACACCCCCAACCCCTGTAAAAGCTGAGATGGGAACCAAGACATACCCTCCCCATCACACGAGGTAATCATTGGTCCTTCCCGACTTGGCCCCCAGAACCCAGGGCCATTGCCGGGGTCCAGCCCCGGTGGAGTCAGAGGATTCGAAGGGGAGACGGCTTTGGCAATCAGGATATGGTAGAATTAAAGATATAAAGAGTGCTTAAATAAGGATAGCTCAGCGAAGAAATTCAGTGAAGAAAAGAGGCTGAATAACTTGGTTTACTTTGAAAGCCAATAAAATTCCAAGACAAGGAATTTGCATCACCTACATAGGCCGCAGGCGTCCTCCCTTTCTCCCGAAGGAGAGGAGACACTAAGCCCTCCCCGGTCAGATCTTAGAAGCCCAGGCAAAATCAGTAGGCTTGACGAGCCTCCACACTCCAGACGGGAATTCAGCCAGAAGGTGAGAGAAAGAACGACATGGGGGAGACCAAGCTTCGGTGAACAAGGCCCGCACTTTATTTTCCAAAGTAGTTTTTATACCTTAAGTTGTACATAGAGGATAATGGGGGAAAGGGGTAGAGTCATGCAAGGACAGCAGTCCTTGATCGAAGCCAAGCTTTCTTCCTGCAAACTTATCATATGCAAAAGTTTAGGTGATTTACATCATCTTCTGACCAGGAGGCCTGTTAATATTTTATGACCCTTTCTTCAGAAAACTTATTTTTCTCTAAAGGTGATTATTCTAAAGTCAGGCGCAACCCTCCAAAAGCATTAGATAAAGTTGCATTCCTATAGGGCAAAGGTGTGGTGGGCTATAACAAGAAAAGAATTAACTCAAGGGTCCAAGGTTACAAACATTAAAGCTACTACTTACATTCCTATACAACAATTATATTAATCAATACACTCCCAGGGACACAGTAGGTAAGGGATATGGAAACTTAGCAGCAAACATTGGCCCAACAAGTGAAAAACCCTTCACCAATACAATTTCTAATCAATCTTTTAACTGCTCAAAGGAATCTGTATTTAGACAGTTTAGAACATCTCATGCCTCTCACGGTTGGGAGCCTGTGAACACTCACATTGGCCGGAAGAACCTGTTCAGGCAGGCTAGAGGACTTCCAAAGGAGTTTGTAGGTTGAAACACTCTTGTCACGCCCAGGAACTTTATTAACTGAAGCTGTAAGTTAACTCTTTTTCAGAGAGAGGTGGTGGGGGACAGCCCCCCGTAAAGTCAGAGGGGTAGGTGAGAGCACAAAGTAGTAAAGTAGGCAGACTCTGGTTTTGGGGGTAGATGCTCAAGAATTTCCAGGGGGACTCCTGAGGCTCGATCCCACCTTTGCGTATGCCGAGCCTCCTTCCTCATGACCTTTGCCACGGACAGAGTTCCTCACGCTGGCTCCCAGCAGTCCATCCGCTCAGCCCTGATTCCCTGCAGTTTTCACTGAGGTTCAGACACAGGGGGGCTGTGGGAGCTGGCTGTGCCGCTGTCATCCTGGGGAGCGATAGCTTGGATTCCCTTTGGGACAGGCCTAGTGGCTTTCATGCAGATTCAGAGCCCTCAAAGATTCCCGGTCACACAAAAGCAGGCGAATGGCCCACTCTTCATGCAACAAATTCAATGAATATCTGCAGGATGGACATTTGCCACTCATCCCAACTCTGCACTCTGCCCCCCTCCTTCCACAGTAAGCACGGGGTCCCACCAGGCCAGGCAATGCCACACAGAACTGGTTCTGAGTCCTGCCCATCACCAAGAACCCAGCTCAAAGGACCCGAGAAAGATCAGCTGGTGCCCCCACTACCTCCAGTTCAAGCACAGCCATCTATCCCATCCCCAGAGGAATCAGAGGAAGAAAGTGCCTTTGGTCATTCACCCATTTACCGAGACACTGCTGTGTGTCCTGTCACTGGGCAAGTTCCTTCCTCTGCATCCAGACCTGGGTCTCCTCACAGGCACGGTGGACGATAACCCAGGGTGACATCTGAAGTCCTTCACAGCCCTGACAGCCCTTCCGCTCTCCCAGGTCCACCACCAACTTGTCTTAAAACAGTCCCTTCCAACACTCACAGGAACCCCCCACCCCCACTTTGACCACTGTTCTAGGGTCCTGCTCACTCCAGCAAGCCTTTTTCTGACTTTTGCAGCCACTAAGCACCATTTTGGTTTAAACGGTAAAGATTCCACCTGCAGTGCAGGAGGACCAGTTCAATCCCTGGGTCAGAAAGATCCCCTGGAGAAGGGAATGGCAACCCACTCCAGTCTTCTTGCCTGGAGAATTCCATGGACAGAGGAGCCTGGTGGGCTACAGTGCAAAGGGTCACATACAGTTGGACACGACTGAGCAACTAACACACGCGCAAACACCATTTACTAAAATTTTCAGTTAAGACTCCATGCTTGGGCTGCACATCTGTTAGAAAGGCAAGAGTAGAAAATACTGGCAACCGCCAAGTGCTGGGAAGGCTGTGGAGGAACTGGAATTTTCCACATTGTTAGTAGAAACGCAAAGTGGTATAGCTACCCCAGAGAACAGTCTGGCAGTTTCTTGTAAAGTTCATCATATGACTCAGCAAACTTAGTTTTAAGTATTTATTTACAAAGAAATAAAATCTTATGTTCACACAAAAACCTGTGAACAGATGTTTATAGCAGCACTATTCATAATTACCAAAAACTGGAAACAATGCAAATGGCCTTTAACAGGTAAATAGATAAACAAAACATGTTATAACCCAGCTATGGAATATTACTCAGTAATAAACAGGAACCAACTATTGATTCACAAAGCATCACGGGTGCATCTCAAATGCATTATATTCAGTGAAAGAAAGCAATCTCAGAAGACGACAGGCCAATGGTTATATTTATAGAACCTTCTGGAAAAGGCAAAACTGTAAAGCCGGAGAACAGATTTGTGGTTACCATGGGTCTGGGGTAGGAGAGGGACTGATTACAATAGGTCAGCATGACAGAATTCTCGGTGGTGTTGGAATCGTTCTGTACCCTGTTTATGGCCGTGGTTCCAAGACCTCATGCTGGCATTAAAATGCACAGAATTGAACAGAAAATTTTAAAGTTAATTTTTCTGTATATAAGTTAATTTTTTAAATAAATGGAAAACTACCTTTCTTTTTTAATTTTTATCGAAATATATATGTCTGAAATTATCTTTATAAAGAATCCGTGCTTGCATTCTTGGGAGGTGAACTATTAATACCTGGGTTCATGTCCATGGTCACCTTTCGGTTTGTGCCCGTTCAGCATGCACACCTCTCCGGTGACACTCTGTGGCTTTCCTCTGGCAGGTCAACCATCACCACACTTGGTCCATGGTGCTGGGAGGACTGGCCATCTCTGTGCTCCAGGGTGGGCATGTGATCAGGCCTAATTAGCATATTGCCTTCCCTGGCCACAGGCGTTAGTTTAGCAGACTGCACAGGACCCAAGTCAGTCCAATATTAGTCAAACATGGGGCTTTTTCAGACTGCAGGGTAAGGGAGGCTGTCTCCCCACTGGGAACTTTTAAAGGTAGCAGCAGCAGTGCACACACACTGAAGGTCAAGTCTATTTCCTAGCACTTGCTACTCATCTAAGCTGCCAACAACCCCACAAGGTAAGTGCAGCTCTTATCCCCATTTCACACACAAGGAAACTGAGCCAAACAGGCTGACCCATTCGTCCAGGGTCACACAGCCAGGCTAGAGCTTGATCCAGGTACGCAGACTTCAGAAATGGAGCCTTTAACATCTACACTAGTTTTCTTCTTGGAGTGGGCATTCCCCATGACACTGGTCATGTTGAAGTGATCAGGAGAAAGGAGGATTCCTGAAACTGTGATTTGGGCTCTTGGGTCAGGGTATCCTGGACTTTACAGATATGGAAGCAATACCTTCTCTTTTATCCTTAAGGCTATGAGTTGCATTTCTGCCCCACGCAGCTGAAAGAGTTCTGAGTAATATCACCATTCTGTCTGTGGGGCAGAGCAATCCTCTGTGCCTCAATTTTCTCATCTGTGAAATGGGAACAATAACAGCACCTGTATCGTTGAGTGGTCACGAAGATTTAATCAGGAAACAAATGGGAAGCGCTCAGTACAATGTCAGGCACAGAGTAAGCAGCCCATGAATGTTCAACTTTTTGTTAACTCTGCAGGTTGAAACAGCCTCATATGATAGATTAAAAAAAGTGAGATATATATATATATATATATATATATATATATATATGGAATATTACTCAGTCACAAAAGAGAATTAAATCATGCCATTTGAAGCAATATGGGTGGACCTAGAGATTATCACACTAAGTGAAGTAAGTCAGAAGAAAAACAAATATCACAGATATCACTTTCATGGTGAATCTAAAAAATCATACAGATGAACTTATTTATAAATGAAAATAGACTCAGAGACATAGAAAGCAAACTTGTGGTTACCAAAGGGGGAAGTGAAGGAGGGATAAGTTAGGAGTTTGTGATTAACAGATACACACTACTATATATGGCTTCCCTGATAGCTCAGTTGGTAAAGAATCCGCCTGCAATGCAGGAGACCACGGTTCAATCCCTGGGTCAGGAAGATCCCTCAGAGAAGGGAAAGGCTACCCACTCCAGTATGCTGGCCTGGAGAATTCCATGGGTCGCAAAGAGTCGGACGCAACTGAGCGACTTTCACTTCACTCACTGTGCTTACTGTGCTTAGTCACTAAGCATTTCCGACTCCATGTGACTCCATGGACTGTAGCCCGCCAGGCTCCTCCATCCATGAGATTCTCCAGGCAAGGATACTGGAGTGGGTTGCCATTCCCTTCTCCAGGGGATCTTCCCAACCCAAGGATCAAACCCTGGTCTCCTGCATTGCAGGCAGATTCCTTATCATCTGAACCACCAGGGAAGCCCTAATAAACAAACAATAAGGTCTTATTGTATAGCACAGGGAACTGTATTCAACATCTTGTAATAACCTATAATGGAAAAGAATCTGTAAAGGAATATATATACACACACACACACACACACATATATATAACAGAATCACTTTCCTGTACACTTTATATAGCATTGTAAATCAACTCTACTTCAATAAAAAGTTTAAAAAAACAGCCTCACTTGTCTTTCAAAAGTCATCTGCCTAGATCCTATCATCAGCGTGGAACCACACTGACTCCCTCATTTACTCAACAAATATTGATTAGTTGTCTGCTGGTTAGTCACCATCAGAGCAAGGAGCAACTTCAGAGGTCATCAAATGCAATCTCCCCACTATACAGATGGGAAGACTGGAGCCCAGAGAGAAGAAGGGACCCTTCTTCTCTCACGGTTGTTCGGTGATGGAGCTCCCAGGCCAGGCTCCCCTCCCTATACCAGTCTGTCTCTTTAAGTGGCAGTGCCCATATTCACATTCAGAGCTGCCAGTGGAGGCCACCAGGTTCTTTCCAGGAGACAGAGCGCAGCCTTCAGGGACACCCACTGCCCCACCTGAAGTGCAGGTCTCTGGGTACAGAAGACAGTGAGGGTGTTGGGCCCACACAAACCATCATCACCAGGATGCACTGGCTGTGTCAGGGACCTCCGAGAGAGGCCACCCCTCTGTGGGAAGCACCCTCCACCCTTCTTCTGATCAGCCCAGTAATAGGTCAGGAGGCTTTGCTCACTATCTCGCCCCCTCCCAGCTTCCCAGGCTTCTACACAGGACCTCTGGACCACCTGTCAGCCATCCCCCATCCTGCTCTGCCACCACATACCATGGAAGGCACACTAGAGTCACGCTGGGAGGGCCAGGAATATCCCTTTCCCCCACCGAGGCCATGACTGCGTCTTATCATCTCTGCCTTCTCCCCATCTATTGGCTGCCTCCACACACTGTGGGAGGGCACGCTCCCATCCTCTCTCTCTGATATTCTAGCTCCCTGCCCTGATGCTGCACTTTGAGGTTGTATGGAGCTGTAACACTGAGCCCCAGAGTAGGGGTCCACTCAAGGCCCTTTCCCCGGGTGGGAGCAAGAGGGTAGATGCTTCAGGACTGAGTAGAGCTGGCCACCCAGTTGGGAAAGCCTGGGACACCCTCCTGGTCGACAGCAAAGAGAAAAAGACTTGGAGTCAAACCCAGGTCTTTCACTGGCCACCCCATGTGGCTTAGGCAAGTCCCTTCTCCTCTGGGAGTCCCATGTTCCTTCTCTGTAAAGTGGAACTCACAATCCCAATGCCATAGGATCATGTAGTAGCCTAACATCACTTATTCATTGGGCACCTGCAGTGTGCCAGGTGGTGATGGGCACTTGGAATTCAAAGATGAACAAGTTGGACTTCCTTGTTGGTCTGGTGGTTAGGGCTCTGTACTTTCCACTGCAGGGGCCACAGGTTCAAGCCCTGGTTAGGAACTAAGATCCTGCATGCTACACAGCCAAAAAACAAATAAATAAAATGAGGTGAAATTTTTTAATGAACAAGCCATCGTCCCTTCCCTCTGAAACACCCATTCTCCCATGGGGGTTTGGAGGAGGAGATTGGGAGTCCAGAACCCCTTGGCACTGCTTCCATGAGGACTCAGGCTTTGTCATAATTATAACTAACAATCGTTTCCCTGATAGCTCAGCATGTAAGAATCTGTCTGCAATGCAGGAGACACAGGAGATGCAAGTTCAATCCCTGGGTTGGGAAAATCTCCTGGAGAAGGAAATGGCAACCCACTCAAATATTCTTGCCTGGAAAATCCCATGGACAGAGGAGACTTACAGGCTACCAGTCATGGGGTTACAAAGAGTCGGACACAACTGAGAGACTACGCATGCACACACGCAAACACTTCATACATGCCAGGCACCATTCTAACCTCACAGCAGCCGTCTGAGGAAAGCTACTGTGATTACCCCAGATGAGGGGTATGACTATTACAGATGAGGAAGCAGAGGTCCAGAGAGCTTAGGAGCCTGCCAAGTGGTCCAGTCCTAGAGTCCGTGCTTGGGTCCTTCTGCCATTCTGTGTCCACGATGAGGTTTGTGTCCTCTGTAGGAGGATCTTCATGATCATTGCCCTTTGCACTGAGCTGAGCTCTTTTGGAAAATAGCCTGCCTCTGTTCTGTTGAAGAAGACAAGGAGTAGAGCCACCATGGCAGGACTGGTATAGTGCCCATCCCCATCCTGGAAGGGTGGGGCTCCGGGAGCAGGACCAGAGTGAGGAGCCCCAAGGGGGCCCTTCTCTGCTATCATCACCTGCGGTCTTTCCCTCTGGACCCTCAAGTCCTCAGGGCTGGGAGAGAGGGGTCCTCTGTGCGTGGTAAGGAAGCTGCTATTATTTCCTTGTGATGTTTGGAAAGTTTGCTCCCTAATGCTGCTAACTGGGCAAAGCTAATGACTGCTACCATTTGTGGGGGATTGCCAGGAGCTGGGCAGGGGCTATGCATGTGGCTAATTTCCAGTCCCCTCCACGTGGCTTGGAATGGCAGAGCAGGGATGGAAACCCAGGTTCCCCTGGCTGCAAAGCTCCCATCATCCCCCCTCCTCTGCCAGCGCTCTCTTCCATCATCCCAGAGACTTGGCCACGCCCCCATCAGCACTGGGAAGCCTAAGCATGTTCAGAGACCCAGGCCTGTGGTCCTGTGACCTCATAATGGTCCAGGTTCATCAAAAACTGCCACTTAGGGAGGTGGGCATTGGAATAAACATGCAAAACAAGCACCTGAGTACGTTGATTAAATGTTTGCCATCAGGTTGTTTTACAGACCAAAAAATCATTTCAACCAACTCCACAGTGTAAAACGTCAGCAATGTGGAGCATGTTTTAAATATTAATGCCTAATTTTACTTCAATTATTCATGAGATTATGTATGTATTAGATGATATGGTACATGAGAAACAGATTCAGAAATACAATGCCTGGCTCTCAGACACACGTGAGCACAGATGTACATGTCCATGTATAGCCCACAGGTCCGACTGTAAAAACATTTCTTGAGAGTTTATTCTGTATCAGGCGTTGTGCTAAGTGCTTTGCACGTATTATCTCATTGAGTCTCCTCAAAGCCCTCTTTGAGGTAGGGTCTGTTATTATTCCCATTTTATAGAAGAAGAAACTGAGGACAAAGTTTCCTTAGGGCCCATAGGAAGTCAATAGCAAAGTGGAAACTGAGGTCAAAACCCTTTGCTGTTATCTTCATGCGCCAAAGCCAGGCCCTTACTTTAAAGGACATGAGTTTTCCTCTCATTTAACCTCAAAGGATCGTCAAACAGAGCATTTTCCAGAAAGATCAGAAAACTCCTTTCAGAAGCAGGGCCAAGGGATAGCTTTGGCCCCATTGACATCTTCGCCAGCTCCTACCTCCAGAGCTACTGCAAAAAAAAAAAAAAAAAAACGATAACAACAGTGTTCTTAAATATGAGCGAGTGATGTTTTCTCAGTGTTGCATAAATTATAAATAAAGTCATCTTAATAAAATGTTTGCTGGTTGATTTGATCTGGGATATGCAACCTAAGTTAAAGTTGCCCACTTTCTAGGCTTCAATACAAATCCCCCTTCCCCTCCCCAAACTGATTTCAACCCCCTTCTTACCTCAAGTCCCTCCCACTTGGGACCCAGGACACTCGGAGCCACCCATGAGGGGTTTCTGCCTGAGATGGAAGCCTGCCAAGGAAGAAACAGTCTAGACTTACAAATGTTCATTAACCCAGACTTTGTACATCTGAAGCCTCCCACAGGGGTTTTCTGTCCTACTCAAGCAGGACTGATACAAAAGACTGGGGAAAACCCCGGCCATAAGCAAAAGTGAGGCAAGATCAAGGAGCTGGGTGGGGATTGGGGAAGACCTCGCAGCCATATCCAGAGGAGTCCCCAACAATGACTTGAATTCAGAGATGGTTTGCTACTTTCTCTGTTTTACTTGCTCTCTTGGCAGTAACTGGTATCCCAAAGCCCCTAGGAAAGCTCAAAAGAGAGGAGTGCTGTCCCCAGGAGCGGTGTCTTAGGTCTCCGGGTTTTCCAAGGACTCACCCAGGACTGGACACCTCACAGATCCCCAGATCAGTGCGGGCTGGGTTGAGCTGAGCAAGGAGGGAAGTGAGACTGTAGCAGCCTTTCTCAACCTGGCTACACATTGGGAAACACATTGGCAGTTTTTAAATCACCTCTGCCCAGATCCCACCCCCAGAAATTCTTATTCAATTGTTTGGCTGGAGCCTGAGCTTGGTTCCTTAAAAAACAATTCCCCTGAGTAATCCAAGTGGGCAGCCAGGATCGAGAACCCCTGGGCTAGAGGAACGAGGTGGAGCTGCCAAGAACAACAAGAGGCTGGTATAGTTAAGCCCTAGAATCCACAGTAGAGGGGACCATCCGGGGCTTAATACAGAAGCTGTGTGCTGGTCACCGTGCCAAGGACCTGGGGTCAACCAGGGAAGTCTTCTGATGGGGAAGGGAGACATTAGTCAAATAAACTCTGTATGTGTGTGTGTGTACACAAACTCACAAACAGGGGGGAAAGCTCAGAAGGAAAAGAACAAGGACTATATGAGCCTTGACATGGTTTGGAAGATCATGGGAGGTTCCATGAGAGATGCAGAGGGTGAAACAAGAGGTTTTTAAGCCAAAGGAACAGTCTGTACAAAGGCCCTGTGGGAGGTGGGAAACTTGGCACATCCCTTTAGGGGACGGAGGGAAAGAGGACTGGAATCTAAAGGCGAAAAGGCCAAGATCCCTGAAATGAGACCGAAGAAATGGCAGCGAGCAGCTCAGACAGGCCTCAGGAGTGATAGGAAACCTGTAAAGGGATTTTAAGTTGGGAATTAACATGATCAGGTTTGTATTTTTCTTTGCAATTTTTTTGTTGTGGTAAAATGCATGTAACATAAAGCCTACCATTTTGAGATGCATAATTCAGTGGTGTTTAGTGAGTTCAGGAAGATCTCCTGGAGGAAGACACGGCAATTCACTCCAGTATTCTTGCCTGAAAAATCCCATGGACAAGGGAGCCTGGCTGGCTACAGTCCACGGGTTTGCAAAGAGTCAGACACGACTGCGCGACTAAACACGCACACACACACACACACACATCTAATTCCAGAACACATCCATCGTCCCATAAAGAATCCCTGTACTTGTTAGCAGTCACTCCTAATTTCCCCCTTCCCCTTGTCCTCTGACAACCACTAATCTGCTTTCTGTCTCTATGAATTTACCTACTCTGGGCATTGCACATCAGTGGAAACAGACTACCTGTAGCCTTTTTTGTCTGGCCTCTTCCACTTAATTTCAAAGTTAATCCGTGTTGCAGCATGATCAGTGCTCTTTATTTATGGCCAGAGAGTGACCCACTGTGTGGATAGACCCCATTTTGTTGATCCACTCATCAGGTGATGGACGCTGGGTCGTCTCCACTTTTTGTCTACTATGAGTCTTGCTGCTTTGAACACTTCTGTACAAGTTTTCATGGAAACATGTTCTCAATTCCCTTGGGTCTATACCTAGTAATGGAATTACTGGGTCATATGGCAGCTCTTTTTACCTTTGTGAGTAATTGCCAAACTATTTTCACAGTGGCCACACCATTTTCACATTCCCATCAGCAATGCACAAGGGTTCCAATATCTCCACATCCTTGCCAACACTTGTTATTTTCCATTTTGGCTTTTATAGCCCCCCTATAATATATATATTATATATGAGTTATTTCATTGTGGTTTTAATTTTCATTTCCCTAACGACTAATGATGCTGAGCATCTTCTCATATAATTATTGGCGATTATTTTATCTGAAATGTCTATGCAAATCCTTTGCCCATTTTCAAACTGGATTGTTTGTCATTTTGTTATTGAGTTGTAAGAGTTCTTCATATATTCTGAATGCTAGGCCTTTATCAGATATATGATTTGCAAACATCTTCTTGTATTCTGTAAGTTGTATATTCTCTCTCCTGACAGTGTCCTTTGCTGCTCAAATGTTTTAAACTTGTTGAAGTCTAATATATGTGAACCGTGAACTTCCAGATGTTCAAGCTAGATTTAGAAAAGGCAGAGGAACCAGAGATCAAATTGCCAACATCCCCTGGATCATCAAAAAAGCAAGAGATTTCCAGAAAAACATCTATTTCTGCTTTATTGACTATGCCAAAGCTTTTGACTGTATGGATCACAATAAACTGTGGAAATTTCTGAAAGAGATGGGAATACCAGACCACTTGACCTGCCTCTTGATAAACGCAGGTCAGGAAGCAACAGTTAGAACTGGACATGGAACAACAGACTGGTTCCAAATAAGAAAAGGAGTACATCAGGGCTGTATATTGTCACCCTGCTTATTTAACTTATATGCAGAGTACATCATGAGAAACGCTGGACTGGAGAAGCAGAAGCTGGAATCAAGATTGCCAGGAGAAATGTCAATAACCTCAGATATGCAGATGACACCACCCTTATGGCAGAAAGTGAAGAAGAACTAAAGAGCCTCTTGATGAAAGTGAAAGAGGAGAGTGAAAAAGTTGGCTTAAAGCTCAACATTCAGAAAACTAAGATCAAGGCATCTGGTCCCATCACTTCATGGGAAATAGATGGGGAAACAGGGGAAACAGTGTCAGACTTTATTTTTGGGGGCTCCAAAATCACTGCAGATGGTGACTGCAGCCATGAAATTAAAAGACGCTTACTCCTTGGAAGGAAAGTTATGACCAACCTAGATAGCATATTAAAAAGCAGAGACATTACTTTGCCAACAAAGTCAAGGCTATGGTTTTTCCTGTGGTCATGTATGGATGTGAGAGTTGGACTGTGAAGAAAGCTGAGCACCAAAGAATTGATGCTTTTGAACTGTGGTGTTGGAGAAGACTCTTGAGAGTGTCTTGGACTGCAAGGAGATCCAACCAGTCCATTCTGAAGGAGATCAGCCCTGGATGTTCTTTGAAAGGAATGATGCTGAAACTGAAACTCCAGTACTTTGGCCACCTCATGCGAAGAGTTGACTCATTGGAAAAGACTCTGATGCTGGGAGGGATTGGGGGCAGGAGGAGAAGGGGACGACAGAGGATGAGATGGCTGGATGGCATCACCGATTTGATGGACGTGAGTTTGAGTGAACTCCAGGAGATGGTGATGGACAGGGAGGCCTGGGGTGCTGTGATTCATGGGGCCACAAAGAGTCGGACATAACTGAGCAACTGAACTGAACTGAATTTACCTATTTTTTCTTTTGTTGCTTGTTACTTTTGGTGTCATATTTAAGAAACCAAGATTACTAAGATTTACACCTTTGTATCCTTCTAAGAGTTTTATAGTTTTAATTCTTATAATTAGGTCTTTGGTTCATTTTTAATTCTTTTTTTTTAATTGTGTGATAGAGGGGTCTGAATTGATCCTTTCATATGTTGATTACTCATTGTCCCAGCACCATTTATTAAAAATACTATTCTTTCCCCTTGAATCATCTGGACACCCTTGTCAAAAATAATAGATCTATGGAAATATTTCCAGACTTTCAACTCTATCCCGTCGATCTATGTGTCTATCCTTATGCCAGCACCACATAGCTTTGCAGTAAGTTTTGAAATTAGGAGCTGTGAGTCCTCCAATTTTGTTCTTTTTTTACAAGATTGTTTTTGGTTACTTGGGGTCCCTTGCATTTCCATTAGAGTTTTAGCATAAGTTTATACATTTCTGGAAAAAAAGAAAGGAAAGAAGGATGGAGGAAGAGGAGAGAAAGAGATGGAAGGCAGTTGAAATTTAAATAGGAACTGCATTGAACCTGTAGATTAGTTTGTAATGTCATTTTAACAATATTATGTTTTCCAATCCATGAATTACATTTCATTTATTTAGGTTTTAGTGTACAATTCTTGCATTTGTTTGGTTAAATTTACTACAAACTGCTTTTTGATGCTATTGTAAACCAAATCACTTTCTTAATCTCATTTTCAGATTGCTTATTACTACTACATAGAAATACAACTGATTTTTATATTGATTCTATATCATTCAACTTTGCTGAATCTACTTATTTGCTCTAATACTTTTTCTCTGGATTATTCAGGGTTTTCTACATACAATATCATGTCATCTGCAAATAGAGATGGTTTTACTATTCTCTAATCCAAATGCCTTTTATTTCATTTTTTCATTTCCTTGCCTAATTGCCCTGGCTAGAACTTCTACACAATGTTGAATAGAAGTAATAAGAGCAGACACCCTTGTCTTGCTTCTGATTTTAGAGAGAAAATATACAGCCCTTCAACATTGAGTATGAAGTTCGCTGTGGGCTTTTAATAGATACTCTTTATCAGGTTAAGAAAGGTCTCTTCTATTCCTAGTTAGTTGATCTTTTTATATAATGAAAGGGTGTTGGATTTTGTCAAATGCTTTTTCTGTGTCTACTGAGATGATCTTTTAGCTTTTGCTCTTTATTCTGTTAATATGATGTATTACATTGATTGATAAGGCTTGCATTTTGAAAAGACCATTCAATTGTACAATAGTGCCATGTGGAGTTAGACACAAATGAGCAAATAACACACACACACATATATGTACATATATATATATATATATATACACTTTAGGGATATATTGTTTAGAGATCATATTTAAAGCAAGAAAGCAAGAAAATGACAAAGAGAAATTTCATAAGAGTAGGGTTTTTATGGGGGTAGAGGCTAGAGAATGAGCCTTGAGAAAAATTCAGAGGTAATTAAAGTGATCTTGATCATGTAGCATTTTTAAAAAACTCTCTGGGTAATCCAACTGGGCAAACATATCCCTGCTCAGATAGACTAAATATCCTTAGATTGATCATACCCAGAGTGAGTTACTGTCCTTATCCATGAAATGCTTCCTCTTCTTGTATGCTCCATCACTGAGCGTGTGTTAAGAAAAAGACTTACTATTTTACAGAACTCAAATTCTAGATTTAAGGAAATCTCAGAGTAGAGACAGAGAAGGCAATGGCAACCCACTCCAGTACTCTTGCATAGAAAATCCCATGGCCGGAGGAGCCTGGTAGGCTACAGTCCATGGGGTCGCTAAGAGTCAGACAGGACTGAGCAACTTCACTTTCACTTTTCACTTTCATGCATTGGAGAAGGAAATGGAAACCCACTCCAGTATTCTTGCCTGGAGAATCCCAGGGACAGAGGAGCCTGGTGGGCTGCCGTCTTTGGGGTCGCACAGAGTCCGCACAACTGAAGCGACTTAGCAGCAGCAGCAGCAGCAGCAAGGTAGAGAATTGCATATGGTGACACCTACTGGCAGAATACAACACTACACCCCAGCTCTCTTAGACACTAAATACTCCAGGAAAAAGAAGTGAGGCAAAGGTTTGCAATGTCCTGCTAAGAGTGTCATTAGGGAAAGTTCATTTGACCTGAGCAAAGCAAGGGAGTGTACTTGAGGGAAATTGCAATGACACTCCAGAAGTCTTCTGCACACCCACTGCAGTGATCTAAAGGAATCTATGGGCTGGCTATCATTTGCTTGACCAACATTGATGGGATGCTTTGTAGAAAGATTTCCTCGAGTTCATTTACTCTAGAAGGACAATCTGAATGGCCTTCATAGAAAGACCAGGGGTCCTCTGCTCCCAAGTTTGAGCTCTGGGATGATTTCTAGAGAAACAACTATGGTTGTGCTCATTGATGTTCTCCCAGAGTTAAAGCACCAAGTCACAACCAGTGCATGGCTTACTGATTGGGGTTACAGAAGTTGGAGTCAGGCTGTCTGAGCTTTCATCCTAGTTCTATCACTTACTCTCTGTATGATCTTGGGCTTAACCTTTCTCTGTCTCATTTCCTTCATATAAAATGAGGGTAAATATTGAATATTGTACCAACCTTATAAGATTCCATGAGGATAAAATGAGATAATGTATGTGAAGTACTTAGACCTGTGCCTGGTCTTAAGCTCACTCTGGCATCAGATCCCACAGATCTAGATCTAACAGTCACCAATGACTCCATGGGAGACCCTGGGACAGTCTTTTCTTAACTGGGAGTATCTGAGCCTATTGACTCATCTCTCTCACAATTTTTTCTATCCTAGGCTTTCATGATCAGTCAGTTCAGTTCAGTCGCTCAGTCGTGTCCAACTCTTTGCGACCCCATGAATCACGGCACACCAGGCCTCCCTGTCCATCACCAACTCCTGGAGTTCACTCAAACTCATGTCCATCAAGTCGGTGATGCCATCCAGCCATCTCACCCACTGGCTTTCATGATACCACACAGCAAATGATCAATAAGTGTTAACTATTGGTTTCTTCCAGTTTCCTTTTCTATGGTAAGAGCAAAGCACTTATATAGTATTTATTTTGTGGCAGGTGCAGTTCAAAGAAATTTACCCTTATTTACTCAATCCTCATTACAACCCTTTCAGGAGCCACTATTATTATCTCATTTGAGAAAACTGAGCTAAGTTTTTTCAAATAGCTAAGTCACATAGCTAAGACACAGCAGAGCCAAGATTCAAACCCAGGCAGTCTGGCCACAGAGTCTACTATGCATTAATAGCTGCACAATGGAGAGCTCTAATCCAAGTTGGGGGCATATAACAGGAGCCACCAGACTCCCCTGTCAGTCTCAAATCAAGCATGAGCTGCTTCTCCTGTATTTCTCCAACTCTCTGCCCATGGGCTGGACATTCTGCAGCTATCCATGCCCTCTCTGTGACAGCACAGTTCTTCCCAAGACATCTTCCTCTCTGGCTGCTCTCAGTAAGCAAAAGCCACTCCAGAAAGTGTGGGGCCACCTTGCCCAGCTGGGATGAGCCCCCAAACTGTGTCCCCTGGAATTACAGAAAGAGGAAGGAGACAAAGAGGAGGGAGGGGAAGAGGGAGGGCAACGATGTCAAAGTGGTCACAGACACCCAGGACAGACAAACAATCTGTGTGAAGTCCCTTGAAATAAAACCTCAGGGGACTTTATCTCCTGGCTCATGGCTGATTTGAGACTGCTAGGGAGAATCTGGGGACGCTCCAACATTTACCTCAAATTCTGGGCAGAATTATTAGAAATGATGAGAGAATGCACAATTTGAAACAGTTCTCAGCCTTTGAAAGCAAATGTTTCATCATAAGTAAAAACTCAAGAAGGACTCCAAGCACTTCTTGACTCTCCCATTTCCATGCCCGACTCTCCACCCCAGACACTGCAGTGACGCCTCTGCTGGTCAACCCAGTTAGGACAGACAGTTGGAACTGCATGTCAGGAGCAGTTCTTCAACGTTGAAGGACATGATGGCTGAGATCCCTGCTCCACTGGACTCCAGGGAGTGGGGAGGGTGCTTTTGACACTGCTACTGTCTGTCTCAGACGGTAAAGAATCTTCCTGCAATACAGGAGACCTGGGATCGATCCCTGGGTCAGGAAGATCCCCTGGAGAAGGGAATGGCAACCCACTCCAGTATTCTTGCCTGGAGAATCCCATGATGGACAGAGGAGCCTGGCGGGCTACAGTCCATGGGGTCGCAAAGAGAGCAATGTGACTGAACAACTAACACTTTCACTTTTCACTGTCATTTCCATTACAGGACTCTGATTTAATTTCTCTGTCTTTCTTCACCCAAAACTCCAAGTCCTTCCTTGTCTCTCTTTTTCCTTTTTTTTTTTTTTTAAAGATAACTTTGTCGTTTCAGTAGGCAACTTGGGAGAATTCGCCAAATTGATAGCAATTCCTGGTGCTAATAAAGTGTCAATTAAGATTGATTGTGCTGCCGAGGGCTTGGGGGAGGCTGGTGGTTTATGCTAATGTTTTAAAAGTCTATTTCATATGCCTTTATGTTGAGTTGTTTCATTAGGTTTATTAAGAGCCCAATTGATACAACTCTTGTTGACTCCAAATATTCCTGAGGTGATTAATTCTGAACAATGGGGTTAATTAGTCTGCAGACTTTGAAACACTTCTTCAGGCTGGAGCTCAAGAAACCAGTTTCCAGGGAATGTAATCTCCAAAAGAATTACATTCCTTTCTTTTAAAGGAAAGGGGGAGGAATTCTCCCTAGGGAAGAAAGGATGGCTGTGATCTCAGGAAGCGCATTAAATGAGTGTTCAGCCCTAATGGGACGCTGGGGTTTTTTGTTAACTTCTGCCTACTTTTACTTTCTGACTAGTAGGTAAATAGCTTGTATTGGGGAGGATGTATTGTGGGTGGATACGGGGATAGGATGCATGGACCCATAGGAAGAGACCAATCTGGGGAAAGAAAAGGGTTTCCTCCTTCCTGTTTCCTGAATAGACGTGTAACCGCACCCCCAGCAGAGCCTGCAGCCTCTGGGCTTTCCTTCATCCATAAAATGGGGACAGTGACAAAACGGCCCTCCCCCAACACCCCAAGCTGCTGTGAGGGTGAAGTGAGATCATAACAGTAAAAAAACGCTTTGAGAATAAAACCCTTTTCTTTTCTTTTTTTAACCTTTGAGAGGTTAAAAAAAAAAGAGAGAGAGAAAGGATCCATTTTAGAAGTGGGCTTTTTTAAACTCCTTTTTTATATTATTATTCCCTCATAAAAGGGTTCCTTCTTGTAGCTGGGATTTTTCATCTTGTGTTAAAGAGAGAGAGGGAGAGGGAGAGAGTTTTAAAAATAGCTATTTTAATGAAAAGAACAGCTCCCCTGAAGAACTGGGCAGTCCTTTCTGCAGGCTTTGCTGCCGAAACTCACGGTCCAAATTGATTTTTTCCCCCTCTTCTTTAAAGGTAAGTGATGAAATACTGTGGGTTTGAAAGGGCTGACATTTTGGGTAGCAATTAAACTCAGTCCCATCTAGCCGCGCGGCAGCTGATGGCGGGCAGGCTCGTTATGGCGGAAGGGCAGGCAGAGGATTACGCGGTGGGCCAAGCTCAGGCCCACTGCCTGCAGCCAGGTAATTAGATCTAACAAGCTGGCCTGTCCCCCTTTCTCCCCCACCCACTCAGGGCAGGGCGGCCAGGCCCCGGGGACCCACTTCACATCCCTCGGCCGGTGAGATGGCAGGCAAGTCTAGGATCGTCATCGCTGCGGTGACGGATGCGGGAGATATTAATGTTGAGTGACTAACGACCATACCGGAGGCAGCGATAGTTAGGAATTCAAGGCAAATGGAGATGGCAGGGCCCTCGGCGTCATTAGAATCAGCCACAGGGTGAGGCTCCTCCGACAGGTCAGTGGCATGTGACTGTAACCATGCACCAGGGAAGGACCAGCAGGGGCACGGGGCATGGGGCACGTGTTTCCCGTCCCTGCCCTGATCCTGTTCCCGTGGAAATACAGCTGTAACAAGTCACACTCCCAGCCTGCTCTGCTCCAGAAAACCCATTCCCCAAGCCTTACTCTGACAGGGAGTTTGTGATCTCCCCACGGAGCCTCAAACCACCTGTAGAGAGGGCTTCCCAGAGCCTGGTGGGCTGAGCACCTTTCTTTTTTGGACCCTCCAGGGACTCTAACATGCAGCCAAGGCTGGGAACCTGCTGTCTGGCTCAGCCTAGCATCCAGACCCCGATGGTGCAATGCCTGGCAGACCCTGGCAAGACCATGTCATTGGCTGGAAGCTCCCAGCTCCACCCCAGTAGCAAAAAGCTTAAAGGGAAAGAAATCCAGTCATTTAGCTACACTCCCCAACTCAAAAGGCAGCAGTGACTTCTGAGGCAGCAAGATTGAGCCACGGCTTTAGTTGGACATTCAAGGCCTCCAGAAGAATTAGAGGAACCTAGAGACATGGTCTCAGTGCTGAGCGGCCCTAATTCCCTTTACAGCACAGATGCCCTTGCATGTCCTTCTGCAAGCCTCAGCTTGCCCATCTGTGGAAAGGGTGAATTGGCCCATTTGAGTTCTCCATCCTCCCTAGCCTGAAATGCCACTGGTTCTGCAAATCTACCTACCTTGCTGACTTCCCCTGAGTTTTACACACACACGCCCACACCAGCAGTTTCCTGGAGAAGGAGTCATTGCCCAGATTCCAGCCAACCCAGGCAAGGGGTGAGAACCATCCCCAATCCTGGTGGGGGTATGCAAGAATGAGGTAGGGAGCTGAGGCAAGGAGAGAAAGGAAGCCCAGGGAGGAGGTTGGGGTGGGGGTCATGGATTCAACCCTACCATTTTCTGGGTCCTTTATAGACATAACCTCCAGTGTTCCTGACTGCGGGGAAAGAGAAGATGGGGTCATCGTCTTCCCCCATGCTCCCCTCCCCTGGCTTAAGAGGGACAATAGATTCGGTTTGTTTCAGAGGACTCCAGGAGATTGGGTGGGAGTCAGAGGAAGGGGCAGTGCAGAGCAGCCTCTCAATAATTAGAGGAATTAAAGACAGGTTCCATCCTCCCCAGCCCACCAGCATGTGTTCAATGAATTGAGTGCTCACATCAGGCACTCCAAAAGGAGGTTATTTCTCATTTTCTTATTTCCTTGTAAGATCTCATCAGTGATGTGGGAGTCTGATCACTGTTCTATTTCACCTGGGCCAGGGCAGAGGGGAGAGCAGGCTGATAATTAAAAATCATTTACATTTCTGCTTTCACAGGCAGGTCTGGCTCAACTGTGAGGGGCCAAGAAGTGCAATCCTACTATGTCCCCAGGGCCGCTGAACTTACACAGCCTGTTGGCTCCTTCGGGAATGATTCATCTGGTGGAAGTTGGGGAGAAGGAATAGGGAACGTATACCCACCCCAGGCACCCCAAGAGGAAGCACCTGTGATAGCCCAGCTGTGCCTGTGCCTGGAGGGTGGGCTTGGAGAAGGGGCCTGGGCGGGGGGCAGTCGTGGCTATGTTTCCAAGCCACATTCTCTGGGACTCTGTGCCCAACTCTTGAGTTATTAACCAGTTGATTCCATGTCAACCTGGGGGGCTGAATGTGATGATTGCCTCAAGCATCCCCCCCCCCCATCATAAACAAATAAACTTTATTCTCTTGTCGTCTCCTCCACTTTGAGAGAAAAACAAACAAAACTTGAAGAAACATCCTGTGCTGATGAGTAAGGGATGGGATAAGATGGTGGAGGATTTGGAGATAGGAAAGGTGAGGAGAATGGAATAGGGAGGAGACAGGCCGGGAATACAAAGGTGTCAAGTGATATTAGGATTGGATTGTTTGGGATGGGATGGAATGGAGTGGAGTGAGAGAACCAAAAGCCCGAAGCAGAGAGGCCCCTCTGTGCAGAGCTAGGCTCCCATCTCAGGACACACCCTGTACAGCCCGTGTTCCTGGCCAACCCCCTCCCCAGTTGCTCAGCAGGTACCAGCACCAGGGGAGAGGGAGCAGACAGCTCCTCAGGAGGCTGGCACCGGTCCCATGCAATCTGTTCCCAACTTCCTCCTGCGTGGGTGGTGGCGGCACGTCCCCAGCCAGCCCCCACGCCTCTCACCAGCCGTCAACGCGCCCTCACTCTCTCCTTGTGTGTGTTGTCAAATCTTCCCGATATAGCAGCCTGGAGTCTGTCAACAGTTCTGTTCCATGCCTGCTTCTCCTCCCCAGAGGACGCCAAGTCTGCCGTCCCCTCCCTCAATGGATGCCTCTCCCGTCATGCTTCACTTGCAGTGCTGGCAAGCAGAGGCTCACCACCTCCCCAGAGGAAGTGCGCTTGGGGGAGCTATTCCAGCCTCCAGGGTCTGGGTTACCTGGCAGGGGATGGCAGCTGTGCCAGGACATACTTGAATGACGTTAAGGAAGAGGACAGGGAAGCCTGGCGTGCTGCAGTCTGTGGGGTCGCCGAGTCGGACACGACTGAGCAACTGAACAAGGAAGAGGAGTCCGGGGGACTTGAGTGTGGAACAGATGTGGGGAGGAGGGAGAGTCAAGTTGAAGGTGATGCTTAGATATCTGACCCGAAATGATTCAGGTAAGATGGTCCTAGTCACTGCAGTGGGGGGCCCTGGATAAGGAGCAGTTTGGGGATGGAGATCTAGGGAGTCAAGGTGGCTGTGAGCTTCAAATGGGGCTGTCCTATATGCATATGCAAACTGGTAGCTCAAGAGAGGTCTGGGCCTGCAGAAGTTTCCAGAAAGTGGAATCCCATCTTCCACGGGAAAGGTCAACACATACCCATTTGCTCCAACAGCCTTCAGCAGCAGAGTGTTATCAGTAAGGCCACCCAATGACTCCCTTTACAGAATTCCCCTTGTGCAGCCTGTGGGCTTAGGCCTGGTGCTGCCTGCTGCCCTGTGGGTGGGCCTCCATCCCCGGAGGTAGGTGACTGTGTCTCGTCAGCTGCCTCCGCCCCACCCTCTGGGCATCAGTAGCCCTGGGCCCCAGTTCAACCTCTACCCACTAACTTTAGGAATTAAGTCATTTTCTCTTTCTCACCCTCAGTCTTCTCAACTGTAAAATGGGACCAAAGACCGTCAGGGTCAAACAAGGCAGTGCAGGTAGATACTTTACACCTGTAAGGAATCTGGGTGAAAACTGCCCAGTCCTGTCTGCCCACTCCCACCCCACCACAGGATCCGCAGCAGCACCTGTGCCAGGCATGTGTGGTGGCTGCCTCCATCCTTGTTGCTTCCTCCTCCAGGGGACTCAAGGATACTGTTCTGGTCTCCTAAAGCCTCCATGGAGACCCTGTCATCTATGCTTCACTGGATGGCCCCACAGATCAGAAGACACCACTAATAAGGCTTTAATATTGACATTTATCACAGCACCAGGCACCCCCTGCTTAGCTTTCGGGGCTAGCAAGAAACGCCAGGCACAGAGAGAACCACTGTTAGCCAGGCATCTTGGGTAGAAGACCTGAAATGATCCTTTATTTGCTGATCTTAACTGAGACCTCACTGAGGTAGTCAGATCCCTCCTCTCCTCTCCTGCCCTCCAGCTCAGAACTACTCATGATGACCCCTTCATCAAGCCCACCTGAGTGAATCTTCACCAAGGAGCCAGGGAAGAGGAGAATTTTAGGTGTGGAAATAGCTGCCATCCTCCTGGGATGCTATCTTTTCATTTAGGAAGGAGCAGAGCAGATGAGAGCTGCTAACCCGAGTCCTGGAGGTTAACTCGTGAATCTGAGAAGGTGGTTGGTGTCTGTGTGTCAGACGGGGAAGTGTCACACACACACACACCACCACCAGTGGTAGGTGCATGTTGGGTCTGCTCAGCTCCCACCTACCCCTCCCCAAGAGAAAGCCCTTTATCTGGAGAATGCTCCTTCCCCCATACCAGGCAGTCCTTGCTGCCAATCAGAGGACTCCACCCCACCCCTCCTTGACCTCCCCCCGACCCCCCAACCACACGGAAGGGCATAAACCACAAGGCAGGAGTCGCTGGTGCCATGGTTCTTCCAGTCCCTAGAAGGATCAATCTGCAGGAGAACTGAAAAATAAAGAATAAAGCCAACGCACAAGAGAGGATCAAGAGAGGAAGGGGATGGTCCTGATGGCTCTTGAGTTCCTAGTTGCAACTGTGCCTGAAAGCCAGGTCCTGGGAGCTGCCGTATGATAAAGTCCTCTTTTTGCCTTAACCTGTTCCCACTGAGTCTCTGTCACATGCAACCAGCCTCTGATGACACTGTGGCAGATGGCAGGTTCTCTCCACCGGCCTTCGGAAGACAGTTTCCACATCTTTACTATCTACTCCAGACCACTCCAGACAACGTGGCCTAGAGACTCAGCAGGGCGGACTCCATGACCAGACCTTCCCATCCACAGCCCCTTCGCCCAGCAGCTGCAGAGCCACCTGCCCTCTGCCTGCCCCTTCTGGTTCACACTCTGCTGCCCTCTGCTGCCCCCTGCTGGCCACAGACCACCAGGTGCTCAACTCGTTAGGCCCAGGATGGATTGGGGGCTACATGACAGGCACCCAAATGAGGAACCCAAAGAATACATAGGTGTGAACAGAGACCGTCTCTCACAGCTCCATCCTCCAAAGAAACCTATCTCTGGAGGTGGGAGCTCAAGAAAACCTTTACAATTACGTGTGGGCTAAAAATACTCCCTCCTTCCCTGGGATGAGAATAATGTAGTAACATAAATTGGGAGTTGGGTATGCAGGTATTTTCTTCGGAGTGAGAAACTTTAGGCAATTTTCCCAGGAAGCTAGAAGAGTGGAATATAAAGACAGTGTTGAGAGGGACTTCTCTGGCAGTCCAGTGGCTAGGATGTTACACATGCACTGCTGAGGACCTGGGTTTATTCCCTGGTTAAAAAAGTAAAATCCTACAAGCTGCGTGAGGTAGCACCCCCACCAAAAATAACCGAGCTGAGGTTGGAGTCTGAGGAGCCTGAGGGAAGAAACACTACGAAGAGATGGAGCAGGGGCTAACATTGAGGACGAGACCAGGCAGGATGCCCTAGTAATTCCAGGTGCCTGAGAGGGCTCCAGAAAACTAGGACTGAGCCCCCAAGAGCAGAGCAGCCCCTCCAGAACCATCTTGACCACAAAGACAGAGGAAGGAAAGAATAATTCATGTGCTTGCAGTTTGCAGATCATCGTAGCCCACAATATTGCATTTGATTTCGCACCACCTGATGCGGTAACTGCTATTGTCTTGATGGCTTTTTCCTCACAAGGTAATAGATTCTGAGAGATTTCATGGCTTGATGGAGGCAACCTCTCTGAACAGCAGACTATTCAACTCAACAGCAGACTATTAGACTCAAACCCGAGGCCAAGCCCCAGGCAGGGAGTTCTCTGCTGTGGACGGGGCTATATCTGTGCTGCCGTAACCACACAGTGAAAGCACAGGCTTCCTTGGGGTCAAGGAACAGAACCAAGGCTCAAAATGCTGACCCTGCTATTATTTATAAGCTGCATGCCTTTGGACAAGTTACTTAACTACTCCAAGTCTCCTGCATAGGTGTATCTTATGGGTTTGTTTTAAATATCACACATGTGGTTTAGTTACTAAGTCCTGCCAACACTTTTATGACCCCATGGACTATAATAGCTCACCAGGCTCCTCAGTCCGTGGGATTCTCCAGGAAAGAATACTGGAGTGGGTTGCAATTTCCTTCTCCAGGGACTCTTCCCAACACAGGGATTGAACCCACATCTCTTGCACTGCAGGCAGGTTCTTTACCACTGAGCCACTGCTGCTGCTGCTAAGTCGCTTCAGTTGTGTCCGACTCTGTGCAACCCCATAGCCAGCAGCCCACCAGGCTCCCCTGTCCCTTGGATTCTCCAGGCAAGAATACTGGAGTGGGTTGCCATTTCCTTCTCCAATGCATGAAAGTGAAAAGTGAAAGTGAAGTTGCTCAGTCGTGTCCAACTCTTAGCGACCTCATGGACTGCAGCCTACCAGGCTCCTCCGCCCATGGGATTTTCCAGGCAAGAGTACTGGAGTGGGGTGCCATTGCCTTCTCCATCTGAGCCACTAGGGAAGCCTAAATATCATACACACACGCGCACACACATACACACACACACACACACACAGGTGTATGTAAATCACCAAAAGCAGAGCTTGATACATAGTAGATTGTCACAAAACTTAGCATGTGCATATTTCTGAATGCAAGTTTTCCAAGATATTTAGTCTAATTTTGTGTTTTCCTGGTAAAATCAAATCCAAGGGGTCTACCACTTAGTCATCCTTTTAACCATGGGAGAGAAAACCCTGGAGACATCTCATCTCCAAAGCAAGTTGAGTGCTTTAATCCTATTCTGCAGATAAGAAGCTAAGGCTCAGAGAAGTTAAGTCATCCCTCCAAGGTCACACGGATAATAGCAATATGCAGTGGAACCAGGAGATAAAGCCACATTCATCTGACTTCGAAGCCCTTACCCTTTTAATAACCCTCACAAGTTTGGTCTGTGGCAGTGGGAAGGCATGTAGGGGGCAAGGGAGAAAGTGGGGATGCTATTGCAATGGTCCAGGTGAGAGATCACAGTGGCATGACAGCAGAGGAGATGGCCAGAAAGAGGTAGCTGTAGGCATCCGTAGGAATAAGCAGGACCTCCTGGTGGCTTGACTTGCAGAAGGATTTGGCTTGAGCAACTACGGGAATAATAGTGCCATTTTCTGAAAGGGGAGATTAGAGAAGAAACAGGTTGAGGGGCAGGGAGAATCAGGGACCCTACTTTGCCCTTGTTAGGACTGGATGTCTATTAACCATCCAGGTGGAGCTTCTGGGTAAATGCATGCAGATATCAGTAGTGAGGGTGAGACAGGAGATAAAGCACAGAGATGATACTTAAGCCCAGTGGCTTAGATGAGCTCTCCCAGGGGGGACAATAGCTGTAGAGAAGAGGCCCAGCGCTGAGATTCAGCCTGAAAGGGGGGAGGACCAGTGAGCTGAATGTGGTGTCCTGGAGGCCAAGGGGAGATGGTGTTTCAATGAAGAGAGAGTGGATACCTCTGTCCAATGTCCATGAGAGGTCAAGTGAGATGAGGACCCCAAAGTGACCATAAGCATGATGAGGGCAAATGCTCCATGCAGCATCCACCCCGAGCCTCACCCATTCCCCGTGTTCACCCCATCCCTCATCCTCTCATGCCCTCTTTATTGGTAAGATAAAGAAAGCCAAGCAGGTAGTTGATTTTTGAGAATCAAAACCCACCAGAATGTCATCTATCACTTCCAGCCACTCTGGATGGGTTTGACCACAAAAGCAGAAGACAAGATTGGAGGGGTGGAGATTTTTCACTTCAGATCTTGGCAAGGGAGCCTGGACCATCTCTTTCACTACAATTTTTAAAAATTTTTTATTACATTTTTAATTCATTGATTTATTTTAATTGGAGGATAATTACTTTACAATGTTGTGATGGGTTTTGCTATACATTAACATGAATCAGGCACAGGTTATAATTTTTTAATTTAATTTTTTTAATTGGAGGATAATTGCTTTACAATATTGTATTGGTTTCCACCGTATGTCAGCATGAATCGGCCATGGGTATACATATGTCCCCTCTCTCCCGCCTCCCACCCTCCCCCACCTCTAGGTTGTCACAGAGCACCAAATTTGAGCGTCCTGAGCCATACAGCAAATTTCCACTGGCTGTCTAATCTTACGTCTGGTAATGTATATGTTTCAGTGATACTCTCTCAATTCATCCCACTCTCTCCTTCCCTTCATTACAATTTTTAAGACTAGAAACACTTCCACTTCAACCCTCATTCATGCCCTTATTCAGCAAATAAATAAATACATATACTCTTCCACTCTGTGATAGGTCCTGCTTCGATCACTGGGGACATGGCCATGAAGTGATTTTGACTTGGGACGTTTAAAGGGAAAAGAGGCACATCAGCAGCTCCGTACCAGTATGTTTACTGTAAGTGAAAAAGTGAAAGTGTTAGTGGCTGACTCTTTGTGACCCCATGGACTGTAGACCGCCAGTCTCCTCTGTCCATGGAATTCTTCTGGCAAGAATACTAGCATGGGTTGCCATTTCCTTCTCCAGGGGATATTCCCAACCCTCGGGATCGAACCCAGGTCCCCTGCATTACGAGTAGATTCTTTATCTCTGAGCCACCATAAGGCAGTTCAAATTGGGAATCATCAGGTTTCGCTATTTGGTGAAAATAACCCAGAGGAAAGAATTATTTGAAGAAAAATACTATATTAAAGATATTTTATTCATAACAATAGCTCCTTACAGCAGATCATGGTCATGTCCTGGTAGAAGGATATATCAGGAGCTCTGGGAACACAGTTGAAAGGTCAAGGAGAGCTTCAAAGAGGAAGTAATTAGTGGGTCTTGGCCTTGAAGAATGAACAGGAGCTCAGTCAGCAGACAGTAGGTTTACCCACGTCCAGACAGAGGGGGTGAGGCATGAGAGAGTACCTGGTGATTAGAAGACCATTCCTCACTAGCTGGCTTGAGCAGAGAGTAGGGGTAGGGCATTGAGAGGGGCAGGGCCCGTGTCTTTAAGGACCTTAAACATGAAGCTAAGAAATTTAGACTTTATTCTCTAAGTCAGCACTCCTCCAAGAATTTCCTAGGAAGCGCAAATCCCAATTTTGCTTCTCCAAATCAATGAATCAATAAATTCTGGAATCAAATGCATTTGGGACCTACTGCAGAGTAGCACCTTCCTCCTGAAGCTTCTGCCATGTTCATTAGCATTTAGAAGTTCTAAGAGAACCTACACAAGAAAGAAAAGAAAAGAGAGAGGGAGAGTGAGGGAGAGAGGAAGAATGAGAGGAATGCAGGGAGGGAGGAAGAGAGGGAAAGGAAAAAAAACAAAGCAAACTTCCCTTTCATCTTCCTGAGCCTGCGTTCCACATTACCTTTCGTCCACTAATGTATTCCGGCATCCGCACACAATTACTACTCCTCAGTCACAGTGGGAAACGCTGAGCCAGAAAATGGGACTCTCTGCATTTTAAGCAGGTGAATGATTCACCTGGAGGCAGGAGGTAGAGATATGGCTGTTAAGGGAGCATCTCATAAATGCGGCCCAAGTTTAGCCCTTTACCCTGGAACAAAAAATATCTTCCCTTATTTCTTCAGCAAATATCTAGTGAGCACCTTCTCGGGGCGAGCTGTGCTGATGCTGGCAGTACAGTGAGGGGTGTCGGGGGTGGGGATCAAATACGCTGCCCTCCTCAAAGTACTTACTGGCTAACAGACACTATTCACAAAATCGCAGAGATTGAGATTTGAAGGAAAAGAAGCACAAACTGTAAGAAAGGAACCTGGAATGGAGAAGGATTTTCCTTAGCAAGCCACACTTGGGCTGAGATTCAAAAGACAAGTAGAAATTAATTAAGCAAGGAGGGGCAGTGTTGGGGGATTGGCATTCTGAGCAGCGGGGGCATCATGTGCAAAGGTCCTGTGGCAGGAAGGGAAGCCCTGCAGCTGGGGGCTTCACACATATAACCTCACGTTGCCAGGCACCTGGATGTCCCCCCCACCTGTCCAGTCTTGTGAGGTCACCCATCTTTTAATATATAAGTAAATGGCCCCAGCTTGCATCCCACATATGGTAGAACACCCTGAAACCCCAACAATACCTACAGGGACTTGTGTTTCTCCTGAATGTCATTGGCTGAGTGCTCTGTCTCAGCCGGATCTCGCCTCCTGCCACTAGAGTCTTCTCTGCACTTTGAACTAACCCAAAGGACCCTGCAGCCTTTCCTTGGATTCCCCAAAGCATACCGAAGCACAATGTGGTTCCGCATGAGTGAGTTTACTGTAGGTCTGAGGGTAATGACAGTGTTTAGACAGCCAAGTACATGACTTAGATCTGAGCTAGTAGTCTTGAGCCTCAGCCATTCCCAGTAATGTTTCATTGCCATCATTTCTCTTCAAGCCCACGGGTTCTTGCCATGTTCTTCCAATTCCCTGTCTCTCAAAACCCTCCTTCCATCTCTTCCTGTATATCCTGGGAATGCACCCTTCAATTTGGGTGTCTGGAGCTGGACTCACTGAGAAGCAGAGCTGAGATGAGAACTTAGGTGCAAGCTGTTCATTTGAGAGGAAGTAGAGGGAGGGGATGAGGAAGATAGGGATGGAGATGGGCTGGAGGAGGCCAATACAGAGCGTGATAAGGAGCAGGTGACCACTGTGAGCACCAGTGACTCGGTCCCACTGGGGACCTCTGGGAGTGGTGTGGGACACGCCTCACAGGTGGCCCACCCGAAAGTCAAAGAAGCGTATTTAGCCTCCAACTTCTGCCCATTACTGGTTGAGGGCAAGGCAAGAGAAAGCCCTTATTTGGAGGGTCAAGGGACTACAGAAGGATGGCCCCGACCGCTGGGCACATGGGTAGGGCAGCAGCAGCGCCCACTGTGATGAAACAGGCAAGGGGGCACACAGCGCATTGACTCCATGCCCTGAGTGGGGGTGGGGGTGGGGGGCTGCCTGCAGGCAACTTTCACTCCAAAAGCAGCCATCAGGTTATGCTGCTAAATATCACGGTCCATTGTTCCATCTACTCTGGATCAAAATAATGCCTCTTTCTCAAAAGATGGAAGAGTCTGTACACAGCAGTGGTTTGAAAAGAGCGGTTGCTTCTCTATACCAGGAGGGAGGCTCTATCAGGACCCGCTTCTTATGAATCAGGGGCTGAGCTGGGCAGTGAGGGAATAACAGAGCCAAGGCTCACACTCTTCCCTCCTGCCCGGACCGCACACACTCTTAGCTGCTATGTTGTGTGGTCTCTAAGAGCCACCTGGTGTAGCACCTGGGTTAACCTTGAAGAAGGACAAACACATCAACAAAACTTGGTACATTTGCAAATTACAACCCTTGTACCACCACCTGTGTGTTCAGGGTGGGATGCTCTCCTTGGACTCATCTTACTAGTGAGGACCCAGAGGCCCGAATAGATTTAAGCCACGTGCCCGAGTTCCCACAGATTTGAACAACAAATTCCAGGTCCTGTAACTGCCCCCCTTTAGTCCAGTGAAAACACCAAGGGTTGGAGGCAAATCCATTGCCATCAAAGGCTGCAGCTATCTCAGAAGAGGAATCAGAGGTGTGACTTTCAGAGACAAAGGGCAGCCTGTCTTCCTAACTGTCTGCATCACCAGTGGCAGCACAAGGAGAATGAGGAGGTGCTGCCCAGCCTTGTGGTGTTGAGGGATCAGAACACTCGCAGAAGGAAATAGGATCTAAAGAGGAGATGGTCCCAGGCTAAGAGGAGAGGCTTCATGGTGATCAAGCTCAAAAGGGTTAAGAGTACAGGCTGCTTGGGCTTGAATCCCAGTTCTGACACTTTCCAGCTTGGGTAAGGTATTTCAGTTCTCAATGCCTCAGTTTTCCCATCTGTAAAATGGGGAGAATAATAATATCTCCCTCCAGGGTTGCTAGGAGAATTAAGTAAACCAAAGTACAGAGAGACAGGAATGTAGAAAGTGCCTCGGAAATGTTAGCAGTTATGAGGCTGGTTGTCAGGGTAGATTCCTATCCCTTTAGCAGCTCAAGGGCTAAGCAGGGAAACTGAGGCAGGGTCATATTGGGGTCGCCAGGAGCCTGTAGGTGACCAGCCTAGTGGGGAAGAGAGCAGCATACTGAGAAGATGGCTTTGGCATCCGATGAACCCAGCTCTGAACTGCGCTGTGCCTTGGGTGAGGCATTTTACTGCTGTCGCCTGTGAAGTGAGAGGAGCACGTGCTTTCTCTGAGGGTGGACGAGGGGGCGGCCCTGGTGCCCACTGCCCCCCTGAAGCCCTCTCTCTGATGACCCTTTTTCCAACTCCTGCATGGCCTCCGCCTCGTGCCTGCAACTCTGATGGGACCCTCCAGGGCCCTCCCCCTTCTCAGGCTACACGCTGCCCCTTGGAAACCACATCCACACTCAGGAGGGTTCACAGTGCGAGCAGCATGTGCCGCATCTTCTCTCCCTGCACAGACCTCCCACTGGCACCCCACACCCCCTTTCCAGCCTCTCTCTGCCCCTCTCCATCTCCCAGGAGCCTCCAACTCAGTAATTCACAACCAAGGCACCATGTATCCCAGCCTGCCCCTCCCAGCACACAGCATCGCTTCACACCTAGTGTCCAAAGCCAAGTCTGTAGCTCCTGCCTCACTCCACTCTCTCCCTCAGCCAGCAAACTCTCAAATCCACCCACTGCCCTAGACCAGCTGCCATCCTCTCCTGCCTCCACCTGCATCTGTCCTTCATTCCACAGCCACAATGATCTAAGACACAAATACAACCAACTTCTCCCTAAAGCCTTCAGTAAGTAACTTACCATGTTGGTCAGGACCAAGCACGTGGAATGAGAGTCTCACCTCCCTTCCACCTCCCTTACCTGTCTCATCACTTGCTACCCCTGCAGACACACCCTGGCACCAGGGTTTCAGGCGAGCTGTGCTTGCATACACCCTCCCGGGGACCCTGCCAGATAGGGCTGGGATCTGAGTCATCCTTGTCTTCGATGAGCTGTAGGGAAAATGAACAAGTGAATGAGGCAGTTCCAGAGCTGTGTGTTTCTAGATAAGAGGGTTTACATCGACTGGAAGGCTGGCAGTGAGCCTCTGGAAGGTGGTGACTGGTTGGGACACGAGCACTTTGTGTCGAAGGAGAGCGCGCTGGTGTGGGAGGGACAGGTGCTGTCAGCAAGAATGCCACTTCCCTCTAGTGACCTTTACCGGAGACATTTTCCCTGAATGTCAGGTTCATTAGACACAGGACTGGGGGTAGAGGAATCTCTTTAAAACTGAATGAATGACAGGACGGACAGACAGACATCATCCAGTCTGGCAACAACCAGTCCATCAGGAAGATGGGGAGACATACACTGTCTATGAGCTAGGTTCGTCCTTCTTAGACCTGGGTTCTCCTGGTTGGGGCCACTATTCTCCTTCAGAGAGTTCCCCTCCCCAGGGCAAGCTGTACCCAGAAAGCACCCTCAGTCCACAGAGCTCACCAACTGACTGACCAAGATCCAAGCCCTGGGAGGCCCCTGGGCTTGGAGCCGTGTTGCCTGCCCAGCCCCACCCCTCGGACCCTGTCAAGGATCTACATGGCTCAGAACCCACTCTGTCTCCACCCCAAGCTGGATACTCGGAACACAGAGGTAAACCAGACTTCTGCCCTACCCTCAAGGAGCTCCAAGTTTCATGAAGAAGACACAAATGCACAAATGTTACCAAAGGGTAGGCTCACTGCTGGGACAGCTTCACGGTAGACATGTGCCCCAGAAAAGAATCAAGAAGCACTTTCTGTTAGAAGGAACATCTGAGGTGGGCTTTGAGGGATGGATAGGAGTGCATCACCTCGTTTGTTCTTTCTAGGAGACACTGGTTTCCAGAAACAGAACAGGCTGCTTCTTTGAGCTGCAGGCTCCCTGGCATGGAAGAGGGGGATGCGACTCTGAGTCCTTGACCCTCAGGTCACCGTCAGTGCCCTGCAGCATGGTCAGGGCATGGGAGCGAGGAGAGCATCTCACTCCTGCTTACTTCCAGCTATCCTCCCAGGCCCTCTGGCATTACTGATGGTGCAGGAAGACGGGCAAATGCACCTGCTGCTCTCAAACTGGCAAGCTTCTCCCAGGCTCTGCCACTGCAGCTCACTGCAGCTAGGCTCCTATGCCATCTGCTGTGACTCTGGGTGTCAGTGTCCTGACCCCTGTTGGATGAAAGTGGGCAGGGACAAGACCCAGAAAACCAGTTTTTCCTTTCCTTCCAGACTCCACTCCTCCCCACTGTCCCTCTCCCACACACACACACTCTTGCCATCCTCAGAACCTCACCCCCTCCACCTGCTCTCCAGCTCCCTACAGTCCCCTCCTAGCACTGGCCTCACATGACCCACAGCTCTCCCTGGTTCTCCCTGAAGCGCCTCCACCCTGAGCACTGAGCACCTCCACCCAGGCTCCCGGCTCTCACCCTCCACAGCTCCTCAGCTGCCAGCTCTGTCTTCACACCTCCCCGGGGAGCAGCTGTCAGCCCGCTCTGGTGGCCAGGGACTGGAGAGACAGAGACAGAGAGACACCAAGCAAGGGAGGGAGAGAGACAGAGAGGGGAAGCAGGGCAGAGGCCAGGGGACAGGGCCAGAGCCACCGTGAAGGGCTAGAGCGGAGGGAGACAGAGCAGGGAGAGGCTAGGACAAGAGGCGCCGCAAACCTGAGGAGGGAGAGGAGCTTCATCTGCCCAAGCGAAGCGAAGCCCATTCCTGCCACTCCAGGAAGCAGCGAGAAACCGAAGAGCCGAAACGTGGGCTTTTTCACACTATACTGAGGAGTCGAGGAAAGAGGGGACTAGAGTGTGTGCCAGAGGAGGCGCTAAGCCCATGCTGGGTTTCCAGGGTCTCAGGGCCAGGGAGGTGGGAAGGCAGGAAGAAGCATTCAGCTTAGCACACGGGCCGCACAGATATACACAGATGGACACATGTTAACACAGACAGACACATACATGCACACGGAGATGTCCCAGACATGTGTACAAGCAAACACAGACACAAATGCAAACATACACCCTTCAGGGGCTGAGTGGGTGGGTGGTCCATGGCGTGTCAGGGGAGGTAGGTTCCTTCTCTCCCGCAGTCCCACAGAAATCACAGAGGCAGGTCAGCTCAGGTCCCCTCATCCCTGAGGGAGTGAGTATGTCTACACAGGGGCCATGGGATGCCCTCAAGTTGACAATTTCACATCAATGTGAGGCAAAGCACCCGTTATGTTGTCATGACCCCCAAGCCCTCCTGCAGAGGCCAGGGAGGCCCAGACCGGGAGGACACCTTCCCCGGCCCCCTGGCCGAGCTGCATGGGTCTGGGACTAGAATCCAGGCCTCCTGGCTCTGCCCTCATCTGGCTCTGCAGCTCCACCCAGGGAGGCAGCCTTGGGGAGGGCAGTGGGAACTGGGATGATCCTGGGCACGAGAGCCTTTCCCTTCCTCTCACGCCAGCAGGACAAGCCACTTTGCCCAGCCGGGCTGCTTGGTGCTTCGGCCCAGGCCCAGCACAGCTCCCAGAGACGAGCCCAGGCTCCCTGCAGCCTGGCCGTCTCCTCTTGGCCTGAGGCAGGCTGGGCCAGGCACTCCCAGGGCTGGGTGAGGTTGCCACCACTGGCAAGACTGGGTGAGCAGGGAGAACACCCATCTGCCCAGGGTTTGTCCCCCACAAGCCTGGATTAGTTCCATCCTAAAACTGACTTTAGCTCCTCTGTCCCTGGAGATGCCAAAGATAGGAAGAGGGGGCTCTTAGGTGGGAAAGGACTCAGCCAGAGGCAGAAACATGAACAGGAGGGAATGAAGAAAGACCGCACCTTAGGCCAGATGTGCAGACAAAAGTCACCCCTGAAGACAGAGAAATGCAACCCAACAAACCCTTTCTGGTGATACCAGCTAGGCCCCATGTGCGGGGGCTGGGGACAGAGATGCTGATTGTAGTGGCCACCCAACACTGACCATCACTGACCCTCCCAACAACTTGTGTACTGTTACTAAGTCATTTCACAGGAGAGAAAACGGGCCTCAGAGAAGTGAAGTGTCTGACCCAAGTGTCAGGCCCGGAATGCCAGTCTAGCAGTATTGAGGCCCTCTTTCTTCCACACCCCCCTGCTTCCCTGTGGTACAGAGAGACAAATAAAGAGGGACACCTTAGTGCAGGGATTCTTTGTAAGGTGAGATCCCTGTTGTTGGGAAAAGACTTGTTTATAATCTCACGTAGATATCAGTTGAGCCCCCAGAGCCTGGAGCTAAGGTTTCAGAAAAGCCAAGCAGTGGTGGATAGTGGAACTCTGGGCTCCGGGCCAGATCGCCTAATCGAATGTGTCACCCATTCCTTGTCCCCACAGTGGGGACAGTAAAAGCACATACTCACAGATTTACATGAGGTGACTCGGCAAAATGCTTAGAACAGATCCTGGCCCCTAACAGGTGCTCCATAAATGACAGCTCCTGGCATGACTCAGGGAGAAGTCCCTCTGCTGAACAGAGGGAGAAACAGTTGGGAGACTCCAGGAAAGCAGGAGGATGAGCGACAGGGAGAGGAGCAGGGAGCCAGCACCACGTGGCAAGCCGTACCGCGTGACACCCATCACCATCACCATCGTTCCTGAGATGCTTGGTGAGACGGGATTTGTCGTGAAAATCAGCAAAAATAAAATCTGAATTCTCCAACCAAGTGGACTCGAAGTGAGATGGTGGAGACCAGAGATCTCAAGTCCCTCGAGATGTCACAGGAATCCTGGGGAAGGCACTGCGTTTCTCAAGTCATAGGAATTGGGACGCCCTCCCCCTCCAGATTTTAACAAAGGCAAGAACAGCGAGGGTTCCAGCTGACATCTGCGTTGAACAAACCTGAGGTTTGAACAGGGCCAAGGGGTTGGTGGTAATATTAAAGGAGCTGATGCTCACCAAGCATTCACTATATCCAGACATTGGGCAAAGCATTTTACACACGTAAGCTAATTTAATCCTCAAAAGACCTCTACAGTGTTGGTACTACTGTTAGTCCCATTTAACAGATGAGAAAACTTGGGGACAGAGAGGTTAAACAACCTACATGTAGTTGCACAGCTAATCAGTGGTGAGGCTGGGAGACAGGCCCAGAAATTCAGGCTCCAGAGTCCACATTTTCAGCCTCTACTCTTATTGTCTCACACAGCATGAGGGGTGGGTGATGAAGGATACCAATGAGAGCCTGGCCTCGGGTCTGCAGACAGGGTCAGAGCCTGAAGGTAAAGATCTGGCCTGGGGCCCTCATATCCCTGACTCCAGGGTTAGCATCTCTTAGGAGCTCAGCAAGCTCAGAGTCTACCGCACTTCCTGCCAGGCATTCATCCCCGATCCACATGAAATATTAAGTACCAGGGTGAGAGCACTGGTACCAACTCAGTCAAACCTGTCCTGGGCTGGCAGCTCTGAACCTACATGGCACCGTCTCTCTGGCCTGGGCCATGCTCTTCATTGAACATTTGGTCAACCAAGCCTGGTCCCCACCCTCTCCCAACACCCCCTCCCCTGGCTCCATCCCACTGCTCAGATAATGCCACCATCTGGGACCCATTTGGAGGGAGCCTGCCTGCTTGTTAGAGATGGGGTATCTTCTATCTGCATCCCACAGGAATGTCCTGGGACTCCATAAATACCAGGATGGACAGGGTAGCACCCATCAACAAGAGATGAGGGCATAAAACACAGTCCAGGGAAGACGCAGGCTACACACTCAGGACCACTCCAGAAAGGTCTGTGCCGAGAAGCAACTCCATGTGGTGGAAGGATTATGGGATTTGGAATGATGTGGGGTTGAATTGTGAATTCACCCTCTTTGGTCAGGGGCTTTAGACCAGTTGATTCAGCTCTTTGAGCTGATTTTCTTATTCATAAGATGGAGGTAACATAGGAGAGTCACTAGAACTCCAGCTTAATCATTCATAAATACCTTGCACTTAGAACAGGGCATAGGAAGATATTTGTGGAATGTACAGCCAACATGATAGCCATTCTGCCTTCTTACTTGCCTACAGAGCCCCATTTCAAGTCAGACAATTGGGCCTGATCACCCTAAAGAACTCATGGCAACCCTGTTCCTCTTTATGGTGACTGGTGAAGGGGTGAACATGTGACACAGTTCTAGCCAATGAGATGGGAGTGGAAGTCAGTGGGGATTCTGGGAAAGGTTTCCATCCCTGATAAAAGGCAGGAGATGTTTTAGGAGAGCACCCTGCTCCTGTACTTTCTCCCTCATGCTTTCCAGGAGTGCTTTGGGACAGTAAGGTGTTTGGAGATGGCAACCAATCATCACCCATGGAAATGTCACCATTATCTGAGAATGGCAGGAAAGAAAGAGGAGGGCATGGATCCTAACAATACCTCTCAGCTGCCAAATCAATCCTGGGACCTCCCACCATGGGACTTTTTATTAATTAACAATAAATATCCACTAAATTCAAGCCACTTCTAGTTCGGTGTGTAGAATCTTGCAGCTATAAACATTCCTATCCAATACAGTGACTGGTGAGTGAGTGAATGAATGAGTGTGTCTCATTGCCTGAAAATAATTGTGCAAATGCTTGTCATTATCAATGATATTAATACAGTAACACCTCATTTATTCAGCATTATCAGCAATGGGCTTTTGCTCAGAAGGAAATTTTCAAGATAATTGAAGTCTACCCCTTTCATCACCAAAATATTATTTTTATTTTAACTGGTTTTGATTTTTTTAAAAATCATCTGAAATGGATCACATCTCATCTATCCTTTTCCTCTCTACACCCTCTCAACACATACACACACACACATAGACACATGCTCACATGCTCACACTGACATGCAAATGCTCAGAGGATGCTGGGGAGAATTAATTAATTCTGGCTAAGATACTGTGCTCACTCATGAACACACATTGCTGAAATGAGGGACCACCCAACATTGCCCTGAAGCTGGCAGACATGGGGGTGACCAGATCTTCCTCCAATTTTTAGAGTCATCATCCCTCCCAGCCACTGCCCATCAAGCTGCCAGCTGTCACAAAGTGACAACTCTTGCAGCCCTCCCCAGGCTGGACAGATTTCTCAATTCTGGGCTATGAAGCCAGACTTCCCATTAACTAGATTTTTGTGTGCAAAATGGATTCTTGGAAAGACCCTTGACCAAGACCCTGCTGTAAGGGTGCTAGATCCCAGAGAAGAAAGGTCAGGCTCCCAGCTTAAAGAAAGAATCATTCATTTATTTGGCAAATATTTACTTACTGAGCTCTCACTAACTGAAGGCTTCCCTGGTGGCTCAGACAGTAATGAATCTGCATGCAATGCAGGAGACCTCAGTTCAGTCCCTGGGTCAGGAAGATACCTTGGAGAAGGGAATGACTACCCACTCCAGTATTCTAGCCAGGAGAATTCCATGGATGAAGAAGCCTAGAAGGCTACAGCCCATGGGGTCACAAAGAGTTGGACATGAATGAGTGATTAGCACTAACGCTTTACTAATTGAGTCAGTAGAAGCTAAGAATGCAAGCTTTGGAGCCTAAGACCTGAGTTCAAATCATGACTCTTTTTACAAGTGGTGTGAACTTGTGCAAGTTGCATCACTTGTCTGAGCCTCAGTTACCCTCGTCTATATAATGGAACTAATCATAGTACCTTCCACAAAGGGATGATGCAAGGAATAAATATGATACTGTACTTAATGCTCCTGGAATATTGCCTTTTACTTTGCAAATCAACAGATGTGAACTATTGTCATCAGGTACTGGACTTTCTTCTGGGCACCAGAGAACAAGGTTTAATAAGACGTCTTGGCCTCTGCCCCACAGGAGAGTAACAGCTAATCGGGTGGACCAGCCATGTTCTAATACACAGGAATAAGTGCTAATAAGAGGGCCAACACAGGGAGGAATAAGAAGCCCAAAGAAGGGACTAGAACCCCAACTGGAGAAGCCAGAGGAGGCTTCCCAGATGTCCAAGATGGGTATAAAACATCAGAGAGTGTCTTGGTTTCTTGGGGTTGCCATAACAAGTTACCACAAACTGGGTGACTTACGACAGCAGAAATGTATCCTCTTCCAGTTGTGCAGACCAGAAATCCAAGGTCAAGATGTCAGCAGAGTTGTCCCTCTGAAGGCTCTAGGAGACAATCCATTCCTTGCCTCTTGCAGACGCTGGTGGCTCTTGGCTTTCCTTGAGTCTGCATCGCTCCAGTCTCTGCCTCCATCTTCTCGTGGTCTTTGCCTCTCCTCTGTGTATATATGTCTCCTCCTCTTCTGACTCCTATAAGGAATACTCTCATTGGATATAGGGTCTACCTGGGCAATCCAGGATGATCTCAACTCAAAATCCTTTATTATATCTGCAAGGACCTTTTGTCCAAATAAGGCCACATTCGTGTATTGTTGGAGTTAGGATGTAGACCTATGTTTTTAAGGGCTACCATTCAACTCACTACAGTTAGGCAAAAGGGAGCAAGACATAGTCCCAAATGACAGAGCTCTCCACATTCAGTGTGGATAGAACCCTCCTGGGAAATGCCATATGAAATGGTATTCAGGGTGAAAGAAGAGCCCACCTGGCCTGGGTAGGCATAGAAACAAGCAACCTGAGGTTCCCCAGAGAAGCCATTGGGTGTTGTTGCCAAAATCAGTAGGGAAATCCCCTCTCCTGCCGCATCCACACTGGTTATGGGAAGTGGGGTTGTGGGGACTGCAACTTGGTAGGCACAGAAGTCCCAGGGATTTCTTTGAACACTGGTTTAGAGCAGCAGGCTAACTCCTAGACTCTTTTCCTCTTCATGAAACTGGAATGAAATTGGGTCAACAGTCTCATAGCAGTCCTGGCTACCTGCTTGGCACAGAATCTGACATCTGGCTCCTGCCATAGGAGCCTGGCGGCTCTGACCACTTCTATCTTAGGCAGCTGCTCCAAGCCTCCATAGAGCTGCTGCCTACTCAGCATCCACCAGACACCACCTGTGGGTGTCACCATCCCAGACTGTCTTATCCAGCCGCCCCACCTATGCTTTTTAAATGAGCACATGCCGACACTCGGCAGTGCACTAATACATTACATCCATTGTAAAACGTAATTTACATTAAGATTAAAAACGATAAGACAAGATAAAATATTTTAAATCACTTAATTGTATTTATAACGGTTCAAAGCATTTTTGCTCTCACCCAAAATTTTAATGAGAGTTGTGTGATTGAAAATGTTTCATCTTTTAAAAGCAAATCTTTATGATACAGAAGCTCAAAGGTCTGGTTTTTAATTCAGATTATTTTGATACTTGATTTTAATTGCTGTTATGGCTGGGGAAAGGAAGAGATACCATGGAAAGACGCATCCATCCAAATGGGAAAACTGTTAGGCTGGCTGTACTTACTAAATCCTCAACGCTGTTTTTCATTCCCATCCACCAATTATGCAAAGTTTTTTGTTGAAATTCAGCAAGCAAATTTCCATCTTCTCTAATGTCAATCAGTGGTTCTTGCAAACTAATCAAAAGGTGTTACATTTTTATATTTTTAGCAAATCGGTTCTGAAACACTTTGTTTGAAAGGTTTTTTTTCTAACAGGTTAAAAAATTCCTTTTCCAAGTTTTTTAGGTTTACATACAAAGAGGTTGTTTAGGTGATGTAGGTACATCATTTCCTATCACAAAAATCACAAAACAATGGAAATATTTCCAAATGTTTGTTTTAAAAAATGCTCTCTTGATAGCACTTGTTCCTTTCAGGAAGTAATTTATCTTTCAGTCATTGTTTATATATCAAACATACCCTGGAGAATCAGAGAAAATATGTTTGTGTGTTGCTTTCAAAACATTTGTTGAATGATGCTGAAGCTGAAACTCCAGTACTTTGGCCACCTCATGCGACAAGTTGACTCATTGGAAAAGACCCTGATGCTGGAGGGATTGGGGGCAGGAGGAGAAGGGGACGACAGAGGATGAGATGGCTGGATGGCATCACTGACTTGATGGACGTGAGTCTGAGTGAACTCCGGGGGTTGGTGATAGACAGGGAGGCCTGGCGTGCTGCGATTCATGGGGTCGCAAAGAGTCGGACACGACTGAGTGACTGAACTGAACTGAACTGAAGAATGGAGACACAGATATAGAGAACAGGGTTCTGGCCACGGGCAGGGAGGAGGAGGGAGAGGGTGGGACGAATGGAGACAGCAGTGTGGAAGCATATACACTACCACACGTAAAATAGATATGTATGTAAAACAGACAGCCGATGGAAATTTGCTGTGTGACTCAGGGAACTCAAACTGGGGCTCTATCACAACCTAGAGGGATGGGAAAGTGGGGGAGGTGGGAGGGAGGTTCAAGAGGGAAGGGACATATGTACACCTATGGCTAATTCATGATGTATGGCAGAAACCAAAGCAATATTGTAAAGCAATTATCCTTCAATTAAAAATAAACTAATTAAATATATCTATCTGCTGCCTAAATGTAATATGGTATCCTGAAGTCTAGAACAGAAAAAAAAAAAAAAAAATTAGGGGACTTACCTGGTGGTCAATATTTAAGACTCTGCACTTGCAGTGCAAGGGCCGTGGGTTCAATCCCTGGTCAGGGAACTAAGATTCCACACACCTCAAGGTGCAGCCAAGATTTTTTTTATAAGAAAGAAAAAAAGGACATTAGTGGGAAAAGTGATAAAATCTGAATAGAGTCTGGAGCCTTATTAATAATAATAGTGTCCCAGTGTTAACCTTTTAGTTGGGACAAATGCACCTTGGTTATGTAAAAAGTTACATTATGGGAAACAGAAAATAGTATACAGGAACTCTCTGGACTATCTTTGAAACTCTTCTTTAAACCTAAAATTATTTCAAAACGAAACATTTTTTAAAAATTGGTTGTATAGCATACTGTTGACAGCCAGTTGTCATTATAAAAATAGAAAGTTTGAAATATTTCCTTTTTTAAAATATGAATAATTTATCTTTAAGTTCCCCCACATTATTAAAATAGTTTGCCATAAGATAGCCATCAAATCTCTGTATCTCATTACAAAATAATTAAATCTCTATATGCTTATTGCAAAATACTAAAAGGATTTTACTAGATATTAAAGGTCTTATTTTTATAATACAAGCCACATCAATGACATCCTGCATCATTTTGTGAACTTCTTGACTTAATTTCTTTGCTTCAACAGCTCATCTTTGGGTGAATTTCATGTTTGGAGTAATCTCTATAACCCTAACCTGCAATCCTTTGTGTATTGCACTTAAACCATCCCCTCTATCAGTGGTTGTGCTTATATATTTTCCCATAAAACATCGTTTTTATTACATAAATCATTGGTTTTTGAAATGATCTCTTCCCCAGTATATCTCATAAAAAAGTAATTCTTTGTGTACTTCATTTCTGGAACTTAAACCTGGCACATACCATAAGCTAAGACATGTTAGAAACATCTGTATTTTCATCCAGTTGAAGAGCAGAGCTCCCAAGTTGCATAATTTGTTCTAGTACTTGTTAACTCACATCTTCAGTGGTACTCTCTTTGCATCTTCTGACCACATTTGCTGACAAAGGAATACATTTTAGTTTTTCCATGAATTGTTTTCCGTTAGATTATTTCATCCATGTCGCCTGAGGAAAGAAGTACAAGCATTTTTTGATGATATGTGGCTTTTTAACTTTCATGATTAAGTGAGAAAATCTCAAAAGAGCCATCTAAATATTTGTCACAAGATATCAGAAGTAATATAAAGAACCAGAGGGAGCATCACATAACTTTAGACATCACTGGGGGGTGGTGCAGAGAAGGCAATGGCACCCCACTCCAGTACTCTTGCCTGGAAAATCCCATGGATGGAGGAGCCTGGTAGGCTGCAGTCCACAGGGTTGCTAAGAGTCGGACACGACTGAGCGACTTCACTTCCACTTTTCACTTTCATGCATTGGAGAAGGAAATGGCAACCCACTCCAGTGTTCTTGCCTGGAGAATCCCAGGGACGGGGGAGCCTGGTGGGCTGCGGTCTAAGGGGTTGCACAGAGTCGGACACAACTGAAGCGACTTAGCAGCAGCAACAGCAGCAGGGGGGTGGTGGGGAAGAACAGCTTTGTATTTGTGTTCTGAGTCTTTGTTTTTTTAAAGGCTGTTATTGTATCAGTAAGAAGAGGCTAGGTTACGCTATGGTAACAAATATCCCCATATCTGTGGATTAAAGAAATACAGGGTTTTTTGCATGTGGCAGGTACTTCACAGGTCAGCTGTGGCTCTGAGTCATGGTGTCCTTACTCTGAGACCCACACTGACCAAGCAGTTTCTTTCCAGAACATTCTCAGCCATTGTAACAAAAGGGAAAGACACTGTGATGAATCACACACTAGCTCTTAAAGCCTCTGTCTGACAGTGCCATCCGTCACTTCTGCTTACATTTCACTGGCCAAAATAAGTCACATGGTGGAACTGAACCCCAACCAGGCCAAGAAGTCAATTCCATCATATGCTTGTGAAAAGAATCAGAAATGGCTGGTGCATGGCACCAATGACATCCATCCTTGATAACTGCAAACCCTTCACACTCACTATCAAATATCTCAAGGTTTATCATTAATAGTCATGTAAATAAATCTGCACACCAGAATCTTATTACACTTTTCTTCCTTTTCTGTCTAATTTCTTGTTGGATCTTATTGAATCATTCTTATTAACTCTAAACGTTTCCATGTTCTAGCTGTTTGTTCGTGCTTGCATTCATTAGCATTATCTTCAATTCATGGTATCCTTGCAAGAAGTTTTAAAGTCATGTGATCACCTTGTAAGGGCTACTTTAGTTAAAACTGAATTATCTCATAAAAAGACACATATAAAAATGTTCTTAGCTGCATTACTTATTATAGTCAAACAATGGAAGCACCAAAAATGTCCGTAACAGGAAAATGGACATATGCATGCAATGAAATGTTATATAGCAGTGAGGATGAATGAACTACAATAGCAATGAGACAGGAAGGAGCCTCACAAATGTGACACTGAAGGAAGGAAGTCTTTCAAATATACAATTTCACTTTATACAAAGCTCAAAAACATGCAAAACTCATGTGGTGCTAAAAATCAGGATGGGGTTACCAAGCGGCTGGTAGCGACTAGAAGGAGGCATAAACGTGGTCTCTGGAGAGCTGACAATTTTATGTTTCTTAATCTGAGTGCTGGTTATATGAATGTGCTCACTTCATAAAAACCCACTGCCCTGTACCCTTGTAATGTGTACAATCTTTCTGTATATAAATTATACTTTGATTAAAACTTTACTTAAAATGAAACTGGGCGGCATAATCCATAGATCCCTTAACCAGCCACACATAAACTGGAAATATACAGCCGGAAGTGACAAATGAGGCCAAGCACCACCATTAACCCAGTTGCTTTATGGAGCTCCACTCTTCCCTTAGCGTATGTTGGCTCCTCCATGTCCTGTGGCTGTCTGACATATGACCGGACACTATTGCCAATCCATATATTAATTATTAGTAAAGATGAACTTGGTTCTTATATTTAAATAGATTAACCAAGGTAAATTGCAGTTCTAATCTTTTCTTCCCACTTTCAAAACATCATCTTGAAAACCCCGCCTTGAAGATAGCTGTTTCTTGGTTCTAAGCCCATGTCAGAACCATGGACAGGTCCTACAGCTCCAGGTGACACAAGGCACGTTCTCTAAAATTCAGATCCTCCCCACCCTTGCCCAGTCAGCATATGATCACCACCTCCTACCTGACAAGAATTTCAGAGGCCTATGCACAGATGCTCTAATCATTTTAAATATGGGGAAACCATGGGCTTTAATAATGCAAAACTAGGGATTCTCATTCGGAGAAGGCAATGGCAACCCACTCCAGTACTCTTGCCTGGAAAATCACATGGACGGAGGAGCCTGGTGGGCTGCAGTCCATGGGGTCGCTAAGAGTCAGGCACGACTGAGCGACTTCACTTTCACTTTTCACTTTCATGCATTGGAGAAGGAAATGGCAACCCACTCCAGTGTTCTTGCCTGGAGAATCCCAGGGACGGGGGAGCCTGGTGGGCTGCCATCTATGGGGTCACACAGAGTCGGACACGACTGAAGTGACTTAGCACACCCTGGTAAATCTCTGGTGTCTCATTGATCATTAAATAAATGCTCTGATGAAGCAAATATCCTGCACACTAGAGCATATATACATGGGTTATCAATTTTAGAGAAATTGTATTAACGTGAAATGCACTTTGCTCCAATAATGCACTAATTAAAGGGTGGGGAGGGGACTGAATTTTATATGGTTCATAGGACACTTTGGAGACTTGTAATGTTTAAAACATGCAATTCATAAGAAACTGAGTTAGCATTTGAACCTATATCTTTCTAGCTCCAAAGTTCCTGTTTTTACCACATTATGCTGGGTTTTTTAAAAAAATAATACAACGGTTAAAAATAAGAAATTCAGAGGAATGCAAAGAAGGAGGATGAAGCAATGATACCGATACATCTAGGCTGATAGGTTTCCTATTTCAGATTGGGTTTCCTCCAAAACAGACACTGAGACAAAGGTTTAGATGCAAGGAGTTTACTTGAGAGGTGATCCCAGGGCTCATCTGAGGAAGTGAGAACACAAAAGACTAGAGAACTAATAAAGATGTATCCATGAGTAGGTTACTGCTGCAAGTAACTGGATTAATCCTCCTGGGGATTCTCTGTAAGGCTATAAAGCATGCCTCAGAATTGTCCCATCACAGGGGCAGGGAAGCTGAGGTATATATATATATATATAGTAGTAGGCTGAATCCCAGGGACGGGAGAGCCTGGTGGGCTGCCGTCTATGGGGTCGCACAGAGTCGGACGTGACTGAAGAGACTTAGCAGCAGTAGCAGGCTGAATAATGCCCTCCCATAATTATGTCCATCAAGTCAGTGATGCCATCCAGCCATCTCATCCTCTGTTGGTGATGGACAGGGAGGCCTGGTGTGCTGCGATTCATGGGGTCACAAAGAGTCGGACATGACTGAGCAACTGAACTGAACTGAACTGAACTGATAATTATGTCCACATCCTCATCCCCAGAACCTGTGCATATGTTACCTTATATGGCAAAAGGGGACCTTATACTGCAAAAGAGACTTTGAAGATGTGATTAAGCAAAGGCCCTTGAGACAGGGAGATTATTCTGTATTATCTTGGTGAGCCCAATATAATCACAAACATTCTTAAGGGAGGGAGGCAAGGGGGTCAGAGTCAGAGAGAGAGATTGGAAGATACTACATTGTTGACTCTGAGGGCAGAGGAGGGCACCTGGAGCCAAGGAAAGTAAATTCTAGAAGCTGAAGAAAGCATGAAAACAGATTCTCCCCCAGAACCTCCAGAAGGAATAAAGTTCTGCAAACACCTTCATTAACCCTTAAGACTCAGTTCAGATTTTTGACCTCCAGAATGATAAAATAATAAATTTCTGTTATTTTAAGCCACTAAGTCTCTGGCAATATATTACAACAGCAATAGGAAATATATACACATGTAATTAAATATATATATGTATTGCTATTGTTCAGTCACTAAGTCACATTCGACTTTTTGTGACCCCATGGACTGCAGCACATCAGGCTTCCCTGTCCTTCACTATCCCCCAGATTTTGCTCAAATTTATGTCCATTGCATCAATGATGCTATCCAACCATCTCATTCTCTGCCACCCTCTTCTCCTTTTGCCTTCATTCTTCCCCAGTATCAGGGTCTTTTCCAATGAGTCAGCTCTTCGCATCAGGTGGCCAAGGTATTGTAGCTTCAACTTCAGCACATTTCAATGAATATTTCAGGTTGATTTCCTTTAGGGTTCACTGGTTTGATCTCCTTGCAGTCCAAGGGACTCTCAAGAGTCTTCTCCAGCACCACAATTCAAAAGCATCAATTCTTCGGCACTCAGCCTTCTTTTATGGTCCAACTCTCACAACTATACGTGACTACTGAAGAAACCATAGCTTTGACTCTATGGACCTTTGTCAGCAAAGGAGTGATGTCTTTGCTTTTTAATGTGCTGTATACAGCATCTAAGTTTGTCATTCACCATCTCACACATGACACCGTTTGGTGATGTCCATGTCTAGAGTTGTTTCTTAGAAAAGGTGTTTTTTATGAAAAGTGTGTTCTCTTAACAAAATTCTGCTAGCCTTTTCCCTGCTTTATTTTGTGTGTGTGTGTGTGTGTGTGTGTGTGTATTTCTAATCTATCAACTCTCATCCTTCACTGATTGAAGATTGCAAAGCACATTTCCACAGCCAGAGAACATTTCAGACAGAGAGACGTTGAAAACTATTGGGAACTGTCTGCAAATGATTGTGTGGTAAATTTGGGTGTAAGCTTCCTGGCAACCATGGCAAAAAGAGAAAAAAAAATGGATCTCTCTTATTACTAAAATGTTCTTCATAACTTTTATCTATTATTGAATTCTTAAAGAAATTGATCACATAGGACTTTATATAGAGAACATGTAACTGACAATGCTCTCTGTGGGAGTTTAAAACGTGTAGAAATTATTTTCAGGTGTCAGTCCCATATAAAGGTAAAAGGAACAACATCCAAACCTAGTTTGGAAAATCATCTTCGTGGTAGGTGAGTTATGTGGCTCTCTCCCTAAGGTAAAGTTCATGGTACATTCAGAAACGAGTATCAATGACCCTCTTACCAACTCTCTCTTAGATTTCAATTGTTTTTCTCATTTGAGACAGAAGGTAGATATAGAGAGTTCTTTCAAGACTGTGCTCTCAGTGAGACCCAGGAAGGTAGATGCTCTGGCATCTAGAAGAGATTACCTGTGAGCTGGGAGCTTCACCTGGGTGGTCTCCAGGTGTGCACTTTGCCGAAGAAGCTGTCTGGCCTGTCTTCTCTCCCAAAGGGTCCCATCATCAGTATGTTGGGTTGCAAAAAAAATAGAATTTGCATCAGGTGAAAATGAGGAATGTTTTATAAGGAAATAGATGTTTTACTGGCTTCAAAGACAGAAAACAATATTCACCCAAGCTTTATAGAAGCAGGAGAAAAAAGGACAGGGCTGCTTCTCCCCCTCCACCTCCTTTCTGCTTCACGTGGCTCTTTCCTGTCTCAGAGAGAAGAGTCTGCTCTGTTCTCTCCCCCAAGTCCTGGCTGTACATCATGAGCTTCCACTCACCACTGCCTGTTCCAAGACCTCTGAGTCCAGATTTCAAATCTCCAGTAGGGAAGCATGGTCCAGACCACTGTTCGGGGAAAAGCCTTCAAGGTGCAGGTCACTAGAAGCCGGTGGAGACACCCCTTTGTGTCTGAGTGGGGTAACCTAGGGCAAATCAGCCAAAGGAAGGAGACACTTCTGAGGGTTAAGGACCAGATAATGCACCCTGCTGCCCACACAGAACAGGTGTCAGGCATACAAGGTTGGAAATCTCTCCCAAAATGCAGTTTTGGCTCTGCTCAAGGATCCAAAGGAGGTCTTGCAGGGTCCCCAGCAATCATCCCTGAAAAGCAATGGCTCAGCCATGACAAAAATGTCTCCCACCCAATATTCCTCTCTATATCAATACCCTTGCCGTGTGATTTTTCAGCTCCCTCCATCAAGTGGAATCTGTTTTCTCACTCCTTGAATATGGGCTAGCCTAGTGACTTGCTGTGACCAACAGAATGTGGGAGAAGGGACAGTATACTTCTCCCTCTCCCTCGCCCCCTACTTCCTCTCTGTTCACCCCTCCCCTCTCTTCCCCTGTCTCTCATAATCCTGCCACTGCCATGTGAATAAGCCTACTAGAATAACGTGAAAGACACATTGAAAGAGCCTCTACTTGGTCCAGTTCCCCTAGCCAAGCCTATCTAAGACAAGCCAGTTGAACAAAACAGATGGCTTGGCCCTGGTCAGAATAACTACCCACTTGACCTGTAAACACATGAGCAATGATGAATTTGCTTTCAACAAAACTTAGAGATATTTTGTTATGTAGCAATAGCTAGCTGATACAGCAAGTCAGAACTTGGGCTGCCAAACTGGTCCAGGTAAGTATAATTAGGAAGAAGAATATCACTTTGACTCCAATGGACAATAAGTAGTTACTCATCGGAGAAGGCAATGGCACCCCACTCCAGTACTCTTGCCTGGAAAATCCCATGGACGGAGGAGCCTGGTGGGCTGCAGTCCATGGAGTCTCGAAGAGTTGGACACGACTGAGCGACTTCACTTTCACTTTTCACTTTCACACATTGGAGAAGGAAATGGCAACCCACTCCAGTGTTCTTGCCTGGAGAATCCCAGGGATGAGGGAGCCTGGTGGGCTGCCGTCTATGGGGTCGCACAGAGTCGGATATGACTGAAGTGACTTAGCAGCAGCATCTTCCAACACTGCCCTATGCACCAGGAGCTGCCAACATCGCCATACAAAAGAAACAACTGGCTGTGCACAGGCTACTTGGAACCGCCCTCGGGGCATTATAAGATATTGGTCAAAAGAGACTTTTTCTCAGACAAAGGTGATCTCCTCAGCAGAGGTAAGATTAGCAAACAAGAGTATCTGGATTTCAAAACTGTGATCAGTGAGAAAGAGAAATAGGTCTGTTTCCTCCAGTAGGTCAGAAGTCTGGGTCAAATAAATGCCAAATCAAATCAGAGTCGAGCAAGCAGGAAGAGGACTAAGATACTAGCCTGAGTTATACCTGCCTGTGGACTAAAGCCTGATCTATGGAGAGATTATCTCTCCTTGCTCTGATTCTCAAGCATTTGAATCCCAGGACAACTAAATATTAGATATCAGACTAGAGCACAGAATTTTGCTATTTATAAGAGCACTTGGGAATGTTTAGGTTTGTTTGTGGTTTTTTTTCATGAGAATAATGGATTCTCAGAAAATCTCTGACCCAAAAAGTGTAAGAACCCCAGCAGCAGAGAAAATGCTGGATACAACACTGCCCATCTGTATCAGTGTTCCTACAAGTCTCTAACTGTGTATTACTCTGCCTACATGTTACTGTGTTTATACATTGCAATTCTTAGAAGATACTGCAACTATATTATAGGATTCATGTATTACTGTAGCTATCTATCCCTTATAAGGAATTTCACTCTAGTTGTGACTTAACTGTAGCTATTTTTATTTATATCTAACTTAGTATGTCTATACATTACTGTAACACACATATTGCTGCAGTTGTGTAATGTTATATCTTGATTTTGTAGCTCTGTTACTTAAATAAAGTAATAAATAATCTACTTTAGTGTTGCTGAAAGTTATTATGTATATACAAAACTGTGGCTGGGTTACTGCAGTTACATGACTACACCTATATGTTACTATATCCATGTAACTGCTTCTGTTATTGTGTGTAGAGTTTAATTGTATTGCTGTATCTGTGTGTTACTATATTTATGTTATTGGTCTAGATGTTACTACATTTATTATTGAAGTCATGCTTTACTGCAACTAAACGTTACTGTGAATTTGTATTTACTCCAATAATAAAATAATAATAGCTACCATTTGTTAAGCAACTTCTGTGTGTGAGGCCCTCCTCTGCTGTGTGGTTTATACACAATTACTTTACTCAATCAATACAGCAGCCCTCAAAGATACATCTTATCATACCCATTTTACAGATGAGGAAACTGAAGTACAGGTAGGTTAAAGTACATGCCTGAGGCCCCTCAATCAGTACGCGGCAATGGAGGGCGGGGGAAGAACCTTGAACCCAGGTCTGTCTGTCCACTGTAACCATTTGTGAGAGCAGCCGTATAACACTAGACTACGTCTTTTACTGGTATGTTTAGAGCCTTAGTGTAGAAAATGCTTATTGTCTAAAGATGTGAAAAGGGACTTGCTGGGTATAAAATAAAATTTTTTAAGCTATCAACTTCATTTTCTGACACTTTTGTTGAGTTAAGTGTTCCTGAATTCAGAAACAATTAAGTTACTAAAAGAACCATGATTGAGTTAGCAGACAATAAATTTAAAGAACAATGGAATTCATTCTTCTAACTTTCAATGAATTTATAAAGAGAGAGATGGTTACATGAGCTTAATTGCTGATGAGCTCTGTGCTTAGGAACTTTATGGATTCAAAAATTGCCTGCAGGCTAGGAAACCCTTGGGAGCATGACAGATGTCCTCCAGCAAAACCACGACTGCCAGGAATGGAGCCCTTTACTCACACCATTTGACTCTCCCCTCCTCCAAACCTTGCAACCTGTAATGACCTCAGGCTTCTATGGAGGCTCCAGGAAATCCCGCTCTACCCTCAGAACTTTCAATCTCAAGTCTGCGACTCGCAACTCCAGTCAATTCTTCTTGGCTTTTGCTTCCTACTCAATTCATCTGTCCAGGAGTGAATTCTGTTAGTGTTGGTCACCCAGTCATATCTGACTCTTTGCGACCCCATGGACTATAGCTCACCAGGCTCCTCTGTTCATGGAATTCTCCAGGCAAGAACCCTAGAGTAGGTTGTCATTCCCTTCTCCAGGGGATCTTCCTGACCCAGGGGTTGAACCCAGGTCTCCTGAATGGCAGATTCTTTACCATCTGAGCCACCAGAGAAGCCCTCAAGTTCTGTTATGAGAAAGGCAATGTGGCCACAGTCTGGAGCTGAAGTAAACAGGAAGAAGTTCCCAGAGAGGCCTACTATGTTCCAGCTCTACGTTGGCCCTGCTTTGAGAAGAACTAGTCCCAGGAGAAGGCGATGGCGCCCCACCCCAGTACTCTTGCCTGGCAAATCCCATGGACAGAGGAGCCTGGTGGGCTACAGTCCATGGGGTCGCGAAGAGTTGGACACGACTGAGCAACTTCCCTTTCACTTTTCACTTTCATGCATTGGAGAAGGAAATGGCAACCCACTCCAGTGTTCTTGCCTGGAGAACCCAGGGACGGGGGAGCCTAGTGGGCTGCCATCTATGGGGTCACACAGAGTCGGACACGACTGAAGTGACTTAGCAGTAGCAGCAGTCCCAGGAGACAAGGTTGGCTCCCTTGTCTCGTTGCCTATGCTCCCTCTGACTCCAGGCCTTAAAACACCAATAACCTTCTCAGGCCTGCCTGCTCTCTGGAATTCCATGATGCTTGCCACCTGAACCCCTCCCGGCTAGTCACAGCCCACTCACATGATTCTCCAGCCCCTGCATGGGTTCCATTTCCTAGAGTCAAAGTCTCTCTTCTCTTTATGGTGACCACCAGCTGTATTTATGGGTAACTGGGACAGGGCTATAGAAAACTCCTTTTCCCTCTCAAACCTGAATAATACTGAAGCATAGTGATGAGCGCTTCCTAGGACTAATGTCTAGATTATATCTAGATGTTAATGAATCTCATTTTCAACATCTGTAACACTGAAAGCTTTAGATCAAGAAGACGGACCCTTTAGAAATCAAGCATGTAACTTAAGGATGGTAAATACAAGGCACACAGAGCCCTGCTCCTCCTTCCTGTGTCCATTCCAGACATCACTAATCAGTCACAGATACTCTTTCCTACAGAACCTGGGCACACTTTCAGAATTCTTCTCAATCCAAGTATCCAGCCACCACCAATTGACCTGAAGTGGCATACAAGTCAAATTCATTTCTCTTTGAGGCTGTGCCCTGCATTGTACAAATGGAGAAACTGAGGTCCAGAGGGAAAGCTGACTCATACAAACCAGGTTCACACAAGCCAAAAGCAATACCATGAGAACCCAGAGTTCCTGGCCTCTAATCCAAGCCGTGAAGTTACAAGATGCAGCCGGACAGTGTGGCAGAGCTGGTGCGATTTGAGTCTCCCTTCTACGGAGGCTCCAAAAGCACTGGCCAAAGAGGAGTCCATGAGAGCCTTGCTCTCCATCCCCATGGTTTTCATAGCAAGCCTCTGGCCCCTAGTTTGTGATGGAGAGAAGGAGAAGATGACTTCTCTGCATAGAAGATGACTTAAAGCAAGACTTCATGTATATTAACTTACCTGATCTCATGTGAGGAGGCACTACTATTATCTGCATTTATAAAGTGAGAGAACTGAGGCACGGAAATGGCAAGGGACTTGTACAAGCTCACATGGCTGCCAAATGTCAATGCTGAAATTCTAACTTAGTCTGGCTCCAAAACTTATGAACTTAATCACTCATACTACCCAACTGCACACCTGTGCACATGAATGCACACACATACACACCTACACACATACACCCCACTGCCCACATACATATCTGTGTGCATGAATGCACACACACACACACACACACACACACACCCCACTGCTCACGGTGCACGTGGGTACCCATTTCCCTGGCAGCATCTCCTATTATCCAGCTTTTCAGTTTTTCCTTCTGACAGGTGAGCAGTGGCTGTCCTTGTCTCAGTCTGGGCCTCACTTGAGCCCCGCCAGGGGCACCGTATCTGAGGCTTAACTGCAAGAAGGAAGCGGGGACATTCCTGCCCATGGGACTTTCTGCAAAGGAAGGCCAGACCGCCAGAAACCTGAGCTGGAAACAATAGATCATCTGTTCACCGGGATTAATGAGGCTTTCCCATGTTTGTGGAGAGCTGATTAAGGAGCTTGTAGCTGTTTCACATCCTGTCAATAGAACAACAGGCTCAGCAGCAGTGTTTCCAAAGGCCTTGGAGAGGAACTCAGGCGAAGGGGTCGGGAGGCGGCACTTTGCTCTACTCTGTACTTTTCTAGGGAGGCACCCGATCCCTGGACATTTGTCCCCCCTTCCCCAGCCTAGAGTCCCTGCTTGCTTCCCATGCCCCCCACACGTAGTACTGAACCCCCAACATAGACCAGGCACCAGATACTGGGATATAGAAACAACCAACACAGAAACAGCCCTGTCCTCACGGTCTGGGAGGAAAACAGATACTAAACAACTATATATATGCTGTGGAGAAGGCGATGCACCCACTCCAGTACTCTTGGAAAATCCCATGGATGGAGGAGCCTGGTGGGCTGCAGTCCATGGGGTCGCTAAGAGTCGGACACGACTGAGCGACTTCACTTTCACTTTTCACTTTCATGCATTGCAGAAGGAAATGGCAACCCACTCCAGTGTTCTTGCCTGGAGACTCCCAGGGACGGGGGAGCCTGATAGGCTGCCATCTATGGGGTCACACAGAGTCGGACACAACTGAAGCAACTTAGCAGCAGCAGCAGCATATGTATGCTGATTTATTTAACTGCATGACTAAGTGCTGTCCAGGAGAAGAACAGAACTATAAATGCATGTGATAAGGGCTCTAGCTCTCTAGAGGGTCAGATAAGTTTCCTGGGAGATGTAGGAGGGGGAGATCGGGTCTCAACCCACTTAGGATATCAACTTGATAAGACTTGGCAACCGATTACATGCTGGAGGCAGAGATATATTTCTGACCCAAGGAAAACGTGGAATGCACCACTAACTTATGTACAGAGTGCAAATGGCCGGACAGGTTTGGAGAGGGCAGAACAATGAGCTGGGCACTCATGAGGTGCCCAGTGGGCAGTGACTGGATGGGCCTGGGGCACAGGAGCAAGGTTGGAGCTGAAGACGTAGATTTGGAGGACAACAAAGAGGTCACGCAGTGGTTAATGTCGTGCAGCCAGGTGCCACCTCCCAGGAGGGAGACAAAGGAGGCTAAGGACTGATCCCCGAGAGGACCTGTAGGAATCAGAGGAAGGATCCAAAGAAGGGGAGGGGAGACACTGGGAAAAGTAGATGTCCCGAAACAGAGGAAGAGAGAATTTGCAGAAAGCAAAGGACCTCACTGTCCTTTGCTGCCAAGAGATCCAGTAAGATAAGGGCTAGGATACATCACTGGATTCGGTAAGTAGGTCACTGGTGGCTTTGGCAAGAGTCGCTTAGCTAGAGACAGAAGCCAGAAGAGAGTAGGTGAGGAGAGTGTGTGGATGGTGAGGAAGCAGGAAATGTGGACAATAAGAGTGTTGCTGTGAAAGGAGGTGAGAAATGAGACTTCTTAGTTGGGAAAAGCTTGAGCAAATGTGCCAGCTGAGGGTTTAATCCAGACTTGGAGAAAGAGGGGGAGATTTCAAATAAACCAACATGTGGACAAAGAAATAAAGACTTAAGGAGCTAATTGACGGAGGAGAGCCTTGGAGCTGGTTGGGGCCTTGGAACTCTGATCAAAGGTGCTCGGGGAGAGGGCCAAGGGGACCTGACCAAGAGAAGGACCCCTTCCTTCTGAGACAAGGTGGGGGTGAGGACACTGAGTGGGAATGTGGAAATAGAGGGAGTCCATACTGATGACCTTGACCTATACAGTAAAGGTCCAGTTGAGGTTGTCTACAGTGATAGAAGTAATAGAAGAGAAAGGCGATGGAAAGGCTTGTGAGCAGCTGGGGGCAGGTGAGAAGAAGACAGAGCTGCGTGTAATGATGACCACAGGACTGTGAGGCCCAGATGACACTGCAAACCATTCTCGTTACCCACATCAACTGCACTCATCATCTGTTGAGTGCTTCTACATAGATTATTTCACTCTTATGAGAGCCTAGTGAGGGAGGCCTCAGTATCCCATAGCAACAGACAAAGTGACTGAGGCCCAGAGAAACTGAGTAACTTGTCCAAGGTGACACAGCTGCTGAGTAGCAGAGCTGAGGTTTGAACTTGAGGCAGTTAGATGCCAAGTCCCATGCTCTTTTTACTGACCTGTGAATCAAACTCTGGCATTATCCTCAGCACCACTTGGCAGTCAGGAGTGGAAGGGGAGACAACAGGTGTGGAGTCTGTTCAGGGGTGTCATGGGGCCATGAGACCAGATAGGTAGAAGGTGAAGAAAAAAATGTCTGCCCAGGGGTCTAGGTCAGTGGGGAGGTGGGGCATAGCTGGTGGTCTGCTAGGGACTGTGAGGGCAGAGATGAGCAGAGGGCTGGCCTATGGTCACATGGACAGTCATGGGAAAGGAGGGAGGGAAGAATAGTCAGCACCAAAGAGCTTGGAGATGATCAGAGAACGTCAGACTGTGAAACTTGGGTAAGTGAACTCAACCCAAAGGGGAGGAATTCAGACAACAACTTAGTGTCTCAGACAGACCTGGGCATGATATACCCTGTCACTTTACTGTCTCTGTGATATCGGTCAACTTGCTTAAATTCTCTGGGCCTTATTTCCTCCCATCTGTACAATGGCATCAATAACCCCATCTACACCCAATATCTATAAAAGCAAAATTCTGCAGGGTTTCCCATCCAAGCTCCCTCCCATGCCTTGAAAGATGCTGCATCCACTCACCCTGCCCACCTCTCCAGCCTCATCCCAGCCCACTGTCCACATCATTCACTCTGTTTCAGGGAATCAGTTACTGCCACAACAATGCAGCCTGACAAACCAGCCTCAAACTCCATGGCAATGGACATACAACAAGTATGTCAATGGGTTAGCTGGAGTTTTTCTGATCTAGTCTGGGCTTGTCAGTTTTCATTCCAATCCCAAAGAAAGGCAATGCCAAAGAATGCTCAAACTACCACACAATTGCACTCATCTCACACACTAGTAAAGTAATGCTCAAAATTCTCCAAGCCAGGCTTCAGAAATACATGAACCATGAACTTCCAGATGTTACAGCTGGTTTTAGAAAATGCAGAGGAACCAGATCAAATTGTCAACATCCACTGGATCATAGAAAAAGCAAGAGAGTTCCAGAAAAACATCTATTTCTGCTTTATTGACTATTCCAAAGCCTTTGACTGTGTGGATCACAATAAACTGAAAGAGATGGGAATACCAGACCACCTGACCTGCCTCTTGAGAAACCTGTATGCAGGTCAGGAAGCAACAGTTAGAAATGGGCATGAAACAACAGACTGGTTCCAAATAGGAAAAGGAGTACGTCAAGGCTGTATATTGTCACCCTGCTTATTTAACTTATATGCAGAGTACATCATGAGAAACGCTGGGCTGGAAGAAGCAGAAGCTGGAATCAAGATTGTGGGAGAAATATTAATAACCTCAGATATGCAGATGACACCACCCTTATGGCAGAAAGTGAAGAAGAACTAAAGAGCCTCTTGATGAAAGTAAAAGAGGAGAGTGGAAAAGTTGGCTTAAAGCTCAACATACAGAAAACTAAGATCCATGGTATCTGGTCCCATCACTTCATGACAAATAGATAGGGAAACAGTGACTGACTTTATTTTGGGGGGCTCCAAAATCACTGCAGATGGTGACTGCAGCCATGAAATTAAAAGATGCTTACTCCTTGGAAGGAAAGTTATGATCAACCTAGACAGCATATTAAAAAACAGAGACATTACTTTGCCAACAAAGGTCCATCTAGTCAAGGCTATGGTTTTTCCAGTAGTCATGTATGGATGTGAGAGTTGGACTATAAAGAAAGCTGAGTGCCAAAGAATTGATGCTTTGAACTGTGGTGTTGGAGAAGACTCTTGAGAGTCCCCTGGACTGCAAGGAGATCCAACCAGTCCATCCAAATGGAGATCAGTACTAAGTGTTCATTGGAAGGACTGATGTTGAAGCTGAAACTCCAATACTTTGGCCACGTTGATGCAAAGAGCTGACTCATTGGAAAAGACCCTGATGCTGGGGAAGATTGAAGGCAGGAGGAGAAGGGGACAACAGAAGATGAGATGGCTGGATGGCATCACTGACTCGATGGACGTGAGTTTGAATAAGCTCCGGGAGTTGGTGATGGACAGGGAGGCCTGGCGTGCTGCGATTCATGAGATCGCAAAGAGTCGAACATGACTGAGCAACTGAACTGAACTGAACTGGGCTTGTCTAAGCTTGACTCCAGGCCGTGAATTGAGCTCCTACACACATTTCTCATTCCTCTGGGGTATTCTGATGCAGGTCCTTTTCTTAGAAATCACAGAGCACAAGCCCAGCCTCAGGAGCACAATTCAAACGGCAACTTGTATCATGTCTACTGGCATCCCATTGGCCGAAGCAAGTCACACGATCAAGCCCTAAATTAAAACAGTGGAGAAACATTCTTCAGCCATGAGGTCACGGCAAGTGTGTGGATGTATAAAACAATACAGGGGAGTGAGGAGTTGAGACCGGTAATTCTGTCTACCAAATCCAGTCACTGGGCCTCTAGCAGTCCCAGGTCCAGCTGCTGTCCCCTTAGAGCCTCTTTCTCAGCTGTTCCCTCTGCCCGGGCTGCTTTCTCCCACCCTCTCCCATTCATCACATGGCTGGCTTTCGTTCATCTCTTGAGCCTCAACTTAATGTTATCCCTTTTAAGAGTCTTCCAGCTTGCCCAGGGAGGGAATAATATAGGATTTGGTGAACATGTGACATTATCTCTGCTATAGCCTTCTGATCACACAGAATAGAGGCTCCATCAGCTGATAAGACAGCTACCAAAAGAACAGAAGCCCCCCCAAAGAACAAGATCTGGGGGGTTAGGGACAAGGAAACACCAAAAAGAAGCCAAAGGAGGGGGGTGGTGGGGAGACCAAGGAAGGATACCTAAAATGCAGACAGACAGATACAGGCCAACAGGGCCCAGAAAGAAACAATGGCAAAGAAAGTTCACTGAGCCTGTGGCAGAGGCTGATGCAGAAAAATAAGGCCCAGAGGGGCTGCGGGAGAGAGGATAAGCCTGCGCATCCTCAAGCAATCGCGGCGTCTGCAGTTTCCTCTCGCTGGTTCATTGCTCTCAGCCTGTCATCCACATAGTGGCATCTGAAATCTAATTTGGCCTTTGTCAGCTCCATAAATGTTGTTCTTTAGAGGTGATTCCCTTGTAAATGGACGAAAGTTCTAAATTGGAAGTTCACATTGGCCGTCAGGGACCCGTTCTCCCGAACTCTGGGCAGGTCACTGTGGAAGCGCCCAAGCTGATGACAAATGGAAAGACACCAGGCTGCTTAGGCAGCGACTTGAAAACCTGACCCACCAACGCTGGCTCAGGAGATGTAATCAGTCCAGGCCCGGCCCCTGATCACTGTGGCGGCTGAGGAAATAACTAGGTCTCGGGAGGATCAGCGCCTGGAACTAATTATTAGAGAGGGAGTGGGGAGGGACATAGCCTTCGAGGGGCTTGGGGGGTGAAAACAAGGCAGCTCCTGCCCTATCTTCCTGGGGTGATCTCTCCAGTCTTCACCAGCTGCCAGAGGGAAATCAGTGTGCAGAGTGACCCGACCCTCCCCTGCTCTGAAGTCTTTGTGGCAGGCACCTCTCAACCCAGGGTCCCCTCCTCTCAGCCACCTCTGGTCACAGCCACAGCTGTGTGACCAATGAACCACAAGGACCACAAGACCCATCAGGCATGTAAAAGCCCCACCTCAGAGGGGCCATTCCTAGAGTCTCCCTACTTCCACCCCAGAACCTTCTCAAACATTCCAGAAGCTTGGGGGCTCACTTGTTTGTTGGAAAAACTCAATTCAGACATGAGAGAAAGCCAGTGTCTCCAGGTTCACCCTTTAGCCAGTGAGGTGGAGACATGCCTCAGTGCCCCCCTATCTTGCAGGCAGAGGCTTTGGGGGCACTCTCAGGGGGTCTACTGGGGTCGTGCTCCCACAGCCCCCAGAAGCCATCTTGCTAACTTAGCCTTTGGCTTCTCCTCCTTCCCTGCCTCCATCTCCCTGCTCTCTCACTCCTGCTTCCTGGGACTGTCCCCTGAATAAACCCCTTGCACCCAGGTCCTCACCTCAGGCTTCACTTTCAGTGTTTTTCAGGCTGTGTTCCTCGAGACCTCAAGGTACCTCAGGATGCGCCTAGCCCCTCTTTGACCCACATTCAGTTGGCTGCTGCATTGTCACCATTTTGAAATGTTTACTAATTTTTAAACAAAGAATTCCGCACTTTCATTTTGCACTGCACCCTGCAATTATATGGCTGATCGCACTCTGCATTTCTAGCACTTTGCACTAAGACTGGCACTTAGTAGGTGCTTTGAACTAAATTGAATTGAACTGAGCTTTGGGGCCTCTGTCCCTCCTTCTCTCCTCTCTTGCTCCCAGCTCCATCCCTTCTTCCCTCCTGACCTGGGGTGTGAATGTTGCCAGAGGCCCAGAAGCAACAAGGGCAGTGCATATGGGTTTTCCCTGTGGCAGAAAAAAGTGGGGTCTATGGCCCCCATCCTCAGCCCTCCTAAGATCCCCTCGTCTACAGCACACCCCCTCTCAGATCAGAGATTCCCTATGGTCACAGCTACCTATGAGAAAACCACACGTTTTCATTTATAAATGTCATTACACAGTTTTCATCATGTTTCCAAAAAGCTAAGTCTGAAATAATTTGGAATTGCCCTAACTCTAAGCCATGGTAACAGAGAGCAGCATTCTACAAAGAAGAGGTTATATGCGCCAAAGCACTTCAAAGACACGAGGTTAATGGTTGACCTCAAGAATTAGAAGCAGGCTGGAATTGGATACAAGAGGCATCACCAAAGGTTGAGAAGTTTGACCAGGGGAAGGGATCAGGATGAGGAAATGCTTTTCTTAATTGGAAAAAAGACAGCCAGGAAAAGTGCAGCACGTGTGTAGTGTGATCCCCTTCTCTCTCTTTCCCTCTGTGAAAGGGAGATGAGGAGGGGCTGTGAGCCCAGACAAAGGAGACCAAGGCCCTTCCAGGCATTTGCAGAAAGCAATCACAGATAAGGCTCTTTAACCAGGGCAGTTAAAGCCACAGAAAGCAAGGCGTGGGAGGCGTGGGGGTTTAACGTCTTGTCTGGCTGACCTGAGGCCTCAGGGGCTCAGACAAACTTCATAGAGGCCAAAACTAAATTGCCCTGAGCATGAGAGAAGTTAAAAATCAAAGTAAAATTAAGCTTATTTATTAGCAATTAAGGGCTAATGAGGATCCCTGATTCACCTAAATGGCTATTTCTACATCTTGTTCTAAACTAGCTATCACTTTTCGTATGCGATCATTAGAGATTAGTTAGTTGTTATGCTGTATTATTTAATAAATTCGACTGCACGTACACAGTTCCGGCTTTTTTTTTTTTTTTTTTTTGCTTTGTTACTACAACGGGTAGGTTTGGGAAAGCATTAAATGGCCACAGTGATTCACAACCCCAGAGAGGCTTTCTATTCAAGGTAACTCTTGCCCCGACTCCACAGCCCACCTAGTGGTAGCTATCCGAATTGCAGCACACTGTCCTAAACGCCTGAAAAACGTTAGATGGGGCGAGTGCACTTAGCAATCGGAAAAGGGGGAAGGCAGGCGATAAGGCAATGGCACTCCACTCCAGTACTCCTGCCTGGAAAATCCCATGGACAGAGGAGCCTGGTGGGCTGTATAGTCCATGGGGTCGCTAAGAGTCGGACACGACTGAGCGACTTCACTTTCACTTTTCACTTTCATGCATTGGAGAAGGAAATGGCAACCCACTCCAGTGTTCTTGCCTGGAGAATCCCAGGGATGGGGGAGCCTGGTGGGCTGCCGTCTAGGGGTCGCACAGAGTCGGACACGACTGAAGCGACTTAGCAGCAGCAGCAGCAGCAGGCGATAAGTGCTATGGGGTGAGGTGGGGCCATGGGTGGGGACATAAGACTGTCACCAGGGCCCAAGGGATAACTGCTTTGGGAGTGGGGAAAGGGGTTGTGGAGGCCAGGGAGGTCCCAGGGACAGGAAGAGATCAGAGGCCAAGAAGTGACCCAGAAACCCAGGCAAAGGAAGGAAGTGGGCAGCCATTAGAGCCCAGACCCAGAGCAAGGGAATTTTATGTCCAAGAGGACTGCTGAGGAGCTCAGGGCATGAGGAGAGATACAAGAGGGGCAGAAACAGGGTCTGAGCAAGGTCAGGAGGAAGTGGATGGTGGAGGGAACCAACTTCCTCTGACCTCAATCACTCAAACCATGTGCTCCAGCTCACCACACAGGTGAATGGGGAGACCCCACAGCCATCAGAAGAGAGCAAATAACACAGCTGAGCAACCTCGGCTTCTGCTCAGAGCATGCAGCCTCCTGCATCTCACCTCATCCAGCAGGCGAACCCTGGCAAAGAGCAACATTTCAGGGGTACCTGGAAAGGCCTTCCTGGGTGGATGTCACTAACCGGCCCAAGCCTATCCTCACTTGGTGGCTCTTTTTCTTTTTTAATTTCAATGAAGATATCATCTCTTGACTTGACTCCTGAACTGGGTCCAAAGCAGAAAAAAATCACCATTGGCAACCTGGGATGCAGCATGGGAGCTTAATGCGAGATTACACACACACACACACACACAAAAGTCGCTCGGTCGTGTCCGACTCTTTGCGACCCCATGGAGTGTAGCCCACCAGGCTCCTTGGTCCATGGGATTTTCCAGGCATGAATACTGGAGTGGGTTGCCGTTTCCTTCTCCAGGGCATCTTCCTGACCCAGGGATCGAACCCAGGTCTCCCGCATTGTAGGTAGACGCTTTACCATCTGAGCTACCAGGGAAGCCCATCAAAAACACAGAAGAGTAGTAGCAAGTTTCAAAAGGATGTCAATTGAGATCTTTTATAGATGAAATCTACTTCCTAGAAGTCAACTCACCAATTATATGCACAGCTGGAAACAAGAGGCTGCAAAAAAAGTCCAACTGGAAAATATCTTGGGTACCCAGTTAGATCCAGTTATTCTGCGTCTGTGGATTTAAAATGATCATCATCCACGGTGGAATAGATGTGTCCCTTGTTGCTTAGAAAATCCACAGCTAGCTCGATTGAGGCTACGGACATATGTTGGAGTTGGTTCTTGAGATCCTGAAAGTTCAATCCTTCATGTCTTGGGCAAGCCTTGATCAAAGTACCAACAATATAAGGAACTTGGAGCAGGGCAAGGATAATAAACCCCAGAGTGTGGTCCCACCAAAAATTCTAGCACATAAGCTCACAGAGAGGTCTCTGGTTACAGGAAACCCTACCAACTAGATGGAAAATTTCCATGTGTTTGGGTTAAACTGAACGTGCCAGGGAAAGAACAGCCCCTTCTTGGCCTCCGAGCATGACATGTCAGCCTGGACCATAGAGCCCAGTCTCTGAGGGACCACAGCCCTTAGACCCCTCACAGGAACCCGGGAACCTCAGGGTCACACTTGGGTTGCTGAAGCACCGCTGCCTCCTCCCAGGACCACCTTAAGCCCACCACTGGGACTCCACAGCTGCCGCCATCTCAGGACACAACTCCTTTGACCCTTTCCAGGTCTCCTCTGGGGTCCCACTAAGCCCCTCTGTACTCTTCTTGAGCAGCCTTTACCCTAGTACCAGGACCCCCACTTAGAACTGCCAGGGGGCAAGCGAGATAGGCCTGCGGGCTCCCAGTGACACATGTAGGCCCATCTGCTCCTGTGAAAGATGAGGTGACCATAGCAGAAGCCCTCTAAGAACCTCTGCTCTGGCCAGATCTGCAGACAGCTCTGGGAATCCTGGGCCCAGGTCCCTGGGTAGAGTGTGGGCCGCCCTGAGTTCAAGCAGGAGAGTCCACAGCCAATATGAACCACCTCTGCAGGGCCTCCCCTCCATCCAATACCCTCTCACCAGCTCCCAAGACAGCCTCAGGGCAGACTCTGAAGGGAATCCTCTCCAAGGCTCCAAGAGCCATTTCAAGATCCAAGCCACTTCAAGAACAAGGCTCTGGGGCCAATCCAAGTTTAAATTCTGTCTCTGCCACTTCGTAACTGCATTATTTCACCTACCTGAGTATCAGTTTGCACATCTGTGTACTTAGCTCAGTAGTTGGTATAGAGGAGAAAGAGAAGGAGTAAATAGTAGGAAATCAGGAGGGAGACATTCAAAGATATCCAGAGACAAGCCTCCTGAGGATAGAAGCTAAGACAGGGGTTTAAGCCCCCAAGTCGGAGGCAGAGGTGGGCTGAAAGAAGAAGAGAAAACTGGAAGGCTTCAGAAGAAGGCAGAGTAGGGGGGTGAGTCAGTTGTCACAGCCGCTGAATAATTCACAGGGCAGCCGGGATGGCATATGTTTCCTCTAAGCCCTCACCAGTAGGAGCACCAGTCTCCCTCCTCCCCAACTCCCATCAGTCGTCGCCCAGGAAACCAGCTCCCTCCTCCTAGAGGAGGAGCTGCCCAGGGCCCAGAAACAGGGCGGGCAGGGTGGAGGGGACACAGGAGGGGAGTCATGGGGCTGGGGCAGATGCAGACAGCCCAGAAGAAAGTTGGCTGTGCCAGTCACACCAGGTGAGAGGGTAAGAAACCTAGGGGAAGAGGAGGCAGGGTCCTGGGGACCCACCCTCCTCAGAAGCCACTGGAGATGCTACGAAATACATAACAAAGGTACAGAAGCAGAAACTGTGGACGGTGATGGATCAGAAATGAGACTGGTTTAGACAATGTGTCTGGGGACCAAGGTGTGCTCAGGACTTGGGTGTGCTTTGCCTCAGTTTCTTGGCCAACTTTTGTGTCTGACTTCCTTGGGAGTCCCTACTCTCTGCCTTCTCTGCCTGGCTTTCTCCCTAGTGACAGACGGGGCATCTCCTAAGCTTGGAGTGGACTTTCAGGAGGAACTCCTGTCCAGCTCACCTCTGGTACACGTTCCAGCATCATCTTTAGCTTTGTATAGACCAACACAAAGGGACCCTGGGCCAGGGACGCCAGCATCTCCTGGGTCACTCCCTTCCAGCTACCTTCGTGGTGGGTACCTGCCCTTAGCACCCTCATCACCTGAACCTAGCTTCTCTTGTCTTTCATCCTCAAACTGGCCCACAATGCCCAAGATCCTTGCCTTATCCCTGCATTAGCTCCTGGGGGTGAGGACGGGGCGGGGGGGTCCCAAGATGCCCTCATGTTCTCAAGTTACTTCCTAATGCAGAAGCCATCCATATCTGACTCACATACTAGACACACTGATCCAAGAAATAGAAACTTCTGTGGCCTGGCCAGGGCAGATGACTTTATGGTGTCAACAGAGAAAGTCTTTACTGATAATTGAACTGAGTGAGGCTCCACTCCTGATGCATCTGAAACCATAACAACGAATTATGGGTTGCAGAACCTTGTGCAAGTGGCTTAGCCTCTCTGAACCTCAGTTTCCTCATCTCTAAAATGGGGAGAGGCCTGGCTCATTGGATCAAGTGAAATGAGAGCATATAGTTTACCCTTAGGAAGTCATAGTTGTTGTTGTTATTACTGTTGTTTTTTATTCTTTTTTTTTTTTTTTGGAGTACAGTTGATTTACAGTGTTATGTGAGTTTCAGGTGTACAATGAAGTGAATCAGTTACATATATACATGTATCCATTCTTTTTCAGTTTCTTTTCCCATAAGTGTTATTATAGAATACTGAGTAGGTTTCCCTGTGCTATACAGTAAGTCTTTATTTAGTTATCTATTTTATTTTATTTTTCTTCATTTTAAAAAATTTATTGGCGTATAGCTGATTTGCAGCATGGTAAAGCTGATTTACAATGTTAGTTTCAGGCGTACAGCAAAGGGACTCAGTTGTACCTATACATTTATCCATTCTTTTTAAAATTCTTTTCCCATTTAGGTTATTACAAACTACTGAGTCGAGTTTAATAGTATTGATACCATATTATATATTGCATGTGTATATATGTGTTCTGTTGTCCTTCTTCCAATCACACAGATTTTTTTTTTTTTTTTTTTGGTCACCTCAGAACAACTCATGCTTGAAGCTCAGCTGCACAGAGTTCCATTTGTCACAAAGTCTAAAACACTGAAAACTTGACTCAACAAATTTGTCATTATTGTCTGAGCAAGCTATAGCCTTTGATTGAATTTGTCAAACATGATAATTTTATTGAGCAAGCCAAAGTACATAAGGTTGCATTTGCACTCCTAAATTAAGAGAGTGACTTTAGATATGAAAAGGGTGCTACAAAAATAAGAATTGCATATGTTTCGAATTTTCCCGAAATTCCTATTTTTCCCCATACAGAAAAATTAAAGGTTTTGGTTAATTTTTTTTAACCTAAGCTTTCCAAGTTTCCAAAAATGTTATATCTCAGCCCCATAAGGTGAGGGAAACATGCCAGAAGCACAGCTCTGCATTTCTAGGACACTCTCAAGCTTGACAGCCCCATCTCTGAGTCACTCCACCTACAGCCCAGCTACGTAGGATTGAGTCGGAAGCCCTATCACACTCCCCTCCCCAGGCTCTGAGCCAGAAGCTTCAGTCCCTTCCCCAGGTTCAAGCCCTCAAAACAAGACGCCAGATCTCATCTGGCCCCAGTCCCAGACGAATCTAGTGTTTCCTCCCCGTTTTCAGCTCCAAGCATTTTCCTGTCTGTTCTCCCTTCTCCTCCACCAGCTGCATAGTAGGTTGAACTGTATCCCCTCAAAAGACATTTTGAAGTCCTCCCCCTACTCCCCCCACCACTGAACCTGTGAACGCATCCTTATTTGGCTACAATAAGCTTGCAGATGTAAGATAAGAAGGGGTGGATGGTGGGTCCTTAACCCAAGAGGACTGGTGTCCTTATAAGAGGAGAAGAGACATGAGGAGAAGGCCATGTGACGACACCGGCAGAGACTGGGTGAAGCAGCCACAAGCCAAGGATGTCAGGGATTGCTGAGGGTGACCAGAGTCTAGGGGAGAGGCGGTGGAATATTCCAGAATCTTCAGAGAGAGCAAGGCCTGGCTGACCCTTTGATTTTGGACTTCCAGCCTCCGGAACTATGAGAGAATAAATATCTGTTTCGTTAAGCCACCCAGGGTGTGGTCATTCGTTATGGCAGCCCTAGAACAGTAATACAGCCACCAACTCCAACCCCAAGGGTGGCAGGCCAGTGTGACTGCCCTCCTTCACTGATGGGCAATCAGAGGCTAGAGAGGTGGCCCAGGTCACATACTCCAGAGGAGCGGACAACCAGGATCTACTAACCACCTATGGGGGAGGGAAAACGAGCAATAGACTTGAATCAAAGAACTGAGTTCAAGTTCCATTGTTTTCTGTTGGTTTGCTGTGACCTAGGAAAAGTCGCGTAACACTTGCCTCTCTTTAATGTCGTCTTTTTGCTTATTTACTGTCCCCTTCATCCCATGCTAGGATGTAAGTTAGGAGGGCAGAGACTTTTATCTGCTTCTGTTCACCACCGTACCCTAGTGCCTCATCCCAGAACAACGGTTTGCTTATAGGGAGCCCCAGTAAATTTTTTTTTTTAATGAATGAATGACTGTCTCTGCCAGGGCTAGTCCTGAGCCCTTGGACTACAAAGAACATTAGACATGATCGCAGGCTCCCGAACAGTGGGAGAAGCTGATGTAGAAAGATCACTGTGGTACCTTGTCATGTGTGCTCTGGCAGAGAAAAGAGCAAGGTGACGTTGGGGCTCGGAGGAAGGAGTGGGAATTACTGGGAATGGGAGTCAAGACAGCACCACTGAGATCAGTGAATGGGTCTTGAAGTATAAATAGGAGCTCCCTGGGACCACATTCTGCCATACTAAATGTGTGGCCTTGCACTGGTAGATGGTAGGGATTCACCAAGGCTTTCAAACAGAGGGGTAATAAGAATCAGAATTAGATTCAGAACAATCTCTCTGGCTGCTGCAAGCAGAGGCTAGATTGAAGGGAATGTCGGAAAGCAAGAGGAGTTGTATCGAGTCTCTAGTAACAGGCCAGGTAGAAACCAGAACCAGGCTGTGTTGAGATGTGTGTGTAGGATGGACAGGAACTGATCCAATCACAGTATGGCCTGTTAGACTTTGGAGAGACACATGCTCAAGTGGGCAGGAACAGAAGTCTATACAACAGAAAATAGCTAGTGACATCATGTCCAGAAGCCTGGTGGGATGAAGGTGGGCTTCGGGTAGAGATGCCTGCTGATGGGCCCAGTGGTTCTGACTGATCCACACAGGCACGTCAAGGCGACATCACATCTCAGCTCACCTTTCCAGCGTCCAAGGTCCAAAGCCCCTTATGCTGGGAGACAATCTCTACACTGGCCCAGTAAAGGAGAAAGGTGGTTTGCTTTGGGTGATCCTTCAACTGGGAACCCATCTGAAATGGATCCTTTGGGGCTGTCATCATGGAAATTATTGGTGAGCTACCAAGAGAAGTCTCCTGTTCAGGGGTGGGGACAGAAAACCTGAAGAATCAGAGAAAGTGAGTACAGAAGGCTGATCAAGAAGTTTGCTTACAAAGGAGAAGAGGATGGAGGGGAGGAGGGAGAAGTAAGTACATGTCTTTAGGCTGAAGGGAGACGATAGAAGGGAGGTTACCACAGTGGAGTCCCTGGAGAAAGTGGATGGGAAAGGATACTGGGCGAAGATGAGGATGGTGGCCTGGGACAGAAAGATTCAGAAATTATGGTTCTCCCGCCACCAAAATGAGCCGTGAGAAAGGGCATGGTAATGAAGAGCATTCCCAAAACGATGGGCTCTTTTTTCTAATGAAGCTGCAGCTGAGTGTTACTGTGGAGAGTGAGGGGGCCAGTGAGGACTAGGAGCTCCAGGAAGGTCAAAGTGGTTAATATAGCCAGTGAGGAGATGGGGCTGCCGGAGAGGAGGAGGCAGAAGGACTGTGACTGCGGAGGTCCTGAGTGGGCGAACCCTCCACCAGTGTTGGCACGCGGGATGCGGGACAGAGCAGCGATGCTGGCTTGATGGGCTCTGGGTCCTGCCTCCTACACTCACACTTGGACTTGTCAGCCCGTGTGTCCTAATTTTCGAGTGGGAAAATATGTTGCCTGCTGTATCAGTTAGGGTCTCAGCAGGAAACAGATGGCACGCTCAAATTGGGTAATTTAAAGAGTTTATGAAGGAAGGGTCTATTTACACAGGTGTGGGCAGAGCGTAAGGGTACCACAGGAGTAAGACAGTTCCCTCAGGCTTGTCTGGGGGACAGTGGTACTGTTTCCACTGTAAGGCCACAGGGGCAAGGGGAGAGATGACAGAGAGAGAGCCTTGAGGCGGGCTGGCTGGCAGAGGCCGAGATCAAGGAGGAGTCAGGCAAAGACATGCGCCAACCTCACTGTCCTCCCCGCATCCAATCTCCTGCTGAGGGTCCCCACTGGCTGAATCCAACAGGAACCCGGAGAGTGAAGGAGCCCACTTTTGGGTCCACAGAGGTCAGCAGAAGGCTAGTGGTAAAGAACCCACCTGCCAGTGCAGGAGACATAAGGGCACCAACTCGATCCCTGGGTCCTGACAATCCCCTGGAGGAGGGCACGGCAGCCCACTCCAGTATTCCTGCCTGGAGTATCCCCTGGACAGAGGAGCCTGGCAGGCTACAATCTATGGGGTCAAAAAGAATCAGACACGACTGAAGCAACTTAGCAACATGCCCAGATCAGCAGAGTGGTGAAGGGCAGAGAGTGGGTCTGGAGGGGCAAATGGAAGACAAAGAACCTAGCTATAGGGATCCCCATCTTTAGAAATGCTGGGCTACCTATGAAATAGAAGCAGACTCTCAAGGGACTCAGATAATGAAGGTATAAGGACTTCCCTTAAGCGTGGCTAAGATTCCTCGCTCAGAACGCAGAGGGAATGGTTCGATCACTGGTCAGAGAACTAGGATCCTGCGTGTGGCACGACCAAGGCCAAAAAGAGAAAAAGGCCATGAAGGTGTGTTTTTCTACATGTCAGGAGGGGAGAGTGGCGGGGGGAGAGGAGACACTTCTCATCAGGTTTGCAGCCTGTCCCCGTGCCTCTTCCTCCTGCAGCCCCTGATTTCTCTGGGTGACACTCCTGTTTAGAATGAGTTAGTGATCAGATTCTGTGATTAGGAGAAAGAGAGTGGGAGAGAAGTGGTGGGAAGAGAAATAGAGGGAGAGAGAATTCTACAGGGGCTTGGAACCTCTGGACTCAGCCTACATCCAGATGGACAGGCAGACATATCAGGGACCACTCCCCCACCCCGATTGATCTTTGTCCTGCTTCTTGTCCTATGAAGTACAATTGAGTCAAAGGTGCTAATAGATCCCTGAGAAAGATAGATGGAGTAATCAGGGTAAATGAAATTAACATGCACAGGGTAATCAACACTCATTAAGCCAATTTAGTCAAGTGATGACCTCAGTCAGCTTTTATTTAATCATATACTTAAATGTCAAATCAATATGCAAATCTCACCCAGGCCTTTTCCAATTATAGCCCATTAAAAACTTTCAAGTAAATCAATGCAGCCAGGCAAGGCGGGCAAGGCAGGAAGAGACACGCTGGTCCCAAGACGACTGGACAGGGGGCCTTTTGTCTACAGCAGCACCTCTGCCCCTACTCCCAGGGCCCTTGCTGTCCACCCTGCCCTTATCACCGTTGACCATCACAGCTTACCCCTCCTGGGTCCCATCCCAGGCCCCCAAAACAGCTGTAAGGAAAGGAAAGGAAAGATGTTGAACTGGCTCTCCCCTAAGAGTCACAGGACAACCGCATTCACATCTCCATGCACTCAGCACTTTGTTCTTTGCAGGGAATATCTGTGCCCATCATCTTGTTGGAGCTTGGAGCCCCCAAAACCCTGATGGGGTAGACATTAATGTCCCCACTTACCAATGACCAAATGGAAGCTCCGAAAAAAACTAGGGGCTTCTCCCAAGACACTAGCCCACCAATAGAAAAGGGAGACTCTTGACAGCATCCTGAGGCCAAGCCTAGCCCCTAGGTTGGTGAGCCACCCCAAGAATCAGGCAAAGAAGGGAGAAGGGGAAGGGGGTGTGAAACAGGTCTCTCTCCCTCCCAGGACTCTCAGCAGTCTTCATGCCCCACCACCATCACCCTAGTGAATGTGGTGTGAGTGATTCCCATTTAAAAGGCCGTGTCATGGGGGTGGGGAGGGGAGAATGAATTAAGAGAGTGACATTGACATATATACACTGCTATGTGTAAAACAGACAGTTAGTGGGAGGCTGATATATAACAGGGAGCTCAGCTCAGTGCTCTGTGATGACCCAGCAGGATGGGATGGGGAGGGTAGGAGAGAGGCTCAAGAGCGAAGGGATATATGTATGTATGTGGCTGATTCACATTGTTGTACAGCAGAAACTAACACAACACTGTAAGGCAATTATCCTCCAACAAAAAAATAAATAAAACTAAAAATAATTTGTATTGAAAATAAGAGACTGTGTCAAATTTGGCTAAATTGTCCCAGGCCTGTGAAAAAGAAAGCCAAATCATGACTGTCTTTGCTTATTATCATCCCATCGGCCACTGACACTGGCAGGGCCGGTAACACCAGTGAACACAGACAGACAGACCATGTTCCCAAGGGAAAGAAGGAAGAAAGGACCAGTTCTCACTGGATTCTCACTGGGTATTGCACATGTCCTGTGCTGACTGATCTTCCTTCATCAGTTTTGTGTGCAAGGTATTGCCTCATTCCCTCTAGAGATAAAGAAGGGAGAAAGATCAGAGAGGGTGGTTCATGGTTCTGAGGTTGCACAGTGAATAAATGGTGGACTTGGGAACGAAAACCAGGACTTTCTGAGTCACAGGCAGAGTCCACGGGTCATCCACGCCCAGGGGAGCCTGGGGGCCTGTTCACATGGGCCCTTTCCCAGGGGGATGTATCACACATCGGCTGGCATAGTCCAGACCGCTAGGCTATAGGCCTGGCTTTATGTTGCTGATATGAAGGGTTCAGAGAAGCAGTAGGAACCCCTACCCCTGGCCCGGGAAGCCCACCTCCAGCTGGTGCAGCAGAAATGACAGCTGCTTCTCAGAAACCTGCTTCTCAGGGTCAGCCAAGAACTGGCAGGTAAGCTCTGGAAGAGTTTTGATAACCCCACAGCAGAGCCAGATTGAAGATGCGTTCCTGGGGAGATGCTTGGTAATTGACTCGCATATGGCACAGTGGAGTCGGGCAGCAACCCCGAAAGTGATTGGAAATGTCAGTGACCACTGGTATGAAGGAACCAATGCTGGTGCCTCCGATACTTCCAGGGCCAGTACCCAGAGCTCGGAGCCATTCCCAAGGGGATGGAGATGGAGGCCCCTGACTGAGTAGGGGGAGAGAGGAGAACACAGGAGCCCAGCTGGCAGAGCCAAAACTGGGGCCTCTGGCCAAGGCTGGAACCATGAGGTTTAGAAAGGGGCCAGCCCTGCACTCCTCATCCAAGACGGGGTTGGAATAGACAGTGCCTGTTTCTGGGGTTGGCACTGAAGTCCCATGTCTCAGAAACCCCTTGGTTCTGAGCAAACCTGGATGATTCGTCCTGCTGTAGATGAGCCAGCTTCTCTCCCTGGCTGTCTGCGGGGAGGGAGGATCACCCATCTCCCACCCACCACCCAGCAGAATCTGGGGTGGTTTAAGTGATTGCTGACAGTGTCAGAACCTGAAGGCCAAGGAAGAGGAGCAAGGGAATAAGAAGAGCAGAAGGGAGGACCCGATGAACCCTACTCAACGTCTGCAAGCATCGGGAACTGTGCTCTGAGCATCCACCTCTTCGGGCCCATTTAATCCTCGAAATAACCCTAGCAGGTAAGTGTTATTATTCCCACTGTATAAACGAAGAAGCTCAGATCAAAGACCTGACAAAATGTATAAATATAAATCAACGTGTTGTACACCTTAAACTTACCAGGTGTTATATGTCAAATCTATTTCAATATTTTTTAAGAAGGAACTATTTCTCTGGACAGAATATAACCGATAAATCATTGCCGGGAGAGTGAGAGACACAAAGGGCTCAGCTTTCCCAGGCCCTGTGGGTCCACGAGGGAGAAAGCAGAATTCAGTCTGAAAAACGCCCCTCCTCTAGGAAAAGAGGCGGGTTTTAAAGCATTTTCCTTGTAGAGAGATGCAAGCTCGCTTCTGAGTCTTCAAAGGAGAAGATGGTTCCAGGAGGGGCAGATGGGACTGTAAGGGTGAAACAGGACCTGGAGTGACCCTGGTAAAGAAGGGCGAGGAGGTCCGAAGGTGTCTAGGGAGACAGCCTCCGGGCAAGCCTTGGTTTAAAGGAGATTTTTGCAGAAGGGAGGGGAGCAGGGCTGAAAACCCCACAGACCCACAGCAACTGCCAAAGCACTGAATCGCCATGGCCGCCAAATGCTAAGGGGGCTGACACAGACCAGGAAAGAGCTTAAGATGCATTTTCAAACCCCAGAAAAATTCCAATCCAAGAGGATGAGAAAGCCAAAGAAATCCTGGAGAGCATAAGGGTGGAAAAGGACTTCCCTGGTCGTCCAGCAGTTAAGACTCTGCACTTCCATTGCAGGGGGCACAGGTTTGAATTCCTAGTCTGGGGACTAAGATCCCACGTGCCACACACAGCACAGCCAAAAAAATTCTAAAAAAGAAGAGAGGTGAGAAAACTCCATGCTGCACGTGGCATGGCCAAAAACAATTTTTTTTAAAGAAGAGAGATGAGAAAATGTTTGCTCCAAACGAGCAAAATGTCTTTGCTTTTGCCAAATGATAAGCAGGTATGCTTTTCCAATTTGACCTCCCTCTCAGCCAGGATCTAGGCTTGTGTGCACTTGGAAGGCAAGTCAGGTGCCCAGCACAGGTTTCCCCACAATGACACATGCCAGACTCGCCTCGCTTCCCACCCTGCCAGTGACCCGCCAACCTAGTCAAACTCCAGGGGCTTGAAGAAGGCTGTCAGCCTCCCTGTGGACAAGAATGTTAAAAGGAGCTGGCTGGCAGAGCTGCTCAGGAGGTTCGGACCAGCTCAGAGGGAAGGAGGAGCAGGACTGCCCATTTGGGTCTGGGGTTTGGGGGTGCAGCAGGGAATTCCAAGCAGAGGAAATGGCAGTACAAAGGCACTGTGGTGGGAAACCCAGAAAGGGCCAGAGAGCATTCCTACCTGGACAGTAACCAGGTAACTTCCTCACCACACTCTCACCTCTGCCTCTCTTGACCTAAGCAACCCCTACAACACTTGTTTATCTCATTCCTCAAATGAGCATTTATGGAGCACCTACTGTATCCCAGGCACTGTCCTAGGTGCTGGTTCCCAGCCATGCATGAGGCAGACAAGGGTCCCCACAATCATGACATCTTGAGCCCAACAGAGAGGACCACGCTGGGCAAGCATCTCCAGCTCCATCCTCCTCCAGGGAATGCTCACCCAGACACCGGGATGTAGATGCTCCGAGTTCACGAGTGACTCGTGAGTGAATATCTCCAGCCCAAACCTCTCCCCCTGAACACCAGATGCATGGTTTCCACTGTTTCCTTGATAGCGACATTTGCATTTCTACCAAGTATTTAAACTCAACGTCTCTAAGACAAAATCATTCCACACCTTCCCCTCCACAAAACCTGTTCTTGCTTCTCCAGTCTTCCCACTTACTCAGGCAAAAATCTGGAAATCATGCTGCATCCCCATCATGGTGTGTGTGTGTGCACACACGCATGCACACACACACAGACACACATAATCCAATCCATAGCCAAGTCCTTCTGGTCCTAATGTCACTAAAAGAAAATTCCTGAATGTGATGACTCCCCCCTACATACACAGCTACCACCCTGCTCCCTGTCATTGTCTCTCTCCTGAACCATTAAACTAAGCCTCACTAGTCTCCCACCTCCCACTACTCACCACCCTACAATCTACTCTTGCCCAGGGGAACATTTTTAAAAGATAAATCAGACCTTTTCTCTCCCCAGCTCAGAACCTGAACAACAAATCATGCTCCGGTTTGTCTTAAGAAAAAGCAATGTCCCAGTCCCATGGCCCCTCTCTGCTCCCTTCTACATCAGGCATCTTGAAAAGATGTCCCTTAATTCATCTATCCACTGCCTCGCCCCTCTTCTCACCTCAAGCCATTTTCATCTGCCTGTGAAACTACTCTCACCAAGGAGACTCAATACCCACCCTAGGCTCACACTATAGTCTTCTTGGTCCTCGTCATCCTCAGCATTCTGGCCCTGACCCTGCTGCCAGTACATTCCCTCCTCCCCCAAGCGATGCCCTCCTCCCCCGGGGTTCTGGACACCGGCAATGCTCTGGTTCTCCTCTTTCTGCTCTGACTTCTCTTTCATTGTCTCTGGGACTCTTCCTCCAGCTGGTGGGATGCCCAGAGTTCAAAACTTGACACTCCTTTATATTTGTTGTAAACAGCCTCATCCGCTTTCACTAACTCATCGCTAATTCACTATCACTAATTCTCCCAGGCTTCCAAGTGTAGCCCAGACTCCAGCCCCAGACTTGTAATCAAGCTTTGTCCTGGCCATAACCCTGCAAACCAACACATCAAAGCTAGTCACTACTTATCTCTTTATCCATACGCAGACCTTAGTCCAATCCAGTTTCTCAAGTCAGAAATTTTGGCATCATCCAAATCTCCTCTCTCTCTCGACCTCGTGTCTAATTTATAACTTAGTTTTGTGGTCCAATCTGCCTCTTCATAGCGCTTGGATCTGTCTCTTCCTCCTACTGCTCCTGCCTTGCGGAAGGCCCTCATCACTTTCAGTCTTACCTCCTCCACTACATCCTTCTCAGTCCCAATGCTGAAGAGGTTTTTCTAAAATGCAAGAGGTTTTTCTAATCTGGCCCGGTCTCGCTTTTCCTTTGAACGCTTCACTGGCATATCAACTAGCTAATGCTGCATAACAAATCACCCCAAAATCTGGTGGCTTAAAATAACTGTCATTTGTTATAACTCATGCATCTGTGGGCTGGCTGGGGTCACTCGACCTTGACTGGAGCCACTCGTGGTCTATGAGTAAGCTAGGTGCTCACTCAGTCTTGCTTCTCTGGGGCACATACCCTCCTGGGGCCAGCAGAAATGTGCAAGGTTCATAATTGACACATGGTCAATTTATTTTAATTCTACTGTCCAAAACAAGATACATGGCTGAACTTATGTCAAGAGGTGGGAAAACAAACTCTGTGCTTGGTGAATGGATACACAAAGTCACCCAGCAAGGGGCATAGGTACAGGGAGGGGTGAGGAACAGGTTGCATTAATATGCAACTCATCAAAGAGCTTCCCATTGCCCTCAGGGTCACATTCCCACTCCCTGACGTGCAGACCCTCCAAGAGCTGACCCAGCTACCTCACCAGCCACATCTCCTATTGCCCTGAACTTCTAACCACTTCCCACCTTCCACAGCTCTGCAAATGAGTCACTTCACACTCCAGATTTGTCTGTGCATGTGCTCTTTTTCATGCTGATTCTTTGAATCCCTACCCATTCTTCAAGATCAGGATCTAGCTCAGAAAGCAGTTCCTCCTAGGCTTACCTTCCCATCCCAAGGCTGGGTCACAGCCTCTGTTACACCCCTCCCCCTTCTATTCTATCCCTTGATTGCACTTATCCCTGTGCAAAGGTGTCCATTTCCACCCCTAGATATTGAATGCATTAGGGTAGTATATTACTTTGCTATTACCACTGTGGGATTCCCAGGTGATGCAGCGGTAAAGAATCTACCTACCAATGCAGGAGAAGCAAGAGACTCAGGTTCCAACCCTGGGTCAGGAAGATCCCCTGGAGTAGGAAATGGACCCCTACTCCAGTATTCTTGCCTGGAGAATCCCATGGACAGAGGATCCTGGCAGGCTACAGTCCATGGAGTCGCACAGAGTTGGACACGACTGAGCACGCCAGGCCGTGCATCACCCCTGTAACAAGTTGCCACAAACTGAGTGGTTTAAACAACATAAATTTATTCTCTTACTGTGCTGGAGGTCATACGTCCAAAATCAGTTTCACTGAGCCAAATCTGGTTTTTTCTGGAGCCTCTGAGGGGAGAATCTATTTCCTCACCTTATTCAGCCTCTATTGGCCAACTGGATTCCTTGGCTTATGGCCCCCTCCTCTGTCTTCAAAGAGCGAGAGCATCATTTCAATCTCTGCTCACATCATCTTCTCTTCTTGCCAAATTTCTGTCTGCCTCTATCTATTAGGACACTTGTGATTACACTTAGGGTTCACCTGGATAATCCAGGATAAACTCCCAGCTTAAGATCCTTAACTTAATCACATCTGCAAAGTTCATTTTGCCATATAAGATGACACTCACAAGTTCTGAGGACTGTTGTTCAGTTGCTAATTCATGTCTGACTCTTTGCTACTTCATGGACTGCAGAATGCCAGGCTTCCCTGTCCTTCACTATCTCCCAGAGTTTGCTCAAATTTATGTCCACTGAGTCAGTAATTCATCCAATCATTTCATCCTCTGTCATCCCCTTCTCCTCCTGCCCTCAATCTTTCCCAGCATCAGGGTCTATTCCAATGAATCAGCTCTTCTCATCAGGTGGCCGAAGTAGTGGAGCTTCAGCTTTAGCATCAGTCCTTCCAGTGAATATTCACGGTTGATTTCCTTCAGAATTGACTGGTTTGATCTCCTTGCTGTCCAAGGGACTCTCAAGAGTCTACCCCAGCGCCGCAATTCAAAAGCATCAATTCTTTGGCGCTCAGCTTTCTTTATGGTCCAGCTCTCACATCCATACATGACTACTGGAAAAACCATAGCTTTAACTAGATGGATGGGGGCTAATATTTAGCCTACCATAGACAGTTCTCATGATTCTTCTTCTTGCCTCCCTTCCACCTGGCTCAGGACCTGGCCCATGATGGGCCACTGGAGGAAGGAAAGAATGAATGAGTGAGAGAATGAATGCAGTACCAGAGGGGCCATGGAGGTGCCAGGGTTCCCAACAGGCTGGCAAAATCAGTGAAAACTCAAGCTCCTAAAATTCCCTATCCCCTGTGCTCACCGTAACAGAGAATATTCTCTATAATAAATAAGAGATCAAACCAGGCCCTCTGTGCAATGCAGGAGCCAGGCTGCCTGAGCTAAAAAGGAAGAAGATTCCTCCCCAGAACTGCAGAGCCAGAGCTGTGAGCTCACCCCACAGAAGCATTAACCCACTGTTCCTCGTCATAACTGCACAGACTAGGCTGTGTGCAGGTTCCATGGGAACCATTCACTCCCATTCCTGTGTATTTAACAGAAACTTGTGGATACTACTCTGTGCTGCTGCTGCTGCTGCTAAGTCACTTCAGTCGTGTCCAACTCTGTGCGACCCCATAGACAGCAGCCCACCAGGCTCCTCCATCCCTGGGATTCTCCAGGCCAGAACACTGGAGTGGGTTGCCATTTCCTTCTCCAATGCATGAAAGTGAAAAGTGAAAGTGAAGTCGCTCGGTCATGTCCAACTCTTAGCGACAGCATGGACTGCAGCCTTCCAGGCTCCTCCATCCATGGGATTTTCCAGGCAAGAGTACTGGAGTGGGGTGCCATTGCCTTCTCCGCTGCTCTGTCACCTAAAACATGATGCCTGCCCTTGAGGAGCTGCCAGTCCAAATTTTTTAGAGCACCTTTGAAATGACTGACCCTCCACCCTGCACAATTTCCAAACACTCTGGAGCTCATGAAATCTTGTTCCTTACACTTTCAGAGCCCCTCCTGGGAGAGAGGCTCTATTCATTCAACAAACATTGACACCAAGGATATGGCAAGCCCTATATCAGCCCTTCCATTCATTGTGGGGCTACCCTATGAGTTTCCCACTGGCCGCAGGTTGACATTCCCCTGCAGGACTTTTGGAGCCTTCCACCTGGCCCTGATAATTCCCACACAGTGCCAAAGACTGCAGAGAAGTTGGGAGGCTGCCTGGGATGGGAAGTGGGGAATGGCTATTGCAAAATCACTGGTGATTCAACCCAGAGAGGGTTTTGTTCAGGTAGGGGAGGGAGTCAAGCTGTAGCTTGGATACATGGATAATGTGGAAAACAGGACTATCAAAACAACCATAAAAATAGCCACTAATTATTTAATTAGCTCTTACTGTGCACCAGACTGCGCTGGGTACTCAATGCAGATTATCTCACTTGACCCTCCTAACATTCCTGTAAGGTAAATATTCTTAGCCCCACTTTACGGATGAGGAAACTGAGGCACGGAGAAATACAGGAACTTGGCCTAGGCATACAACTCCAAGTAGAGCCAGGATTGGAGTTCACTATGCTTAGTTTATTCCTTCCAAAAGTTGACCATGAAAGGGAAGGTAAGCCATGTGTGAAGAGGGAAGTGCCATGGTCAAGTGACCTCATGGTTAGGGGAAGTTGTTTTTAAGTAGAAAAACATAAACAGGTTTGTGCGTAAAATAACAGACTGGAACATGCAGTGACGGATGGGGACTCAACCAATGGAGGAGACAGAATCCAGGACCTGGATGAGGATGGTGCCAGGTCCAAGAGAGAAGGAGGAGAAGGTGGCCAGAGGCCAGTACGGTGTCAGAGGGCCTGGGGCAAGCGTCAGGTTGGAGGCAAATGGCTCCAATATTCACTGTCTCCAAACATCCCTCGTCATCTCTCTGCTAGATGGATCCTCACGATGAGCTAAGTATGAGTTTAAGTGACACAACAGAGGTTTGGGGAGGTGATACAATTTGCCCAAGGTCAAAAAGTTGGTGGAAGAGCTGGAACGCAAACCTACTTGTCCACAAATACAACTCTGACTGTGTGAGGCCATGTGTGGGGATTCAACCTCACAATGTGGGTAGATAAGGAGACTAGACCTCAAGCTCAGACACCCCGGAGGGACACAGAAATCAGGACTAGCCGGCATCAACAGCGAGGCTGCAGAGTCTCTGCAGTCAACTCCACCCCAAGCACCGCAGTGATGCTTGGAACATGCACTGCACTCAAATTTTCAATTCAAGACTGAAAGGTGGAACCAAGGCCCCCAGAGACTTCCTCCCACCCCTCGACACTTCTAGGAAGACAGAGCCCTACTGGAGAACATCTGAAGTCAGAAGATTAAGCAGGAGAAGGTGGGCAAGGAAAGCAGGAAGAGAGCCCAGAACGAGAGGCATGAGGACAGGCCAGCTTAGGATGAAAGAAACCGTCTGCCACCCATGCAGAGCTGAAAGCGCTGACGTGGGGAATCTTCCTGGAGGCGCTGCTTCTGGCCTGCGTGTTTCTCTGTGAGTCCTGTTTGCTCCTCTGGCTCTCTTCCCATCTTTGGAGCTCAGTTCAGTTCAGTTCAGTCGCTTAGTCATGTTAGAGACTGGACTGAAGGCCCAGCTCCCATGCAGCCGCCAAGCAGAGGGAGCCCAACCAAGGGGCTGAGGAGCGAAAGGAGGAAGAAGGTGGCACCGGACCTCCAGGCATTCAGTCATTCATTCATTTACTGAATCTTTCAATCAACAAATATGTATTGGGCGCCTACGAAGTGTCAGCACTGAGAGCAAAAAGATGAGCAAAGGGACAGACACATCCGTGATCTCAGGGAGTTTATGGTCAAGAAAGGAGAGAGACTTGAATCAGACAATCACAGGAATAGAGGTAAAGTGATTATAATCAGTGCAAGGTGCATAAGGCACGTGATCTCACGAGTGCGTGTAACAGGGACTGGCTTATCAAGGGCTCAGAGTGGCTTCCCTAAGGCAGTAGGCTGTGGCCTGCCACCAGAAACATGTGGAGGACTATCCAGGTGACAAGGGGCAGATCGCCCAGGCAGAGGGGACAGGGGCCACGTGGAGCACTACGGCAGGACAGTGGCTCCGGCATCGACAGAGGAAAGAGCATGCGCCAGCCGTAGTGAGTAAAGGATTCCAGCAACATGGTGTCACCTGGAGGGAGCCTGAGCAGCAGTAGCTAACACTCGAGCAACTATAACCAGTAATATATGCGGTGGCAATATAATAATAATAGGACCAATCATAGCTAAAAGCTGTACAGAATCTACATCATTCACAATAACCAAGATATGGAAACAGCCTAAAGATCTGTCAACAGATGGATTGATAGAGGCTGGACACACTCACATGCACACACACACACAATGGAATATTATTCAGCCACAAAGAGGGAAGTCCTGACATTTGTGACAACATGGATGAGTTTGGAGGGCATTATGCTAAGCAATACAAGCCAGAAAAAGACAAACTCTGTATGGTATCATTTACATGTATAATATCTAAAAAAGAAAAAAAACTAATTTATAGAAACAGAGAATAGAAGGCGGTTTCCAGGGGCTAGGAGGGAGGGAGAATGGGGAGATAAAGGTCAAAGCATATAAAATGCCAGTTACACGATGAGTAAGTTCTGAGAATCTACTGTACTACATGGTGACGATAATTAATAAAGTTTGAAAGTAACTGAGAGAAAAAAAAAATTAAACCTTGTGTAGAATGTACTCCATGACAGACACTGATCCAAGCCCTTTTCACATTAAGCCATTTAATTCTCACAGTAATTCTGGGAGGTAAATACCATCGATATATCCATTTTACATAAAACACCCAGAGATATTAAGCAACTTCCCCAGGGTCGCACAGCTAGTAAGCGGTGGTACCTAGATGTAAACCCAGGGACTCGAGCTGCAGCATCTGACTCCAGGGCCTGAACCACCACCCTGATTACTGAGCACCTACCCTATGCCATGCCCCGCACAGTGCTTTACACACACGTCCAGTTGGCCCCTCAAGGCAACGCTGTGGAGTGAGTACCATTAGTACCATCTTGTGGATGAGGAAACTGAGACTCAGAAACAGGTGGGGCTTCCCCTAAGTCACATGATTAGTACACGAACAGTGAGTTCAGAACCCAGGACTCCAGTCGTAGGGATGGGTAGAGGGAATAAGAGGGGGCCACTTGGGGATCTTTCAGCAGCAACAGACAGACTCATTCACTATTTTAGGGAAAAAGGGTATTTGTTGAAATTGCTCGTGTGCATGGGTATGAGGGGTATGATACAATACAAAATAAATATTTGCCTCTGTGTCCTGGTTCCTTGCACACAACTCTTCAAGCCATTGGCGTCTCCAGAGTATTAGGAGTGGCTTTTGTATGGTAATGAGGTGATTGGTGGCTGGGGGTCCCTAGAGAGTTGCAGGAGGGGGGCTGGCTGCTGAAAGACCTAGGCAGGATTGGGGGGGCTGGAATTTTCAGCCCCACCTCCACACAGACTCCTACCTTGGCCCCTCCAGGGAGGGGAGACTGGCTAGAGACCGAGTTGGCCACCAACGGCCTGTGATTTAATCAGCCACATCTACATAATGACATGGAGGTTACCAACTGGGTTTGGAGAGCTTCTGAGTTGCTGAATCAAGATGCTGGGAAGGTGACGAGACCAGAGAAGGTACTGAAGCTTCGAGCCCCTTCCCCATATCTTGCCCTGGGCATCTCTTCCGTTTGGCTGTTCCTGCATTGTGTCCTTTGTAAGAAATCAGTAAATGTAAATAAAGTGGTTTTCTGAGTTCTATGAGCTGTTCTAGCAAATTATCAGACCTGATGAGGGATTACAGGAACCCCTAATTTATAGCCAGTCAGTCAAAAGTACAGGAAGCCCGGAACTGGCAACTAGTATCTGAAGAAGGCCTGGCGCGCTGCAGTCCACGGGATCGCAGAGTCAGACACGACTGGGTGACTCAACAACAGCAACAGCAATCTGTAGGAGAGGGGACAAGTCTTGTGGGATGAGCCCTTGAACTTGTGGGGTCTGATGCTAATTCTGGGTATTTAGTGTCAGAATCGAATTGAATGGTTGGACACACAGCTGGTGCTGGAGAATCAGAGATTTGGTTTTGGTGTTGCAAGACCCCACATGCTGGGTATCAGTAGTGCTGCGAGTAAAAATGGTTTAATGGGTGGGTCATGGCCGCACCGCGGAACGGCCTCCCTTATAGCCAGGGGCGGCTCACATGGCCCTCGGCGCACTCAACAGGGGCTTAAATATCAGTATATCACAGGAAGCCAGTGCTTCCCCAGAAGGTGGTGAGGTTGGCCTGAAATTTGTCTAGTTTAATCTGGGTTAAACGGAAGCTGTTAGTATTGGACATCAGTGGGGAGAAGGTGGGGGTCAGGGGTCTGATCGGGAGGAGGTTGCATGGGGCAAGGTCAGTGCTCAGGGTTACAGGTGAGGATGAACAGAATAAATTCAGGGGGTGGAGGGAGACTCACGTTCATGATACAGAGAAAAAAACAAATACACAGAACTCTCATTAGCTGCTGGACGAAGAAGGCTGACCAGCCCTGACATTTTGACAGGAAAGAAGGTCAGCACACGGAAGGGTCGGTTTAACCGAGCGCCGCAAATGTCCACGGGGCCAGCTGTCAGCACGGCAGAACGTGGCCAGGGAGGAGCAGGACTGAGGCCAATCTACGCCTCTGAGTGTCAGTTCCGTGGACTTTCTCAGGGGCAAAATGTAAGCGAGGCGGACAGCCGACAGCTCAGAATGACAGGGTAGCGGGGTGCCTGTGTGTCAGAAGGGCAGCGTGGCAGAATAGCTGCATATTGTAGTGTCAGTTGTGGGAAAGGTTGCTTTGACGGGCTGTCTGTGAATGGGAATGTCAGCGTGGCCTGCGGCTGAGGCAAGCTAGCAATCTTGACCTCTATTCCCTGGGATCCAGGCCACGAAATACCAGGTGGTGGGAGCTTGGCACTCTCCTGGCAGGGCAGAGGCACTGCTCTCCCATCCACATCGGGAATTATAAAAGGGGAAGGAGGTGTATTAGTCTGCTAGAGCTGCTGTAACAAAGTACCACAGACTAACTTAAACAACAGAAAAATTTTTTAATTTTTATCTATTTATTTCATTGCTGTGCACGGGCTTCCTCTAGTTGCATCAAGCAGGGACTACTCTTTGCTGCAGGGCTTCTCATTGCTGTCGCTTCTCTTGCTGCAGAACACAAGGTCTAGGTGTGTGGGCTCAGGGGTTGCGGCTCCGAGGCTCTAAAATGCAGGTTCACAGTCGTGGCACACAGGCTTAATTGCTTTTTGGCATGTGGAATCTTTCCAGACCAGGAATCAAACCCATGTACCCTGCACTGACAGGTGGATTCCTAGCCACTGGACCACCAGGGAAGCCCAAGAGCAGAAATTCTTTATGTCACAGTTGTGGAAGCTAGAAGTCCAAGATTAAGGTGTCAGCTGGTTTGGTTTCTTCTAAGTCCTATTTCCTTGACTGATAGGTGACTGTTTCCTCCCTGTGTCTCCACGTGGTCTTCCTTCTGTGAATGTCCCTGTCCTAGTCTCTTCTTACAAGGACACCAGTCATATTGGATTAAGGACACCCACATGACCTCATTTTGCCTTAACCACCTCTTAACGACCCTGTCTCCAAATCTAATCACATTCTGCAGTACCGAGGACTTGAGACTTCAACATATGAATTGCAAGGTGGGAGAGACACAATCCAGCCCATTACAGGAGACAGTTAGGGAAATGAGACTAAGGAGCTACTCAGTGTCAGGACTGGGCAGAGAAAGAGACAGCCACCAGATGTCAAGGGCTCAATCAGGGAAGACTTCTTGGTGGAGGAAGAACAGTAGACAGAACTTGATGCAGACTCATGGAGACTCCAAGCAGCCCACGGGTATCTAGATCTGTGGAAAACTGGGGTAGAGACAAGGAAAATTCAGGAAGGAGAAATCTCCCAGAAAGCTCTGATCCAGAGGTTACCTTCTAGAGGAAACCCCGGAAGACTGAATTCAAGTCTCCCCAAAGTAGGGCCAGGTTTAATAGCTAATAGGCACTTTGTTCCCATTTTTTGAGAGACTTTGGAGTTTCAAGAGTATGCCATTTGAGGTGTGACCAGTCTGGGCTCCAATCAGGACTCTGTCATGATGTGCGTCACCTCGGATACTCACGTGACTTCCCTGAGCCTCCACTTCCTCATCCGTTCAGTGGGAACGATCCTAATGCCAACATCCCAGGCTTATTGTGAGACAGTTAAAATGCAATGTGGAAGCACCTAGAACTTGGCCAGTAACAGGGCTCCACAAACAGCAGTGATGGAACGTCCCTTAGCCACTTCCCTTAGTCCTGTGGCTAAGACTCTGCACTCCCAATACAGGGGGCCTGGGTTCAATCCCTGGTCAGGGAACTAGATCACGCATGCTGTGACTAAGACCTAGCACAGTCAAATAAATAAATATTTTTTAAAAATAATAATAATAAGCAGCAGTGAGATGACGAATCTGCAGGTCTTTGATTTTATAACGCCCTCCTCAGACTCAAGCCCCTGATGGAAGGGGCTCCCCTCACCATGTGCCCTTGAATCCGGGGAAACTGCCAGTTCCTACCCGGTCGGTCCTCCCCTCCCCACACAAGTCATGCCTTCCTCTCCTTCAGGTTTTGGCTCATGTATCTCCTCCCTGGACCAAGCTAATTAAAATCACAGCCCTTCCCACTCTCTGCCCTTTGTCCCAGCTTCATTTTTCTCATGGAACTCATCACACCTAACACACTCTCTATTTGACTCATTAACATTTGTGGTCCATCTCCCCAGTCTTGAGAATGATGGTTCCAGGAGTGCAAGAATTCTTATGTGGTATTCACCAACTCCTAGAAAGACACCTACATCAAAGGAAATGCTTAATATATGCTTGTCGCCTGAGTGAGTCAAGGCCAGGTGCCAATGCCATGGAGCAGGGGCTGCAGGTCCAGCCAGCTCTGCGAAGGGACCGAGTCCTTAGGTTTGTGGGAACTAGGTGAGGTGGGGTGGCACTTCCACCCTGTCTTTTCCTGGGGGTTAAGGATGACCTAGAGGTTGTGACCCCCAACCCTGCCCAGATCTCCTGGGATCAAGCCAGCCAGCTTTGCAGAGAGGATGGGAGAAGTGGTCGCTCAGGTATAAAGCTTCCAGCTGGAGCAGCTGTATCTGAAAAGTAAATCGCTCTCTCTGCAGTTTGCCCATTTCTGGCTCAGGAAACTGAAACACCTCATTTCACGGCCTCTGATTACCAGGGGGAAGCCCAGGGGTGGGGGTGGGGTGGGGGGAGGCTGCAGTGGTCTCTGCCCAAGACACACACACACACACACACACACCTTCCCCCGACTCCTGAGCTAGGTAGAGTACCACCCTCTGCACACAGAGCTAGTGACCACTAGGCCTGCTGTCCATGGTGCTGAGCATCTTTCTCAGGCCCATCCATCAGATGTATACTCCTCTGGGCACACGTCCTTCCTGCAGCCAGGGCTCAGGAGTAGACATAACCCCGGGTGTGCTCCAAGCAGTGCAGGTTCAGGGGCACACTTGAAAACACCTGTGCAGATATACATGTATATGCACACATTTAGGTTTGCACATACGTATGTAGAGTCACACCAAGGCCCACATGCTACACTGGTCCTCAGCAATATCAAAGGGCAGACTTCTGCAGAGGAGGGCTGGCCCTCACAACAGAAGGATGCTTGGAGCAGCTCCAGGCCCTGGGATCCCAGGGAGGGCTGGGACTCTGAGAGTCCCTTAGTAGAGCTGGCTAGACACAGTCTCAGTGTTCCCAGACAGGCCCTTCCAAGGATGACCCAGGACTCCCCTGTCTTCGGGCATGGCTACTGTGCTTGTGGGGCTGAGGAGAGAAGCCAGTACTCAGGTGAACCCAGAGAAAGCTAAATCTGAGCCTAGGGCCCCTAGGATACTTTCCTCGTACGTTCAGACTCTAGAGCCTGGAGAGGGATGGGCTAGGGCTGGGGCTGGGACTAGGATGGAGCTGGGCAGGGGCTGAGGTTGGGGCTGGAGAAGGAGCTGGCCTGAATTGACACTGGCACAGGGACTGAGGTTGACATTGGGGCTGAATCAGGTAGGTGGCTGCCCCGGGGAGCAGACATAAGCTCCTGAGGTCTTCAGCTCCAACAGAGCTGGAAAGTCAAGAGACAAGGCCTTGGTTGCAATTGGTCCAGGTCTACATTAAGCAGCGGCTGATGGATGACTTGCTTTTTTGGTTAATGAGGTGAAATAGGAGTGAGGCGGTGGCAACCTGAGCCTGGGGTCTGCCCTAAAACACTGACAGCAAGAGTGCCAACCCTCCAACCAGCTTCTTGCCTATCCTGGAAGAGTGGTCTTCCCTGAAGCAGGGGAGGGACAGGATGGTTCCTAGAGTGTCCGTGACTGAGATGTCAGCCTAAGGTCCTCAGACCCCCTCCACCTATGCCTATGATAAGGGCCTCCATTTCTCCCCTCCCTTACCCACCTCCTGCCCAAGACTCAGCCCTCTCACCAGAAGGGCTCTGTGTAAGCTAGAATCCACAGTCCCAGCATGGGCCAGGGGAGGCGGGGAGGAACTAGATAGAACTGGAGTCAGAAAGAACTGATCTAAACCCGACTGCCATCAAGTTGTGAAAAATCTCTTTAAAACATGAACAAACCAGCTATGTGGCCTCTGGCAAGTCACCTAGCCCACTGAACCTGTTTCCTCATCTGTAAAATAGGAACACTACCCTTTTCTTCACAGACCCTGAGGCTGAGGTGGAATAACCACATTCAGCTCAGGGACTCTGGGTCCTGCCCTCCCACTCGGTCCTCCAGGGGTGGCCTTGAGTCTCAGAAGCAGGCAGACAGAGCTAGAGCATGGATCAGGGCAGAAGAGAGGGGAACCCAGCTGCTCTTCATATCCTCTCTCCAAAGCACCCAAGGTCTACTCAGAAAGGAGGCAGGACCAAGTTTAGCAGAAACTGCCCAGAGTCTTGCCTGGGGATAACAGTTAGTGTCCATACCATACCAAGTGGCATTTTCTGAGCACCTTCTGAGCCTAGTTTGGCATGTATGTAAGCACCAATGCAAAAGTCTGCCCTGTATGCAAGAGCATCCCCCAAAGAGAGGCGAGACACCGACTTAAACCACTACCATACAAGAGAAGCCAAGAGATGTGCGCCACAGCATTGCCAGGTAAAATACAGGAGGCCCAGTTAAATTCAAATTTCAGATAAATAACCAATAACATTTACTACAAGTCTGTCCCATACAATATTTGGGACACATTTATACCCATTAGTCATAGTTTATCTGAAATTCACAATAAATTGGGCATCCTATACTTTTATTTGCTAAATCTGACCACCCTAGTCATAGGTGAGGCAGCTGTGAAATGTGCACTTGGGTCAGACAATCTCAAGTTCAAATTCCAGTTCTCCCAACTGTGGACTGGGTGAGCAGGGGATAATAGTTTAACCTCTCTGGGCCACGTGGCCTCATCAATGAAATAAATTCTATTTCTTGACCTGGGTGGTATTTACATGCTGGATGCTTTATAATTACTTGTTGTACTGTACATTCATACTTAACATACTTTTCTGTGTGTCTGTTGTACTGCTCAGCAACAATAACCAAATATTAAATTTTTAATATATACTTTCAGTTCAGTTCAGTTCAATCGCTCAGTTGTGTCTGACTCTTTGCAAACCCATGAACCGCAGCATGCCAGGCCTCCCTGTCCATCACCAACTCCCGGAGTCCACCCAAACCCATCTCCATCGAGTTGGTGATGCCATCCAACCATCTCATCCTCTGTCGTCCCCTTTTCCTCCTGCCCTCAATCTTTCTCAGCATCAGGGTCTTATCAAATGAGTCAGCTCTTCGCATCAGGTAGCCAAAGTATTGGAATTTCAGCTTCAGCATCAGTCCTTCCAATGAATACCCAGCACAGATATCCTTTAGGATGGACTGGTTGCATCTCCTTGCAGTCCAAGGGACTCTCAAGAGTCTTCTCCAACACCACAGTTCAAAAGCATCAATTCTTCGGCGCTCAGCTTTCTTTATAGTCCAACTCTCACATCCATACATGACCACAGGAAAAACCATAGCCTTGACTAGATGGACCTTTGTTGGCAAAGTAATGTCTCTGCTTTTTAATATGCTCTCTAGGTTGGTCATAACTTTCCTTCCAAGGAGTAAGCGTCTTTTAATTTCATGGCTGCAATCACCATCTGCAGTGATTTTGGAGCCCAGAAAAATAAAGTCAGCCACTGTTTCCACTGTTTCCCCATCTATTTCCCATGAAGTAATGGGACCAGATGCCATGATCTTAGTGTTCTGAATGTTGAGCTTTAAGCCAACTTTTTCACTCTCCTCTTTCACTTTCATCAAGAGGCTCTTTAGTTCTTCTTCACTTTCTGCCTTATTAAATGAGATAAAGTATGTGGATGGCCCCTGGCATAGGGCCTGGTAAGTGGTCAGTTTTTTGTTTTTTGTTTTTTTTACAGAAATACAAATGTTACTAGAAGCTCCATAGGTTGTGACAGCACAGAGTAGACAGAGTCCTTCCCGCTGGAAAAATCCCTGCAGACTTCACGGAGGAGGTGATATCTGGACTCTGAAAGAGGAGCTAGATTTCATGAGGGGAGGCAGAAGCAGGTAATGTCAACACATGACAATACTGCACTGTATGAAAAGTTCAGTGATGGGAGTTTAGAAAGCTCATGCCGGCAGCTGTGAAGGGAAAGACACAGACTGGGGCAAGCTGAGCCAGGAGTCAAGAAAACTGCTGGGAAGCCAGATGTAGAGGTGACATATGACATCAACCTGGACTAGGGTGGGGCAGAAAGCCAGAGAGATGGGAACAGAGCTATGGGGGTAAAATCAGTGATATGAGGGGTTCTGAGGCAGAGAATGGCTGATGCGCCTCCCAGGGTACCAGTGCCCTAAGAAGAAATGCAAAAGAACGAAGGGATCGACTGTGCAATGGAATCCTGCCCACATTCCCCCAGCTTACTGCCAACATCTACGAGTCTCTTCCTGGATAAGGGAGTATGCTCAGACCGTACACAGGGCCGGCTGGAAGTGTCCGAAGTTGCTGACAGCCAATGACTGATGGCAGTTGGTGGATAAACCACCCCTTTTCTTCATCCTTGTTTGGGATAACTTGGAGACATGTTCTATGCTGTCTGCAGCAGAATTACACTCCAGTTGTAACAGCAGCCTGTTCACATCACATTCTGCATTGGCTCCTTTCCCTTCCCTGTCTCACTTCCCTTCCCTCTACCATTATTTTCCAGGTCACGTCCCCAATAAGCTAGGTGTGCTTGAATCCTTGCTTCAGGGTCAACTTCTAGAAAACCAAACTAAGATCTGAAACTTGATTAGGTAGTGACCTCCCCATCATAGGAACTATGCAAGATCACAAAGTACAGCACACTCTAGCACTGAGTGAAAACCAGCTTTTATTCCTGCAAGTTCACCAGACATTTGCCCGAGCACCTAGTCAGGGCATGCTTGGCTCTGCAGAGAACATGGTCCCTGCACCTTTGCCCAGGGCTCATGGCTGGGACAGGGTCAGGATGCTGGATTCCAGGCATTCCCTGGGTCAGGCAAGACAGAGTCCAGCAAGAGAAATGTTGGGTGCATCTGTCCAGTCTCTGTTCCCTTTGGCCCACCGGCCCTAGGGTCCCCATTTCTGAGTCCTGTTCCCCACTACTAAGTGTCGGGTTTCATTAGAGTGAGTGTGAGGAGGCAAATGTGATCTCGAGAGCTTCTGCTCAGTTCCACTTCTGGGAAGGTCACTCACAAAGTGGGTTGTGAGCGTCTCAAAGCAGTTTCTGAGTCAGGAGATGTTGGGAACATCATGGCCCAGGGGGCTGGGGCAGCACTGGTCAGATCACTGACCGTGACCAGCTCAGATGCTCCCAGCCTCCTCCAGGCTCTGCAGGAGGCCCGTGGTGCTCTGTCCCACACTCAGCAGAGAGGGGCCAGGCCCCATCACCTGAGAGACCGAGGGTTGCCTCCTGGCACTGCTGCTGACACCAATGAGTCTCCTCCGCTCCAGGCTCGGGTTCTTCATGGAGACAGGCCTGGCTCTGCTGAGCTGGGAAGACTGGTGAGAAGGACCAATGTAAGAAAATTAAATCCCCTGGTGTATACTGAGAACCCACCACAGGCCAAAGTGTCTCTGGAGACTTGAACCCAGACATTAATAAGAGACCCCGGTCCCTTTGGCATCCCCCTTTGGTGAGAAATCAAGCCCCGAATGAACACAACACACAGGCCTTTTCTCTAACAGAGGTCTGAATGAGGTCCTCTGGGAACACAGAGCAGTGGGTGATCTCTTCGGTCCGACAGGCCAGGAGGGGGTTAGGGAAAGCTGAGTGAGTAGGAAGCTGGCATGACTTGTATATCCCACAAATGTTTTTTGCTTGTCTGTTGCATTCAAACACCACATTGGGCACATAGAAATAAAACAGAAAACCCAGCAAAACATCCCTGCCTTCATGGAGCTTGTGGTCTGGTGGATAGAAAGTTAAAAATAAAATTATAAAACAAAATACACAAAATGTGTCGGTGATGCATGCTATGGAGAAAAATAAAGTGGAGAGAAGGAAGCAGGAAGTGCTAGAGGAAGAGAACGTTGGCAGTTAAAGAAGAAGGTCATGAAAGGTACCCCTGAGAAGGTACAGAGAACTGGGATGGGGAGGGGTGCAGAGCAAGAGAAGAGCAAGTGCAAAGGCCCGGAGGCAGGAGCCTGCTTGGCGTGGTCAAGAAAAGGCCAGGAAGCCAGTGCAGCTAAAGCAGAGCAAGCATGGGAGGCGCAGCAGGGAGTGAAGTCAGGGAGGCCGTGGGGGCCAGAGTGTGTAAGAGCCTCAAGGCCATAGTGAGGGCAGCAGTTTTCTCTCTAAGTGAGATGGGAAGCCAGCAAAGGGGTTTTCATCAAAGGAACAGTGTGCTCGGATATGCGGATGATAGACGGGAATAGGGAGAGGAAGGACAGAGTCAGGGTGCCCCGTGATGAGCCCCCTGGGATGAGGCTGGTGGGAATGGTCAGATTCTTGCTATACGGAAATTAGAGGCAACAGATTTGGTGACAGATCAGATTTGGGGATGCTGGGTATGAGAGAGAGAAAAAAAGATAAGGTTTAGGGTTGCACAGCCTGAAGGGCAGGGTACCACTCCCTGTGATAGGGAAAGCCACAGGAGCAGCTTGCCAGAGCAGGTCAGGATTTCCAAGGATGGAAGAATGGCAAGGGCTTTGGGCCTCCATGGTGAGAAAGGAAGTAAAGAATCTTCCTGCAATGCAGGAAACCAGGGTTCGATCCCTGGGTCAGGAAAATTCCCTGAAGAAGGGAATGGCTACCCACTCCAGTAGTCTTGCCTAGAGAATTCCACGGACGGGCTACAGTCCTTGGGATTGCAAAGAGTCAGACATGACTGAGTGACTAACACTGTCACACTTTGCAGGCTGACAGAACAGCACAGAAAACAGTGAACACACCCAGTATGGCCTGGGGCCCCCGTGTGCTCCTGAGGGCTGCAACAGCCTGGAATACGTGGTGCAGCCAGGGTGGGGTGGCTGGAGGCAGAGCAGGAAAGGTCAACTGAGGCCGCCTTGGCATTTGGGACTGATCCCGGGAGAGCCCACCAAGACTCCGAGAAATAGAGTGAAGAGGGTCCAATCACCGCTTAGAACAATCACTCCAGCCACTCGGTGGACCCCTCATTGCAGAGGGAGAGGCTTGAGACAGGGATTTCACAGGGCAGCCAGCCGTGGCTTGGCTGAGTGGCAGAAGAGGGTGAGCCTGTTTGGGCAGCAGTCGTGGCGGGGAGAGGAGACCTCTCTGGCAGAGACCCCTGGTGGGGAGCCTGGTGGCCAACTGGCGAGTAATGGAAAAAAGGTGTCAATGACAACAACCAGATTCCTAATCGTGGCGCTGAGTGGTCTGAGACCATATAAAGGAAAGGAGGGATGGGCAGGCATCTGGGGGTCACAGGCCATAGGTGTGACGAGGGCCAGGGACGGGCCCCAGGCTGAGCGATGCCAGCGCCCAGCTCAAGCCCAGGTACAAGAGGCCTTTCCACTCTGTCCACCAGGGCAGGATGCAGCACCGGCCTCAGTCAAATGGACCCTCAGCCCCAGAGGGCCCCAGGCCTGCGGGAGATGCCAGACTGGGCACCCAAGTTGGGGCAGCGGCTCCATTTCCAAGGTCAAGGCCCGGGCCCGGCAGGACCCCGCTCCCCTCGCTCCCATTTCAGCTGATATAAAACTAAGCGGCACTGGGCCTGCATGCTCTTCACATCAGCACAACAAGATGCTTAGTCAATAAAATAGTTGAGCCAAGTGAACTCAGCATGCGACTCCAAGAGGAGTTTTTTTCCAGGGGAAATGTTATCATTTTCCATTCCTGTTTAATGAATCATGGGAATTATAGCAACATTACAAATGGCTTTCTGTGCAGGCTATTACTTTGTTTCTGCAGGGTTCTAATGGCAGGCCCGCTTCACTGAAAGCTCAGCCTGCCCCCGGCTAAGAAGAATAATGGTATTATTATAAGCACTCCCCTTACAAGGCTCCGGCCCAGGAGGGGTGGTCACCCAGGACCTTATGAATTGGGTCTAAAGTGGGAAGCCCCGAGTGATTGATTTGGGAATTTCCCAGGGAGTCTGCACAGGGCGCTGTCTGCTGAGACCGGGCACGGCTAAGCCGTGTCTCCCAGGGCTCAGGTCAAAAAATCGGTGAGGGGGTTGGAGAGGGGGAGGATGGGTGAGCGCTTTTCCTGAACTGAGTGTGGAATGAAGGGCATGGAGGTGAACAGGCCAAATTCAGTCCTCAAAGGATGTGGGGTGCTCAGAGATGGGGACCACAAGAGCCCACTAGCCTGGTCCCTGTCCATGGAAGCTTCCAGACAAGGCAGGGACAGAGGAGAGAAGAAGGTGGGGTGGAGGCAGGCAGGCGTCCAGTCCTCACCTGTGACAGCCAGCTGAGTCAGGCGCAGTGCACAGAGAAAGCTGTAGGTGCAGCTGGCCCTTCCCCAGCCCCCGGCCCCCTCGCACTCCCAAGCGAGCATGGGCCATAGCCGGTGGCCTCCTTGAGAATACCCAATCTGCCCAGAGCAAAGGCTTGCTGCCTAGCTGTAAGAATAAGCTCCACAGTCTTGCTTCTTTTAAGCCCATCTCCTGCTATCTACAATGTCATTCCGTGCGTGTCTTAAAGGGCGATTTGACCACTGTAGTAGGATCCATTTGGGGTGGCCTCCTGGCTCACGAAAACCTGCCTGGCCACAGTTGATTGGCTTAGGATGGATCCCCAACCCAAACTGAGCCATCAGATTCTGCCCCCCACAATGTAAGGGGCAAGAGAAGTTTCACTTGATCACTGCTGTCCCTGCAGCACCTTCCTGAATCCTGCCTGTTGCACAGGAGGGGCTTAATAAATATTTATGGAACAAATGAACCAATCAACAAAAGAATGAATGAGCCTCTGTGAGGAATTTGGAATTCTTAACTGGGAAATAGAGGCTGGGACCTGTGGAACTGAGTCACATTAGTTCCAGAAGCTAGATACTGAGCACATAAGCTGCTCCCTGGAGAGAAGAGCCATCTCTCCTGACTTCCGGGATCCTTGGGGCTCCTTTGGTCCTGACCTCTCAAAGCTGCCGGTTCTCCTCTGTCACCTCTTAAACTTTGAGGTGGCCCAACACCCGACTGTAAATTCTCTCTCTTTTTAAAAAATATTTATGCATGCATGTGCTTCTTTGGCGGCCTTGGGTCTTCGTTGTGTCAAGCAGGACCTTTCATCGTGATGCATGGCCTCGCTAGTTGCGGCTGGCAGGCTCTGGAGGGTGAGGACTCGGTAGTGCTAGCACACGGGCTTAGCTGTCTCGCCGGATGTGGGATCCTAGTTCCCCGACCGGGGATCGAACCCGTGTCCCCTGCATTGCAAGGTGGATCTGAATCACTGGACCACCAGGGAAGTCCCTAAATTCCCTCCCTTGAGTCAGTCTATTTCTGTTGCTTGCAACCAAAAAGCCTTGACCAACCTGATGGGAAATCTTGCTCCCTGACACGTCCTGTTCCCCCACCTGGCTGCTTCTCTCAGAGTCATACCTATCCTAGCTGTGCCTGGGGTGGAACCCAGCTGTGCCCATGGTCACCATCACCAGCTCTTGATGGGCTCTGGCTCTGGGGCTGCAGGGACCCAGAGGCAGGGAGGGTCCACGGGGATGTGGGAGGTACTGATCTCTCCCTGCAGGGCCCTCACCGTGGACCCCAGCCTCAGATGTGGGCTCTCAGGGGGCAGGGGAGCCTCACTCAGGTCAGAGACTCCCGCTGTGTATGCCCAGGGCCCAGCGGAGCAGTGCCTGACTCCTCGACCACCTCCCACCTTGCACACACGGAGGGGAGGGACGTGATGGAATCAGTCCTGAGAAAATCTGAGTTACGAGCTGGAGCAGGAGGAAAGGCCGCCCCAGCCCCCAGAGGCTGCTGCTCTTCGCCTGGCTGGATCGAGTCTTTTCTTTCCTTTCTTCCGCCCTCGCCCTGGGCGCCGGGATACTAATTATAATGACCCGGTGAGTTACAAGACGGTGAAATTGCTTCCACCTGAGGTTGTCACGGGCTGGGGAGAAATACCAGGAATGGAAATTAAACTGTGCCAGCAGGCCTGAAGGGGTGGGAGCAGAGGGCGGGAGGAGGGGGCGGAGGTGGGAGAAGCCCCCGCAGCTTATAAAGTAGTGCTTACGAAGTGTTGGGAAGATGCGTCCTTGGCAGACACAGACTGGAGCCTGGCGGTCGGCTACTGGTCGCGGGACACAAGGTGCTGCAGCGGAGGGCAACCAGGGTGGGCAGAAGTACCACGGCCGCCTGGACCCCCACGGACAGAACAGCAGAGAGCTGCGGCGGAGGCTGGGGCGGGGGGAGACCCAGCTGCCCAAACAGACAACAGACACATACACTCCGACATGTGATCCTCCTCTCTGGCGGGCTCTGGGAGAGATGGAGGAGAGGCAAGGGGTAACCAGAGCCCAGCCTGACCTCGCAGCCACCCTGTCACAGAACCTCGCCTGAAGAAATTCTCCCCTCTCAATCCAGCCCATCTCTCCCTGGGTCCTGTCTGCCCACCAGCTCCGCTGTGACCTCTCCAGGTGGAATTCTTACAGGCTCGACCAGCAAGAAGATCCAGGATGGAGGGAGGGAGAGTCCCACCCCAAGGACGTGGGAGTCTGCATCTCTGAGGCTTATGGTCGGCTCCACGGAAACTGCCCTGCTGGGATCAATCATCTGAGTCACTGAGGCCTTCTTTTCAGGTGCCAGCTGCAGGCTGAGGTTGGCCCCTCAGGTTCCACCAAACCTTTAAGGGATGGATCACTCCAGCACTGTTTAAACTGTTCCAGGATATAGAAAAAGAAGGAAAGTGTCTAGATTACTTTTATGAAGTGAGCATAGCACTGATAGAAATACCAATACCCAAATGGAGAAACACAGAAAAATGACAGGTCAATTTCACATTAATCTCTCTGTAAAAATTCTAAATAAAAGAGTGGCACACAGAATCCAGCAACACAGGAAAAGAACAGTATATTGTGATCAAGTGGGGTTTAAGAAACACTAGGTCGTTAGTGTCAAGACATCTATTAACGTAATTTACCACATTAGAGAATCTAAGCATAAATTATCTGCAAAAATCAGAAATCATTCTTAATTTTAAAAATTCTTAATGAAATAAGAACAGCTTCTTTTCTTTTTTATTTTATTGAAGTATAGTTAACTTAGAATATTGTGTTCATTTCTGCTATACAGCAAAGTGATTCAGTTATACATACATATATTCATTTTCATATTCTTTTCCACTATGGTTTATTACAGGATATTGATATGGTCCCCTATGCTATACAGTAGGGCCTTGTTGTTTATCCACTATGTATATGATTGTTTGCATATGCTAATCCCAATCCATCCCTCCCCCATTCCCTCACCCCCTTGGCAACCACAAGTCAAACAGCTTCTTCTCAACATGATAAATTATTTCCATCTTAATCCCAAATGAGGAAATTCTAAAAGCATTCTCATTAAAGTCAGGAACAAGACTGGGACATCCAGTATCTTCACTATGACTGACTTTGTTCTGGAAACATCATCTAAAATGATTAAGAGAAATCACTTAACTATATGAAAATTGAAAAGGGTAGGTAAAATTATCATTATTTGCAGAAGACAAGCATTTATAACTGGTACAGCCAACAGAATCAACTGAAAAACTATTACCAACAATAAATTCAATAATGTGGCTAGCTACAAAATTAATGTGCAAATATCAATGGCCTTCATGTTTAAAAATGAAAGCCAGTTAAGACATATAATGAAAGAGCATAGGGTATTTACAATTACAACAAGAAAAATAAAATGTCTAGGAGTATGAAGCAAACATTTATAAAGAAAACCCGAAAATGCCACCAAGGTATCCAAAAGATGACTTGAACAAAGAGAAAGGCGTATCATTCTTGGACAGGAAGAACAGACGTCATAAAGCCATACTGGCTTTCCCTTAGTTAACTTATAACATTTACGTGTTTCAGCGAAAGTACCAAGGGGAATTTTTAATGAAACAAAGTGACGTTGAGGTTCATATGGGAAAATGAACATGCAAAATAGCCAGGAAAATTCTGAAAAGAAGAGTAATGAGGGGAGGCTAGTCCTATCAATTATGTAAGTACAGCCTAGAACAGCAGTCATTTGAATAATATGGTAGTGACTTATGAGCAGACAACCATGTCAACAGAACAGAAAGCACAAAAACAAATCCAAGAGCATGGGAGCATTTAGTCTATGAGAAAGGTAGCCTTGAAGGCACTGAGGGGAAGATGAACTACTCAGTAATGTTACTGGGACAACTGTGAAGCCACTGAGAAAATATTAAATTAGTTCCATACCACACACCTATACTAAAATCAACTCTGGATGGATCATAGATTGAAATATTTTTGAATGAAATAAGTAGCCTAGATGAAATAATAAGGGAATTTTTTCTTTTAATGATGTTAATTCTGGTGCTGGAGAAGACTCTTGAGAGTCCCTTGGACAGCAAGAAGATCAAACCCAGTCAATCCTAAAGAAAATCAAATCCAATGAATATTCATTGGAAAGGACTGATGTTGAAGCTGAAACTCCAATACTTTGGCCACCTGATGCGAAGAAACAACTCATTGGAAAAGACCCTGATGCTGGGAGGGATTGAGGGCAGGAGGAGAAGGAGGCAGTGGAGATGGCTGGATGGCATCACTGACTCAGTGGACAGAGTTTGAGCAAATGCTGGGAGACAGTGAAGGACAGGGAAGCCTGGTGTACTGCCGTCCATGGAGTCACAAAGAGCTGGACATGACAGCAACTGAACGACAACAATGCGGGAAAGGCCTTTGACAAGACACCCAGAAGCCAAAGCAAATCCCTGGTAAATCTGGCTATACATTAATAAAAATAGAATACTCCTTGCTGGCAGAAAGCACCATTAGTGAAATCAAGACAAGCATCAAACGAGGAGAAATACCTGGTGCTTATCACAAACAAAGTGTTAATGTCCCACTTGTATAAAAAAGCTCTTATGAATCAATAAGAACAAGACCTATATCATGGTAGAAAAATCACACACACACAAAAAAAAACCTACCTGATATGCTTAAATGTGGAATCTAAAAAAAAAAGATACAAATGAACTTATTTACAAAATAGAAATAGACCCATGGGCATAGAAAACAAACTTATGGTTACCAAAGTTGAAAGGGGCAAGGTGAGCAATAAATTAAGAGTTTGGGATTACCATATACACAGTACTGTCTAGAAAATAGATAACCAACAAGGACCTACTATATAGCACAGGGAACTATATTCAATGTTTTGTAATAACATATAAGGGGAAAGAATCTGAAAAAGAATGTATGTATATTTATAAAACTCAATCACTGTTTTGTACACCTGAAATTAATACAACATTGTAAATCAACTATATTTAAACTAAAAAAAATGTTTGGACTTCCCTGGTGGTCCAGTGGTTAAGAGTCCAGCTGCCAATGCAGGGGGGCACAGGTTCAAACCTTGATCTGGGAAGATTCCATATGCCCTGGGGCACCTAAGCCCATGCACCTCAACTGCAGACACCCGCATAGTCTAGAGCCCAGGCTCTGCAACAAGAGAAGCCACCAGAGTGAGAAGTCTGCACGCCACACGGAAGGCAGCCACCACTCGTCGCAACTAGAGAAAGCCTGCGCGCAGCGGTGAAGAAGACCCAGCAGAGTCAAAATAAACAAATAAGTTTTTAATACCTGACACACTTTTTACCAATCATATGGGTGAAGATCAAAAGGCTTGCTAACACACTGTGTCAGTGAGATTGAGAGAAAATTAGCGTCTCATACATTGCTTCTGGTACAATCTCTGTGGGGGAGCAGACAATTTGGCAACATCTATCAAAATTACAAATGTATATGCCCTTTGGCACAGCAATTACACTTCTGGGAATGTTACAAAAAGATATATATGGACATGTGTGAATTGGAGAATGTACAAAATTATTCCCCATATCATTGCTTGAAAGAGCGAAAATGAATAAGTAAAAGGGGGAGGGGAACTAACAGTCCATCAACAGCTGATTGCTTAAATAAATTATGCTCTATGCTTACAATGAGATATTAGGTGGACATTGATGACAACAGGTGACAAGCAATTCCACTCCTAAGTACACACTCCGGAGAATTGAAGACCTCTGTTCCCATAACAACTAGTACACAAAATTTCATAGCAGCGCCATTCATCATAGCCAAAATGTAGAAACAACCCAAACATCCATCAACTGACAAATGGATAAACATGATATGGTAGAGCTTTAAGAATATTATTAGCAATAAAAATGAAGTACTGATATCCATGCTATGGCATGGATGAACCTTGAAAACAGTGTGCGGAGTGAAAGAATCCAGACCCAAAAGGCCACACATCATACAATTCCATTTACAATAACGGCCCAGAATAGGCAAATCCATAGAGACAGAAAGTTGATTAGTGGTTGCCAGGAGCTGGAAGGTAGAGGAGAAGTACTGACTAATGGGTTTGAGGTTTCTTTGGGGGATGATGGAAATGTCCCAGAATTAGATAGTGGTGACAGTTGCCCAACTTTGTGAATATATTTAAAAATCACTGAATTTCATGGTCTGTGAAGTATATCCGCCCCCCGCCCCGGCAAAAAAAAAAAAGGAATGAGGAAATTCTGTCTTGCTAGGGGTCATCTCTGAGATACTGTGTAAAACAAAGCACAGAGCCCTGTGGATTGCATGGTACCATTATTATTACTATATTATTATTATTATATGGTACCATGTGTGAACTAAAGAAGGGGAAAGTATAATTTATAAAAATATGTGTGAATGCCCATATATAATCTTTATATTCCAAGACTGTCCCTGGAAGGACACAGGAGACACTGGTAACACTGCCTCGTGGAAGGAGCTGGGAGGCTGGGCTGTGGTGGGAAGGAGGGTGATTTTTCACTGTGGCTACCCTTGAAATATGATAATTTATTACCTGCTCAAATTTAAATTTAATTAATTTTTTTAAATGAAAGTGACCCCTCTGTCTGTCAGAAGTGGGACCAGAAGTAATTGTAATGACGATGGGTTGCCATCATGGCCTTAGGAAGACAAAGGCTGGGGCAGAGCGACCTGTGTCCAGCTGTTTGGCTGCCTGAGTGGTGACTTGCTCCAGGAAAGGTGGAGGGATGGGCAGGGACTCTGCAAGGCCCAACAGGGTTTATGAAGAAGGGAGCCAAGGACAGAGGGAGGGTTGAGGACTGGGAGGGTCCTTCTGCTTTTTTCCTGGAGACAGGAGCCAGCTGCTCGGAGCAGTAGGAATAGCAGTGGCCTGGATGAGGAGGGAGGGCAGGGAAGCGCAAAGAGAGAAAGTGGTTGGTGGCCATGGTGGAACCAGCTGAGTCTCTGTCAGTGGCAGTAAAGTGCACGTGTCCTCCCCATGCTGAGCATAGCGTATGCAGATGGATCAGTCATGGTCCCTGCCTTCCAGGAGCCTCTAATCCAGCGGTTCTGAGTGCTGTGACCTGCCTGTAATATGTCCCTAAGTTCCCCCGTGGACAATGAACCAGGGCTGCCAGCAGTGAAACAACGTCAAGCGAGGTTCCCGGCGGCAGCACGCAGTACTGAGACAACCTGGTTGGTGAGGGGAAGGAAGATGACCTGGGGCAACCTGCGTTACACAGCCAGGGGCACTGGGGGCCCCAGTCAGCCTTTCTCCCTTTTCCCGTGGGGCTGTTGGGAGGTAGGAGGACCAGTGGGAAACCCCTGTACCATCTTGCTTTGGGCTCCATGTCTTCAGTGCCATGTTCAGCCTTTTCTGGGGGCAGCCAGAAAGAGGATCCCATTCGTGGTTAGTCCAGGGATTTGAGGAGCCAGGGGAAATCCTCAGGGAAAAGATGCTGAGAATCCCAGGAGCGAGGGCCCCAGGGAGCCAGAAGAACTTTGTCCATGTATTGGCTGTGAGTAGAAACCATCCTGTTCTCACCTCCCTGTGACTGAAAGCCCAGATGTGGCCTGACACTGGCGGAGAAAGAGATGGCTCAAAAGAAGAAATCTCCAAGATCCCAAAAATTAATAGTTTTAAATAAATAACCATTTATTATTTTTCATGAGTCTGGGCTTGGCTGATCTCACCTGGCTTACATATCTTTGACAGATCCGTTAAACACTGGCTGGTCTAAGAAGGTATCACCTGGGATGCTTAACTCTGTTACACGTAGTCCATCATCTCCCAGGAGGCCATCTCTGGCCTGCTCTCATGGGGGTGGCAGGGGTCCAAGCGAACACTTTATCAAACTACTGCTTACATCTAGTTGGTTACTGTCCCATTGTCTAAAGCTGGTCATATGGCCAAACCCAGAGTCACAGTAGGAGGGGCTGCAAATTTGCAAGACACCAATGTGGATACAGGTAGATGACTAGTTAGAGCCATGAAGGCAGTAGATCTCTCATAATGCAAAGCAAGGAAACAGTACCTCCACCCAGGTGACAAACGGGGGGTCTGTGATATCCTCCCAAATTTACCTGTGTCTAGTTCTCTGTAGAGTGACAGGGAAGGGAAGGGAAATCAGCTCTACCACCTGGGCCTCTCCCCATGCTGAGTAACTGGTTTCATGAAAAGTATCCTTTGCTGATTCCAAGGCCCCATGCTGGCTACTGGGCCTGAATTGCTTCAAATGCCCCAAGAAGGTAGGCAGAGAAGATACAAGAATTAAGAGCATAGAGAAACCTGAGATTGAATTCCAGGCTATCATGCTCAGACTGTGAACTTGAACAAGGAACTTCACCTCTCTGAGGCTCAATTTGCTCTTCCGTTGAACAGGGATGCTAAGAGAAGTCACCCCACAGGGCTTCTGGGAAAGCTAATGATGTTGTGCACACACAGGTCTTAATACAGTGCCAGCAGTTGGTCACTGCAGTTATCATGACCCCCATATTACAGATGAGAACGCTGAGGCCTGAGAAGAAACAAGGAAAGGAAGGGTCTGCCACCCCTGCTCTCTGACCCCCAGTAGTGAGTCTCTCCCTCTGCCCCAAGGTTGGCCCAACCTGCATAGGCAGAAAAGCAGCCTTCGGAAACCCAGACAGCAAACCCCTTTCCATTGTCCCTGTCCTGACGGCCAGTTTGGGGAATATCCATGGAGGGCTTTGTGAAGGGGGCTGAGGGGAGAGGGAAGGTGTCCATAAAAGACTTCATTGTTTCCATTTGGTCCATGGCTTAGGAGAGGGCTCCTGTGTGGTTAAAAAGCTGCCTAGTGGCTTTAGGAAGATGTTCAGGCAGAAGTCCTGACACCAGGGGCATGCAAGGGGTCCCCTCAGAGGCAGCTGGGCTGGAGGCGCTGAGCCCTTCTTGAGTTGAGGTTGACCCCTCAAAGGGACACTCACCGGCCCAACGGCAGCCAGTCTGTCAGGTGGATCCCCAAATTCTTGCTGAGTTTCACCTCCTCATCTGTGAAGTGATTCTCCAGGACGTCACAGAGACAGGGGTCTGCACAGGCAGAACCAGGGTATGAAGACCCAGAAGGGCTTGGTTCAGGTTCTTCTCCACAACCACAGCAATGTCCACGGTGTCCAGGGTTCTACCTCACTCATCTTGGGACAGCTTCGGCCACCCTGGGAAAGGGCACACAACTCTCACCGGTTTTGCATCTTCAAGAGATTCTCGACACCCTCTCCTCCACCAACCCCCAGAACAAGCAGTCCATACCCTCCAGAGCCACATTGTCTGGGTCGAAACAGAAGCCCAGAGAGAGGTAGGTGTAGGAGGCCTGGAGATAGGGGTTGATGAGGTTGTGGAATAATTCTGACAAACCAGGGAGTTCATGGTTGGTTGGCAATAAGAATGATGAAAGTGAAAGTCACTCAGTCGTGTCCAACTCTTTGTGACCCAATGAACTATACAGTCCATGGAATTCTCCAGGCCAGAATACTGGAGTAGGTAGCCTTTCCCTTCTCCAGGGGATCTTCCCAACCCAGGTCTCCCATACTGCAGGCGGATTCTTTACCAGCTGAGCCACAAGGGAAGCCCAAGAATACTGGAGTGGGTTCAGTTCAGTTCAGTTCAGTTCAGTCGTTCAGTCGTGTCCGACTCTTTGCGACCCCATGAACTGCAGCATGCCAGGCCTCCATGTCCATCACCAACTCCCAGAGTTCACCCAGACTCACGTCCATCGAGTCAGTGATGCCATCCAGCCATCTCATCCTCTGTTGTCCCCTTCTCCTCCTGCCCCCAATCCCTCCCAGCATCAGAGTCTTTTCCAATGGATCAACTCTTCGCATGAGGTGGCCAAAGTACTGGAGTTTCAGCTTTAGCATCATTCCTTCCAAAGAAATCCCAGGGCTGATCTCCTTCAGAATGGACTGGTTGGACTCCTTGCAGTCCAAGGGACTCTCAAGAGTCTTCTCCAACACCACAGTTCAAAAGCATCAATTCTTCGGTGCTCAGCTTTCTTCACAGTCCAACTCTCACATCCATACATGACCACAGGAAAAACCATAGCCTTGACTAGATGGACCTTTGTTGGCAAAGTAATGTCTCTGCTTTTCAATATGCTATCTAGGATGGTCATAACTTTCCTTCCAAGGAGTAAGCATCTTTTAATTTCATGGCTGCAGTCACCATCTGCAGTGATTTTGGAGCCCCAAAAAATAAAGTCTGACACTGTTTCCACTGTTTCCCCATCTATTTCCCATGAAGTGATGGGACCAGATGCCATGATCTTCGTTTTCTGAATGTTGAGCTTTAAGCCAACTTTTTCACTCTCCACTTTCACTTTCATCAAGAGGCTTTTAGGTCCTCTTCACTTTCTGACATAAGGGTGGTGTCATCTGCATATGTGAGATTATTGGTATTTCTCCCAGCAATCTTGATTCCAGCTTGTGTTTCTTCCAGTCCAGCGTTTCTCATGATGTACTCTGCATATAAGTTAAATAAGCAGGGTGACAGTATACAGTCTTGAAGAACTCCTTTTCCTGTTTGGAACCAGTCTGTTGTTCCATGTCCAGTTCTAACTGTTGCTTCCTGACCTGCATACAAATTTCTCAAGAGGCAGGTCAGGTGGTCTGGTATTCCCATCTCTTTCAGAATTTTCCACAGTTTATTGTGATCCACACAGTCAAAGGCTTTGGCATAGTCAATAAAGCAGAAATATATGTTTTTCTGGAACTCTCTTGCTTTTTCCATGATCCAGCAGATGTTGGCAAATTGATCTCTGGTTCCTCTGCCTTTTCTAAAACCAGCTTGAACATCAGGAAGTTCACAGTTCACATATTGCTGAAACCTGGCTTGGAGAATTTTGAGCATTACTTTACTAGTGTGTGAGATGAGTATAATTGTGTGGTAGTTTGAGCATTCTTTGGCATTGCCTTTCTTTGGGATTGGAATGAAAACTGACCTTTTCCAGTCCTGTGGCCACTGCTGAATTTTCCAAATTTGCTGGCATATTGAGTGCAGCACTTTCACAGCATCATCTTTTAGGATTTGAAATAGCTCAACTGGAATTCCATCACCTCCACTAGCTTTGTTTGTAGTGATGCTTTCTAAGGCCCACTTGACTTCACATTCCAGGATGTCTGGCTCTAGGTCAGTGATCACACCATCGTGATACCCCTTGTCCAAGGTAATGAGCAGCAGCTGCGCTTTGCTGGAACAGCCATGAAGAGATACCCCACACCCAAGGTAAGAGAAACCCAAGTAAGATGGTAGGTGTTGCAAGAGGGCATCAGAGGGCAGACACACTGAAACCATACTCACAGAAAACTAGTCAATCTAATCACACTAGGACCACAGCCTTGTCTAACTCAATGAAACTAAGCCATGCCCGTGGGGCAACCCAAGACGGGCAGGTCATGGTGGAGAGATCTGACAGAATGTGGTCCACTGGAGAAGGGAATGGCAAGCCACTTCAGTATTCTTGCCTTGAGAACCCCATGAACAGTATGAAAAGGCAAAATGATAGGATACTGAAAGAGGAACTCCCCAGGTCAGTAGGTGCCCAATATGCTACTGGAGATCAGTGGAGAAATAACTCCAGAAAGAATGAAGGGATGGAGCCAAAGCAAAAACAATATCCAGCTGTGGATGTGACTGGTGATAGAAGCAAGGTCCAATGCTGTAAAGAGCAATATTGCATAGGAACCTGGAATGTTGGGTCCATGAATCAAGGCAAATTGGAAGTGGTCAAACAAGAGATGGCAAGAGTGAACGTTGACATTCTAGGAATCAGCGAACTCAAATGGACTGGAATGGGTGAATTTAACTCAGATGACCATTATATCTACTACTGCGGGCAGGAATCCCTCAGAAGAAATGGAGTAGCCATCATGGTCAACAAAAGAGTCCGAAATGCAGTACTCAGATGCAATCTCAAAAACGATAGAATGATCTCTGTTTGTTTCCAAGGTAAACCATTCAATATCACAGTAATCCAAGTCTATGCCCCAACCAGTAATGCTGAAGAAGCTGAAGTTGAACAGTTCTATGAAGACCTACAAGACCTTTTAGAACTAACACCCCAAAAAGATGTCCTTTTCATTATAGGGGACTGGAATGCAAAAGTAGGAAGTCAAGAAACACCTGGGGTAACAGGCAAATTTGGCCTTGGAATACGGAATGAAGCAGGGCAAAGGCTAATAGAGTTTTGCCAAGAAAATGCACTGGTCATAGCAAACACCCTCTTCCAACAACACAAGAGAAGACTCTACACATGGACATCACCAGATGGTCAACCAAAATCAGATTGATTATATTCTTTGCAGCCAAAGATGGAGAAGCTCTATACAGTCAACAAAAACAAGACCAGGAGCTGACTGTGGCTCAGATCATGAACTCCTTATTGCCAAATTCAGACTTAAATTGAAGAAAGTAGGGAAAACCACTAGACCATTCAGGTATGACCTAAATCAAATCCCTTATGATTATACAGTGGAAGTGAGAAATAGATTTAAGGGACTAGATCTGATAGATAGAGTGTCTGATGAACTATGGAATGAGGTTCATGACATTGTACAGGAGACAGGGATTAAGACCATCCCCATGGAAAAGAAATGCAAAAAAAGCAAAATGGCTGTCTGGGGAGGCCTTACAAATAGCTGTGAAAAGAAGAGAAGCGAAAAGCAAAGGAGAAAAGGAAAGATATAACCATCTGAATGCAGAGTTCCAAAGAGTAGCAAGGAGAGATAAGAAAGCCTTCCTCAGCAATCAATGCAAAGAAATAGAGGAAAACAACAGAATGGGAATGACTAGAGATCTCTTCAAGAAAATTAGAGATACCAAGGGAACATTTCATGCAAAGACAGGCTCGATAAAGGACAGAAATGGTATGGACCTAACAGAAGCAGAAGATATTAAGAAGAGGTGGCAAGAATACACAAAAGAACTGTACTGGAGTGGGTAGCCTATCCCTTCTCCAGCGGATCTTCCCAATCCAGGAACTGAACTTGGATCTCCTGCATTGCAGGTAGATTCTTTACCAACTGAGCTACCAAGGAAGCCCTTGGCAATAAGATGTAAACCCAAAAAATTGTGTGGACAAGTCTAGGAAGCAGGGTGGGGCCGAGAAGGTGGTTGCAGAAGTTGTAGCCGGAAAGAAGGTCGGAGGGTGGTCAGAGGCTAGAAGACAAAGCGGCCTTGGGTCTGTTCCTTCCACGTGGTGTTGAAGCAAGGGAGAGTCACAGGACCACCAGGGAGCACCTTCTTCTCTTCAAGGTTAACAGATCCACTAGGATCCCAAAAGGAAAGAGATGTTACATTCCAGTTACCCAAATTAATGAACAGACTGTGTACAGAGGTGAGGGCAGGATGGAGAGAAATCAATAAGGTGTGGGATAGGAACCTCAGGCAGCAAGAATGGGAGCTGTTACTACCCCAGATCTGCAAGGGAGGAGCATGGAAGATGCAGTTGCAGGGAGAAGGCTGCATAGCAGGATCTGTGGCCTCATAGAGGGTTGCAACCCACTCCCAACTTCATGGCAGGGAAGGAGGGAAGGAAAGGGTGGGAGTAGGGGATGGAAGCCATGACCCCATTCTCCCTGTTTCCAATACCTCCAATTGACCAACCAACCAGCCAATGGAGAAAAGAGCCTGTTGAAGAATTGCACTGATCAGCCTCCTCCAGCACTGAGCAGGATAAGAGAGCAGAAAGTGGATCTGAAGATGCATGTGGAAGACAGCCAGTGGTCCAGCATGTTCAAGTCCCTTTGTCTGTGAGTGCCAAGCAGTCAGGCTTCTTCCCAGAACAGAAGCAAAGGCAAGCCCAAAAGCTTATCGTTGCTGGGGCTGATACCAAAACACACCAGCCTGGGAACCCGACCTTCTGCAGCAGCCTGGGCAAAGTGACCTGCGGCACAGCCACCTCTCTCCTCCGGCACTAAGACCCAGTTTCCTGACTCATGGACTCTTCAAAGTCAGAAGGCTGAAAGCAAATGGCCCTCGCTGATCCTCCTGTCAATCCTGTATCTGGGCCCAGGACTTATTTTCAAACCAACCAAGCGTCAGAAAGTCACACATCAGCCTTATCTCTCCTGCCACTCATCTCCAGAAAGCCCTTCTCCCTGTCCCTGTCATTCCCAGACAAATAGACTCCCTCCCCCACCCCAGATCCTAATAAATGTCTGCACTTAGGGAGCAGTACCCAGCCCTGCAGAGGCCCCCGACGGCCCCAGCTGTGCTCGGCTTTGATTGCAGATGAACCCTTGTCTGGCTCTCCCAGCCAGGAAGAAATGAGCAGCCCAGTCCATGGATGCAAGGAGGGTCACCATCCCTCACCCAGCCATCTCCCTCTGCCCCAGAGACTCAAAACTGGTTTCCATCTCTCCCCGCTATCCACAACAGGGGCTGGATGTAGCATCTATGACTTCTTCCTGGAATCAGGCTGAGACAGGTCTGCTGGGACCCCAGACCCAGGGCATCCACCCTCCCTGTAGACTTCGCTTGCCCTTTGACAGTGACAGGTGGTATTGGTGCAGGAACTGCCCCCAGGTAGTGTTTTTTGACCCCATTTCCTGATTGGAATCCTTGCTCTTCTGTAATTAGCCCTGGAGCATTCGTTCATTCACTCCCTCAATTGTTCACTCAATGAACACTCATCCTTCAAAGCACAATTCTAGGTGCTGCTCTGGGCTTGGAGGGGAACAAGACAGATAAGGTTTCCTTTCCGCTTCTGTGGAATCCCCACTTTAACTGGGGAGGCAGGCAATAAACAAGGAGAAAATGAACTGACGAGATGGAAAAGACAAGGGGTGGCGGGTGGGCCGGGGGGAGGGAGGAAAAGAACAAAAATGGTGATGGGGAAGAATTCTCTGAGGAGGTGACGTTTGAAAAAAGATTGTGAGCAATGATCTGGGCTCTTAGAACCCATTTCCCAAAAAAATTGGGGTAATTTTAATCATGGCTGTCTCTCCAGTTTGATAAAGAATTCAACAAGTTAATATACATCAAGCACTTGGCCCAGGGCCTGGCATATAATAGTGCCCAATCAATTGTAGCTCTGTGTCTAGCTAAGGAAACGTGGACTTGGGGAGGCACAGCAGACCAGACAGGACGCCTGGCCCAAAGGTTTGCTCGCCTGGTCGCATGCAGGAGGGCTTCCTGGAGGAGGCTGTCAGCACTGGCCAGCTGTTTGCCTGAGGCCGGCCCACACATCTAAATCAAGAAAGCTCATGCCTTGGCTGAGAGGACCCCAGCATCTTGGACTCCTGAGCCAGGGGAGAGCCTGGACCTCCGTACTGCCTGAGTCACAGCCTCTACTCACCCCTGCCTGGGTCCCTAAGCCACCACCTTAGTTTCCCATTAAGGCTGGAATCTACCACCAGCCCCCACATTCTGCTCTGAGTCACTCAGAGCCCTAGCATTGAATGAACCCGGAATATTGATGACCTACTTCAGGAAAGCCAGCCCACCCAAAACTCACTGCCCTTGTGACCGATGGCCCCCACTGTACTGCCACCTCTCCAGGCTCAGCTCCTCCAATTAGCCTAGCCCTGTTCTCTGCCCCAGGAGGCAGAATCCCATTTCTCCTCCATCCTAAGGGTGGGAGAGCCTCGCTGCGGCCAGAGGGAGGAACAGACAGACCCGAGGGACAGAGGTCAGCCTGGGGCAGGCAGGACAGAACACTCAGCGCCAGAGCACCACGTGTTTCCCTTCCCCCCACCCCCAGGCCTCCACGCTGCCCTACAAACGCCACTAGTCCTGACTGATGGCAGGAAATTGGTCCCCGCTAAGCACATCTCAGGAGAACTGATAAATCCTCATCGGAGAGGGGGAGAGAGGCGGAGTGAGGGGAGAGCTAGGGGGGCTGATGGGAATGGTGGGGAAGGGGAGGGCTGCTGTTCTGCTGAGACAAGGCCCATCGCTCTTAGCCCTGGGCCCCTCTTCTGCCTCTGGGGTACCTGTGGGCAGGGGGACAGTGATGAGCAGACAGCAGGCTTCTATGTCTCTCTCCATGTGAGGCCTTCCTTTGCCCTTTCCACTAACTACAGTCCATCTCGTTCCTCCATCAAGGCCCAGCTGGTATCCTCCCCTCCCTGCCAGAAGCCTTCCAAGATCCTTCCAGTAAGATGCCAGCTCCACTGGTGGGCATTTCTGTATGCCAAGCCCAATGCTAAGCAAGTCATATGCAGTATCTCATCAATTTTCATAACTCCCTAAGAAGTAGGAACTGTTACAGCCATTCGGCAGGTGAGGAAAGTGGGGCTCAGAGAGGTTAAGTGACTCATCAAGGACACACAGCTGGTAAATGGTGGTAAACTGCTGGTGAGACTGGAGTTTGAAACAAGGTCCCACTGACTCCATGGCCTGCCTGCTTCACCACAGCGTTCTCCCACCTTTCTCTCCTCTCAGCACCTGATGGAGACTCTGCTCCGTTCCTAGACAGGCTACAGGTTGTCCTGTCTCTGTCTACCTCCCGCATCAGACTGTGAGGTTTTCCAGGGCAGGGCCATGTCACATGATCCCCCTCGAGTCTGCTCATCGCAGGCATCATACTCCTTTAAAGGACTCAATTCGACAAGACCCAGAGCAGAGACTGCCCACTGGCCCCTCCTCCTGTGTTTCTGCACCCTCACCTCACCAAGCAGGAGCATCCCCACCCACTGATTCTGCCAGGCTCCATCTCAGGGCCTCTACAGGTTCCTCCTGGCATCACTGAGCCTCTCCTTACAGTGTTTCCAAAATCTCGATGAGCCTTTGCATTTTAAGCAGCTGCGATTGTATCAGATTCCACCCCGCCTCCCCTGGTCTTTCCAGCCGCTCAGGTCTACCCAAGTTTGATGAACTGATCTCGGTTAGATAAATCCCATCAGCTGTCGGCTTTGCTCAGACTCTGGGAATGACATTTCTCCGGTTTGTTCAGTTTTAATGCAAAGGAGACACTTGTTCCTACTGAAAACCTTCAAGGCCAGGTGAGACTAATAAAGAGTTTTATACAAACGGCCCCACTCCGCCAATCTGGGCCAAATGGCTGGCTTCTGGCTCCCTGTGGTTTCTGGAAGGCAGGAAGCCGCAGACAGCAGACCACGGAGGGCGCCAGCGAGACAGCCTTTCTCTTGGCTTCATGGTAATTGGCAGCATTTCCATGCATTTCCATGTGGGATTATGCCATAAATTTACTTGGCTCCAAATGGGGATGCTCACAGCAGGGAATGCAGGAGGAGGCTGGGAGGGGGGTGGCGGTGAGAAGGGGTAGGAAGTGCCCCCAAAGTCTAGGCCCATCACCCCACAGCCAGTCCTCTCTCTGAACCCCACAGGCAGCCCTGTTGAGGGCTGACTCTCCCTGGGGGGGAGGCCTGAGAATCTGCAGCCAGGAACAGCTCCCCAGAAGCAGAGGAATCCAGGGGGGACAAGCGAGAATGGAAACCCTGGGCATCAGGGGACAGTGCAAGTGTAAGGGACACCCAGAAGCTATGTCACAGCCTCAGACTGGACACAAAGGATGGTTCCCACAGTGGGGACACTGCTGTCCCCCTCCTGCTCAGCTGACTAGCTGACCGTTAATCTTTGCCTCTGAAAGCTAGAGCTGGGGGCACTGGGGAAGCAAAAACAAGCAGGACAGAGGGGAGTTGAAGGTTTATGTTTCCCTAATACTTGGGTGTGTTAGGGACTCATAAGGAGGGGAAGGATAACCTGCTTGGTGGGGGTCCCTGGAGATGAGGTGGCCATGTGGCCACAGACACCACAACACCACAGACACACTCACTCGTGAGCTTTCTCACACGTGCACATTGGCTGAAACCTCTGTGCACAAGCACGCCCACCACTCACCATCACCCACAAGCTCACAAACATATTCTCACTCACAGCACACAGACACGCGCCTATATACCCACGGTCACAAACTTCACAGGGACCTGCATTTGCTATGTGATGAGTTTGGAGTTTTTTTCTTTTTTTATGAATATCGTTTGCAAAACTAATTAAGAGGGATTGAAGCCCAGAGCAGAGCTAATGAGCTATTCAAATACCCTGGCGTCAGCCCTACTGGTGAGGTTCCGGGATGTCTTGAGTTAGAATCAGAGGGAAGAGATGCCCCCTCCAGGGTTCTCGTTTCAGCAGGGAGATTCAACTGTGGTCTTGCAGCCTCCTCCCCTCCAAGGGGCCTCCAGCTAGGATGGGGGGAGGGTGGGAAGGGGCACCCTGTAGAAGGGACACTGCCTTGGAGCAGCGATTCCCAAACTTCAGCATCGGGATCATCTAGAGACTCAGGCCCTACTCCCTGAGATGGATTTGTCAGAGGAATAGGTAGTTTCCTCGGTTCTGTCTTGTCACAACAAAAATTTGAAGCGATGGACATTAAAGCCCTCGGACAGACTGTGTCTCAGCTCTCGGACAGATCAATGTCACAGCTCCGTGTTACAGCTCAGTTTTATTTAGAAAATAAAGGAAAATACATCCTCAAGGCATGGAAGGGATACCCCATCCTGCATCAAGGGTATGCTGACTCAAAAGACGCGAAGAGAAGAGAGAGAGAGAGAGAGCGTGCAAGAGAGCAAGCCCTGGCCCTTTGGCTCCTCTTTTTATATGTTTTTCTCTCCCTGGGCCTGCCCTATGGAAACTGGGCTGTCCAGGAGTGCTGTTTGTTCTACCTGAGGTCCTCACTCCGGTCCTCAGACCTTCCTTTGTTCTATTTTCACGGGCTTTTCCCTTCTTTGTCTTTTAGCCACCGCCATTCTAGATTCCTTTTTCCTATTCTAACTACCTAACAGATTCAAAGGTCTGGGATGGAACCTGAGGATCTGCATTTCAACGGGCTCTCAGGTACGGCTGCTAGACCTTGGGAGCAGGTCCACGCTTGGAGAACTTCTGCCTTTGAGGCCTCTGCTCTAAGAGGCATCTGCCTGGACTCCTGCAGTCACAGGATTTGAGCTTACAAGGGGTTGTCGGGGAGACAAAAAAAACTCCAGATCCTGCCCTCAACCAAAGGTCCCATCGCACCAAGGGATAAAACCCCACCCAGGGTTCCAGTGAGAACCAGACTCCCACCCTCACTGTGATCTCTTATCTCCACGTAGCGGTCACAGCTCATCCACAGGCACTAGCCCACCTGTCCTTACCTGGCCCTGAAGCCTGACATTCCATTTCACAGGTGAGGAAACCAAAGCACAGAGAGTTGAAGTGATGCGCCCAACCCTAACCCAAAGAGAGCCAGGACCCTACCTCAGGCCTCCAGGCCCCTTTCCAAAAAGCATCCTGCTTTGTCCCACAGGAAGCAGACAAAGTACAATGAAGTCCTACGGAGGGTTCGGAGATTAATGATAACACATGACTCACGCCACAAAGTTGCACAAGCAGCATTAAGCCAGAGGAATGGAGCTCCCACTTCTTCCTACTTTGTCCCTCTAAGACAGAACTGACGAAAGCCCAAAAGGTGGCCCGCTCCCCACAAGCCCCCACTGTGCCTTGGAGTCACATGAAGCCAGGGAAGGAGGACATGCCGAGTCAGCACAGAACCTGCCCGGCAAACACAGGCAATTTCGCTTCCAACTCCCTGCCTCCTCTCTCAGCCCAGCCTCCAGAATGAGCCTGGCTGGGACCCAGGTTCTTCTGCTTGTAATTAACCATTATCGGCTGGTCGAGTCAATGATACAGTGAACTAGATCAGGCTAGGGCAAGAGACAGGAAGGAACCTTCGCCCCTTGAACATGAGGGAGCCCACGTAGAATTTCCCTCTATGCGCCAAACATGGCAGACCCTTCTGGGCCTCAGACTTCTCAACATGGATGCCCCCAAAGAAGAATTTTTTGCTTATTTATTGAACATCCAGTCTGCCAAGCAGCTCATAGGCCCTATCACCAATCTTCACAATAAGCCTGGTGCAGCTTTCACTATATTATCCCTAATTTATACATAAGGCGACAGACACAGAGAGAGGAAGTAGCTTGCGTATGCTCACACAGCTGGCAACTGAGTCACAATTTTGACTCATTTCATTATGACTTCAAAGACTGTTGCTTTTCTCAGGATTCTCTTTCTCAAGAACTCCTATTTACCCATCAAACCCAGTGTCACAGTGTTATTTCCTACGTGATGCCCTCCCTCATTCTCTCTGTTCACCTCCCCCAAGCAGGGTGAGCCATTCTTACTAGAATTCCGAATGAAGTTTTGACTTAGTGGCATTTGACTGGAGGGCCTAGGAGCTCCTGCATTTTGCTCTGCTAATTATCCCTTCTCCTTAAACTACACATCCAAGGAATAACAGGAAAAACAAATGGCACTTGTTATTAGCTAGGTCAGTGTCTGATATCCCCAGGGCATAACTGCTGTGCACAACCCTAAATCCAAAAGATAAGTAAAGCAGTGGCCAACCCCAACGCAGTAGACTCTAGAATTATTTGAAAAGAGAATGAGGCTTAATATCTGGCTCCAATCTTGGTTCCAGAACTTTTATGAGTTTGAAAACCCAATCAGAAGAGACAACCAGGGGACGTGTCTCAAAGGCATGTTGGAATCATAAGCCCAGTCTTCATTTCAGTTTTTGTTTCACGTCGTTTGGAGGGTGAGTACTAATGGAGACTGGGGGTGGGCGCTAAAGTCCCCCAGAGCCACCCCTTAACACTGACCCGGGTGAGTACTAATGGAGACTGGGGGTGGGCGCTAAAGTCCCCCAGAGCCACCCCTTAACACTGACCCGGGTGAGTACTAATGGAGACTGGGGGTGGGAGCTAAAGTCCCCCAGAGCCACCCCTTAACACTGACCCTGCTTGGCTTGGGTTTAGTTGCACCACAAGGACTGAGTGAAGTGAGAACACAGCCCCCCTGGCGGCAGGTAAGCAGGACCCAGCCTCCTGAATCTGGCCTCCTTTGGGGGACGTGATCCTGGTGGATCAGACTTTTCCCTCCCCCACAGTGCTCTGCTCCCACAGCACCTGTTCATTATCCCTCGCTCTGCCCATTTGCCTTGTCCTGGCCCAGCTCTAACCCGCCTGCAGGTCCTCAGGGTCTGGCCCAGGGGCTACTCCAGATGCAGAACAGACAGGTGAAGACAGGGTATGAAACACAGGAACAAAGGCTTCTGGGTAAGGGATCCTCCCAAGAAGTCAGAAGCAGAATCTTCAAAAAAACACATGGAGAGAAGGAGCAGGGAAAGGCTGGAGACCAAACAGTTGGAAAACAGAGAGCAAGACTGAAATGCCAGCAGGTGGGCAGGTGAGCTGGCAAGGAGGTCAACAGGGCCTTGAAAGTAATAATGAGAATGTGATATTCATCCAGGAGCAAAGGGGAGTGACATGATCCGAGCCATGCTTGGAGAGATCTCTGTGGGCCTCGATGGGAAACAGACAGATGTGGGGCAGCCAACACTGCAGGGAGCACTTCTGAGGCCTCCTGCGTGTCCCCAGTCAAGGCCACAAGAATCACTTCCTGTGATGGTTCATTTTATGTGTCAATTTGACAGTGCCACAGGGTGCCCAGCTAGTTGGTCAGACATTATTCTGGATGTTTTGTGACGGTGTTTTTGGATGACATTAACATTTAAATCCATGGGCTTGAATAAAGCAGATTGCCCTCCATAATGTGGGTGGGCCTCATCCAAACAGCTGAAGACCGGAATAGAATAAAAAACCCTCCTCATAGAGCAAACAGGAATTCAGCAGACCACCTTTGGACTAGAACTGCGCCGTCGGCTCTCCTGGGTCTACAGCCCACATTGTAGATTTAGACTTGCCAGTCTCTGTAATCATGTGGGCCAATTTTTATACTAAATGCCTTTATATGTGTGTGTATTGGTTCTGTTTCTCAGGAAAACCCTAACTAATAGAGCTCCCATCACAGAAGCTCACCCAGGTTGGCTACCCAGCAATAGTGCACAATAGGAGTGCTAAGTTGCTTCAGACTCTTTGCGACCCCGTGGACTATAGTCCAGCAGGCTCCTCTGTCCATGGGATACTGAACGCAAGAATACTGGAGCGGCACATTAGGGACAAGACACAAAAGCAAAGTCAAGTCTGGTCCATTCTACCTGCCCCAAGGCACTGGCCCAGCTTCTCAGCCCAAGGTTCTGGTCTGCTGCTGCTAAAGGTAATAATAGCCACATAAAGTGTATACTAAGTTCATAACATATCACACATATTAACTCATGTAATCCCTCAACAACCCTGAAGATAGGTATTATTATGATATCCATTTTATAAATGAGATAACCAGGTCACAGAGAGGCTCGGTAGCTAGCCCAAAGTTACAAAGCTTGTGAGTGAGACAGCTGGAACTCAAACCCAGCAATCTAGCTGGCTCCAGAGTCTGGGATATTTTCTTTCATTGTAGGAAAATATACATACCCTACAATTTACCATTTTTAACCATTTTAAAGTGAACAATTAAGTGGCATTAAGGGCATTCACATTGTTGTACAACCATTACCACCATCCATCACCCGAGATTTTTCATCATCCCAAACTGGAACTCCATACCCCTTAAACAATAACCCTGCGTGTCCTCCTCCCTCAACTGGTAATCTCTATTCTATTTTCTGTCTCAGTGAACTCCAGGTTCTTCACATAAATGAAGTCATACAGTTTTTGTCTTTTTGTGTCTGTCTGATTTCACTCAGCAGAATGTCCTCAAACTTCATTCGTGTTGTTCTAAGTGTCAGAATTTCTTTCCTTTTTGAGACTGAATAACAGTCCATCATACATGTATATTACATTTTGTTTATCCACTCATCCATTGATGAATGAACATTCTCCCTTTGGGCTATTGTGAATAGTGCTTCTGTGAACACTGATGTACAAATATCTGTTCGAGCCCCTTCTTTCAAATCTTTTGGGTATATACCCAGAAGCAAAGTCTGGAATCTTGAGTACTATGCGGAACTGTCCCTAAACAGTTTTAGACTTCTCTACAAAGGCAAAGAAAGCCACCTCCCTCCCCGTCTCTTCCCACCCTAGCTGCTTTCCCTCCCACTGTTGGTCTCCACTCTCCATATATCCCTGTCTCCAGCATAAGCCTTCCCTAACTCCAGGCTTTTATCTATCCTTCCACCCCTGTGTCTCTCAGGTATCTCAAACTCAACACATCCAAATTAGAATTTTCAGTTCATCCTCCCCCAAGTGTCACCATCTAGTCACTGGCACCTACAGCAAGCCTGAAACTGGAACCAAAATCCTGGGTGTCATCCCAGACACCTCCCTCTCCTGCCCTCACTTAACACGCACCATCCACTGCCAAGGCTTGTCAACCCTAACCTCCGAACAGCCCTGGAATCTCTTCACGTCTCTCCATCTTCAGTCTCAGCAGTCTCACCTCCCAGGCCAATGCCATTCTTTGCCTGGACCACTGCATCAAACCTCCCCTCCAATTTCTTTGCGTCCACTCTCTGCAGACTAGCAATCAATTCTTGACACAGCAGGCATGACCACAGGCAAACTTTCCCCGGTCTTTTGTTGCTTGTAGGATGAGGTCCAAAGCCTTTATGATGACCCAGAAAGCCCCAAAGACCCACTGCCTGCCACTTTTCCAGCCTCCTTTTATGCACCCCCAGCCCTGGAGGAACTTCTTGCAATTCCTCCAAGGAACTTGCTCTGTAATACCCCCGAGTCTTTGCACCCACTGTTCCCTCTGCCTGTAACACTCTTCCTCCCCAACACGTCTTTGCCTGGACCAGTTCATACTCACTCTTTAGGCTTCAGGAAAAATGTCCCTTCCTCAAAGAATCCTCCCCTTAACCTTGAGCCCCAGGATGAATCAGGACCCCATGTTGGTCTCATACAGCCCGAGTTGTTTGCCTTCATAGCAACTATGTTTAAAATTATGATATAATTATTAGAATAATTATTTCTCCCCTCTCCATCTCTTCCACATGACCATGAGCTCCATGGGTGCAGGGTCTTTGCCCGTCTAGTTCCTCATTGTACCTGCAACACCATTGCTCAAAATATTATGTTTCAGATGAGTGTTATTAAACATCAAAGTACCTGACATCAGAAATGACCTTCAACTATTAGTAAATCCCATTGCCACCCATCCTGACTCTACCAAAGCATGGCTATTCACCAAAACACACACCAGCAGTTCCACACAGGCACCTGGTAACACACACATGCACTCTCATAGGCACCTGTGACACACTGACACCCACAGCCATCACACACAGGCTTATGTGTGTGACACAAGCAATACACGCACCCCCAGGCCACACACTCACACACAGACATGCACATAGGTAGACATGTGACATCATCCCCAGGTATCACATGTGCACACTGCCATACGTTGTCACACGGATGGTCACGCACCCGCAGCCTTGGTCACAGACTCATATGCAAACACTAGCACACACATGGCCTTGCACGTAGCACATAGTGTCACTCACAGTCTCACACCCACACAGCCCCACACTCCTACACTCTCAGCCAGCTTCCAGGTGACAACTGGGGTGGCTTCTATGAGCCCCAGGGCTGGGACAGCCCTTCTCAGCTCCTGGATGTGAATCTCTCCCCAAGGCCCCCCAGAAGCCTTCTAGCCCTTTCCAGCTCATTCCAGCCTCTCTCTCAGTCATCTGCCCACCAACCCAGTCATCTTGGGTCCCAGACTGTAGGTTTGAGGCTGGAGCAGATGTGAGAAGCAGGGCTGAGGGGATAGGACCCACTCAGCAGAACTGATCACTACTCCAGCACCACTGGGAATGATTTGCTCTCACATTTTTTATATATTTCCATATGAAATTGCTCGCTCTGATTCTTGGGAAGAATTCAAATGAGACAAGTCCCACAAACAATGAAAGTGGCTGGGTAATAAGGAGCCATTGTCATTTCTTGGGCTTTGAGCACTTTTCATCCCAGAAAACAGGAACTTAATTACATACAGGAGCTTGGTGTTGCTATCGGGGGTGATGGAAGAACTGGACTCAAAAAGGGATCTACATGGATGTGAATGTGCGTGTGTGTGAGCAGGTGCGTTTGTGTCGTGTGTGTGTGCTGATGTGAATGTGTGTCTATTCCACTTTCCTATATCTACCTAGCAAACTTCCCTCGAAACCTAGTGACTTGAAGGGGAAAGGTGGAGGGGGGATGGACTAGGAATTTGGGGCTAGCAGATGCAAACTGTTACACACAGAATGAATAAACCACAAGGTCCTCGGTGTAGCACAGGGAACTCTATTCAGTATCCTGGGGTAAATCATGATGAAAGGAATATAAAAAGAACATATGTGTGTGTGTAACTGAGTCACTTTGCTTGACAACAGAAATTAACACAAAATTGTCAATCAACTACACATCAATTAAAAATAAATTTTAAAAATTCGTGGCTTAAAATAACAATCATTTTATCATAGCTCACAATTTTGTGGATCAAAATTCAGGCTAGGCTTGGCTGGGTAATTCTCCTGGTCCCTGGAGTGGGAACAGAAATAGTGATTTTCAGCTGGAGAGCAAGGTGGTCTTCTCCAAGATGGCTTCACTCACGTGTGCGGTAACTCGGCAAGGGAAGGAAGGCTGGGCTCAACCAGAACTTTTGACTAGAGCTCTTCACCGGTCCTCTCCAGTAGGACGGTCAGGGTGCCAGACTTCATATGGTGGCTCAGAGCTCTGAGGGGGTCCCTGAGGTAGGCGGAGGTGGCAAGACTTCTTATGGACTTGATTTGGAAGTCCACCACATTCCTTTGGTCAAGTAAGTCTCCAGGCCTAGCCAGATTCTCAAGGAAGGGAATCAGCCTCCATATGTCTCAGTAGGAAAAAAATAGGACTGTAGTCAATGGAATTCTCCAGGCCAGAATACTAGAGTGGTTAGCCTTTCCCTTCTCCAGGGGATCTTCTCAACTCAGGGATCGAACCCAGGTCTCCCACATTGCAGGCAGATTCTTTACCAGCTGATCCACCAGGGAAGCCCAAGAATACTGAAGTGGGTAGCCTATCCCTTCTCCAGAGGATCTTCCCAACCCAGGAATTGAACTGGGGTCTCCTGCATTGCAGGCAGATTCTTTACCAGCTGAGCTACCAGGGAAGCCCCAGGAAAAGTCACAGTGCATCTTTAATGCACCACAGTGTCTATCACACTCTGAGAAGCCATCACAGTAGTGAGAAGACCCTGCATTTACAAGCACATTAGTGGGACTTCTCTGGTGGTCCAGCAGTTAAGACACTATGCACCCACTGCAAGGGGCACAGGTTTGATCCCTGGTTGGGGAACTAAGATGGCATGGGTTCCATCCCTGGTCAGGGAACTAAGATCCCTCGTGGCACACAGTGTGGCCAAAAAATAGGAAACAAATGAACTAAATAGCACATTAGAGGTGGTATGCTGCAGTCCATGGGTTCACAGAGAGTCAGACACGACTGAATGACTCAACAACAAGAGGTGGGTTTGAATCCCAGTGCCTCTGCTCACAAGCTGCATGGCCTTGAGCAACCTAAATAATTCCTCGAGGGCTCAGTCTCCTGATCTGTCAAAGGCTGTTGTTGTGATGACTCATATGCAAGATTCAGGCAACAGCATTTAGTGAGCACCTACTGTATGCTAGATGGCCAGTGCCTGCGCCTTTCGCCTTGCTTTCCTCCCCCACTCTCCTGCCCCAGCATGCGCCTAAGGGGACTCTAGAGATGCGGGGGAAGGGTAGGAGAGAGTCCAACAGCCTCTGAGGTCACATTAGAAGCCGACCAGCAGCAGCCTGGCTCCTGCCAGCCTCCTGATGGTCCTGTCTGCTCCCGTGCCAAGGCCCAAGGTGAGCCCAGGAGCCTCGGCCATCTGGTCCAGCTGGGCCAGCGAGAGGCAGCTTTGCCAGCTCAGGGGCGGCCCTGGCTAACAATGGTGTTAATTTTTCATTTGTTTGTTTGATTTTCTGCAGTGAATGAGGAATGTTGCAACAACATCTGGAGCCGCCCCCAGCGGAAGCCTGCAGAGTGGCAGTGGCAGCGGTGACAGCTCAGAACGCAGGCCTCTCACCGTGTGGACATCCACGCATCCACCAGCACACACAGACTATGTGCACGTGGTCATGTCTACATGTCCACACGTACACATGCACATGCGTGTGTGTTTGTACACCACACAAGCATGCCCTGTACGTGTGTGCTTGTGTGTGCATGTGTGTTCAGATGTGTGCATTCACACCTATGACCCATACACACATGGCCATGCCTGTGTGCACAGATGCACATGCTTACATGTGTGTTCAGACGTGTGCATTCACACCTATGACCCATACACATATGGCCATGCCTACATGCACAGATGCACATGCTCAGATGCACAGGCCTGGCCACAGACACAATCACGGCCACAGCACTGGGACTGAGATAAGGGATCCTAGTTCTGGGCTGGAGCTTGGGAAGGCCACAGCCCCAGGGATGCCCCAAGAATCTGCGCTCTCTGTTCCCCATTCAAGTCAGCAAAAGCCAAGCCTGTCCTTCAATCTGGAACTGGAGCCCAGCTTCCCAGCCCCTCCTCTTGGCGACACAGATTTCCCTGTCCTTGCCCTGCTCCTTCCCTAGACCTGGCCCTGCCCCAGCCTGATCACAGCTCCCAGTCCCTATCCTGGAGGCTGATGTGAACAGCTTCCCCCTCTGCTCCCAGCAGCCTGCTCACCACACCCCCTCCCAGTGTGCTGGCGGACAGTCACCTCCCCTCCTTGAATGATGCTTTCTCTGGTTGTGAAATTGGAGGGTTGTCTAGTCAATTTGTTGACTAGACTACCACAGCCCAGGGGCACATCTGCGTGGAGCAGCAGGGCTGTGTGCCTACTCGTGTATGTGCCTGGGTGGACCTACACACGTGCTTACGTGCATGTATTTGTGCCGCCAAGTCTACACTTGCCTGTCAGTGAGTGTCTACACATCTGTCTCCACACATCTGTGAACGTCTGTGTCTGTGACTCTATGTGTAACTCTGCATTTTAAGTGTGTCTGTGTGTTTATATATCTGTGCTTGTGTGCTTCTAGGTCATTGTCTGATCATTGCATGTCCTTATGTCATGAATGCCCTTACATGTATGTGAATCTGCAGAGCTGTGTGTGTTGATGTGCAGGTGTGCATACTTACGTCTCCATGCTTTTACACATATGTCAGTGCGCCTGTGACTGCGTGTCAGTATGTCGGGCTCCCTGGGTGTCACCAGTGGTAAAGAACCCGCCTGCCAACGCAGGAGACGTAAGAGATGCGGATTCGATCCCTGGGTAGGGACGATCCCCTGGAGGAGGAAATGGCAACCCACTCCAGTATTCTTGCCTGGAGAATCCCATGGACAGAGGAGCCTGGCCGGCTATAGTCCACAGGGTTACAAAGAGTCAAACATGACTGAAGCAACTTAGCACGTGTGCAAGACAGAGCACGGCTGCGTGTATGTCAGTGTGTGCCTGTGTCTGCATGTATGTGTTGGAAGCCGGGGTAAAAGCAGGAAGCAGCTCAGTGTCAGGACATGATCCTTGGTTTCTTTCAAGCTCCGGCTCCATCCGGACTCAGCCATCCAGCTGGGTGGGAAGCAGGCAGCCAGAGAGAACAGAGCTCCCCAGACCAGAAGCGGGCATCTGCCCAATGGTGCAGTGTGGTCACAGAGGCCAGAAGGCACAGGGGCAAGTCTGTGTCCCTGAGGCCCCTGGCCCCTCACCTGGCGGCAGGCCGAGGATCTTCAGAACCAATGGACAATGGGGAAACCTCGCATTTTGTTCCCTGTGTGCCCCTGCATCTCCTGTGGGTCTCCTTGCGGGCTCCTCCCCTGGACCCTCTCCCTGCACACAGGTGTGTGTCACTGATCAGCTTTATCCTTTCTCTCATTCATCCTTTCCCAGGCAGAGTGTCCACATCTCTCTCTCTCACACACACACACACACTCACAGTGCACAGGCCTTGGTCTCCATCCTACTCACACTCCTTGTGAAATACTCTGGCACACATTTCCCTGGGTCTCCATGATTCTTTCCTTCTCCATCCCCTCATGCCCTTCTCCCAGTGTTGGCAAGAACAAAGTCTTTGTCCTAACTGCTGTAGTAAGGTTCTTGGGTTGCTAATAATAGAACCCAATGAACAGCATGGGATTTTTAAAGTGGGATGTTATGAGGATACAGGGGTGTCTTGTGAAACTCAGTGGCAGAACCAGAGCCCAGCATCCAAAGGACTATAAATCTTATGGGAACACAGAACCTTCTGTCTTCATCTTCTCTCCCCTCTTCCTTCTCTTTCAGCTTCTCCTTGCACTTGATTAACCAAGGATGGCTGCTACCCCACTCCTGAGCTCAAGGTACCTCATTTCCAAAGACTAGCCAGGACTGACCAGCACCAATGGTTCCATGACTGTGAGAGAGGAAATATGAGTGGCAAAGCTTGGGTCAGTTATCGATTTGTGGTCCAATCAGCAATGACTGGGAGCGGAGTTACGTGGAAACATGGCTGCCAAGCCCCACCCCCTGGGTATGCCCAGCAGTTCTCAGACAGAAGATCTCAAGTTCAGTGCCCCGCAGGGTGAATGAGGCACCCAGGGTCAGCAGGTAAGGAGTCCTACGGTACTGGATGTGCAGGCCTGGGTCTCAAGAATGCAGATGGCAGTGGGTGCCATGGATTGAATTGTATTCTTGTCCAACTCATGTACTGAATTCATCGGGTGCATGCTGACTCTCAGTGTGGCTATATGTAGAGATGGGAAGTAATTAAAGTTAAATGAGGTCTTTAGGGCGGAACCCCCATAGACCAGAAACTTGATCTGGGACTTCTAGCCTGCTTAACTATGAGAAAATTAATTTCTGTGGTTTAAGCCACGCAGTCTGTGGTGTTTTGTTATGGCAGCCTGAGCTGACTAATATAGTGGGTTTATCCATTTCCGAGTCTTCAAAAGGTAGTGATGTGAAATCTACAGGACACCATGAGATCTCCCGGGACCGAGGAGAGGACCTGGGAGTAGCCCACACTACGATCTGTTCCCCAAGAGCACCCTGTCTTTCTGATTGGATCTGCACTGTCCACAACCCTCCGAGCCCCAGCTTAGGGGCAGCACCCAGCAGCAGCCCCTGCTCTGTCTCCCTTCTAGGTATACAGCTCCATCCTCCCACCACACCCGCAGGCTGGCGGGTGACACTCTGCACGCCGTGTCACCTCTTCCTGGCTTCATTCTTACCTCTCCCTATCCTGGTCCTGCCCTCCTGCACATCACCAACTAAGAAATCCCCCAGGTTGGGGTCACGGACAGTGGTGCTCATTTAAGCATCAGCACCTCCCCCCTCCCGAGGCAGGTGACCCTGTTAATGGAACGAGAGCTCCAAACCATGGTGAGAATGGGAAGAAAGGCTTCTGTCACTCATCGATCCAGTCATTGTGTGACATTTCTTTAGATGAAGCAAAGACACTGAGAGACTCCGGGTCCTGCTCATGGGCAGGACCACAAACTCATCAGTCCGGGCTCCTCCATCACTTTTGCTCTGAGACACAACAAAGGCCGCTCAGCCTCAGAATAGCTAAACCAGCTGGCTGACAGTGTGCTTTCAACGCATGCCTGAGAGCACTCATTTCAAAGCACGTGGTCTCCCCAGCCTCAGGTTAAGAACTGGGTTCACAGTCTGCGGGGAATCTGCTGGCAGCTGACAATAATCATTCTTTTCTCTGACATTTAATGAGCACTTACTATGTGCCAAGTACTATGCTAAGCACTCTACAGACATCATCTTGTTGAATTCTCAGCCTCTCTGTTCAGATAGGTCTTATGATACCCATTTTTTTAGACAAGAAAATGAAGCCTCAGAGGTTAGATAACTTGCCCAAGAACCACTAGCTAATTAGTGGCAGAGCCAGGATTCCAATATAGTCTGTCCAACTTCAAAGCCAGAACTCTGAGCCTCTGTGTCCTGTCCTCACTACCAGGACAGGCATGTGTGGCTGGGGCAGTGGTCAAGGGGTAACTGTGTGTGGCTGAGCGGTCCACCCTTGCCTGCAGCTGACGACGACAGAGACAAAAAGACAGAAGCTGACCAACCCCTATGAGAACAAAAAATTCGGAGATTCTTCCAGCATCTGTCCTCACTTACCCAATAATTCTGCACTGCCTGGTTCCCTGCTTCAAGTGCGTGTTCTTACTTGAACTGTACGCCTCTGGAGGGCGGGACCTGGACCCCCTCTCACCCACATTCCCCGGGGCTGCACAAAGTGGAAATTCAGTACCAGCTTTCCCTATGGTTGTATTCTGGTTGGTTAAGTGGGTGGTGGATTTGGTTGTTTGAATTGTCAGGTGGTTGCTTAGATGGTGGGAGGGTCAATCAGTCAAATGTTGATACAGTTGGATGATGTCAACATGTGGGGTGAGTCTAGGGGAATTTCCTGAGTGGGCCACTTACCATTTGATCCCAACAGGAGTTTCCTTGGGGCTAGAAAAACTCTCCCCAGGAGGAAATACAGAATCTTCTAATGCTTCTCGCTTCCTTTTTCCCCTCCCCCTGCCCAATCCCAGGCTTGCAACAAGGATCGGAGTGGTCTTCCTTCCTCTCATCAGCTCCAGATTGTCAACTGAAGAGGACCCTGTCCCTGGGAGGGGCACTGAGTAGCCCGGCATGGTCAGCCCTGGAAGCACACGGGTAACTGGCCTTCCTTGGTTGAATGCGTGGGCCACGGGGTGGCTTCCTGAAGTCTGGGATGCTGCAGCGTAGAGAACAAGGAGCCCAGCGCTTGGGAGAAGCTCTGCTCCTCCTGCCCAGGAAAAAGGTCATGTGCTCCGATATGAGTAATTAATTTTCTCCGAGCCGTGTTGAAAAGGTTAACCTGATTTATGGCACGCAATTGAGTGTAGAATGGGTTGTGTATCTTGTAAAAGGCTCGTTCTGGTGTCTGAGTCTATAGATTCGCCCGCAGCTGGGCATCAGCTGGGAGCTGGCCCTTCTTTTATGCCTTTAAGAGGAATTCACGGGAAAATCCCAGAGAGAGCCCCACTTGGCCAGAAAGTCGCTTCCTGGACTCCAAACCCTAGGGAGGGGTCATTGGCGGGTACAAAGGAGGGAGTCTTCTGCTCCTGTCACAACCCACAACTCAGCTTCAGCCTCAGCCTTAATTTTCATGCAACCCAGGGTTCAGAAAGAAAAGCCCATCACTGGGCTTGAGTTCTGAGTTCAAAACTAGGTTCCTCCACTGACCTGATTCTGAAATGGGGTGAAGACTCCTTGCCCTCTGACCTTTCTTCTTGCCATTTACTAGCTGTGTGAGCCTAGGCAAGTTACCTAACCTCTCTGTGCCTTCGTTTCCTAATCTGCAATAATAATAGTACCTATCTCATAAGGTTGTTATGAGGATTGCATGAGTTGACATTTACCGCCTCATTGTATATGGAGCACAGGGTCTGTTAAATAAACAAAATGTGAAGATGAAGGAGGCTTGGATGTCTAGGTGTTCTCAGGGAGGTGTCAGGCAAGCACCATCACCTGAGTCTTGGCTCCAGCTGAGAAGGGTGCCAGTGGTCCTAGGGCGTCAAGGACAGATGGGACTATGTTGAACAAAAAGGGAGCTGATGGAGATGGAACACAGTGGTCAAGAGAAGTTTTCTGCCTGGTGTCTTTCTCTTCTCACCCAGCATGTAAACTTTGCTCTCCAAAGCCCAAGATGCAGGTCAAACCCAAAGATGCTAGTCTAGCACCACCTAGTGGAAAGACTGAAGTCAGCATAGGGTGGCTTCTGGGCCCCTTCTTGGGGCGGAAAAGAAGTTGCCAGAAGGGGAGAAACACTCCACCAGAACCCTCCCTAAGAAACCGATCCAGCTGAGAGCTTTTCACTTTGTGCCCCTGTGGAATATGTTGTTGCTCTTGTTTAGTCACTAAGTTGTGTCTGACACTTTTACAATCCCAGAGACTGTAGCCCACCAGGCTCCTCTGTCCATAGGATTTCCCAGGCAAGAATACTAGAGTGGGTTTCCCTTTCTTCTCCAGGGATCTTCCCAACCCAAGGATCGAACCTGCGTCTCCTGAGGTTCCTGCATTGCAGGCAGATTCTTTACCGCTGAGCCACAAGGGCAGGCCCCTGTTGAATATAGTTGTGTAGTAGTTTACAGAAGCTAGGTGGTCTGGTCCGTAGGTCTGCATGGATATATCATGAGCATGCTTCAGTCTGTCTATGTAACTATTGATTAAATGGGTTAGTAGGTATGAACTTAGACCACTGCCCGCGCATAGAAAGCATTTAATAAATGTTGATTATCATTATGATTCATGTACATGTGCATATACTCTCTGAATGTTCACGTAAACATGGATGCCTATATCTCTGTTTACAGATGCAAGCATGCATACATACGTTTAACTCAAAATGCGTATGTGCTTATGCATGTGCATATGTTTGTGGATGTGAATATGCTTGTATGTCTGTGAGCATGGTATGCACGTGAATGGAGACGTGGGAAGGTTTGTGCGTCTGCATGTTTGTGTACCTATGGATATCTTCTGGTATATTTGTGTACCTTCACTCAGTGGAGTGCCTGTGCACTAGTCTTCTGTTGCTGCAAAGAAGTACCACAAATCACTACAAACTTAGTCACTTAACACAACACCCAATTCTTATCTCCTGATTTTTGTGGGTCAGGAATTCAGGCACAGCCTAGCTGGTCCTCCACATAAGGTCTCACAAAGCTGCACATAAGGTGTTGTCTGGGGCTGTGAGCTCGTCTAAGGCTCAGGGTCCTCTTCCAAGCTCATGTGGGTGTTGGCAGAATGTGTTTCCTTGTAGCTCATGGCAGCATGCATGGTCAAGCCAGCAGGAAAATCTCTCTCTCTGACCTCTAGATCTTCTTTTAAGGGCTCACCCGATTAGGTCAGTCTCACCCAGGATAATATTCCTTTGATTAACTCACAATCAACTGATTAGGGACCTTAATTACATGGCGGGGGGGGGGGGGGGATCCCTTCACTTTTGTCATAAAACATAAGCTAATCATGGGGTGATATCCAATCATATTCACAGGCTCCGCCCATACTTAAGGGGAGAGGGTTATACAGGGCGTGTATGCCAGAGGGTGGGGCTCTTAGGGGCCATCTTAGAATTCTTCCTACCATAAAGTATGAGTGTGTGTGTGTGTGTGTGTGTGTGTATGGGCTCTATATACACATGATTGTATACAGGGGTCCGAATCTGTATGCATCTATGAATGTGCTTCTTCTGTGTGTTGTATCTTCCCAGTGGAATTACATATTTCTATAAGACTGGGAGACTTCTCAAGGCCAGAACTGCCTACTCCATCAGCCCAGGGACTTTGTCAGTGTTAGGATTTTAGCTCTTCTACTTGATGAGGAACTTCCCGAAGTGGGGTCTGTGTTATCTGCCCCACTCCCCACACCCCATACAGTGTCAGGTCCCTACCTTAGAGGTGCTGAATTATCATATTTGTACCACTGGCTCACTCGCAAGCATGCACACGTATGCACCTTCACACACACATGCGTTTGCACATGCCTGAATCACTCTTTGAGGCAGGGCCCAGGAACAGCTCTCACTGCCCCTCCTTGAGAGAAGCCACCTCCCCTCCTTTCTCCCGCCTGCCATGTGATTACAAAGTCACTGCTCTTTACAAAATAAGACTGGGACAAATCACCTCCCACCACTCCAACCTGAGATCCTGCTTGGAACCCAAATGGTCCTGCAGTCAGATAATGGGCCTCATGTCCTTATACAATTACCTAGAGACCATCAGCCCCAGGGGATGCTGGAGCCCCAGTGAGCTGTAGCTAGAAAGTTGCCTGTGGCCAAGTAAGTTTGTGAAACCCTGCTGGCTCCTACCCCCTCTTGGAATTTTCCACTAAAGATGAGCACAGGAAAGGCTCTGAAGGGCCTGCAAGAAAGAAACCTTTCTGCCTTGGTTTAACCAGCACTGTCTAAGCTTATTTATCCACACACCCATTTTTCTCTAAACACATTCAACAAAGCATACCTTGGATTACACGATTGTAAGCCATTCTTCAGCTTCCTAGGAGGCTCATGTGGGCCCTTGGGGGGATGGTAAGGATTAGAAGAATGCCGCTGTGCAGGGATCCCACCCAGACAGGGACTGGCCTTCTGGGAGGGGAAGCGGGGAACCTGTGGAGGTAATTTTGCTGCATGTGGAGGTCGGTGGTTAGTCCAAAGGCAATGGAGACTTGGATATGGGAACTCCTGGATCCCACAGAGACTTTGGTTTGAGAAGACAAGTGGATGTTGGACTTCCCTGGTGGTCCAGTGGTTAAGAATCTGCCTGCCAGTGCAGGGGACACGGGTTTGATCCCTGGTCTGGGAAGATTTCATGTGTCGCAAGGCAACTGAGCCCATGCACCACAACTACTGACCCTGTGCCCTAAAACCATTGCTCCGCAACAAGAGAAGCCACTGCAGTGAGAATCCTGTGACTGCAACGAAGAGCAGCTCCTACTCACCGCAACTAGAGAAAGCCCATGTGTGCAGCAGTGAAGACCCAGAGCAGCCTAAATAAATAGAGACAAGTGGATGCTGACAAGGGAGGCTTGTCCCTGTAAACCCAGAGTGCAATCTGGAGGACACAGTCTGAGACCATGGGACTGGGGAGCACCCCCAAAGATATAGCTTAACCGTCGGGACAAACTTAAACCTACGGACTTTGAATCTCAAATCAGCTACTTATGAGCTGTGTGACCTTAGGCAAACCAGTTAAACTTGCTGAGGCTCAGCTCTTTCATCTTCAAGGCTATGACTCATGTGGAATAAGGATTAGAAAGGTAATAATAACTTATGTAGTGTTTTCTATATGCTAGGCACTGTCCTGAGCATTCAATCCATGCTAGGTCATTTAATCCTAGCAACAACCCCATAAGGTCGGTACTATGATTATTCCCATTCTACAGAGGAAGAACTTGGCTCAGAGAGGTGAGGTGACTTGCCCAAGGTCACAGAGCTAGCAAATTGCAGAGCTGGCATTCAAACTCAGGTGGTCTGGCTCCAGCAAGGCTGGAATGGCATTCAGCACAGACCTGTTTAGTAAATAAGAGCCTACGGGTCTGCAGTGGGTGGAGGAGTTGGCTTTTCCAGATTCATTCCAACCAACAGTCTATGCCCAAATGAACAGCTAAGGTAAGATTACTTCCGCCAGGAAGGCATGGGGCAGGAGGACGTGGGACAGGAAGGTGAAGGGAGGGATGTAGTGGCTGCACTGCGCCATCAGAGACACTTAGGGTTAACTTGTGTGCAGAGAATAAATCTGGGAGTGGAGCTGTGAGCCAGAACAGGGGGTGCGTGGGGTCGGGAACGCAGCAACACATCTGTGCATCTCCCTGTCATCTCGAATTTCATATTTACTTCTGTTGATGAGATTTCGTCATGCTCGATTACAATTCATAGACTTGTGTTTCCAGATTTTATGCATCAAAATGCTCTGATTTACAGAGTCACCCTAAGCCTGACACTGCCCACCCCCCGCCTCCCCCTGTGCAGGTGCCATTTCTGAGCATGGGCACTGAGGCTTGTCCTGGGTCACAGAGAAGCCTTGTTTCTGGGTAACATGGCCTCTGGTGAGCCTCAGGAAGAAGGCGGTAGAATTGGAGAAGACATCAAAGATCTGTGTCTGGGCCATGCCGGGGGAGAGAGGAGCAACAGAGCTGTGGGGGCAGCCACGTGGCAGCCATGTACTGACTCTATATCTTGCCTTTCCTTCCTGCCCCTCCTTCAAACCCCTCCCATTTGGTTCTGAGACTCTCTCTCTTGCTGGTTTCACTCAAGTAAGCACTGCTTCTAACCAATACAGTATGGCAAAGGTGACAGGGTGTCACTTCTGTGATTATATTTCATAAGATGGTTCTATTGCTTAGAAGCAAGTCACAGGTCCCGCCTACACTCATAGGGAAGAGTTTATGCAAGGGCATGAATTCCAAGAGGGTGGGATCTGGGGGGGCTACCCATTGACCATCTGCCACACAGTCAACAAAGCAGCCTATAACACTGGTAACACCATCCCCATTACACAGGAAAGGAGACTGAGTTTTATCAACATTAAGGACATTGTCCAAGGTCACCCAAGTAGAAAGAGACAGGTCTAGGACTTGAACCCTGGTCTGTTTGCTTCTACAACCTGAGCTCTTTACCACAGGACAATGTCATGAAAGGAAAACCAGGTAAGGGCAAGGTTACCTTCCTGGTAGATTGGGGCTTTCACACGGGACTGTGCAGAAACCCTCCTCTAGGACACTGGGCCCTGGGTCTACTTGGGGAGCAAAAGAGGCACTCAGGTCCTGGGTCATTAATCTGATCTTGACACCAAATTTCTTTGGGGGAGCTAAGGTTGCAAAGGGCTAGAAAAGCCCAGAGCACCAGGGTTGGAGCTATAGAGGATGCCAAGTTCTCTACGTGGCAAGTCCCTGAAACCAGCAGGGACTTGTTTGGTGAGATGGGAATACGTCACCCCATTCTTAGGCTGGTATCTTGACCGTGGCCTCAAGAATGGGCTCCTGTTAATGGTGCTGACTGGGAGCTCTTCTTGCCAGCTCTTCCTAGAAACAAGATTAAGAGCCTGCCCCTTGGTTTCCTGTGTCCCCATCTGCATTTTGGTCCTATAGCAGATCCCCTTTTCTCTCCTGTACAGGTTTGAGCACAACTGGGAAGGAGAGTTGCCTTGGGGGAACTGAGGATAAGTCATCTCTTCTGGGCATCTGTTTTGCACTTTGACACACATTACCTTATTTAATCCTCTCAGCATCCTTTCAAAGTAGGTATAATTTCCAGTCTGTGTGAAAGACACCCAAATCTCAGGATAAGTCACTTGCCTGGGGTCATGTAGCTGATGAGAATCAGGACTCACACACAGGTCTGTCTGGTTATCAAGCCTGTCCTCCTTCCACGCTACCAGCCATCTCTTTGAGTTTCCTCTCATCTCTCTCTCGTGTCCTGTTCATCCAGGTTCAGAGCTGCTATTCTCTCTGACTTATTTAGAGCAGGGTTCAATGCTATTCTGATCTACAGAATCCCTCCCCCTTACCCAACCAACGCAGGGTTTGTACCCCAGCCATGGTCCCTATCCTTTATCATTGGTCTCTGCCCCATGGTGCTAATCTGTAGGTCTCCAATTCCCAAAGCCCAACTAGAATATCTTCTTGACCCCTGGATATGGTACCGAAGTCTGGCCTCCAGCACCCTACACAACTGGCCTTTGAAATTCCTGCTTACCCGCCTATCACTGACCACTCTCCATGCTTGGGTTCCTGGCAGCTGAGCAGTCTCTTTCGGGACCCAAGCCTACAGTATCACTTGGCTACTAAACTTCTGACCCTCTGCCTAACTTTGCAGAGGGTCACAAGTTTAGTAACTCTGCACCAGGTCTTGCCTGATGGCTCAGTGGATAAAAAAATAAAAATAAAAATCTGCCTGCAACACAGGAGCCTCAGGAGACATAGATTCGATCCTTGGATTGGGAAGATCCCCTGGAGGAGGATATGGCAGCCCAGTCTGGTGTTCTTTCCTGGGAAATCCCATGGACAGAGGAGCCTGGCGGGTTATAGGCCATAGGGTCGCACAGAGTTGCACAGAGTTGGATACGACCAAAGCTACTGAGCATGCCTAACTTTAGCCAGTGGCACCATACCACATCTGCTCCCACTGTGGGCAGCTCACTTGGTTCAAATTGGCTCCCTCTTGACCATCACCCTCAGGCTGCATATCCTTCAATTCCCCTCCTTTATCCCCTCAACACCATTCTTATGAGTATTGCCCACACCCAGACTTCTAATTGCTTTCTCAAAAGTCAGCACATCCTTTGTTGCACTGTCCATCACCACTATCAATCATAATTACCATCTTACCTCTCACAGCACCACCATTGCTACCATCACCTGAACCGTCGCCACCAATAAAATTGCCACTCTCATCACAATCCCCCACACACACCATCAACGCCATCACCTCTAATTCCACCATGACCGTCACCACCTCCCTTTCCTCCTATCACCGCCCATGACAGCATAATCCTAACACCACCATTCACCCCCTCGCCGTCAGTGCTCTTCGGACTATACCCATCACTACCATCGTCATCATCACCATTGTCACCCACGAAAGCCTGTATTTAGCCGTGAATCAGGGCCCAGATATCTTAATTGGGAATGCAGTAGTTCCCAACTGAAGTTAGAAAGGCGGAGATTCCAATCTCCGACAAATTCTAATTTGTCACTGAACCAAGATTAGTTTGCCCACTCCTGTGCTCCATCCCAACCCTTTCCCACAGTCCCTCAGAGACTTTCCTATGTCCTCAAGCTTAAAAAATGCCTGTCTCTTCTGATGCCACAGCCAACTCTGTCCCTGTGCATTTCTGGGAGGCAGTTGCTCGAGCACCAACCCCCTCCCTCCCAACTTCTCCCCTGTCTGAGTTGGAGGCTATTTCTAATCCAGGTCCCCCTGATCCCAGCTTTTGCTACCACTTCCAGACTTTCCTGGAGCCCAGGGAAAGCTGGGCCTCTGCCACCCCCACCCTGGGCAGCTGAGAGACTGGCATTGATTACCAGCCCCATAATTACCCTGCAGGCACTGGCAGGGATTTCAAGCCTGATTGACTTCAAATGAGAAATCCATGGGGATTCGGGAAGGGCGGGGGACCTTGGCTCAGGAGAGAGGCAGGGAGGAACTCACCCTCACCTGAAAGGGCCTTTGTGTCTAGAAGCACAGCTTTGAATAGGGAGCTCTACCTGCCTAGTTGATACCTGGAGGCCTCACCTGGAGGCCATGAGCTCCAGCCAAGCAGGCCCCTTGCCCACAGACGTATCAACCCTCAGAGAAGAGCTATCTTGAGGGAGCCTAGATAGGCTTGGGGACAAGGAGGGATGCTGGAGACACATCTCCAGAGTAGACAAACTGAGGGCCTTTCCTTTCCCCTGGGGTGCGCAGAGACAAGCTGAAGGGTTAGGATGAAGATTTGGAGGGGTAAGTAGCAGTTCAGTAAGCTTCCCAGGTGCCCCAAGTGGTAAAGAATCTGTCTGCCAATGCAGGAAACTCAAGAGATGTGAGTTCAATCCCTAGGTCAGAAAGATCCCCTGGAAAAGAAAATGGCAACCCCACTCCAGGATTCCTGAGAAATCCCATGGACAGAGGAGCCTGGCAGGCCACAGTCCAAGGGTTGCAAAAGAGTCAGACACAGCTGAGCATACACATGCTGGATGCTAATGTCACTTGGGCACTGAAATACACTGTCCCTGGGCCCAGGAGAGTCCAGAGGGGAAGACCACAGGGAAATGCCTTCTCAAAGGAGATACATAAATATTGCATCCTCTGACCCCACACACATTTACAAGCCCGTGAGTTTACCCTGGGCACCGGCACACTCACACTTATGCTCGTGAACACACTCACCCATCTGTGACACGCATGCACTAGCAAGCCCAGAGGCAAAAATAAACACAAAAGGAAGGCGATCACCCTTGTGTCCAGTCACACACACACATGCACGCACATCTTCCCGCATACTAACCCACACATACTAACACACTCCACACCATCACACTCTCACACATCCTCACACACATATACGCTCACACATCTTCAAGCACATTTTCACATACTCAGAAGCCAAATACCCAGAAAAAAGAGAGAGACATCGCCTCCACACTCGTATGCTCCTTGAGAAATTGCAGAGAGAGGTGAGGCACTTGTTCTCTCCTCTCTCTCCCCCCTCACAGAAGGGTTTTCATTTAAAAGTTGCCCGAGCCCAGGCTTTCAGATTACAGTCTAGACTATATAGGTTTCCTAAAGATAAGGCTGAGAAATTGATTTCAATTACCAAAGTGGAGAGGCAGCACTTCTCAGCCTTCTGAGCGGAGCATTAACCCTGGAGATCCGGGAGCTGCAGGAGAAGAATCTGGCACGCCAGGCACACGGGGAGCCCGTGCACGTGCTCTTGGAGCTCACACATGCACACTCCCATGCAAAATCTCACTGGCGCCAGCTTGGGCAGAGTCCAGACCTTTGCGTTAGGAGCCCGGGTTCCAGCTTTCATTCTGCCAATATTTTGCAGTGTTTGAAGACCTGCCTTTCTCCTCTCTAGGCTTCTCCTCATAGACCCCATTTCTGCTCCCAAGGGCTCATGAAGCCTGTGCTCGCTCCTGGCTGAGCTCCTGTCTGTTGAGACTGGCTCCCCAGGAGATCTAAGCAGGTACTCAGATGCCCTAGAACCCAGTCTCTTATCCACTCTGCCTCCCAGCCAGTGTGGACAGCCCCACACAGCAGAAGCTAATGGGCCTTGCATTAGTTAGAGTAAGCATCGTTAGCTGCTACAACCAGCAGGCTCTGCAATCAATGGCTTGCAGGATTTTTTCTTAGGCCTACAAAGCCCTATGCAGATATATTTGTTTTCTATTAATGCCATAGCAAATTGCTAGAAAATTAGCAGCCTATTAAAAACATCATTAATTATCTCATAACAGGTGAGGTGTCCAAGCTGGCATTTGGCTAGATCCTCTATCTGAGGTACCACAAGGCCAAAATCATGGTGTTGGCCAGCAAGGCTCTTATCAGAGGACTCTAGGGAGAGTCACTTCCTGGCTTATTGAGGTTGTTGGCAGTTTATAGGATTGAGGTCCCCATTTCCTTGCTTAGCTGTTGGCCTGGAGTCATTGTCAGTGTTTAGAAGCTGCCCACGTACCCTGGGTCATGATATCTTTCATCTTCAAAGCCAGCAATGGCACATCAAGTTCTTCTTACACGACAGATCTCTCTACCTTCCTCTTCTGCTGTTAAAAGCCCACATGATGACATTCAGTTCAGTTCAGTTCAGTCGTGTCCGACTCTTTGCGACCCCATGAATCACAGCACACCAGGCCTCCATGTCCATCACCAACTCCTGGAGTTTAAACTCATGTCCATCGAGTTGGTGATGCCATCCAGCCATCTCATCCTCTGTCGTCCCCTTCTCCTTCTGCCCCCAATCCATCCCAGCATCAGGGTCTTTTCCAATGAGTCAACTCTTCGCATGAGGTGGCCAAAGTATTGGAGTTTCAAATTTAGCATCAGTCTTTCCAAAGGACACCCAGGACTGATCTCCTTTAGAATGGACTGGTTGGATCTCCTTGCAGTCCAAGGGACTCTCAACAGTCTTCTCCAACACCACAATTCAAAAGCAAAAATTCTTCGGCACTCAGCTTTCTTCACAGTCCAACTCTCACATCCATACATGACCACAGGAAAAACCATAGCCTTGACTTTGTTGGCAAAGTAATGTCTCTGCTTTTGAATATACTCTCTAGGTTGGTCCTAACTTTCCTTCCAAGGAGTAAGCATCTTTTAATTTCATGGCTGCAGTCACCATCTGCAGTGATTTTGGAGACCAAAAAAATAAAGTCTGACACTGTTTCCCCATCTACTTCCCTTTTCACTCTCCTCTTTCACAAGAGGCTTTTTAGCTCCTCTTCACTTTCTGCCATAAGGGTGGTGTCATCTGCATATGTGAGGTTATTGATATTTCTCCTGGCACTCTTGATTCCAGCTTCTGCTTCTTCCAGCCCAGCATTTCTCATGATGTACTCTGCATAGAAGTTAAATAAGCAGGCTGACAATGTACAGCCTTGACGTACTCCTTTTCCTATTTGGAACCAGTCTGTTGTTCCATGTCCAGTTTTAACTGTTGCTTCCTGACCTGCATACAAATTTCTCAAGAGGCAGGTCAGGTGGTCTGGTATTCCCATCTCTTTCAGAATTTTCCACAGTTTATTGTGATCCACACAGTCAAAGGCTTTGGCATAGTCAATAAAGCAGAAATAGATGTTTTTCTGGAACTCTCTTGCTTTTTCGATGATGACATTGGGTTTGCCTAAATAATCCAGGACCATCTTTCTATTTAAGGTCATCTGATTGGTAATCTTAATTGTGCCTGTGAAGTCTCTTTTGCCATGTGATGTAATACATCCATGGGCATACCATGGGGCAAAGGTCATGGGGCCAAAATTCTGCCTGCTCCAATGGGTCAAGTAGATCTCCTAAGTGCTTCTCCTGCAGTGGTAATTCAGGGACCCAGGCTCCTGTGTCAGGCAGTGCTGTCACCCTCAAGTTGGGCCCCCCATTGTTGCCACAGTTAATGCGGGATGGTTACATGGGGGTGTTTTCACGTACCATCCTGGAGGTAACGTATTATCAATTCTGCCCTCATCTCATTGGCTAGAACCAGTCACGTGGCACCAACTTAACTGCAAGGGAGCCTGGGAAACACACAGGAATACATGGCCATTTGGGGCACACAGTTGATCTCTATCTCAGGGCCCAAGTTCTAAAGACTCAAAAGGCAGAGGACTAAGAGAGAGAGAAGAACCTGCCATGTTGGCTCTTTACAAAAAGAAGCAACAGGAAACTGCGTCTCAGAACCTTGGAATGGGGTTCTCCTTTCCAGAGTCTCCCAATGGGCTCTGCAAAAGTGCACCAGTCTGCCAATGGCTGAAGATCCCTGAGATGAAGGGAAGGGAGCCACCCCACATACTGTTATCCTCTCCTGAGTTCAGAGGATGGAATATGAGAGACTTGCAAACTCAGAGCCACATCCAGGCCACAAGACAGAGCTGTGAGGACCTCTACCTAACGTGGAGTATCTGGGAGGTGTCTGACAGTACCAACCCCCTGGGGAGCCCAGAGGGATCTTTTCAGAGTCAGCCCGGCCCTGCTATGGAGGACTGTTCTGTTGACCATGACCATTCCTCTTCCCTGTGCCTTCCCCAGGGTCCTGATGATCATGACCTCTTCTCTCTCTTCATTCTTCCTACTACCCTACCCCCAACTGAGAACTGATGACGAGGGGCCCACATCTCACATAGCTGTGTAGACCAAATGGAACTGTCTTGGGCAAATGCTTCTATAGTTCTAGGGTTGACATTCTTTAGTAGACGGACAGGGAGGGACAGAATGCCCAGTCCTCCTTCATTCTGACATGACCTGGTTTTCTTGGGACACGACTGTCTCAAGGAGACAAGCATGAGGATTGCCATAGCTTCTGTTCACGACCCAGTTCACAAGCAATCTCTCCAACCAGGACCCAACCTGCTCAGCTAAAGACAACCCACACAATTCTGCTGAAACAACAGAAACCTGGGTCGTCAGACCATTCAATGACCAGCAGTGGGCTGATTTTGAGGCAAATTGGGGCACATGATTTCTATTAGAACCAGAAACAAAATTGTATGTGTGTGTACAGTTGTGACCAATCTTTTGTGATCCCATGGACTGTAGCCCACAGGCTCCTCTGTCCATGGGATTTTCCAAGCAAGAATACTAGAATGAGTTGCCATTTCCTCCTCCAGGGGATCTTCCCAACTCAGGGATCGAACAATTTATCTCGTGTCGCCTGCATTGACAGGCAGATTCTTTACCAACTGCGCCACCTGGGAAGCCTGGAAACAAAATTAAGACATATAAAACCCATTTGGGGAAGAACTGGGAAAATGATTTGAGGCTGAAACCCCCAGCTTTAAGGTTCCTGGACAGCTGTGATGGCGGAATATGATGGAGAAGTCTAATCATGAGGAGAAGACACAGGTGGTGGTTATTTTGCAAATGAAAACTGAAATCACTCACAGAGGAGAGTTAGAGTAACAGGCAAGAGACTTGCAGACAGCTCTCAGGCCAGACAATGTTCTTTTTGCTGCCTAAATCAACTGAATATTTTAAAAATCATTTCCACTGCTGCAGAAGATGTTCCAAGGCAAATCAGGAGTCGTTGCTCTGGGAAGACTCTGTACAATCACAGCTAGACATGGGAATAGAAACCACAGGGAAAAAAGTGCAGAAATGATACACTCTGGGCAGGGGAAGCAAACGGAGTCTGTACTTAAAGAAACAGTCTTAACTTCCACATCTCCCACCCCCAACCCCTACTCCCTCCTCGACAAAAGTCAAGTCTGACCTAAGTATTTACATGCAAGTAGTTTATTTTGAGAAGTATCCCAGGGAATAGGGGTGAGGGCTGGAGAGGAGGATGAAAATCCAGATAAGGGTGCTTTTTCAGACTAGCCACTGCTGTGGGCAACTGGGACTCTACCCTGCTGGGACCTTTTAGGAAACACTTCAAAGAGTTATCCATCTGCAGATGGATGGAGAGAGTATGTAACCACCAGCCCTCAAGCCTCACCGGCCAAGGGTTGCCCCATGAGTGGCTATGAACTCCTTCTGGTAGTATGCTGGTAAATCGGCTCTGGATAGGGTGGGGGTGGGGGAGATGCCCTGATTTGCAGCATTCGGAAATTCCCATGGCATAAATCCTCCCACCAAGGCTGATTTCAAGCTGCCAATGGCTAAACAGCTGGCTAGAAATTGTTCTGGTTATGTAACGATCAGCTCTTGCAAACCAGTCCAAGGTACCGCTCACGGGTTTGCGCGTATATTGGGTGCTGTGTCCCCACAAGAACTTCAGGGCCCTGGCAGTGAGTGAAAGATATGGGGTACACCCACACAAAGTGCAGTGAATGGGGTAAAAGTTGAGCCGGAAGTTTGTAGGCAAGGCACAGGAGCAGTCCAACACAAAATTATACTATACCTGACCTAGAGCAGACACAGGAGCAGCAAAGCCGCTACGAGCCTCTGAGGAAGTGGCCAGGCCATGTCAGATGCGAGTAACCTGAAAAAAAAGAGAAACCCAGTCCCTGGGGGTAAGAGGAGGGGAAGTAAGATAGTCATCAGAGTAGATACTACTCTGGTGAGGAGAGGCTGGTGGTTAGAGCCAGACCCATCCTGTGGCTCTACCTGTGGGTGACCAGCAGGGGGTGCTAGGTCCCTGCACACTCAGTCCAGTTCAATTCTGTCGCTCAGTCATGTCCAACTCTTTGCGACCCCATGTAGTGCAGCACGCCAGGCTCCCTGTCCGTCGCCAACTCCCGGAGTTTACCCAAACTCATGTCCATTGAGTCGGTGATGCCATCCAACCATCTCATCCTCTGTCTCATCCTGCACACTCAAATAAACTTAAAAACTCAACATGGCTCATGCCCTAGGTGGGATCAGTTCTCTACTCTTTTATTACCTCAGAAACAGTTACTGAATTATCAGGTTATCTCCAGAAAGTTCGCTTTCAGTGAGGCACCAGCCTGGGTCGCACTAAACAGAGCACTGAGCCCGCCCGTCACCGGGTGGTGAGGAAACAGCGCCCCCTGCAGGTAGAGTCAACTTTTGCCCAAGCAGCCGCTCTCAGTTCCCACAATTTCCATCCCTGAACCCCTGTAGCACCAGAAACACCAGACCTCCGCAGGCCTCCCAGAGCAAAGCAGAACAGGATGGCTGTCTTAATCCATTCTGCTGTAATCCAGCCTGCTATTACAGGCTGCTGTAATACAGGATAGTAGATCGGTGGCTTATAAAAACAGACATTTATTTCTCACAGTCCTGAGGGCTGGCAAGTCCAAGATGAATGTGCCAGCAGGTTCAGTATCTGGTGACCACCCACTTCCTGGTCCTTCGATGACTATCTTCTCACTGTGTCCTCACATCGCCAAAGAGGCAAGGAATCTCTCCGGGGTGTCTTTTATAAGGGCACTAATGCAACTCACCTGGAGAAAGAAATGGCAACCCACTCCAGTATTCTTGCCTAGACAATCCTGTGGACAGAGGAGCCTGGTGGGCTGCTGTCCATAGGGTCGCACAGAGTCAGATATGACTGAAGCGACTTAGCATGCATGCATGCATTGGAGAAGGAAATGGCAGCCCACTCCAGTATTCTTGCCTAGACAATCCTGTGGACAGAGGAGCCTGGTGGGCTGCTGTCCATAGGGTCGCACAGAGTCAGATATGACTGAAGTGACTTAGCATGCATGCATGCATTGGAGAAGGAAATGGCAGCCCACTCCAGTATTCTTGCCTAGACAATCCTGTGGACAGAGGAGCTGGTGGGCTGCTGTCCATAGGGTCACACAGAGTCAGATATGACTGAAGCGACTTAGCATGCATGCATGCATTGGAGAAGGAAATGGCAGCCCACTCCAGTATTCTTGCCTGGAGAATCCCAGGGACAGAGACGCCTGGTGGGCTGCCGTCTATGGAATCGCAGAGTCAGACACAACTGAAGTGACTTAGCAGCAGCAGCAGAATGCAACTCACCAGGGTTCCATCCTCATGACCTGTTCACCTCCCAAAGGCCCCAGCTCCAAACACCGTACCTTGGGCGTTAGGTTTCAACATATGAATGAGGTGGGGCGGGTAGAGAGCTGTGGACACAGCTATTCAGTCTGCAGCAACTGCTCCTCCATCCAGGCCCAGGATCCTCTGAGAATGGCCTGTGCCTCATTTGTCCTCCCACTGTGGGTAGGGTCACACAACCTCGAAGGTGCCCCCTCCTGTCTCGGAACTGATTGTGAAAGACTGGAAGTGGAAGTGTGACAGGAGACACACTGGGAAAAGCCAGAGGCAAGGGTCCCATCCAGGCCAGCAGGGCACAGACAGCGTGAAAGTGGGTGGTTTGACATTAATCAGGACAGAAGGTTCCAGGAGCGCAGGGAACAAGACACATCCAAGTGTCAATAGCCAAGTTCATAAAGGACATGAGAAGCTCATGAGACAGCAGAGAAGAACCTCAGGGGGAAACTTCTGAATGGCCCAGAGAATTCTGGCAAATGGGTCTTCTAAGTGCACAGATGCTTTCATGTGTAGGCACTCACCTTCCCAGCTGTTTCCTAGGGCTGTTTTCTAGGCACTTTCCAGGGCCCAAGAGAAGGGAAAGTGTGGACAGTGAGGTCCAGCTCTACCTCCTGAAGCCTGTAAGCAGAGCTCCCTCTGAGAGCACTGATGGTGATGGGGGTAGAGAGCCAGGAGTGTTCTCCTGACCTCAACAGATACACCTTAATGATAGAAATTCAGGCCCAGGGAGGAGGTTTTTCCGGCAGAGTCCTGGCCACTCACCACACTCCCCACTGCCCATGGCCAAGGTCATGCTGCTGGGGGCAGGGGGTTGGGGGAGGGGCGGGCAACAAACAAAGCTCCAGCTCAGGCCCAGCCTGCAGGGCCCCCTCTAGAGTCTTGCTCAGCTTCAACGCATCCTCCTCTGTCCCCTGAGCAGACTGGGTCTCGGTGGACTCTGCCTGCTGCCCTGGGAGGGAAGACAGGGAAGGCAAAGGGAGAGCTGGGAGCCAGGGAGGACGCAGTGTTCCCTTTCCGCTCCTCTGCGTCTTAATTAAGTGCTTTCATTTCCCTCCTTCCTCCCCACACAGGCCCGGCTGAGATAAGGCATTGATCCCCTCCCAGAGGAAGAAGAAGCCGGCAGGAGCCCTGCAGTTCTCTCTTTGTGGAACAAGATGGATGGTTTATTAGCGAGCCCTTAATTGTGTGGTTTGTAACTTGGGGAAGTTTAAAGAGAAAAGAAAAGAAGTCTGAACTGGGGGCTGCCTGGGGTCCATTTCTCTCCTCAAGGAGGGTTCTATCCAACATTCCTGTCCAAGAGCCCAGCCCAGATCAGCCCAGCCCAGCCCAGCCCCACCAAGGGCAGACTCAGGAACGTTCTCCACAGAAAGAACCACCAAGATTGCAAATAGCCAGAATGATAGTCTGTGTTGCCCGATCTAGCCAAGGACAGGGCCCTGAGCTGAATGTAGAGACCAGCTCTGCCGCTGGCTAGCTGAATGACTTTGATCAATCTTCCCACGCTGGCCCTCAGTTTCCCTTTTCATCAAATGAGAGGGTTGGCCTGCATCCATGGTGTTTGACTATGTGGGGGGACTATGTAGCAGAAAGTGGTGAGAGAGGAAGCCAGAGCCTCAGCCTCTTCTTCAAGGCCCACTGAAACCTTCTTTGTGTATTGGAATTTCATGTAAGCTCTGTGACATTGAGCATGTTATGTAACCTCCTTGTCTCAATGGCATCAGCTGTAAAATGGGCAGAGTAATAGAATAACAGGATTGTCAGCCCTAACATAGTTCCCAGCACATAGTAAGAATTCCATCATTATGACTTTTTTTTTCTTAAATGATTTGATTCAGTCTCACAACAGCCCTGTGTCAGGTTCTTGTCCCTATTTTAGAGGTGAAGAGACCTGGCCTAGGCCAGTTGTCTTCACAACAGACACACAACTGCCCCCAACAGCCCAAGGTGAGACCCCTGGGTCCTCCCCTTATGGGACTCAGAACGGAGGGGTGGTGGTCTCTCACGGACTGGCTCCCACCACTCACCAAGATGAAATACTGATCACGTTGTTGTTCAGTCGCTAAGTTGTGTCCGACTCTTTGCAACCCCGTGGACTGCAGCACGCCAGGCTTCCCTGCCCTTTACTGTCTCCCAGAGTTTACTCAAACTCATGTCCATTGAGTCGGTGGTGCCATCCAACCATCTCATCCTCTGTCACCCCCTTCTCCTGCCCTCAATCTTTCCCAGCATCAGGGTCTTTTTCAGCTAGAAAAAAGACACTTCCCAAAAGTAGATTTCAACTCACTGGGAAGCTAGATCTCTCCTTGACCTTTTCTTATGCAGCAGGAGGGTAGGTGCCCTCGTCCAGCTTTAGTTAATGCCCATACCAGAAGGGGCCAAACAGCATCTCAAATATCTGTTTCAGTTTCAAAGAACTAGAATCCAAAGCTCCAAACTGCCTTCCCCCAAATGCAAATGTCGAAAATCAAGACAACAGAAGTTTACTGCAGAAGTTTTCAAGCCAGGCGCCGTAGAACCCTAGGGTTCCTTAAAAGGAGTTTTAAGAGTCAACCTGGGTGTGGGAGGTTGCTGAACTGGGCTTCCACTCCCCTGACCCCCCACCCCACCCCACTGCCCACTCTTTAACAAAAACAGAGTTCCTTGTTATCTGTTTTACCTTTGGGGCTTCCATATGATTTCAGTTTCCAAAAGATTCTGGGGGTGGGGGTGGGGTTAAAATTTAAAAAAATCCCCGTTTAGTGGAAAAAGCATGGAGCAAAGAGCCAGAAAGCCTAGCTCTAGCCCCAGCTTCATTCTATGAACTTGAGCACATCCCTTCCTCTATGTATACAGAGGATTGGGCCAGGAGGTTTGTCTCCACGGGGCAATTTCAGCTGTGGCTCTCAAGTCCAACTTGACTCCCTGGGCTGCCCTGAAGGGTGGGAGTGAGGTCAGGGGGAGGGGAGCCACATCCCCCACGATCTTCACTGCATGACTCCCTGAAGCCACTAGACAACTAATAAAGACGGGTTGTTTTCATCCTCATATGACTCTGGAAATATTGATACTGGCTTGCCAAACAGAAAAAAAACAATTCTTCCCGCCTTATGGTGGGAGGAGAACAAGGAAAGTAAGCCTGCTCATTAGCGAGGCTGCCGAGATGTCTCCCCGCCCCCTCCCCACCCCCTACCCCCCACGCTTCTGATCTTCAGGATGACTCGGAGACTTGGACTAAAACACAGATGAGAGCTTTGCGTCTGTTTGCATTTAATTTGAGGCTGAAGTTCACAGCTCTTGACGATGGAGAGCTGCATTCCAATATCCAGGACCAGGACAAGGGTGGTGGAGGAGTGATTACGCCTGCCAGGGGTAATAATTATAAGTCAAGGGCCTCTCAGTAATATCTGGGTCCCTTCAGTGTTTCCCCGGTGATTAAAGCAGCACAAGTAAGTCAGGGTAGAGCAGCTGATTGAGAGGGGCGTGGAGGGAGGGGTGGGGACTGGCACTTCATAGGCCTCCAGGGAAAGCTACCTCCATCGTAATAGAAACAAGGCCACCCTTTATCAACCGCCTCAGTTCAGTTCAGTTCAGTTCAGTTGCTCAATCGTGTTCGACTCTTTGCGACCCCATGAATTGCAGCACGCCAGGCCTCCCTGTCCATCACCAACTCCCGGAGTTCACTCAAACTCATGTCCATCGAGTTGGTGACGCCATCCAGCCATCTCATCCTCTGTCGTCCCCTTCTCCTCCTGCCCCCAGTCCCTCCCACCATCAGAGTCTTTTCCAATGAGTCAACTCTTCACATGAGGTGGCCAAAGTACTGGAGTTTCAGCTTTAGCATCAGTCCTTCCAAAGAACACCCAGGACTGATCTTTAGAATGCCAACACCACAGTTCAAAAGCATCAATTCTTCAGCGCCCAGCTTTCTTCACAGTCCAACTCTCACATCCATACATGATCACTGGAAAAACCATAGCCTTGACTAGATGGACCTTTGTTGGCAAAGTAATGTCTCTGCTTTTCAATATGCTATCTAGGTTGGTCATAACTTTCCTTCCAAGGAGTAAGCGTCTTTTAATTTCATGGCTGCAATCACCATCTGCAGTGATTTTGGAGACCAAAAAAATAAAGTCTGACACTGTTTCCACTGTTTCCCCATCTATTTCCCATGAAGTGATGGGACCAGATGCCATGATCTTCGTTTTCTGAATGTTGAGCTTTAAGCCAACTTTTTCACTTTCTACTTTCACTTTCATCAAGAGGCTTTTTAGTTCCTCTTCACTTTCTGCCATAAGGGTGGTGTCATCTGCATATGTGAGGTTATTGATATTTCTCCCGGCAGTCTTGATTCCAGCTTGTGCTTCTTCCAGCCCAGCGTTTCTCATGACGTACTCTGCATAGAAGTTAAATAAGCAGGGTGACAATATACAGCCATGACGTACTCCTTTTCCTATTTGGAACCAGTCTGTTGTTCCATGTCCAGTTCTAACTGTTGCTTCCTGACCTGCATATAGGTTTCTCAAGAGGCAAGTCAGGTGGTCTGGTATTCCCATCTCTTGAAGAATTTTCCACAGTTTATTGTGATCCACACAGTCAAAGGCTTTGGCATAGTCAATAAAGCAGAAATAGATGTTTTTCTGGAACTCTCTTGCTTTTTCCATGATCCAGTGGATGTTGGCAATTTGATCTCTGGTTCTTCTGCCTTTTCTAAAACCAGCTTGAACATCTGGAAGTTCACAGTTCACGTATTGCTGAAGCCTGGCTTGGAGAATTTTGAGCATTACTTTACTAGCATGTGAGATGAGTGCAATTGTGTGGTAGTTTGAGCATTCTTTGACATTGCCTTTCTTTGGGATTGGAATGAAAACTGACCTTTTCTAGTCCTGTGACCACTGCTGAGTTTTCCAAATTTGCTGGCATGTTGGGTGCAGCACTTTCACAGCATCATCTTTTAGGATTTGAAATAGGTCAACTGGAATTCCATCACCTCCACTAGCTTTGTTCATAGTGATGCTTTCTAAGGCCCACTTGACTTCACATTCCAGGATGTCTCACTCTAGGTGAGTGATCACACCATCATGATTATCTTGGTCATGAAGATATTTTTTGTACTGTTCTTCTGTGTATTCTTGCCACCGCTTCTTAATATCTTCTGCTTCTGTTAGGTCCATACCATTTCTGTCCTTTATCGAGCCCATCTTTGCATGAAATGTTCCCTTGGTATCTCTGATTTTCTTGAAGAGATCTCTAGTCTTTCCCATTCTGTTGTTTTCCTCTATTTCTTTGCATTGATTGCTGAAGAAGACTTTCTTATCTCTCCTTGCTATTCTTTGGAACTCTGCATTCAGATGCTTATATCTTTCCTTTTCTCCTTTGCTTTTCGCTTCTCTTGTTTTCATAGCTATTTGTAAGGCCTCCCCAGACAGCCATTTTGCTTTTTTGCATTTCTTTTCCATGGGGATGGTCTTGATCCCTGTCTCCTGTACAATGTTACGAACCTCCGTCCATAGTTCATCAGGCACTCTATCTATCAGATCTAGGCCCTTAAATCTATTTCTCACTTCCACTGTATAATCATAAGGGATTTGATTTATGTCATACCTGAATGGTCTAATGATTTTCCCTACTTTCTTCAGTTTCAGTCTGAATTTGTCAATAAGGAGTTCATGATCTGAGCCACAGTCAGCTCCTGGTCTTGTTTTTGCTGACTGTATAGAGCTTCTCCATCTTTGGCTGCAAAGAATATAATCAGTCTGATTTCGGTGTTGACCGTCTGGTAATGTCCATGTGTAGAGTCTTCTCTTGTGTTGTTGGAAGAGGGTGTTTGCTATGACCAGTGCATTTTCTTGGCAAAACTCTATTAGCCTTTGCCCTGCTTCATTCCGTATTTCAAGGCCAAATTTGCCTGTTACCCCAGGTGTTTCTTGACTTCCTACTTTTGCATTCCAGTCCCCTATAATGAAAAGGACATCTTTTGGGGGTATTAGTTCTAAAAGGTCTTGTAGGTCTTCATAGAACCGTTCAACTTCAGCTTCTTCAGTGTTACTGATTGGGGCATAGACTTGGATTACTGTGACATTGAATGGTTTGCCTTGGAAACAAACAGAGATCATTCTATCGTTTTTGAGATTGCATCCGAGTACTGCATTTCGGACTCTTTTGTTGACCATGATGGCTACTCCATTTCTTCTGAGGGATTCCTTCCCACAGTAGTAGATATAATAGTCATCTGAGTTAAATTCACCCATTCCAGTCCATTTCAGTTCGCTGATTCCTAGAATGTCAACGTTCACTCTTGCCATCTCCTGTTTGACCACTTCCAATTTGCCTTGATTCATGGACCTGACATTCCAGGTTCCTATGCAATATTGCTCTTTACAGCATGGGACCTTGCTTCTATTACCAGTCACATCCACAGCTGGGTATTGTTTTTGCTTTGGCTCCATCCCTTCATTTCTTCTGGAGTTATTTCTCCACTGATCTCCAGTAGCATATTGGGCACCTACTGACCTGGGGAGTTCCTCTTTCAGTATCCTATCATTTTGCCTTTTCATACTGTTCATGGGGTCCTTAAGGCAAGAATACTGAAGTGGTTTGCCATTCCCTTCTCCAGTGGACCACATTCTGTCAGACCTCTCCACCATGACCCCCCCATCTTGGGTGGCCCCACACGGCATGGCTTAGTTTCATCGAGTTAGACAAGGCTGTGGTCCTAGTGTGATTAGATTGACTAGTTTTCTGTGATTATGATTTGTGGGTCTACCCTCTGATGCCTCTCACAACACCTACCGTCTTACTTGGGTTTCTCTTACCTTGGACGTGGGGTATCTCTTCACGGCTGCTCCAGCAAAGCGCAGCCAATGCTCCTTACCTTGGACGAGGGTATCTCCTCACCACCACCCCTCCTGGTCTTGAACATGGAGTAGCTCCTCTTGGCCATCCTGCGCCCGCCCAGCCTCTGCTCCTTGGACGCCTACCAATGCTACCATATGCTAAACCCTGAGCTCAGAGCATCAAAGACTTTATCTCAATAAAACCCCACGACAGCCCTGAAGCAAATGGGGACAGCAAAAACTCCATTTTACAGCTGTGCAAACTGAGGCTCAGAGAAGGTTAGTAATTAGCTCAAAGTCACAAAACTTGAAGCCCATTCTAACCAAATCTCACTCCAGGTTCCACACCCTACGCTCTTAACCATTCCCCATTGCCTTCCAAGTTTCAGAGTCCACAGATAATAATAATAATTTGTTGTTTCAGTTCAGTTGCTCAGTCCTGTGTGACTATTTGTGACACCATGGACTGCAGCATGCCAGGCCTCCCTGTCCATCACCAACTCCCAGAGCTTGCTCAAACTCGTATCTATTGAATCAGTGATGCCATCCAACCATCGCATGCTCTGTCATCCCCTTCTGCTCTTAAGTGTTTTCAGTTATCTCATTTTATTCTACAATATATGGGGTAAGGACTACTGTCCCCACTCTGCAGATGACAAAACTGAAGCATGAAGAAGTTAAATCAGCTACACAAGGCCACACACCTACTTAAGAATGGAGCTAAGATTCAGTATTCTAGAGTTTCCCCAGATGGACTATTTCCCATCAGTCTGATGGCTGCTGAAAGGAGAAGGGCTGAAATGGAGCCTTGGGCAGCTGGACCCAGCTAGCACTGCCCACCCTCTTGCTGATTTTCTTAGTGATGGGCCAGAAGCAGAACTGTCCTCTGACAGGTGCAATGGGGAATTTTAAAAGTTTTCACAGAAGTACCAAGATACAACAGACACTGCTTGCCAAGTGAGGGGCCAGACCAATACTCAGTCCATCCTGGTCAGGAAAGGGCAGGTGGAGGGGGAGGGGTCCTAACTCCCATCTGGGAAATCTAACCAGCGAAAGACTACAGTGGAGGGCTTCCCTGATGGTCTAGTGGTTAAGAATCCACCTGCTAATGCAGGAGACATAGGTTTGATCCCTGACCCAGGAAGATCCTACATGCCAAGGGGCCACTAAGCCCGTGTTCCCCGACTATCGAACCTGTGCTCTAGAGCTCGCGGGCCACTACTAAAGACCCTAGAGCCTGGGCTCCGTGACAAAAGAAGCCATCACAATGAGAAGCCCGTGCAACGCAATGAAGAGTAACCCCACTCACCTCAACTAGAGAAAGCCTAGTTGAAAAACAAAGACCCAGCACAGCCAAAAAATAAATCCTAAAAAAAAAGACTACAGTGGAGAGGAAGCTGCTGCCCTGGGAGTGGCTTTCACATCCAGAGCAGAGGGGACCGAAAGCTATGCAAGGGTCTGCTGTAGACCCAGGGAAGGGGAAGGACCCAGGGCTACATTAAAGGCCGCCAGGTGGGAAGAGACCCGTAGAGCCCCAGGAGCTGAGAGGAAGCAGAGGAGATGGACACCAGCCAGTCTCCCACAGAACGAAGCTTTATTCAGACCAGAAAAATGAAGGCATTTCACTGCTCCTCCTTCTCCTCCTCCATCCTTTCCCCAACCCTGGGGGCAGGGCGGGTGGAGTTGGGGGTTGTCAGTTACAGCAGCCTACTACCTGTCAGTTGCCCTGGCTTGGGAAGGAGAAAGGTTGGACTTTGAATCAAAGTTGAAATGGATGTTGGTATCTGGGACTATACATTCCAATTTTAGAACTGAAATCTGTTTTATGCCTGAAAGTGACTTTTTAAAGTGGACTTATTACTTAAAAGTGAGCCAATAGGCCATGGGGGTAGAATTTATAAGGACGATGGGAGACACAAAGTTGCACTTGCCACTGGCCATTTTTCAATCTCCGTCATACCTGCCAAATTCAGGCTTCTGTGGGATGAGGCAGCCAAAAGCACAGAGAGATTCTGAAGTCCAGCTCAGAGCAAAAATAAAACTAGGCCTCATCCCTTAATGAAACCATGCAGATTAGTCACACTGTCTCGCCCAGAACAGGTGTGTCAGGAGAAATAACAATGGAACCTTTGAATCGGATCTGTGTCAATAGCAACACTGTTCAGGGGCCCAGGGAGGCTGCACATCCACGGCCCTTGCCTGGTTCTTTGCTTGAGTCTGCTCAGACCTCTCAGGAGCGAACTTGGGAGTTTAGGGACTTCCCTGGCAGTCCAGTGGTTAATGGTCTGTGCTTCCACTGCAGGGGGTGCCAGTTCAAGCCCTGATCAAGGAACAAAGACCCCTCGCAGCCAAAAAAAACAAAAAACACTTAGGAGTTTATAACAAAGCCTAAACTGAACCCGTTCTAAACATTGAAGGTAACTGCCTAGGACTTCAGATGCCTGAGAGCCCAAAGGTCAAGGAGGCTGGAGAGGGGCCCAGGGCCTCTCAGGGAAACCGTTTCCGGCTGCTTCAGGGCGACAGCCGCCCAACCCCTGGCTCCAGGTCAGGAGCTTTTGTAGCTTCCCACAGCCCAGCTTTAGATTCCATCTGGACCCCTGGACCCAGGAACGTAGTACTGCCAGGACCCCAGGAGTCCTATTCCTGTTGCAGCCGCCCTCACTGCTTCTACTCCTGAGACTTCCCTGGCCCAGCAGGAGAACCTCAGCCCAGACCGAGCATCTCCCCAAAGGCCCGAGACGTCTCTGCCTGGGCCTCGGGGCAGGGAGGGGACCAGTCATCCAGGCAGAAGTGAACCAGAAAGGGTGAAAGTGGCACATCTCCCAGATCCCATATCCCTTGAGACTGCGAGAAGGAAAAAGTGACCCTGGCGTCTTCCCCAGAGACCCATTGTTCACAAAGAGCCAAGAGCATCCTCTGTGGGCATGAGCTCCAGCCAGCTCCCAGCCACCCAGCTGCAGCCCAGGACTCAGCATCAGCACCAGCTCCAGCCCAGCACTCAGCACAGCACCAGCTCCAGCCCAGCACTCAACACCAGCACCAGCTCCAGCCCAGCACTCAACACCAGCACCAGCTCCAGCCCAGCACTCAACACCAGCACAAGCTCCAGCCCAGCACTCAACACCAGCACCAGCTCCAGCCCAGCACTCAACACCAGCACCAGCTCCAGCCCAGCACTCAACACCAGCACCAGCTCCAGCCCAGCACTCAGCACAGCACCAGCTCCAGCCCAGCACTCAACACCAGCACCAGCACCAGCCTGGATCCACTGCCTACTGTAGAACCATGCCTGGATTTCTGACCTATCACTTAGCAGCCATGTGACCTCGTGCAAGGTACTTAAGCTCTCTGTGTCACTTTTCCTCCTGGGTCCAATAGGCATGACCACAGGTCTGGCGAGGCTGAGTGAGTGAGAACTGTTAGGAGGTAGCCCCATTCACTCTGGGGAACTGATTACCCCCAGTCTTTGCACCAGATCTAGCCCTCACTGCTTTCCTGGCTTCCTGAGCTCCGAAGGCTGATTTAGTGCACTCACGGCCCGTCTCCCTCCAGGGTGGATCGGTTTGAATGCGATCTGTAATCTCCCAAAAGACCCAGGAGGGACCCATCGGCTCCTTCTAAGGAGCATTAACTCAAACCGTAACCAGCTCTCCGCGCCTGCCTGGAGGCCAGGTCCTTGGGGAGCCTTCCTGACTGTCACGGAGGAGCAGGCGGCCTCATTTTCCAGCTCAGGAGTGGGAATCCCAGGGCCGCAGCTCCCCACCCAGCCCCAGGTGTGCCCAGGAGCCCACCACCCCCGAGAGGCATTCGGCTTCATCACCCACAGAGTCCACCTCACAGCACTGGTTTCCAGGGCGAGGGGAGATGGCAGTGGGGCCAGCTGGGCAGGGGCCACAGGATGGTCCGAAGCTTCCTCTCCTCCAAGAGTTGGAAGCAGCCCTCAACCTCCCAGCAGACGATTCCCTAGCGGTTTGACTATAAACCCTAGCCCAAGAGGCCGCGCTTCTCCCATCCTCCTGCTGGATGAGACAAGGGGTCCCCTGGTAATGAACTCAGGGGGGCCTCGTGAGCGGGAAGCAGAGAGAGGCTTACTGAGGAGTCGGGTCTGGGAAACGCTGCTGGAGCCGGGAGAGCCCCCTCGTGAGAACCAGCAGGAGCTGGGCGTGGGGGGAGGGGAGAGGTCTGACCACAAGACCTGCCAGCGCTGACTTGAAATGAAAGTCCTCACTCTCAGCTGAGGACATCTTGTCCATAGCATCCCCTCCCTCACGTGTGAAATTGAACCTGGACTCCGAGAGACATAAGGGACGATCCAGGTCAGAGGCCAAAGAGCAAGGCCTGGTGCCAGGAGAGGGAGAGAGAAGGAAAGTTTCTACCATGCCTCCCCTCAGACTGGGGCCCCTGAGGACAGAGCTGGGTCTCCCCCTCATACTGGGGCCCCTGAGGACAGAGCTGGGTCTCCCCGCTCAGACTGGGGCCCCTGAGGACAGAGCTGGGTCTCCCCGCTCAGACTGGGGCCCCTGAGAGCAGAACTGGGTCTCCCCCCTCAGACTGTGGCCCCTGAGAGCAGAGCTGGGTCTCCCCCCTCAGACTGGGGCCCCTGAGAGCAGAGCTGGGTCTCCCCCCTCAGACTGGGCCCCTGAGGACAGAGCTGGGTCTCCCCCTCAGACTGGGGCCCCTGAGAGCAGAGCTAGCCTCTTCTCAAGCAGAGCCTCTCACATCCTTTACTGGGCAGTCCTACCCGCTTCTCCATACCCGGACTGCTGTTTCAGACTTTCTCCACAATCTTCACCGACCCTAGCCTGGCCCCTCTCCCAGCCCCCCACCCCCGCCCCCTCTCTCAACTTGAACTGCCTTTCAAGTTCACTGGGAAGAAAGCGAGGCTGGCAGGCGTGATCTGCCCCACCTCCCATCCCATCCCAGTCTGCTCTCTGAAGCAAAGGGGACTGGGCTGCTCTGACTCCGTGCTCAGACCAGTTCTTGCCCCACTGAGGTCCACTCTTTGAGAAGCCCCTTCCCCTCGCTCTCAACTGCCCTCTCTTCTGCTTCCTTCCATCTGCACTTACCTGTGGGCAAGAAGTCTCCTGCATAAGAACATAGCAAACCTTCCTCCACCTCCTCCTCTAACAGTCACCCCCTCCTCCCTTTTATAGACCTGCAACTCAAAAAAAATGTCGGCTGGATTCTAATGGAGTTCAAAGAGGGGGACATGAGATAGCTGGTACCTACATCATTTGTTCAAAACCACTTACTGAGAGCCTGGTGGGCTGGGCCTAGGATTTGGCCATGAGCAAGGCAGGTGTGGCCCCAGCCCTGGTGGGTCATCCAGCGACAGACCAGTCACAGGGCTTAGGAATCCCCTCTCCTGGGCTCCTCCCTAAGACCAGCAGTCATGGGGGCAAAATAGTGGCCAGTATCCCGGGGCCCTCACCATAGGCCAGTCTGGATTCCTACAGTCCCTCCTAACAACCCTCTGAGATAATACTTCATTCCTGGTTTACAACCGAGGCAACTTCCCAAGGGCTCAGAGCACCAGGATGGGGGTGTGGGCCCCATCTGTGAACTCCTGACTAAGCCTTTCAGGGCTTTTCCAGCCTCAGCGTCACTGATTCCTCAAACCTCCCCATGCCGTTCACTATTATGTTGCCATAAAACAATGAGAAAGTTGAGCTGAAGTTAAGAAACAAATTCCTATGTAAACTCCATGAAGGCAGATATCTCTAATTTAATTCACTCCTGTATCCCAGGCTCTAAAATCATAGCTAGTGGGAAACACTCCAAAAAAATGTCTTGTATGAATGAATGAGTGAATGAACAAAGAAACAAACGAATAATCACTTCTGGGGTCAGTAGTTGCCCCATTGCAATCACCCTGGTTGACAGATTATCTCCTGTCAGCCCCAACCGCACAGCCGGAACGCAGAGGCCTAGCCCATGGCCCCAGAGGGTCTAGCACATGAGGAAACCTATGCCAGCCGGGGCCTCGCTGGGATCTGATGCGTGTAGCTGAGATGGAAGAAAATGCAGTTGAATCAATGCCTGAAAGTCAGTCTAGCAGAGAAGCACTGAAAGCTGGGCCCCACCAGCAGGTCAGCCTGACCCCTGACTCCCTGGCCAGGGCCTGCTAGCCATGCCCTCGGCTCCCCTGGAGACACCCCACTCTAGTCGACCCCCAGCTCTGTCCAGAGCCCCCTACCTCTTACTCTAGGCCTGAGCTGGGATCCTGCTGGGCCTGGAAGGGACTGAGACCCAGGGAGGAGAAAGAATGAGGGAAAGTAAGTGATTCCCCACCCCGCCCCCTCCTGATACGCACAGATGCAGGTTGCCACTCAAAAAGCAATCTCTCCAAACGTTTAAAAACTGCCTGCAATTTATATCTTGTGCTTGACAGAGCATCTCCAAGTCATTTCCTGGCGCACAGAAGTGCAGACTCCTGAGCCCAGGGGGCTTCTCCGCCTCCAGTCTGGGTCAGTAAGTTGGGTACTCCCCCATGAGGGAGGGGAGGGGACAAAGTGGGGAAATCCCCTTAGAGCCCCTTCCCACCTCGGAGGGGGCCAGAGGAACGTCCCTGAGGCCAACAGCCGCAACCACAACCAGGAGCCCCTGAAAGTTATTGAATGAGACCAAAAAGGGGCATGTTCGTTAACAGACATTTATGAGACATTTGTGGATAAGGCCCCCCCTCATTAGAAACAGGTAAATAGAACGCAGGGTGCCCTGTGCTCTCAGGCAGGAACCGAGAGACTCAAGGGAGGGGTGGCAGGCGTCTCTTGCCAAGCTGAAGCAGAGAGAGGAATTCCAAGTGGAGGGCACAGCTTGGGCAAAGGCTTCCCAGGTGGCTCAGTGGTAAAATATCCGCCTGCCAATGCAGGAGACTCAGGTTTGATGCCTGAGTCAGGAAGATCCCCTAGAGAAGGAAATGGCAACCCACTCCAGTATTCTTGCCTGGGAAATCCCATGAACAGAGGAGCCTGGTGGGCTACAGTCCATGAGGTCACAAAGAGTCATACTGAGCACACACACACGTGGAAGTGTGGAGGAACCTGTGTTGTGTGTGTGTTGGGGGAGGAGAGTTGCAAAGCCAGAAAGGACAGTCGGAGGGGGGCCGGCCAAGGGGATAGGCAGAGATGGGGGGCGCCCTGGCTCCAGAGTTAGCTGTGCTCTTCAAAGTATTTCCACAAGGCCTTCAAACAGGAAGGAACATTGATGGGGATGCAAAGAGAAGCAGAGAGGCCAACAAGGAGAGGAGAGAGGTCACTCAGAAGAGGTGGTCACCGTGGAGACCAAGACTGATCTCGCTCCTCTCCTCCCACCAGGGGCTGGAGCCTGCATTCCCCACCCATCTCCTTCTACCCTCCCCAGCTCGCCACCCGCTAGCCACACTCAACCTTGGTTCTGTTCCTATAACCTGCCGAGCTCTTTCCCTCCCCCAGAACATCTGTTCCTCACTGTTCCTGCAGATCCTCCAGTGGCTGGCTCCATTGTGTCACCATTCAATGTTACCCCCTCTGACCTCAGTATCTAACCACACCTCCCTCTGCCTCATCAGCCTTTGCCACCGTCTTCAGAGCATTAACCCTCTGCAATGAAATTATTATGGCTTTATGTCATTATTCTTTGTCATCTGCTTAGAATGTAGAACTCCCTGGGAACTGAGCTTTCGTCTGACTTGTTCCCAGAGAGAGCTCCAAACACCTAAAACAGGGCCTGGCACATAGTAGGCACTCAATAAATACTACCCAATGCATGAATAAGCCCTTCATCACGGCCTCCAAGACTCTGGCTCTGTTCCGAGCGGGACTCTCCCACCTGCAAACTCCAGCCTGGCTGTTGTCTGTGTAGTTCTTTCTGCAATTAATCATGTTCTTTCGCTGATACCCTTTGTGTTGTCATTGGAGGCTGCATCTCATTCATCTCTGTCTAGCCCCAGGACCTGGTGCATAGTAGGTGCTCAATCAGAAGTTCCCTGTCATTAGCTCTCCCCCCGCCCGGGGTGAGTGATGGGCTGGCTCAGCAGCAAACCTTTCTGAGGGCAGAAGCAGAGGGAGTGAGCAGCTTACCCCTCCCTGCAGGTCCCTTTTGGCAGAGAGAAGGAGCGCAAAGAGGAGCAAATTGAGAGGGGAGGCTGCTGAGAGTGGCTCAGAGAGGGAAAAACTCCCATCTTGGGCAGGAAAGCAGCTGGTACAGCTGGAAAGACACAGGTCTTGGTCTTTAAAAGACCCGATTCCAGCTCAGGAAACAGCATCACCACTCAGGAGCTGGGTGACCTCTGGGAAGCCAATTCACTTCTCTGAGCCCCATATCTCTCATCAGAAAAAACAGTGTTGTTGGGAAGATCAAATGGATGAATGGAGAATGCTTAAGCACAGACCTAGCAGCTAGTGGGAGCTAGTGGGGGTGCAGTAAATACTAGCAATAAAAAGAATAGGAATTATTAATACTATTAGACATCTAATAGACATCTGGAACTCACTCAGTGTTAATCACTTCGCTTTCAGTGTTGTGTTTAATCTTCACAACAGTCCTCTATAGGCACTATAATTAATACCATTTTGCAGGTGAGGACGGGAGAATCCAGAGAGGTTAAGTAACTTGCCCAAGGACACAGAACTGGCAAACGAAGAGCCAAGACTCGAACCCAGGAAGTTTGGCCTTGGAGTCCACTCCCTCAAGTTTATTATTATTATTGCTGCTGCTGCTGCTGCTGCTAAGTCACTTCAGTCGTGTCCGACTCTGTGTGACCCCATAGACGGCAGCCCACCAGGCTCCCCCTGGATTCTCCAGGCAAGAACACTGGAGTGGGTTGCCATTTCCTTCTCCAATGCATGAAAGTGAAAAGTGAAAGTGAAGTCGCTCAGTCATGTCCAACTCTTTGCGACCCCATGGACTGCAGCCTACCAGGCTCCTTCATCCATGGGATTTTCCAGGCAAGAGTACTAGAGTCTAGAACAATGCAAAATGAAAGCATAGCCTTAACTTCTTTAAGCCTCAGTTTGCCTGTCCATAAAGTAGCTGTCATAACACCTCCTGCCCACAGGGGTATTACGAGAATTCAGGAACCAGAAAGTGTCGAGGTGCAAACTCATATATTTAGGATGGATAAACAACAAGGCCCTACTATATAGCACAGGGAGCTATATCCAATATCCTGTGATAAGCCATAACAGAAAGAATATTAAAAAGAATGTGTATGCATATATGTATATACACACATGTATGTATGACTGAATCACTTTGCCATACAGCAGAAATTAACACAGCATTGTAAATCAACTATACTTTAATAAAATAAAATAAAATAAAGCATCGGGCACACAGTGGACACTTAGGAAATGTCAGGGGTCTCTCCTTCCTCTGCGCGAAAGGCCAGCAGCCCATTCGGAACACGCTGAGCAGAAAGCCGCACGGAGAACAGGGCCAGCTGATAAAACAAGTGTCGGCTGCTCATTTGGTAAATGGGATTTGGTTAGAAAGATGAACGCTGCCACTTCTGGCTAATGTGTCATGTAAATTCTAATGATAATACAGCTCCCGCGCCCGCGCCCGCCCCCTGCCCGCGCCTCTGCCGCCGCTGCTCAATTATCTCCCGAGGCTCCTGGCAGAATCCATGCTTCACTGGGATCCTCGCCCCAGCCTGCCTTCCCCAGCCGCAAATAATGAAAACCCGCCTCGTCCGCGAGATTGCTCACTTACATTTTCTATTAATTTTTTCCTTTCAGAGGAAAAATGAGAAGAGCTGAAAAAGGAGGAGGCAAGGTGGCGGGGCAGGGGCGAACTGCAGCCTTTCCAAGCCCAGTCGGCTGTGTTCCAGGGACCAGGCACACGGATGGTCTGGAAGGAATGGTCAGGGTGGGGAAGGTGCTCACATCATGGCCTCAGTCATCAGATCCCTGAGACAGCAGAAGCTCCCCAAGTGAGACCCAGAGGTCAGAACCAGGACCCTTGGGTGGGAGAAGGAGGTCTGAACTAGGAATCCGGAGTATGGGTTCCAGTCTTCTATTCACTTGCTCTGTGACTTTGAGCAAGTCACTTAGGGTGAGCTGGTTGGCTGGACTGACTGGCTGTGATTCTCAGTCTCAGGGACAGATTTCAGCTCTTTGCAAGGAAGGCCTTCTCAACAAGCAGGAAGGAGCTCTGTGAACAGTGGTGAGTTCCCCATCAGAAAAGGTATTCAAGCAGTAACAGAGATGTGCAGAGGCTCACCACACTCTGGCAAGGTTCTGAGTCCACCTTCAGATATCTATGCAGAATCTGGTGGTTGAGGCAGGATGGAGAGTGAGGGAGGGCAAGGAGAGCTATTCCCATCCTAGAGAAAGAGAAAGAAAAGTGGGGAAAAGCTCCCACCCCAGGTACCACCCAGGTTCCCGAGTCTACAGTAGCAAGCTGTAGTCATTTCTGGAGCCAGTGGTTTCCATGTGCTACTATAGAAATGGTAGTGAAGTGAAGTCGCTCAGTCGTGTCTGACTCTTTGCGACCCCATGGACACCAGGCTCCTCCGTCCATGGGATTTTCTAGGCAAGAGTACTGGAGTGGGTTGCCATTTCCTTCTCCAGGGAACTTCCCGAACGAGGGATCGAACCCAGGTCTCCCATATTGTAGACAGACGCTTTACCATAGAGACAGCCTTAAACCTGAGCGGTCTTTGCCCCAGGGAGCTGTTTGTAGTTCCATGTAGAGGAAGTCTCTCAGAGCCTGACGCCACCAACTGCTGCTGTGCTAGGTGTTGTTATTCCATATTGTTATCTAATCTTTCCCAACAAGACTAATTATTTTTGGTGGTGGTTTAGTCACTAAGTCATGTCCAACTCTTGTGAACCCCATGGACTGCAGGCTTCTCTGTCCGTGAGACTTCCCAGGCAAGAATACTGGAGCGGGTCGCCAGTTCGTTCTACAGGAGATCATCCTGATCCAGCAATTGAATCTGGTTCTCTTGCATTGCAGGCGGATTCCTTACCAACTGAGCCACCAGGGAAGCCCCAGTGTGGAGGGGGGCACCTACAAACAGGTCACTGCTCTGAGGAGGAGTGAAAAAGCACAGGGGGTCAGAGCAGCGAAAGCAAGCCGCCAGGGAAGGCCTCCTGGAGCACTTAATCCAGGTACTCCTACAATGGGCAAAGGCAGCCTAGAGGATTGAACAGCACGTCAGAAAGCCTCTAATGTACAGTGGGCACTCACTAAATGTTGTCACCCACCACCTGCCTAACCCAGAAACCCAGGACATCTGGTTTCATGAATCCATGAAGCAGATTCCATCCTTCATGACCAGAGAAGGGAACCTCAGAGCTGCCCCAGACCCCGTCGGGCCTGGACCCTGTTTGCTACACACACGCTTCTGACTCGTGTCAGAGAGACCAGCACCACCTCACTGCCCTGTGACGAGACCAGCACAGCCTCCTCACCCCTCATGTCTGCTTCAGACACTGCCTGCTGAGGCCACTCCTACAGTGCCCTGGTTGAGCAGCCTTCTCCAAACAACCAGCCCCTCCTAGAGTCAGCTGTGGCCTCCCCTTCAGCCACATCAGGGCATCCAGGCAGGGAGTCTGTGCGACAACCTGGGGCCCCACACAGGGCCAGGCACACAGCAGGGGCACAGTACATGCTTGAGGAGCGAGTGCAGGTGAGCAGGTGACAGAGATGTATCTATAAGCCTACCACGATCCCGTTTTTGTAAAGAAGAATTATGAAACCTTATGCATTTGTTTGTATGTCTATGGGGAGAGGTCTGGAGAAATACACTCCAAAGTGCTGACTGTGATTTCCCCTTGAGTATAGGTCTTCAAGAAGGAAGGATATGTGTGTGTACACACACACACATTTTTTTTTTTTTTGGTCACAAGGCTTGCAGGACCTTAATTCCCCAACCAGGGACTGAAACAGGCCTGGAAGTCAAAGTGCAGAGTCCTAGCCACTGGATAGCCAAGGAATTCCCAAAGGAAAGATGTTTACTCTGTACTCCACACTAGAGTGGGTTTCCACTTCCTCCTCCAGGGGATCTTCCTGACCCAGGGATCGAACCTGGGTTTCCTGCACTGCAGGCAGATTCTTTACCACTGAGCCACCAGGGAAGCCCGTACTTTATAACTTTATCTTGTTTTTTTTATAGTAAGGATGTATTACTTTTTAACAACGACTTTAAAATGTAAAAAATGTTCAAGCTTGGTAGACTAATTAAAAATTAAATATATATCAGAGAAGATTCCTTGTTCTCCCTTACCCCATCCAGTAACTGGCCTTGCCAGGAAGTCCTTCCAGATGTCAAACCTAAATCCCTAAAAATACGAAGCTCATTTCTTGGGTGGTCTCCAGGTAGGTGGGAGAGGAGCTGGCAAATTCTCTGCCCACAGCCACAGCCTGACATGCTGGCCATCCCACCCCCAGCCCGTGGAAGTAAAGAGGAAAGAGACAGTCTAGGCCTGGCCCCTCTCTGGGGAGAGCTCCCCCCCTCCAAAAAGAGATTTTTCCTGGCAGAAGCAGCAGCCCCTTCAGCTCCCAGGACGCGTGGGATGTCTCCAGGCCCAACATATGTGGGATCTTCTAAAACAGGGACAGGAAAGGAGGAAAAATAAAGTCTGTTCCCCCAGGTCTGTTGTCTCAACATGCAGAGGCCTCCAGGAACGCTTCCCACAAGAGGCAGGGTGGTGGTGGGAGAGGGAGATGCTGAGATGCAGAGTCCCAGCGTACAGATGGGCAAACTGAGGCCCACTGGATGAGAAAGGGTGGACTTGGGATCACCGTGCACAGTGGGTTATAGACAAAGCAGGATGGACTTTGAAACTCCTGGACTGAAACATAAGGAGGAGACTGTGAACCCAACAGGGGATGGGAGTAGAGAAGGAAGTGCTGGGGAGACCGGGAGTTTCAGGGACAGAGCTGGGAAGGCAGGGAAGAAAAAGGGCAGCCCAAGGCCATCACTTGTAGGCCCCCATCCAAGGGCAAGCCAGAGCTCCTGGGTCCATGTCACATGCAGTTGGCAGAGCAGACACGATAGGCGCTGTTTACCAAATATTTCCTATTCTCCCCACCTCCCCATCCCCTTACCCCCCCGCTTCCAGGCAGATGGAAGGATTGCACTTCCTGTAGTTGGGAGTGAGGCATGCGACTAGTCCTGCCCACTTGTGTTAGGGGTGTGGTCACTCCTGGGCCAGAGCATTTAAATGCAACCCACCCTCCAGAGCTCCCTTTCCCTCTGCCCAGCAACTGGCAAAATCCAAGATGGCGTCTGCTCCGTCAACCTGGTGACTAAGATGAGCAGAGTGACTGTGATAAATGGAGGCTCTGTGGATCCCTGTTGGATATGCAGCAGAAGTAAGATATAAGTCTTTGTTGTTTTCAGCCACTGAAACTTGGGGGTTGTTTGTTATGGCCCCTGCTGACTGATACACAAAACATGAGCTTTGAAACCTGATGGCCCAGGTTCAAAAACCACCAACTTCAGGGACTAGCTGAATGGCCTTGGGCAAGTCCTTTCATCTCTGGTTCTCTGTCTCCTCTTTTACAGAAATAGAGGACCCAATATATGAAAAAAAAAAAAAACACCAATTCAAAAAGATACATGCACCTCGGTATTCATAGCAACATTTTTTACAATTTCCACCGTATGGAAGCAAACTAAGACTTCATCAATAGATGAAGGGATAAAGAAGATGTGTTGTGTATCAGCCATAAAATATTGGACTATTACTCAGTCATAAAAAAGAATGAAATTTTGCCATTTGCAGCAACAAGGACGGACTGGAGGGCATCACGCTAGGTGACGCAAGTCAGAAAGAGAGAGGCAGATACGGCATGATGTCATTTATACGCGTAATCTAAAACAATGCAACAAACCGGTGAGCAAAGAAAAAAGAAGCAGACTTCCAGATATGGGGAGAGGGAAGGGGGAGGGGCAGTACAGGGGTGGGAGGAAAAGGGAGGTCATGATGGGAGCATATGAAATCATGTGTGTGAAACTTCTGAAAACTGTAAAAATTCCAGGACTCTGTACCCTGGCCTTAGAAATCTCCCCACTTCTAGCCAAGATGGCACAGGGTCCTGAAGGCACCCAGGAGATAGCAAGTCTCCGGGGAGCCCAGAGGGAAACCTTTCTCCCGCAGTCCCTTGTCAGGGGCTCCAAACCTTGCTGCTTATCATAATCACCTGGAGAACTTTAAAAACGCAGATTCCTCAACCTGACTCCTAGAGATTCAAATGCCGGAGATTTGAGGTGGCACCACTGAGGCCAGTTTCGGGAAACCCAGGTGGCACTAGTGGGAAAGAATCTGCCTTCCAGTGCAAGAAATGCAAGAGATGTGGGTTTGATCCCTGGGTCCAAAGAACCCCTGGAGTAGGAAATGACAACCCACTCCAGTATTCTTGCCTGGAAAATTCCCTGGGCAGAGAAGCCTGATGAGCAACAGTCCATGGGGCTTCAAAGAGTCAGACATGACTGAGTGACTGAGCATGCAGAGAGACCAGAGAACCCACAATAGGTCTCCCTGAGTCTGGCAACCAGGAGGCAGGACAGAATAGGTTAAGCCCAGCCCTGGATCCCCACAGAGCCCACCACCCCTTTTCCTTTGGGGAGTTGCTACCCCCACCTCCCTCCTGGAGCTCCAGAAGGGCTGTCTCCTCAGGCAGTCCTGGCTACATCTTAGATAAAAGCAGAACAGGGCACTCAGTAATGCAGTTGGAACCCAGCTCACCTGCACCGCCACCCGCCTCCCCAGCCGGGTGCCGGCTAGATGAATCTAGCCTGGAGGAGGTCTCCTGCCTCCAGGTCCCTCCCCATCCTCCCTCCCCCTCCCTCCATCGTCCTCCCCAACCGCAGACTGGGTCGAGGAGAGGAAAGCACCAAAGTATGAATTTCTGATTTAAAAAAACCACTTCTGCTTATTGCCTTGGCTGTTCTCACAGGAGGTGGGGGGAGGTTAATCTTGTGTGTGTGTGCATGCGTGTGCTCAGGCATATGTATGTGATGTGTGTGTATGTGAGTTACTGATTGGGCGTGGGGTGACTGTGAATAAGTATGTACAAGCACCCTGTGCCCACTGGAGCCTGCGAGAGTAGGAGTATGTGTACTCATACATCAGTGCATGTGTTCATGATTTAGGGGGAGAGTATGTATCTGTGTATATTTATGTGTGTGCAGGACTGTGTGGTATGCAGGGGTGGGTGTGTGTGTACATAGATACACTTAGGAGGGTGGGGAACAGTCTCCAGATATGTCACTTAGCACACACAAGGAAAGCCTTCTGCTTAAACTAATACCATGAGTTTGGGATATTGAGTTAATGTAAGAAATTGGTTCTGGAGAAATCATTTTAAAAACACACACTTTCACAACCCCATCATTTTATTTCAACTTACAGCATATAAGTTTTCTGCCTTTTTAATTTCCTTTAGTGCAGACTAAAGACTTTGCTTTGCCTACGGGTCTGCTTTGGGGAGCTGAGCCATCTTCCTTGGGTAAACTAAACCACGACACATCAGCCTCAATTTCCAATTTCAATTTCTCTAAAGTGGAGCCTGAACTTAAAAGACACTTGTAAAGTGATATGAGTGTCGAATCTTCTGGATTTTTACAGTTTTGTTTCCCACCTTATCTTACAGTCGCTTATCCACACTTAATTTGACCGTAATTTTTTTTTCTGTAGCAATTACCTCGATGGAATCTTTCTAAAGACTTCAATTTAGTTTTACAAAAACAACAACTTTTTTGTGTGTTCACAATATTTTGGTTCACTTGTTCTTTCATTAAATCACCAACTTCAGTAAGTGTCACTGGCATAAGTGAATTGGGGAACAACGCAAGTGACTCATTAAATACGTGCAGTTCTTTGGGTATCAGTTACATCTCAGTAAAGCTGTTAAAAATTGACACTTGAACAAAAGGGAAGAAAGGCAAGTGACACTTTGTAAGCCTGTGACTCAGCCTCTGGGAGCAGAAGCCCGTAGACCAGGACGTTTGAGGGAAGACTTGCTGATGGGCAAGGTCTGTGCTCGGTGGACCTCAGGCTGTACCTTTTATGGAGAAAAAGTTGTGGGCTTCTGTAGACCAGGGGATGGGGTGGGCATGGAGGCTCACTGTTGGGTGCCCAGGAGATGGGGAGGTGGCTGGGGACAGACTGGTACCCACTACCAACCAGAGCAGGGCTCATCCTGGCAAAGTGCTCTGGATTCTTCAAAGCCACCCACATCTGAGAACTTCTCTGTGGTCCAGTGGCTAAGACTCTGCATTCCAAACACAGAGCTCCCTGGTCAGGGAACTAGATCCCACGTGCCTCAACTAAAGATCCCGCACGCCGCAATAAAGAGCGAAGATACTGCATGCTGCAGCTAAGACCTGGCACCACCAAATAAATAAATAAATATTTTTTTTAAAAAAGCCACCTCCGTCCTTCTGGCCATTGGATACTCCAATTTGGAGGAGGACGGGGTTTTTCCTCCATCTTACAAATGAGGAACCAGAGCCCAAAGAAGCACCCCCTAGGAATGAATGAAACTTGGACATGACCCCTACACTCCTCTGCTCCTCCCATTCAGACTCCTGATGTCAGGCAATAAGTGCCCAGTAAAATGCATTCTTCTGGCTAGGGCTGTCAGATAAACAACAAATAATTTATTAATATAGGTATATTCCAAATATTGCATGGAATATACTTATACTTAAAATTTTAGTTGTTATTTTATATTCAAATTTAACTAGGCATCCTGTATTTTTATTGGCTGAATCTAGAAACCCCACAATGACACCCACCCACACACACTCACCCACACACACACACACACATACTCACCCACACACACACTCACCCACACACACACTCACCCACACACACACTCACCCACACACACACTCACCCACTCCTAAGCGTCCTGTGAGACATCAGAGAAGGAGTGGCAGCCCCCAACCCACCAGAGAAAGAGCTGACAACCAAAAACAAGGACGTGGGAGGGCTTGTTATTGAACTCAGACAGCTCTGGGTCTGATTTCTTGCTCCTTGGTCAAGTCACTAACCCCGTCCAAGTCTCCATGGGCTGGTGGTGGTGGTTTAGTCGCTCAGTCGTGTCCAACTCTTCGCAACCCCATGGACTGTAGCCCGCCAGGCTCCTCTGTCCGTAGGATTTTTCAGGCAAGAGTACTGGAGTGGGTTGCCATCTCCTTCTCCATAGGCTGGTAACGAGCTTTAAATAAAATAATACATATGAAGCACTGCGTCCGATGTAGATGGTCAATGGAAGGGAGTTATTTTATTATTATTATTTACCAGGTGGTGAAATTAAGGCTGAGAGAAGGACCTGTTCTAAGTCACCAGGAATCAGTAGCAGCCGATCAGATGGATGCCCATACTCGGGCCCCCTGCGTCCTGGGCCTGGGCACTGCCCAGCTGCTTTACTGCTTCACAGCCAAGACACTGGTACCTGGTGTGGGGGGGGGGGGCAGTCAGGGCTCAGTGACTGTTCTTGAATGTTCTCCATCTCAAAGCAGCTCCTCTAGCACCCCGGGGGGCACAGCAAGCAACTCAGAGTCCCACTGCACTCTCCCCAGAGCACCCACAGACCGAGGATGGCCCTTCATCCCCCCTCTCCCCTGTGATCTGAGGCTGCCTCCCAGCCCCCAACTCTGGGAAGCTCAGAGATGTGCTAGGGAGACAGGAGTGAGGAGCTACCTCCAGGAGGCCGCTCCTCAGCCCCCACCCTCACGCCCACCTCCAAGGCTGGCACTTCTCCTGAGTCTTGCCTGGGGGTGGGACATCCCTGGGCCCTGCCTGAGGCTTCACGGGGGGGGGGCCTGGCAAGAACTCTGCTCCCTCCAATTCCCTTCCTCCACCCCACTCTGCCCCACACCCAGCTCCCCATCTGTAACCCTAATGAGCTGCTGACAACTCCCATCTGCTCCTCTCTGGCTTCCTGGGGAAAGAGAGACAGGAGGGGATGCCAAGAAAGGTGGAGCCGAGTGAGGAGGGTGGGTTTTGATGCTCAGCCTTGGCCTATCTCATGCTGGGGATCGCCGCTCTGCATCTCCGGTCTGCATGGGTAGACCCTGCCCTGCTGCCAGGGACCTCCTCTCACCCGCATCCCTGGAGGCTCCACTCCTGGGAGTGAAAAGGTCTCTGACAAAAGAGGCTGCAGCCACCTCCTGCCCTGCTTGGACCCCCAGACCTAAGCCCTGGAGATCTTTAGATCCCAGAGGAGCTGTCTCAAGAAGAGAAGGAGCAAGCCTTCCTCCCTAATCCAGGAATTCCCAAAGGATCACCTCCCACACCACACTCAACCCCTATCACACCGCTCTCAATGGGAAAGGGCGGGGTCTTGACCTGGGAACAGAGGCCTGCAGCCTTAGTCCCCCTGACTCAGCCCAGCCCCCTCCTGTCTCCTCCTACTTGGCTCCTGCTCGCCAATGCTGCCATCTAGAGGTGATGTGGGGTTCTGCAGAAACTGGTGCCTGGTCCAGGAGCCCCAGGGGTCCTTCGCTCCCAAGCCCACCACGGAAGGATGGACCAAGTGTGGGGACGCTCATACACCTTGCCCTGGAGGTGCTGGGGGAGGTCATCTCATCCATCCCTCTGCTTCCAACAGCCATATGGCCATGAGCTATTTTCTGGCTTCTTGTGTGTTCAATAGCTCAGTTGTGTCTGACTCTGTGACCCCATAGACTGTAGTCTGCCAAGCTCCTCTGTCCATAGAATTTTCCAGGCAAGAATACTGGGGTGGGTTGCCATTTCCTTCTCCAGGGGCTCGTCTCAACTCAGAGATCAAACCTTTGTCTCTTGCATCTCCTGCCTGACTTCTTGCTCACTGCATAACCCCCATTTGTGGAAACCCAGGGTGCACAAGAAGAGAAAACTATGTACCAGGCACTTCTTCAACAGAACCTCCTCTGAAATCCACATCAGCTGCCGGCTGGATAAAGTGCTCCATTTTAAGAATGAGGACACAAGCGCAGGCAGGTAGAGGGAACCATTCATTTAGAGCAATTGATGCTCACACGTGGATGTGAGCAGTTTTCTGGCTTTATTTTTTTCTGGTTCAGTACCTCAAAGATTCACCAACATGCTGGCCCTGTGCTGGAGGAGCACCTAGCGCCTGCCCGTCAGTGCCAGGTCCTGGGCAACCCAGAGACAGAACAGACCCTGCCCTCGCCCTGGGCAGGCTCATCATGGGGGGGTGGGGGGGATGAGCAAGACCCCTGGTCTGGCCCGCTCACTCGGGAGTCACCTGCAGCATGAGCCACCATGGCCAGGGTGGACCCTTTGGCAGCTGGTGCGTCCTAGGAGTGCTCCGTCCTGGGATCTGCTTCCAAGCTGCCACCATCCACAGTCCTCTCCTTCGGAGGACCCGGCCTCTCCCAGAGGCACGTGCGATCAATCCCCAGCCCTTGGCCAAGCAAGAGAACCCACGGGGCCTGACACACAGTAGGTGCTCAGTCTACGTTTAAAGAATGAGTGAGTGGGCTTCCCAGGTGGCTCTGTGGTAAAGAATCTGCCCGCCAATGCAGGAGACATGGGTTCCATCCCTGACCCAGGAAGACCGCTCATGACGCAGAGCAACTAAGCCCATGTGCCACAGCTATTGAGCCCGTGCTCCAGAGCCTGGGAAACGCAACTACTGAGCCCACGTGCTGTAAAAAGCCTGAGCGCCCTAGAGCCCATGATCCGAAACAAGAGTAGCCACTGCAATGAGAAGCCTGCGTGCTGCACCATGAGAAAAGTCCACGTAGCAACAAAGACCCAGCACTGTCAAAAACAAGTAAATAAAATTATTTTTAGAAAAAAGAGTGAGTGAATTAGAGGTTGTTCACATGGGAGCTCCCAGCAATATATGGTCAGATCTATCCCCCGTCCTCTCTTGCCCCTTCTACTCAGGGTCAAAAGTGAGGCCAAGAGCCAGTGCCCCATGGAGACACACTTTTGTGTGTGTCCCCACATACACAAAACATGCACGTGTGTGTATATAGATAGATAGATATGAACATGCACCACACATGTGCATCAAGTCCATGCACACACGCATGTGCAAGGGCCTTCGTACACACAGACCTGTGTCTGCACACTGCACTCTCCAGTGCACGCCCTCTGCTCAGCGCTGCAGAGCCTCAAGAGCAAACTTAGGGATGCACTGAAGTTATGAAATTGATTTCTCTGGGAACAGTTGGAATTAGTTTTAATTATCTTTATCTTTCTTCCAATTGTGCTCTCTGTCTTCTCCTCACTGTTTAATCCATTGCTATCGACTTCCCCGCGGGCGCTACGGAGCAGAGATGCAGGGTGGGGTAGGCAGCGTGTTCACTTTCAGAAAAGATAAACAGCAACAACACCCCCCCACCCACCTCTTCTGCATCGAAGAAACCAGCCTCTCCCAGGCAGTGGGCTTCCTGCAAGCACACACCACAGCCAGACCTCATTCTCCAAGGAAGCCTCGTCTGGAAGCCCTCCCTGCCTGGGATGGGGAGGAGCTGTTGTGTTCAGATCTCAACATCTCACAAGTTTGGTTCTTCAAAGTGGTCCCCTTGGGAGGCTGAGCTTCATTCAGGCATCTCAAACTCCCTATTCAAAAGCCCTTTCATTTCATTCTCTATATCCCCTTCCCACCCCCAGCACCTGAAGCCTCCCTGACTACCACACTTACCCCGGTGAAGGCAGGGCTTGGGCCAAGTTCACCTCTGAGATCAGGCACACAGTAGGGGATCAGTAAACATTAGTACTTGTTGAATGAATGAATGAAAAGCCTCTGTAGGTAGGAAACCTACCTTCAGAGTCTAGCACAGTGACTCATCCGTCCTTTCAACCAATGATGCTCCGGGCACTGGGCCAAGTGCTGAAGATACAGAAATGAATGCAACCTGGCCCCATCTTTGTGGACCACTCCACCTAGAGATATGACAATAGGCAGGAGTCCCCACACTGAGCTAGGGTGAAGGATGTACCTGGAAGAGGGAAAGAAGAAGGCAAAAACTTTTATTCTAAACATCCCTGATGAAGCCCAACCTCCTTTGTATGAGGATGAGTTGATTTCCTTCTGCTCTGCTTCTAGAACTGGAGGGACTGATAGTAGGGCGCCCTCTTCTCCAGCCTCCGCACTTACTCAGTCGTGTCCAACTCTTTTCGACCCCATGGACTGTAGACCACCAGGCTCCTGTCCATGGGATTCTCCAGGCAAGAATACTGGAATGGGTTGCCATGCCCTCCTCCAGGGGATCTTCCCAACCCAGGGGCTCCCCCAAATGTGCCTAAGTCTGGGCCAATCCCAGGGCAGGCTCCCAGAGACTCTGCTGTCCGGGGTGTATGTGTGTGCGTGTGCGTGTGTGTGCGTGTGTGTGTGTGTGTAGCAGGATACTGGCCCCTCCTCTTTGGGGCGCTCCCCTTGGAGCTGTGGAGGGGGGCGGGGGAGCCATCCCTCACCAGCGAGGTGCCAGTGCTAAGTACCCTGCAGCGCTAATATTTTATGATTAAAAACCATTAAGGTTTAGCCCGTGAAAATCCAAGGGACACAAAATCAATGACCCAATATTGCTTCCCCCAGTAAGTTGTGTAAATATTGTGTCTTTTATTGTTTGGCCGATGGCAAGAGCAGAGATACAGGTACAGATTACACCAACAAATCCCCTCCTGTCCCAGCCCTGATCTGGTAGAATTACCATCCTGGCCTGGATAGGCCTGGAGAGCTGGTCACAGGCAGGTCCTGGGCTGGCCGACTGTGGAAGGTCATCACATACCCTCTTCCCTCTTGCAAACTCCGCGCCCTCTCACCCCGCCTCGCCCCGCCCCGCCCATCTAGCCCCATTGGCCAGAGGCAGCGCCACGCCCCAGGCTCCTCCCCCTCCTTCACACAGTATTTTTTTCCCTTCACTAATCACACAGAAACACATGCACACAGGCACAGACACACATACACACAGGCCCACACATCGCATGGTGACATGCTCTCCTGACAGCCTGTCCATCACCATGCTCCGCCATCTGCTTGAATTTGCATATTTAATCAGGATCTGTCTTTTCTTCTCTGGGGTTCAGATTAAGGTGGGGAAGATGATTCCAGGGGTTGCTCCTGTCTCTGTGCAGAAGTGGATGATGAAGGTTTGTCTTTCCTATCCAGAGCTGGGGTGACTGTAGAATGCCTCAGCCTCCTCCTGCCTCTCTGGGGATAGGGTAATGCCAGGTACTCCCCCTGACTCTGGGAAGGGTCAGAGATGATGCTGAGGTCCCTCCTGTCAGTAGGGTGATGGGGATGCCTGAATTCTCTCCATCTTCTCCCAGTCTTGGGTGCCTCCTCCTCCCTACCCTGTGCCTCTCAAGGAAGAGCAGGGTATGAGCCCAGGATTAGACAGCCACAGGCCGTACCCCTGCTTACCACATGGGTGAGGGAAGCTGGAACACAGCAGGGGGAACCATCTAGCAACATCAGAGAGACTGTCCTGGGGGGACCCAATATAGCCCTGCCACTCCCTGTGAAAGTGCCCAGAAAAGAGAACCACTGAACTGATACAAGGAGAGAAGAACCAGCTGATGGGGGGAACAGGGAAAAACAGTTGGGTTGATGTGCTGGGGGAAAGATGCTGAACAGATAAGAGGGGAGCAGCTGGGGTGATCTGGGGAAGAAGAGCCAGCTAGATGTTGAGGGGAGACAGTTGAGCAGATGGGACAAAACACTTGGCCTGATGTGAGGGCAGAACCACTTGTCCAATACGTACAACAGCTGGGTGACATGGGGAACACCTGGACAGATATGGGATGATGGGCAGCAGATATGAGAGAGCAACTGAGTTCACACTCTGAAGCACCTGGGCTGATATAAAGGTCATCTGGACTAAAGGAAAGAGTAGTAGCTTAGAGTAATATCTGATACTGGGAGAGTAGTTGACTGACTGGAGGAAGAGCTGGGCTAATCTGAGGGAACAGTTGTGCTGTTCAAAGGGACAGCTGGACTGATGTGGGGGAACAGCTGGGCTGAGGTGAGGGGTCAGCTGGGCTGAGGCGGGGAGACAGCTGGACTGAAGTTGGAGATGCAGCTGGACTGAGGTGGAGGACAGCTAGCTGGCCTGAGGCGGGGAGACAGCTGGACTGATGTTGGGGAAGCAGCTGGGCTGAGGTGAGCTGGAGGATACCTTGGCTGGTGGGGACAAAAGAGAGCCCGAGGGCAGTGTCAGTGAGTCCCCAGGTCCGGGGGATCCTGGATGGAAACCACTGTCTTCAGTGTTCTGATCCACATCCTACTTTGCAGAAGTGCCTTGGGAAGGCCTGACCATGGTGTCACCCTGATGCCCCCAGTCCACAGACAGGGAGGGTCATAGCGGGGAACATCCTCCCCACCCACTGACCCCACCTCCCACCACTGCAAAGCCACAGCTCCAAGAAATGGGGTGAGGGGAAGTAAGGTCTGCCTTCCACTACTCTCCTCCAGAGACTCACCAGGCAGCTGGGAAAGACTTTGATTCCAGACTCACATGGTGTCAACATGGGCCAGGTCTTTGGAGAGAGTCCAACCCAGGACCCCACTTTACAAGTGAGAGACGTAAGACAAGTCCTGGGCTGCTTGCAGTTGGTCAGTGAGACCCAGGTCTCCATGCTGGTCTCAGACCAGCCGCCTCCAACAGCCTTCCATCCCAGTCCTGATCAGCTCAGGCTGCCATAAAGAAATACCACAGACTGGCAGTGAGGGTGGGGCTTCAAAACAGAACTTTATTTTCTCACAGGTCTGGATGCTGAGAGTCCAAAATCAAGTCCAATGTGGTCTGGCTCTGGTGAGAACCCTCTTCCTGGCTGAGGCTGCTGCTATTTCGCTATACGCCAACATGACCTCTTCTGCATGCTAGGCAGAGGAAGGGGGACAAAGAGAGAACAAGTGCTCTGATATGTTTTTTTATAAGGGCACTAATCCCATCACGGGGGCCCCACCCTCATGACCTCATCTAAACCTAATTACCTCCCAAAGGCCACACCTCCAAACACCACCACACTGGGAATTAAGGCTTCAGTGTATTAGTCTGGGGGTTGCCCTAGTGGCTCAGAGGGTAAAGAATCTGCTTGCAGTGCAGAAGACCCAGGTTTGATCCCTGGGTTGAGAAGATCTCCTGGAGAAGGGCATGGCAACCCACTCCAATATTCTTGCCTGGATAATCCCATGGACAGAGGAGCCTGGAGGGCTATAGTCCATGGGATCGAAAAGAGTCAGACACAACTGAGCAACTAATACTTTCCCCAGGGTACTGGAGATTTTAAAAGTGTACCCCTGCAAAGTGCTGAGAATAGCAAGGGGCGTATGCTAACACTACAGAAATTAGCTTTAAGTCTCTGGGTGTCATCTCACCAACTGGAGGCAAAACTCCTTGAGGAGAGGCACTGAGCCTCATCTTCCATCCAGTCCCAGGCCCTGACAAGGACACAGCAGAGGCGTTTCATGCTGACCAGGGGCCTGAACCAAGGGAGCTGCCGGCGGGTTTATGAGTGTGTGTGTGAGAGAGAGACTCTTGTGTGTACGTGTGTATGTATTACATGCACGTGCATCATTAACTTGTGTGTCAGCAGCAGATGCAAACCCACGTGCCAGCATCACGCTGTTTGTGTCTGTCGACATCAGGCTATACGTGCGGCACAGACGTGTCACTTGGACATGGATGCTGGTGCGTACTGGGTGTGTCTGTGGAATGTAGGTCAGTGAGGGTGCGTTCGTGTGCACATCCATGCTGGGCATGTGTCTGCACCATGAGCAGGGTCATGTCGGCAAGTGATGTCAGCCTATATGTCTAGCACTGTGTGGGTGTGTGCACCAGGGTTGTGTGTCTGTGTGTGTCGGCACTGAACATATGTATGTCAGGATTGTGCATTACTGTGTCAGCACGTGGAGGATATGTGTGTCAGTAATGAGTGTGCATGTGTCAGCATTGAGTATTTGTGTAAACATGTATCCCCGGTGTGTTCATGTGTGTGTCAGCAATGGATATGTGCATGACAGTGTACTTGCGTGGCTCTGTGTCAGCAGTGGGATGTGGGTGTGTCAGCATGCTGTGAGTGTCAGCCTTGTGTGCACATATGAGTGTCTGTATGTGTCAGTACTGTGTGCATGTGTGTGTCAGTGTTAGTGTGTATGCATGAGTGTGCCCATAATTCATTGTTGGATGTGTGTTTCAGCTTTGGGTGCGCACATTTGCCAGTGTTGACACTCAGTCCCCCTTGTCACCTAGGGAGAGGGGATAAGGAGGGGCTCCCCGGGACCTGGGTCTGAGCCTGGATCCCCAGTGCCACCGGCATCTGCAGTACATCCCGCCCAGCACCTGCCCCCATTCCAGCCTCTCCCTGACTGGCACCCGAGTTAATAAGTGTTGCTTTTCTCCTATTCTACTCAGGCCTGTGATGGAAAATCCTCGGGCTGGAAGTGAGCCCCGAATCGATAGTCCATTCCATTTAACAGGGTGGCTGTCACCATAACGAGATAAAAGTGGATTAGCTTCTGCACCGCTGCAGCATCCACGGGAAGCCCATCTGCTCCCTGCACACAGCTGGCCAGGCTCGCAGCAGCAGTTTGGCCAACAGGACGTGGACATGGGGGCTCCGGCCAGGGCCTGGCATGGGTCAGTGGGAGCCAGATGGTCAAGGGGAGGGCTAGAGAAGGTTCAGAACAGGGTTCAGGACAAGGCCCAGAAAGGATCCTGGTGGGCTCAGGACAAAGTTGGGGATGGGGAGGTAGAATGTGAGAGGAGGACCCGCTGTGGACACATGCGAACAGGCTGAAGAGCCAGTGAACCCTCCAAGAAACCTGAGCTCTCCCAGACCTTGCCTGTGGCTGAACTACATCTCTCAGTAAAGGAAGGCCCTGAGGTCTCCTGGCCAGGACGCCCTGGAGCCACACAAGGTGCCTAAAGTCACTTCAAGGAGAGGCCCTAAGGACAGAAGGATGGTGGTGGTTTAGTCACTAAGTCGTGTCCGACTCTTGCGACCCCGTGGACTGTAGCCCGCCAGGCTCCTCTGTCCATGAGATTTTCCAGGCAAGGATACTGGAGTGGATTGCCATTTCCTTCTCCAAGGGATCTTCCTGACCCAGGAATCAAACCCAGGTCTCCTGCATTGCAGGCAGATTCTTTACCGACTGAGCTACGAGGGAAGCCCCAAGGACAGAAGGATAGAAGAGGCTCTTGTTGCAGCAAGACGGATGCAGGTTGGACACCAGGAAGAACTTCCTGATCATGAGGGTCAGCAGGTTCACGAGCAGATGACCGAATGTAGGCCTCTTCAGGACTTACTCTAACTTCTGCTGATTTTTAATATTATGTGTCAGGAGCAACTAAAATGGAGATGGATTCAATTCAACCTTACTCAGTTTCTTCTTTTTTCTTCTGTAGTACACACTGCCAGTATATTTTCCCGTTGGTCTGCTTTTAACGGTGGGACTCTGTACTTTTGCTTTTCACCTCTCACAGTTTCGCTTTTGGTTTCTTTCCTTGTTTCCTGGGGAAGGGCCGCCTCACCCTGAGATCACCACCTGAGTTTCTTCCACTTCTTTTGTGGTTTTATTTTTTCTATCAACATTTTTATCCGTCAGGAATTTGCGTGAGGTAGGTGTCTGTTTCCCCCAAATGATTAATTATCCGTCTCCATTTCATGACTAACCCATCCTTTCTACACTAATTAGAACTGCCACTTTTATCGTTTATTAGAATCCTATTTTGGACATCTCTGTTAATTTGTTAATTCTTGTGCTAAACAAAACTAGCTTTATTTGGGATAGCTTTGTGATATATTTTGATATCTGGGAACATGTTTCTTGCTAACATTCATGGCCCTATAGTGGTATTATTAATGGCTATGTAAATGGAAAACTTATCTAATGAAAGTACCAGAAAAGCACACTATTTGAAGCCTGTGGCGATTGCTTTTGAAATGTAAATAGCAGCCCCAAACACTGTGTACATTCAGATTTTCTGGATCTAGGCCACAGCATGGGGAAGGGCTCCCTTTACTGATGGAACAGGAAGTGAAGAACTGAGGACACCTCCTGCCACCCAGGGAAGGGAGTGTAAGAACTGGGCCTGCACACCCCATGGCTCACCCTCGGGTGTGCAGGAGAGACAGACTGAGAGTCTGGTCTTGGTTTGGGTTCCCCTAGCACCCAACTCTGAGCAGGGTTTGAGTGCAAGCAGTTTCTTTGGAAGACTGTCCCCGGAAAGCAGGCTGCAACCTCAAAGAAATGCCACAGGCTTTCAGAAGTAGGTCGGGCCTGCACTGCTTGGGAGGGCCTGTGGGATCTGGGGTGGGCACCAAAACTGGGGGGATGCGGGGGGTGGGTGGGGAGGCAGCAAAGAGGACGAAGCCTATCAAGCCAGTTACCACGATGGGGAAATGGAGCTTCATTCCACAGGGAACCTCAGGGCCTCATGTAAACCAGGTCTCAGCCATCCGCTTTATACACCAACTCCCCTTGGCAATTGGCCAGAGGGGTCCTGAGAAGCAGGGAGGTCACTTCTCTGGCAATCCCTGCCTGCCTGGGTAGAGGCAGCACGCTGCACCCCCAGGGAAATGCTTTTGGAAGATGGGCACACCCTACATGGGAGGGCCCAGGGGATCTGGGCAGGGCACCGGCCAGTGTAGGTACAAGTGTGGAGGCCCAGACTAGGGCAAAACAACAGCTTTGCCTCCTGGGGCAGGAGAGGGGAGAGTCGAGGATTTTAGGAAGCAGGATGGACAGAGCTTAGGGACCAGAGACTGTGGAGGTGTGGGAGGGAGAAGAGATTAGGGCGACCCTTGGATTTCTGGCCTGGAAGACAAGATGGGTGATGAAGCACAGCATCTAGATGGGAGGAGCCAGGATGCTCCGAAGAGACTCTGGAGCATCTCCAAAGAGACTTTGGAGCATCAAAAAAGAGATGTCCAGCAGGGAGATGGTATGTGGGTCTGAGGCCGAGCTGGGAGGTAAATGGAGCATTGGGAATCATCACTAAAACCACTGAAGCCAGGGGTGTGGATGAGGAAAGATCTAGGTTAGGACACAGGGCCTCAGGAACATCCCAGAGACGGGTAGGAGCAATTGTGAGTGAGCTGTTTCCTCCTGGCTCCCCAGTGACTGGGGGCCCTTCCCATCCTCCTGCGGGAGGAGGGGTGATGCCGAGGGGAGAGAGGGAGGGAAGGGATGAGACAGGGGTGATGTGGATTCCAAAGGAGCCGACAGCTGTCAAATAATATAAAACCTCATATGTTAATAATTCTTACAATTTTGCCAAAGACTTAATGGCTGGCCTGTCAAGAGCGATGACAGAAGCTATTATGGAAACAAGACAGGAAGATTTTTGGAGGCAACATCGACAGCACAGCCTCGCCATTGGCTTCCCAGGACCAGGAGGAGGACAGCCTGGCCTCCTGCCATCCCCAGGAAGGCCACGTGCTCAGCTCAAGAGGAGCTGAGTCATTGCAGATTCAAGCCACTGACTATGGATTGATCACCTGTGAGGACATTTTAATTAACCGTCAGATCCCTGAGCTGCCCCATCGTTTCTGTCCTCATCCCCTCCGTGGTCTCCAGCCACCTCCAACCCCAATACATGAAAAAGAAGTAGTCAGCCAACAGCACCGCATAGCCAGAAGCACCGGAAGGTTTCAGCTGTGGGAGGGGCAGAGGGAAAGGTCCCGTGACTCCTGCAGGCTGGTCTGGTGGATCTGGGAGCTCCCAGCGGGGTCTTGCACTGCTCATGGCCTATATAACCCAGTTCTATAGCAGATTCACTCAGTGAGCTTGGACCAATCACTTGGCTTCGAAGTGCCTCCATTTCTCATGTTTAAAATGGAAACAATAGCAGGAAAGGCAAATAAAACTTGTGCAAAAATGCTTTTAGAGCTTTGGTATCTCAGAATCACTTTCCACGACTCTCTGAAGCACCTCTGCTTGATCCTATTTAACTCTCCAATCAGCGCCAGGAGACAGCATCGTAATCTCCGTTTCTGCCGGTAGGGGATGGGAGGCAGGGAGCAGGGCTGATATGGGCCCGCGATATAAATACACAGACCCAGCTCTGAGCCCCAGCCTTCTCTTCCACACCAAAATCTGCCTTAATATCGGGACTCTCATTAGACTAACAATTATCAGGGCAGCTACCACTGTCCCGTGAGTGCGTCCCTTGAGCCAAGACTTGGGCTAAATCAGAGCTTCCCAAACTTGACTGTTGACAAGGAACCCGTGGGCATCCTGTTGAAATGCAAATTCAGGTTTGTAGGTCTGGGTGGGGCCTGAGACTCTGCATTTCAAACAAGCACCCAGGTCCAAAAATCATAACTTGAGTGCTGTGCTGTAAACACCAAGCTTCTCTGTCCATGGGATTCTCCAGGCAAGAATCCTGGAGTGGGTTGCCATGTCCTCCTCATAACTTGAGTATCAAGGTGCAAAAATACTTTTTCTCATGTATGGGCATAGCACCCTTAGGAAATGGGTGCTCTTATTATCATCCTTATTTTACAGAGGAAATTTAGTCTTCAGGAGATGGAATAAGTTGATCAGGTCACAGAGCTCAGCAGAACCAGGACTAGAACCCAGATTTCCCGGCTTGAATCTGCCCACTCAGCCAGAGAGCTCTCCCATGTCGCCAGCAGTTGCCCGAAAGTCAATGCCCTGGAATTGTACGAGCCACACCAGGGCCCAGGCTCTGTGGGTGAGCAGGACAGCTCCCATGGTGTTAGAAAGGAGCTGGGATCTTTAGCTGGGGAGGAAGTTGCAGTTTGGAAAGCAGGTGTTGCTGTATCCCACAAAAATAAAAGAAAAGATGCTGATTCTGGAAAATTCTCCTGCTCCGGTGCTCAGGATGGTTTACCTTGAAAAGAGAACATTTTAACAGGTCTGGGAAGAGGCCCTGAAGCCAGGGTGAGAAAGAAGAGTCCCCACCCTCAAGGATAAGAGTCTGGGAGGACTTACCCTGGTCTTGGGTTTAGGGGATGACCTTGCACGTGCCGAAAAGACACAAATGTGAGAATGCTCACCCCCTTTCTGCCTGCTCACCTGCCCAGAAGGGTCTTTGCCTAGCCAGTCCCTCAGTGTTCATGGTAGCAGTGACAGGGAGAGCTGAGAGGCCCCAGGAACTGGCTATCAGAGAGAACATCCCAAAAGGGGCATGGGAAGACAAGAGCAAGGGGCATGTGCTGAAACGTGGACAGCGCCAGGTGGGCGTCAGTGGGGAGAGGGGCAGACCAGGTGGGAGCTGGAAAGCAGACAGCTTCATCAGGATTCAGCGCTGCCACAGCCGATTTTTCCAGTAAAGCTGGAAATGAAGATCTTCTTGTGAAATCCCCACTTTTTTAAATGTTACCCACTATTGCAAAAAAATATTTGTGTAATATTGTGCAGGCTTAATATTATCTTAATGAAAAAGATACACCCTTGGGTCACATTTTGCAACCTCGGGACCAGAGTCAGCACAGACTGGGTTTAGGGGAGGGTTTGGGAGAGTCCTGAGAGAGGGTCGAGCCACAGCAGCCATGCCTGTCAAACAGATATATCGTGATGATGAGAGAGAGAGAGTGCATGCACAGAAACTCGGGTTTTAAGATGCAGGGCTGTTTGTCATGAAAAGAATCTTCCTTAGTCTTCTTCAAAAGACTTTAATGAACATTCAAGTGGTTTTTCCATTTTTGGCTCCCAGACTGGAGCGGCTTTGACTGTGACAACAGGCAGAGACTGCGCCATACGGCTTCCCAATACTAAGTGGTATTTCCCAATACTAAGTGGTTTTATACGGGCTAAACCCATAGGAGGCAGAGGCCCAGGGGAACTGCCAGGCAGGGGCTGAGGGCAGGACCAGGAAGAGGCTGCCAAGTGGGCTGAGCAGACAGACCTCCTGGGCTGAGCAGGTGAAACCGCATCCTGCCCATTAAACTTGGAGTGGAGGGTTTCCCGGGGAGCAGACAAGTACATCCTGTACCCTGAGCCACTAAAGACCCACAGGCACCAAAGGTAGAGAGGCCATTGGTACAGGATACAAGCAGCTGTATCCTGTACCAAGGCATACCGCCCCAGGTGGTCCTGGGAGATCTCTGTTCACAGGTCAGGTCTAAGGCAAAGGGTCTGAACAGACAGAGGGGCAGGTACAGGTGGGAAACCAGACTTCTGTACAGACGTGGAGGAAGAGAGGGAGAAAGGCAAACTGACGTTCCTGAACACCAGGCTCTGTCCCCCACAGCAGCCCTTTGAGGCCCTTCATCTTATTGGCCCCACTTCGCAGATGAGGAAACTAAGTCCTGAGAAGATAAACATGAATGGTCTAAGGGCACCCTGCTAGGAAGGGGCCCAGCAGGACTGTCACTCCAGGCCTGTCTGGTTGCAGAGCCCAGGCTCAGACCAAGTTTGGGGGCCCTTTCCTGGTGTCATAGACTAGATGGCTTAAACCAGCAATCATTTCTCATAGATCTGGAGGCTGGGAAGTCTGAGATCAACAGACCTCAGTGACTGGGCCAACAGATCCAGTGACTGGTGAGGACCTGCTTCCTGGTTTGCAGATGGCAGTGTATCCTCAAAGATGGAGAGCAGAGAGGGAGAAAGCTCTCATGTCCCTTTTCTTAGAAACACACTGATCCCATCATGAGGGCTCCATTCTCATGGCCTAATTACCTCCCAAAGGCCCCATCACCAACCCCATCACCTGGGGGCTTAGGGCTTCCACATAGGAATTTGGGGGACATAAACATTCAGCCCAGAGCACCTGGAATGGGACAAAGGTGCCTCCCACTAGAGAGGCCCCCAGGATCCACTTTCCCACAGAGAACAAAACCACGGAGCCCCACACGGTGCCCAGAGCTCTCTGTCCGGGGGCCAGGAAACACAGAGACCCTCTCCCTGGGTCCTCCTGGTCCCAACCCGCCTCTGCTCCCAGGCCACTGGGCTGCGAGCCCACACCGCCTGCAGCCACCCGCTCAGGAGCATTAATTGAAAATTAATCCGCTCGGTACGTGCCGATGTGCAAATCAAAGCTAAGTGTCTCAATTAGGAAGAGAAATGGAGTCGGGCGCTCTTCTCCAGCGCCAGCTTATTTATGGGGATAATATCATTTTTAATGAGGGGAGCTACTAAAAGGCACAACAAATGCAACATTTAATAGAAAAATATTACAGCATTCCATCAACAGAACACTGCCGGGAGGGTGGATTCCGGAGATACACAAACCACCAGGAATCTACCTGTGGTTGTGTGGGCGCCTTGTACAAGCACCTGCGTGTGCACATGTGTCTGTGTCAGCATACATGTCCATTGATGAACATGTGAGACTGTGTGTACATGTGAAGGAGCCCGGGGGGAGGATGGGGAGGATGAAGCATTTTTGCTACTGAAGGTGAATTTCCCAGCTGTTGCTCGAAGTCCCCCCATTAGGGTCCTGGGCCAGGCAAATAGGAATTCAGGGTATTTCCCAATACTAAGTGGAGGGGGTGGTGGCGCAGAATCTGTCCGGTCCCTGGAGAATTGTAGGTCTCTGTCACCCACCTCCTTTGTTGTTGCTGTCGTTCAGTCACTAAGTCATGTCTGACTCTGCAGCCCCATGGACTGCAGCACGCCAGGCTTCCCTGTCCATCACCAACTCCCAGAGTTTGCTCAACCTCATGTCCATTGAGTCGGTGATGCCATCCAACCATCTCATTCTCTGTCACACCCTTCGGTGGTTCATAAAACGGAAAACTAGACCCCTCTAGGTTCCAGCCGACTCTGAGCTCTCCTTGCCAACGTGGACGATGGTAGTCCCAGCCAGCCACATCGCCACCAACTGTAGGACAAGGCCCTCTGGGCACCAGCCCATGGCCCCACACTGGCACTTAGGTCCAGCTGCCCCCTTCAGCCCTGGTCTCAGGCTCAAGAGCCAAGGGCTCTGCTTGCTAGGCTCAAGTCCAAGTTCCCACCCCCACGGCCCCTGCCTCTACCCAAGTGCAGCACAGCCCCAGACCCAGGCTCTGTAGCCCCAGCTCAGAATGGGCTCAACTTTCCCATTTGTGGAATGGGGAAGCAGTTGAGACGGGCAGCTTGGGACCCAGCGGGCCCTCCCAGCCCCCCACACAGCCTGCACACATCCTCGCCGCTGCACATGTGGGACCCCTCCTGAATGCAGGTACCAAATCCTGCTCTCACTTCCCTGCCCGGAGCCACACCCTGCTGTCCCCACCACACCCAATAGGCAGTATCTCTGACCACCCACCCTCCTAAGTCCGCTCACCCATCCGACGGGAATGACAAGACGGCCTACCTCACAGGGAGGCAGCCTGCACAGCGAGTGAAGGAGACACACGGCACATGTGTACACACGCAGTGTGAGCCCATCAGCACGCGGCCCAGAGGGGCTCACCTTTAGAGTGGGCTTTCCCCTGTGATCAGGATCACAGCATCTACCCCTGCCCCCTTGTCGCCACCCCATTCAAACCCTGGGCTGCTCAAAGTGGGGATTTTTATCCCTAATTCTCAAAAGAGGAACCTAAAGTTCAGAGAGGTGGAGAGACTTGCCTGAGGCCACACAGCAGGTGTGAAACATCAAAAGGTTTGCAGAGCTTCCAGAAGACACTGAAACTCAGGCCTCCTGGGGCCAAGACTGGGCTCTCCCATCTCCAAAGAGCCTACAGGCTGTAAGCTGGGGCGAGGGGGGTGGAGGTGGTAACTCAGGTCTAACTTGGCTATGCCTCCCAACAGCTGTGTGACTTTGGATTCCTTACTTAACCTCTCTGTGTTTCTGCTTTTTCCATCAATAAAATGAGGTGATGATAGCTCTTACTTTGTGGGGTTTTGTCAGTGCTGAATGAATATGAATACCCATAAACGAGGTATTTAGAATGAGGCCTGCCATGTGATAAACGTTCAGTATGTATTGAGATGTTGTTACTAATAATAGGCTATCCTACTCCCAAATCATTCTCTCCCTGGTGAGGTAGCAAGACTCATCCATCAAGCAGCCTACCAAAGTCCTCCAGGCAGGGCCTTCCCCTCCTCCAAACGCCCAGCATGCGAACTGACGTTGGATTCCTTGACCCGGGCAGCGTGCCTTCCTCGACGCTGTCATCACTCATTGAGCTGCATGGTTATGTTTCGTGCATCGGTCTGTGCGTGTATTACACTTGAATTTTTCTAAGTACAATGACAATAATAACAAAATAAAACCAAGCAGGGGGCAGGAGGGTTTGTGCCCAGGAGACGGGTTCTAACAGGGCAGTGGTCGTGGTGGTTATTCATTTAATGTCTGTCTCCACATCGCCTTACTCTCCACGTGAGGAGCATCTGTCTCCTTTCCCGTGGTACCCCAGCTCCAGAAAAATGTCTGGACGTGATAGACAATCAATTAGCATTGAAGAGAGCAAGGGGACTGAGGAGGTGCTCTGGCCTGAGTGGCCATCTGAGTCCATGGGCCCTCAATCTCAGGATTGGAGACTCCCCAGACAAGGAGCCCAAACTGGGGGCTTCCCCCTCCGTCGCAGACCCCAGACACCTCCAGATTCACGACATCTGAAAGTTAACTTCCCGCAAGTCACTCTCCAAGATTAATATTTATTTCTTATGAAATTTAAATTTTTCAGTGTAATTAAATTTTTATTCCTCGTGAGTTATAGATAAAAATATTTATAACTTTCCCTTTCGCGCCACTGAGGATGAGGCTTAGATGAAACCAATTACCCAGGCCTCCTCCTGGTGACTGCTCGGGGGGTCAGGGGAAGGGAGGGGGGTCAGAAGGGCTGGTGGGGTGAGAGCCAGCGTCTATCACTCCAGGTAACAGTGTCAGCCCTGCCTCCTGCATCTGAGCAGTAAGGGGTGATGGGTAAAACACGAGGTCTCAGACCCACCCCACTCCCAATTTCCCGGCAGATAATTCTGCGGGCACTGAAAATTAGGGCCAGAGAGAGAGACCAGAGGAGACTGGAAGAGGACCGAAAAATAAGACCAGAGAATGAGCAGAAGAGAGGAAGGAGAAAGAGCAGAGAGAGAGGACCCACATCCTCCCACTCCAGCAAAGAACATGGTAGAACAGCCTATCAAAGGCAGCCCATGTTGCCAAGGAGATCGTGGCTCTGGGGCCTTTCATCATTTATGCCCAGAATCATCAAGAGTGTCCCTTAAGTGAGGAGCAGTCTGAAGGGCATATCTTTAGCAGAGAGGGGGAGGAGGGTAAGGCCGGGGAGCCACAGGTTCTGAAGCCAAGCAGGCCAGCATGTAAATCCTGCTTCCGAATGACCTGGGACGTGTTTCATAGCCCCTTTGAATGTCAGTTTCCTTGTCTGTAGGATGGAAGCCCAAATATGGCATCAGATGATGTGTGAAGAGCCTAGCACACAGCTCAGGCTCCATTACTGGCAGAGGATCCTGGACTATCTACTGACAGGAAACTCACTACTTCACAAGAATAGTCAGCTTGGTTGGAAAAACCCATCTTCTCACTAAACCTGAGACGTACACTCTTAAAAATGGGGCTCTTTGGACCCCCTCTGATTTCACATAATTCCCTTAGGTACTGGGAGGCCAAAATCTACCCTCCAAACCTCCCCTACCCACCACACAGGCTATCAACCCAGCGTCAGATCTGCCCACAAACGTGGTGTCTTGCCAGGAGACCCCTTGGGTCCCACATGGCTCTTGATGCAATATCGTGACCGGGGGCACACCATCCAACAGCCTTCCCCGAACAGTGACACGCACTGGGACACACCACCAATCAGGCTGCATTAACAAAGGAGATCAATCAGGCATTTGCCATGCCCTCCTTGCCCCTTCCCCACAAGTCAGAGCCCCAAGGTCCAGACGGGACAAGGGCCGGGTCTCATGTCCCTAACACCCCCAGGGTTAGGACCAGGCTAGCTCTTCCTCCTCACCTTGCCCGGGATGCAGTTTGTGTTCACTAATTAGACCTGTCGCCGGCCCTGAATCATTCCCAGGCCGGGCCGAGGAGGTCATTAAGCCAGAGATGGATAAGTGCTAAGCCTGCCCTGCTCTGGAGATTTACAAGGCTCAGGCTGGGGAGGATTTATAAGGTTTGTTAAATTTCTAATTGAGTGTAGAGTGCAGTGCCATGGTCTCAGTGACCAAGCCACATGGGCAAGAATTAAAACAAGTGCACCCATCCCTCACGCTCTGGGAAGACAGTGGCCTCCCCCACCAGCCTGGTGACACAGGCCGAGGGCTGCCAAAAGACAGTGCGGTCCAGTGGGCAGCCCCAACCGAGCCACTCAGCACACCCCGCCCAGCTCCAGGCCCACAGACCTGCCTGGCAAAGAGCTGCAGGTCCAGCAGCTGTTTGTGGTTGATTGCTGGTCTGGATTTGTTTGTTTATTAGGAAGTTTTTTAATAGTTAATATACTCACATGGCTCAAAATTCAAAGAGTATAAAGGATACTGGAGGAAATTCTTCTCCCATCCTGTTTCCCATCACCCAATCCCCCTCCCTGGGAGAAAGCAGTGTTAGTTTCTGGCAAATCCTTCAAGATTCACATACACAAGCAAATATATACATCCGAACATCCATATTCTTTTATATGTGTGTTTACTCTTTTTCTCCTTTGATATACGCCTTTTGTACTTTGCTTTTTGTTCACGTAGGACCACATTTTAGGACTCTAGAAGAAAATGCCTATTGGTCAGCCTCAAACAGGCCTAGGTTGGAATTTCAGCTTTGCCCCATCATTACTGAAGCTGCCTCATACCTGCTCTCAAGAGCCAGTTGTGCATATCTCTTCCCACCTTCAAGTTCAGTGATGCATGCTGGTATTTTGAAATTCCATGGAAGTATCGACACCCATAGAAATTGGCAAGCACCACAAACTGAGGCTTTTCTTCTGTTTAGAGAGCTGGTGGTTTCGTACGGACCAGCACACAACTACCAGCTTTGCCACGTGTGTGCCGTGTGACGTCAAGCAAGCCACTCGACCTCTCTGAACCTCAGTTTGTTTATGTCTAAAATGGGTATGAAATAGTACCAGAATGTGGCCACCAACTCTTTGGCCTGCCTGTCCCCACACTGGGCATGAGTGATGCAGAAAGGAACCTAGCCCCAGGCCTTCCCAGAAGGGGTTCTGGTCTAGCGGGAGGGGGACAGACATCTAAACAGACAAGGCCATCATGCTAAGAAGCAGGCAGACAGAGGGACTGCAGGACAAGAAGAGCCTGAGTCCCCAGATGGGGATGGAGGCGGGTTCCCAGAGGAGGTACTTTATGCTGGGCATTGAAATATGGCCAGATATACATACACACACAATGGAATATTACTCAGCCATAAAAAGGATGAAATAATGCCATTTACAGCAAGATGGATGGACCTGGAGATGAATACAGTACATTAATACAGTACTGCACCAAATACAGTAAGTCAAAGACAAACATTATATATCATTTATATGTGGAATATAAAAAATAATACAAATAAATCTATATACAAAACATAAATAGACTTATAGAAAACAAATGTATGGTTACCCAAGGGGGAAGGGAGAAAGGGAGGGAGAAATTAGGAGTTTGGTATTAACAGATACACTATATAAAACATATAAGCAACAGGATTTACTGTATAGCACAGAGGAAAATATTCAATACTTTGTAATAAACTATCATGGGAATAACCTAATATATATATATATACATTTGGAGAAGGAAATGGCAACCCACTCCAGTACTCTTGCCTGGAAAATCCCACAGCCGGAGGAGCCTCGTAGCCTACAGTCCATGGGGTCACAAAGAGTTGGACACAACTGAGCGACTTCACTTTCCACTTTCATGCACTGGAGAAGGAAATGGCAACCCACTCCAGTGTTCTTGCCTGGAGAATCCCAGGGACGGGGGAGCCTGGTGGGCTGCCATCTAGGGGTCGCACAGAGTCGGACGCGACTGAAGCGACTTAGCATATATACATATATATATGTATAAACACTCTGCTGTACACCTGAAACTAACACAGTATTGTAAATGCACCATAATTCAACTTAAAAAAAAGAAAGAAAGATGGCCAGAAACCCCAGACACAAAAGGCTGGGCCTGGAGGGTAGAGTTCCAGGGTCGATGACAGAAAGCAGGTTGCATTTCTCCCTAGCTCAGAGACAGGAAGTCACTCACCTAGAGCTGCACAGCACGGAAATGACCGAGTCAGAATTCTAATTCAGATCTCCTTGACCTAAAGCAAGACTCAATCTCCTGCTACATTTTCTGCTCTGCACCCAGTCACTAGGCTGTCCTGCAAGATGGCACGGGTGGCACCGGGAGGGCTCTCAGGGGCACTTCACGCTCACATGGTAAAGGAAACATGCTCCGCAGCATCCTCACAGGGAACACACACCGTGACACAGCAGTCGGCGTGGTCAGAAACCCACCCACTCACTTAGCTTAAGTTTGGAAAAGCAAAGGCAGCCAGCACCTCCACCATCCTGGGGTTCCCCTCCCCAGAACCAAGGGCTGGACCCCACCACAGGTCCACTCTCTCCTTCCTCCTCCTCCCATTTCTTAAATCGAACCCTCCATGACTTCGTGGCTGAGGAGTGTTCCCACTCACGGGGAAACAGATGGGGGAACAAGAAGCCCAGAGAGGCATGGGCACATCAGCCCCAGAGCGTCCAGAGCCTGGCACCTCCAGGAAAGAGTCAGAGTGACTCTGCAGCACTGTCCGGAGACCTGTGTGGGTGACAGGCAACTCTCCACCTCCTTGTTCACTCATCCAGCCATGCCCATGGGGCACCTCCCACTGTGTGCCATATGAGAACCAGTCAAGCAGGGTCCCTGCTCTGGCACTTCATTCTGCCAGGGGAGACAAAGTGCAAACCATAAACCAGGAAACTGGCTAGTTTCAGACGGTCAGAAGTGCTCAGGAGAAATAAAACAAGCTGGCGAGATAGAGAGGGACCAGGTGTGGTCAGGGAAGCCCTCTCTGATGAGGTGACATCTGGCCTGTCACCTGAGTGACAGGAAGGAATCAGGCCCGTGAATATCAGAGGGCAAGACATGCCAGGCAGAGGAACAGCAAGTGCGAAGGCACAGAGGCTGTGTTTGAGCTGGAGGAGAGAACTCTCTGGAAAGGGGATGGCCCGAGGGGCACTGGGCACACCCACAACAGAGGGTGCGGTGGAACCGAGCACCCCACATGCTGATGTATGACCCCAAACTGTCCTTCCTACTCTCCGGGCCTCAGTTTCCCCACCCACCTGTGGGTCCACAGCCAAAACACTCCAACTTATTGAGCGAATGAAATGAGCTTGCATATGTGGAAGCCTCTCCATTCAGACGGCACCTCCCCACTCTTCCTGGGATCACCCGGGAGCCTGGGGCACAATCTGAAGTCCAGGGTGGGGCCTTCCCTCCCTGACCTGAGGAGGGGCAGCAAAGGGCTCAGCCCTGGAGGAGGCCAAGGGCTGGGCCAGGTTCGCCAAGTTTCTGACCCCTTGGAAGGATCCCAAGAATAATAGGGTCACCCTGCTCAGTGATGCCAAAGGGCTGACTTGTCCAAAGCCACAAGGTGATTTCTGGGTCCAGGACATGTGAGAAGCCACTGAACACCCACACCGAGTTTCCATCCTAGTGAGCCCACTTCTTTCTTTCCTTCCCCAGGAAGACACAGGTGAATCATTTTCTGGGGTCTGTCTTTAGGTGGAGAGCCATGAGAGAGTGATCAGCAAGAGCCGACTCCATACCCTGAGTCCCGGAGGCAGCGCTCCTGGAAATGTCTTCCTGCTCCCCACACACATTTACACCACCTACATACAGGGGTCCTAAATGATAGTCAATCACAGTGACTTCCACCAACCCAAACAGGAGCTGGAGTCCCTGGTCCAGAATCTAAGCATCGAGCGCCCCCTGGTGGTAATCATGGCAATCCAAAGCTTGGCGCCATAAAGCCTAGGCTGGAGAACACTTGGCCCAGAACAGGAAGAGAAAAGCCCAAGGCTCATCTGGCGCCGTGCACAATAGGAGATTTGAGGGGCTGACATTCATTTAGTGGGCCAGTGCCCACGAGAAAAGGTCATGCCCTGAGATGGTACAGGACTTGTCCACAGTCACACAGCGAGTAGATTGTACCTAGTGGCCAGAAGAGCACTCATTCATTCAGTCTGCTTCATTGAGTATATGCCGTATGTCGGGCACTCCTCTAAGTATAGACAACCCGAGAGTGACCAGGAGGAAGTCCCTGACCTCATGAAGCCTGCATTCTACCGAGGGAAAGTGATGATCAGCCCATGAACAAACAGAGATGCAGGGTGTCAGGAGGGAATAAGGTCTATGATGGAAAATAAAGCAGAATAAGAGGAGAAGCAGCAGGGTGCTCTCTTGGATCAGATATTCATGGAAGGGCTCTCTGAGGAGGCGATATCTGAGCTGAGATCCATGAAGAGATTGACACTAAATATCCAGGGGGAAGCATTCCAAGCAAAGAAAGAGTATTCTCTAAAGGAGGGGGGTCCTTGGCATGTTCTAGTAACTGAGGAGACAGGTGGCCAGAGTGCAGGGTGGAGTGAGCAAGGAAGAGAGGGGAGATGGGGTGAGAGAGGTGGTGGAGGTCATATCCTATAGGGTCCCGAGAACCACGATAAGGACTTTGGGCTTTATCCTAAGTTGTGTTAGAAAAACATTGGAGACTTTTGAACAGTCATGATGGGACTGGCATCTTTAAGGGCTCACTAGCTGCTGAGGGAAAAACAGACTGTAGAAGATGAGAAGTGAAAGCAGTTAGTTTGGAGTTGGGAAGCTACTGCAAGATTCCAGATGAGTAATGACAGCGGCTTTAATCAGTAGTGGGGATAATGGAAGGGTCTCAGAAATGAGACGCATTTTGGAGGTCAAGCCAAAATGAGTTTCTGAGGTACTGATAGAGGATGTGAGGGAAAGAGAAGGAAAAAGGATGAGATCAAGGCTTTTTTCCTGAACATCTGGGTGACTATTTGCCGGCATAAGGAAGTCAGGTAGGAGAGACTTGCGAGAGGAGAATCAAGAGTGCCATTTTGGACACGGTGAGTTTGAGGTGCTAACCATGACTATTTAAAACTCTGAAGTTCAGGGGGGAGTGTGGGAGCCATCAGCATATAGATGGTGTTGAAAAGCAGGGAGAAGCTTCTGCTTCCATCCGAGATGAAGAAACAGAGACCAGATTTATCCTTCTGCCTGAAACAACAAAAATAAATGATACAAAGTACATGGAACAATGGTTTTCAAGACACCAGACATCAGAAAACAAAATGCAGTATCCCTGAGAGACAGGAAGCAAACAAGGCAAGCCCTAAAATACTCTTATTTTACTGTTCTGGTAAGTTTCCAGATTGCAGCAGGAAAATAAAAAAAATGGGAATGAAGGTGGAACCTGGAAAACCCGAGGACTTGAGGAGACAGAGTTGAGAAACCAAGGAGACCGAGACAACCAGAGTTTGCAGGACAGAGTACTTGAGAGGAAAGACCTACTTAGAGAGAGAACCCTAGAGATGCAGAAAGGATCCCCCTTAAGTATTCACGAGAATACTGATCAGCACGTGTGTATAAGAAAAATACCTAAGGTCAGGCCAACAACAATTCAAAGGTATTAAAGGGAATAGCATCCAGGACTCACACAGGACCTGGAATAATATCTGTTCTCACCAAGACCGGAAAACCTCAAAATTCACGCAGCATTGGGTAGAACACTCAGAAGAATCTTCCCTCAACAGTCAGGAATAATTATCCTTAGCCTACTCTGGTCCCATCTAACAAATCTTAGAAGCAAAACTCAAACAGATCAAACTCTTCCTGCAAATAAATTGCATTCCAGAATAGAGTTCAGAACATTAATAGGAATACACAAACAACCAGTAATACAAAAACACCTAATGTGTGTGTAATTGGAGTACCCGAAGGGATACAAAAATGCTCAAAAAAGTTAAAATCACAATGTCTAGCAACTAATCAAAGATTACCAAGCATGCCAAGAATGAAGAGAAAATTCGAATGAAGAGAAACTGACCCAGAACTCACAGATATTAGCATTAGCAGACAGTGACATTAAAACTATTATTATAGCTGTAGTCCACAGATTTACATTGCTAAGTTGAGGCACTTAATATATTAAAAAGACCCAAATCAAACTTATAAACATGAAAACCACAATCTGAAGTAAAAAATACAGTGCGTGAGATTAATGGCAGATTAGACATTGCGGAAGAAAATAACGAATGAACTTGAAGACAGCAATGGAAACTACACAAAAGGAAACACAGAGAGAAAAACACAAAAATGTTAAGGTGGCATCAGTGACCTGGGAGACAGCCTCAAGCAGCCTGGCATGTGTGACGGTAGAGTTCAAAAGGAGGGATTAGCATGTGATTCCAAGTCCAGCAAAAATATCTTTCTAAACAAAGACTATTTCAGACCTACAAGAGCTTAAACAGTTCATCAATAACAGACGTCCATTGTAAGAAATAATAAAGGAAGCCCTTCAGTCAGAAGAAAATGATACCAGATAGAAATATGGATTCAAGAAAAACACCAGGAATGGTAACTACACGGGGAAACACATGAGTTTCAGTATTATTTAAACCACTTTTTAAAATAATTGATTATTTAAACAGGAATAATAACAATGTATACTGTGTGGTTTATAACATAAATAAGTTAAAGGTATGACAACACTAGAATAGTGGCTGAGAGGTGGGGAAGGGCCGCACACCCCACTGTAAGAGTCTTACACTTCACATAAGTAGTACAATTCATGTAAAGCAGACTCTTATGTTAAAGACATATACTATACACCCTAAAATAATGACTAAAATAATAATGAATAAAATAAAATTTCTAGCTAATAAATGAGATAAATTGGAGTCATTAAAAAATTCCAAAAGAAGAAAGAAAAACATTAAAAAGGAGACAAAGAACGGATGGTACAAATATAAAACAAGTAGCAGGATGGCAGACTTAAGCTTAACAACATGCAATCGCATTAAATGTAAATGACCCAAACACCCGCATTAAAAGGCAGAGACTGTTAAATTGGACAAGAAAGCAAGAACCAATTAAACACTGCCTCAAAAAAGACACATTTAATATAAAGATATACATATGTTATGCCATTTTTGTATAAAGAAAAGAAAGTTGGAGTAGCTGTATTAACATCAGACAAAGTAAATATCAGATCAAAACTATTACCAGAGATAAAGAAGTTCATTCCATAACAATAAAGGGGTCAATTCATACAGAGGACATAAAAAATCTAAAATGTTTATGCATCTAATAACAGGGCTTCAAAATACACGGTGCACAAAGGGATAGAGCTGCAAGGAGAAACAGACAGTCTACAATTATAGTTGGAGATTTCAGCATTCTCTCAACATTTGATAGACCCGAGTAGACAGAAAATCACTAAGGAGATGGAAGACTCGAACAACACTGTAAACAACTTAACTTAATTGACATTTATAGACACTCCACTCAACAATATTAGATCACGCGTTAGTTTCAAGTAGCCATGGAAATTTTAAAAGATAGAGTCATAAAACAAGTCTGTATAAATTTAAAAGGATTCAAGTTATACAAAGAATGTTCCCTGACCATAATGAAATTAAATTACAATCAATAATAGAAAGATATGAGGAAAATTACCAAATACTTGGAAACTAAATAACACACTTTTAATAACCCTTGAGTCAAAAAAAAGTAATCAAAAGGGAAATTATGAAGGATTTTGAACTGAATAAAAATGAAAACACAACACAAAGGAAAAACACAAAATTGGTAGCACTCCACTGTAATCATACGTAGGAGGAAATTTATAGCAGCAAATGCTGATATTAGAAAAGAAGAAAGGTCTCAGATCCTTGACTTTCTACCTTAAGAAACCGAGCGATAGAGGGAGATGTGAACGAAGAGAATCAAAAGGTACAAATTTCCAGCTGTGAAATAAACAAGTCCTGGGGATGTCACGTACAGCACGGTGACTATAGTTAATAAAACTGCTACATGTTTGAAAGTTATTAAGAGAGTAAATCCTAAAAGTTATCCAAAAAAACGTATAACTGTATATGGTGACAGACGTTAACTAGACTTACTGTGGTGATCATTTTGCAGTATATGCAAAACCCCAATCATTGTGATGTACCCTCGTAACTTGTTATTGCTGTTCAGTCACTAAGTCATGTCTGACTCTGCAATCCCACGGACTGCAGCACACCAGGCTCCTCTGTCCTCCACCATCTCCTGGAGTTTGCTCAAATTCATGTCCATTGAAACTAATATAACATTATATATAAATTATACCTCAGTTTTTAAAAGAAATAAAATAAAGTAATGGACAGGAGCAAATTAAGCCCAAAGTAAGCATTAGAAAGGAAATAAGATTAGAGCAGAAATCAATTTTAAAAAGCAGAAGCAAAACAGAGAAAGTCAATGAACCCAAAAGGTGGTTCTTTAAAAAAAAAATTAATAAATTTGATAAATTTCTAGCGAGACTGATAAGAAAAAAAGAGATAAGATACAAATTACCAACATCAGAAATGAGAGAAATGACATCACTACAGATTTTACCAATATTAAAAGAAATAAAGAAATATTATGAACAGGTTTCTGCAAATAAATTTGACAACGCAGATGAAACGGAGAAATTCCTTGAAACACAAACTACCAAAGCTCACTTGAAAAGAAACAGATCACCTGAAGAGCCCTATATCTCTTAAATAAATCAAACTTATGACCAAAAACCCTTCAACAGAAAGACAACAGGACCAAATGATTTCAGTGGAGAATTCTAGTAAACAGTTAAGGGAACTGTAATATCAGCAAAAACTCTTCCAGAAAACTAAAGAGGAAAAAATGCTTCCCAACTCATTCTGAGCGGCCAGCATTACTCTGATAACAAAGCCAAAGACATGACAAGAGAAGAAAACTCCAATACAGTATCCCTCGTAAATATAGATAAGAAATTCTAAACAAAATGTTAGCAAATTCAAACTAACAATCCTTAAAATGACTAATCTATCACAACCAAATGAGGTTTAGCGCAGGAATACAAGTTGGTTAAACATTAAAAAAGAAGCCAATGTATGGCATCATACTAACGAAAGCATTAGTGTTTTATTGCTGCTTTAATGAATTACCACAGCCTTTACGGCTTCCCCGGTGGTTCAGATGGTAAAGCGTCTGCCTGCAATGCGGGAGACCTGGGTTCAATCCCTGGGTCAGGAAGATCCCCTGAAGAAGGCAATGGCAACCCACTCCAGTACTCTTGCCTGGAAAATCCCATGGACAGCGGAGCCTGGTAGGCTACAGTCCATGGGGTCGCAAAGAGTCGGACACGACTGAGTCCGACTCTTCACTTCACTTCACTTTTGGTGGCTTAAGACAATACAAACTTGCTGTCTTACAGTTCTGGAGGTCAGAAGCAAAAAGCATTTCAGTAGACTAAAATCAAGATGACAGCAGGATTGTATTATTCTGCAGGCTTGAGGAAGAAAACACTTGCTTGCCTTCTATGGCTTCTGGAGCCAGCAGGCATCCCTCTCTCCCTTTCTCCATCTTCAAAGTCAACAGCAATCTCTCTCTCTCCTGTCCTCACATCTCTGACTTTTCTAAGGATCCTGATGATTACACTGGGCTCACTTAGATAATCTAAAATAATCTTATCTTAATCCTATCTGCAAAATCCCCTTTTTATGTAGAGTAACATATTCACAAGTTTCAAGCAGTAACATAGCCCCCAGAATGAACCCCTTCCTCCAAGGATGGTGGAAGGAGAGATCAGCAGGTTTCAGGGCTGGGTCACATGGTGACAAATTATGGGGAGACCTAGAGGAGTGTTAAGTGTTTCCCTGCCACAGAGGAACCCCAATGCCTCAGACACTGCTCAGGGCCCACTGTCCCCCACCCCACTCAGCCCCATCCCCACTCACCCTCTGGGGGAGCAGTAGAATGTCCTTTGTAACTTGCCCCTCCAGGGGCGGTGGGCTCCCATTGGAAGCCACTGGTGCAGAGAGAACTCTGGCTTCAGAGTCAACAGACCTGGGCTCAAGACCTGGGCTCAAGGATCAGCTCCTTCTCTCAGTAGGCTCCTGGGCAAGTCCTATTGCTACCCTCAGCCTCTGTTTCCTCTTCTGTAAAGTGAGGGGCTAATCCCATTCCCCCAGCACGGTGGTGAGGATGTCAGGAGATAATACACGTGCAGCTCCAGGCACACAGCAGGGCCCAAGCACGGGAGATGGATGGCAGAGCCTTAATCCTCTTCCTTCCAGCCTCCCCAAGGTTCTCCTCCCCTCCCTAACTCCCATCCTGGGTCCCCATTTGATCCCAGGGGTCTCCAGGCCCTCCCTGCTGCTGCCCTGATATGACAATGTCCCACCTTGCAGACCCAAACAGCAACCTCTGCCAAGGGCATGCCTGAGAGAAGAAGTCTCCCAGCTCCCCAGTGCCTCCAGGACCCCTGTAAGGGAGGGTGGGAGATTCAGGAGCCCCGCCCCAGGGGATGTTTAACAGAGTGGTTAAGACTCTCGCAGAACCCTCATTCAAATCTAGGTTTCCCATTTACTTGACCCTGGACAAGTGGCTTCACCTCCGTGAGCCTCGATTTCCTGTTCTGTAAAAGTGTCCACTTCAGAGCTTCAGGAGGATTCATTGAGATCATGCATGAAAGTGCTTCACCCCATGCCTGGCCCATCACTGTGGTTACTTGCTCCCTCCTAGCTCATCAGGAAGGTGGGTGCCCCCACCCACCTGCAGCCTGGGTCCTGTGAGCTTGAGTTCCGAGAGCCAGGACAGCACGAGGGTCCGATAATGCCCCTTCCCCTAACAATCACGCCCACCTCCCTCAGCTCAGCCACGGGCTTCACAATAGAGCCCCCTCATCCTGCTAATCCCTCCTCTAGTGCCTGGATTCACTCTGAGATCTCCAACCCGGCAGCTGCTTCTCTCCCAGCAGGGCCCCTGCCTCCTTGGCCCTGCTGCACCTGGCTTGTGAGCAGGCGGGGACCGAGCAGAGGAGCGGTGGGCTGAGTGCGGATTCTGGAGCCCAGCTGCCTGGCTCTGCCTCCTAGCTTTGTGACTTCAAGCAGGTCACTTGATCCGTCTGTGCCTTAGTTCCATGACCTATAAAACAGGGCTAAGAATGGTATCCCTTCAGAGGATTATTGTGTAGGTTAAGCCAGTTAATAAACATGAAGTGCTTGCAATGGTGCCTGGCCCCACTAAGTGCCACGTAAGTATTTGCTATTCTTATTATCGTGGTTATCTTTTTCCAGCATGTAGCCACACACACAGTGGGTTTCAGGGCATGCTTCTTGAATGAGTGGATAGATGGATGGATTAGTTAATGAACCAACCAACCTCTAAGGGTCCTCAGCTCACGGATAACTGATAACAGCAGCTATGGGTTTTGAGCGCCTAGCAGGTGCCAGGTGCTTCGTAACACTTGATCTGACTGAATCTTCACAACAACCCAAGGAGGCGGGTACCCTGGTGCCTGCTTCACAGATAAGGAAATCACGAGCCTTAGAGGTTAATGTATCCAAGATCACACAGTCATTTTTTTCCTCCCTTTAATTTTTAATTATACATAATACAAAATCACTGAAGAAAAAATTTAAATAGAGAGGCAAAATAAAACCAAGAAAGATTAAACCACCTGAGATTCCACACCCAGAAATTTCCATCGCTAAGTGCTTGCAGAGTATCATACAGACTTTTTTCATGCAAATATACATATTTTTTTTAACAAAGATGGGCTCACATTATGCATCCCTCTGCACTGCAACAGAATGTAGCTCTCTTTCTGTGTCAATAAATCCGTTCCACCGGCAGCAGCTAGTGCTCTATTGTAGAGCTGGATCACAATTTATTTAACCAATTTGCTGTTGTGGGATATTTAGGCTGATCCAATTTCTCACCATTTTGTGTGATGAATATCCTCTTTATCCATACAACTTTCTGAACTTGTCCAATTATTTCCTTAGGATAAATTCCTAGAAGTGAAATTTCTGAGTCAAAGACAATACACTTATTTAGGGCTTTTCATATATACACTCTGCCAAATTGTCTTCCAGAAAAGTTGTATTAATTTACATTCCCACTGGTGGCAAATGAGATATGGGCCACAATATTGAAGATGTACAAAACAGATCAAAAATGGTGCATTAGTCAGGAAAAGCTAAGCCAAGCTGCGTAACAAATTAACCCCAAATCTCCATGGCATAACACAACTAAGATTTACTGGTGGCCCACACTGCAGGCTTAGTCAGGATCAGCAGAAGGGGTGTCTCTGCTTGCACAGTGAAATTCAGGGCCCCAGGCTGACGGACACCATCCTATAGCTGCACCATTTGAAATACCTGGCCTCCACCGTTGCTCCAGAATTGGAACAGTAAGTATCCAGGTTCTTCAGTGCCTTGGCTCAGAAGTGATAGACATCACCTCCAATCATATTTCATTGGCAAGAACTATCATGTGGGATAGAGGGGCTGAAAGGGTTGTTTTCCATGTGTCCAGGAAAGAGGGGCAAACCTCTCCTCCATAAACACTAGTAACATCTGCTACAGATTGAAGGGGTAAAAGTCGTGGAAGGTTCCCTTTGACAAGAGAAATGTGAATTAATCCCCTTGTGATTTGAAAGGAAGGAAATGAATTGCTCAGTCGTGTCAGACTCTTTGCAACCCTATGGACTGTAGCCTGCCAGGCTCCTCTGTCCATGGGATTCTTCAGGCAAGAATACTGGAGTGGGTTGCCATGCCCTTCTCCGGGGATCTTCTCCACCCAGGGATCAAACCTGCGTCTCTTACGTCTCCTGCATTGTCAGCCAGGTTCTTTATCACCAGGGCCACCTGGGAAACCCATGTGTCCAGGAAAGAGAAGCAAACCTGATCTGTATAAACACTAGCAACATCTGCTACAGAAGGGAAGGGGCAAAGCCTTGGAAGTTTCCTTTAGCAGGTGAAATCTGAATTAAATCCCCTTGTGATTTGCCCTGGGCCCAATTCCACCACTCTGGTGTGGCTTTTCTTAGGAAAACATTGTTTCATCCCCATGTAATCAAGGGGGTGGGGGGCAGGGCCAGGCTAGTGAGCCAGAGAGTGAGCTGGTGACAACTCCCCTCACCCCTGCAAAGCAGTCCACCTCCAGCTTGTCCTGGGTTCCTCACCCCAAGCCGTGTAGATCCCAAGTCCCCTCCTCCTGCAAAGGCTATGGGAGACACAGGAGCAGGGTCCATGGGAACTTCTGCCCTTTGCAGCCCATTCAGCCAGCACCTGACTTGTCAGCAAGAGCAAGCACCTTGGGGTCAGCCCACCCCCATAAGTCAGATGCAAACAGGAAATCAGGAGACAAAGGCAGTAAAAATGAGGGTTCTGCACTGAGATTGCCTGGGTTTGTAAACCAGCTAAATCACTGATCACTTCTGTGAATTTCAGCAAGTTACTTAATTTCTCTGTGCCTCTGTTTCCCTCTAAATTAAGAGTAGCTACCTTCTAGGGCTTAATAAGTTAATATCTATTCCTTCAATTAACAAGCACACAGCAGAACCCCTGGTAGACACTGGGGATACAGAGATGGACAAAACAAAGCCCCTTCCTTAAAGGAGTTTATATTCTCTTAAGGAGACAGGCAACAAATACATCAATAAAAAATAACATTGCTTTTCAGGTGGTCATGAGTGCTATGAAGAAAAATTAAGCAGGGTAAGGCAAAGAGATGGTGATGGGGAATGCTATTTTATCCAAAGTTAATATCTCTGTAAAGTGACATTTGAGGAGGGATTTAAATGAGTAAAAGAGGGAGGCAGGTGGATATCAGGAGAGAAATGTTCAGACAATAGGAAAGCAAGTGCAAAGGCCCTGAAGCAAGAATGTGCCAGCAAAAAGGCATGTATGGCTGGAGCAAGTGAGCAGGAAGCCAGGAGATAAAATTAGAGAGGTCCACATGGTCATGATAAGGACTTCCAATGACCAAGATGATGATAATGATGGTGACCAAGGAAAGGCAGGGTGAAGGGCAGGTGCTGAACTCATATATACGAATAGCGATACAGTCAGGAATCTGAAAATACAAATACATAATTGTTTACATGAAATCAATCTCTCTCCTTCCGATCCCAGCCACACCCCCATACTGTCCTCCCTCCTAATCCCATTACCCTAAAGTAAGCCTCAGGATGGAAGGAAAATAAAATTATCTTCCAGGTATTAAAGGCTACTTGCAATGGAGAATCAAACAGTATTGAGAGTAGAGGCAGCCTCAGTCAATCCGGACACCAGGCAAGATGGAAGTTGCTGGCAATTCCATGCACCAGTTTCCCTTTGCCTTGTTTAGGGGATTTGAAGTGGGGGAGAAAGAAGAGGAAGTGGAGGGGTAAGAGGTGGAGAGAGAGGATGGGGTGAGCAGCGGTCTCGGGGAGGGGGCCCAGTGGCCCGGGGGGAGTCACCTAGAAAGCACCCAAGCTCAGTGGGGGGCCAAGGCTGTGTGACCTTCTCCAAGGTCATCCCGTTGATCTAAGCAGTCTCCTCCCAACCTCCCACCGCAGCTGTAGATGGGCGAGGGGGAGAGAAGGGCATTCCCTTCCATCTGCTCCTGCCCAACACCTGCATAGAGAACAGACATAGGGGGTCTGGGGATAGGATGAGGGTGTCTCCTTAATAAAGGTTCCTGCCCCTTCCCGCCCCCAGTTCTCTTTGAGCTACACACAGACACACACACACACACACACACACACACACGCAAAGCTCACACAGCCATACTTCACCTGAGAGACAATAGAGTCTGTTAGTGAAAAGCAAAGCCTCAGGAGCCAGACTGCCTGGGTTCACAGCCTGACTCTGCCTCTCACTGCTGCGTGATCTCAGACTAGTGACTTCCCTCTTTCTGACCCTCAGTTCCCTTGTCCTAGGGTGCTGTGAGGATTAAATGAGCTCCTCTGTATAGCAGCACCTAGAACTGTACCCAGCACGTCGTAAGAAATGTTAGCTGCGAGTATCGCACATATTTACACAGGCTCCCTAACCCCTTCAGTCTCACAGGTCTGCGGCCATTCACACGACACACAGACATAGAGCACCGGCACCCCCCAAAGCAAGAAGGAAGGGGGAGGCGTTCCTCCAGGGCCCAGCAGCAATCATCCCCTATCAGCCCTGGGGAGCCCCAGGCCACACAGCAACTCTCCCATGGCTCCCCCGCCACCAACACCACTGCCCAACCCCCACCCAAGAGCCCGCCCACCCACTTCCCTTCCACCTGCAGAATGCCTCCAGCCCAGCCCTCACACACGGGTTTAGTGGCACCCGGGGACCAGTATTCCAGCCTTGAGACCCTTGATCAAACTCTCCTCCACTCTTCCCGCAGCATCAGATGTGGCTTCTCCAGCTCTCCACTGCAACCCCATCACCTGCCTGCTCCAAAGCCTCCAGAAGCTCCCTAGAGAGTGGGGCATACAAGCCCAAATCTTTAATCTGCTACTGAAGGCCCTTCAGATCTGATCCCAACCCATCTCGCCGGCATCCGTGTCTTGGTACTTGTCATCATGGCCAGCGGACCCCAACACCCACCACCACTCCCACCTCCTGTTCCATCTGCCTGGAGTCACCTGTCATGTCTCCTCCCACCTTGATCAAACCAATCCCTTAAGTCGGGTTCAAAATCTGCTTGCTCTGTGGAGCTCTCTGTAAACGCCGCAGACAGAAGTGACCTTCTGATGCTCCACCCTGTAGACAGCTGCCTCTGTGCCCTGCCGGCCCAGCACATCACTTACTCCTCCACTGCCCACGGTCTGACGGTCTGTCACAGGTCTGTAAGGACAGAGACCTGGCTCTCTTCATCCCAGGACATCCAGCTGACAGCAGAGAAAAGGTCCAGAATCATGATTATTAAATATTAGTATGAGGAAGGAAAGAAGGAGAAAACAGGTGGAAAGAAAACAGTTCTGGACATGGTCAGAACCATGCCTGAGCCTCGAGAGTGATAAATGATGCTTATTGAGAATGTACCCGCCAGGCACTGCTCACACTGCCAGTCCTATGAAGTGGCTGCTGCTATTCTCTCTAGAATATAGAGGAGGAAACCGAGGCGCAGACCTGTCTGAAATCACACAGCTGGGGAGAGACAGAATTCAAACAGGGAATCTGGCAGGAGACTGTGCTGCCATCAGTGCTCTTGACCGCATCTGGAGAGGCAGGTTTCTTTCGAAAAGAGAAGTGAGACTTCCTGGCCCCTCAGGCAGCAGATCCATTCACTGGGGACCCACTCTGAGCTGAGCTGGTTTCCCAAAGGGATGCACGAATGAATGAGGGGCCTGAGCACAGAGCTGGAAGCTATGTCCCACCAGGCCCCAGAAGGCGGCGGTGCTCTGCCAGCCTGTCCCTCCTCCACCACAAAGTAGAAGCTGCTCAGCCTCTGTCTGGCTCACAGCTGTCCGATCTACAAGCGGGCAAACAGGGCAGAAGAAATGCAGCCAGAAGGGAGGAGAGATGGGAGCACAGACAGGAGGCACAGCTGGAGATGAGCTGCTGTCCCTGGGGCTAGAGGAATGATGTAGCCCCAGTGTCTGTGTGTGTGTGTGTGTGTGTGTGTGTGTGTGTGTGCGTGCCCGCACAAGCGCACACTGTCAACAGGAAGCCTTGAGCTTGGAACGGGCAGCGGTGTCCACATGCGGGGCCACAAGTACAGCTCCCCCATCCCAAAAGGATATGGATTCTAGAATCCACAGGCCAGGGCCCCCCTTCCTCAGCCCCACCAGCAGAACCAAGCCCTTGCACATCTGCTACCTGGCATTGACCCAGACCCTGTCTAGACCCATAAAGGGTGCTGGGGCCTCCCGAGAGGAGAGCCCACGGGTGTGACAGAGACCCAAAGACAGTGCTGATGGCCTGTCAACCAGGACAAACCAAATCCAAACAAGGATACAGTCAAGGTGTAGACCAGGCCTGGGGATGGGAGGGGGTGGGGGGAACCACAGAACGAGGGCTTTCCTTTAGAAGCTTTCGAGATGGAGAGCTGGGCCGGTGCAATGGCCATCTCTGCCATCTGGCTGGGATAAGCGAGGGTCCTCCAACATGGAGGTACAAGAACTCAGCTAAAGAATCCCCAGCTGAAGCGAGCCAGCCATCATCTAGTCTTCCCAGCTCCAGGCCAGGGATGGGACTCTAAAGTTTATGGTAAAAGGGCAGAGAATAAAATACGCAGCAAAAGATGATCCCACGGAGCCCTGTGGGAGCCTGGAAGAGAGAGAAGTTAATCCTGCAAAGCCCTAGCCAACTCCAGGGTGAATTATCAAAGTGCTGGACTGTGAGGACTGAGAGAAGGTTGATCCCATCTCAGTCAGACCTCCATTCGCTATTATGGAGTGACCCAGCCATCAAAGAAAGCTACAATCTCTGGGTATGTGGATTGCAGAGAGCTTTTTACACGACACCCCATGCTCTCCTCTGGGAACTAGATACACAAAGCAGAGGTGATGGAGAAAGGGGATCTTTGGTGACTGTTGAGTCAAGTGCCCTGTGCTTGGGTCAGGACGTGTGGCTGCAGCTTGAATACAGCCAGAGGAGGCACCCTGCTTCTATCTCCAGTCCAGAGGGAAAAGATGCAGAGACCAATGATACAGAGTGGCGGTGGCCTGAGAATCAGTGTCGGCTGTGATTGCCGTGTTCTAGGTGGGACCGCCAGTGTAGGACTCACAGAAGTCCCCAAGGGCCACGTTATCCTACATGGTGGGTTGAATTGTGGGCCCCCAAAGGATATGTCTGCCTAAGTCCTCAAGATGTGACCCTACTTAAAATAAGGGACTTTGCAGATATAAATGAGGTGAGGATCTCAAGATGAAATCATCTGGATTAGTGGGCCTTAAAGCCAACAACAAGTATCCTCAGAAAAGGATGACAGACTTAAGAAACAAGTACATTTGGTGACCCTGTCAGTTATCTACTGTTACATAACAAACTACACCCAAACCTTAGTGGTTTAAAACAATAACAATTTACTATTTCTGTCATTCTGTGGGCGAGAATTGGGACAGGAGTCATCTGGGTGGTTTCTCTGCTCTGTGCAGATTCAGCTGGAGTCCTGTACTGGCTGCATTCAGCTGGCAAACGGATCAGGCTGGAAAGCCCAAGATCTCACTCAGAGGTCTGGGGCCTCGGTGCTGCTCCACATGGTCTCTCCCACCACCACCACCACCGTTACCACCACCACCACCCCACCAGAATCCCACCACCACCATCACCACCATCACCACTGGCACTACCATCACCACCACAATCTCACCACCACCACCACCCCACCACCACCATCACCACCATCACTACCACCACAATCCCACCACCACTATCACCACCACCACCACCACCATCACCACCACCACAATCTCACCACCACCATCACCACCATCACCACCACCACAAGCCCACCACCACAATCCCACCACCACCACCACCATCACCACCATCACCACCCCACCACCACCATCACCACCACCACCCCACCACCACCATCACCACCGCCACCATCACCACCACCATTACCACCACCACCATCACCACCGCAAGCCCACCACCACCATCCCACCACCACCATCACCACCGCAATCTCACCACCACCACCACCACCATCACCACCACAATCCCACCACCACCATCCCACCACCACCATCACCACCGCAATCTCACCACCACCCCACCACCATCACCACCACACCACCATCACCATCACCACCATCACCACCACAACCCCACCACCACCACCCCTCCACCACCATCACCACTGCCACCATCACCACCACCATTACCACCACTACCATCACCACCACCACCACCATCACCACCCCACCACCATCACCATCACAATCTCACCACCACCCCACCACCATCATCACCACCGCCACCACCATCACCATCGCCACCACCATCACCACCACCTCACCAACACCACCATCACCACCACCTCACCAACACCACCATCACCACCACCTCACCAACACCATCACCACCACCCCACCACCACCACCACCACCATCACCACCATCACCCCACCATCACTATTACCCCACCATCACCACTACCCCACCATCACCACCACCATTACCACCACCACCATCACCACCACCCCACCACCACCATCACCACCACCATCACCACCATCACCACCACCATCACCACCATCACCCCACCATCACTATTACCCCACCATCACCACTACCCCACCATCACCACCACCATTACCACCACCACCATCACCACCACCCCACCACCACCATCACCACCACCATCACCACCATCACCACCACCATCACCACCATCACCCCACCATCACTATTACCCCACCATCACCACTACCCCACCATCACCACTACCATCACCACCACCACCAGCATCACCACCACCACCACCAAAACCACCATCACCACCACCACCCCACCACCATCACCACTACCACCATCACTACCATCACCATCACTACCATCACCACAACCCCACCACCACCACAACCCCACCAGAATCCCACCACCACCACCACCACCATCACTGCCACCACCACCACACAACCCCCACCACCACCACCACCATCCCACCATCACTACCATCACCACCACAACCCCACCAACATCACCACCCCCATCACCACCCCACCACCACAACCCCACCACCACCATCACCACCGCCACCATCACCACCACCATTACCACCACCACCATCACCACCACAAGCCCACCACCACCATCGCCACCATCACCACCACCACAATCCCACCACCACCATCACCACCATTACCACCACCCCACCCCGTGTGGCTTGCTTGGGCTTCCTCACAATATGGCGGTCTCAGGATGTCAGGCTGTACATGGCAGCCTGTTTCCAAGACAGAGTATTATAAGCAACAAAAGTGGAATTTTCAGACCTTTTTACATGGCCTTGGAAGTTAGACAGTCTCACTTTTGATATTGGTAAAAGCTGTCAGATGCCAGCTTAAATTCAAAGAGAGAGAAAACATGCTCCAACTCTCAGTAGGAGGAATGGCAAAGAATGTGTGGTGTGGCCATATTTAACCACTATAGAGACCAAATCATTTGATGGAGCCACAGTCTAAGCCCCGAGTGGTTATTCAAAACCTCAGTCAGGGCTCTGGCAGGGAGGAGACTGCTCATTCAAATGACTCCAAGAGAAGGTTTAATGACTGGACTGTCTGCAGGGGTGCATGTAGGATTAAAGGAACCAACAGGCTGCCACCCAACAGAATTCTCCCATTGGCCAGACCCATTGGAAGTCTGAGGGGGTGAGCAGGTGATGCCCTCCAGAGAAGTTCTGCCTCCAGGGGGACTAAGGAGGGTGCAGGGTATTGGAGACAGGGTGGGAGGGGGTCAAACACCAGCAGGATCTAGAGAACCTCTGTTTGCAGAGCCCTCCTCCACTCTCCCTATTATGTGTACTTTGTGTATGATGTTGCCTCCTCCTGAGCTTTCCTAGACAGGAGACTGAAGCAGGCCAGGGTGGGCAAGCCTGGCTGGGAGCTGAGGGGTAAAGGAGGGCTCAGACCGAAGCAGGGTATCAAGGACTGAGGTTGGGGAGGCTCCTGACCCTGATGCCCAGAGAAGGAGGTGGGATCCCTGCACCCCTACTCCTCTGATGCCCACCCCCCTGCAGTCCTAGAACTCAGGACAGGGCACTCCTGCCCCTGGATCCCTGGCTCCTTCCCTCCCCTGGCCACGCCCCACCCTCACTGCCTTAATGAAGTTCCCTGGCTGACACTTCCTAATTCCCCAATGATTAACTTCCAGCGGATTAGAACCAGGACAGCTATTTAATTAACACGCATGTCTGAGATTACTCAGGACTCATTAAGACTCCATGATTGACTTGTTAACGTGCAGGAATTCAATTACTTGCCTGGCACTGAACTCCTGGCTAGGGCGGGAGAGGCGGGGGCAGCAGCAGGGGCTACAGTGCCCAGCCCAAGTGCCCTAGTCTGAAGGAAGAGTCAGACCCATCCAGGAGAGACCCAGCTGGAGGGGAGGAGACACAACTTGACCCAGGAAAACCCCAATCTGAGCAGGAAATCACAACCCTTGTCCCTGGAGAGCCCCAGACTGAGAGGGAAGAGACAGGCTCTACTCTGAGCATCCCCAAAGTAAAGGGAGAGACACATTTCTGACTCCCACGGAGCTTCCTGATGGGGAGACCCTACTCATGTCTGCAGAGGGCCCTGGTCTGGAGAGGCACAACTCTCTGGGCACCCCTATTCTGAAAGGGACAAGGCAACAGTCAGAACAGAGCAGCCTCACCCCTGTTCCAGCGGAGGGGAAAGACACCCATTATTGGGGGCCCCAGGCTGAAGGAGGAGATGTAGCCAAGGTAGGGGCAGGTGGGCACTGGTCTGAAGGAGGACACGTGGTCCCTTCTCAGGAGAGCCCCTGATCTACATAAGGACACAGGGCATAAAGCCAGTGTCTCCCTAGGAGAGGCCCAGAAACACAGAAACACTGAGCTGTCACAGGGTGAGGGAGGGGTGTGTCTGGAGCTACCCTCCTCCAGGAGGGACCAGGGAACCGGTGTCTCCTCGGGGGCTGATGGAAAGGAGTGGGCAGAGTGGGAGACAGGACAGAGCCAGGCCCCGGTTCCCCCTCTCCGGACCTGGCTGCTCCATTAAACCCTACACTGGAAGCCGCAAGGATGGGTACCAAAACTGTTGATCCTTCCAGCCATGGCATTGCCCTGCCCAGCCAAGGACCTGAACTGCTCCATCTGAGGAGGACTAATGGAGGAAACTGGGGCGAGAGAGGAGGATCCAGGGAACTAAAGTCTAACAAATGAGGTTGGAATGGCCATACTAATAAGGAATGGTAAATTTACTGAGTGTTCCACACGTGGGCTCAGTTATTCTCCCCACTTTACAGATGTGAAGACTGAGGTCCAGAGAGGTTAAGTAACTTGTCCAAGGTAATACAGCAGGAAGGCATGGAACCTGGTTGAAATCCTAGTGGTCTCATCCTTAATCTTTACTCTTAATCTCTCTGCCTTTAATCATTACTCTTTGCAACACTGTACCCAAGTCCTCCCAAGGACAACCACATGAACAGCCTTGGTTGTCCGTGGTTGGCTCACATCTGCTGCTGCAATTCCTATGAATTCCCACTCTACAAAGCTCCATTAAGGAAATTCACAAGGGTGGAGAAGCACAGGTGACCCATTGAGTAAATTCTCTGGAGCTGGTGAAAAAGAGACCCCACGAAGGAGCCTGGACCACTGTGCCAAGTAGGCCTAACAGGATAGCAGTGGTGCAGGGGCATAAGATTGGTGCCAATCCTTGGCAAAATTCCTCAGCACATTATTCAGCAGACGTGATACACTGGCAGTAAAGTGGGGAAGCCAAGAGCGGCCCCGGAAGCAAATAGACCCGGACTTTAAGCAGGGTTCTGCCCCCTGCAAGCTGTGTGGCCTTAGGCAAATTACTTCACATCTCTGAGACTGCTTCCTTACCTATAAGTTGGAGATGGTAATAGTACCTTCCTTATAAGGTTATTTGGGGGAGCAAATGACCTAAGGTATGTAGAGTCCATAACCATACCCAGTGGGTAGGCTGCTCACTGTGGTTTGTGATTAGTCATTTGTGAACATTTCAGGAAGAAAAGAGAAGTCACCAGGAGCCAACAATTCGCTTAAAAACGTATGTCCTGCAAACCTCCACATCGAATAGCAGTTCCAAGAGAAGACACTTTAGATCTTTCAGAAACACGTGCAATCCTCTCCTGGGAGAGCCGCATTGATTTCTGTAATATGTGGGCTGGGTAAAAATATTGTCGTGTGTTGATTGAAGCTGCGCTGAGTGTTGATTAAATGGTTCAGAGGCCACGTCACTGGGGAGGATCATTGCAAATACACCTGAAGATGACAAGGTGTCATAAAGCTGGAAGGGCCAACAGAAGAATGTCAACTGACCCTTATAGTCCAAAACAGTGCATTCGGGCCAAGAAAACAAAGTGTAACAGGAAAAGGTAAAATATCTGCTCTTTGAAAACGGATTGGTAAAAAAAAAAAAAAGAAAATGGATTGGTAAAGGGTTCCACTGTGTGCTGTTTAGCGAACAAAGCAGGTAAACAGAAACGAGGGTGGGAGACTTCCCTGGTGGTCCGGTAGCTAAGAATTCACCTGCGATCCCTGGTCTGTAAGAAAATTCCACGTCCCACGGAGCAACTGAGTCCGTGTGCCAGGAGTACTGACGCAGCACACCTACAGCCCGTGCCCCCTAACAAGAGAAGCCCACTGCAATGAGCCTGCGCGCTGCAGCCAGAGAGTAGCCCCTCCTCACCACAGTCGAGAAAGCCTGAGCACAGCCACAAAAAAACAAGTGCAAACAAACAAATAAAAATAAATCAACTACACTCCAATAAAAATTTTTTAAAAAATGAGGTTGGGGAGGGAAAAGCGTATGTGTGTGTGTATCTTTACAGAGCTTAAAATATCCTTTAAAATAGCCTGATATTATCTTTAAAAGATCTTAAAATAGCCTTCTATACCTTAAAATGTCCCTGGAAACTTGCATAAGAAATTAATAACTATTTTTCAGTCTGCGAGGAGGAGAACTAAGGTTAGAGGACAGGAGCGTGGGAGGGAAATTTTTCCCTGAATAATACTCTTTTATAATTTTTTAAATTTTGAACCCTGTGAATGTATTGCCTATTCAAAAATTAAATTAAAGGATGTTAACACCGGTTATCTCTGGTTGCTGGGGTGATGGGTGGTTTTACGTTCTTCTTTGTATTTTTCTGTATTGTCTGAATTTTTCTAACGACCATGTGTTACATTTTTAAATCAAGAAAAATAATAAAGCTATTAACATTTTCTTTAAAAGTCTGCCTCGCTTGTATAGGCTGAGGACCTGAATGCACCACAATTCAGCTAACAAAAGAAATATTGGAGGCTTGCTGTTCCCCAGGAAAACCATTTAGAAATGGAAGTGGGCTTGCTGACTGGCCATAGAGGGCAGAAGGAAGAAGCATGGGCAGAATGATACGCTGCTACTCAGGGCAGCACTCAGAAAGAACTTCCTATCAAGGTTGCTCTGGGAGGAAATCAGCTCCCCGTCACTGAAGGTATGCAAGAAAATCTGACAAGTGTAGACACAATCTCCTCAGCCATCAGTACAGAGCAGGAAGCCCACCTTAGAGATCTGGGCCAAGCCCATAGCCCCTGGCTGCCTGGACTTACTACTACTCATTACAGGCACAGAATCACTGATAATGCAGCAAATGTAAAACTCAATAATATATATTAATACTAAGAAATGACCACAAAACAGCCAGTATTTATTGAGCACTTACTGTGTGCCAGGAACTACCCTAAGAACTTCCAGAACAACCAGATTAACTGGTTGATTTTCACAACAACTCTACAGGGGAGATACAGTTACTATCCCCATCTTACAGATGAGGAAACTGAAGCAGAGTTGGTTCAAGGTGTTTTTTATAGAGAACATTGTGTTGGAGAGTTTCTCCCAGAGTTACAAGCTGAACTGTGTCCCCCAAAACTTCTGTGTTGACATTCTCATTCGCAGTATCTCAAATGTGACTGTTTTTGGAAAGAGGGTTTGTTTTGTTTGTTTGTTTGTTTTCTATTTTTTGGCTGCACCATGAGGCATGCAGGATCTTAGTTCCCCTACCAGGGATCAAACTCACAAACCCTGCAGTGTAAGTGCGGTGCCCCAACTACTGGACGGGCAGGGAAGTCCTGGAGAGTGAGTCCTTAAAGAGGTAATGAAGGTAAAATGAGGTCTTCAGGGTGGGCCCTCATCTGATGCATGTATGGCTGGTGTCCTTGTAAGACGGTTGACTAGGACACAGACGCACACAGAGACAAGACCACATGAGGACGCAGGGAGAAGACGGCCACCTACAAGCCAGAGAGGCCTCGGAGGAAACCACCCCTTTCAACACCTTGATCTCAAAATTCTAGCCTCCACAGTTGGGAAAATTAACTTCTGTGAAACCACCCAGTCTGTGGTGTGTTGTTAGAGCAGCGGCCCTGGAAAACTGACAAATCTGTTAGTGATGGACGGGCACCCAGGGATAGCACGTGGTTTAGCCTCTGTCAATTACGGGGCCAGGGAGTACCTGGGCTAGTGCACAGATGTGAGTGCGTGCATGAAACAGGGCCAGCGTGGGAGTGGGAGGGCGCATATACATCTGCATGGGGGGATGTGGGTAAGTGCACTGACCTGGGTGTGCATGTGTGAAACCACAGGTGTGGCCATGTGGGTGGTGTGTGTGTACACTCAGGTCCATGGGGGTGTCTGCACATAGGTGTGTATTCATTCAGCCCAGCCTGGAAACAGATTCAGAGAAAGACACTGCTGTGCACACACACCCACTCACACACACACATCCCCAACTACCTCCCCTCCTGAGTGCCCAGAACACCTCAGCTGGGAAGACACTTCGGCACCACCCTGGAGTCTAATGCCATCCCGGGAGGGCCCAGGGCCAGCTTCATTATCCCAGCACAAGGTAAGCACTCATTTAACACTGACCATGATTACCACGATCATTTCAGCACAGTTTTACAGATAAGGAAACAGGTACAACGGCCTGCTCAAGGTCACCCATAACAAGCATATGGTGGAAACAGCAACCAAACTCCCAGAACTCAGTTCTCAGTCAAGTGCTTTTGTCCTCCAGTCGGCTCTTAATACACAGACCTCAACAGGCCTGAGGGCCATCACACATGGACACACATGTGGGTGCCCATCACAAAGACACTCACGCACAGGTCATGAGTGAGGACACTCATGTGTCCCTCATAGCACACACATACACAGTGTCCATCACACACACACACGAGGGGTGTTGGTCTCACATACATACACACACACATATACAAACACCTGAGTGTAACAATATAGTGTGTGTGTGTGTGTGTGTGTGTGTGCACGCGCGCGCTGGCACATGTGCTCAGTCGTGTCTGACTCTTTGCAACCCCATGGACTGAAGCCCGCCAGGTTCCTCTGTCCATGGGATCTCCAGGCAAGAATATTGAAGTGGATTGTTTCCTCCTCCAGGGGATCTTCCTGACCTCCTGCACTGGCCGGCGGATTCTTTACTGCTGAGCCACCAGGGAAGCCCCGTAACAATATAGTAATAGTTACTGTTTTACTCCACAGCAGGCTTAGCACTTAACACTTAGTGTGCATAATTCCAATTCATACTCACAACACCCTGCAAAGAAAGTATCATTCTTTTCTTACAGATGAGGAAGCTGAGGCACGGAGTGGCTCGGGAACTTACGCGGGGCTGCCCTGCCGTTAGCAGGTGAGCCGAGCCTTGCGCTTCTGACCCTCCACACTCTGCCTGCCCATGCTCACCTTCTGTCTCTCACGTGATCTGTGGAGGGATGTAATTATTCCTTATACAATGGCCTGATATTAAAATGAAATTAGTAGCAACTAGGCGTGGGCAGACACTTTCAAACCCAGCTCCTTCCCCCATTCTCTTCCCAGGGAAAGCTAGAGCGGTGTTAAACGATCATACATCTGCATCACGGATTCCTTTGTTCTTTTTCTTCCTGACTAAATTGGCCAGAATCCACACCTCTATTAAACCCAGAGGCCTCCAACCTGGGTCTAATTACTGCCACCCGTAAACCTGGGTCACGGTTGGGAAAGGTAGAAACGTCCCTTTCTGTCTGACTGGGCTGCATAGTCTAGAATTCAGGAATTTTCAAGTTTGGCTGAGGGCACCAAGGAGTCAACTGTAGGCCAGTTTGGAAGGTTAAAAGTTGAGCTAAGAGCCTCCATGGGGTCACTAGGAGTCGGACACGACTGAGCGACTTCACTTTATTTTTTCACTTTCATGCATTGGAGAAGGAAATGGCAACCCACTCCAGTGTTCTTGCCTGGAGAATCCCAGGGACGGGGGATCCTGGGGGGCTGCCGTCTATGGGGTTGCACAGAGTCGGACACGACTGAAGCGACTTAGCAGCAGCAGCAGCAAGAGCCTCCAGGATGAAGAGCAAAATTCATAGCTGCAAATCATCTCTCCTGCCGGGGCCCAGATGTCTGGTTGAGATGGAGATGACATTGGGAGGAGAAGACATGGACGTTATAGTCCCTTTGGGACTCATAAAGCCTGTGGGAAACCCTTCTCTCCGGGTGAGGCTGCACCCAGGACCTTGCTGCCCCTCACCCTGTGGAACACGCTACCTGTCGACAAAACACCCTGAACATTCTAACAGCCAAGCAGTCTCAGTCAGCTGTCCTCATTCCATGAGCAGCACTGAAGCTACACCTACAGGAGAGTGGATCCTGGTGTCCGAACATGCTTGTGAAATGAATACTGAGCAGCTATTTATGTGCCAGGAGCTAAGAATGCCCCCGGGGAAGAAGCCACAGTTCAGGCCCTCATGGGGTTTGTGGTCTTCCCTCTGAGCAGGAGGCACCCTACTCCCCAGAGACAGGTCAGGGGAAGAGACGGCCTTACCTGGCCATGGCCCTCCCTAGGACTTGCTGCGGGAGACACTGGACAGGGGGCAAGAGCCTTTCCCCATGCATGGCCTCTATTCCCAGCCTGGGATCCCTCGTGCACAGAGAAAGGAAGAAGCAGGCAGGTTCCCAGGAAGGGCAGTAACCCCAGTGATGTCCCTGCAGGCGGTGGAGAGGACCCAGCTTGAGGGGAAGAGAGCTTCTGCACAGGCTTTATAGGCCTTGAAGGGACCATAACGTCCATGTCTCCTCCTCCCAGTGTCATCTCCATCTCAACCAAGCATCCCGGCCCCGGCAGGAGAGACGATCTGCAGCCATGACTTTTGCTCTTCATCCTGGAGGCTCTTAGCCCAACTTTTAATCTTCCAAACTGGCCTTCAGTCGACCCCTTGGTGCCCTCAGCCAAACTCTCACGTCCCCTCACTACCGAGTCCCTTCTTGTATTTCCAGCACTGCCTCCCTTCCGGAATCTCTCTGTGTCTCTCTCTCTCTCACACACACACGACCTCTGGTTCTAAGGACAGGTGGTCACCCCCAAAATAAAGAGGTGAAACGAAGAGACCAAAGTGTCCCCCACAGAGCTTTCAGGCCCAGACTCACCCTGACCCTCACGGCCACCCATCAGAGGTGGCGCTGCCCCCGCGGGTGCCCGCCCAGGGCCGGGCACTGAGCAAGTGCTTCCCACACCTGTCTCATTGGTCCTCCCCGTACCCAGATACCCACGGTCGCTGGTGTTGGGGGGTGAATTTTATCAAGGTCCCTCTTTAGGCTAAAGGATTAAAAAAAGGTGCTGTCCAGGAGGGCACGGGGTATGGTGAGCAGAAGGCCTCTTTGTGATTTAAAAAAAGGCATCTCCTACAGCCCATTGGCCAGGGCCCCAAGCAGCACCCTGGCTTTGCGCAAGCTGTTGCTCCCTCCATCTTCCCTGAGGGGTGCAGAGGAAGGGGAACCCACCTGAGGTCACAGCTAGTCAGTCACCACATGTGGGATTTGAACCCAGGTCTTGAAAACCTAGGTGAAACTTTGCTCTTCGGCTTCCAAAGGTTCATGCACTGGTGCGCCTTCAACCAGATGTGTATTCACAGTATGCGAGCTGGAGGGGACCTGGGGCAAGCCTAGGGATACTGACATTCTCTTGAAGGGTCTTCCAGTCTCAGAGGAAATGCCCCACCTTCAAGGAAGGGGGGAAGAACTGTGCCCTCTGGAGCTTCAGCCTGAGGAGGGAGATGTAGCCCACCTCAAGAAGATCAGTCTGAGGGGGGAGACAAGGCCTGTCCTCAGGGAGCCCAGTCTGAGGGGGGAGACTTGGCCTGTCCTCAGCAGAATCTGAGAGAGGAGACATGCCTGTCCTCAGGGAGCCCAGTCTGAGTGGGGAGACATAACCTGTCCTCAGAGAGCCCAGTCTGAGGGGGGAGACTTGGCCTGTCCTCAGAGAGCATAATCTGAGAGAGGAGACATGGCCTGTCCACAGGGAGCCCAGTCTGAGGGGAAACACTTGGTCTGCCCTCAGGGAGCAGAGTCTGAGTGGGGAGACATGCCCTGTCCACAGGGAGCCCAGTCTGAGTGGGGAGACATAACCTGTCCTCAGGGAGCCCAGTCTGAGAGGGGAGACATGGCCTGTCCACAAAGAGCCCAGATGAGGGCACAGCATGAGGGACTGGACGTACTTTGCATGCATTCAGCGGGAACATGGAGCCCTTTTCTGGGGCTGTCCAATTGAGTGGTGAGACAAACACGAAGCAAGGAAGCCCTGGCAGATCAACTCTGCCCTTCACCCTCCAAACAGCCATGGAGACGGGGCCCCAGTGCCCCGGCTGTGGGCCAGAACCAGCGGCGTCAGCCGGGCCACAAGGGGAGGGCCGGGTGGGGAGGCGGGAGTGGGGACAGGCTGTCACTCAGCCGCTGCAGCTCCCCAGGGAACACTTTACAACTTCACCTATTCCGTGTTGCCTGCTTGACGGAGCATCCAAAGCAATTCCAGGACTATATTTCATTGTCACATTTATTTGCAAGGGGTGTCAGTCAGGCCCGGAAGTGGGTTGCCCTGCTGCTCTTCGCTCTTCTTTACACACACACACACACACACACACACAAAACACACACACACACACACACACACATGTCCTGAGCACACACAAAGGACATCCAAAAACACACAATCGGGCACATGTCATGGACACACAGACTCGGGCTCCATGAATCGGGACCACCCCGTTGCACAACCCCAGGTCCGCCGTTCACACCACTGTTGCTCTCATATACGGTCTCTTATACCCACAGCACAAAGCACACAGGTTAGTGGCCTTGGTGTACACAGGCCCGTGAGCACATGAGCACCCACACACACAGAAGCACACCCTCAGACCCCCAGAGGGCCAGAGAACTCAGGCCAAGGGCACCACAACCAGGCCCTTCCTAGGCAGGCAGGCACACCACACACCAGCCTTCTGGAGCCTCAGGGGACATGGAGAGAGGGAAGAGCAAGGAGCTACAAAGCCCACATCCTCTCCCCAGGCGTTTCCAGAGCCGAGAAGGCCCTCCTCCACACACACACGTACCCACCATTCCCAACCCCCCACACATACAGCAGGAGCCTCTTCAGCTGCCAACCATTAGCACTAATTACCACACTTGTTGGGAAAGGGATTTAATTAACTATCTGCTGGGGCTGGAAGGGGAGCCAGGGCCCAGGGCAGGCCTGCCAGGCCTCTCTCCACTCCCTCAGGTGGCTTTTCAGGTGTGGGGGAAGGGCCTCCAGTGAGGGAGTGGAGTGGATTACATGTCTGGACACCTGAATATATACTGACACCTATCAGACACATTCAGATGTGCACGAGAGTACACAGACATCCTGGGGAGCATCCCAACATACACGTGACCCCACACTCAAAAACTGGTCATAGATGATACATAGATAATGAATGGATGGGTGGCAGGTTAGCTAGTGGTTGAATATATAGACAATAGATGGATGGATGGTGGATGGATGGATGGATAAACAGATAATAGATGGGTGGTGGAGGGGGAAGGCGGCAGGAGAGAGCGATGTAAGTGAGTAGCTGACTGGTGGAGGGACAGACGAGGGAACAGATGCAGCCAGGTACGCAAGGAACACACACACCACGGCTAGACACGGGGACAAATGTCATCACCACTCACATACTTACCGTGTGCACGATCTCCCTCCCTCGCCCTTCTCCCCTTTCTCTTTGCAATGAAAGGAGGCTTTGTAGCCGAGTGGTTGAGAAGTAGATCTGAATGTCTTGCCATTTCCTAGGTATGTGCACACGGACAAGTCTCTTCAGCTCTCTGGGCCTGTTCTTCCTCATCTATCAGATGGGTCTGTGTGAGGAATAAAGTAAATGGAAAGTCCTTAAAGTACAGTAAACCCCCTACATGTGAACAAGTTCGGAGAGCATGTTAGTAAGTCCAGTTTGTTCATAAGTCCAACAAATTGAGACTAGGTACCCATCTCACACAAACAGCTATATAGTACTGTAATAGGTTTATAATACTTTTCACCCAAATAATACATTAAAAACACACACGCAAAATAAAGGAAACGCTTAATCTTCCAATACAGTATCCTGAAAAGTACAATCATGCAGTACAGCAGCTGGCACACAGGGGCTGGCATCGAGGGAGCAGGCAAGAAGAGTTACTGGGGCGGGGAGAGGTAGGAGACGGCGGCGCTGAAGGGTCATCAGCGATAGGGGAGACTCACACGTGAACATGGATGTTTGTAAGTTTGAAAGTTCGCAACTTGAAGGTCCGTATGTGGAGGACTTATTACACATGAAAAGCGCTTGGAAGAGTACCTGGTACATAAGAAAGGCTCAATACACCTCAGCTATTAACACTGAAGTGGGTCTTTCTCCTACAGAGAATAATCTGAGGTCCCCGAAATATCTAGAACAGGTCCATGTCCCCAGGGAAGAAAGTTGAGGAGCTGTGGCTTCACCTCTTCTCCCCTCCCCCGGAGGACCCCCCACATACACAACCAGGAGACCAGGTCCCGGATGGACCCCAGAGAGGAAGATCCCCTGGGGGTGCCATGGGGTGCCCTCATTTGCCAAGATGGGCTGAGCCAGGTCTGAGTGGTCAGCCAGGGAAACTCAGACACCAGGGCCTCAGAGCCCCCAGCCCCAAACAATGATATATATTTTCAATTTTCTCAAAGATTATATTTTTTTCCCTCCAGACGTTCATCTTGTGCTTTTTGACCAGGATAAACTGAAAAATAATAGAATCCAGATGGGAAAGAGATAGTCATTCGTCCTACACAGATTGCAGTGCCAGCATCGGCCCCCACCCCCCTACCTCTGGGGTCCTCTGGGGAGCAAGTGGCCAGGCTGGAGCAGAATGAGGGGTTGGGCGGGAGGGTGGCTTGCAGCCAGAGGCCACTGCAGCCCCTGGTGGCCTTCTCACTAGGGTGTGACCTTAACTAAGCCACTTCCCTCTTCAAGACTCATTTGCCTCATCTGCAAAATGGGGACAATAATTCCTCAGTTGTCTACCCAAAGAGAGGCTGGGAAAATTAATGAGCTGCATACAGATTTTCAGGAGATGTGACCCCACCCACACAGCAGCATCTGCATCCCAAAGGGCCCTGGCTTCTCCCACCCACATGCTCTGAGCTCCAGGGTTGGGTCTAACAAATGGCCTCCTTATCTCCTCTGCAATTTGCCCTGTCAAGTCTCCCCAACTCTGGCACATCCCACTCCCAGTACCCTCGACCTCCATTGGACAGATTTCCATAACTCCAGCACCTTGTCTAGTTTAGAAAAGACTGCCAAGATGGTCCCTCTTGTTCTGAAAGAACATCAAAGAAGGCAAAAGCACAGACTCGAGAGTCTCTGTTAATGCTCATTTCTTTGGGAAGTCCTTCCCAGTGTCTAACTTGAATCCACTTTGCTGCAATATACTTGTTTACTCTTCCTGCGATGCCAATAGAATCAAAGGCCGATTGACCAAGGTTTGTCATTTTCCTCCAAACAGAATCTTTTCCAGAGTTCTGTTCATGGTGACAAGGTTGGGTAATGAATAAAAAAGACACTGGAGTTGAGAGTTCAAGGACCAGCTGTGTCATTTATTGGCTGTGTGACCTTGGACAAGTTACCTAACTTCTCTGAGCCCTGATCTTCACAGGTCTCAGAAATTTGCCTGCCTCCAAGGCTGCTGTGAGGAGATGTGGAGGCCCTGGGTAAACTGAAATAATCCCTGCAGATGTGAGTCATGCTGGCTTCTGGGGATTTGGCCCCTCCTCCACCACCCACCTGCCCCACCCACCCAGCTCCATCCTTCTTGCCAAGGGTGAGACTTTATCTCCCCGGAGCAGGAAGGAGGTGATGTGAAGGAGAGAAGCAGAGCTGCTCCCTCTCCGCCCCAGAGTAATTGGTGGTAATCCCGCAGCCAGCCTATCGCCTCACTCCCAGCTGCGGGGAAGCTGTGGCCTCACCATCCGTCATTAACCGGGGCTCTTCTGGCGGCTCAATTGTAGAACATGATTTTAATAACCCTGGCAGGAGGGGATCATTTTTCTCTTGTCACTTAACTCCGATTCTGCTGGAGAGAGACAGAGACACGGAAAGAGAGAAGGACGAGCTGACAGAGCAGCAGAGACAGAGGAAAAGAAAGAACTAAGGGGGAGAGAGTCAGGAGGGCGAGGCATCCAGAGAGCTGAGAACAGGAATGCAGTCAGGCAGAGGGAGAGGGACGGAAGGGGAGAAGCAGGTGAAGAAGCAGAGGGCTGGGAGAGCACCCTTTCTGCCTTGTGGTTCCCATGGCCGCTCCCTCACCTGACCCCCACCCTTTGCACCTGCAGCAGGCGTGGGGTACTCAGGATAAGATATGCCGACCAGGCAGGCCCACGCTGCTCTTCGAGGCTGTCCCTTCTCGCTCATCTTAGGACCTCATGTGGATGGACAAAGTCCCCCAGGATTAGGGTGGAGGAGGATGAAAGAAGGCTCCCACATTTGGAGCCCTTCACTTAAGATCAGTAACTCCTTCAGGACATGGCTACAGTCCAGTGCAAGAACACTGCTGTGGGTTAGACAGACGCCAGATTACAGGCCCGCGTGCTAGCTGAGTATCCTGTCCTGACGTTGATGTTCTCATCTGTGCAAGGGGTAGCTACCTCACGCAGTTGTGTGATGAATACGTGAGTTGATATGTGGGCTGCACCCCAGGCAGTGCACGGCACATAGAAGTATATGGGGAATGAAACACCCAGGCCCACAGAGAACAGACCGCCTGGGCAGTGAGAGGCCTATGGGGACAGCAAGGAGCAAGGGGCTTGCCATGAACTTGTGCTCAAACTTCTCAAGGCCTGGCTCTGCCAGCCCTGAGAGACGTCCCACTCCACCAGAAACCCTCAGCAGAGGCAGGAAGAGAGCCACAAAGGGACTTTGGCAGGATTCATGGAATCTTCCTGGGCTGCAACCCTGCCCCCAGCAGGGACAGAGCAGAATTTGCAGAGCAAGACTTGAGGTGGGCAGAGCTTGTGGCATAGTTCCCCCTGCTGGCCATTATGGGAACTACATAAGAGGCCGATGAGGAAGAGAGAAGACGCGCTTCTCCAGCCCTCAGGGGCACCAGCTTTGACCCTGAACTGGACCCCCGGGGTTCTTCTTCCTGGCTCAGGGACCACCCAGATCTTCCAGTGGTGACAACGGCACAGGACTCCAAGTTGGGGGTTACAGCGGAGGCAGCTTTCCCGCCAAGCCCCAGTGTATGGGCCCAGCACTGGGAAAGGAACATCTTCAACTCAAGTCTGCAAGGCTTTGCTGAGGACCTGGGTCTCAGAGAAGAGGAAATCCAGTTCCCGACTTGGGGGGCCATAGTCTGGCTGGTGTGAAGAGGGTAAAGCAGCACCTGCAGTGGGGAGGGCTTGGGACCCACAAGCCAAGGTCTGCAGGTAAGAAAGAGCCTGGGGAGTGTGGGGTGCAGCCGGGGGGTTCTGTAAGTGAGGGGAACCCCACCCAGACTCTCATTAGCGTGGTGAGATTCCAAGGGCCAGGCAGGTGGACAGGGTTGTTCCCAGCTCTGTCCAGTGACTGTAAATGTCACCCCTCTTTGGGTCTCTGTTTCCCTCTCTATGAAATGGGACAAGCAGGGGGCACCCAGGTCTGTATCCTGAGCTTAGGGCTCACAGCCCAGTGGTGCCACTTCTGATTTCTGCTTTCTCATGTCCAGGAGGAAGCCGTGCTATTTTGAGACCTGCTGGTAATTCCTCTTTCCCAGGAATGGCAGTAAAATCAGAAGCTGGGCAGGAAGAGGGGGCACCGATGTCAATCAGTCCAGAGTTTGAGCAGGAAAGGAAAGAATTGACCAGCATACCCTTAGGCCAGGACATAAACACTCACGGTCATCAGACCAGCAGGTCTGGTCTCTGTGATTGAGGAGCCCAGTCAGAGTGTCTGGGGACCCTGGAGAGCTTCCAGGACCAGCCCGATGGACAGGTCCGTGGCCTTCTGCGGCCTCTGTCCTCAGGCTCAGACTTGAGTGGGAAGCCTTGCCCTTATCAGATGGGGGCCCAGAGCTCCCAGGACTCCTCCATGCCCTCTACCTGGTATGGGGCTCCTCTGGGCTCACCCACATGCCCCTTGACTCCAGAGTTCTGACAGCCTGGAAGAGGGCAGGAGGCAGGCTCCAGGGCACCCCTGACCTCTAGCAGAGCCTGCTCACCCCTTGCCTCTGCCCGGAAGCCTTCTCTGAACCACAGCATGGTCTGCAATGTGGGGACTTGTCCCCAGAAAGCCCTCCTAGGGTGTGGCTGCCCGAGTCACGCTTGGGATCACTGTCATCTCTTCCTCCCACTGGAAAGAAAATGTGTCCCATGTTATGTGTCCCTGGTCACATCCAATCAGTGTCCAAGTCCTCATGATCCTTCCTCCTTGAAATCTCTCCAGCCCATGCTTTTCTCATATCCCCATGGCCTGGGCCACCTAAGACAGCGTCTGCATGACCCCAGGTCCTCCCCTGTATGGAAGGACTCAAGTTCCCTCATTTTCCCCAAACCTCTCGGTGAGTAATTCTCGAAGCAGAGCAGAATCCAATGCCCTGCCTGAGAAGTCGCTGCCCCCACAGAACAACCTGACTCTTGCTGGCTTATCCTCACCTCTTGTTCCCTGGAAAGTGGGGTCACAATCCTGGCGTTCAATCTACGGGTGCCCCTATTGCCTGCCATGATGGTCCACAACCACCCTGAGCTGCGCTGGGGAAAATTCTCATCCTCAGGGCAATCTGTCGCTTTTTCTGGGGTTCACCCCAGCCTGCCCCTTGAACACTGGCAAAATCCCAGGTCTCCTCACTTGCCATGAGGTAAGGGGCAGCTTCTGGGCCTGGTCTGCTTTATGCTTCCAGCCCCAGGTTGAGCTGAGACACCGTGTGCTGAGGACAGTCCAGCATCACCCAGGGCTTGCCCTGCTTACGATGCAGCAAATGGTACCCGCAGTCAACTTGTTCCATCCCTTAACCTACTCACTCCCAAGGCTGGTGGCCCTGCTAAGCCACCCCATCCCCCAGTGAAGGACAGCAGAAGAGGAAGCCGAGAGCAGCGGCCCCCAGGGAGCAACAGACAGACCAGCACAGGAGCCGAGAGCACATACTTCAAAGCTAGGCTGCCTGGGTGCTCATCCGTGTTCAGCCACTTTCTGGGCAACTCCACGTTGGCTCCTTAACCTCTCCTGTTCACCTCTAAAATAGCGATGTTGCTAGTACCTGCCTCATCGATTCTCATAAAGACTAAATGAGTTAGTACAAATAAAACGCTTAGAATAGTGACCGGAACAAAGCAAGCCATATATGAACACGACATGAATCCAAAATGCTTCCCTGGTTGTCCAGTGGTTAAGAATCTGCCTGCCAACAAGAGGGGAGTTTGGGGGAGAGTGGATACATGTGTGTGTGTGTGTGTATATATATATATATATATATATATATATATATATATATATATGGCTGAATCCCTTCACTGTTCACCTGAAACTCCAGTATGAAAATAAAAGTTAAAAAGAAAAGAATGGATAAACAACAAGGTCTTATTGTATAGCGCAGGGAACTATATTTAATATTCTGTAGTAAGATCAGATCAGATCAGTCGCTCAGTCATGTCCGACTCTTTACGACCCCATGAATCGCAGCACGCCAGGCCTCCCTGTCCATCACCAGCTCCCAGAGTTCACTCAGACTCACATCCATCGAGTCAGTGATGCCATCCAGCCATCTCATCCTCTGTCGTCCCCTTCTCCTCCTGCCCCCAATCCCTCCCAGCATCAGAGTCTTTTCCAATGAGTCAACTCTTCGCATGAGGTGGCCAAAGTACTGGAGTTTCAGCTTCAGCATCATTCCTTCCAAAGAAATCCCAGGGCTGATCTCCTTCAGAATGGACTGGTTGGATCTCCTTGCAGTCCAAGGGACTCTCAAGAGTCTTCTCCAACACCACAGTTCAAAAGCATCAATTCTTCGGCGCTCAGCCTTATTTACAGTCCAACTCTCACATCCATACATGACCACAGGAAAAACCACAGCCTTGACTAGAGGAACCTTTGTTGGCAAAGTAATGTCTCTGCTTTTGAATATGCTATCTAGGTTGGTCATAACTTTCCTTCCAAGGAGTAAGCGTCTTTTAATTTCATGGCTGCAGTCACCATCTGTAGTGATTTTGGAGCCCAGAAAACTAAAGTCTGACACTGTTTCCACTGTTTCCCCATCTATTTCCCATGAAGTGATGGGACCAGATGCCATGATCTTTGTTTTCTGAATGTTGAGCTTTAAGCCTACTTTTTCACTCTCCACTTTCACTTTCATCAAGAGGCTTTTTAGTTCCTCTTCATTTTCTGCCATAAGGGTGGTGTCATCTGCATATCTGAGGTGATTGATATTTCTCCCAGCAATCTTGATTCCAGCTTGTGTTTCTTCCAGTCCAGCGTTTCTCATGACGTACTCTGCATAGAAGTTAAATAAACAAGGTGACAATATACAGCCTTGACGTACTCCTTTTCCTATTTGGAACCAGTCTGTTGTTCCAACTGTTCTAACTGTTGCCTCCTGACCTGCATACAAATTTCTCAAGAGGCAGGTCAGGTGGTCTGGTATTCCCATCTCTTTCAGAATTTTCCAGTTTATTGTGATCCACACAGTCAAAGGCTTTGGCATAGTCAATAAAGCAGAAATAGATGTTTTTCTGGAACTCTCTTGCTTTTTCCATGATCCAGTGGATGTTGGCAATTTGATCTCTGGTTCCTCTGCCTTTTCTAAAACCAGCTTGAACATCAGGAAGTTCACGGTTCACATATTGCTGAAGCCTGGCTTGGAGAATTTTGAGCATTACTTTACTAGCGTGTGAGATGAGTGCAATTGTGCGGTAGTTTGAGCATTCTTTTGCATTGCCTTTCTTTGGGATAGGAATGAAAACTGACCTTTTCCAGTCCTGTGGCCACTGCTGAGTTTTTCAAATTTGCTGGCATATTGAGTGCAGCACTTTCACAGCATCATCTTTCAGGATTTGGAATAGCTCAACTGGAATTCCATCACCTCCACTAGTTTTGTTCATAGTGATGCTTTCTAAGGCCCACTTGACTTCACATTCCAGGATGTCTGGCTCTAGGTCAGTGATCACACCATCGTGATTATCTGGGTCGTGAAGATCTTTTGTGTATTCTTGCCATCTCTTCTTAATATCTTCTGCTTCTGTTAGGTCCATACCATTTCTGTCCTTTATCGAGCACATCTTTGCATGAAATGTTCCCTTGGTATCTCTGATTTTCTTGAAGAGATCCCTAGTCTTTCCCATTCTGTTGTTTTCCTCTATTTCTTTGCATTGATCGCTGAGGAAGGCTTTCTTACCTCTTCTTGTTATTTTTTGGAACTCTGCATTCAGATGCTTATATCTTTCCTTTTCTCCTTTGCTTTTCACTTCTCTTCTTTTCACAGCTATTTGTAAGGCCTCCCTAGACAGCCATTTTGCTTTTTTGCATTTCTTTTCCATGGGGATGGTCTTGATCCCTGTCTCCTGTACAATGTCACGAACCTCATTCCATAGTTCATCAGACACTCTATCTATCAGATCTAGGCCCTTAAATCTATTTCTCACTTCCACTGTATAATCATAAGGGATTTGATTTAGGTTGTACCTGAATGGTCTAGTGGTTTTCCCTACTTTCTTCAATTTAAGTCTGAATTTGGCAATAAGGAGTTCATGGTCTGAGCCACAGTCAGCTCCTGGTCTTGTTTTTGCTGACTGTATAGAGCTTCTCCATCTTTGGCTGCAAAGAATATAATCAATCTGTAGTAAACCATAACGGAAAAGAAAAAAATTCAACCTACTACAAATCGCAATAGATTCGAGGCTGTAAAGAGTGACTTTTCAGTAATGAAGTGTTACAGTAACTCGATTATTATTTTGGTAACCAGCTTGATACTATGTATGCTAAATAAAGAGCTAAAAAAAATTTTTAAATGCTGTCAGGGACTTCCTTGCTGGTCCAGTGGTTAAGAATCCACCTGCCAACCAGAGAGGAGTTTAGGGGAGAGTGGATACATGTACATGTATGGCTGAGTCTGTTTGCTGTCCATCTGAAACTATCACAACATTGTTAATCAGCTACACCCCAATAGAAAATAGAAGAGAAAAGATCCGCCATGCAAGGGACACGGTTCCATCCCTGGTCCAGGAAGATCCCACATGCTGCGGAGCAACTGAGCCCCAGTGCCTAGAGCCCGCGCTCCCCAACAAGAGAAACGACCACAGTGAAGAGCCCCCACTCACCGCAACTAGAGAAAGCCCATGTGCAGCAATAAAGACCCAGCACAGCCAAAAATAAATAAATTTTCTTTTAAAATGCTATCAATTGGTTCCCCTGTCCTGTTGCTCAAGTCAAGATATCTCCACATATGTATCCAGGTTCCATTAACCGCCACCTCCTGTTGACAGAGGTCCCCTTCCCCCAGATAAAACCCACGTGGCCCAACCTCACTTGGTCTGGGACATCACTATGCCCAGGCTCTGCAGTGTGGTGTGGCAGCTTCTGGGACTTCACTTGAAAGAAAGCTGGAGCTTGCCTTTTGCAGCCCATCACCCCATCCTCCAATCTGTTTCCTAAAACATGATCTGCCATCTCCAACCACGAGGATGAGAGCTACCCCTAGAGTAAGGAGCAATAACATGCAAGAAGCTTGTTCCATAAACACCCCAAGCCCCTCACCAGCCCTGGACCTCTAAATGACAAAGAAACGTCTCTCTTGTTTAAGCCCCCAAACAAATATACTTTCTCAGTTGTCATGTAGATGGAACTGGGTGCCCTGGACTTGGGTATTCCAAGTGGAGGAGCATTTCTCACAGTCAGCAGCCTTCATAAATCTCCCAGTTCAATTCCACAGGGAACCCACGTGCTGATGGATGCCTCCCTCACACCACCAAGGCCACCAGAGTGCCATGTGATCCCCACCCAGAAGGACAAGCCCGGGTGTTGTAGGAAGCTGATCAACTCCAACCAAGAGGTTTTTGACTCACAAACTTCTGAGGCTCCATGCCTGAAATGTTCTCTGATGAGTTTCTCATGTGGGCTTCTTCCATCAGAAATCAGGTTTGCCATTGGTCTTTGACATCCTCTGCCATCTTGGACCAGGGAAAAACAAGCCCAGCTAGTTAGAGTTCTGCCCCTCACCAGGCAGTCAAAGCCATCCTGCAGGGCTCAGAAGAGCCAAGGGCAGTATTTAGGGGCAACCAGGTCTTTTCTGCTTGTTCCCACAGCCCTTGGCTGTGTTTCTCATCAGTGAGTTTCTCATCAGTGAGTTTGTCTATCCCAGTCCCCAGAGCAACATAGAGAAGCCATGGGGAGGGTCTCGCTCCTTCCAGTCAGGGGCCCTGTTCTTCCCTTTGACTCTCACTCTCATCCAGGGGCCTGATCAGCCCACTGCTCCTTCCTCCCTGAAGCTAGAAGGTGCAGATAAGGACCAGGGCACCACATGGTGAAAAGTTGCAGTTCCTCATCACCTCTGAAACCCCCACTCCTTCAAGAGTCCCATTTACCCAGGGAGTCACTTCAGTGGCCTGTAAACAAGTCCCACGAGACAAAGTATCCTCATTCCTGAATCTGCTTTGACATGTTTGAAGGCCCAGAGCTTGCTGGACATAGAACTGACCTCGGTCTCAGGCTGCCCATCATGTGAGTGGACCCATCACCCTTCCATGTTTTAAGACCTCACCCACCCATCATTCTAGACCTCTCCTGAGTGTAACCCACATTTGTCACATCTCTGCTTCTTAAGCTCTTTGGCTTCCCTAGAAGACACCCTGTGGTACTCCCTGGGGCTCTTAAAACCCTAAGGGTATTGGCAGCCACTTGGCAAGATGGTTATGGGGGAGTTTCCCCTGGATCCATCACTGGCCCCAGACTTGGGCTGTTGGTACACCTGAGCCAGGTGAGAGGCCTGGACCCATGTAAACTGCCATGAACATGCAGATCTTGCTGCAATCTCTGATCCTGCCCGTTAGCATCCCCAGCAGACCCAACAGCAGCTCTCTCATCCACCATAGTGATTGTAGCCAAATGACTGTGCCCTTCATCTTTCCAGAAAGCATTATGTTATAGAAAATTCCAAGCAGAAGGGTGGCAGCTCTTGTGTTCTCCCCGCTTCCATATTTCTCTGGACAAGTCCCAGGGCTGAAGTTCCCCTCTTGTTCCACCTCCTTTCCCCAGACTCCTCCTCACCCGCTTTCTGCATGGCAGTGGTTCACAGTGGCCTCTCTGCTCAGGTCCCCTCTGACACCAGCTCTTTTTCTTCTCCCCTTTTGGCCAATCCCATAGCACCCAACCTCTGACCTAGCAATAACCCCTCTGATTGTTTTGTTCCCTATGTCACCTGTTGGAAAAATTCTGAGGCCTAAGTACCAGGGTTTGGCCCAAAGGGACACCTGACCTTGAGCTGGATTTATCAGTCCCCAGGAGGCCAGTCACAGACAGAACCGGCTGGTGCTGGCTTTCCTGGACCCATCCAGCCATCAGACCATGAGAGCCATTAGAAAGTTTCGGGCCTGGTAGTGAATGCCTCTGGCTGTCCCAGTGCTGCAGGGATATTAGCCGTATGGTGGGACCCGGGACAGTTGAAGCACAAGCAGAAAGACGGGGCCCCACCTTCTCTATTAGCCTTCAACTACCCCAACCCCATTAGCCTTCAACTACCCCAGCCCCATCACTGCCAGTAATCCTTGCAATAAACCAACTCCTGGGGGTCCCCATCCTCCAAACTCAGCCAGGTTTGCAGGGGACCTGCTCTGGGCCACACACATGGCGGGAAGGGAGGAGTGCTGTACTGGGGCCTCACCCCAAAGCGCCCTCAAAACAGAACAGCCGTCCCCATCACCCACAGGTTCTCTGTCCCTCTGTGTCAGGCGTGCACCATTCACCTTCATTCCACGCCCCCAGATCCCTTCCCACCTCTGAAATCTCCTCCACTGGATGGCTTCCTGGAAAAAGCAGCTCTGCTCTGCTGCCTCCCCTCCTCGCAACCCCCTAGACACTCAGGGGCTCAGCCTGTTGTCCCTGAGGCTTGTTCTTCCTGTGACTGCATGTCTGGCCCAGTTAGATTGCCCAGTGGTTGCCCTCAACAGCAATGGGCATCTTTCTCTCTCCAGACCTGCTTCCCCAGATCCATCCCATCCACTCTCACCTCCAGGTAGCTCAGAAACACCACTGAACAAGTTGTTGGTGACACCACCGAAGACCAGACCCAGGAAGAGATGAAGGGCGTGACTCTGGGTGGAGCCTCCATCCATAGGAGAGCCTGGAGAGAGAGACCTAGCCAGAGTGTGCAGCTCACTCCCAGTGCAGAGCACTCCCTCCACCCCACCAAGTAGGAAGTCCTGACTTCTCTCCTCCTCTTTCTCTCCCATCCTTCCCCACCCCAGAGGTCAGCCCCCTGACCTAGGAGTCCTCTTCTTCTCCTCCATGCCTGGAAATAGCCCTTGTCTTGATCCTCCTATGCTTGTCCTCAGAATTCTATGCATTTATTTTATGATGTAATACTGAGGCCCAGAGAGGGCTGCAACTAGTCGTGGGTCCCCTGGTTCATTAGCTGAAGAGCTGGGGTCCCCCAGACACTTGCACAGCCCCAGACAAAGGCTTTATCCATCAAGTGAGATGACGTGCCCACCTTCTGTCCCTCCAAATTCTCTCTCCCCTTGCCCTCTTTGGGCAGCGCTCCCTCGTTTCCCGCACCACAGCTGCACCTGCTCCGTCTGCTTCAGAGACCTTTCCTTGGGTCCCACCCAAGGGTCATGGATCCCCCCTCCTCTCCCCTCTGTCTCCCATAGATTTCATCCGCTTCCTTCCCTTCAGTCCCTCCCTCTTGGCTGCAGGGGAGAAGGAACCTCAGGGGCATCACACTGAGCCTGCCAGTCCCCAGGTCTGTCCCCAGGACTCACACTGGAGCTGAGAGCAGGTGTAAGGGTTATGAATGAAGCAATTGTCCCCAGGATTTCTGTGATTTGTGGGGACAGAGCAGGCTGACTTCAGCACCCAAAGTGTGACCCGGACCCAAGGTGAGGGCTGGAGTTGTTTCTTCTTCAAGGAGCTCAATATAACTTTGATGCCTTGAAGTCTGCAGGAATGCTGGCACTACTCAGGCTTTGGGGAGTGTCCAAAGGGAGCACCCATGTCTCAGCAGGTATAGGTGCCCCTCGGAGGGCCCTGGCAGCTGGCACGTGGTGAGGCAGCCTTGGGTGACCTCACAGATGGTGGACATCCAGGAGGCAGGAGCTAGAGGACATGAAGGAGGCCACAGGGTAACTCAAGCCGGTCGGTTCTTTCACGAACACCAAGCAAACCCCCCTGGAGGCTTCCAGAAATAACTGGACAAGAACTGCAGGCTTCTGGAAATCCTGGTGAACAGATGGGACTAGAAGCCAGCCAAGGACAGGTCGTGACTATTAAAGCGACCTCACTGAAACCTTCCCAGGCTTGGTGAGACCTTGAGGGACAAAGCACCAGGTGACTGTCAACATCCTGAGTCCCTTTAAACCAAACCCTTCTCTCAGTGAGGCTCTGGTCTTGTTTTCCAGCCACCCAGGCTCAGTGTCATCTTCAAAACTCTGTGCAATCTTCAAACTCACATATACTGAACATTTACTCTGGGGCAGACCCCATGCAATGGAGTTTGTAGGAGCTGGGTTCATTAATCCTCATGGTGACCTTTTAAAGTAGATACAATGAAGATCCCTAGTCACACCCGAGGAAATTCAGAAAAAAAAAACTGTAATTTGCATCAGAGTCCTGAGCAAGTGATTAGGAGAGCTAAGGTTCATATGGAGGCAGTCTGGCCCCAGAAGGCCCGCTCCTCACCAGCACCCAACATGGCTGGATTGATGGTCACTTCTTCTCCTGTTCCCCCACATCCTCATGTTGCTGCCACTGCTGCTGTCATAGTTTTGAAACTCACGTGTGCTTCACCTTTTTCTCAAAAGGACATGAGATGGCTGTATGACAGGAAAGATTAATTCATTCGGCAGATTCATATTGCTCAGGGGGGAGGGGGAGGGGAAGCCATCTTGAGGGTTGTCATAGGTGCTGTGATTGATCCTGAAATTTGACTTTGAGCTTCCTGGAAGCCAGGGCAAAACACAAAACATGAAGTTTTGACACACTTATTATCAGAAAGGAGGAAACAGACCAGTTCCTCCACAAGGACAACTATTTCCAGGAACTAATTCTGAAAGAGGTTTCTCATATGAGGCTTCATGTCTGGGACATGCATGGTGTGACATAATAAAAAAGCAATCTTCTAAATGATTCGATGGCAAGAGCAGATGGAGGACCCTCAGTGTGAACAGACAGGGCATGATGCAATTTTGGAAACAAACACGGTCCCCAGCATGTCAATTGCCTGTAGGCCAGCGCTTCCCTGGTGGCTCAGACAGCAAAGAATCTACCTGCAATGCAGGAGACCCAGGTTTGATCCCTGGGTTGGGAAGATCCCCTGGAGAAGGGAATGGCCACTGGCTCCAGTATTCTAGCCTGGAGAATTCCATGGACAGAGGGGCCTGGTGGGCTACAGTCCATGGGGTCACCAAGAGTCAAACATGACTGAGCAATTAACACTTCAACTCAGAGCTCCGAAAAAGCTAGAATATTCCCCCGTGTGTCTCAGTTATTGCTGTGTTTTGTTTTTCTTTTTTTTTTTTCAAACAGCCAGGTATTTCTTCAACAAAGGTGGGTTTATTCAAGATCAGCAAAGAATTGCAATTCAGGATCTGCAACCATGGACAAGCCACATGCAAATTCCTACACGGCAAGAAAGGGAGAACACAAGTTTTGTCTTTTGAGAACTGAAAGCTGTATTGATTTTCTGAAAGGTCCCAGAGCACTCTGGGGTGGGGGTGGGGCAGAGCCACAGGCTATGGAAACCAGAGTTGACCCAAGAAGGTAGTTCCGTTCTGAAAGCTGAGGCTTCGGGAACACATTCATTTATCAGATATTTTTTGTGTTCTTTTTGTGCCGGGTTTTGCACTAGGTGGAGCGAGAACCAATGAAATAAATAATACAGGGCTCCTGACCTCAAAGAATTCAATCATTAACGGAAAAAAGAACATTTTTTTTAGTATCTACTCTGTGTCAAATGGGCTTCCCAGGTGGCGCTGGTAGTAAAGAACCCACCTGCCAATGCAGGATATGAAAGAGACAAGAGTTCAATCCTGGGTCCAGAAGCCCTGGAGAAGGGCATGGCAACCCACTCCAGTATTCTTGCCTGAAGAAACCCATGGAGAGAGCAGCCTGGTGGGCTACAGTCCATAGTGTCGCAAAGAGTCAGACACAACTGAAGCGACTTAGCACGCACGCACACGTGTGTGTCAAGCGCTGAGATGAGTGCTTTGCATATAGGATATCATTTAGTATTTCTAACAAACCTATGCCGTAAGTTTTATTATTGTCACCGCTAGCACAGGACCAGACAGAAACTGAGCCCCTCAGTACTGGACCCCACACAATGGCATATGCCCAACAAGGAGGCCAAAGACCCAGCAGCCCCTGCATTTTCAAAAGACCTCATCTGGTTCAAGAACTTTCTTATTCCAAGCCCTGGCGGGGAGTCCCACATCAAAAACATTAAATGATGTCTTCACATATAAAAATGCTTATCATCAACAAGTAATTTCAGCAACATCCCTGGTGGTCCGGTGGCTAAGACTCGATGCTCCCAATGCAGGGGACCCGGGTTCAATCCCTGATCAGGGAACTAGATCCCACATGCCACAACTAAAGATCCCAAGTGCCACAACTAAGACCCAGCACAGACAAATAAATAAACAAAACTTTTTAAGTAATTTCAGGCACGAGAAATTTCAGGATGGGAAAAGGGACCTTTGTTTAATGCAACAAATGTTTATGGAGCAATTTCTCCAAGCCAGGACCTGTGCCAAGCAGTGCGAATACCCAAACAGTGAGAAGCCATGCCTGACCTCAAGAAGCAACCCCCAGTCCAGTGGAGAAGGAAATTTGTAAATGGTGACTTTCAACACGATTTTATGAGTGCTAAGAGTGAGGCAAGCCCAGGAGCTTTGGGAAGACAGCAGGGTCTTCCCTGGAGGACAGAAGAGTCCTCCAACACGGAAGAGGGTCAGGGAAGGCTTCTGGGAAAAGGAAGCACATGAGGTGAGTCTTATAGGATGAGTAAGATGTATCCAGGTGGGAAAAATAGTGGAGGGGAGACAACTGAAAGGGAATTTCAAGCAGTACAAAGAGCTTGGGCTCTTAGGAAAGGATATAGGCAAATAACACGGAAAGGGACTCGGGGAGAGGATAGAATCACAAAGAAGTTACTAGACCATACATTTTAAGGCTAGAAGCCATGAAGGTGAGAATGGAAAGACTTGAGGAGCTTAGTCTTTATCCTGGGGGCAGTGGGGATCGCTGGAAGGTTTTAACCAGGGAGGTGACTTCATCACATTTGTGCTCTGGGAACTACTCTCTAGCGTCAATATGGAGGACAGTTTAGTAACCTGGAAACAGGAAGAACAGACAGGCCACGCAGAGAGTAGGGAAAACCTCTTTCAGCAACACTATGGATACTGGACACTCACACTACCAATAAACTGCTCCTTGAAAGAAAGCGCCTTTTAAAAGCATTGCTAGGCTGTGTAACTGCTTCACTGTGCTGTACATTGAAATTAACATGACATCGTAAATCAACTATACTTCAGTAAACTTAAAAAAAAAATTAAGCACTGCTAAACTGCTGAGTTTTTCCCATGTGGATGCAAAAGGAGCTGTAAGAAAACAAGGAAGTAAGAGCAAATTCTACTGTCAGGAGACCAAGACTAGAATGGAGTCAACATGGGGGCCATCACCTTAACATTAACCCAGGAACTTCAGCAGAGGGTAAAGTAATCCCAGATCAGTGGGGTCCCTTGACCTCAGACAAAAGTAAAAACCCTCTCTGGAGGACAGCATCCTCAATTTAGGCATTCAGGATTCCCAAAGAATATACATATAAGCCCACAATTGAAAAATAAAATCAGATACTCAAGGAGGTGAGAGAGAACAGGAAAAAAACAAACAATAGGTTTGGATCCCTAAGAAACTATAATCGTTATAGTATATGAAATAACAGATTAACATTTTTAAGGAAATAAAGATGACATCAGAAGAGTAATTAAGAAGAGACAATTTTTAAATGACTAGTGAGACCTGGAAAAGAACAAGAATGGAACTTTCAGAAATGAAAATGACAACTGTCAAAACTGAAAAGGCAACGAATGAGTTAAACAGTATATTAGACGTGACTGAGTGAGCTAGAAGGTAGATCTGAAGAAATTACATAGATTTCAGCACAAAGACATGCCAGTGGAAAATCTGAAAGAAACTGAAACGTTACGATGGATTGAATGAAAGTCTCAGAGAGAAAAGGGGAAGTGAAGCAATATTTGAAGAGACAATGGCTGAGAATATTCCAGAACTGATGAAAGGCATGAGTCCACAGATATGGAGAGCACAACACATGTCTAACAAGCTCAGTAAAAAGAAATCCACATCTAGTCACAGTGTGTTGAAACTGCATTAAAACCAAAGACAAAGATCTTAAAAGCACCTGTGTAGAAAGACATATTAATACCACCTACAAAGGAAGGATAATTAGACAGCACACTTCAACAGCAACTGTGAAAACCAGAAGACAGGAAATACCTTCAAAGCACTGAAAGAAAATAACCAGAATTGTGAATTTAGAAAAATTATCTTTCAAGGCTGAGGATGAAATGGAGTTTGTGTGTGTGTGTGTGTTTGCAGATAAGCAGAAAGAGTTGGCCATCTACAAGTTTTCACTAAAGGGACCTCTGGAGGATGTGATATAAGAAAAAGAGAAATTATCCCAGAAGGAAGGTCTGGTGTACAAGAAAGAATGGTGGACAAAGAAATTGATAAACATGTAAGGGATAAGTCTACACAAATATTGTATAAAATAATAAGAACACATGGGAACAGAAAGAAAAGAACCAAAATACTGCACAGAAATATGTGTAAACCTGTAGGAGGTCAAAGTTGAAGGGTTCAAAGCTGTTTGCAAGGCTTGGAAAAGGGTTTAGAAATACTAACAATCCTAGACTTCATTAAGTACGTGAAATAGAATTTAAAAAGCAACCACCAGGGACTTCCCTCGTGATCTAGTGGTTAAAACTCTGTGCTTCCAATGCACTGGGTGTGGCTTGAGTCCCTGTTTGGGGAACTAAGATCCCACATGCTTTTTAAAAAAAAGCAACCACTAGAAACACTGTAGAATGTATAAACCCCAAATCAATAAAGAAGGTAGCAAAAGATAGAAAAATAAAATAAGCAAACTCAGTAAATCCAAAGTGGGGAGAAGCAAGAAAGGATGGGGAGAAAGCATAGGGGAAATAATAAGAAAACAAAAGTCAAAAGATATCAATAATCATGATAAACTTTAAAGTATTAAATGTACCATTTAAAAGACAAAGTGTTAGATTGGGTTTTAATCTAACTCTTTGTTGTTTAAACTGACACAGCTAAAACATAAGGAGATGGGTGGAAAGACCATACAAACGTGAAGCAAAAGAAAGCCAGGATAGCTGCAGTAAAATCAGGAGAAAAAAACAAACTTAAGATGAAAAACATTGTTAGGGATAGAAAAGGTCAGTACATAAAGATTAAAAATTCACTTTTCCTGGAAGACACAGCAATTTTAAACCTAATAAAAATAGCCTCAAAAAATAGAAAGCAAAAATTGATAGAACTCCAGGGGAAAACAGAAAAACCCACTATCATGGAGGTAGATTTTAATATTCATCTCTCCATGATCGGGAAGTCAAACACATATTATTGGTAATTCAAAGAGGTTGTGAACAATATAACAAGTTGGGTTTAATGCATCCAACTACACTTCTCAAGAGCTTCCCTGGAGGCTCATACGGTAAATAATCCACCTGCAGTGTGGGAGACCTGGGTTTGATTCCTGGAATGGGAAGATCCCCTGGAGGAGGGCCTGGCAACCCACTCCAGTATTCTAGCCTGGAGAATCCCCATAGACAGAGGAGCCTAGCGGGCTACAGTTCCTAGAGTTGCAAAGAATCAGACACGATTGAGCAAGTAAGCACAGCACGCTTCTCAAGCACACATTTTTAAAAATTATTTTAGGGACTTCCCTGGTGGTCCAGTGGCTAAGATTACATTCCCAAAGCAGAGGGCCAGGGTTCTATCAGGGAACAGATCCCACAGGCAGCAACTAAGAGCTCAAATACCGCAATTAAAGATGCTGCAACCAGAGATTCTGCGTGCCACAACAAGGACCCGGCACAGCCAAACAAATGAATGTTTTTAAAGGATTTTAACTGGTCACGTACTAGATTATAAAGCAGGTCTCAGTTCCAAAAGATCACCACCACACAAATCATTTAAAGGCAATGCCTTTAAATTAAAACTCAGTATAAAACAGAAAAAAATGTAACCCGCATACACTTGGAAATTTTAAAGTTTCCTTCCAAGCAATTTATAAGTCAAAGAAGAAATCATAATGGAAAATTTTAAGCACTTTAGAACAGAGCAATAGTGAAAATAGTGCCTATCAAAAATGTGGGACAGAACCAAAGTAATAATTCTAGTAAATAGTTCTAATAGAGTTCTAGTTCTAATAGAGAACCTTGAAAGTTTCTGTTAGAAAAGATGAAAAGCCAGACAATTAACAACCAAATTAAGAAGTTGTAAACAGAACCATAGAATAAACTCAAAGAAACCAAAACCCCCCAAAACAGTTATAATAAAGCTAAGAAGAGAAATAGGAATTAACCTGGTGGCTCAGACAGTAAAGCATCTGCCTGCAATGCGGGAGACCCCAGTTCGATCCCTGGCTTGGGAAGATCCCCTGGAGAAGGAAATGGCAACCCACTTCAGTATTCCTGCCTGGAGAATTCCATGGACAGAGGAGCCTTGTAGGCTACAATCCATGGGGTCGCAAAGAGTCGGACACGACTGAGCGGCTTCACTTCACTTCACTTCACTTTAAGAAGAGAAATTAACTGATTCAAAGCAAGGAAAATCAAATTAATGCAAAGCAAAGCCAAAAAAAAAAAAAAATCAACAACTGAAAATTGGTTTCCTGAAAAGACTAACAAAAAGACAAACTGCTGACTCAATGGACATGAATTTGAGCAAACTCCAGGAGACAGTGAAGGACAGAGGAATCTGGCTGCTATAGTCCGTGGGGTCACAAAGAGTCAGACAAGACTTAGTGACTGAAAAACAACAGCAGATAAAAGAGAGAAGTCACCAAAATTTTGTGCTGAAAAATGTTACAGATTAATCTTTCTGTACAGATTACAGAGAGAATGTGGACATCATGAAAAACTGTCAAGGAACAGACCATTCCAACGTATACAGATTTACAGAAGACAGAGCACTTTCAAGCTCATTCCAAAGGGACAGTAGAACCTTGAGTCCAAAACCCAAAAATGAGAGCATGAGGAAGGGATTCACTCAAGAGCACTGACACAAAAAATCGCAAACAAGGCTGTAACTTATGTGGCAGTGCATAAGAATGTTAATATCTAGGGCCCATTTGGGTTTATCCTAGAATTGCAAGGAGGCTTAATATTATAAATCTCTCTAAATACAGAGATCTGTCTAATTACTGTATGTATAGTAAATATATAAGAAAGTTAAGAGAGTAAATGCTAAGTTCTCATGACAAGAAGATAAATTTTCTCCTTGTTTCCTTTCTTTTCTTTGTATTATATGAGAAGATAAATATTACTTGAACATATTGTGGTAATCATTTCATAACATATAGAAATTAAACTGGCATATTGTATGCCTTAAACTTAAACAGCAATGTACGTCAATAATTTTTTAATAAAACTGGAAGAAAAAAGAGAAATCTTCCTTATAGCCCTAGTTTAAGAGTTTAAAAAAAATCATGAATAACTGTTAAATCATATCCAATGCTTCCTACACCGTCTATTGAAAACATAATGTAATTTTTTTATTAATTTGTTAATGTGATGAATAACATTTATAGATTTATGATGTTAAACCTCCTTTCAATTCTAGGATAAAACCAAGTTGGCCATAATATGTTAACAGTTTTCAGTTCAGTTCAGTCGCTCAGTCGTGTCCAACTCTTTGCGACCCCATGAATCGCAGCACGCCAGGCCTCCTTGTCCATCACCAACTCCCGGAGTTCACTCAGACTCACATCCATCGAGTCAGTGATGCCATCCAACCATCTCATCCTCTGTCATCCCCTTCTCCTCCTGCCCCCAATCCCTCCCAGCATCAGAGTCTTTTCCAATGAGTCAACTCTTCGCATGAGGTGGCCAAAGTACTGGAGTTTCAGCTTCAGCATCATTCCTTCCAAAGAAATCCCAGGGCTGATCTCCTTCAGAATGGACTGGTTGGATCTCCTTGCAGTCCAAGGGACTCTCAAGAGTCTTCTCCAACACCACAGTTCAAAAGCATCAATTCTTCGGCGCTCAGCATTCACATTCCAACTCTCACTTCCATACATGACCACAGGAAAAATCATAGCCTTGACTAGACGGACCTTTGTTGGCAAAATAATGTCTCTGCTTTTGAATATGCTATCTAGGTTGGTCATAACTTTCCTTCCAAGGAGTAAGCGTTTTTTAATTTCATGGCTGCAGTCACCATCTGCAGTGATTTTGGAGCCCCCAAAAATAAAGTCTGACATTGTTTCCACTGTTTCCCCATCTATTTCCCATTTTTATGTTAATGCTAAACATTTTTATGTTATGCTAGATTTAGGTTATTAAAGCCTTGTTTGTTTACACAGAAAATAAAAAATCTACAATAAAATGTTACAAAAAGAGATTTAACAAAGTTGCCAAATTTTTAAACAATATTTAAGAGGTAAAAAGAAAGATATCTTTTCCTACTGTGGGGAAGGGGGGAAATCAACTGCATTTGGAAGACATCATTTAAAAATACATATCATTTGGACACGACTGGGTGACTGATCTGATCTGATCATTTACAATTGCAACGAAAGCATACAGAAACAGGAATAAATCTAACAAAAGATGTGTAAGACCTAGATGGAAAGAACTGTAGAACTTGAAAACAGTAAATAAAAATTTTTAAACTTGTTATGGATAGGGAAGCTCAATACTTAAAGATAACAATTCCTTTTAAATCAATCTGTAAAATCAATGCAATTCCAATCAAAATTACAGCAGAATTTTTGCAGATCTAGACAAGCTAATTTTAAAATAACTTAGAAGTGCAATAGCCCAAGAATAGACACTGCTGACAGAGAAAAATAAGTTGAGGGTACTTGCTCTACCAAAAATGAAGACTTAACAAAGGTAAAGTAATTAGGATGGGATGGCATTGACATGGTGGTTTTAGTCACTAAGTTGTATCCAACTCTTGCAACCCCATGGACTATAGCCTGCCGGGGACCAGCCCCAGCTGATCCAGGGTATTCGAAGCGGGGACGGCATTGGTGACCTATTTATTTAAATATTTTATCAAAGATATAAAGAGTAATAGAATGAGGATAGCTCAGTGAGGAAATTCAGTGGAGAAAAGAGGCTGAGTAGCTTGGTTTACGCGGGAGGCCAATAAAACTTCAAGACAAGAAGTTTGCACCACTTACGTAGGCCGCAGGCGTCCTTCCGTTCTCCCGAAGGAGAGGAGACACTGAGGCCTCCCCCGTCGGATCTTAGAAGCCCAGGCATAATTAGTAAGCATGGTGGGTTCCACGCTCCAGATGGAGACTCAGCCAGAGTGAGAGAGAAAGCGACATGGGGAGACCAAGTTTCGGTGAACAAGGCCCGCACTTTATTTTCCAAAGTAGTTTTTATACCTTAAGTTATGCATAGAGGATAATGGGGGAAGGGGTAGAGTCATGCAGCAAGCCAGGCTTTCTTCCTGCAAACTTATCATATGCAAAAGCTTAGGTGATTTGCATCATCTTCTGGACCGGAGGCCTGTTAACATTTTAAGGAACTTATTTTTCTCTAAAGGTGATTATTCCAAAGTCAGGCACCAGCCTCCAAAAAAGCATTGGACAAAGCTGCATTCCTATAGGGCAAAGGTGAGGTGGGCTCAATCAAGAAAAGAATTAACTCAAGGGTCCAAGGTTACAAACATTGAGGCTACTACTTACATTTCTATACACCCATTATATCAATCAATACACTGCCAAGGACACAGTAGGTAAGGAGTATGGAGACTTAGCAGCAAACATTGGCCCAACAAGTGAAAAACCCTTCACCAATACAATTTCTAATCAATCTTTTAACTGCTCAAAGGAATCTGTATTTAGACAGTTTCGAACATCTCACGCCTCTCACAGTTGGGAGGCTCTGAGCAATCACATGTGGCCGGAAAAACCTATTCAGGTAGGCTAGAGGACTTCCAAAGGAGTTTGTAGGTTGAAACACTGTCACACCCAGGAATTATTAACTGGAGCTGTAAGCTAACTCTTTTTTCAGAGAGAGGTAGTGGGGGACAGCCCCCCGTAAAGTCAGAGGTGTAGGTGAAAGCACAAAGCAGAAAGTAGGCAGACTCTGGTTTTGGGGGTAGATGCTCGAGAATTTCCAGGGGGACTCTGAGGCTTGATCCCGCCTTTGCGTATGCTGAGCCTCCTTCCTCATGACCTTTGTCATGGGTGGAGCTCCTCACGCTGGCTCCCGGTAGTGATAGAATTCTAGTTGAGCTATTCCAGATCCTGAAAGATGATGCTGTGGAAAGTGCTGCACTCAATATGCAATATGCACTCAATATGCAATATGCCGGCTCCCGACAATAGCCCACCAGGCTCCTCTGTCCATGGGATTCTCCAGGCAGGAATACTGGAGTGGGTTGCCATTTCCTTCTCCAGGGGATCTTCCCAAACTAGGAATCAAATCCAGGTCTCCTGCATTGCAGGCAGATGATTTACTGACTGAGCTGTGAAGGAAGCCCAGCATTGACATATGGTACTGACATCAGTTCAGTTGACTCACTCAGTTGTGTCCAACTCTTTGTGACCCCATGAATGGCAGCACGCCAGGCCTCCCTGTCCATCACCAACTCCCGGAGTTCACTCAAACTCATGTCCATCAAGTTGGTGATGCCAACCAGCCATCTCATCCTCTGTCATCCCCTTCTCCTCCTGCCCTCAATCCCTCCCAGCATCAGAGTCTTTTCCAATGAGTCAACTCCTCGCATGAGGTGGCAAAAGTATTGGAGTTTCAGCTTTAGCATCAGCCCTTCCAAAGAACACCCAGGACTGATCACCTTTAGAATGGACTGGTTGGATCTCTTTACAGTCCAAGGGACTCTCAAGAGTCTTCTCCAACACCACAGTTCAAAAGCATCAATTCTTCGGCGCTCAGCTTTCTTCACAGTCCAACTCTCACATCCATACATGACCACTGGAAAAACCATAGCCTTGACTAGATGGACCTTTGTTGGCAAAGTAATGTCTCTGCTTTTGAATATGCTATCTAGGTTGGTCATAACTTTCCTTCCAAGGAGTAAGCGTCTTTTAATTTCATGGCTGCAATCACCATCTGCAGTGATTTTGGAGCCCCAAAAAATAAAGTCTGACACTGTTTCCACTGTTTCCCCATCTATTTCCCATAAAGTGACAGGACCAGATGCCATGATCTTCGTTTTCTGAATGTTGAGCTTTAAGCCAACTTTTTCACTCTCCTCTTTCACCTTCATCAAGAGGCTTTTTAGTTCCTCTTCACTTTCTGCCATAAGGGTGGTGTCATCTGCATATCTGAGGTTATTGATATTTCTCCTGGCAATCTTGATTCCAGCTTGTGCTTCTTCCAGCCCAGTGTTTCTCATGATGTACTCTGCATAGAAGTTAAATAAGCAGGATGACAATATACAGCCTTGATGTACTCCTTTTCCTATTTGGAATTAGTCTGTTGTTCCATGTCTAGTTCTAACTGTTGTTTCCTGATCTGCATATAGGTTTCTCAAGAGGCAGGTCAGGTGGTCTGGTATTCCCATCTCTTTCAGAATTTTTCACAGTTTATTGTGATCCACACAGTCAAAGGCTTTGGCATAGTCAATAAAGCAGAAATAGATGTTTTTCTGGAACTCTCTTGCTTTTTCCATGACGGGCTAGTCAAAAAGATCAATGGAATGAGACCAGGAGAATAGAAAGCCTCAAACCAAAAACACATGGAAATTTGATACATGACTTAGGTAGAAGTGGGCTTCCCTGACAGCTCAGTTGGTAAAGAATCCACCTGCAATGCAGGAGACCCTGGTTCGATTTCTGGATCAGGAAGACCCCTGGAGAAGGGAAAGGCTGCTGGCTCCAGCATTCTGGCCTAGAGAATTCCATGGACTATATAGTCCACAGCGTCACAAAGAACCTGACACGACTGAGCGACTTTCACTCACTCATAGACAGAAGTACCACTGCCAGTCACTGGGGAAAGGAAGAGCTACTCAATATGTGAGTAACTGAATTCAATATGTGAGTAATTTTTCTGTGTGGATACACAGAAAAAAAAATGAAATTGCATTCTATTCTCAAACCATAAATGATGAATCCCAAGAGAATTAAAGCTTTAAATCTGAACAGCAAAACTTTTCAACTGAAAGAAAATACAAGAGAATATCTTTATGGTCTCCAAACAAGACAGGTTTCCTTCAATAAGGTAAAAAGCACCAACAATAATGGAAAATATTCATAAATTAAATTACATTAAAATTAAGAACTTTCATCCATCAAGACATCACAAAGAAAATGAAAAGACAAGCCATCAACTGGGGGAAATTATTTGCAGCATACACAACTGTCAGCCCAGTTAAAAACATGAGCAAGAGACATGATCAGGCATTGCTCAAAAGTGTAACATGAAAGACTGATCAACGTGTGAAAAGAAGATCAATCTTATTAATAATCAGTAAAATGCAAATTAAGCCAACATGAGCTAAAATTTTACATCATGCTGGCAAAAAAGAAAAAGAAAAAGTCTGACACCACCAAGGGTTGGTAAGAATCTAGATCAAGAGAAATTTTTACCCTTGGCTGGTGGGAATGTAAATTAGCACAATCATATTGGAAAACAAGATGGTGCCGATTGTAAGTTTGAATATTTATATATCCTACTCATCAGCAACTCATCTAAAGAAACTTATGAACTTACACCTCAAGAAAGATATATAAGAGTATCCCTAGCAGGAAAAAAAAAATGGAAACTACCTCCACATCTAATAAGAAATAGATACAACTAATTTTGGTATAGCTACATAATAAACTGTTCAGAGATAAACATGAAAAAGCTTCAGTCATCCATAGCAATATGGCAGAAATATAATGTTGAGAGAAGAAAATCAAGTTACAGAGATGATAGCATTGGTACAAAGTTCAAAAGCAATCAAATGAAACAATATATTGTTTATTGAAACATACAGATATAATACTGTATTTTTATTTTTAATACTTTACTGGCTGCCGTCTATGGGGTCGCACAGGGTTGGACACAACTGAAGCGACTTAGCAGCAGCAGCAGCAGTATGCTCTTCCACAGGTTTTTTGTTATATTTTGTTTTGTTTTGATTCTTAGCCACCCTGCATGGAATGTGGGATCTTAGTTTCCTGAGCAAGGATGGAACCCATGCCCTCTGCAATGAAAGCATGAGGTCTTAACCAATGGACCACCAGAAAGTCCCAGGAATAACTACATCTTTAAATAGAATAGGAAGAGATTTTCATGTGGATGAAAATACATGGATAATGTCCTAGATCTGTGCTTTCTAATATAGAAATCATTAACTGCATGTGGCTATTTTGATTTGTTTTTAAATGAATTAAAATTCAATTTAATTCAAAATTCAGTTCTGCAAGTCATATCAGCCAAATTTCAAGTGCTAAATAGCCAGTGTGGCCAGTGGCTACTCTACTGGACAGCACAGACCTACAGAACATTTCCATCATCACACAAAGTTCTACTGGACACTTCTGTTCTAGACGAGAGTTTGGCAGACTTTTTGGTAAAAAGCCAGATGGTGGACTTTTCAGCTTTGCAGAACATAGGTCTCTGTCACAACTACTCAGCTCTGCTGTTGTACCTCAGAGGTGGCCACAGACAATATGTAAATAAGTAGATGTGACTGTGAGCCAACAAATCCTTATTAAACAGTGGAAACAGGGCTCCAAAATCACTGCAGATGGTGATCGCAGCCATGAAGTTAAAAGACGTTTACTCCTTGGAAGGAAAGTTATGACCAACCTAGACAGCATATTAAACAGCAGAGACATTACTTTGCTAACAAAGTTCTGTCTAGTCAAGGCTATGACTTTTCCAGTGGTCATGTATGGATGTGACAGTTGGACTATCAAGAAAGCTGAGTGCCGAAGAATTGATGCCTTTGAACTGTGGTGTTGGAGAAGACTCTTGAGAGTCCCTTGGACTGCAAGGAGATCCAACCAGTCCATCCTACAGGAGATCAGTCCTGACTGTTCATTGGAAGGACTGATGTTGAAGCTGAAACTCCAATACTTTGGCCACCTGATGGGAAGAGCTGACTCATTCGAAAAGACCCTGATGCTGGGAAAGATTGAGGGCAGGAGGAGAAGGGGACGACAGAGGATGAGATGGTTGGATGGCATCACTGACTCAATGGACATGGGTTTGGGTGGACTCTGGGAGTTGGTGATGGACAGGGAGGCCTGGCGTGCTGCAATTCATGGGGTCGCAAAGAGTCAGACATGACTGAGCGACTGAACTGAACTGAACTATCAAAACAGGCGGTGGGCTGAATTTAGCCTGCCAGCCATAACTTGTTGACCCCTGTTCTAGATCTTAGTTGTGTGACTGATTGGCAGATGATTATTTTATTAGTATATAATTTTCAAGCATTCTTACATGTCAAATTCTATAATACATTTTAGTATATATTATTGGAGAAGGCAATGGCACCCCACTCCAGTGCTCTTGCCTGGAAAATCCCATGGACGGAGGAGCCTGGAGGGCTGCAGTCCATGGGGTCGCTGAGGGTTGGACACGACTGAGCAACTTCCCTTTCACTTTTCACTTTCATGCATTGGAGAAGGAAATGGCAACCCACTCCAGTGTTCTTGCCTGGAGAATCCCAGGGACGGCGGAGCCTGGTGGGCTGCCGTCTATGGGGTCGCACAGAGTCGGACACGACTGAAGTGACTTAGCAGCAGCAGCAGCAGTATATATTATATATATACATATATAATACATTTGAAAGTATATATCTAGGCACAATTGGTGAAATCTGAATAAGAGCTATAGATTAGATAATATTATTGTAATGATGTTAATTTCCTGATGTTCATCATCATTCTATGATCAGGCAAGAGAATGTCCTTGCTTTTAGGAAATACACAGTGGACACACTTATGAGTAATGAATGACATGCAATTTACTCGCAAATGATTCAGAAAAAAATTACACATATATATATGCATGTATATGTATATATCACACTCACGTGTATGCATCAAAATACCACCAATCAGCTGGCTTAAACAATAGAAATCTACTATCCCATAGTTCTGGAAGCTGACAGTATAAGATCAATGTATCTGTAGGACTGGTTTCTTCTCAGGCCCCTCCCCTTGGCTCGCAGACAGCCACCTTCTCCCAGAGTCTTCACATGGTCTTTTCACTGTACTAAGCACCCTATATAGTTATTCTTCAATTAAAAGCTTACTTTTAAAAATCCACTAAATCAAAAGGAATAGGAGGCTGATGTGGGCAAATACAGCAGCAGAGCTGAGTCAGGAGAGAAACGGGAAGAACCTAATGATCAGAAGGCTGTGGGTGATCTGGAGAGAGACATTTCTATGGGGCGATGGAGTGGAAGCCAGGTTCGACTGGGCAGTATGGAAGTGGAAATAGCAAATGTGGACAACTCTTTACCATCATTTGAGTGTGAGTGGGAGGAGAAAGTGGAGAAGGGCATGGCAACCCACTCCAGTATTGTTGCCTGGAGAATCCCATGGACAGAGCAGCCTGGTGGGCTACAGTCCACAGGGTCCCAAAGAACTGGACACGACTGAGCAACTAACATGGGGGAGGAGAAAGGGTTGTACCAAAAAGAAATTATGTTGAAGGAATGGGAGAAACTGGACCCAGTGCAGTGCTTCTGGCAGAGCCATGCAGCAAGAAAAGCCCTGGAACAGCATAGCAGAGGCACAGTGGGCATGCGCACAGAATCTGGAGTCAAGTTTCCAGGCTCAGAACAAGACCTTAGCTCTGCCTCTGGCCTGCTCTCTCAGTTTTCCCACCTTTGGTATGGGGCAATGGTGATCAAAGACCCTGCCTCCCAGAACAGCCATAAAGATTAGATACATAAAAGAATGCAGAGCGTTTAAAGCAGAGCACAGCACCCAGGAAGCACTCGGCAGAGGAAGTTATGGTGTTATTATTAGCACAAAAGCAGAGGCAGAAATGGTGGTGAAGATCACTACAGAAGTGGGAGGAACTTGGAAGAAGGGTGGAAGGAGAAGTTGGTTTTGGACCATGGGAGAGATGCCTCGTTTTGGAAAAAGGCCAGGACAGGCATGTTTGGGGGTCAGAAAATCAAGGTGAGGCTCTCTTACTGGCCAATCGAGAATTGGTGGGAGGGAACTCTTGAAAAGGGCCTTCAAGTGCCTCAAAAAGCATTGAAAGGAGAGTTTGGGGACACAGGACAAGAATACAGCTTCATGGACAGTTGAGAGCCCAGGAGAAACTGGAGCCAGGACCAGGCCCTTGTCTCGTCTTCCATGAGGGGTCTTCACAGGCCCCACGCCAGGACAGGGTGGGCTGGGGAGGGGGAGACAGGCAGTGACAGCATGATCCATGAGGCTCTTCTAGCCAGAGAGGAGAGAGGATAGGGCTGCAAAGGTACCCCAGGTCTCCAGTCAGAAGTCATCAGTGAGTCGTCACTGGCCCCCCCAGGGAGAAGGAAAGGAAGAAAGGCGAGGAGGAGGTTGACAGATGAGGAAGCCGAGGCCTGAACTCTCTGAGCTGAGAGTGTAGGAGCTGTGCAGGAGGCGTGAGAGCTAGATGAAGGGAGAGATGTGGGCAAAGAGATGGGCGTTGGAGTGTGAGGTTTGAGAGGTTGAGTAGTTCCAGGTGATGCTGAGGTCCATAGTGTGACCACAGCTCTGGCGGCTAAAGTGGAAAAGCCATGAGGTGACTGGTCAAGGAAATGAAGAACCCGGATGGGGGGGCACCATCCACGTGGCCAGTAAGATGCCCCCAGATGGTGGCAGGATGGCAGTGGAGAGGAAGACCATGAGGCAGGAACACAAATCAAGAGCGAGTGAGGCCAGAAGACGTGTACCAGGGAAAGGTTGAGGGCGACACAGCTCCATGGCAAGGCCTTCAGATGAGGACCCAGGAGCCACATCTGGATACAACCTTGCGATCAACAGGAAATCCCACCATAGTCCTCGTTCCTGTCATACCTGGAACTTGGGAGGAGCTGCCTCCTTTCATAAGGGCCTCAGGGAGGTAGGATGGGAGGGATGGGAGGCGGCCAGAGGTTGCATGAAGAGCTTATGTGTGTGGAAGGTTTACACCCACAGAAAACATTTGCTGAATTGATGAGGGCTGGGCCGACAGGTGAGTGCACGGGTGGCAATGTGATGGATTGACGGTGGATGCGTGGATGAGGGGGTGTGGATGCGTGGACAGATGAGTGAGCAGATGGGTAGATGGATGTGTGGATGGACCAGTGAGTGAGAGGGTGAATGGGAAAAGTGAGATGGAGGGATATGCAGGCAGGGGAAGGGGAGCGAGGTGAATAAATGAGAGAGTGAACTGAATGAACCGGACATTCCAGCAAACACAGGAGAAGCCTGGGCGGTCAGAGAGGTGACAGAGCTAATAGGCCAGGCCTTGCCCCAGCAGTCTACACCACTCATCAGAACAGCTGTAACCACAGGAGGTGGCGAAAGCCGCCATCCCTCTGCTTCTTCCTGGGGGCCCCCAGCCCAAAGGCTCACCTATGGGCAAAAGCCCCCATCTGTGGCCCTGGCTCCAGACTAGACGGACAGAGGACATAGGACCAAGGGAACAGACTGGCAAAGCCTGATGACCCCTCTTCCTCTCAGGATCCAGGCCAGGCACCCCAGGGAGCAGCAGAAAAAATGCAGATTCCAGGTTCTCATCTAGGAAGTTATGGGCCTGCCTTCACCCCTCTCTTGTCTTAACCAGGTTATTTGACTTCTCCTGGCTACTCTTCCGGGCAGGATTTTTAGGAAAAATGCCCCTATCTTCTCTCTCCCTTCCACCTGCCCACCCCAGTGCACGGGGATATGAACCAGCTGCCTGGATCCAGCTCCCTCACTGAAGGAAATCCATGATCAGAGCAGAAGCTGGCCCGGCCTAGAGACTCTCTGCCAGCCACAGGGTTGCAGACCAGATAGGCTTCTTCCTCCAAGCCAAGATAAGCATCTGAGCTTTATCTCACCTCACCCTCTGATTCCCCCACCACCACCATCTCCAGGACCATACCCCCCGCCAGCCACACCATGGCAGGCCAAGGCCAGGGGAAGCACAGATAAGGCCCTCCTGGCCAGCAGACCACAGCAGGAGACGGGGTCGGGGGCGGGGGTGTGTTCTTCCTTTTATCCACCCGAAGCCAGAATTCTGCTTCCTTCCCTAGAAGCAGGCCCCAAGAGAGCATCTGGGCAGCCCTCTCAGCTACTTAGGTTGGGGCCCTGCATTTGGCCCTCTAGCATTCAGCATTTATTATGTCCTAACCGATTTACCTCTCATTTTGGGAGCCAATCAAAGGCAGAAAACCCTGTCAATCTGAGCACCAGGGAAGCAGGAGAGTACAGTGTGGGCGGCCACTGCATAGGAAGGACTCTTCCAGATTTCTCAGCAGGTAAACTGACGGCCACTGGGAATCTCTTGAGCCTGACGACCAGGGCCCACATCCAAACTGCTAAGCACTCTTTCACAGACACCTCCTCCCTGCCAGGCCCATGTTGCATACTGGGGTCACAGATCCAGGCCCAGCTGTCGCAGAGCACCTGGGAACCCAAATGAGCAGCACATAACCGAGCCTGGGAAATCCAGGGAGACTTCACAGAGGAGGTGACATTTCATCTGAATTTATATATATATGCATGTATATATAATTTTTCTATTTACTTTTGGCTGTGCTGGGTCTTCACTGCCGCATGGTTTTTCTCTAGCTGCAGCGAGCGGGGGCTACTCTCCAGTGGTGGAGCAGGCTTCTCACTGCGGAGGCTTCACTTGGTGCGGACCACGGGCTCTAGGGACACGGGCTTCATAGTTGGGGCACGCGGGCTCAGTGACTACAGGGCTCAGCTCTACAGCACAGGCTCAATAGTTGTGGCGCACGGGCTTAGCTGCTACATGGCATGTGAGATCTTCCCAGATCAGGATCGAACCCATGTCTCCTGTAATGGCAGGCAGATTCTTTACCACTGAGCCACCGGGGAGGCCCCTCAGCTGAATTTTAAAGGATAAAAGGGATTTCTTCAGACACAAAGATAAAACGGATGAGCATCCCAAGCAAAGAGAACAGTGTGGCGAAGTCCTGGAGCCACAGGAAAAGCAGCACATGATTGCACAGTGATGGTAAATAGAACGGCTGGAGTCTCGGGCCTGGGAAAGGGAAGAGGAGGTTGGGAAGGGGAGTGTGGGGAGATGAGACTCTAGCACTGGGGAGGATTAGGGGTTGGGGGTGATGGCCTCAAAGGCCATGAGGGTGACTCGGAACGTTATCACACGGGCAGCGAAGAACCAATGGAGGATTTGGGTTGGTGAGTGGCATGCTGGGACTTGTGTTTTGGAAGAAGCCCTCCAGCTGAGCAGGGCATTATTCCAGGCATGAAGGCAGCGAGACCAGGAGGAGGTCACTGCCATCATCCCGAAGAGCAATAATGGTAGCCTGACTCCTGCCATGGCGGTGAGGAGGGGGAGAAGGGGAAGGACCCACAGGAAGGGGCCACAGGCTGGATGTGGGTGTGAGGGGCAGGGAGGAGTCAGGGCCACGTCCAGGTATCCAGATGCCGCTCACCAGGACTGAAAAGAAGGTGGTCAGGAGAAAAGGTAGCAGAGACCAGGTGAGGGCGTGTCTAGCTGGGGTACCTGCAGAGTACTAGGGGGAGGCAGGGGCCTGTGAAGCAGGACTGTGAGGTGCTACCCAAGGTCGCAGAGTTAATGTCGTCTCTGAGTCTAGGATGCAGCCCTACGCCTACCCCATCTCCCCCGTTCCCAGGCCCTTGCAACCTCTTCCTACCTCTTATGGCCTCCACACACACTCTTCCCATTCCAGCCTCCACACCTCTGCTCCTGCTATTCCCCAGCCCTGAATACCCTTCCCTCCTCTGTGCAAATCCCACCATCCCTCAAATTCCAGCTGGAGTTACATCACAACCCGGGGTCAGGAGGCAAAATCCAGGGTCAGAAGAGGGGTGAGGCTGAAAGAGAGGCAGTGAGTGTGGCAGGAAGTGCAGAGACCTGATTTAGAGCACAGCTCTGTAGAGAACTAGCTGTGTGACATGGGGCTGGTCACCTTCCCTCTCTGTGCCTCAGTTGCTAACCTTTCAGAGGACAATAAGGAAAAGTTCTTGTTCTCAGGGGGCTCACAGTCCAGAAAGGGCCATCAGGTAAAAAAGTGACCTGTGATTTCAGAGAAATATCAAATGTCCTGAGTATGCAAATGAGGGGAAAGTTTATGGAGAAAGATTTACTGGCATTTTCTCTGAGCTCTGCAAAATGGGTACAATTTCAACAAGTAGAGATGGAGGCCGAGGAGGGAGGAGGGCACTCCAGGCAGAGAGAATGGCCCGAGCCAAGGCTGGGAGGCAGAAAGTTCAGGGTGTGTTCAAGAAAGAATGAGTGTCCAGATTCCGGTTCCTTCTGAGTCAACAGCTCCGGCACTTTTTGTAAGCGGGCAGCCCAAGCTGGGCACCCTCCAGTAAACACCTGTTTGCACAATCGAGGTCACACACGGGGGTGTGTTTGCACAATGACCTGTTTGCACAATCTTAGCCGGCTGCTGTCTTCCAGACAAACCAGCCCCTGGCAGACAAGCAAAGCCTCTCCTTCCAGACCCTCACCAGGGCTAGCCCACCTGGCCTCCGCCCGGGACCCTCAGCAACAGGCAGCTCCTGGACCAACCCCACAGCCCACACCTCACAGGCAATAACAAACAGAAACCACCCAACCCTCAGTAGGGCTGCGGAGAATGGGGTTCCCCTCCCCACTTAAAAGGTTCCCTGACTGGGGTTTCCAGCCCACAGAGGCCACCCCGTCTGATGGAAGAGGGGGCGGGGCAGGATAGATGGAGGAGGAAGTGTCCTCAAAGCAGACACTAGGTGTGAGGGACGGGTGAGCCCACATCTGCCCCGTGCTTGCCAGCTCCTCAGAGTAAACATCTGTTGAGCATTTACTGTGAGCCTCACACACATTAGTTCCCTGATTTCGCTCAAGGATCCCCTGTGGTAAATACTAACCTCATCCCCATTTTAAAGATGATGAAACCGAGGCTCAGAGAGGTCAAACAACCTGCCCAGGGTCACACAGCCTTCAGAGGGAAATCTAAGCAGTCTACTCCTCAGCCCCTGCTCTTAACCTTTCTATATGCCAGTGCTTCTTACCTAAGGAGAGTTCTTCTTTAAGCCTAATTTTCACTTCGGTGGCTGCAGCTCCATTGCCTGGTACAGGTTCTCAGTGGAGAACGGAGCACAGGTGAGATCGGCCACACCCTGCTCTGACATGCTGAATGCCACAGGAAGCACTTTTCTTGAACACCTACTACGTGATCGTTATCCTGCTACATGATTGTGCGAGGCTCTGTACCTCCCATAGCTCCCTTAATCCTCACAACACCCCGTGGGAAGAGTTGTTATCCCTGTGGCAGACAAGGAAACCGAGGCTTGGAGAGGTAAACAGCTTCGCCAGGAGTCCGCAGCCCAGTAGACCTGCGCTGAGGTCTCTGTGCACCCGGGGCTGAGGCTGGAGGCAGAGAGGAGAAGTGGTTTCTGCCCTCAAGGAGTGCACAGTCTTAACGGAGGAGGCAGGCTGCCAGCAGCCACTGCCGCATTATAAGATCACCAAGGGGTGGTGTGCACCCAACCCAGCCTGGAGCGATGCTCAGGGCAGACAAGACGCAGGCAGCCAGAAGTGACGGGGGATCAGCCAGGCAGGGAGGCCGCAGGGTACCCAGGTGAAGACTGGGGGGATGTGACAAAGGCAGGGAGAAGAGATGGATTTCACAGCTCTTAACGAGCCTGAGAGGCACCATCATGCCCCTGCACCTGCTCTAGGAACATGCTTACTGAATGATGAACCAAAAGCCCACTCTCCTTCATTAGGAACTAACTGGAGGTGAGGGTGTGAGGGAGGGGTGTGAAGAATGACTCCCGGGTCCCTGCGTTGGGGGACTTGGGGTAGTGTCATTTAAAAAGATGAAGTATGCAGGGATTGGGGGCAGGTTTGGTGAAGTGGAGGGAAGGTGTATCCATTCAATCATTCATTCAACAAACCTGTATCGAGGACTCATCACATGACAGATGGGTTGAAGATCCTGGAGATGAGTTTTTAAGCAAAACAGACTAAAACTCTTGCTCTCATGGAACTTCCATTCTAGGCGGCAGGGACAGCCAGTGTCAGATGGTGAAGAGGTAATATTAAAGGGGAAAGAGAGCTAGGGAGTGAGGGGTGGTTGCAATTTTTAAAGGGTGGTCAGCAAGGGCTTCAATGAGAAAGTGACATTTGAGCAATCACTTTCTGCTCAAATGGAGGGGAAAGAGTGCCCCATATAGTCATTTGGGGGAAATTAGTCCAGGCAGAGGAAACAGCAAGGGCAAAGGCCGGGAGGCAGGAGGGAGCCCAAAAAGTAAAACAGGATGGCTGGAGCAGAGCAGCAAGGGGGAGAATAATCACAGAAGGGCCAGAGGGAACCCCTGGATGAAAAAGGGCTTTGTAGGTTGTTGAAAAGGCTTTGCCTTTGAGTGAGATGAGTGCCATTGGGAGTTGGGGCAGAGGATGACATGAACTGACTTCTGTTCGATCAGCATCACACTGACCACTGAAGGAACAATAGATGGGTGGGGGCAGGGGGCAGGACAAGGATGAATGGAAGGGGGAGGGGAAGGGGGGCCATTGCAGTGATCCAGGTAAGAGAAAGAATGGCTTAGAGCTGGCTGTTGTTGGTTTAAGGGATATTTATATGTTCCAACTTTTCATCAGGAAAATATCCAAACATGTGGCCAAGTTGAACTTTACAGTGAGTACCTACCTACTCAGGATTCTGGTTCTAATATTTTGAAAGAAGAGTCGATGGGATTTGCTGAGCATGTGGATCCTATGGGGCACCTCAGAGAGGTAGCTGCCGACAGATGGCTATTTCGAACTGGAACCAGAACCGGAACCCAAGTCTGCCCCCTCGAAACAGACTCAGAAGCTCACTTTTCCTAAAATGCGTCATATGGTGTGGACCCTCCGCTGGTGTGTTAGTACCTAATCTTTACTTAGTCATAAATCCAAGAAACTGTGAACACTCTAAACCCTCTTCAGAAAAATGAACAGAATATTATTCGTAAACAGCTGCAGGGTATTCGTGGATACAGACCACGAAAGACATAAAATGTAGCCTGTTTCACTCAATGAAAAAGCATTCAGTTTGGCAGAATTACTGTGAGTGAACATTATTAATGTCTCGTGAGCCTATGAAGACCGGAGCCTCATGAGTGACCCCTTCCTTGTGCCCAGAGTCCGTATTTCTCCCCAGAGTCCATATTTCTCCATCTGCAAGGCCTTCGGGCAGCAGGGGGAACATGCCATGCAGAGGGGAGCGGGGAGGAAGGTACCGTGTTCCAGAATTCCCTGTAACCTTAGAGGCCGCCCCTTGAATATTGCAAGGATCAGGGCCCCAAACCCAGTGCCAAAAAGAGGCTTAGGGCCAAGTGAGCCTTCGAGCCAGGGTCTGTCTCCAAGTGATGTTCCCCCAGGGCGTGGGGGCATAGGAATGGCACCCAGGCAGGTTGGAGCCTGGGCCCTGCCAGCCTCAAAGCTTTGAGTCAGGAAATCCGGAGGCAGAGGTGGGGGACGACGTTGCCACATCCCTCAGCCCCTTCAAGACCCCCGAGGCAGGAAGGCTGCCCAGGCCTCGCCGGCTTCCCTCCCAGGCTCCTTCCTGGGAGGAAGGGGCTGCCCGTGCCCGCGTCAACAATGCAAGGGAGGGAAGGAGTTGGGCAGGTGTTGCAATCGGCAGCCCCTGCGCCTGTCAGAGACGGAGCCATTAACGACAGGGTTGGGGACAGAAGCCCGCTGCGGCTGTTTTCAGGAACTTGCCTTGAAGAGGAGAGCAGAGACGGGAGGCCGGCGGGTGCCCAGCCGGCCGCAGGCTCCAGCGTGAGTAGGGGAGCCCCTGGGAGGGCTGGGCCTGGGAATGATGGGACCCTGGAGTCTCAGGTCCACTCCCCCCGCTCTGCCAAGGGCGTGCGCCCTTTGGTGACCTTGGACCAGCACTCCAGCCTTAAGAATTTACCCCTGGGAACCAGGAGCCCTCAACACTGAGTCTTTTTTCCCAAGGTGCCCCTACTTTTTTGAGAGGTGGGCACTGCATTTGGGAAGTCACAGACAGACAAATATCTCTTTGGGACACTGAGCTGGGCTCAAGAAAGGGCTGGATTCAGGGAAAGTTATACTCATTATTTGCCTCCAAGTCTCTCTGACAACCTGTGTCTTAACTGCTTCCAGTCTCCATGTAAATTTCACACCATGTAAATTTCTCTCTTTCCTCCTCAGCCCTTCTCTGGCTTGCTTGGCTCTGAGCTCCTGTCTGTCTGTCTCAGAGTCTCTCTATGCCTCTCTTTTTGTCTCTCAAGGGTCCTTTTGTCTCTTAAGTCTTAAACTCTCTTGAGTATCTGTTTCCTCTCAGCCTCCGGGTTCCGTGTCTCTGAGTACCACCATCCCTTGCCTCAGGCTCCTTTCTCTCCCCACCTCAGTCTGTCTCTCTGTGATCTCTCTCCAGCATTTCGGTTTGTGCACCCCACTTTCCTACTTTTTCCACCTGTCTTTCTCTGTCTGAACCACATCTAGGAAGTCCTCTCCCTTGTTTTGTCCCAGCCCCCTCCTCTCCCCAACCCTCTTCCCAAGGAAAGAATCTTCACGTGAAGGGGAGACAGAGGCGTGAACTGGAGAAGGGGGAGGCGAGAAGGCTGAGTGCGATGGGATGGAAAGAAGAGGAAAGAAGAAAGGTGGTGGGGAGCAGGGGTTGGTGATGCAGTGACCCCAGGGGACAACATAGCGTGCTGGGACTCCAGAGTCCAGAGAGTGAGCAGGGATGGCTGGAAGCAAAGGGGGAGACTGGGGGGCCAAGGAGCAGGGAACCCAGAAACGGGGCTTTGAAACATGAAATGTGACACAGACAAAAGCAAGGTGGCAGTCCTAGAAGGCGGAGACCACACAGTTGGTAAGCAGGGGAGAGAGGTACTAAACCGTGCTGATTCCATGAGGTGGTATCCTGCTTTATGGCACATGAAAATTACATGGTCATGGAGTGCTTCCTCTATGCAAGCTCCGTGCTAAGTGCCTTTATCACGGACCATCTCACTTCATCCTCACCCCAAACCGGAGATGCGGGAGCTGTTGTTATCCTTCCTTCACAGATGGGGTAACCGAGGCTCAGAAAGGTGGAATAATCTGCCCAAGGTCGCCAAGCTGGTAAGTGGTGGACCTGGAGTTCAGACCAGGTGGTCTGACTCAAAGCTGGGCCCCCAGAAAGTGACACCATGCTCCACCTGGTCCCAGATCCCGCTCGGCGGGGGTGGGGAACATCCAAGGCTGCCATGGGTGGACCAGGGACTGATGCCAAATGTGCCAACCCCTGGCAACCCAGGGAGAAGATGCCTGGGCCCTTGGGATTTGGGGTTGGGTTGCCCACTGGGAGCCAGTGGAGAGGGATGAAGCGGTACCTCACCGGGCAGGAGGGCTAGGATATGATCAAAAATACACAGGAACGGGCACAAGTGTCCCGAAATCTGAGCCAAGGAGACGAAATCTTCCCCAACAAGTGTGCGTTGGTGGATAGTCAGATGCCAGAGGAACAAGGGTGCCAACCGCTAACTGGTAGACTGGGGTCCTCTGAACAATTGTGCGCGTTTCTCACTGCACAAAGCTGCCCAGAAAGTAGAGGCTGAAATCCAGCCTGTTCTCTAGTTGCCAGGTCCTTGTGTGGAGCTGCATTTGTCCAGAGGAAGGGATGCTTTTTTCCTGATGTGCAAAAAGATGACTCAGGGGCTAGCATGCACCTGGTATCCCGATCCTGCAACATATAATAAGGAGGGACCAGGGATTTAAGTAAGACCCCTGCAGGCAGAAACAGCTTTGGGTATCTGCAGTTGTTATTCACTCCTCTGTCTTGGAGAGAAAGAAGCTTAATCTTTTCTGAGCACCGGGGATCGGCTGGGACACCACCTACATGTATGTGTTCATGTATGTACATACAAAAGCTGGTCAACGATTCCCACTGATCTGCCACCCAGATGTCAGTTAGTGCTGGAGGACCAGGTGTCTGGCCCCAAGACCCCAATGGGAGCAGAATGGAAAGGCTGGAAGCCACCCCAGCAATAGAAACCTTTGCTTACTTCCTGAGATTAATGTACTAATGCTCCCTCCATCTGGGCACTGTCGCCATGACCACAGGATATCTGGTCCCAGAAGGCCTCCAGAGGTCTGTGCCCAGAATTGGGGTATCCTCTCAACCCACCCTTCCCTTTAGCCATTGCTGGGGAAGCCAGCTTTTCAAGGTGCAGCCTGTCCTCAGCTGTTCTGTGGAGTTGTCCCTTTCTGCCAGGCAGTGAGCGTCTCTGACTCTTGGAGCATGGCTCACCTTGGGGGACCTGCCCGGTACTCAGACATGTGCAATGTGACACGTGCCAGGGAGTTAACACCCCAAGGAACAGTCCTTGACCAACAAGGGGCAGGAACTGGTGGACAATGTTCCCATCCTGTCTGCCAGCCAAGTTCTGAGGCATGTTCAGCGTGGCTCCTTGCAAGATTCCAGCAGGATTGAGCCCCAGCTGTCCTCAGTTTGATGATGCACCCTTGTGTTGGCTTTCCTTCTTACCCGTTTCATTCTCTCCACTCCCTTACTCTGTTCCTGGAGTCTTCCCCCAAATAAACTACCTGTAGGCAAGCCTTCATCTCAGACTTTGCTTTCAGCGGGCTGGGAGACTGGCTAAAACAGAAGGGAACGGGAAGAATGGTGTTCCCCGTGGCTCCCTTCCCTGCTCTCTCCTTAAAGGCACATATAATAATAACAGTCATTTAAGAGTCATTTCCTATGCGCCAGGTACTGTGCGATGCCCTTGACTTGCATCATTTTGGGTCTTCCTCCCCAAACCCTATGCAACATAGGTTTTTGTTACCTTCATTTTGCAGAGCAACCAGGCTCAGAGAGGTCAAGTAACCTGTCTGAAGCCACACTGTAGCAGAGCAAAGACTAAGCTCAGCCCTGACTCCAAAGCCCATGACCTTCACCACCCCCTCTGCCTCCAGGTGAGGACCAAGCCAGCACGATGGTGGGGCTGGGAGCCTGGAGCCTGGTGGGAGCTGCTCTGATCATCCTCCTGCTCCCCAGAAGTGAGTGTGGTCAGGGATGAAGGTGCCATGGGGGGGTGGGGATCACAGGGAGAGATGCTGGGGGTGGAGGAGGGAGTCATTTCCCTGCATTGTCACAGTGCTCCTGGGGTTCCCAGAGAATCCCCAAAGAATCGACTGGGCCACAGATGCAGGGTAGCTGGGCTCCCACGCACAGACCTCTGCCGGCAAACCACCACCTCTGAGTAAAGGTGAGAGAACCTGGGCTAGCCAGCCTGGGGAAGGTGCACAAGACCAGGGTCTTATCTGCGAATCTCTACCAGGTTGTCAGAAGAAACCTCTGAGTCCTGTGCAGCCTTCATGGGCAGTAGAGGGATCAGGGTGGAAGCCGTGAGAAGGCAGCTTTAATCCTGAAGCAAAGAATCTCCAGGACTTCCCTGGCTTCCCTGGTGGAGTCCCTAGTGGTTAGGACTCTGTACTTGCACTGCAGGGAGCACGGTTCAATTCCTGGTCATGGAACTAAGATCCTACATGCTACATGGTACTGCCAAAAAAATAACAATAATGTTTTAAAAAAATATGAACCCCAGGCAGAGCTCTCCAGACTATGGAGACTATCTTGAGAGGTGTGGAGCCTCCTATCTCTGGGGGTATGCAAGCCAAGGCCCAGCAGAGGTCAGCAAACTTTGATGTAATTTTCAGCTTTGCAGGCCACATACAGTCTCTGTGGCATGTTCTTGCTTATCTGGTGTTTGGTTTGGTTTTTCACTCTCTAGAAATATAAAAAATGTTCTCAGCTGGCAAGCCATCAAAAACAGATCATCCTAGCCCCGTGGGTAGATGACTTGGTAGCCCCGTGGGTAGATGACTTGGTATTACGTGGAGTTTTGAAGTAAACAGTTGGCAAGAGTCCTTCTGGTCTGAAATTCTGAGTCTGTGATGTGATGGGAGGCCTATAAACTTGCTCTGTGACCCTGAACAAATTGCTCCTCCTCTTGGGGCTTCAGCATCCCCATCAGCAAAATGGGCTGCAGAACAGCTGGGAGAGGAGAGAAGGCATTGTGGGCAAGGTCCGGTGCTTGCTCTTATTCCACACATACTCACCAAGGGCCTGCTCGGCGCTAGGCTCTGGGAATGCAGTAGTGAGCGAAACAGCCAGGGATTCTGGCCTCGCAGAACCTACGGTCTAGCCGGGGGTACAGAGTAGCAAATCATCACGTGACTCTCTAATTACGAAAGATATGAGCTTTGGGAAAGTTCAGGGGGCTGTCATGGTCTGATTGGTCAGAACCCGGTCTGGTTCCTCGCAAGATGCCTGAATGTCATCCAGGTGAAAGAGGGGTGGCAGAAACGAAAAGGAGCACCTCCAAAAGGATCAACAGGTACGAAGATGGGGAGACTGGAGGGAGCGTGGCCTTTCCAGAGAATAGCATGTAGGCTAGAGGGACTGGAGCTGAGACACAATGGTCTGGGCTGGAACCAGGAGGGTTAGGCAGGGGCCAGGCCACAAGGGTTGTGAGAAGGATCTAAGTCTTGGGCTGTGAGACGAAGGATCTGAGTCTTTAACCTAATCATAGCAGGAAATACTTACGTGTCAGGCACTGTTCTGAGTGCCTTACGCATATTCTCACATCTAATCCTCCCAACATCACTAAGTTAAGGACTTTTTTATCTTCATGTCACAGATGAGAAAACCAGGGCACAGAAAGTCTGGGTAACATCAAGGTCACAAAATTACTAAGCAGACGGAGGTGCCTGGTGGGCTGCAGTCCATGGGGTCACTAAGAGTCAGACACGACTGAAGCGACTTAGCAGCAGCAGCAGAACCAGGTTCTAAATCTAGGCAGTCTAGTTCCAACATCCACGCTCTTATCCATCACAGCGTACTGCCTTTCAGAAGAATAACGTACCGTTGAAGTGCTGTGGTCATGATGGGGTAACAATCAGATATGAATTCTGGAAGGATTGCTGTGGCTGCGGGCTTCTTATCATTCTAACCATGGTGTCGCCATTGTTGGGGAGGGACTGGTCTCCATCCGGTGGCGTGTCGGAGTTGGCTTGCAAGCCCTGATTGTGTACCTCTCTTTCCAAGTTCACACTAAGTGATGTCAGCCTGGTAGCTTGAAATCAGCCATGGTAGGAATACTTACACCAGGGAAAGCAGCCCAGGCTACAAGCCAGGAGCCGTTTCCCTCTGTATAGCAGGTTGATAAACATTTACCCCCACACCACTATCTCCATCTCAACTCGAGAGCCTCTCCCAATCTCCGCACACATCCTTGCCATTCCAGCACCTGCCCCCACGAATCTTGGAGGGTAAAGCAAGGTAAAGGTACTGAGTCTAGGAGGCCAGCTCTGCTGGACAGAGGAGTCACTTACGACCCGTTCTCTTCCACCCCAGGCCTGGAGCAGTGTGGGCATATCCTCCTCTCAGCCCCCATCGTCCGCCTGGGAGATCAAGTCACGGCCTCCTGCATCATCAACCGGAACTGCAGCCACCTGGGCACCGACTGGCGAGTTGTATGGAAACTGGAACCGGAGCTTCATCCCAGGGAGAGGCGGCAGCACCTGCCGAACGGGACCCTGCAGTCCACCATCACCTTGCCCCACCTCAACCACTCTCGGGTCCTTCTCTCCTGCTGCCTGCACTGGGGCAACAGCCTGCAGATCCTGGACCAGGCTGAGCTACAGGCGGGCTGTGAGTTCCTGCGGCCATCCCCCCACTCTGCCTCCAATGCCCTCCTGCCAATACTAATAAGAGCTATTCTTTCTTGAGTTCTTGCTCAATAAGTACTTTATAAGCATGATATCACATTTTCCCTACCAGTGGGTAGTATTACATAGCCCCATTTCACAGATGAGGAAACTGAGGGTCAGGGAGGGTAAGTGGCATGCTGTGTGTGTGTTAGTTGCTCAGTTGTGTCCAACTCTTTGCGACCCTATGAGCTGTAGTCTGCTCTGTCCATGGTATTTTCCAGGCAAGAATACTGGAATGGGTTGCCATTTCCTTCTCCAGGGGATCTTCCTGACCCAGAGATAGAGCCCGTGTCTCTTATGTCTCCTGCATTGGCAGGTGGGTTCCTTACCATTAGCAAAGTTGCATACTAGAGGTCATAAATTAATAAGGATGGAATAAAGCTTTTTATTAAGCAGTGTGGCTCAAAAACCAGTAACCACTACTCCATATGGCTGCCGAGTAAGCCCAACTCCCCAGCCACAGGAAGGTGTCTCCAGGGAGGCCATTCTCAACAAGGTGGGCATGCTCCTAGATTCTACCCCTACCCCAGTCTCAGCCTTCTGCTCAAACTGAGGAAGGATGGATTTGTGCTGAGCCAATGCATAATGAAAAACAGAGACCAAGGTTCTTGTTTAAGAATCAATAATAGTGAAAGTTAAGATTTACAGAGCACTCATATATGCCAGGCATTGCTCTGAGCACTGTATACCTAGTAAGTCACTCAGCCCTCACAATAACCCTAAGTGGTAGGTATATTACCATTACCCCCATTTTACAGATGAGGAAACTGAGGCACAGAGCCATTAGGTGACTTCAAGATCACACCACTAATGAGTGGCAGAATCAGGATGAAAACCCAGACACTACACTGTTACTGTCAAAAAGGGCAGAGTTGAGAGGGTTGGAGGCTCTGTTTACTTGTCCATGTACATGTGGATAACTTAGCTTATCCCAGGGCTGCCCTTCTGGGATCACTCTGCATGGAGACAAAGGCATGGCAGGTGGGTTGGCAACCCACTTACCATGGAGACCCAGGGCAAGGAAATGCCCAACTGGTCCCAGTGGGAGCTTTCCGAGTGGTCTTACCTGAAGCCCTCACTCTCTCCACCCTACCCACAGACCCTCCCACTGCACCCTACAACCTATCCTGCATCATGAACCTCACAACCAACAGCCTCATCTGTCAGTGGGAGCCAGGCCCCAACACCCACCTGTCCACCAGCTTCACCCTGAAGAGCTTCAAGTGAGTAAGGGTCCTTATGCCAGCCCATTGCTTTGGGTTCTGGGACAGACCGCGGGTAGGACTGTTGGGGTGGAAAGCCAAGGCGGAGATAGGGAGGAGGAGGGAGCTTGGCTTTCTGCCCCCACTTTACATCCAAGCCTGGCCCATTGGCAGGAGCCAGGACAAATGCCAGACGCAGAAGGATTCCATCCCTGACTGCGTGCCGGAAGTCAGGCAGAGCCACTGCTCCATCCCCCGCAAACACCTGCAGCTGTACCAGAACATGAGCATCTGGGTGCAGGCCAGGAACGCGCTGGGGACCAGCGCTTCCCCAAAGCTCTGCCTGGCTCCCATGGACGTTGGTGGGTGACGCTGGGTGTGGGGGAGGAGAGAGGTCCCCACCATGAGCAGACTCAGAGAGGCACAGGGAGGGAAACACAGACCCAGGGACAGACAATAAGATGCTGAAAGACCTGGAGGAAGAGAAGGGAGAAAAATAATGTGGGATTCAATTGAAGCCAGAGCTTTGGAGATGCAGACAGGGATGTGGAAGAAACACAGGCAAGGAGACACACTCATTCATTCTTTCAGCAAATTTCCTGAAGCGCCCACTCTGCGCTAGGCACTGTTCTAGGGGCTGGGGATACAGCAGTAAACAACACAGCAAAAATCGTGCCCCCGAAATTTTGCCCACTTACATTCTGGTGGGCAAAGAATAATAACATGTCAGGTAATGGTATGTGTGATGAGGAAATGAAGCAGGGGATGGGGTAGGGACAGCTGGGGAGAAGGACGTCAGGGAAGGCCTCACTGAGAAGACGACATTTGAGAAGATCCTTGGAGGAAATGAGGGAGCAAGACACTGTATATTCGGAAGGTAAGTGCTCCAGACCGAGGGAACAACCAGTGCAAGAAGAGGAAACAGAGAGAGAAACAGGCTCATGGACAGAGACAGACCTGCAGAAACAGGACAACACAGAGATGAAGAGACACAGAGAGAGATGGGAAGATATAGAGGTCCCACGAATGGAGACCCAGAGAAGAAATGGAACCACAGACAGGAAGACAGGGGAAGCCAGAACAGAGCCCTGGAGGATGAAGCAGAGGAAGTGTCCGATAACCCCTCTCCTTGCAGTGAAACTGGAGCCCCCCACACTGTGGGCCCTGGAGCCCAGCCCTGCGGTGGCCCCGCCTCAGCCAGGCTGCCTGAGGCTGCGCTGGGAGACCTGGAGGCCAAGTCTGTACATAGAACAGAAGTGTGAGCTGCGCCACCAGCCTCGGCTTGGAGAAGCCGGCTGGGACCTGGTGAGGCAGAGGGCAACCTGAGGGGCCTGGGTTGGGGGTGGCTGAGGGGAGGGTAAACTGAGCTGGCCCCGAAGGGCACAGAGGTCCAGGCTGACAGCCATGCCTGTCTTCCACCAGGTGAGCGCCCTGCCCGCCAGGACCTCCCAGTATGAACTCTGCGGGCTCCTCCCATCCACAGCCTACACCCTGCAAATACGCTGCACCCGCTGGCGCCTGCCCGGCCACTGGAGCGAATGGAGCCCCAGCCTGGAGCTGACCACCGCACAACGGGGTGAGCAGGTGGTGAGGGGCTGGGAGCAGCCATCAGGATCCAGGCTGGCCTCCGGGGCCCTCCCTGACCCTCCCCTCCTGCTCGCTCCACAGCCCCCATCGTCAGACTGGACACGTGGTGGCGGCAGAGGCAGCTGGACCCCGAGACGGTGACCGTGCAGCTGTTCTGGAAGGTAACCCCCTCTGAAGGCCATCCCTCCACCTCTTCAGATTTAAACAGACCCCTGCAAGCTGGGGCTCAGGACTCCAGCAGGCCTGGCAGGCTTGGATGTGTACGTGATCTGCACACACTTTGCTGGGTAGTGCACCAGGAAGCTGGGCAGTGCCCTTCTGCAGAGACTACAATGCAGGACTCACCTTGTTAGGTGCCTGCTGCTCACACTGAGTTACTTTATCCTTTCCTCTCTTCTAGGACCTAGCACGGGGGAGAAGGCAGGGAGGGAGGGAAGAGGACTGACTCCCAGTCTGGGTGGCTCAGTTCCAGGGACACGGACACTCCATCTAGAAGCTCTCCCCTACTCAGGATGAGCTGCGCATCTCCTTATCTTTTTCCTCCTATGCCCACTAACAGCCAATAGCCCTGGAAGAAGACAGCGGACAGATCCAAGGTTACCTGGTTTCCTGGAGACCCTCAGACCAGGCTGGGGCAGAGCCAACCCTCTGTGACACCACGGAGCTGAACTGTACCTTCCAACTGCCTTCAGAAGCCCGGGAGGTGGTCCTTAAGGCCTATAACACAGCTGGGACCTCGCATCCCACCCCCGTGGTTTTCTTGGAAAGCAGAGGTAAAGAGGGCCCACAGCTAGTACAGTATGGTGGTTAAGCAAGTAAATTCAGAGGCTAGACTGCCTGGGTTCAAATCTAATCCTGTTACTTGTTAGCAATGAGATCTGGGCAAGTTACTTACCCTCCCTAGCCTCAGTTTACTCATCTCGCAAATGGGAATGGTACAGTGTCTAACTCAAAGCATTGCTGTGAAGATTACATGAGTTTAGACCTGTGCCTACACAAAGTAACTGTTCCGTATGTGTTAGCGACTATTATTATCACTAGCCAGAACCAAGTTAAGCTGGTGGCAGTGCCTACCCACACACACACACACACACACACACATAGAGTCTATTCTGCCAAGGAAATGGGAGACAAAGTTCTAATGTTTTCCAGCTAAAACATAGTCCCTAGGACTTCCCTGGCAGTCCAATGGCTAAGACTCCCAATGCAGGGGGCCCAGGTTTGATCCCTGGTCAGGGAACTAGATCCCACATGCCAGAACTAAAGATCCTGCAAGCTGCAACAAAGATCAAAGAGCCCCTATGCTTTAACCATGACCTAGCACAGCCAAATAAATAAATATTAAAAAAAAAAATAGTCCCTCAGTTAACTGTTCATTCTCAGGGGATCAGTCACTCTCACCCTCAGATGCCCCTGAACACGGGTCTTCATGAAGTGAGATTAACAATAACAAGAGCTAGTATTCCCATTTCCCAGCCATGTGACCCTAGACCAGTCCCTTAACCTCTCTGTCTCCATTTTCTTATTGCTAAGTTGGGGACAGTAGTCGAGCCCCCATTGGGACTGTTAGCAGACTCAGTGAATTAATACACACAGAGAACCACACAGGGTGAGCTTTCATCATTAATTACCACAGCAGGCCTGTTTCATGTACCATCTCACTTACTCTGCACCATGACCCTCCATGGTAACAACTTTATTATCATCCTTTCCACCTTACAGATGAGGAATCTGAGGCTCAGATATTGTCTTACCCAAGGTCACCCAGCTTGTAAGTTGCAAAGGCCAGACTTGAACCCAGGTTTCTAGCTCTAGGGCCTTTCTTCTCATCTTCACATCATCTCCTACTCTATCTCCAGGCCCACCCCTGGGCAGACTCCACACCACCGCTCGAGACCCTCATAGCCTCTGGGTGGGCTGGGAGCCCCCCAGTCCTCAACCTCAGGGCTATGTGATTGAGTGGGGCCTCAGTCCCCCCAGCCCCAACGGCAGTCCTATGACCTGGAGGATGGAGCATAACGGAAGCATTGCAGGGACCTTGCTGCAGGGTGAGACAGGCCTGGGGGCTGGGCAGATGGGCAGGGCTGGGGAGCAGGGGGAGCATTTTATCTGCCTGAACCACCCTAAAGATGTATATTGCCCTGTTCCTGCACCATTCTCATCGCACGTCCTCCGAATCTGGAAGTTCTTCCTGCAGTCTAACTGGAGCCTCTCTTTCTAGCCGTGACTCTGCCACCTTTCTAGCTCTCTCTCTCCCACTTGTGGCCCCTTACCCCCAAGCAAATGATCTGAAGAAGAGACTGCAGAGGCCAGACCTGAAGAACGAAGCTCAGGTTATCCCTGAAGTCTAAGGTTAGCCCCCAGCCATCATCAGAGGCTGGCCCCTAACCAGAGTGCCCACCCCATTTTCTCTCTACAGAGAACATCAGGCCCTTTCAGCTCTACGAGATCACTGTGACCCCCCTGTACCAGGACACCAAGGGACCCTCCCAGCATATCTATGCCTACTCCCAAGAGATGGGTTCGTTAGCCACTAAGTCTTTTTTTCAGAATCCCCTCCTCTCTCTCAAGGCCTCTCTAGGCCCCCCAAAATCTGGAATTAGGAGAGAACTTTTTCTCCCCGCCCCCCCTACCTCTGGCCCAGAAAACGGTCTCTCTCAATCCTAAGATTACCCCTGGCTTACACTAGACCCCTGCAGCTGGAAAGAACTCAGGTGGTGGGGTAATGGAAACTGGGAAGTAAGCTCAGCAGAATTCAAGGAGCAATTCTGGCAAAAACTGGACAGGTGTCACATGAGCGGCAGAAATCAAACAGTGAACCAGACAAAACCAGGCCTGGCAGAAATCAGGAAGCAAGGCTTCGAGTCAAAGAAAAGCAGGTTTAAATCTCAGCTCAGCAACTTATTAGCAGTCAATGGGATTCAGTGAAAGTTCCTGGGAAAACGAGGCTTGGATATGAGTCCCCCTGAACTTTCTTATACCACCCACCCCCACAAAGTGTCCCAGTTCTTGGGTCTGGGGAGCCACAAGAAGTCCAACTGGGTTCCCTCATCCCCACCCCACTCCCCATCAGCCCCTGCATCTCTCTCTTCCGGCAGCCCCCTCCCATGGCCCAGAGTTGCATCTCAGGCACATTGGCAAGACGTGGGCCCAGCTGGAGTGGGTGCCTGAGGCCCCTGAGCTGGGGAAGAGCCCCCTTACCCACTACACCATCTTCTGGACCAACACTCAGGACCAGTCCTTCTGTGAGTCTATCCTCAGCGACCCGCAGCCCCAGAAGGCCTGGGAGGGGGTGCTCAGAGGCCTTGGGGAGGTTCAGCAGCCAGGCCCAGGCTCACGAGTCTCCTCTACTCCCAGCCACTGTCCTGAATGCCTCCACCCACAGCTTTGTCCTCCGTGGCCTGGAGCCTTCTAGCTTGTACCATGTCCAACTCATGGCCGCCAGCCAGGTGTGGGCCGCCAACAGCACAAGCCTCACCCTGATGACCTTGACTCTAGGTAAGGGGAGAATGGGGACTGGTCAGGGAAAGCTGCTGGGAGGAGGCCTAACCCAAAAGACTGCCACTGTGAAACTAGATAAGCCTTGCCTGGGTCCCTGAGTGGGAAGAGCCAGCACTACCCTTGGATCTTAGTCTGAGGGCCGAGGCCCAGCCCTGCCCTTGGAGCCCAGTCTGAGGGCGGAGGCTCAGTCTCACCTGCACGCACTCTTACCTCTCTTGGCTTTCCCCTCACCACAGAGGAGTCTGAGCTGCACATCCTCCTGGGCCTGTTCGGCCTCCTGGTCTTGCTCATCTGCCTCTGTGGGGCTGCCCAGTTCTGCTGCAGACCCAGGTGAGTCCTTCTGAGAGACCTGACACCCAGGTAACCCTGCCGAAGGGAACTGAAGGCCCAGGTGAGCAAGGCTGGCTCCTCTCAGACTTGCCAGGCCACAGGGTTCAGGTCTGGGAGTCAGGCCCCCCTCCTTCTCCTCTCTGCACGAAGGGGTCATCCCTTCTGCTGCTGGGAGAAGGTGGGAGAAATGCTGGGAGGACGGGAGGGCATGCTGACCCAGCCTTCACCTGCCCTCTTCTCCAGCAGGAAGTATTCCCTCTGGCCGAGTGTCCCGGACCCAGCCCGCAGCAGCCTGGGTTCCTGGGTGCCAACCATCACGGCGGAGGTGAGAACACTGGAGGGAGAGGGAAATGGGTCTGAGGGTTAGGCTCCTACCCCAGGCTCAAAGTGAAGGGAAACTCCCCCAAGAATGAGTACTCAGGCCTTCCCATCACTTCACCTCTTTATAGAGCAAAGCAGACCTGAGTGTGAATCCCAGCTCCACCCATTTCAAAGCCTCAGTCACCTCATTGTGAAATGGGACAAATCACACACAAAAGCACTGGGGAGATTCACTGGGCTAAGTCTGAACAGCACATAGCACGTGTCCGGCACATATGAGGTGCTTTGCATCCCCTGAATAACCCTTTGTGTTCCAGCAAGGAACAGCAGGAATGTCCCCCCACCACCCCAGTGCAGGAAGGGACAGTGGCTGGAACAGACATCTGAAACAAACCAGGCCCTCACCACACATCTTTATGTCAGGATATCTTACAGCTGCCCAGCCTTCGGGACCCCGGCATGCCACCCATCACCAAGATCACGGTGCTGGAGGAGGAAGAGAAGAAGCCAGGGCCCTGGGAGTCCAATGCCAGCTCAGGGCCCGGTAGCCTCTCCACCCTTGTCCAGGCCTATGTGCTCCAGGGGGACCCAAGAGTGCCCTCCGCTCAGCCTCAGCCCCAGCCTGGCAACAGCGACCAGGTGCTTTACGTGCAGGTGCTGGGCAGCCCCACGGGCCCAGGGCCTGGGCACTACCTCCGCTGCGACTCAACTCAGCCCCTCTTGGAGGGCCTCTCCCCCAGTCCCAAGTCCTACGAGAACCTCTGGTTCCAGACCAGCTCTCCGGGGACCCCAGAGCCCCTAGTCCCACATCCGGAGGACGACAGTATCTTTGAGCCTCTGCTTGACTTCCCTCTACTACAAGGACTCCGGGTCAGTGGGGCGGAGGGTCTTGGGGGCTTCTAGGGCTTCCTGGGACTCCCCACCTGGGTCTGCTCCTTGATAAGCCTGGGCTATCCAGAGAAGAGAATGCCAGTAAGCCCATCACTAAAAAACCACTCAGCCCCAGGAAAAGCAGAAAGGCTCCCAGCCTCCCCCTGTCTTTGACCCTCAGCATCCCTCCTCTATCTTCCCAATCTCCATGGACTGGGTCTCCCACTTCAAAGGCCAGACAAGGCTTGGTCCACCCTGCTCACTAGCCTTTGTTTTGTATAATCGGTACTTGATTCCTATAATTTCAGTCTTTTAAAGTGGTTTATAGTCTGATTTGGTTTGGCTTGATTTTGAGCAACTGTTGAGTGTGCCTGAATCTATATTCTTTTTCTTTTCAGAGCCTATGCGATCGTAGGGGTGGGGTGCTCCTCAGAATCATTCATTTATTTATTCTTTCTTTAATTCCTTCATTCAACTAACACCTAGGCACTGTGCTGGCAGCAGGGTTCCAAAATGACTAGGCTTAGTCCATCCTCAAAGAGTTCCCATTCTAGTGATGGAGACCTGAAAAATGACCACCAGGGCACAGTGGCCATGGTTACCAAGAGAGTCACAGATAACTGGGGCCGTGGCAAACAGACCTCGGAAACAAGTAACCCCTGTAAAATAAATATAATTAAAAACAAAATCTCCCACCAGCCTAGAAAACCCGTCCATAAGGGTAGACAAGGAAGAAAAAAATTTTTTAATTGGGCGAGAATTAAACCAGAATGTCATGGGCAAGCAGCTCAAGAGTTTGCAAAGACGAAAAGAAGTCTTACACTTTTACACAGTGAAGCGGATACAACTCACTGCATACATTTTCTCAAGATAATCAATAACTACTTCTCAAGCAAGAGGACTTGACAGCACTATTTGTCACACAAGGGACATCCTAAATTCAGCTGGGAAATGGGGTAGCCAACCTGGGTTTGCTAACTGCCTTTATTCAAAGGAAAAATAAATTTCTCATATCTTTATAAGAGGAGGGAGGTTTGCAACTTGGAGCTGGAGACCAGCTCCTGCTCTTCCAAAGAAACTGGGAGACAAGGGCTCTATCTTTCTTAATAATTACATTTCAAACAGACCACTCCCAGGTCCTGAGAAAGACATCCCTGAGTGGTAAAACTGGCAAGAGGCCTATATAGCTTTAAAAAGATTTACATGCATCTCAAAAGGGCAGAAAAAGAATTCAGTTACATGTTTTCTAAAGTAAATGCTTTAAGAAAAGCAAAGAGGAGGAGAGTCTTTCTCTTTTTTGTACTGGGGGAAATTAAGGTATATTTTTCCTACTTTTAATTGGCATTTGTCCATGCCTGCATGCTCAGTGGCTCAGTCATGTCTGACTCTTTGCAACCCCATGGACTGTAGCCCACCAGGCTCCTCTGTCCACGGGCTTCTCCAGGCAAGACTACTGGAGTGGGTTGTCATTTCCTCCTCCAGGGTATCTGTCTCCTGCAACTCCAGCAGGCAGATTCTTTACCACTTAGCCATCTGTGAAGCTGGCATTTGTCCTTATACCCCTCATTTCACAAATATCAAAACTAATATTTCTTGAATACTTACTATATTCCTGGTGCTTTGCACACAACTGTCTCAGTTAACCCTCTAACAACCTAAAATAAAGATACTGTTATTACCACCCCCATATCATGGAGTAAGTACACTGGAGCCCAGAAAAGTTGAGTGACTTGCCCACAGTGGCACAGCCAGCAAACAGCTGAGCTAGGATTCCAGCTGTCCAAAATCACCGACCTCAGTCACCACGCTGCAATGCTGCCCGAGAAGAGGCTGAAACCCAGCAGTTCTTAGGGGCCCCATCCTGCACTCTCCGGGGAGAGGGAGAGAGGGGATGGAAATTCTAGGTCGGGGGAAGAAGACCACTGACAGGCCCACGGGAAGCCCTTAGGATAACTCGTCAGGAAACTGGAGTGGGATTAAGGGCAGGATGCATGATCAAGAAAAGGTGGCATTAGAGTTGATACAGCACCGCACGCCACTAACAGGGCCAGGCAACCAAGCCCCTCCAGTCTCGCGCTGCTGCAGCTGCTGCTGCTGCTGCTACTGCTGCTGCTACTGCTGCTGCTACTGCTGCTGCTAAGTCGCTTTAGTCGTGTCGGACTCTTAGCGACCCCATAGACGGCAGCCCACCAGGCTCCCCCGTCCCTGGGATTCTCTAGGCAAGAACACTGGAGTGGGTTGCCATTTCCTTCTCCAATGCATGAAAGTGAAAAGTGAAAGTGAAGTCGCTCAGTCCTGCCCGATTCTTAGCGACCCCATGGACTGCAGCCTACCAGGCTCCTCCGTCCACGGGATTTTCCAGGCAAGAGTACTGGAGCGCTATAGCTAACCAGACCTCTCCACTTGACCCAACTCCGCGTCATCACGGAGGCCTACCTGTCAATCCATCATCTCGGTCCTCATCTGCTCCGGTCTCGCAACTGCACTCGATTGGTCGAGCCGGAGCCAACATGGCGGCGCCCGTGTAACCCAGTCCGTACCGCGAAGGCGACGCGGCCGTGCGCGGGTCCATTGGGGGTCGGAAGTCACCATGCTGAGGGCGGCGTGGAGGGCGCTGAGTTCGATTCGAACCCAGGCAGTGACACAGCCCCCGGTCCTCGGGCTGCCGGGCGGAGGGTGCGCCAAGCTTCTCTCCGTCCAGCGGGACCTTCCCTCAAGTCCTGGAGGTGAGCTGAGAAGCCGGACAGCAAGAGTAGAGAAATAGGATTTGGAGGATATAGAGGGTATGAGGGGGAAGAGGCTACTGGGGGACGGTGTAGCGGCAGGAGAAAAAGTGGTGAGTGGGAAGAAGTGAAGTGAGGTGGGAGAGACATGGGGTATCCTGGTGCCGAAAAAATGCGGCGGCGGTTCGGCACAGAGGAAGGGTAATGCGACGGCCATAGACCAGAATCACGGCTGGACTGTTGAAGGAGACGGACCTAAGCCCCCCCGACCTTTTTTTTTTTTTTTTTTTGCGTAGGTCTCATCCTCCAGGCTGCCCGCGGATATGCCACCCAGAAACCAGGTAGGAACTGGATGCGACTTGAGGCGGAAGAGAGATTCAATTGCCTGGAAGGCTTGAGGTGGTTACTTAGAGCCACCCAGAGGCAGGCGTGGAGGGGTGATGGTGCAGAGGTCCTGCGAAGAAGCCCACATTCACCTTGCAACAAAGTCGTGGGCCTGGATCCTGCATGAAGGGCAGGAGAAGGGGAGGATGGGAGCAGGAGCTTTTAGAGTGGGCGTGAGTGGAAATGAACCATTGAGAGGCAGGGGCCTTACACTACCGAGGCTTACCTAAAATACAGCGCCTTGTGTCCGCCCTTCCCAGGTGGAGAGCCTGGTTTCCCATCCCCAGGCAGTCTGCATAGCTGTTCAGATTTCTCTTACTAGATCTTAATATTATTTGCTTAATATTATTAGTGTAATGGCAGAGCAGGGTCAGAGTGGAGAGGACAAGTGGATCTCTGCCTTGTCTCTCCCTTACCTGCAAGCACACACCAAGGCTGAGGCTTTCTTGTTATCTCTATCTGGTGTTTACCTTTCAGACATCTCCTTAAGTAAGCCCCTTATTTCATTCATGCAGTCAGCCAGCGAGTATTTGTAGAGTGCCTGTTCTGTGCTGAGCCACAGGACCAGACTGGGGGGGATTCAAAGGGAGTCAAACTCAGTCCGTCCGCAGGAGGACCCATCCTAGCGGGACATGATAACTGTAGAGCCAGACAGGTGTGTGAAAGGCACAGGCACAGTACAGGATCTTGGGAAAGGCTGTCTACTCCTAGCATGAAATATCAAGGCAGATGCCCACAAGATTTGCAGAGGAGAAACTGAACCCGGAGATACCAGTGCCTTGCTTGAGACCCTGGATGTCTCTGACAGAGGTGATGGGAAGAGCCAAGTCCGGGAGGATGGGCAGTGAGAGCTGACTCTGGGTGTTTTCCATCCTTGCACTTGACAGTCCAGCAAAGCCAAGAAGATGACCCGCCCCCTTCCATGCTGCTGAAGGACTACCAGAATGTCCCTGGAATTGAGAAGTAAGCAGGACGAAATCTCCTGAGGCAGAGAGCCCTGGGAGGATTGGCAAGGAGAGGGCTTCGAGGGAGATACCTGCTGGATCTGAAGCTTGACTGTGAAACAGGGCAGAGAAGCCCAGGCATGATGAGAGTGAGTGGGCAGGCGAGCCAGATGGAGCATACCTGCCTGCTGTTTTTATACTCTGGGTAAAGACCCTCTGCCATTAGATACCAAGGAGGCACCGTGCCTCACAGGTCTTTGTAGAAATCTTGCATCTCTCAATCCTGTGAGGGAAGACATGGTGTCCCCATTTTGTAGAGTATCAGACTCCCCAATGTCATACAGCTTCTAAGGGGAATCAGGGCTGAAAGACATCAAAACCAGGCCCCTGTGTGCAGCCTCTGTCCTGTGCAGTGGGAGCTGGGCAGTCCGTCCAGTCCCTCCCACAGTGCAGTGTGACAGGAGAAAGAAACAATGACTGTAGAATTGGCGTGTCTCAAGACAGACTGAGCCATATCCCAGCTAAAATGGAAATCCTCTTTTGCCCTCCCTGCAGTGAACCTGGAACACTCGAGCTGACAGCCCCAGTTTCCTGTTACCACATCATTGCATGTTCTCAGCCTAGCAGATCAGATCCATGCGGACTTTTAATTCCTGAGAAATGGCACCCCACTTCCAGAGAGGCTCCTGTTGTAAAAGAAATTTTTAACCATTCTTGCTTTTCAAACTAAAATGAAGACAGCATTGCTTCCCCTTCCCCCTTTCCCTCCACACCCGTCTCTCATTGCTGTGGTTTTTTCCCACAGGGTTGATGATGTTGTGAAAAGACTCATATCTTTGGAAATGGCCAACAAGGTGAGTGGCCTCTGCCAAGCTTTGACCTCTCTCTGTCCTCTGGAGACTCCCTCCTACCCTGCTAGCACCCCCAGCCCATGCTTCTCAAGTCAGAGTGCTTATCCCACTGTCATGCTGGAGCCACTTGTCAGTACCCCAGACTGAGCATCTCCAGGGCAAGGACTAAGGGTACAGCTTGTTCCTCGTTGTACTCTTAGCACCTGACAAACAGTAGGTACTCGATAAAAATCTGATGCCCGCATGAGTGAGCAACGTTCATCCAACATTCTTTGTCAGTGGCATTGGCCTTAGGCTCACCTAGGTGTGAGCAGCCATGCAGTTGGCCAGAGGCCATACCTGAGGAGCTGAGTGCAGTCAGTCCCTGAGCCTGTGGCCTGGTCGCTGTGACTGCAGCCCTGTACTTGGGGCCTGAGGACCAGTTCTTAGTGGGTGGCAGACCTCTCAGATTCTCTCTCTCTATCTTCAACAGAAGGAAATGCTAAAAATCAAGAAAGAGCAGCTTATGAGCAAGGTCGTGGAAAACCCGAAGGACACCAGCTCCCTGGAGGCTCAAAGTTGGTCGGGGGGGCCCTTGGGGAGTCGGGGTGCAGGATAGTCTGCTAGCTGGTACTTGGATTCAGGTCCCTCATCTGCATATACACTGGTATTAGATGTGGCTTAATAAAGGGAGAGACAGGAAGGACCAAGGAAAACTGGACTCTGTTTTCTGAGCTCTGTGATGTAGTCATATCTCTATATGAGCTCAGGTGACATTCCTAAGGAGCTTGTTCCTCTCTGTGCTCTGCAGCTAAGGTGATGTGAAAGGGCGCGTGGTCAGGGCCAATGTCCCCGCCGCACTCTCTGCAGTGCTCCCAGGACTCAGTGTACTGCACACGGGAAGGGCCTTCTGTAGTGACAACCTCTCCTTGGGGCCATCTTCTGCTTTTGCCTTTGTCCCTATCTCTGCAACACAGGCTTGAGCCAAACAAGAGGATACCTGAAGGAAGGATGTTCTGAGGCTTTAAGAGATGAATGGGGAGCTGATAATTCTGAAAACTCATTAGTGAAAACACAGAGATAAGGATGGCAGCTGGGGGAAAGAGGCAAGGAGGAGACCCTTGACAGTTTGGGGATCTTCAGTTATTGCCTTAGCAAGGACCTCGGGGGCTGTATTGAATCTGTAACCATGAGAGCAGGCATTCCAGACTAAGGCCTGAATTTAATAGGAATGCTCTAAAGTTTTACCATTAAGAATGCTGATTTGGGGGTTTGCGGTTTGGCAATGAGACCTTCATAAGATTAAGGCACTTCCTTTCCTCAGGCTTTGCATTCTAAAGGCAAGATATTCCAGACTTTTGAGCTCTTAAAATTCAGACTGCTCTGGGAATGGTGGAGAGCGGTACAAGAGCTTCGGTGATTGTTATTCCTTGAGGCCTTAGGACATAACCGAGGTCTGGCCCTTCCTTCCTCTGTGCCTGTCTCTCATCCTCTGCGGTTTGTGGTTTCAGTTGTTGCCTTGACTGTCAAGATCCGCAGTTACGAAGAACACATGCAGAAACATCAAAAGGTAACCCCTGGGCCTCACTCAGAGCTAAACGTCAGCAGCTGTGGGGAGAGGCGCCTGAGCACTGAGGGGCTCCGGGTCCGGAGAAACAACTTGAGCAGCCGGGTGGCCAGAGCAGCAGAGCACCCACCCCTCAGCTGCAGTGGGAAACGCACTTCCCTCCCGCCTCTGGGGGAGACAAGGGAGCCTTACAGGGCGGGCTGAGGTTTGTTAATGGTCAAGAAGAACACAAACGTCAGAGCAAGAGCACAGTGTGTGGCACACAGGGGCGCTCAGTAGTTGCTGAGTGTATGAGTGGGGTCAGATTGGCCTGGGTTCAAAACTCAGCTCTGCCACCGCCACTTGACTAGCTGTGGGTCTCAGGAAGTTACTTGTCCAAGCCTCAGTTCTCCTGTCTGTCAAATGGGGACTGAATTAGTACCTTCTGAGAGGATTGCAAGGACTGTATGAATATAATGGCAGCCAACCTGAGGCCTTATTTATAGGCCCCATACTAAATACTGTATGTGCACCAGTTCATTTAACCCTCATAACTCTTCTTTGTAGCACATTGTATGGACGAATAATCTAGGTGGGGCATGATTAAGTTACCCCTGCAGGCACACCACTAGGAAATGCTGTGCTGGGACTTGAAACTTGGTGGTCTTGCTGCAGACCCACATTCCTAACCGGTCTGCCAGATCTCAGCACAGTGTCGGATGCAGAGCTGCTGTAATGAAGCAATTGCTGGTATTTTTAATAAACACACAGTTGTTAACACAAACTGGTCTGGCTCCACACCTGGCACCTCTCTTCCCTGAAGCTAGTTGAGCTGTTCCATGAGCTCAGAGTTGGAGTATGGACACCAACCCAACTGAGGAAGCAGTGTTTGTCTGCGGGCAGGGGTCTTCCTTGGCCTTCCCTCCTCCCACCCCAGCTGACAGTGTGCTGAGCTGTGGAGAGGCTGAGTGGGTGGGTGGAGGGGAAAGAGCATGAGATGTGGAGTCTGACCACCAGACTTGGATTCCAGACTGACCTCACACAAGGTCCTGACCCAGCACAGTTCTGAAATCTTTAATGAATCAGTTAACATCTTTGAGCCTTTATTTTCCCATCTGTAAAATGGGAGTGACACTGCCTGGCTCAGAGTTGCACTGATATTTGCCTAAGATTGTTTCAGTGCCATGGTAAAATGATCATGCTTTGTTTCTGTGAAGTGGCACCCACTTATTTACATAATACTCAAAGTAGTACCAATTCTCATACAGGACAAAGCCCACAAGCGCTATCTGCTGATGAGCATTGACAAGAGGCAAAAGATGCTCAAAAACCTCCGCAAGACCAACTATCCTGTCTTTGAGAAGACATGTAAGGAGCTGGGGATTGAGTACACCTTTCCCCCTCCGTACCACCGGAAAATCCACCGACGCTTGGCAACTAAGAAGGCTCTGTGCATTCGGGTACGATTCAGAACTGCTGCTTTGGTTGGTCCCACTCTAGGACTGTGGTGGCGAGAGCAGAGGGAGGGGTCGTCTGAGTCTGAGCAAGGCGTGGAGCTGGGCCTGAGGCCTTGTGGTTCCCAGGTCACCAAGTCCATGGAGAAGGGCTGGGGTGACCATCTGAGGGAGTCATTCCCCACCCCAGCTGCTTCGAGTCTGCAGTTTTGCATAGTATTACAAAGGCTTATCCCATCCCCTCTTATCCCCAGGTTTTCCAAGAGGTTCAAAAGCTGAAGAAGCAAAAAAGGGCCTTAAAAACTGCAGCTGCAGCAGTCCAGAAACAAGGCCAGAGGAACCCAGAGAGCCCTTCTGAAGCCAGATCAGAGGCAATCAAAGAAACCCAATAAATGTTGATAAAGTCACGTCTTGCTCCCTTGAAGAATAACAGTAGAGAAGGTGGGGCTCCTTGTGGCCTGGGACAAGGAGGAATTCACTCATTCACGCAGCTCTGGGATTCTGGGGTGTCAGAGGCAGAGTCCCTGCCCTCAGGCACCACGGGACACATTCTGATCACACACCTCACACACACTCGGGTAAACAACCCCGTCTTCCAGGGGCCGTTCAGTGGAGGCGAGACCGAGTACACGGTGGCACAGAGGAGGCAAGGCTGCCTGGCCGCGGGGTGAGGAGGCCAGTGTCCGACCGCCTCTAAGCAGCTGCCTGAAGGATGAGGGGCCGTTCACCAGGCGGGAGTGGGGAGGGAGGGCGTCCCAGGCAGGAGGGATTGCAAGTGCAAAGACAAGTGTACGAGCGTGTGCGGCACTCAAAAGAGCAGCAGAACTGGACACACAGCCTGACAGGTAGGCTCCAGCCGGGCTCTGCGAGGCTTCATGTGCTGGCTGGGAAGGAGTGATGATAACAGTCTGTGTTTCCACTAGATCAACAGCAGCAGTGTAGAGCCGGACAGGACGAGGAGAGATCAGAGCGATTAACTGCGGGGAGGCAGGGGTGTTGGTGTTCAGACTGAGAATCTGATAAAAGTCTGTCCCTAAAACTGCACAGGTACAAAACATGGCTTATAAATTCTGGGGCATTACGGACAACTCCCCACAAAGCACACTCGTTTACACCAATTCAAGTGCCACGGCCTTGAAGCCTGAGTATGCTTAGTATGTTTGAAAAACCCAAAGAAGACAGTGTGACTAAAGCTGAGCCAGCAAAGAGAAGAGTAGGAAGAGATGAGGTCAGAGGAGTTAGCAGAAACCAGATAATACAGAGCTTTGGGGGTGTATTAGTCTGTTCAGGCTGCTGTTTTAAAGTACCGTAAACTGAGTGGCTTAACAGATTTATTTTCTGTTCTGGAGGCCAGCAATTCCAACACCCAGGTGCAGGCTGATTTGGTTTCTGATGAGGAATCTCTTCCAGGCTTGTAGATGGCCACATCCTGACTATGTCCTCACATGTGGAGGGAGGCAGGAAAGTGGGGAGAGAGAGAAGGAGAAGAGATTGCTTTTGCCCTTCTCAGTTCAGTTACTGAGTCGTGTCCAACTCTGCAACCCCGTGGACTGCAGCACGTCAGGCCTCCCTGTCCATCACCAACTCCCGGGAGTCCACTCAAACTCGTGTCCATTGAGTCGGTGATGCCATTCAACCATCTCACCCTCTGTCATCCCCCTCTCCTGCCTTCAATCTTTCCCAGCATCAGGGTCTTTTCAAATGAGTCACTTCTTTGCATCAGGAGGCTAAAGTATTGGAGTTTCAGCATCAGTCCTTCCAATGAATATTTAGGACTGATTTCCTTTAGGATGGACTGGTTGGGTCTCCTTGCAGTCCAAGGGATTCTCAAGAGTCTTCTCCAACACCACAGTTCAAAAGCATCAATTCTTTGGTGCTCAGCTTTCTTTATAGTCCAACTCTCACATCCATGCATGACTACTGGAAAAACCATAGCCTTGACTAGACGGACTTTTGTTGGCAAAGTAATGTCTCTGCTTTTTAATATGCTGTCCAGGTTGGTCATAACTTTTCTTCCAAGGAGAAGAAAAGTTATTCTAATAAGGGCATTAATCCCCTCATGAGGGCTCTACCCTCATGACCTCACTTCATGACCACCTAAAGACCCCATCTCCAAATACCATCACATTGAGGGGTAGGGTTAGGGTTTCAACCTTTGAATTTGGGAAGAACAAATATTCAGTCCATAACACTGGGGGAAAGACCAGATATCATGCTGAGCGAGAAAGGAAGCCAGAAAGAAAGGAAGGTGCATTATAGTGATGTCCAAAAGAGCAGCTGGAAACCAGAGCCAGGTTTTGGAGTTACTTTAAGGTGACTGAAGCCATGGGTGTGAGTGAAATTGCTCAGGGAGGGAATGTGAGTGAAGAAAACAGGACCGTGTCCAGATGGGAAGGATGATTTCTGAGGGCATATCCTGAGTCAGGAGGAACAGCTGAGGTCAAGGGGAAGGTGACATGAGGGTGGAACAGAGGGCCTGGGGTCCTGAGGAATCAGAAGTGAGATGAAAGGGTCAGATACCACCTCCAGGAATAGGAGAGAATGCCTGTTATGGGACAGGACGTGAGTAGACACAGCTACTTTGGAGATGCTATGCTGGAGAAGAAGGCAAGAAAAGAACACATTCACAGATTCATGGAACAGGTTCTACAGGAAAGGCATTGTTTTAAATGTTGCATTAGTCACATTAACTCATGTAATCTTTAAAGCCACCTTTACCAAACTTCCCCCCTGCCAACCCCACTGCCATATTGGCATAACTATCCTCATCTTACCATAAGAGAATTGAGACTCAGGCAATTTGTCCAAATTCACACAGCTAGTTAGAGACAGGCAAGAATTCAAGCCCGCATCTGTCTTGACTCGAAAGCCCATGTTCTGTTCATGATACCACACTGTCTACGGGGAAAAGTGGTCTGAGAAGCTCTGGGAGGAAACTACACTGAAACAAACTCAAATGCTTTTAGCAACCAGGCAGATAGCATAATACATGAAGGCCAAGAGTAAGATAATGATGCTAAGCTGCTCATTACAGTCCCATCCTAGTTATAGTCCCTTTTAAGACAGTGCACAGACCAGCCAAGATCAAATCAAAGCCCTGGGCTGCTAGCTTTCAATCACTGTATAGTATCCGCTGAGATGTCAGTTAAGCACCAAAAATTCTTCATGATGAAGCAGTTTCAGTGGAGTGGAGAGAGCTGAATCCAATGGCAATGAAGTGGGTGATTATGATGGGGGAAATTGAGGTTACAAGAGTAGACTATTCTCATAAAACCTCGGCTTTGAAAGGAAGGAAAGTGGACTCCAGAAGGTGTGGGAAAGACTTGAGCTTATATGTTAAGGGAAGACTTTGCAGTGGTGCGTGTGGTTATCAGTAAGAGGAGGTGATGCTCCAAAGAGAAGATGACGCTAATGAGTTTGAGTTCAACTGGATTACGAAGTATTAAGGGAGTGCAGAAGAGGTCTCTGGAAAGGCAGTTAGAGCCAGAGTGTACAGGCTTGAATGCCTCACAAAGGCATTTCACCTGTGTTCTGCCAAAGAGTAGAAAGCCACCAAAGGGATGTCATGCCGAAAGCCTGACAGGTGTCTTCTGAAATTTAGCCTAGCAGCCAGGCCTGTGGAAGTGAGAAAAGAGCAGTTAATATGGAGAAACACGGTAATGCAGACAAAAAGAAAGAAATGTGAGAACGATTTTGGTGGGAAAAGCAGAATTGGTGAATGATAGTAAGACCCAGGGGGAGGGACCTGGAAAACCACGCTCAGGTTTCAAGTCTGAGCGGCTGGAGGGGAAGATGATTAGTAGGTTTTAGAAGCACTGAAATTTACAGAAATGGTTGCTTATCAAAGTAAAAACATAAAAACAGCAGATGATGAGAAGGTGATCCCGGAGCTCCAGATGAAGATGAAGAACGTGGTCACGGCCCTCAAAACAGAGAAGTGGACGGTAGGCCTGCTTAACCGTGCGGGAGCTTTGGAGCGCACAGCATGCACCCTGAACAGGCCTGGCTTGCTTCCCGGTGCATGAAACAAGGGGCTTCATGCCATGTGGCTTTTAGGGAGGAAATGCAAATAATTCAAGGACCTCTGGTACATCCCCCACCTGAAAGTTACCATTTTGCTGAGGGCTTGCCTGGCATTTTGCATGATTTCAGTGATTCCTCTCCACAACATGGGGAGATGGCTGTCCCCTCCATTTTCCAGTGTGAGGAAGCCGAGGTTCAAAACAACTGCCCCAAGTCACACAGCAAGGAAACTGCAGAGCAGGGATTCAAACCCAGGTCAGCCTGGAGAAGAAAAGGTCAACCCACTCCAGTATTCTTGCCTGGAGAAACCCAGGGACAGAGGAGCCTGCTGGGCTACAGACTATGGGGTCGCAGGAGTAGGACGTGACTTGGCAACTAAACCACCAAACCACCACCTACAAAGGTGTTGCAGGAAGGGGGACCCCTTCCAGGGCCCAAAACTGGGCTCTTGTCTAACACTCGGAAATGAATTGTCCAAGGAGACACATGTGCTGACAAAGTAAGAGATTTTATTGGGAAAGGGCAGCCAGGTGGAGAGCAGTAGGGTAAGGGAATCCAGGAGAACAGCTCTGTCACATGGCTTGCAGTCTCGGGTTTTATGGTGATGGGATTAGTTTCCGGGTTGTCCTTAGCCAATCATTCTGACTCAGAGTCCTTCCTGGTGGCACATGCCTTGTTCAGCCAAGATGGATGCCAGAAAGATTCTGGGAAGTGGTCAGACAGATGGTGTCTCCTTTTGACCTTTCCTGAACTCTTTTGGTTGGTGGAGGCTTATTAGTTCCCTGTTCCTTACCAGGACCTCCTGCACAAAAACAACATGCAAATGGCTACCTGTGGTGCCTGGCCAGGGTGGGTGGTTTCAGTGCTTCCCATAACAAAGGTATAAAAGAATTGACTTCTAACCAAACTGAATCAAATGATTCTCATATTTGTCAGGATCACGAATCTGCCAATTCCTTTGAACTTACTGAGAAAGTCTATTAGAATGGAAAATCTGATTTAATTTGAAAATTGTGTTTTGGCTTTTGTTGGTAAAATTACATGATATAAATAATTTTGAAGCTAATGTGATGATCATATTAAAAATTACTTAACAACAACAGGCCTGTCTGCCCACAGTCTGCTCTAAAAGAGTTTGGCTTGGGTTTTGTGGATCAGAGGGTAAATCTGCCTGCAATGCAGGAGATCTGAGTTCGATCCGGATGGGAAAGATCCCTGGAGAAGGGACTGGCTACCCACTTCAGTATTCTTGCCTGGAAAAATCCCATGGACAGAGGAGCCTGGCGGGCTACAGTCCACAGGGTCACTAAGAGTCCGCCAGGAATGAGGCGGCAAACACTTTCATTTTCCTCCTTTAGGGGCACGTGAGCACTCCGCCCTGGCGGGGAAAGGGTGGCCACCCTGCCGATCCTCGCCCACCCTCCGGGTCTTAAGAAATTCAAAACCGGCGCTCAGGGCCATAGGCCGGCAGGGCTCCGTCCAATCAACCCCGTAGGTCTTCGCTGCCCCGCCCAGGACGCGCTCGCCCCCGGGTGCCTCCCAACAAACGGCCTGGTGATTGGCCTTCTTTGCCGCCTGCCGCGTCGCCTAGCAACCGGGCTTCGGGGACGCGGCTGCGGGACCTCCAGGCCTCTGGCTACTAAACCTGGAGGCTCTGTACCAGACGCGCTGGTTTTCCGGCACCATGTCCATGCGGACGCTACCGCTGCTCTTCCTGAACTTGGGCGGGGAGATGCTTTACATCCTGGACCAGCGGCTGCGGGCCCAGAACATTCCCGGAGACAAGGCCCGCAAAGGTGAGAGGCTCCCGGCCCGCACAGCCAGCCCCGACCCCCTCAGCCAGACCGCTATAGCCAAGCGCCTTTACAGATTGACCAGCACCCCTGCACTCTGCGCTCTCATAGCCGGGGACCTCTTTCATAACCCACAGCCCCATCCAGGCAGAACCCCTCGTCAGCACAGTCGCCAAAAGATCGTTTCACCACAGAGAGATTTAATACCCTCATTGAGTATTATGAGGGTACCTGACCTCCCCCCATTTACTCATCCCCTTAAACTGGAGATGGTTTCCCAATCTCTCTTGACAATTGATCCCTCCCAAATATGAGCGTCCCAGTGCCCCACCCCTGGTGGCACACTGCTAGTCGGAGCATCCTCTTTCCCCCCAGGGAACCTTCTGAGTCTCCATTCCTCTGTGCAGTATCCTCCTTCACAAACCGCAGGCCAGTCTTGCTAAGTTCAGAAGCTATTTCTAGAAAGGTGGGCATCTGAAATAACATGGATAAATAAGAAAATATAAGAAGGTTGTCTTTTTCCTTCACAATTGTTTGGAGAGAATGCAGTTGTGGAAATAATTATATGAGAGTTTCTAAAATGCAAAATCTGCCTCCCATACACACCACATCTAACCATAGAGAAATGGCCACCCAGAACTCTCTGCCACCCTTTTTCTCTCCTTCTCAACCAACAGCTGTTTTCACTAAGTTTCCTGGGATTAAGTATGAAGGAAATACTGTATTTGAAGATAGAGAAAGGAAAGTTGGTATAAAGGTAACTGACATCGCCGCTGATTCAAATATTTACTGTCTCCAGCAGTCTCCGTATGTCAATTGATGTTCAGCGTACAAATGCAGATGTTTACTGTTGTATCTGTTCAATTGAGTCCAAGTCCATGCATAAAGAGAAAGAGCTCCCTATAGCATACCCCCTCCATTAATTCTGTACGCTGCTGCCAGTGAGCATTCTAACATTTGAATCTGTCCGTACACCTTGCTATTTAAAACCCTTTGTCAGCTTCCCACTGCTGTCTGGATGGAGGCCAAGTCGTTGGCAGGGCGTTTCAGGGACCTTCCTGATCTGACCCCCTGTCCACCTCTGCAGTCCCAGCTTCCACCGCTGCCTGCCTCCTGCTGTGTATCTTAATACCAAACTGCTTGTAGGTCTCCATTTAAAGCATGCTCACTCATGTTTCCATGCTGGTAATTCCCATTCTACCCCAACGCTCCCATTTCCATGCTAGTCACTTCCCTTCCATCCTACATTATTCAGCTTAAGAATCATCTCCTCATCTCCACATGGGAAACGGCCTGCACATACTCCCATACCAGATCTGTGCCCCGCCTCAACCTTATCGCTAGCCATGTTATACTGCAATGGTCTGCATATGTGTCTGTCTCCCCAACGCGATTGTCTTATTCACCTTTGTACTCCAGCGCCTAGCATCATGCCTGCAACTGAATAAACTAGTGCTCAGTAAACGTTTGTTGAACTACTGTTTGATATTACATTGCCGTTTTTCCCTCAAGAGGGTTCTGTTTTCCTTGTGCTATGTTATGTGATTTCCTTTAGGCTTTTGGCACCAGTGAGCTGATAGGTAGTGCTTGGACTAGTGGTCTGCAGTCTTGGAAGGCAGGATACATTAGCACTCCAGCTGTCTGGAGTCATACAGATATGGTTCCCAATTCCAGCTTTGGCATTTAACTAGTTGTATGACCTTGGAGTGTAAACTCTGTATGCCTGTTTCTTTCTCCATAGAAGGGGAATAATAAAATATACCTCACAGTGACATTGTAAAGATCGAATGAGGTGATGAACTTAACATGTTTAACACAATGAGTCGCAGGTGTGGTCTTTCAAGAGGCGGTCTGGGCAAGACCCTGTGATTATACTAAGGGACTGGCTTCCTTTATGTTCAGGAGCTGCAGTCCTGGGTTTGCTTGGGACAGCCTCAGGGAGTTCCAGCCATCTTCCGTAATTCATGTTCACACACTTTCCCTCCACCGTCGACTTGTGTCAGATGCCATTGAGGTGCTGGGCAGAGCCTCATGCAGCCCTTCTGTGCATCCTCCGGAGGTAGGGCTTTTGATCAGTCTTTCCAGTAACTGATTCTAAACCTGGGGGATATGTCTTCCTGATGCAATAGCAACAAATACTTATTAAGCACTTAACCATGTACCATGGACTTCTCTGAACACCTTAATCCCCACAACTATCCTATCATGTAGGTAATACTATATCCCCGTTTTACAGATGGGGAAAGCAAGGTCCATTTGCCCAGGTTTACATAACTGGTAAGAAGGAAGAGTCATGGATTTGAACCCAGGTCATCAGGCTCTAGAGCTCATACTCTTCACCCACAACCTTCACGGCTGCTCTGTCCTTCCACACTCCAGGGGACTACATCAGAATCTTTGTGGAGGGAATGGGGTGGGGAGGGAGTTGGAAGGTTGGGAGGGAGAGGCTTGAAAAAAAAATCCAGGGTACCCACTGGTCTCATCAAAGAAATGACAGAAAGTAGTTGGTTGATGAGGACATGCAGAAAATAGAACGAGAAAACAGGGCAGAGGGTGTGAGATCCAAAGCAGTCAACTAGTCCTCACTGAAGCTCTGGATGGAAATCGTATTTCTTCTAGAAGTTTTCACTGTCTTAAACAACTAATTGGTCTCCTGGAGCCCATCCCACTCCCTTAAGTCCAGGGCCGATCTTGCAGTTTCTCCCCAGAAGGCAGCTCGCTCTAGTTTAGCCTTCAACAGAAAGGAAGTGCTCTGTCTGTGGGGCAACTTCTGACTGTTGCATACTGAATGAGGTCCCACGTTTAAGCAATTGCCAGAATAATAAAAAGTTGCCTTTGTCTCACTCCCGGAAGATCCCCTGGAGAAGGGAAAGGCTACCCACTCCAGTATTCTGCCCTGGAGAATTCCATCGACTGTATAGTCCATGGAGTTGCAAAGAGTCAGACACGACTGAGCAACTTTCACTCACTCACTCTTACAAATACTCACAAGCAAGGCCCTCTTACCATTTGTTTGCCTTCCTCATTTGACAGAAGGGGAAACTAAGGCATGGGGCTATTAAGTGATTTTCCCAAGATATGCAGATTACAGAGGAGTACTGAGCAACCGAGTGCTGTGAGATACTATATTTATTTTTATAGTTCCAATTTCACAGGAAGCTCTGGATAAGCCTTGAGCCTACCTCCCACTCAAAATATAAGTAAAGTGGAATTGTCACAAACACGTCATCCTTCTTCACCTTCCGGGATCCTCAGAAGGAAGAGGGCCAGGAGCACACACAGCTCGACAGCGACCTCTGCTGGAGCTGAACAACGCTGCCTGCAGGTGTTCCTGGTAGCCCTGGGCATGTTCGCCGGCTCTTTTTTTTTGGTTAGCAGCAGGTAATCACTCTCCCTTAGGGTTGGTGAGCCCCTGGCACCCCCTCTGTTGCCAAACACACCTTCAAAAGGGTTGCAGCTCTATCTCTGTGAATTCCCACGAGCCTATCAGGGAAGACCACCTGTAAAATAAATGCCCTGAAATGACAGATGTGGACATTATGCCAAAGCAGCCAGCATCTGCTCAAAGAAGGCGAGAGTCTTGGTGCTGCTTCCCCAGTGTTTTCTCTCCAGAACCCTGTAACTCTGTGGGAGAAAGATGGTGAATTTTCCCAGGGGAGTCTGACCCCGCAGTAGGAACCCTTTGTGGCTAGTCAGAACCCTTTGTGGCTAGTCAGGACATGGCACTCGCTGTGCTTTCAGGAGGGTCTCTTAGGAGCTGTGGGCATTGCGTACTGAAGGCACATATATGCTAATTCAGAGAAGGCGATGGCACCCCACTCCAGTGCTCTTGCCTGGAAAATCCCATGCACGGAGGAGCCTGGTAGGCTGCAGTCCATGGGGTCTCGAAGAGTTGGACATGACTGAGCGACTTCACTTTCATTTTTCACTTTCAAGCATTGGAGAAGGAAATGGCAACCCACTCCAGCGTTCTTGCCTGGAGAATCCCAGGAACGGCGGAACCTGGTGGGCTGCCGTCTATGGGGTCGCACAGAGTTGGACACGACTGAAGCGACTTAGCAGCAGCAGCAGCATGCATGTTATAACCTCAGGAGTCACTTCTCAAACAATTTAGTGCAAATGTTCCCAAAATACACCAAACTACAAAATGATTTTCAAATGTGGTTGTGGGTAGAACTCTGTTTATCCATGAGTGGTTTTAGATTGAAATCTCTCCCAAAAAATCAAGGAAAGAAAAAAAAAGGCTCATCACGAGCCTTTGTGGGTGGCGCCCAAAATTCTGAAGTAGAGAAAGCAGAACTAGGAGAGAAGTTGGATAAGTGTTTGATGTGTCTATTTTATCCCAACAATCTACTGGGTGGGTGCAATTATGATCCCCATTTCACAGATGAAGAAACTGAGATTACACAAGCTGCTTGAAGTTATACAGCCAGTAAACAGTAGAGCCAGGTCTCAGCCCATTAAAGGGTCATGATTCTCGCAGATTTCTCTGCCGCTGCTGCTAAGTCATGTCAGTCGTGTCCGACTCTGTGCGACCCCATAGACGGCAGCCCACCAGGCTCCCCTGTCCCTGGGATTCTCCAGGCAAGAACACTGGAGTGGGTTGCCATTTCCTTCTCCAATGCTTGAAAGTGAAAAGTTAAAGTGAAGTCGCTCAGTCATGTCCGACTGTTCGCGACCCCATGGACTGCAGCCTACCAGGCTCCTCTGTCCATGGGAGTTTCCAGGCAAGAGTACTGGAGTGGCTCGCCAGTGCCTTCTCCCTAGCCAAGTACATTTTTCCTTATTTGGTCTCTTCTTGGTATTTCCCTGTCTACCTTTGTCCTCAGGAGCTTTCTGTACAGTGGTCCCATCATTATTTCCCTCTTTTTACATGGAAGTCATACCTCTCTGTATAAAAGGTAAATCAGAAACAGTTTTTTTCTGTTAATTTATATTTCTAGTTTTTGTTTTTTTTTAATATGAGTAGTTCTGTAGGTAGTGAGTAGTTCTGAGTAGTTCTAGAAAGAGAACTCTTGCATTAATAAGAGAATCAGGTTGTAAAGAAAGAAAATTCTTTCTGTCCTGTTCTCAGGATTATTCTTCCTTGTGGAAGTTAGTGTTTTTAAAAGGCTTATTTTGAAAGATGTCTACTCTCAGAGCGTTAGAGTGGATGGCTTCTTGAACCTTTCAAGGTAAACCCCAGGTTATTTCATCCTCCTGAGCTTCCTCTCCTCCTGGACCACCCTCTATAAGATACAGCCTCCCTAGGGCTTTTTTGGAACTTGTCATTTATCCATCAGCCTTTAAAAAGCTTCAAATGGAAGGCAGAGTGTTTGCATTAAACATTAACCCAAACATGAAACAGAAAGCTTCGTAAGCCAGATTGTTGGAAGTGGTATTTTTAAAGCCTCGTTGAAAATAACATTCTTGCTTCATGAACTGGTGTTTTCTTTTTATATGCTTCGTGTAGATGAATGGACAGAGGTGGACAGAAAACGAGGTACGCTACCTTGGGGCTGCATGTCTTCAGTCTGCATCCGCAGGGTCACCCAGTCCTTCCTCAGTGGGGCTTAGAGTGGGACCACTCTAGACATTTCCAAGTAAAAGAATAGGCGTGAGTTTCTCTTTAGCTGAGATATTGGTTGTACAGTTGAATCTTTAAATACAGCATGAAAGATGAAAACCAAGCAAATATTAGTCAGAGAACCATATTGCACCCGAGGCATTGTCCCTTTTCACAGTTCCAAGCTTTGCAAGGACACCTGCGACAATAGCTGCATTTCCAGGTGGGCTGTCCTATTTAGTCGTCCTTAAACAATTCTGTGATAGCATCATGTAGCCAAAGAGCTGTTGAGCACACAGAGGTATCTATTGAGCAGCTGAGAAATGTGGAAGCGTGTGGCTGCATGGCCGTCAGGCTTGAGCACAGAAGGCATGACACGCATGCACTGTGGTCTTATCACGCCACATCTTCAGTTTCCCCTTCACCTACAGCCAACAGCACGCCTGAGAAAGCTGTTGAGTCCTCAGAATAAAACCGCTGCCTTTCTCACCTTTAAATGTCATTATCTGACCCTGGGTATAGCTTATGCATGTCATCAGCCATCAGCCTCGATGTTTTAAGTGCTCTCTCCACACTGAGTACGCAGAGGAGATAAAGTGTAGTATTTAAGAGCACAGGCACTAGAATCAAACAGCCCACTCTCTTTTCAGCTCCACCCCCTGCTGTGTGACCTTGGACTTTAACCTCTCGAAAACTCAGTTTTCTCCTTTGATACAGTAAGGTGATACTTCAGCAAATGCTTTGTCCAGCCCACCCCCACTAGCCTTTTGTGCTTGTTTGCTATCATTTCAGTTTCTTAAATTGGTTTATAGTCTGATTAGGTTTGCCTTGGTTTTGAGAAACTTGAGTATTCTTAAATCTCTGTTCTTTTCCTTTTCAAAGCCCTAGCAACTGGGGGTGAGGAGCGGGGTACCCTTCAAAATCATTTGATTATTTATTTATTTAAATAAGATAATGAATGGAAAGTTCTAAGCCCAAGACTTACAACATAATAAGGGTTCAAAACATGGTAACCACCCAGAAATAGTAGCTTCTCTTTTTTACCCTTGGTTTCAAGTTGTGTATTCCCATAAACAATAAAATTTACAGAAGTACTAGTTAAAAACACAGTTGCTTTCATCAAGAGAATTACTTCATCAGGCCAGGCTCGAAGACAACTCCAATCGAAGTGGTTGGTATAGTTTTATAATATTTCACAACCGTCTCTCACCACTTCTCAAGCAATTTTTGGCCCACCTTTTGATGCACTGCAGAATTTCAGGTGAAAAGTATGGATTTTGAAGACTTTTTGTGTAACTGAATCACTGGAATTTATCTTATATATCCAAAAATAATAAGCAGAAACTGACTTCATAATCCAAACCCAGGATTAGAAGCCCAATACGTTAAGAACTCAGTTACTGACCCTTCCAGCGCACCCATGAAAAACCACCCCTCCACACACCTGGCTTTAGTCTCCTGATGAAATCTGGCTTCTAGCACATTCCTGCCGCATGCAATTATGCCGAGCTCATGTGAGTGCCAAAAACGAACACCAAGACTAACTTACAGATCAGGTTAAAACTTCCCAGAGGACTTCGCTGGTGGTCCAGTGGTTAAGAGTCCACCTTGTAATGCAGGGGGTGTGGGTTCCATCCCCAGTCAGGGAACTAAGATCCCACGTGCCGCAGAGCAGCTCAGCCCACACGCCACAGCTACTGCGCCCGCCAAGTGCCACAACCAGGAGTCTGTGCACCACGATGACAGACCCTGCATGCTGCAACTAAGATGGAGCCAAATAAAATAAATATTATTTTTTTTAAAAAACTGCTGAGGTTTAGCATAAATAAGGTGTGGGCTGCTACTCTTGGGCAAGGATAACATTCGCTTCCTCTCTGCCCACACCACCCCCCCACGTCCGGCAGACAGTAGGCCCACGTCAGCAAGTGCCAGCTGAAGCACACTGTGAGGTGTAAGCATGTTCATTTGTGCCCCCATGCTCCTTCCAAAAAATTAAATCAAGGTGGGTGCCCTGGGTGCCAGGACCCAACTGCAAAACTGCCATCTCCCCTTGGGGGCATTTGTGTTCACTGCTCTGCCCATGGGGACAGAGCCTGCCATACTCTCTTCCCAGCAGGAGAACTTTCTGGAAGTTCTATGCAAGAAGCCACGGTGATACAGAGCTTATTCACTTCCCAAAGAAAAGGCTTCACTTTGCTTTTTACTTTGCCAGAGTGGCTGACAAATTACCTTGGGGCTTTCTTTCTTTTAAAACTGGCTTATTTAGGTCTAAGCTATTTTCCTAGATCTTGCTAAAGGCTCAAAGACCCTAGAGACGTGACTCAACACCTCAGTGCACGGGAGCTCTTTGTAATCATGAACATAATCAGAGCTGATGTGATTCTTTAATGTGAGTTCTTCCTCTTTGGCACTCCTCCCAGGCCTCCATAAACCTATGGAAAATTCTTCAAATTCCCTCTTTTTTGAGGCCTTATATGTGGCTTTCTGTGTGCAGCTATTTCATGCAACTCTACATTTATATAGGCTGCAGTAAGAAAGATATCAGAAAGTCCAATTTATTGCAGACCCTTGCTTGTTTTGGAGAGGGAAATGGCAACCCACTCCAGTATTCTTGCCCAGAGAATCCCAGGGACAGAGGAGCCTGGTGGGCTGCTGTCCATAGGGTCGCACAGAGTCGGACATGACTGAAGCGACTAAACATGCATGCATGCAGTGGAGAAGGAAATGGCAACCCACTCCAGTACTCTTGCCTGGAGAATCCCAGGGATAGAGGAGCCTGGTGGGCTGCCGTCTATGGGGTTGCACAGAGCTGGACACGACTGAAGTGACTTAGTAGCAGCAACAGCAGCAGCAGCTTGCTTGTTTAGGTCGAAGGCCAAAGGCCATGCTTGAGGCAAACCCAGAAGGGTTCCTGGGTCTCCAGGCTGTGCACAGTAGGGAGAGGTTAGTGCACTTTGAATGCACGCTGGCCTGGACTGAAACTGTCCCATATGAGGGATACCCTGTGTTGGTAATGGATCTGCTTCTTCCTCACTGACGGGATGGGGTCTAGAGTAAAATACAGAGGTCAAGTGTGAGTCCAGTACTTCCGAAAGCAGTCACACTCACTCAGTTTGTTCTTTCATGTCAGGGTGGGAGTGGGGAGAGGGGGTGTTTCCCTCCCCGCCTTGCTCTATAACCCTTCCATTTAAGATTTAAGTACAGCTAGCCCTCAGCTCCCCACTTCTCCCCAAAACTGCTCTTTGAGATGCTTTAAAATGCTGGCCTGAGCCCTCAGGGTACTTCTGTCGGTTACTTACAGGTAGAAAGAGTGTCTGAAATCATGACCTTGCTTCACTGTCTAAGATACAAGGGTGACCGTGGGTCACCTGCTGTGTCCTTTGTGTGGCAAGAGGAGAGATCTGTATCTTTCAGCAATAATCACTCACGTGATTTTGTGTCATTATTTTAAGTACCCAGTTTTCTTTCAGATTTTAATTACTATGAATGTATAGTCTCAGCATCCATATACAGTCACCTTTAGGCAGGAATATATCTGGATTAATTAAGAATAATCTGCATTCAACCATATCTGTTTCTATTTCTTGTACCAAATGGTTTTCCTAGCCCTCAAATGATGTTATTTGAGTACCACAAAATATCTAAATGAATGAGTGAATGAAGACCTAGAATTAGAGATACTTAGCTTCCCTGGTAGCTCAGCTGATAAAGAATCCGCTTGTAATGCAGGAAACCCCAGCTCAATTCCTGGGTCAGGAAGATACCCTGGAGAAGGGATAGGCTACTCACTCCAATATTCTTGCCTGGAGAGAACCCGCATGGACAGAGGAGCCTCGCAGGCTACAGTCCATGGGGTTGCAAAGAGCTGGACACAACTGAAGCAACTAAGCACACTAGGACCTTTTATTCTTGCCACCGGGACATTTTCCATCTGAACAACAGTATGGGACATATCACTACCGTATGATGTCAATATTATAGAGCATATAGAGAAATTAAGACATCCTTAAATGGTGTTATGGAGAAGGAAATGGCAACCCACTCCAGTACTCTTGCTTAGAAAATCCCACGGACAGAGGAGCCTGGTAGGCTGCAGTCCATAGGGTCGCGAAGAGTTGAAGAGTCGGGCATGACTAAGCGAATTCACTTTCACTTTTACTTTTCACTTTCATGCATTGGAGGAGGAAGTGGCAACCCACTCCAGTGTTCTTGCCTGGAGAATCCCAGGGATGGGGGAGCCTGGTAGGCTGCCGTCTATGGGGTTGCACAGAGTCGGACGCGATTGAAGTGACTTAGCAGCAGCAGCAGCAAATGGTGTTAATCTGAAGTACACATCTTGTAGAAACACTAGAAGGAATTTTAATCTCTAACCAGTGGGTAGGCCCTGTGTCTATTTTTGTAAACTGTTTTGAAGAAGAAAAAAAAAAAAGTCAATTACCATTATAGGTCCCATTTTATAAAATTTAAAGTAAAAATGATATAGACTTGCTAAACAAACAAAAAAGTGATGTTGTTTCTCATTTTGAGGTGGATATCTAATCTGCAATGCTAATAGAAGTCTTTTTTAAAGAAAGAATAAACATGTTCTCTATCATCAAGTGAAACGTTGTGTGTGAAGGTGGTTTGAACCACAGCACACTGCCACGTGTATGTTTGCCTTACGATGGGCTCAGAAGGCACTCTGGACCCTGCTTTCCACTGGGACACACGTGGGGTTTCTCCCCAAGAAGCAGGTCTCCAAGCACGCTGCATCCCCATACCACATAGGCCCTGCCCCTGCACTCCATCTGCACACAGGGAGCATTTCCTGAGGAAAGCTTCCACCAATGCTTTGCTCACCTGCATCCTCTCTTGTCTCGACAGTTATGAATGACATCATTTCAACCATGTTCAATCAAAAGTTCATGGACGAACTGTTCAAACCCCAAGAGCTCTACTCCAAGAAGGCCCTGAGGACCGTCTACGACCGCCTGGCTCACGCCTCGATCATGAGACTGAACCAGGCCAGCATGGATAAGGTAAGCAGCTGCCTCCGTCCCCAGGGCTGCGTTTCTTATGGATTACCACAGACTGGAGTCCCAGGAGATGATGTGCGCAGCGGTGCATGGCCCTGGGCTGCGTTTCTTGTGGATTACCACCGGCTGGAGTCCCAGGAGATGACGTGTGCAGTGGTGCATGGCAAAAGACAGGCACGTGTAACCATGGCTTATTCTTGAGTTTCAAGTTGGGAAGGACCCCAGAAGTCATCCGCACCAACCCCTCTGTTCAGTTCAGTTCAGTCTCTCAGCCATGTTCAACTCTTTGTGACCCCGTGGACTGCAGCACACCAGGCTTCCCTGTCCATCACCAACTCCTGGAGCTTGCTCAAACTCATATCCATCAAGTTGGTGATGCCATCCAATCATCTCATCCTCTGTCGTCCCCTTCTCCTCCAGCCTTCAACCTTTCCAAGCCTCAGGGTCTTTTCCAGTGAGTCAGTTCTTCGCATCAGGTGGCCAAATACTGGAGCTTCAAAGCCCTCTGTAGTTTATTAAGCCATTATATATATCACCCACCGAGACTGCGGGTCTGCATGTCCACATTTAGATTGTGAGGGACAGGGAGGCCTGACATGCTGCAATCCACGGGGTCACAAAGAGCCAGGCTCGACTGCGTAAACAATACCAATCCAATCCAAGCACCCAGCCCTGCTTAATTCTGCTTCCTTCTTAACAGATCTCGGCCCTGCACGCCAGGCATTTTTTAAAGAGCAAATTCAAAACCACTCAGTCTCTACTTCTAATGTAAACATGTCTGTTTCTTTGTAGAACAATTTTTTAGGGTACTGATTTTAAAAGGAATAATTCCAAATAAATAATGTCAGAGAACAGATAGATCTCCTGTTCATCAGAATTCCAGACACTTTATATACATGCCCCGCCCTCAGGGAGAGAGAGCAGAACTCCCCACTCCTTGAATGTGGCTGCGATTGGTGACTTCCTTCCAAGGAAGACAGTATGCAAAGCGGGGGAGGGGGACAACTAACTTCTCAGTGGAGAAACATGGCAAATATTACCTCAACCAGGAGGTAACATCAGCAGTGATAAGCCATGTGGCCGTACCCTGGTATGACAAGATGAGAATAACGCTTTGCCTCTGTGATCTTCCTCCCCAAAACCCACAACCCCAGGCTGATCATGAAGAAAAACAGCAGGCAAATACCATTCGGAGGTCATGTTAAAAAAATACCTGACCTGTCATCGAAATTGTCAAGGCCACCAAAAACAAGGAAAACTAGAGAAACCGTCACAGCCAAGAGGAGCCTAAGGAGCCATGATGACTTAAATAGAATGTGGGAAATGGAACTGAAATAGGACATTAGGAGAAACTAATCTGAATAACAAGGCTTCCCTGATAGCTCAATTGGTAAAGAATCCACCTGCAATGCAGGAGACCCCGCTTCGATTCCTGGGTCAGGGCAATCCCCTGGAAAAGGGATAGGCTACCCACTCCAGTATTCTCGGGCTTCCCTTGTGGCTCAGCTGGTAAAGAATCTTCCTGCAATGCGAAATAATGTTAATAAGAATCCCTTTTCAAGTCCCTTTATTATGTGAATTTCTATAAATCATGAGGACTGACAGTGGGTGCCAGGTGTGCAAAAAGCAACACTGTCTCAGTGCTGGCACCTGGAAACCTCAGGGAGACAGACTGCCTTCAACTGTGCCTTCTTCAGTTCAATTCAGTTCAGTTCAGTCACTCAATCGTGTCCGACTCTTTGCGACCCCATGAATCGCAGCACGCCAGGCCTCCCTGTCCATCACCAACTCCCGGAGTTCACTCAGACTCACGTCCATCGAGTCAGTGATGCCATCCAGCCATCTCATCCTCTGTCGTCCCCTTCTCCTCCTGCCCCCAATCCCTCCCAGCATCAGAGACTTTTCCAATGAGTCAACTCTTCGCATGAGGTGGCCAAAGTACTGGAGTTTCAGCTTCAGCATCATTCCCTCCAAAGAAATCCCAGAGCTGATCTCCTTGCTGTCCAAGGGACTTTCAAGAGTCTTCTCCAACGCCACAATTCAAAAGCATCAATTCTTCGGCACTCAGCCTTCTTCACAGTCCAACTCTCACATCCATACATGACCACTGGAAAAACCATAGCCTTGACTAGACGGACCTTTGTTGGCAGAGTAATGTCTCTGCTTTTGAATATGCTATCTAGGTTGGTCATAACTTTTCTTCCAAGGAGTAAGCGTCGCCCTCTTGCCTCCTGCCAATTACCTTTAGAAAGTTACTTTAGCTCCCTGAGCTTCCATCTTCTCATCTATAAAATGGGGATAATAAAAGCTGCTTCATTAGTTAGAGGGAGGATTAAGTGAGAAACATACATAATGACAGAAGAAAGATAAATGTTCAGTATCTTCTCCTCTCTGCTTCTTCATCTCCCTCTGCCTTTAAGAAAGTTTAGGTTTCCATTGAGATATGACACAGGATTTAGAAACAAAAAACCTGGGTTAGAGTCCTAGTTCTACCAATGGCATGCATGCATGCTAAGTCGCTTCAGTCGTGTCTGACTCTGTGCGACCCCATGGACAGCAGCCCACCAGGCTCCTCTGTCCACAGGATTCTCCAGGCAAGAGTACTGGAGTGGGTTGCCATTTCCTTCTCCACTACCAATGGCTATGAGACTCAATTCACTGAATAACTCTGAACTTTGATTTCTTCATCTTATACCTGTTTTTATACTTTATTCCTAGCACAGTGTCCTGTACACAACAGGTACTTAATGTTTGATGATGATGGCTGAGAGTCTCAAATCTACGTCTCTAGTATTAGACAAGCCTGCACACGCATGCACACACACACACACACACACACACACACACACACACACAGACCAAGACAGCTCCTGCTGTATGTCGCTTTCTCTTTTTTAATGTTATTATTGGATATAATTGCTTTACAGTGTTGCGTTAGTTTCTTCTGTACAACAAAGTGAGGCAGCATATGTTTACGTACATCTCCTCCCTTTTGAGCCTCTCTCCCGCCACCCCACCCCTCTATGTAGGCAGGCACTTTCTAAGTGAAATGTCTAGCTGCATGTTGGAGAAAGGAGATCACGGAGAGGGTTCTAGCAAGTGCTTCAGGATCCGACTGTCTTTAGTTTCAAATCTCACCCTGCTACTTTTTACCAGCTGTGTGAAATTGGGCACGTTTTTTCATTTTTAAACCTGGTATAATACCTACCTCGGTATTCTTGCCTGGAGAATCCCATGGACAGAGGAGCCTAGCAGGCTATAGGTCTATAGGGTCACAAAGAGTCGGACACGACTGAGCGACTGAACTGAACTGAACACACATGTAGAGTTCTTGTGAAATTAAATGGGATTAGTTGAGGCCATGCACATCCGTGTGCTCCGCAAAGCACTCGGGTGGTTTAACTTTCAGTCCTGCCTCAGACATGTCCGTACCTTCTCTCCCAAACTTGCCTCCAGCAGCAGCGTCACGTAGCATCATGCATCTCGCAGGCACCACGTTGAAAACGCTGTGGTCAATTTGGACAGCCCTCATCTTCGTCCCCCAGATCCAGTCAGGCAGTCAACGTGCACTAACAAACAGCTTTTCTCCTGAGTGTCACAGTCTCTTCTTTCCCCTGCCTCATCCTTCCCCGCCATCTTCCTTCCAGGCCTTCCATCCGGGTTTCTCCAACAAAATTTCTTTCTTTCATACGATCATGTTATTGCCACCCTCCTAGGAGCCAGGCACCAGCTGACTGCCCTCACTCCAGCTTCTCCCTTCTCGCACATCTCATCATGGCCAGACTCACTAATCTTGTTTAATTACCACTTTTATCACATCAGCGCAGAAAATTTCAGTAGCCCCCTAATTCCTACCTCATCTAGTCTAAATTATTTTGTGCATCTTTCAAAAACGTTTAATATTCTAACCTTGCCATAATTATCCAACTTTATTTCCCACCACCCCCAACACAAACCATCCCCTCCAGTCAGGCTGTTCTACTCTTTCTCCCAGGAAAACAGCACACCCACGGCTTGCCTCCGGACCCTCAAGCATACTGTTCCCTACCACCCGAATGCCTTTTTCCTCCCTTACCCAGTTGGAACCCTGCCTCAAGTCTGTATGAGGCCCACTTCTCCCACAAAGCCCATCGTGACCACTGTGGTCCTCGCCAGCGTCACCTCTGATCTTCATGAAAGGTCATACCATTCGTGGAGCTTGTTGATGTCCCATTAAGTTCCATTATTCATTTAATGCAGTCATAGAACCTCAGTCTTGCCATTTTGACATGTGTTTTCTCATTTACACCTCTCAGCAGTTCTGCAACGTTGAGGAATTAGGGCATACTTTTTACACATGAGAAAACTCAGGCTCAGAGAGGCAAAGAGACTTGGCCAGGGCCATCCAACAAACCTGAGCTTCCCAGGTGGCTCAGTAGGTAAAGAGTCTGCAATGGAGGAGATGCAGGTTCGATCCTTGGGTCAGGACAATCCCCTGGAGTAGGAAAGGGCAACCCACTCCAGTATTCTTGCCTGGAAAATCCCTTGGACCAGGGATCCTGGCGGGCTACAGCCCACACCGGGGGTTGCAGAGAATCAGACACAGCTGAGCGCAGCAGGGCAGCAGCACATCCACATCTGTGGCAAGGAGGGCTCAAACTGGGGCTTGTATTCTCCAAGCCCAGCACCCAGTCCCGGGCCCCACAGCTGCCCGTATTGTTTCATATTCGTTCCATCAGCACCACGCGTAAGCTGACCGGACACTCTGGTTTGCCCAGGAACGTCCCGATTCACTGCTGTTGCCCCAGCTTGTGACCGCCACCCCCTTTCGCTCTCATCAGTGTCTTGGTTTGCATGATGTGGTCACTGAGCTGCATGGTAAGCGCTGAATTGTTTCCGGTACTGAATCACTGTTGGAGGTTTGAGGCCTGCCTTTATATAAGGTCCGTTTCTTTTGTTCACGTGTGGGTTGGCAGCTCTATGACCTGATGACGATGGCTTTCAAGTATCAAGTGTTGCTGTGTCCTCGTCCCAAGGATGTGCTGCTGGTCACTTTGAATCACTTAGATGCCATCAAGGGACTCATCCAAGATTCCCCAACCATCCTTCATCAAGTGGACAAGACGTTTCGGCAGCTGACTGACGTAAGCGGGCTGTCGGCGCACCTCCTCTCAGCCCCCAGTACTCATTCCCATTCCCCTGTTAAGGACAGGCAGGTTCTATGCCAAAGGAAACAGGACAGGGAATGACCCAGCCGGCCACTGTCCCAGAAAGTTCCACAATCCACAGGAATCCATTTTGGTAACACAAGAGATGTTGTCATCTTATACCCTCTCACTGGGGCCTTCATACCCGGGAAAGCGGAGGCACAGAACATTGCAGTTCTTGCCTAACTTTTCTGAAGGGAGTCGGTAGTAGATATTCTGTGGAATCTTGGGGAACAGGAGAGGCAGAATGTGCCCCGCTCAGTGTGCTGCGGTGGGGTTTGCCCCTTGGGTGGATGGGGGGTAGGGTGGGGTGCGGGTGGTATTCCCCTCCTGCCCCTCCACCCCGCCCAGCAGCTGAGTCTTCTCCTTGCCCTCTGGCTCCATCTCTGGGCACCCACCACCCCCCGCTCCCCCCACCACAGTCTCCCATCTCACTTCTGAAAGCAGAATGCCTGTTTCTGCTTTGCCTGCACAGATATACGGGGGCCTCTCTGCAGGGGAGTTCCAGCTGATCCGACAGACACTCCTCATCTTCTTCCAGGACCTGCACATCCGGGTGAGTGAGTGGGTGACCCGGGAGTGCCCTGCACTGCCGCCCTTGCGAGACAGGGCGCAAGTCGTCAGGGCAGACCAAGACTGGGATTCCGCCCCATTAGCACATCCTCGGTGTTTGCTTCCGTGATGATCAACTGTCTGATGATAAATCTCAGCGGGTTTTCAAGGGACCGAGCAGGACAGTGATGCCACATTCCCTCCCAGTTACCTTCTGTATGTTTCTTTAGAATATGGCTTCTTCCCTTGCTTCTCCAGGCTCCCAGTCTGATCTCAACTCCAAAACCTTTTCCCGAGCCTTTATTGCCTTGACTTGTCCAGCATCTGAGCTGTCAGGAGGCGGCCCTCTTGCTCCAGGGAACAGTCCCCATCTCGGCCGGCCCTAACCTCTCCCATCTCTCCGTCTTTCAGTCCTTGCTCCCCTCCTTCTGTCTCCAAGCCTTTCCCCTTCTGGCTTTACCCACCCCCTGCTCTTGAATCACTTTCCCCCCCACTTTGGCTGCCAACTAACTCCTCTATCTGTGGTGACTCCTACTTCTAACCTCTGCACCCCCCTTACCCCAGCCCTGCCATCAAGACCCACATCGCCACCTGCTTCTAAAAAGTTCCCCCAGTGCCCACAGCCTCATGTGTGCAGCTAAACGAGTCTCCAGAATTCAAGTCCTGCCTAACTTCCTGGTTTCTTTTGAGAGGACCGCCATTCCCTCACTCATTTGGCTCAGCCCCAGACCATCACACCTTTGGTTTCCCTTCTCTGATCTTCATCTGATTGTGTCTGCAGCCCATCGAGTCTGCCTCTTCAATGTCCACGCCCTCCTGTCCACTCCGGTCGCTCAGCTCAGGCCTTCATACTTTTTGTTGGCCCTTGCCTCGCAGTTGACGCGACCACCTCTTCTCACACCTGCTCCAGACAGTTCTACACTCCAAGTTTGAAAACCCACATTCCTGAGCTTCTGACTTTGGGGCCGGTCTCTCTTGGCCAGGACTTTGTTCCTTCCCGTAATTTAGCACACTGATATGGGAAAGACACCCACAGTGAGCCAGGCACTAGAGTCAGGCACTCCCGTTTGAATCCCAGCTCCAGCACAGCTCCGTGACCTTGGGCAAATTACTTCCCTGAGGCTTTAGTTTCACCATCTAAAGTGACAGTGAAAGTGAAGTCGCTCAGTCGTGTCCGACTCTTTGCGACCCCATGGACTGTAGCCTATCAGGCTCCTCTGTCCATGGGATTTTCCAGGCAGTAGTACTGGAGTGGATTGCCATTTCCTTCTCCAGGGGATCTTCCTGACCCAGGGATCGAACCCGGGTCTTCCACAAAATTGTGGAAATGATAATACCTGATTTAGAGTTTGTCAGGGGGATTAAGTAAGGCATCACATGTAACATATGTATTTGCATATATACATGTTTGAGTGAACTCTGGGAGTTGGTGATAGACAGGAAGGCCTGGCGTGCTGCAATTCATGGGGTTGCAAAGAGTTGGACACAACTGAGCGACTGACCTGAACTGATGTGTGTGTATATATACACACACACTACCGAGTGCTTCTGGCAGGAGGGACAGGACCCTGGTCGTGGTGGTTGCCTCCTGGGGGCGGGGAAGTGCGTGGAGGACAGGGATGCAAAAGAGACCTACTTTCCCTTGTATACTCTTTGAACTTTTTTTTTTTTTTTGGCCACATTGTGAAGCTTACAGGATCTTAGTTTCCCCAACCGGGGATCAAACCCGTGCCCCCTGCAGTGGAAGCACAGTGTCCTAACCAGTGGGCCAGCAGGGAAGTCCCGCTCTTTGGACTTTTTGAATTTTGTACATGTTCATGTGTAACATATTCACAAACAGAAATATTTTTTTAAAAAAAGAGAAATAGGGACCACTGCAGAGGGTGCAGGTTCAACTCCAGATCGGGGAACTAAGATCCCCCATGCTGTGCAGTATGGCCAGAAAATAATAATAATATTAAATCCAAAAAAAAAGGAAATAAATAAAATATATTTAGAACCTTGTTATTTCCCTCCTATGAACAGGGAAAGATAAATTGATGACAATGCTGAGGCCAATTTTATTTTTAACCCTCATGAATAATTTCATTTGCTATGGATGGAGCAATAATAACATCAATGTAAATCAAGATCTCTAATAGTCATCAATTGAAATTAAAAATGTGAAAGTACAAATAAGATTAAGTTTTACATTACTTTAAAATATTGAAAACCCTGCTGTCAAGCCTGTGCATATTTGGACAATATTTTATGGATCGTTGTAATATAAGCAGCCATATTGATTTCTCAGTTCTGGCGAGATGAAATTCATTATGATGAGAAGACTCCTAATAATAAGTCTATAACAAAATCATTAAAACATATTAAACCACAAACTACATTAAGCTTTAATTGCTAAATGGACAGGCAATAAAACATCAGAATGTTCATCAAGAGAAATAGGAATCACATATCCTGACATTACTCAGCCACTGGTCTGTAACATCTGGCTGCTTTTCCAAATCTGGCCTTTAATGGTATTTCTGCTCAGCTGCTCTTTATGATTGCCTATACAGATTTTCTCTGTGTTCGAAACAGTCTTGGTAGTTTTTAGATTGTTTAGCAAAACCAACCAACTAAATCAAGAAAACACAGCTCTGACCTAACATTCCCTTGCTCATTGTTTAACCAAAGCAAATACAAGACTCCACATCCTAACGTCCAGAGCTTTCTGTGATATCACAAAGCAACCTGACTGGGACTGTCCTGGCAGTCCAGTGACCAATACTCTGCACTCCCAATGCAGGGGGCCCAGGTTCCATCCTCAGGGAACTAGATCGTGCACGCCACAGCTGAAGGTCCTATGTGCCACAGCTAAGACCCAGAGCAGCCAAATAAATGATAAGTAAAGATTTAAAAACAAAAGCAGCCTGAAGTGGCCTTAGTATGGTCCAGGCCCTGACCTGTGCCCTGGGCCCAAGAGGCTGCGCAGAGACTGATTCCATATGGAATCAGAGCAGTTATGTGCAGGCATCTCAAGTCCCAACCCCTTCAGCCCTCTGGAGCGCCTTCAGAGTTGCCTCCTACAGGGTAGACCCTCCGGTCACCCACCCTCTCCCGAACGCCCCTCCGCGTGCATGCATCTTCTATCACGGACTTTCCTCCTGTGCTTCCACTGTTCCAGTTGGCAAACATCACTCCATCTTCACCTCTTCACAGCCTGGTCCTCACATCTCCACTCCATTATCCACTCCACTTGGAAACACTGCATCCCTGGAAAACTAGTCTGTCTAACAAATATGTACTGAGTGCCTGCTCCACTCCAGGTCATTTTCAGTCCTGAGATATAGAAGTGAACAAGGCAGAGGCCCTGCCCTGAGAAGGCTCCATGCCAGTAGGAAGAAACCACGAGGACACGTTAAGTTGTGTTCCAGTTCTGATAATTCTCAGGAAGATGGCCTTATAGGAGGGAACTGGGATGGGATGTTGCTTCCGACCAGCTCTGTCCAACAGAGCTTCCTGTCATGATGGAAATGTTCTGTATCCATGCTGTCCACTGAGAGAGCCACTAGCCCCATAGGGCTGTTGGGTACTTGAAACATGGCTCATCAGACAGAGAAACTGAGCTGTTAATTTAATCTAAATTTAAATAGTCACACTTGACTAATAGCTACCTTACTGGACAATATATCCTTAGATGGTAGAGGCAAGGACAGCCTTTCTGAGGACAGACATTTCAGCTGAGAGTATAACTAACAAAGATCTCAGGGAAGAGCTTCTAGCCTGAAGGGACAGCGAGTTCAAAGACCATTAAGTGGGAAAAGCACGAAGCGCCCCATGGACAGAGAGAAAGGCTGTGTGAACAGAGCATGTCTAGGCGGGGGCAGTACTCAAATAAAGTTAACCACCTAGGTAGGGTGAGTGCTCACTGAGCAGGAGATGCCAGTCATGAATAAACTGGTTCTTACCTACCAGGTGACTTAGCTTTAGATTCTAGTAAGGACTTTATCCTAAGAGTAAAGAAAAGATCTGGAGGATTTTAAGATGAACTGATAACATGATCTGACTTGGATCTGGAAAATGAACTAAAAGAGGTAGGCCAGCAGTTACAAAATCTAGGTAAAAAATGAGATCCAGGTAAAAAAGGAAAGCACTTGGACTAGGTGTTTGCTCTGGAGATCATGAAAAATATTCACATACTCACCTTCAGGGCAGGGTCAATAAGATTTACTCAGAGATTGGATGTGGGGAATGAGGGAAAGAGGAATGAAGAACAGCTCCTAGGTTGCTGGTGCCATTTTCTGAGTTGGGGAAGGACGGAAGGGAAGGATATTTGAGTAGAAAAAATCGTTCTGTTTACGCTCGATTTGCTCTCTGAGTAGCAGAGTCAAGCAGGTAGCTGGATGTCTAAACCTGGAGCTCAGAGGGGAGAGGAAAGCCGGAGGCGTGACGTGGGCATCCTAGCATGCAGCAGAGAGGCTGTATGCAAAGTCTTCTCGCCACCTGAAGGCGGCCGGTCATTTCCTTCATCCACAGGCAGGCTGCAAGAAGCAGGGTTGGCATTCTACCAGCTTCCCCCTCCCTTTCAGATCATTATTTTCCTGCCTACACAAACTTAGCCCTCCTCTTATAAGGCCAGACCAGCAACCATCACACCGTCCAAAGCCCCACAGTCAGCCCTCACTGTTGAAACAAACTGTGAAGTCACTCACCCACATTCCCCAAGCATTTACATCCCTGGCTCACTTCCTCCCGGCCACCTGAATCCCGCCATCATGCTGGGGAGTGTGGGCACTCATGGAGCATTCAGCACGCTAGCCCCGCAGCTCCACAACCTTCATTCCCTCTTTCCATAGGAAACACGTGTCCTGCCCTCAGGACCTCCTCAGAGAAGGGAACGTGCACTAAGTGCCTTATGGATGTTTGATTCTGACCCAGAAAAGAGAGGACACTGTGGGGCATGGCCACCTCTACCTAAGAGCATCAGGGCGTCTGCACAGAGGATCCGAGAGCTTTAAAAGAAAGAGGTTTTCCCCAGGACCATGGGAAAACAAGAGGAGGGGTTAAGAGGACACCACCTTGCAAAGCACCTTCAGGTGACTACCCGGCGTGACGGGCAGTGCAGGGGTCAGAAGGCTGCCTCGGGCTCGAGGAGGAGCACGGCTGCAGAGAGGAGCATGGGCCAGCTGGACATCGTCGGGCAGGCGGCTAAGCCAGTGAACCAGGAGAGGAACACGGTCAGAGAGGAGTTGAGAAGATTCTCTGTAGCAGCAGAGTGGAGGACAGATCCAACACAGATGAGAGCAGAGGCAGGGAGACTCTGCAGTCCCCAGGCTAGAGGTGGTGAAGGTCCGAGCTAGGGAGCAGGGCAGAGAGGAGGGGCCGGACACAGAAATGATCACTGGATGAGCAGGGCCTGGCCACTGAATAGCCATGGGAAGGTGGTGGGCGGGGGACTCAGATTGCTGACGTGGTGACCTGGTGGTGTCATTCAGGGGGATCAGATTAGGGAAGACGGATGGAGCCCTGTTCTGAGCAGGGTGAATTGCAGGTGCTTCCCATGGATCCGTGGACATATTTAATAGGCAGTGGGATTAGACGGGTCAGATGCCCAGGAAAGAAGACTGAGTGGAGGCTCCAGACCTGGGAGCCATCAGCACTGAGGTGAACACCGGTGTATGGGAAGAGAGGAGATTACCTCGGAATAAAAAGGGTGGAGTGAGAGGAACAGGGCACAGGAGAGTCACAGCTAAGCTGAGTGTCAGCAGAGGGGCTGGGCAAGCAGGCAGACCAAACAGTCCCCTCCAGCCAAGGGCAGATCTTCAGGTCAAACCCAGACACACACTTGACTAAATTTGTACATTTCGGGTCTATGACATAGTCACCCCTGTTAGAATTAACTAACCAGAAAGTCCAAAACAGGCATAAAGTCTCACTTCTCTCAGAATTTTCTTTCTCCTTGCTTGTATTCATATCCCGTGGTCACAGAATCTCAAGGTTAAAATGTCCTTAAAGCCAAACCCTCCAACCAAACCAGTGTACACACTTCTCCCAAAACATGCCTTTTTGCCCACCCATTGTGGCTCAGCTGGTAAAGAATCCACCTGCGGTGCGGGAGACCTGGGTTCGATCCCTGGGTTGAGAAGATCCCCCTGGAGAAGGGAAAGGCAACCCCACTCCAGTATTCTGGCCTGGAGAATTCCATGGACTGTAGAGTCCATGGGGTCGCAAAGAGTCAGACACGACTGAGTGACTTTCACTTTCACTTTCTGTGTTTCTGAAGTGTCTTCACACCCAGCATCCCCAGGCCCAGCTCCACACCCACAGTGGCCCCTGCCCACCCGCTCTGCCTGTGGTCACTCTCTTTGGTGGGCTCCTTTGTGTGTGCAGCATACTGCTCTTGACAGTGTCATCGTTTCTGCACTCTATGCTGTGTCCTGCGTCCAATCAGACTGTGATACTGAGACTGTTAGCTACCTCTCATCGGGCACTTATGTGTCAGGCTCTGTGGAAAGGACTTCTTGTTCATTACCTGATTTAGTGCTCAACTAACCCATTCAATAGGTTCTGTTACTATCCTCAGACGACCAAAGAGAAAGGTAGCATAACTTACCAAAAAACTCAGAGCCAAGGAGAGGCCCAGCTGAGCTGTGCGCCTGGACAGTGTAACGTCGGCAGGCCACGCTGCCAGCGTACAAATCCTCAGCACTTTGCACTTTCGCTGCCTTGCGTGCAACAGATGCTTATTCTTGGCAATGTTACTGATATAATCTTGTGGAATTTTAGAGTTTGAAGGAACCTTCAAGTTTATCTCACTTTACAGATGAGGAAGAAACTGATTTTTTTTTTTTTGGCCATGCTGTACAACTTGTGGGATCTCAGTTCCCCAACCAGAGACTGAACCCAGGCCCCCTGCAGTGAAAGCACCCAGTCTTAACCACTGGACTGCCAGGAAACTCCCCAATAAAACTGATGGGATTTAATTCAACCAACACCTCAATACAAGAGTGCATGAAGCAAGGAGGAGAAATAAGCATAGTGTGGGGTTTTGACTCACGTAGTAGACTTTCAGACTCTATGCCCGCTGGACCCACCCGGCCGGCCCCTCCTCACCAGTCCAGCAGTGGCTGAGAGCTTGCAGTCAGAAACACAAGGGTGTGAATCCTCAGCTCTGCCCCTTATGAGCTGGTAGGCCTGGAGGGAGTGTCAACCTCTGAGGAGATAATGAGGGTCTTAACAGCTCCAGCCTCAGAGCTATATAGAGAGTTTATAAGGAACCAAGGAATGGACATGGAATCTGGAGTCATCCTTGATTTTGAATCCTTCTGGGCAAGTCGCTTCACTCTCTGAACCCCAACCTCCTCATCGTGAAGGCAGGGGTCGCGCTATCCATGGGCTTCCCTGGTAGCTCAGCTGGTAAAGAACCTGCCTGCAATGCAGGAGACCCCGGTTCGATCCCTGGGTTGGGAAGATCCCCTGGAGGAGGGCATGGCAACCCACTCCAGAATTCTACCCTGGAGAATCCCCATAAACAGAGGAGCCTGGCAGGCTGCAGTCCACAGGGACACATGAGTTGGACACGACTGAGCGACTAAGCACAGCACAGCAGCACTACCTCCCTGGGAGGTTTGTTATGTGGCTCAAAGAGGTTCTGTTTGTAAAAACACTATACTCCGCAGTTGTTTGTCATGGTGTGTTTTTCTCTCGTCTTAAGCCATTACACACTTCCCATTCTCAGAATGCATATGTCTGTGGAAATATGCCAAGAAAATGACACCAAGTATTTTTTCCCCCCAGGTGTCCATATTTCTAAAGGACAAAGTTCAGAATTCCAGTGGTCGCTTCGTGTTGCCAGTGTCCGGGCCAGTCCCCTGGGGAACTGAAGTCCCTGGACTCATCAGGTGAATGAATGCTCAACAGTAATTGTCAGACCAGTGTTCAGGGGGCCGGGAAAGCAATATGTGGGCCGCCACATAGACTGCAGCCATGCTCGGCCCCTCCCTTTCTCCAGTTAAGCACAGCAGAGAGGAGGTAAGGTTTAATCCCAGCTTGTCACCTAGCAGATACTCCAAGATTTATTTCTTCATCTATTGAATGTTTACTGTGAGGATGAATATGATAATACTGTAATGCTCTAAAGTGCTACACACCACCCAGTACATAGCATATACTCAATAAATATTATTATCATTATTATTGTCTTACTATCACCCAGCTGGCGTTAGCGGTAAAGAATCCACCTGCCAATGCGGGAGATGCAAGAGACGTGGATTTGATCCTGGGTCTGGGTCGGGAAGATCCCCTGGAGTAGGAAATGGCACCCTGCTTCAGTATTCTTGCCTGGAAAATTCGACAGACAAAGGAGCCTGGCGTGCTACCGTCCTTGGGGCTGCAAAGTCAGATGCGACTGAGCGCACAAACCCGCACACACACACACACAGTTACATCAGCTAGCATCTTTATTTTGAAGCAGCATGTAAATTCCCTCTGGTCCCATAGTACAAAGAATACTGAAGCCTCCGGGGCTCTCCAGGCTTGGAGAGCGTGGCGTCACGTCCTGCTTTGTCTTTTTTTTTTAGTATTTATTTATTTGGCTGCATCAGGTCTTAGCTGTGGCGCGTGGGATCGCTTGTTGAGACACGGGCTCTCTACTTGGCGCACAGAGCGTGCAGGCTTAGCAGCTGTAGCGTGCGGGCTTAGCTGCTCTGTGGCATATGGGATCTTAGTTCCCCAACCAAGATTCAGACCCATGCGTTGCGCGGTGAGTTCCTAACCACTAGACCACCAGGGAAATCCCATCATGTCCTACTTTGTCTCGTAGAACATTCAACAACAAAGGCAAAGAAGTGAAGAGGACAGAATTTAAGCACGGCGGGAGCTACGTCGCGGCCCCCAAAGAAGGGTCTCTTGAGCTCTATGGAGACCGAGTCCTGAAACTGGGAACTAATATGTAAGCAAATTCTTCCTTCCCCAAATGAATTCCAGTGCAGCAGAGGTCCCTTCATTTAAAACACTGGCTTGACTTCTGCAGTGAAAAACCCCTGCTGACAATTGAAGAAATTTCCCCTTAGAGACACGGCAGGCAGGGCCCCCGCATTTCCAAAGGGCACCTCGGATCTTCCACCAGAAGGTAGATTAACAGGTCAAAAAGATAAATAACTTAAAATAGCCATACAAGAGAACTAGCCAAAACCTTTTAATGCAGTAGAGACCCAAAAGGCCTTGGCCTTCATGTACCGATCATGTTTTTTTCCAGAAATACACATTACTTTGCAAGAGGAAATATTGCCATACAGCTTCCTAGGTATTTTGATTTGGGAAGAAGCAAAACTTGAGTGGTTGACACCCACTTAGTTATAGTCTGTATCCCCAGCACCTTTCTGGATGCTTTTTGATACCTCAGAGTAAAAGCTATGCACTATATTTACGAGTTAGAAGGAAGTCAGGGTAAGAGGCCTGGACAATGTTTTCGTGGTTTTCCGTTGCCACCAGGTATAGCGTGAACCGGCCCGTGGAAACCCACATGTCTGCAGCATCAAAGAACTTAGCTTCACAGACGCAGGTGAGCTTCTGCCTCCCGTGTTTACCTTCAGAGCTAATTTCTAGATACCAGAGTCTGGACAGGGAGAAGGGAGGGGTCTCTAGAGTTCAGAGCTGGCCAAGGCTCCCTCCTTGTTTGCAGTCTTCTCCATTCCGCCTTACCCAGTACGCAGGTTTTTAATTATAGTTTCTCATGGAGACTTCCAGTGATCTGACTAATTAGGTAATTTTAAGCTTGTCTCCACCACCATAATTAAGCAGGAACCACACATAAGGACATGTGAAATAGCATTGTACCAGTGCTGTGAGGTCCGTGGCTGCTGAGTTCAGCACTTGTGTGTATTCTGATCGTTAAAATATCCCCTTTCCCTGCTTCCCTGGGTGATGATGTGAAAGTTGGGTTCAAAATGGGGTTTGGGTTCTCTGAATTCTTTTGTACAAATTTTCACTGAACTAGCTGTCATCTAGCTATAGGCCCCATGGACTATTCAGTTATGCTATAAACATTTATTGAACTGTGTCTATGGGTGGGGGGGGGCGTTCCCAGGACACAGAGCTGGCTTAGATTTGGTCCCATCCTGAAGGGCCTTGTAATACGCTAGGCTTATAAAGACAGCAATAGAAACAAATAACTATAACCTGGCGGAAGACAGAAGGTGAACTCACTGAGCATTCTGAGCAAAGAACTATGTCAGAACACATATCCTGTCCAGGGGGGTGGGAAGGAGCCCCCTGGACAGGGAACAAGAAGGCTTTTCGGAGGAGGGGACATTCAAGTGGGGCTCTGGAGCGAGGCAGATGCTAAACAGCTCAGAAGGAGAAAAAGACACACAAACCAAGATGACAGGACGAGCAAAGGCACCAGAGGCACGCTCCTGGGGGGAAGCAGGCAGTCAGCGTCCCTCTCGTGTAGCTGGATCATAAGGCGATAGCAGCAGTGGCCAGAGACCCGCCCAGACAGGCACACGGGCCTGATTCCAGAGGCAAAGCAGGGGAAAAGCCGGGTTAGAGAGAGCCAGGTAGGAGGAGGGTGCAGGCTGCAGTGGGGCCAGGCCATGAGAGAAGGAGCCACGGGAGAGAAGGGATTCGAGGGTGTGCTCACCGGTCACCACCGGAGGGCAGTGTGGTCGCTCCTGTGGAAGGAGTGCCCTTGGACCTGGAGGCTTCACCCAGGCCGCGCGGGTAAAGGCTGGGGAACTAGACTGCCTGAAGAGGAAGCAGTGTTCTCCTTCGAGGAGGAAGGTGGTTTGAGGAGAACGAGGATCCCTGGGGCCTTCCACTCATCTTGAAAGTGTGAGAATCTCTGGCTTGTCGCCTTGCTAGAGTCTCTCTGCTTCTGACACGGGCTATTTCTCTTCTGATTCTATTTCCTATGCTTCGTGTGGACCCAGTGCTTCCCAGAAATCATTTAGACAGTTACTGTTTTGCCTTGTTTTGAAATACCACCCTGGGTCTCTGGGGTATCAGCAAGGAATTGAATCACCTTCACGTGGCTAAAAATTATGAAATTGATTTTGCAGGAAAGCATCGTTCCAAACCCTCTTGCTAAAGAAGAGCTGAATCTCTTGGCCAGGCTGATAGGAGGCATGGAGATTCAGAAACCCAGTGGCCCTGAGCCAGGATTCCGGTTGAATCTCTTCACCACTGATGAAGAGGAGGAGTATGTTTTCAACCTGTTTCTTTAAAGACCTATGTAAAAATCCTAAGTGTGGTAAGAACCAAAAAATGACCATCAGAGACCAAATAAGTGGTTCTTATCACTTATAAACACAGATGTAAATAAAGTTCAAAAATGAAAGATCAGCAAACTCAACAACCTTAGTTAAAGAAGAACCCACTAGTATTAAATGGCCTGAATCTTTTGGATTTGTTCAAAAAGTAGCTCTTAACATTTTATTTAGCTCAGTTCAAGAGAATTGGAAGTCAAGATAATCATATTTTTAAAAAGACTGTTAAGAAACCAGAAGGAGATTGGAGCATGACATCTTCAGGATGAGACAGTCTCCCCCAGAACCAATAGTGGAGGTAATTCACTGAGACTTAGACAGTGCTTTACAGTTTCCAGGGAACGTTTGCATTCATTATCTCATGCGACTGTTCTCACAGCCATGTATTTGGGGTGGGGGTGGGTGCCTTCTCTTTCTCTCTCCTTTGGAGTGGCAGGCCCTGGGGGAAGTGTAGGGACCCAAGGATGGCACGTAACACCTGGGGCCTGACCTCAGGTGCTCCCAGCGCGGCAGGAGCACGAACACACGCCCAAGTCCCTCCAGCGCCATGTCACACACGCTCCAGTGAGGACACGGGGACTGACTTGGCCCCAGCAGATTAAAGAGGTTGCCAACTGAGCAGGGTCTCGGAGTTTGCCAAGCAGAGGAAGGGGAAAAGTTATTCTTGGCAGACTTTAGTACGTGCAAAAGCAGAGATATAAAAGGACTTGACCTCCTGGAGCGTAGGGTGTACTGGTTGGGGAGAGGGCAGAAAGTTGAAGAGAGAGAAAAAAATAGGTTACCAGATTATCAAGGACCAATGTGCCACACTGGCAGGGAGAAAAATCCTAACCTTTGACCCGTTTCTCGACCCTCTTGTACAGACAAGCAGCGCTCACCAGGCCAGAAGAGTTATCCTACAAAGTTATCAACATCCAAGCTACTCAGGTGCGTGCAGGCGATTATACAAGTCAAATCTTATTCCCCCCCCCACCCCGTTCTTATAATAACAATGAACTTCAAAGGCCCTCCCTCCTCCTCCTGTCTAATCAGCATGTAACATAGTCCCTATCCTGACAAACAGGCAGGAACCGAAGTGCATCCCAGGGGTGGGAAATGCACCACTAGCTGCACAGAGAGGCCGGCGTGCCCACACGTTTCTTCATTCCCTCCCTCCTCTCACTCCTCTCACAGGACCAGCAGACGAACCAGGAGCTGGTGCGGATCATGGGGGAGTTTGAAATCACGGACCAGTCAAGGCAGAGCTCCAGCAAGGGCGACGACTGGCTCGCCATGATGGATGAATTATAGCCGTGCTGACCAGGCGCCCCTCCCCCTGGAGAGAGGCCGCTTGATGAGGACCCCGGGGGTGCCCCCCAGGGAACCACACGATGCTGCTAGTTTTCTACTAAGTGAAGCCCTTACCCGCTTGCTCCCATTTCCGTCCTGATAAACTGTGCAGATCTGCCTCGGGGAGCACACTGTTCGGAAGGCAACACACATATCCATATTTTCAGCAAAATATACTCTGGCTTTGAAATTGGACCCTTCCCCATTTCCTTCCTGGTTTTATGGCACTCAGAGCATCTGGAGCCCAGAATCAGCAAGACGGTGCCCCTGTTGCCACCTTCATGACAAGCCTGGCTCAGGGGGGCCTGCCGCTCACAGATGCCCGTGGATCGTCACAAAATTTCAGAGCTTCCGGGACGTCTTCTGCCTTGTGAGTCTGACATAGTGGAAAAGGCAATCGCCTCAAACCGTCGGGGCCCAGTTTATACAGCCTGACACACTGGAAGCTGTCACCTCAGACGCAGAGGAAGCAAGGCCGTGACAGGGGACTCCTCCCGCGGGCCCCGCGCAGAGCCTGTGGGCGTCTGTGGTTCTCCGCACGTCTCTCCATCCATATGTGGTGTGGGCTTATCCCATATGGAAATGTGTTTGATCTTTAGCGTGATACGTCCTCCTTACCCCCAGAGTCTTCCTCTGCCACTTAGCGTTCTTGCCTTCTAAAGGCGCCCAGCGTGAGTTGCCATGACAGCCGTCTCCTCTGCTTCACCTTAGCGACCAAGCAGAGCTGTAAGCTGGACGTGCGGGAGGCACGTGGTGTACCGCTTTCCCTTCTGTGCACCAGATGAGTTAGTCAATACTTCCCTTGGCAGGATGCCAAAGTCTAATTTGGATCCATGAGAAATGTCTCAGGCCAGGGCTGCCCTCATTGCTTCAGGAAGGAGGGTCAGCCCTCCACCTCGTGTTCATTCTGGCCGAGTAACTGGCAGCTCGAGGTCAGCCAACATCCAGAGGTCAAGGTCCATTCAGTCTCCTGGAAGCAATATCCGGAACGGCAAAGGGTGGGAGAGGAACTGAGCTGAGCTGGTCACTGCCTGAGATTGAGCCAACCAGGATCACTCGGGACCCCTGCACCCTAGTAAGAGTGGAGACAAACATATTTCTGGAAAGCAAGGGTCAGGGTACCCATCCTTAGCTTACCCAAGGCATAGGGTTTGGATTTGTTGTTGCTGTTATTTAGTTGTGTCTGACTCTTTGAGACCCCATGGACGTAGCCTGCCAGGCTCTTCTGTCCATGAGGATTCTCCAGGCAAGAATACTGGAGTGGGCAGCCATGCCCTCCTCTAGAGGATCTTCCCCACAAAGGGATGGAACCCACATCTCCTGACTTAGCAGGCGGGCTCTTTACCACTGAGCCACCTGGGGACCCCAGACTGCTTCTTACAGGCTTACAAAGTGCCTTCAGTTTTAGTCTCTTGTAAGCAGACGACGAGTGCAGGGGAAGGCCCTGACCTGGGTCTGGCTGCCACCGCACTGTGACAGACCTGAACGCCACCATCTGCTCCCAGCGTGTCCTGGGGCCTTGGACATGGGCCGCAGGTGGCCGAGAGGCAGCCTCCTCCCTCCACCTATCCCAGAGCCATGCTGATGATCTCAAACCTCCCTGTTGTCTCAATGAATAAACAAGATACAGATCTCTGGTAAGGCAGCCTGGTGATGAAGCAATCTTTGAGTTTCATGTCTCTAGTCTTACACAGATGTTGAGAAAAACAAGTTTATTTGCATTGTGGCTTAGGGCACCCAGAAAAAGCAGGGGAGTTGGGAAGGGGCAAAGGAAAAAGAAGATAAGGATTATTCTGGCAAGAATCTGGACTGAGTACTGACAAGGCATCATTGTTCATTTAACACCTGGCTTTGGGGTGTGAGGGCTTCCCTGGTGACTGCCATGCAGGAGACCCAGGTTCGATCCTTGGGTTGGGAGGATCCCCTGGAGGAGGGCATGGCAACCGCTCCAGTATTCTTGCCAGGAGAATTCCATGAAAAGAGGAACCGGGCGGGCTACAGTCCACAGGGTCGTAAAGAGTCAGACATGACTGAGTGACTAACCCTTTCACCTGGGTTCTGAGGCTGTTACACAGCACTGCCCAGTTCGCTCCAAGGGAAAGGGCACCAGGATCCCCATCCCTGCCCCGAATTTGCCATGGCGTCTTGGGCAGTTCCCTCAACAAGCCTCAGTTCCTCCCTTCATCTGTAAGAAACGGAAAGAACTAGTTCACTGACTCAGAGCCAGCTTGCCCCAGCTAAGCTGGTGAGTTTACAGATTCCTAGACGCTGCCTCAGGTGGGATCTGACAGTTGCAATTTTACCCATGCCTCCCCCCATCTCCATGCTTTGGGGGGCTATTTCTATTCTCTTTCAGCAAATCTGTGACTTAGCTCTTCTCAACTCAGTCTTAAAACTGTCCTACTCTTGTTCTTATCATAGTATTGATCATGTAAATTGTGCAAGGCAAAGCTCTAGAAAAGCCTCCTGAACAAAAGTACTTTAATGGCTTCCAGAAGAAAGATGTAATAAAAATTGAGAGTGAAGGGACTTCCATGGTGGTCCAGTGGCTAAGACTCTGCCCTCCCAATGCAGGGGGCCCCGGTTCAATCTGTGGTCAGGGAACTAGATCCCACACGCTGCAACTGAAGACCTCACATGCCACGACAAAGGTCGAAGACTGTGTGCCACAACTGAGACCGGGTGCAGCCAAATATTTTAATTATTTATGTATTTATTTATTTTGGCTGCAGCCGGTCTCAGTTGCAGCATGTGAGATCTAGTTCCCCGATCAGGGCTCAAACCCAGGTTCCCTGCATTGGGAGCTCAGAGTCTTAGCCACTGGACTGCCAGGAAATCCCCAAATAAACATTTTTAAAATATTGAGAGTAAAAAAGAGAGAGAAAATAATAAAATATTGAAAGTGGGGCTTTTCTGGCAGTCCAGTGGTGGAGAGTCTACCTTGCAATGCAGGAGACACCAGTTTGGTCCCTGGTCCGGGAAGATACCACATGACACCGAGCACCTAAGCCCACGCACCGCAACTGCTGAGCCCTCACCACACAACTGCTGAAGTCCGCGTGCTTTAGAGCTGGTGCTCCGCAACAGGAGAAGCCACTGCAGTAAGAAGCCTGAGCGCCACAGCCAGAGAAAGCCCACGAGCAGCAAAGACCCAGCATGGCCAAAAATAACTAAATAAAAACTATTTTAAAAATTGAGAGTGAAGGGGCAGGAAGAAAGGGAGGAAATGTATTTAGCCCTTAAGTCATGCCATGCAAGATTAACTCACTTTTTTCCTTACATCCAGATCCCGGTAGGCAAGAAACAAATTTTAGCGTCGCAATCAGATCCTGAAGATCCCTAAGTCTAAACAGGATCAGATCCCCTCATCCTCTTCCAACAGGTTTGTCACTCTGGTTTACATCCATGGAGACAAATTCAAGTCACAGGAAACTGTAGAAAGACAAATGCAAATTACAGGGGGGAAGTGTATATATTATACTTTTTTTTTTTTTTACCATAATACCTAATTGTTCAGTCGCTCAGTCATGTCCGACTCTTTGCGATCCCATGGACTGCAGCACGCCAGGCTTCCCTGTCCTTCACCATCTCCCAGAGCTTGCTCAAACTCATGTCCATTGAGTCAGTGATGCCATCCAACCATCTCATCCTCTGTCATCCCTTTCTCCGCCTGCCTTCAATCTTTCCCAGAATCAGGGTCTTTTCCAATGAGTCGGCTCTTTGCATCATGTTGCCAAAGTATTAGAGATTCAGCTTCAGCATCAGTTCTGAATATTTAGGACTGATTTCCTTTAGGATTGACTAGTTTGATCTCCTTGCAGTCCAAGGGACTCTCAAGAGTCTTCTCCAATACCTCTGCTCAAAAGCATCAATCCTTCTGCGCTCAGCCTTCTTTATGGTCCAACTCTCATGTCCACACATGACTACTGGAAAAACCATGGCTTTGACTATACAGACCTTTGTCAGCAAAGTAATGTCTCTGCTTTTTAATATGCTATCTAGGTTTGTCATAGCTTTTCTTCCAAGGAGCAACTGTCGTTTAATTTCACGACTGCAGTCACCATCTGCAGTGATTTGGGAGCCCAAGAAAATAAGGTCTGTCATTGTTTCCATTGTATCCCCATCTATTTGCCATGAAGTGATGGGACCAGATGCCATGATCTTAGTTTTTTGAATGTTGAGTTTTAAGCCAACTTTTTCACTCTCCTCTTTCATCTTCATCAAGAGGCTCTTTAGTTCCTGTTCGCTTTTTGACATAAGAGTGGTGTCATCTGTGTATCTGAGGTTATTGATATTTCTCCTGGCAATCTTGATTCCAGCTTGTGCTTCATCTAGCCCGACATTTCGCATGATGTACTCTGAATATAAGTTAAATAAGCAGGGTGACAATATACAGCCTTGACACACTCCTTTCCCAATTTTGAACCAGTCCTTTGTTCCATGTCCAGTTCTAACTGTTGCTTCTTGACCTGCATACAGGTTTCTCAGGAGGCAGAGAGGGTGGTCTGCTATTCCCATCCCTTAATAAAGAATTTTCCACAGTTTTTTGTGATCTATTTCATTAGCATGGTCAATGAAGCAGAAGTAGATGTTTTTCTGGAATTCTCTTGCTTTTTTGATGGTCCAGCAGATGTTCGGAATTTCATCTCTGGTTCCTCTGCCTTTTCTAAATCCAGCTTGAACATCTGGAAGTTCTGGGTTCATGTACTAATACCTAATTATAAAGACCCAAATTAAAATCCAAAAACCAATACACCATTTACCTACCCCTTCCTGCCTTCAGGTGGCGCAAGTGGTAAAGAACACACCTACCAAGGCAGGAGACATAGAAACACAGGTTCGATCCCTGCGTGGGGAAGATCCCCTGGAGGAGGAAATGGCAACCCACTCCAGTATTCTGGACATGGACAGAGGAGCCTGGCGGGCTACAGTCCATAGTGTCACCCAGAGTCAGACACGACTGAGGCATCTTAGCGCATGCACATGCTCCTTCCCTTAAATCAAGCCTGGAAAACTCCTCTTCAGCTGCCAGATTCCTGGACAGCTAGCAGCAGAGGGAGTGGAAAGAACTGTTTCCAAGGGACTGGGCTGGAGACCCCTCTTCTCAGTTGAATCTTCCCTACCCAGCTTCAGGATTCAATGCAAAGTAAGTTCTCATGTCATAGCCCACCTCTTTTCAAATGAGAATGTCAAGATGCATTCCAAGAGCCAATGGAAATCATTCTGGATTCTTTGGTCACCCTGACACCTCCACCACCACCCCACATACACACATGGGACATCCTTTTTGTTTCTGGCCAGTGGTTCCTCTGCTGATGAAAATAACAGTATCGTCTCTGCTAGTTCCCAAAACCACAGGAAACCCGTCACGTGAGGCCTAGCGAGGTGTGGCCTTTTTTTCTCATTATGAAGGTAAAGGACCTGCCGGGGTGTGTCATTAACCCTAGTCCCATATTCTGGGAGAAAAATAAGAGGAAAACTGAAAAAGTGACTTTTTGAAAATCACAGAGACCGCTGAAATTACAATAAAGGAAGTTGTTTAAATTCACATCTCTTACAAAATTCTTCAAAAGTCACTGTCTATAAACTTCATAAATTGTTTTCTCTTTATTTTTGGATTACTTAAAACGTAAAATTTTAAAACACGAAGGATAAAATAAGTATTATAAACAAAGCTTTATAGACCTGGGGGCAGACCCAGACTCCTAAATCCTACACGTGCACATTGGCTTCAGATCCCTCCACCCTCCTCTTTGTAAAATTCCCCAACTTCCTTTTGTTTCTTTTTTTTTTTTAATTGGAAGCTAATTACTTTATAATATTGTGGTGGGTTTTGCCATACATTGACATGAATTAGGCATGGGTGTACATGTGTCCCCCATCCTGAACCCCCTCCCACCTCCCTCCCCATCCCATCCCTCTGAGTCATCCCAGTGCACCAGCCCTGAGCGCCCTGTCTCATGCATCAAACCTGGACTGGCGATCTGTTTCACATATGATAATATACATGTTCAATGCTATTCTCTCAAACCATCACACCCTTGCCTTCTCCTTTTTTCATGTATTTAAGGGGAAGGACAAGGATGCTCTCAGTTCAGGTTTTCTGGATATCCAGAAGGCCTCCCAGCTTCAGTTACAACTGAGAAGATAATAACCTGTGTGGGATGCCCTCCCTCACCTCTCCCCTCTAGCTCAGCACATCATTTACCTTCCTTACCCCTACCCAGCCCCCTTTCCGCACCTCAGAACTTCACCAAAAGCCGAAAGGCCGCCAAGGAGCCCGTGGGTCCCACGCAATCCCACACAGCATGGCCTCGGCTCCTCCAGGACCTCCTCCTGCCACCAGCTCTCCAGCCTTCCCGTTTCGTCACCTTGCTCTCTCCCACTCCCATAGCTTCTGTCACAACACAGTCCCTTTCCAGTCTCCAGCCCCAGCTTTGCTGGATTCAGCTGTCTTCTCTGCTCCCCATTCTCCTGGTCCTGGTTCAAGACCCTTTTCTCCTTTTCTTACTATGTCCTTGTACTCAAATCCTACTGATTTCTGACCACACTTCCCCTCTGTTCCTCCGTGGCTTCTTTTTTTTTTTTTTCCTTGGCTATGTTAGGTCTTAGTTATGGCACACAGGATCTTCAGCTTTAGTTGTGACACGCAGGATATTTTGGCTTCGGCATGTGGGATCTAGTTCCCTGACCAGGGATCGAACCCAGGCCCCCTGCACTGGAAGCACGGAGTCTTATTGGCCACTGGACCACCAGGGAAGTGCCCCCTCGGTGGCTTCTGATTGAAGATTGCCCTCTGATACAGATGTTGATGTAGCCATTTTTCAAAGTCTGTGAGAATGGCTGGGGCGATTGCAGGAGGATCCTTGATCACCCCTGGTTTCCCCCAACCCACCCTGTCATCACACTCACTTCAGTGGTCATCTCACGGCCCCATTTCTCACCCTCACCCTATCCTTTGTTCTCACCACCTCCATCCCTGTGCTGACCACATATTTATGTGCCCTGCAGTGCTTAGTCTGCATTCTTCTGCAAACTATTTTGCATTCCTTTTTTCAGAGAGGCCATTACTTTGATCCCGTACTATTAACTCACAAATTTCCATATTCCCCTCTCTGGGCTGCAGGTTCACTTTTCGTGAGACATTCCGTAACCTCACGCTTAGTGTCTAACATTGATATCATTTTTATTTATTCAGGACATTCACTTTACTTTCAAAAGGCATGAAAAATCTTCTTAAATTTCATATAGAATAAGACAGTTCTCCATGGAAAAGCACCAGAAGCAATGGATAGAAGTTACCCAAAGCTTCCTAACAATGGAGTAGAACAGCCGGCACAGGAGTCAGTTGCTGGTCACTGGAATATCCAGCAGTGACTAGGGGGTCACGGGAGTGAGGGAGGCTGCAGAGGGGAATTGGACCCTAGGTGGGAATTTGGAGTAGGTGACCTGGGAATCACCCAAACTCTCAGGATTCTGTATCTTCTGACTGTTGGATACAGAACCACAACGAAATCATGTACAGGGAACAGGGAAATTCAAGGCTCCTGTGACAGTGAAGTTGTTCAGTCATGTCCAACTCTTTGGGACCCCATGGACTGTAGCCTACCAGGTTCCTTCATCCATGGGATTTTCCAGGCAAGAATACTAGAGTGGGTTGCCATTTCCTTCTCCAGGAGATCTTCCCAACCCAGGGATTGAACCTGGATCTCCCACATTATAGGCAGACGTTTTACCGTCTGAGCCACCAGGGACGTTCTCAAGGATCCTGAAATGAATTCAATTCAAGTGGACTTTAGTCTGGGTTTGAAACTGAACAAAACAAACAAAAAAAAAATGGAACTAATTCTCCACTGAGGTGAAGGAATTTACTGAAAGGGCTTCAGGCAAATGACAGTTGTCAGGAAGAGTGAAGGATCATGCAAAATGGCCAGGAACCAGGGACGGGGAGGCGGCATGGAGAGCACGCCAGCAGCAGCACCCGCAGGGATAAGGCGCTGGATGACGCAGACACCAAGATGAAGCCTCAACCGTTCCTGCTGGTCTGTGTCCCTTGCTCCAGATTTGGAATCTGATAATGCCTGAGTTTAGGTCACCAGCCTGTGCCATAGCTGACAAGGATCAGAGACAATATCTGCCCTTTAAACCATATAGAGTGGGAACAGAAACTCACCTCTTACTGAAATTCACAGAATGGCAGATCTCCCCAAAGGTGGGGAAAGGGGTTCAGTGGGCTGTGTAGCCAAAAAATGAGATACCCTCTAAGGCGTGAACCCCCTCCCAACCCTACCACTCTTATTCCTGTCAATGGACCATCAGCGTTAAAATTTAAATCATCGATTTCCCCTCCTGCTAACCACATTCCAGATTTAATCAGTCCCCAAGGATTCTGATTCACTCTCTTCAGGGTCTTTAACACTCATCCCTTCTTTCCATCCCACTGCCACCAGTTCACTTAGCTCCCATCATCTCACCACATTCATAAAACCATTGTTCCTCCTGAAACTGAAGTTAGTAGGGTGAAGCATCTCAGCCTCCTAGGGCCTTCTCCCTGTCTCAACACCCAAGAGATGAGTAGGAGAGGTGAGATCTACATAAATAGCTATGGTGAATCTGCATACACCAAGCAAACATGTATCAAGCAGTATGCTATCAGCCTCACTCCCAGTTGGCATTCTCAGACTTCAGGAAGGTACAGCCAGCCTTTGAAGGAGGGATTGGACTTAACATCTATAGACAGAAAGAGAGGATCCCAGGCAGTTGAGCACGATAGCAAAGGCAGAGACAAGAGTTCAGGGCTTGCCTGGGAGTCGCTGAGTCTGACTTTAGGAGGGCATCGGGTCTCAACGTTAGTGTGCACTGTTAGATGTGCATATTCCTGGGCTCTGCTCCTGATTCTGTAGGTGTGGGGTTGGGTTTAATAAGCATTCCAGATAACATTAAGGCAACTGGTTCCCTGGGACTTCCCTGGTGGTCCAGCGGCTAAGACTCCGCACTCCCAATACAGGGGCCCTGGGTTCCATCTCTGGTCAGGAACTAGATCCCATATGCCACAACTAAGACCTGGCACAGTCAAATAAATAATTTTTTTTTAATGAAAGGAGTTAAGAGGTTCCCTTATGTACATGGAGATCATTAGTAACCTTTTCAAGAGAAGTTAATGTGAGTAAAACTAAAAATACTCTTGAGAAGAAGCCAGATTACAGTGAGCTGAGTGAGTAGGTGAAAGCCCTCCGGATAGAGCAGCTGTTCTCAAATTTTCAGTCTCAAAACCCTTTTGTGCTCTTTAAAAATTACTGAAAACTAAAGTATTTATGTGGGATATATATATATAGTAATCACATATATATGAAATTGAGATAATATATTAATATTAATTCCCTTTTAAATAACCATAACAGACCCATTATCATATTTTTATTTTAAAATAACTATGCTGCTAAGTCGCTTCAGTCGTGTCCGACTCTGTGCGACCCCAGAGACGGCAGCGCACCAGGCTCCCCTGTTCATGGGATTCTCCAAGCAAGAATGGGGTGGAGTTGCCATTTCCTTCTGCAATGCATGAAAGTGAAAAGTGAAAGTGAAGTCGCTCAGTCGCTTCCGACTCCTAGCGACCCCATGGACTGTAGCCTACCAGGCTCCTCCGTCCATGGGATTTTCCAGGCAAGAGCACTGGAGTGGGTGCCATCGCCTTTTATATTTTTAAATCTGGTGAGAAGAGTGACACTGCCTTATATTTTTGCAAATCTGTTTAATGTCTGTCCTCCTAGAAGACAGGTTCTCATATCTGCTTCTGCGTTCAGCCCATTGTGCTATGTTGTTTTGACTGAAGTACAAGAAGAAATGGAAAAGGCAATGGCACTGCACTGCAATATTCTTGCCTGAGAAGTAGCACGGTCAGTGGAGCCTGGCGGGCTACAGCCTATGGGGTTGCAAGAGTCCGAAACGACTCAGCAACTAAACCACCACCACCACCACAAGAAGAAAATCCAGTCTCACGTAGAAATGGGGTTGCAAAAAAAACTCCCAGCTGGAGATTCACTGATACAGAGGCCTCTCCTGAGAAGTTCAACTGTGGAAGGTAGGAAAACAGAGTAGCTGCCAGGGAGGAGAAAGACATTTTCTATTTTTAGGATAAGAAGAGACCAGCTGTGATGAAGGAGGAAAAAGGGATGGTTTCTGAGAGAGGTTGAGACCAGTAAATGAGAGGGTAAAGGAATGACCTAAGCCTAACTCATGGGACTTCTCCAGTGTGCCAGGTGCTGTCACACATTAATGAAGGTCACTCAAACCTTGAAGGGGCGTGGCTCAGATGGTAAAGAGGTGAAAGTCAAAGTCGCTCAGTCGTGTCCGACTCTTTGATACCCCACGGGCTGTAGCCGGCCACTCTCCTCTGTCCGTGGGATTCTCCAGGCAGGAATACTGGAGTGAGTTGCCAGAAGGGGATCTTCCCAACCCAGGGTTCGAACCCGGATCTCCTCCATTGCAGGATGGACTCTTTACCGACTGAGCCGCCAGGGAAGCTATTATTTCATTTGCTGGATGAAAGAATGACTCCAAAGGAGAAGATAATCCAGTGACGTCTGTCGGGCAGCAGGAGGGCGAGTCTCGAGTCCGCGAGGCATTCTGGGGATTGTAGTTCCGGGCTCGCCGCGGGGGACGCCTGCTCTGCGCTCGGCCGCGCTCTCGTGCTCCGGAAGGACCGAGCGGCCCCGCGGTTGCCATAGCGTCTTAATCCCGCAGCGAGAGGGAGGCAGCCCTGCTAGGCGCCGGCTAGTTTCGGCGGCGACGCGCAGCGGCACAGCGGAAGGAACCCGCGCGGCGGGCCTGGGGAGCCAGGGGCGGAGCGCCAGCGAGCCTGGAACCACGGAGGCGGCGGGAGCGGGCCCAGCGTCTTCCTCCCGGTTGCTGAGCTTAGCTGCTCTTCCCAAGCCCACTCCCACGCTCTGTGAGTAAAGGGTCGTCACCATCCCCACTCTAGGGACTAACAGGCTTGAAGAAGCCAAGTGGCTTTCTCGAGGTCGACCCTCCTAGGAAGTGCCCGAGCCCCGTCCTCGGGCCCAGACCTGCCTCTTTGCAGTCACTGTGCTCCCCGAAACCCTCGTTTGAGCGGATACGCCTGGTGAAACCTGGGTGGGGTCGTTAAGAGTCTTCCGGCCCAACTCCTAGCACCTTGTCAGTGGAGTGGGTAGCTAGCTTGCCACACTTCATGCCACCCTGCACAGCCCTGTCGGGATCCTGAGTGAAGTCTTAAGGAAAGAAATTCAAACACCTGGCACTCAAGGTCTGAAAATGGGGGATGGATAAGACAGTTACATTAATACAGCATCCGAGCGTGTCGAAAGCAAAGATACACTCAGTGTGTTGAGAACCTGTTAACCTCACCTGTCGGTTTAATAGACGGGGAAACAGGTTCAGAGACATTAAGTAAGTGGCCAGAGTGTGGGTGGAGTGGGGATTCCAACCTCCACGTTTCTCTACCTTCAATACCTATGTGCCATATACGCTACCGTTTCCTTTTTTTTTTAACAGTTGTCTAAATTCCTGGTTACATGGCAGCAGCATCGTGTGGACCAGTCATTCTCAGTGGGCCCTAAACCAGCAATATCAGCATCAGCTGAGAATATGTTAGAAATGCACATTCTTGGGCTCAACCTCAAACGGACTGAGTTAGAAAGGGTGTGGGGGGAATCCTTTAACCCCTCCTGCAGGTGATTCTGAGGCACACTAATGTCTGCGAACTGGTGAAGCGATTCATCTAGGGGTCGTGTTAAAATGCAGCTTCTTTCAGTAGATCTGGGGAAAGCCTGGAGATTGTGCATTCCGAAACAATACCTGGGTGATGCTGAAACTGCTGGTCCACAGACCATACTTTGAGCAGCAAGGGTGTAAACTACACTTTAGAGGAGTGGTTCTCAGACTCCTTGTCTCTGCGTTTAGATGCACATTAGAATTACCTGGGGAGCTTTTACAAAATAGGGTACCTGGGCCCCGCCCCTGACCAAATGAATCAGAACCTCTGGGGTGTGGTGACCAGAAACTCACTGGGTGATTCTCATAATGAGGGTTCAGAACCCTGGGTGTGGGAATTGGAGCTGGGCAGCCATGGATTTGAATCCCAGCACCTTGGGCCAGTTACTTAACATCTCCTGGCCCAATTTTCCTTGTTTATAAAGTGAGTGTAAGTGATCCTTGGTTTGCAAGGTGTTGTGAGGATTCTATAAGGTGTGTCCATGAAAGCACCTAAGGGCGCTCCGTAGGCATAAAAATTGAGGAGGTGGGCATACTTGGGGAAGTCTGGGCTGGGGATTTTGTGCTAAAAGCTGACATTGGTGAGTTAGCACCCATATTCCCTAGCCTGCTTCAGCTCCCCTGTGTGTGCCCCTCCCAGAGCAAGCGTGGAAGAATGGAGGTGAGCCACTCAGTGAAGGAGCGGACCATCTCCGAGAACAGCCTGATCATCCTGCTGCAGGGCCTCCAGGGCCAAGTCACCACCGTGGACCTGCGGGATGAGAGCGTGGCCCACGGACGCATAGACAACGTTGATGCTTTCATGAACATCCGCCTGGCCCAGGTCACCTACACAGACCGTTGGGGGCATCAGGTGGAGCTGGACGACCTCTTTGTGACAGGCCGGAATGTCCGTTACGTCCACATCCCCGACAACGTGAACATCACCGCGACCATTGAGCAGCAGCTGCAGGTCATCCATCGGGTGCGTTACTTTGGCAGCAAGGGGCAAGGCCGGCAGGAATTTCCCTCCAAAAACTCTTAAGTAAGCCTGTCCCGGTCCCCACTCAGGTTCCTGCAGACTTCTTCTGAGCCAAAGCCTGCTCTCCCTGCCCACCCAGAACCTGGGAGGGGAGCAGGACCAGCCCAGAAGCTGGTGTCTGACAGACGTCACCTGTCACAGCTGCCTTTCTCAGGGTCTCACCTCTCAGACTCACCCTGGGACCCGGAATTTTAGTTATCTGACTGTGGCCTTGGGGTAGATGACAACCCTCCCTTTGGATCATTATTTATCTGAATCTCTACTGATTTAGGGATTGTGTCAGTTTTCAGCCCTCTTGCATTGAGGATTATTAAATACTCTGGGCCTGAGGGGCCCCATTTCTCTTGCAATTGTGTTTGTTTTCTCATGAAACAAAAGGAGGATGCAGAGAAGTCTGTGCCTCGTGCTTTCTGCTGTGTGCCGGGCTCCCTGTTGGTCTTGGTGTCATAGGGTGCTGGGTTGCCAGCGTGGCTGCACATTGGAGTCACCTGGCCCACCCTCACCTATTTGGCTTTAATTGGTATGAGTTGTGGCCTAAGCAGTGGGATTTTTTTTTTTTTTTTTAAGTTTCCCAGTGATACTAAATATGCAGCAAAGTTTGAGGATGTAGGAAAGGCCTTCAGTCTGGTCGGGGAAAGCGACTCTTCTGTTGAGATTTCCCGGTGGAGAGCTTGTTCATCTCTTTCCTGGGGGAGAGCCTGGAGTAATCCCGGACCCTCCCCTCAAGTGTAGGAGCTTATCCAGCAGCAGGAAATCAGGCTCTGATTCTGATATTAGACCCTCAGGGAAGAAGGGGGTCTCGGGATGAGAACCCCAGCCTTTGTTGTAACTGCATCCCCCAGCCTTGGCAGCCCTGCCACAGGCCAACTACCATCTCGTGAAAACGACTCTGTCCCTTGGAATCAGAGAGTTTGTCTTCATCAAACAAACATCCACAGAGCAGCTGCCGTGTGTCAGGCCTCCTGCTGAGCACACATTGTCCAGTAAGCTTTGGTCCCTTCTGGAGAGGGACTTAGAATCTCGGGCCGGAGGTAGACATTCCCCGAGGGAGACGCAGAGCGGTGTTGGTTGGGCGCAGGCAGCCCACAGTCACTGCGTGTACATTCTAAACCAGTCTGTTCAAGTGTTGTCCCTGGACCATCTCAGCAGAACCAGCTGGAATGTCTCGAAGAACCACCTTCCTGGATCCCCGGATTGAAAACAGAATCTGGAGCCTGAAAATTTGCTTTATTAACACCCACCCACCCACCCACCCACCAGGAGTCCTTTGCCTGTTGTATTTCTTCTATTACCCAGAGGCCTCAGAGGCCACGGGGGAGAACAGTGGATCTGAGCAGGGAGAACACCACTGCTCTGAGTTGCCAGGCCTCTGCTAGCTAGACTTAAGGAGAGCAACACGAGAAGACTGCGGGTAAGAGAAGCCAGAGGGCAGGTGCAGAAGGGAGTCGTCACTGTGGAAATGTCTGTGTTCTCACAGCCGCGGGGAGACCGCCTCCTCCGGTGTGATGAGCTGGTGGGGAGTCTCCCCACACTGCCGCTGTCACAGACATTCCCCACGTGTCTGCAGATGCTGCCACACTGAAAGAGGGCCCGGGCTGGGAGTTCAGCCTAAAGGTGGAGGAGAGGTAGGCTTCAAATGGTGTGCGGGGTGGGGTGGGGGCGTCTGAAGGGAGGAGGGGCGACTTCCACATCCTCCAAAGAGCAAGGGAAAGCCTAGCATGGATAGCTGAGAAGGGCGGCTCTGGACCCATTCTCTAAGTTCGGTAAGCGTTCTGCGCAGATCCCAATGGGCCTCTGTGCTTCCAAAGACAGGTGGGAGGCAGGATACCAAGACCTTCTGAGATACACTAATGCCAAGTCCCTGGGGTAGAGCACAGCTCTACCAAGGTTATGGGTCTTGGCATCTGGTCCTGGACTGCTGGGAAATTGACCAGGGCCCAGGTAGGGATTGGGGGGAGCTCAGTGCCACCAAGCTATGGCAAGCCATGGGTCATTCATTCCACAAGTAATATGAGCCACAGTGCCAGCTACTGAGGGAGCAACAAGAGAGACAGGGGTCCTGCTCTCATGGAGCTGACGTTCTGGAGGGGGAGATGAACAGAGAAAAATATACAGGAAGGAAGTAAACAGGAAGGAAATAAACAGGGCACATGGAGAGAAAATAGGTTTTATTTCCAAAAGTGTAGTCTGAAGAAGTTAAATTTAAACTGAGAAGGCACCTACCATTTAAAGAGCCAAGGGAAGACAGAGGAAATCGCCAATGCAAAGGTCCTGAGGTGGAAAGCTTGAGGGTTGGGGGCAATAACCAAATACCACTATGACTGTTGGTGGAGGAGAAGCAGACAGGTGAGACAGGAGAAATGGGAAAGAGGTGAGGCAAATGATACAGGGCCTTGTGGGTCAGGAGTATAGCTCGTTCCAATCTCAAGTGTGTAAGAAACATAACTTGAATTTTCTCTAACTCAACTGAATTCATATTTTGCTTTACTCAGCCAGAGTGGCAGAAACTTAATTGCAGTCAATTCAGGGTTCCCCATCACTTTCTTTGGAATCAGTTGAATTCCAGGGCATTTCCTTTCAAGATGCCAAAGCACAGGAAGGGCAGTCCCACTGGTGTTCCCCGAGATGTCCTGGTTTTGTCCTGGTCTTCTGTCTTCAGCCCACTCAGGATGCTGCCAAGGTGCTCCTTCCTCACCTCCCGTCCGATCGTAACCTGTCCCCCTCTTGGTGTTCAGACTCTCACTCTTACTTTTTAAGGCAAGTCAGGCCCAGCAAGTTCCTAGGGTCTTGGGTGAGTTGGGCCCCATTTGCCGCGTGCAGCGCAGAGGGTTCTGTTACTTCTTGGCAGTCCACCAGGAAAAGGAGCACACGTCTTCCTGCTTCCCGGGCCCTGAGACCCAGCGGATGCCCTCTGGCTCAGAGGCTGAGCTGCTCTATTCTCAGGGACCACCCCCTCAAGCCTCAGTCTCCCAGATCCCCCTCCTTACAGTTTTCTAAATTTAGATCTGCACAGATATTCTTTCCATCCCTCCCTGAAGGCGAGCAAGGCTCTTAGAATTCAGAAGCTAAAAATGAACTCTGCATTCTGACTTGTCATTTGTTTCCTGGCGTAATGAATGCATAGTAACCTAACTGTATAAGGGAAGAGCCAAGGGACACCAAGGAAGAGAGGAAAAATGTATTTCAAAATGTCATTGTCCCATTGAGGTTTGGGTTTTGTGGTCATCACTGCGGCCTTTGTTCAAGCCGGCACATGACTGAGCACTCAGGAATTCTGAGTGAGAGGGCATATCCAGGCCATAGAGAGAAGAGGACAGGAGGCTCACTCACCTGGGGAAGGGGACTACCAGGGATCTGAGGAGAACTGGGTGGGCTGTGGCTTGACATTCAGTTCCCTAGGGTGGTGCGGCCTCTCCAGCTCTCAGCTGGATGGTACCCACAGAAGAACATCCAGTTCAGTGAGTTCCAGTCTGGAATGCCTAGCTGAAGGGTCCCTGAGGGCAGCAGGAGTCCCTTGAGCTCTTATCAGTGTTCTAGAAGGACCAGAGGAACAGCACATAGTCTATGAACGTTAACCAAGCTGACTTGATCTCTGCTTCAGGCTGGAATTCTACCAACAGCGTGATGGGCCACTGGCTTCCTCTTCCTGATCACAAGCTCTCATAGCTGTAATATGAAGCTGTAATGAATAAAAAGGAAGAAATGACTTGATGGCAGGTTGTACAAAATCTTACCAGATACGAGGCTCATGTGGATGGAAAATACTAAAAGAGGCTTTCAAGGTGACACTGTTGGGAAGCCCTGATCCAGTCCAATTCTGTCATTTTTCAGTCGAGGAAGCTGAGATCCTCTTTCTTTAGGGAGAAGGTGGAGGGGTCTCCCTGTGCCCCGTAATTAAGATAATGGCAGAATGCCAAGATGGTCACCACAAATAGCTACTGCTTATTGAATCTCACTGTGCACCAGGCCCTGTGCCAGGGGCTCCACGTGCTCCAGGAGGGCAGAGCTGTGGTCCTTTTGGTCCCACTGGATCTCCAGCATCCAACTCAGTGCTCTGCACACAGCTGGCACTCCATAAATCTTTGTGAAATGAAAGAATCATCTCATTTCATCATTACAACAGCCCTAGAGGTATGTATTAGTAGCCCCATTTTAGAGATAAGCAAACAAACCCAGAGAGGTTACCTGACTTGCTCAAGGTCACAGAGCCAGTGAATAACAGGGTGGGGATTTGAACTCAGGTCTGTATGCCTGAAACTCCATGATCTTTACTGCACTGTTCTGCCTTCCAGCATTCCTGATACTGGTAACCAGGAAAGATAAGCAATGCCTTGATGATTCAGTGGGTAAAAGAATCGGCCTGCAATGCAGGATACACAGGAGGTTCAGGTTTGATCCCTGGGTCAGGAAGATCCCTTGTGCCTGGAAAAGTCCATGGATGGAGGAACCTGACAGGGTACAGTTCAAACAGTCGCAAAGTCGGACACAATGGAGTAACCAAGCACGCTGCTAACAGTGATGGTACCCAGCCACCAGGTATGGGCCAGCACTCAAACTTGCACACCTTTGTTCTAGGGGCTTGGCCACAGAGAACCCAGAAGTCAGCCAGTAGGAAAGGTTTGCTGGGTTTCAGAAGCCTGAGGAAGCTCCCTAGGGTTGAAGGTCTCCTCCTCTCCCTCTGTAATAGGCAGATCTGCCTGTACATCGTCAAGCAACCATCTCATGCTGTTGTGACAGGTGTCACTTTGTTATGGCAGCGTCGTCTGCCAAGATGCCCAGAGTTGGAGAGCCAGCAGGAGCGTGTGTCACAGTATGTGTGTGTCTGATGCAGTGGTCTCCTCGTGTTGCTGTCCTGATGACAGTTTTTCATTTCCTCTGGCTGGCACCTTTCCTTTCTATTCATTACCTCTCCTGCTCCCCTCTTTCTCTTCCTCCTCCTCTTCGTTAAAATCCTATATTTTGAATCAGCTGAGAGCCTCCTGAGGCTGGGGATGGTGGTGTCAGCTCTAAGTGATTCATCTAGCTGATAATTAGAGCTCTGGAAAACCCAACACTCATTCCTGTCAGAGCTTCCGGAATCTCTAGGCTTTTCCCTTTGTCAGAGAGAGGAGCTGGGGGCGGGGGGGGGGGGGGGGGGGGGGCGGGCCCAGCGTTTTTGTGCCTGCTTTCAGTCCTCCACTGTACTGAGAGGAGTATGGGCACTCTTAGTTCACCAGGTCCCATGAGAAGCTGTTTCCACACTCACTGGATCCTCACAGTGAGCCCACAAAGTATTATCCCTATGTTGACAGATGGGAATGATTAGGGAACTTGCACAGTCACTGAACTTGTAAGAGACACAGCAAGGACTCAAATCCAACCTTTTTGGAACCTGCCAGACTTGGTTCAAATCACAGCTCTGCCATTATTAGCTATGTGTCTTTGGTTACTTTCCCTCTCAGAGTTCTAGCTGCTTCATCTGCAAACAGACTCCTTAACGCTGATGTCTCTAAAGCGCTTAACACAGTGTCTGACATACTACTGCTGTTTCGATTACTACTGTTACTCAGCCCTTTCAGCTCAGTGAGCACTAGGCATATAGAGACAAAGACAAGGACACAAGAGGAGGCAGCCAGACTCACTCACATCAGCTCTCATGTCCTGGCAGTCACTGCCTGTGTGGAGATGACAAATGCGTGCATACACGTAAGTGCTTGGCCACACACCCTAGGAAAATCCAGAGCTGTGCACACAGGCTTGGACACGTGTGCCCACATGGATACAGAATAACACAGCTGGAAAGAGACTCAGGAGTTAAGACAGTCATATGCAGCTGGCATACTGGCTCACACCTCGGAGACAAAGGAGTGGGTCCATGATCGCGGGTACTGCCACCACGGCGCCCTTCTAGCTGCTTCTGCATGCCAGCGGAGGGAAGCCAGGCTCTCAGAGGGCCCCAGTGAGTCATCAGCCTGATGCAATCCCTTTAAAGGGCTCATCTGCTGGTGCAAGAAGCTGATTCATGGAGGGCGTGGTTGCTGGAGAAGGAGGAGAAAGGGACCGAAACTGCAGCAGGAGGGGCTGAGGTTAGGTGGCTGGAATAGCTAACAGGAACTCTTCACTGTTAACCTGACTGGTCGAGACTCTAAGGATCTTCAGATTGAAGCGGGATTTCTACAAAAGCGAGGGGCCCAGAGGGAAATGAATTGTAAGGGCTACGGCAGGAATTCCTGTCATTGATGAGCCCCACGCCAGCGCTCGCCGCACAAAGCTCCAGGAAGCGAGAAATGGGGGTCAAGAAAGAGCCAGTTCTCTGACAAAGATACTACAACCGGCCGATCTTTCAGCTGCTGGAGAAGTCTCCAGATCCGGGAGGGCGAGTGTAGGGCACGCGAGGCTCAGTGGAGTAGCGGCGGGGGCGGTGCCTCCGGCCCAACCTCACCGCAGATTCAGATAAGCGGTAAGTACCGCCCCTTAGAGTCTTTGTCTCCAATCGTTTCCCAGATTTCAGCCCGAGCCCCACCCTAAACCAATCCTCAATCAGATTCTGGTCTGTTACCTGAAGGCTTCCGCCCTTCGTCAAGATGGCGTCCAATCCCGGAGCCGTGGGCTGTAGATACGGGCAAGGGGCGGGGCCGCGGCCTATCCGGGAGGAGGGGGCGGTGCGTCACTTCCGTTGTCAGGTGGCGGCGCTGCAGCCATGGAGGGAGGCGGCGGCGGCGGCGGCGGCGGCGGCGGCTCGGGAGGCTGCGCCGGGAGACGGCGGTGAGCGGCTCCCACGCCCCTTGCCCGGCCCCGGTCCCCCGGGACGGAGCGCCGAGTAGCCCCGGCTCCGGGCTACGGACTATGGGCGAGCAGCGCTGAGCACCGGGGGAAGGTGAGGGCAGGGGTCCGGGAGAGGGGAGCCGGGAGCCCGGCCGGGGATGCGGGTTGGCGGGGGCGGGCCTCAGCGGCCGTGGCAAGGGGATCAGGGTGACAGCCTGAGGCCGTCCGGCTTGACCGAAATGACAACAGCGGATCCGCCGTCCCCGGCTGGGGTCTGCTCTTCCCAGGGGGCGGGGGAGGGGGCGGGAGCTCCTGCGCGCCGGGTACCGGGTGGCCACGGGGGTGTCTCGGTCCCAGCCCTGGGAGACGGCACAGCTCAGCCTTGCCTGGAGTTAATTGGTCAGTCAGTGACCAAGTGAAGGCGCAGGTTTTTCCCAAGAGGTACCCTCTCCTCTCCGTACTGCCCTCCTGATCCCGAGAGTGACTTGAGATTTGGAACGAGTCCCCGGAGAGCTTCTTCTCCAGCCTGGGCTTCCTCCACGAGCCCTCACCCATTGGCACGGGCACCATCGCTGCTGGAGAATTTCGAGTCCCGGGCGGCGATCAGGTGCGGGTCCGAGCTACCTGCTTGTCGGTGCTGTGTTCGACCGGCCTTTTCCGAGGAGAGAGCCTGCTGCTGTGGTCACTGTTTCACCTGCCATGCCCCATCAGGCCCGCCCATTCCCACGGCGCTTGGCCCACCTTCCAGTCAGTAGGTAGGGGCATCGGGATTCCCTCCAGACGTCGAGTACTCTGCCTGCCACCCCCACTCTCTAGGTTTGATGCCCGTTTGTTGGCGGAAGGAAGAGATGACAGCCGCCTTCGTTGGCAAGATAGACTTTGCTCTGTATTAAGTCACAGGAGGAAACCGGTTGGCTTTGCTTAGTTTTGAGAGCAATGAAGAAGAGGGTAGTCACTCTGGGCTGGGCACTTTCTCTCTTTGCTCAGCTTTGCATGAAATAAGGAAGAGCAGGATATGCACTTGTAAGGCCAAAAGAACCCTTGTTTGTAAACAGCGCTTGTGAGCTGGGCCAGTGCTCCTTGATGGTTCTGCTGTGTCAGCTCTTTGTCCCTTAAATCTAAGACATTATGGAGATGGCCCTTGTTCGTTCATTCATTCATCCATTCATTCCCCACATAGTAGCATGACAGCAGCAGTGTCCTTGCCTGGAGAGGCAAGTACCCTGTATTATAGAGGTTAAGAGTAGCTTTGGAGCCAGAACTCCTGAGTTCACATTCTAGCTCTGCAGCTTTGTAGCTGTGTGGCCTTGGGCAGATTGTTTAACCTCTCTGTGCCTCAGTGTTCTCAGCTATAGAACAGGACTGATAACAGAGTTACTGTGAAGATTTTAAAAGTTAACACATGCAAAACACATAGAACCATGTCTGCCACATAATGAATTCAGTAAATGTTAGCTAATCTTATTTCAAGAAGCTCATGGTCTGGTTAAGGGAGAAAGTGAACAGTGTTAGTCGCTCAGTTGCATCCAACTCTTTGTGACCCCATGGACTTACCAGGCTCCTCTGTCCATGGAATTCTCCAGGCAAGAATACTGGAATGGGTTGCCATGCCCCCCTCCAGGGGATCTTCCTGACCCAGGGACCAAACCCGGGTCTCCTACATTGCAGGATTCTTGACTAACTGAGCCACCAGGGAGACTGACCTGTAAACAAATCGTTGAAACATTGTCTAAAAAAAACTAGTATCAGCAAGAACAGAGGGCTGTGGGAGTCCAGCAAAGGAAGCTTCTAGCTCAACCTGAGTTGGGGTGGTAGGAGAGGTTTTGGGAAAGCTTGGAAGAAGTGATGATGCTGGAACTGTATCTGGAAGGATGAGAAGGCTCAGCCAGGTACGAACAAAGGGGCAAGGTACTTCACTTCGACATCTAAACTCAAAATTTATCCCAGAAACCTCAGATTGTTCAGTATGGAGTATGAAAGTCAACCTGGAGCCAGGTGAAACAGTACAGGTTCACAGGGGAATGCCACATTAACAATTTGGAAGTTTGTACCAAGGGCAGTAGGGAGCGAGGGAAACGGATTGAAGCAGAGCAGTGTCGTGGTTGGACTTGTGTTTTAGAATGCTCTCTCTGGAGCCTCAGCAGGAGAGAAGGGAGAGGAGAGGAGAAGCTGAAACACTGGAGACCTCTTCAGAGGTTACCGCAGGGCAGGCCTCCGAGAGAGGCGAGGTGGCGCAGGGTGGGGGATCTTTGGTAAGATGGCACTGCCTGCAACCAGTGGCAGGTGACAAGCTCGCTGTGTTGTCCTGGGCTGCTCTGCTGGGCCCAGAAGTGCCTGACGCATCTGCCTCTCTCTTCCTGAGACTGCAGGTCTTTCAGGCAGCCCGGCTGGTGAGACTGTCCTCCAGAAGGTCATTTGTAAGGTCGGTTGCTCCCTTTTGCCTTTAATTTGACCTTTGGGGAAGGCAGCAGACTGGAGTGGTAAAGAGCCTATTTGGCTCCACTCTCAGACAGAATCTCAGTTCCAATCCCAGCCCCTGCCGGTCAGTAGAGGTTACTTATTCTCTGCGTGCCCAGCTTTTTCATCTGTAAAGTGGGGGCAGTAAGAGCCCTCCCTAGGAGGGCAGTCATGAAGATCTGTAAGGCGTGACAAGCTGGACATGGAATGCACGTTGATTGAGAGATGCTTGGTAAACGCTACAGGCTGCAGGAAAGAACTCCTCAGAATTAGTCAAAGCAGTTAGTGGCGACTAAACTGTGTCCCAGGGAGCTGTCAGAAGTGTCCCGAGGGATCACAAGATCACAGAATTTCATTGTATTCTCTCCAAAAACGAAATCTGTGTGGAGTTTACCAAGCCAATATGGGAGCCATGCAGATGATTCAGCTCAGCTCTTTAAAAGAACCATTTAAAAAAAATAGAAGTAGGACTGCTGAGAAAAAAAAAATCATATTTTAAAGGATACTAGGAGAACTTCCCTGGTGGTCCAGTGGCTTAGACTAAACGCTTCCAATGCAGGGGGCCCGGGTTCAATCCCAGGTTAGAGAACCAGATCTCACATGGCACAACTAAAGACCTGGTGCAGCCTAACAACTAAATAAATACATATTTTTAAAAAATAAAGTAGCCTGGGAGAAAACACGTTTAGAGTTTCTTCCATATGTGTCCCTACTAGTGGCCCTGGTTTGGTATAGAATTAGCACCATCAGGAAGCACACATGCGTTGGCCCCAAATCCAGAACCCCAGTTCCACACACACAAGCTCCCATGTGCAGCTGGGGAGTTGTTGGGTACCAGGTACAGAAGGAGATTGGAGAGGCAGGCCCTGTCCTAGAGGAGCTGGCCGTCTAACAGGGGCCTGGCAGGCTCCTAACCAATCAGCACCTGCAGATAGTTGGGGGCGTGTCTCATAGGAGTCTGTGCGGCAGGTAGAGGGAATGAGGGGAAGGGGTATTTCTCCCCGAGGGATGGGGAGGTGACTGGGGAGAATTTTGGAGAGGCCTTAGAACTTGAACTGGATCTTGATGAAAACTATATATTGACAGGGAATAGAGTGTTCATGAAGCACTCCAGACAGGGGAGCATCAAGGCACAGGCGTGGGTGCAGGCTGGTGTGTGTGTGTGTGCTATAGGAACCACAAGAGGTTCCGGCACAGGGTGTGAAGGGACCTGGCTTTAGGATACTCTGGAGAGGCGAGCGCCAGGGCTAAGATGCTTGAACTTCTGTAGGTGAGGGGCTGCTTTGGTTTAAGTGGAGGAAACACCATTAAACGTGCATCTTCCCAAGAGCCCTCTGGCTGCTGGGAGAGGACGGACTGGAGCGAGAACACGCACTGTCTCTGTAAGCGGTTTTTGCTGTAATCAGAGTAAGGATCAGTGGGGCCTGGATCAAGGCAGAGGCAGATGGGAAATGGAGGAAGGGCGCAGATCAGAGCTGTTTGGGGGGAAAGTCAGCTGGACTCTGAGAGTGTCTGGAAGTGAGGACTGAGGGAAGAGCAATGATGGCAGGTGCCCCCGAGCTTCCTGATCTGGTTGACGGTGACTGATAGAGCCGGCAGGAGAGAATGGCCAGGGAGATCCTCCAGAGCCACTCGGTAAGCCCTCTCATGGGAGAGGATCAGTTGCAGAGTCCGTGGCTTTCGGTCCAGCTTTGGGCCAGGCTTCTCTCTGGTTTTGCCTGAGTCAGCGCCTGGGAAAAGGGCAGCTTCCCTTCCTCATCTTCCCTCTTCTCAGATTTGCCCAGGAGGTGAACTTCTTCAGTGTTTCAGACACTCAAGGGGCTGAGTCTGCAAGACTCCTGTGACTTGTTCAGCCTTCAGATGGCCCTCCAGAGCAGCCCTTCCGTCTGGTGCTGTCCACACTGACTCAGCAAGTGATGGGTCCCAAAGAGCAGTTTGCCCTCAGGGCAAAGATGGTGTTCCCGGGGCCCGGGAGGTCTCATCTAGAAAGAGACCTTGAGGTGGGATTTACTCTGGAGGCTGGGTTGGCCGACCCAGTCCTTCTTCTCAGGAAGGAGAGATGTCTGCCACAGGCCACCTGGGACCCACTCAGCCATCAGGGAAGTGAGAGGGAGCTGCCTTCATGTCCTTGTCCCCCTGAGCTCTGCAGAGAGGGATGTGCTGGTAGATGGGACTTCACACAGGCCCTTTGAACTGGGGAGATTTTCACAGGATTTGACCTTGCACTTGCGGTGTACAGAAAGTCAAAGGGAAAGTGGCCTAAGACAAGGGCATTTCTTCCTCCTGCACCTGCTCAGGTGAGACTGTGGCCTTGAAGGTGGCCCAGGGCCCACAGCAGCCCTGCATCTCCTCTCGGGATCTGTCACCAAGATCCAAGAAGGGAAAGCGTGGTGTCGCTTGCACTGATTTCCTTACTATCTTAGAGATGGTTCCACTTTGTCTCATGCACGTCTGGGTTATTTTGGGTGATACTGTGTCATCATGGTTTGTGTAATTTATTCAGCAAACTCTCTGCTGATGAACTTAGGTTTTTCTCGGCCTTTTGCTCTTCAAACAAAGCTGAAGTGACTGTATCTGCATGTGTGTGGTTCTGCCCACCTTAGGCATCCACAGGATAAATTCCAAAAGGAGTTGCTGCCTCAAAGAGTACCTTTTATAATTATTATTATTATTATTTTAAAGTAGTTTCTCAGCCTCCTTCTAGTGAACTGGAGCAGCCTGGTTTTCCCCCAGCCAGCAAAGATGCTCCTTCCTGAAGGGAACTGAGAACCCCAGTGGTGATAACCCTCTTCTGGCTCTTCGCGGTCAGAGTTGGGGTTCCCTAGAGCTTACACAGTCCAGCAGTCTACAGGTCTGCTGGTTTTGGAGAAACTCTAGTTGTGGGAAAGCACCAGAGAAAACTGATAAGGGCTCTTATCATTTAGGATGAAGCTGTCCCCTCTGTTTACAGATCATCACCTACTTGGCAAAAGAGATAGGCAGGGGATCTTAAGGCTTTAGGGAGTCTGTGACCCAAGGATCCGAAAGGAAGAAGTGGCCTGGACATGGTAGTGGGAACTGGCAAGAGCAGGCTGGTGTGCCTGTCCCGTCTTTGGGTTTAGGGCAGAGCTGGCTAGAGGTGTGGAGAGGTGCCTAAAAGCAGGTACCTTTAGGGAGAAACTCAGGTCAGCCCCTCAGGAGGCCCCAGGACTGCCAGAGCCCAGAATTCTCTGGGCTTTTGGAGCCCCACTGCTGGCTCACCACCTCGGGAGAGCGAGCATCCTGCCCCTTTTTGTAGTTGATGTGCAGCCCCTCGGAGAAGGCAATGGCACCCCACTCCAGTACTCTTGCCTGGAAAATCCCATGGATGGAGGAGCCTGGTGGGCTGCAGTCCATCGCTAAGAGTCCGATACGACTGAGCGACTTCACTTTCACTTTTCCCTTTCATGCATTGGAGAAGGAAATGGCAACCCACTCCAGTGTTCTTGCCTGGAGAATCCCAGGGACAGCAGAGCCTGGTGGGCTGCCGTCTCTGGGGTCGCACAGAGTTGGACACGACTGAAGCGACTTAGCAGCAGCAGCAGCAGCAGTGCAGCCCCTGGCGTCACCAGGCGTGTGTGACCTCCGTGTCTGAGTTCTCTTCTCACTCCACTCCCAAAGTGCTTCCTCCTGAAGGAACAGAAAGGAAACCAGCGAGAAAAGAAGGATCCCCACCAGCTTCCAGGTCCTTTTCTAAGTACTCTGCAATATGTATTGAGTCCTTCTGCCAGCCTAAGGAAAGAGGAATTGTCTCTGTTCTACGGAGAACCCCCAGGCCAGAAGGGCTAAGGAACCTGTCCACTGTTACTCAGCCAGCACGGGCAGAGCTGGTTTTCCAGCCCACACCTTTGTGACCGTAGATCCCATGCCATCCCATTCCCTGATCCTGGCCAGGCTCTGGCCCCAGGGAGCCCAGCCCACGTGGAATCTTGGGCCCATAAAGCCGTAGAGCTGGAAATGACCTTGACAAAGCTGCAGCGGTCCCTTCTTTTTTCCTGGAAAAATGGAAACTGCCACTGCCTGGAGATACATCCCTCCCCTCCTACCCTGTGAGTAGGGGGTAAGGAGACCTTCGATGCGGTCTTCCAGCACTTAAGGCTCAGATCACACCTGGCTTCAGAACCCAGTTCTGACCCTTGCTAACTGAGTGACTTTGAGCAAGTCACTCCCTGTCTCCAGCCTCTGCCATAAAATGAACTTACTACCCCTTGCTCCAAAGCAGTGATGAGAATTAGACACAGGTGTTATTGGCCTCTGGTGAGGCCCCGGAGAGCTCTTTGGTGGTGAGTCTGAGTCTCCTGAAAGAGGCATCATGAACCAGCTTCCAGGTCTCCAGTTTGAACCGTTTGGTGGTCTTCCCAGCTCTTACAGAAGCCAGGTGGCAAGCAGGAAGTTCCTTGTAAGCCAGTTTGCAAGTTGCCTGGGAGAGCTTGAGCGTGGCGGTTTGTCTCTTCTGTGCCCTCTCTCTGACGCAGCCTTGCATCAGCATGCAGGCCCACACGTACAGGGCATTCTCAACGCCGTGCCACTTCCAGTGCGCCTTCTCTAAGACCCAGCCTTCCAGGTTCCAGTGCCACTCTTAATCATTCTGATGGGTTCAGAAATTTTGTTAAGTTATTATAGTAATCTGCAGTGAAATAGTTAAGCAGAATGCGTGCGTGCATGTGCACAGGTGTGCTCAGTCATGTCTGACTCCTTTCGACCCTATGGTCTGTAGCCTGCCAGGTAAGCCGGTTAAGCACTGTAGAAGAATATGAAATAAAACTACCCATCTCCTGTTTGTGTTCTGTTACCTGGATGTATCCACTGTTAAGTTTCTTCTAGAAATTTCTTACGCATATTCATTTTTTTAAACCCAAATGGGATCATTTTATGCAAATAGAACTGCAGTTTGCTTTTTTTTTTAAGTAACGTATCCTAGACATCTTCGTCTATCAGCAGACATGGGCCTAGTCTTAAAGGCTGCATAGTATTCCCCTATCTGGACATACCGTGATGGAGTGAACCAGTGTCTCTTGGTAAACATGTAAATTGTTTCCTGTCTGGAGGGGATGTGTGTGTGTTTTGATTTTTGTGGTTTTATCTTTGTGCGTTTTTGCTGCTACCCAGGGCTCTTGAGGGACCCTCATTAAGTACATTTATCTTGGTGAACTTGGGTGAGTGGACCTAGAGAATAAATTCCTAGAACTGGGTGTGCTGGACCCAGGACAAGTACATTTCCTCCTGCTTTGTTGACTGTGATGTCACTGTCTTCTGCCTGTTGGGCCTGTGCAGGGGGTTCTGCGGTGGTCAAGGGCCCAGGCCCTGCCCCCAGGAGCTCACCCACTGGAGAGACACAGGCAAGCAGGCTCTTGCCCACACGTGGACAGAGTGTGTTGGGGATGGCTCGTGGCTGGCCTTAGCGACTCGGAGCAGGTGAAGCCCTTGTGTGGGTCCACTTGTCTGAACAGCCTGCTGAGGGCAACTCTGATGGCAGAGCCCGCTGTCTGCCTCTGTAATCTTGCCCCCCAGCAGCCACAGCCAGTGGCATCCAGCAGACTGCAGAAAGCGAACTGCATTGTTCATTCTCACGGTTGTGAAATTTAATTGAATTTCATTGTTGATAGAGGCAGTTAAAGAAAGGCAGTTGGCTGGCCCCAATCCAAATTACCTTTCTCACAGGATGATTGCAGTGACTTTTGCTGTTGTAAACCACACGGAGAGAGAGAACTGCATCACCCGGGGCTGGCCTGGGCATTTCCGTCTGTCCATCTGTTGCTCTGGAAATCTGGGATGGAAGAAGGGAGACGTAACATTTGCCGGTGCCTCCCACAGGCTGGCTCCCCGCAGTCCTCAGGGCTCCCCGGGCAGGAGCTGCCCGGTCCCTCTCCTCTGGGTGGAGACTGCAGAGCAGGGAGACACATGCTCAGGACACAGAGGTGCTGCCAGCCTCGGCCAGCCCTGCTTTAGTTGTTTGCTGCTTTCTCTTGGCCTGACTGGAGCCGTCGTGGGTGTCAGGAACCTGAATTCCAGGAGAAGCCCGGTGGGAGGCTTTGTTCCCACCAAACAAAGCAACGCTTGATGGTTTGAGCTGAGGAGGGGTCCCCCTAGTTGCCGGGCAGGCTGGCGTGACAGGAGGGCTTCCGTGACTCAGTCTCCCGTCCCTGCACATGGCAGAAGCCCCGCCCCCCCCCGCCCCCCCCAGGCAAGGGGCCACCAGGAAGGCCTCCCAGTCAGTGTACTTGGCGGCGTCTCCTGGCTGCTTCTCTTGGTAGGAGATGCCCAGTTAGCACAGCCTGAGAAAGAGCTATTAAGTCTGTCCCTTCCTCTTCCAACACCCACACACAGTGACGGATTATTTGTTGTCACATCAGCTGCTTCCGGAGGCCCTGGGAGGGTGAAGCCAGTGCAGGGCTGGCGATGCTGCCCCGGATTCCGCTCTGGTGACTCTCAGAAAGGCTGCTGCTGAAGCCCTTCTCCCCAGCCCAGGGACTGCTTCCTCTTGCTTCTCTCTTCTCCAGAGAAGCCTCCAGGCCCGCCTCTGTGTACACGGGCCTGGAGCCCCAGATTCCCTCTGGGACACATCCTCCCAGCCTGGAGCCTTCTGCCCCCTTGAAGGTCTCTCCCCTCAGCCTTCGTGGAGGCCACTGAGGAGCCCAGTGGGGCTTGCCCCGGGCAGGGAGGTGAGGAGGGACATTCCTGATTATGTAATCTCCTTGAGCTCCTGGAGGAGACTGGAGCTGGATCTCCGAGCTGCAGACACGGGGCCCCCTGTGAGCAGCGGGGGCCTTCAGTCCCCTGCTGGTGCCCAGAACTGCACTCAGCCTGCTCTAATCCTGCCGAGGAAAGGCGGTGACAGGGGATGGGTCTGTGCGGATGTGCTGGGGTGGGGGGAAGCGGGCTGGGCACGGGGCCCGGGTTCTGGCCGCCCCTCCCACTTCCCACTGGGCTGAGTCACTTCCTCTCTGGCGCTGCAGGTAGTCTCCCACACGCCCAGCGGCCTTTGGGGGTGGGGTGCACCCCCTGCAAGAAAGGAGCTCCGGTTAGTAGCAGCCAGTTCGCCCGTTACCCCCGAGGCAGGCGTTTAGAGAAGGATGTGATGTTATGAATTCCTGACAGATTGGAGCTATACATATCCTGCATTTTAGAAATGAACAAAATCATCACTCTGTTTTGGAACGGTGGAGATGACAGCACACGCATGAATCTTTGTCATCAGGGAGTCCTGGCTAAGGCTGAGGGATTACTAATCCGCCTCCCCATCCCCCAGCATCCATCCTGGGCACAGAAGCCAGTGACTTCCAGTGCGTTCCTGGGGAGATTGCTGTGGCCCTCTGGCTCCCAGGGAGAGGGTCCATGCCTGCTCAGGGATGGCTGTCATTCACACTCAAAGAAAAGCCCTCAAACAGAGCTCCCTTCCAGCCAGCCAGGAAGGGTAGAGGAGAACAGGCCACAGGCAGCCTCTTCTGGTCCGATGAGCTGGGTAGGGTCTCGAGGCTTTGGTTTGTTAGCAGACCAAAAAAGAGGGGAAATCTTTACTTCATGAAGTTGTGAGAATGAAAGAAAATCTAGGAAACACTAAGAACAAACGATTCCTGGCAAGCAGTCAGTGCCCACCAGGTGGTAGTTTACAAGGTATGCGCCTGGAGAGCCTTGTCACCAGGGAGCCACCTCAATATGGAGCAGGGGCCCTCGCCTTTCATCCGCCAGAGACCTCGAGACACCCCTCTTTTACAAATGATGAAACTGAGGCCCACGGAGAGTGAATGACTCTCACAGAGGGTAGGTGACTAGCTCAGGGTCATCAGCTAGTGAGTGATGGAAGCTGAAGTTTAAACCCAGGCCTTGACCCCAAAATCCATCTTGTGCTCCCACCTAGCATTTGGGTAACTGTTCCCTGGTTTGAAACACTTGGTTCCGTGGGCTGCAAGTTTCTCTTGGTTCCCGGGGTTGATTTTGTGGATGGAGAGCCAGTCTGTAGGGAAGCTGGGCCACTGGTTACCGCACGTGCCTGTGAGTGTAGAGGTGCAATGAGGGTGGCTCCCCGAGTGCTTGGGTCAGGAGAGGGTGGGGGAGCCGCCTTGTGGGCTGGTGGGAGGGCTTCTCAGTAACCCAGCCTCTGCAGCCCCACAGAGCACCTTCTCTGGGTCACCTGCTGAGGTTTCACACTGCTCACCTCAAGTCCGGTGGTTTGTTTCCAGGTATAGTCCGCTAAGAGCGTAGCTGAGCCAGAAAATCTCTTTTCTGGGGGAAAACAAGTGGTAGGAATTTTTCTGAGCAGCAGAAGGACCTTCACACTCCAAACCTAGAGTGTCCCACAGGGTCTATCCCCCGAGTGAGGAGCAGGCCAGGCCGTCACTCACACGTTCCCACACTTTACTGCAGGAAAGCAGATTTTTTTGCTGGACTCAGCAAAAAGGGGGCTGGTCTGTCCCTTCGCCAGTGAGGGGCTGGTCCCAGTCTGCAGGCATGCGGTGAATGGGTTTCATTCCTCAGAGGGGGTTGCCCTCCAGCAGCCAACACTGTGTAAGCACAACCCCTGGTGATCAGCCCAGAACCGCCCTGCCCCGGGCATCCAGGCGTTTCTGACATGGGACTTTTCCTGGACAGACTGTTCCCAGCACCACTGCAGCCTGGTTACCCACAGCTGTGACCCCTTCCCTCTCTGCTCCTGGATTCTGGCTCCTGCCACGAGCTGGTGGACCATCCGTACTCTCTTCTGGGTCTCTCTGCCTCCAGCCCCTGGCCTCTCATTGGGTCTTCTCTGTCCCCTGCCCCAGTGTGGGTTTTGGTGCCTTCTGGGTGCATAACAGACACTTCTGCACTCTGCATGTTCTCATTCAGCAGTGGGTGGATGCAGGGGTGTGGAGATGAACTGGGGTTGCTCAGCCTGGAGAGTGATGGAGTCAGGGGAGTCAGACATTAGTTACAGCACATAGGAGCAGACAGAGGGTGCTCTGGCAGCCAGAAGAGGAAGGGACTTGCTGCTGGAGGGGACACCCGTGAGGACCCAGGGAGAACAGGGCAGGGGTGTTCATGGCATACTCGGAATTGTGAGTCATTTGGTGTAGCTGCCCTTATGGGGCATAGAAAGGCAGGGAAGCTGGAGAGGTAGCCTGGGTCTGGCCAGGATTACTGAGGAGTTTGGATTTCTTCCTAAAGACCCCAGGAAGCATTGGAGGACCCCCACAGCAGAGACAGATGGAGCTGGTGCAGGCCCAGGTCCCCGAGCAGAGGAGGAAGAGCAGCCTGCTGGAATCTGTTTGTCCAGCCTCAGTTACACAGGGCTTCCCTGGTGGCTCAGATGGTAAAGAGCCTGCCTGCAGTGCAGGAGACCCAGGTTCGGTCCTTGGGTCGGGAAGATCCCCTGGAGAAGGGAATAGCAACCCACTCCAGTCTTCTTGCCTAGAGAATTCCATGGACAGAGGAGCCTGGGGAGCTATATATATAGTCCATGGGATCGCCAAAGGTCGTGCATGACTGAGTGACTAACACTTTCACTTTTCAGTTACACAAAGTAGCTGAGGTGGGGGTATTCTGATGGAGTTCCTGTATCCTTCCTGACTAGAACAGTGCCCCACCATCTTGCAGTGGGTGCAGAGACCCCCTTTGAAGAAGATGCACTATAGAAAGCCGCCACCAGGTGGCAGACCTTGAGATTGCTCAGAGACCTCATTTCCACCCCGCCCCCGCCCCCGTTCCTTAGGAAGAGTTTACGGAACTCCTGTTCACACCAGGCTGGCTCCGCCCCACAAGTATGAGATTCCAAATTCTTCTTCTGTGAGCTTTGTACCCACAAGAAATCCTTCTGAACCTGTGAATCTGGACAACAGATTCCTCCAGGGTCTTGGGAGCTGTTCCAGCAGGGTGTAATTTCTCTGTCTCCAGAGAGTAAATTCCAAACATGGTGACCCTTCACCTCTAAGCACTTCAGCATCTGTAAGCTAAGAACAGGGGCATTCTCCTATGTAACCACAGGGCAGTTTTCAAATTCAAGAAATTTAACATTGTATCATCTGATATACAGTCTATATTCAGATTCTGCTAATTGTTCAAAATATAACTTCTTCCCCTCAGGATCACCTGTCTCATTTATTTGTCCTGTCTTTAATATCCTTCAAGTGAGACCAGTTCTTCAGCCTTTGTTAACTACCTGACATTGATGTTTTTGATGCATATAGGCCTGTTGTTGAATGTTCCCTCAGTTTTAGTTTGACTCCTGATCAGCTTCAGGTTATGCATTTTTGGGAAAAAAAAAATTAACATCAGTAAGATTGCTTCATATCAGGAGTAACATGATGTCAGATTGTTCTGTTATTAGTGATATAACTTTGATCATGTGGTTAAGGTTGCAGTTTGCTTTTTTTTTAATTGTATATTTACACATAGTGAGTTTCACGGGTCTTCTAACAATTCCGTCGTTTTGACAAACGTACACACCTAGCCTTACGTCCTTTGGTAGCAGTTTTACAGCCCAGGATGTGTGCTCTGTCCCCTCCCACAGTCCTCTGCGAGAGAGCTTGGACCAGAGGCACCAGGTCTCAGTTCCAGACTCCTTACTGCCCCCCAGCTGGATTATGATGAAGGACCTCATCATCCTGGGAAGGAAATGGCAACCCCCTCCAGTCTTCTTGCCTGGGAAATCCCCTGGACAGAGGAGCCTGGTGGGCTACAGTCCACAGGGTCACCAAAGAGTCAGACATGACTTAGCGACTAAATAGCAGCAGCATCATTCTGGACAGTCCCTTACTGGGCACTGAATTGATAATTGCCAGCTAGTGCTCCAGCCTCTGCTCCACCATGAACCAGTGAACAGAACAAGAGGATGAGATGCTGTGTGCCTCTGCCTAAAAGAACCGGCCCTCCCCTTGACCCACAAAACAACTGTACCCTGCCCTCCACTGCAGGCTCGTACCTGGTACTGCCCAGCACCCCTCTACCTCCTCAGGAGCTCAGCCAGCCCCCAGGCTTCCTCTCCTCCCCACATTCAGTTGAACGTGTCACTCAGGCTGCCCATCAGACCACCCACACCCACACCTACCCCCACCCAGCCTGGAGTATCAGACCAGCAGACAAATAGCAAGTTCAAGGTCTCTTAAGCCTTCAGTCTGGTGATCTTCCTTCTTCTGCTCCCCACCCCCGCTCCAAGTCAGTGCCTGACTATTCCTTTCTCCTTGGGCAGCAAGAGAAATTCAAAGCTGCTGTGTTTAAGCTAAGAAAAGCACAATTTATCATATGTTTGTAATATGCCAGTAAGTACTCTTGCTAACCCTTTTACGTGGGTCATCTCACTGAATCCTTAGACCAGCCTTGTAAGGTGGATCCTGTACTCTGGGTTTTGCATATACAGAATAAGTATCTCATCCAAGATCTCATCATTAAGTAATGGTGCTGGGCTTGCTCTGACTCCAAGCATCCCAGCTAGCATGGGTTATATAGGTCAAGGTGGTGATCCCTTTAGCTGGAGAGTGACTGGACCAAGCGGACGTCAGCTGAGGCTTGCTGCAGAAAGCACCCTAAGCTTTCCACCACCACCTCCAACCCCCACCCGCAAGCGCTGTAGTACAGATGTTTCTGTCTGTGCTGTGGCACGGAAACGACTGAGACGCATTGCTTTGACCACATTGTTCTGCCACCTGAGCGTCCTGTGGACAGAGACCCTTTTCTTCCTCCCTCCTGGGGTCTGGTGTGGGTGTGGCCACACAGACCCTTGACACATGTGTGGCAAATAGGGCTGAGGCCAGAGATGGGTGGGAGCACTTATGCTCACTTCCAGGTGCCAGGTGGGCTGGACAAAGGGGCAGGGTCCCTGCCTTCAGTAGACACTGCCAGAGATAAAGCCCAGAAGACAGAGGCCTGTACAGCTCAGGATCTTTTTATTTGTTTTGTTTTGACAGAGCCAGGAAACATGGCGGTGGGGATAGGGACAGCTTGAATCCTGACACTTACTGGCTCAACGTGACCCTGCAGTGTAGACAAGTCCTTCGGCTCCTAGCAGGCATTAGAAGCTGCTGACAGATCGTGGCCACCAGCTGTGGTGTCATCACACACATGCACACACACAGGTAGCTTACTGGGCTGGGGTCTGCTGTTTGCTCCTTGCAGGGACCACCTGTGCATTCCACCTGCACTGGTTTGGTCTGCAGGGTCACCCACCTCTCCAGGAGCCCCCAGGGTGGCAGCAGGAAGCCTACTAGGAGGCTGAGTGCAGAACTGCACATGTGGGCAAGCCCCGTGCTGCCCCTCGTGTTTGTGGCTCTGTGCGTGTGTGAGTGGCCATCGCCGGGGACTGCATCTGCGCACCTGCATGGAGACCAGTGGGGGTGCTTCTGGGCCTCTCCTTGCCTCGGCCAGGCTTCAGTTGCTTTGTAGTTGGGTAGAGCTGAAGAAAGACTGAGCTGGGAAGGTCTCAGTACCCTCTCTCTTTGCAGCCCACTTCCTTGGGGGATTGGTAGTATGCCCACCGTGTTGAACCACGGTCTGCCATAGGGTGCCCTGCCTGGCACTGCCCTGCCCAGCTGTCTTGTACGGTGGCACACTGCAGCCTTGGACTGGGCATCATGGGCCTTAGAACCTCGGGTGGTGCTGATGGCCCAGCCTTCCTTGCCTTTTGGGAGAGCTGAGCTCGCATCTCCCAGCAGCTTTGGGACAGGATGACCTTCATGGCAAACGAGCAGGGTGAGGTGGGCATCGCCTCCTCTGGGTATGCTGTGATGCGAGCACAGAGCTGATGCCCACAGCTTGCTCCCCAGGTCAGGCAAAGGGAACTCCCCACTTGAGGGTCGAGCAGCACAGCCTGCAGGCGGCGGGCACGCCTGCCCCTCACCCTCTTTTTTGCCTCACAGAGCTGTCTGCTGAATCCGGGTTCTGGGGGAACTGGTGCTGGCCTGGGAGGATAGCCCTGGAAGAGTGGACAGACTTAAAGCTCCAGAGACTTCCAAATCAGGCCTGCTGGGTTCTGGCAAGCTGAGCCATGGGCCCAGGAGACACCAGGCAGACAGCTCCTTCTTAGCCAGGCAGGGCCAGGGCCCGTCACTGCAGCCTGAGGACCAGTGTCTCTGGAGAGGCCTGGGCCCAGGTCCTTCTGAAACCAGGGTGCCCGGAGCTTCCACATCACACTCTCACTGTGAGGCCAGGATCCCTCGAAGCAGGCTCCCCGTGGGCGCATCGGTGGGCTATATGCAGGTGTGTCTGTGGAGGGGACACAGCAGGATGATTTGGGGGCAGGAGACAGGAGGGTCTGTCCCCAGGGGGGGTTGTCTTTGCTCATCCCACCGGCGGGCCCACCACAGCTTCCGATTGCCTAGACCTGCCCCCTCACGCTGCATCCATTGCCTCCGTGGCTCATGTGGTGTGAAGGAACGTTCAGGAAGCGAAGCAGCCTTGCTGCCACTTCCCCTGCCAGCATCTTTTCCCTCTCCCTGCCCGTCTGCTCTCATCCTTCTGTCTGCCTACATCTTGGAGCAGTTCCCATGCCATTTGCTTGAGTTGAATCCCTAGTGGGGTGGGTGGGGTCAGGCGGAGCCCACTCACTGTCTGTGCTGCAGCTGCTCCTGGCAAACTGTTGTCTAGACCATGCCTGTGCGTGGGCGCCTAGGCAGCATCTACACGTACGATGATGCCATAGTGGTGCTCTCCAAGGATCCAGGAGGAGGGAGGGTGCTTAGTGCTCCGGGGAAGCCAGAGAACAGGGCCGGAATGTACTGAAATCAACTCATCTACCAGGACAGGGCAGCTGACCCCATAGGAGCCATCAGCTACTGCAGGGAAGGTGCCCAGCCGCCCATAGAGCATCTCCTGGGCCCGGCAGTGGGGGTAATGGTTTTATGTACTTTTTTTCCTAGTTCTGAGGGAGTTTTAGTCTAATGGTAGGGGAAAGACATTAAGTATATGAGCACACAGATAAATACATAATCACAAAATATGGAAAGTGCTTTGTGTGAAAACTACAGGATACCAAGTGAGCGTGTGACCCGTTGGTGTTGCACATGTCAAGGCGGCTTCTCTGAGGAAGTGATACTCAAATTGAGAAAGACGCACAGAAATTATCCAGGCAAAGGGTAGGAGCGGTGTTCTAGACACATTACTGCCGAGCTTTTTAGGATTTTTCTAGAAGCAGTTGTGCTCTCCCCCTGCTCTTGTGTGAGTGACTGAGTCCACTACCAGCATGACCCTTGTTGGCAGGAGTCGTAGCTGAGCCTGACCATGGCTTCTGCTCTGTTTGGGGCTATTAGAGCCTACCAAGCTACCTGATCCTCATCACTCTGAGTGAAATCATGCGTCTGCTCCTCAGTGGCACAGCTTTGGAAATGAATTAGGGGCTGGATGGGAGGCAAATCTGGTAGATTGGACTAGAAGAGCATTGGGCCGTCTCTCCTTCCCAGTTCACTGCATGGAGTCAGTCTCCTGGGGTTTAGAATAAGGGCCGGGACGGCAGCATGTGAAGAGATGTAAGCTAACTAGTGAAGACGCACCTGTTCTCAGAGGACGGGCTGCTGCTGCTGCTGCTAAGTTGCTTCATTTGTGTCCGACTCTGTGCAACCCCAGAGACGGCAGCCCACCAGGCTCCCCCATCCCTAGGATTCTCCAGGCAAGAACACTGGAGTGGGTTGCCATTTCCTTCTGCAGTGCATGAAAGTGAAAAGTGAAAGTGAAGTCGCTCAGTCGTGTCCAACTCTTAGCGACCCCATGGACTGCAGCCTACCAGGCTCCTCCGTCCGTGGGATTTTCCAGGCAAGAGTACTGGAGTGGGGTGCCATTGCCTTCCCCGCAGAGTAGGGGCACCTTCTACGAATAACAGCAAAAACAAACTTAAGGAAAAGAAAGATTGATTGCATAGACATTTAATCTTTTTTAATTACAAAAAGTTAAAAGATTAAGGAAAAACTACATCCTATGGCAGTTATAGCCTTAATGTATAGAGTTCCTAAAAAATCACCAAGACTAATATACACAAAGCAGTAAAAAAAAAAAAAATAGGAAAAGAATACGAACTGGAAATTCGTAAAAGAAATTCTGCATATAACCAGGAAGTATGTAAAAGAAGTCCAACTTCATGAATAATTAAGGAATTACAAATTTAAACAATGATATGCTTTTTAATATTCATGAGATTGGCGGCTTTTTAAAATATGGAAATGCTCCTTCCTGATGCAGGTTCTGGGAGTTGCTTCCCCACACCACCGAAGGTCTGTATATGGCCACAGTCTCCCTGAGAGCAGCCTGGCAGTGTTTGTCACACGCTTTAAAAATACGTGCCCCATTTGACCGTTTCTTGGAGTTTATCCTGAGGGGGGCGGGTATGCCAAGATGTTATAACTGCTAATAAAAAATACAAAAAGTGGAGAGAATCTCAAAGTCCATGAATAGGTATGTGGTCTGATAAATCATGACATATTCTTACCAAGGAGACTCTTTCCAATGGTGCTACAGAAGAACACAGGGATGCTACAGAAGACGGAGGGATGTTAATAAGATTTTTTTTATGACTTTATGAGATACATTATACATACCATAAATGTACCCTCATCATACTGATATGTTTTAGGTGGGAGACAAGAAATGCTTATAAATGGTGTCACAGTGGTCTAAATTTCCGTAATTAGAACTGTAAGCATACACACGCACACACAGAGGAAAGTCTGCTTGAATATTAACAACGATTATATCTTGGTGGTAATATTATGGGTATTTTCTAGTGTTTCTACAGGAAACATCAGTTACTTTTTTAAAAAGAAAAAATTATAGAAGCTTAGGCTGAGTGTTCCCAAGCCGTCCGTGTAAGAGTAAAGGCTGCACTCCTAACGTGGCCTTCACCCTTAGATCTGGCCTCTGCTGCCCTCTCTGGGCCCTCTACCGCCACTCCCTGCCTCATGCCATGTACTCCAGCAACACAGGCTGCTTGGAGTATGTTGCTTCCGTGCCATTTCTTACCATGTACGTTTGCACACCCAGGCCCCTCGCTCTGGAACGACCTTGCCTCTTGCCCCGCCCACTCCAATATCACTCCTCAGAGAAGTTTTCCCTGAGCCCCTGCACCTGCTCTGGGCCCAAAGCCTCAGGGCTGGGCAGGCGGCCTTTCCTGGTCATCCCTGGGACCGTCTGCCCTCCTGTGTGGAACTCCACTGTGTACACCTCTCTCTGCCCCACCTCCAGGACACTGTCTTCACGAGAGGTGAACTGCAGAGAGCTAGAAGGAGCAACTCCTTTTTGTTTTTTTAGATCCAAGTCGAGGTTAATGTCTTCCAGGATCTGGTTCCCGTGTCCCCTTTCCTTTTAGGGGAAAGGGGTATTTGAGGGGAAGGCCTGGTTGCTCAGATGGTGAAGAATCCACCTGCAATGCAGCATACCCAGATTCAATCCCTGGGTCAGGAAGATCCCCTGGAGAAGGGAATAGCAACCCACTCCAGTACTCTTGCCTGAAGAATTCCACGGACAGATGAACCTGGAGGGCTGCAGTCCATGAGATGGCAGAGAGTCAGATGTGACTGAGCGACTAACACTCACTTTTTTCACCTCACTTCGAAAGCAGTCGCTCCAGGGCCAGCTCTCTGTCTCAAGAAAGCCCAGTTGGCATCCGCACAGAAGTCAGTGTCCTTCTGTCTGCATCTGACTGGTCCCTTTGAGGTGGGCCAGCTGCCCACCTCTGTAGCCAGGACCTCCACGTGGAGTGCCTAATTAATCTGCAGTAAAGGAGCCATGGTTCTTTGTTACCAAGAACCTTCCATGCTCCTCCGGGAGAGGCAGGAGGTGGCAGCAGCCACAGAAACAGCAGCAGCCACTGTGTGACACACCCCCAAGTCAGAGCCTCGCAGGCTGGGTTAGCGTAAGGAAGCTCGCTGATTTGCTCAGTGAGAAGGCTCTTTTCTGTCTCGTCTAGAGCTGAGAATGAAGCGGAGAGCATCAGACAGAGGAGCTGGGGAAACGTCGGCCAGGGCGAAGGCTCTAGGAAGTGGGATTTCTGGAAATAATGCCAAGAGAGCTGGACCATTCATCCTGGGTAAGCCTCTGATGGCTAGGTGAGTGGGGGGCCGGGGCGGCACCGTCTGACCTGCGGACACAGCGCAGCGCTGCACCCACCCCAGTGCGGGGCCCTGACCAACCCTCTGTTGGAGTCTGTTTATGAGAGTGGAAGGTCGCTCTGCACCAAGAGCTGTTGTTGCAGTTGTAGCTCACCAACCTTAGAGTCAGCTGAGAGCTGGACGGTCTTCCCCAAGACAGTCCTATGCGTGCCCCCAGGATGTTGCCCTCAGGAAGCAAACAAGCTGTCTTAGAACCCAAAGTCCATCTTCCAAGGCGCTTCTCTGACCGTTCATAGAGGGCACAATAATTTTGCAAAACATTTGGTACAGCTGCAAACTTCTTATAAAATTGGCACCAAAATCCTGTAGAACCGGATGTTCCCAGTGGTCTGGAAGAGCAGCAGGGCCTTTCTGCATGATATTCGAGGCCCAGCAGCTCCAGACTGCATGCGTAGGGTTGCAGGTAGGGTGGGTCCTGAGGACCCTGACTCTCCCAGCAGCCAGAGATTGGGTGTGAATTTTGCTTTGGCACAGCATCTTGAACTTATGAGTACAGGATAGTTCCAGCTCCAGTCACTCGGCAAATAGTACATGGAGCCTGCTACGTTCAATAGGACATGGAGCCTGCTACGTTCTGGTCCTGTGCTGTTTATCAGGGATGTAGCAGTGATTAAGACAGACAAGTTACTGGGGAGCTTCCTGGAGGTCCAGTGCTTGGGACTCTGTGCTTCCACTGCAGGGGGCATGGGTTCAATCCCTGGTCAGGAAACTAAGATCTTGCATCCCACATGCCTCCAGGCACAGCAAAAAAATGAATTGGGCGGGACAGTTGGTTGGAGACACACTCTGAAGCTAAAACTAAAGACCGTAAAGTTAAAAAAAAAAAAGACAAGTTCCTGCCCTCACGGAACTTAACATTCTAGTTAGAAAAAGAAACAGTAAACAACACTGAGATCACCTCAGGAGCCGGGGGAGGAGCCTGGCCCTGAAGGCAGCAAACAGGATGACGTGAGACTGAGGGCCAGAGAGACTGGAGACCAGGAAGGCTCTGTATGCGGAAGGGACGTCGGCTCTGACAGCCGAGGGTAAGAAGGAGCAGCCATGTGAAAAGCAGAGGGAAAGCATTCCAGACAGAAGGAACAGCAAGTGCAAAGGCCCAGAGACGGGGAAGGGCTTAACCTCAGGAATTAAAGAGTCCAGCAGAACTGGAGTGGTGAGGAGGGGTCGGGGAAACATGATCCATTGAAAGCTGGACAGGAACCAAACCATACAAGACCTCGGAGGCCAAAAGGTTTCGATTGCATATTGAAAGCAGTGGAGCGCTGTTCAGGTCTTTCAGCAGTGCAGTGACGTGGTGACATTACCTGATTTATGCTCTGAAAGCTCAGGGTGCTATCACAGACCAGTGAGCAATGTACTTCTCCAGAAGTACAGAAGTTCCCAAAAGCTGATATACGGCCGCATCAGACTGCCCAGGGAGCCTGTTCAAGGGATAGTTTCCTGGCTCACCTGGAGCTGGTGATTCAGAGGGCCCAGGTTGTAGCTGGGATCTGCTTTTAACCCATGCTCCTCGGAGATTCTAGCACACACCTGGTGCTGAGAGAGTATAAAAACCAGATGTGCTCAGATGGAGGCACACTCAGTGCTCCACTTTGGGAGGCGTGACCATTTTCTCAGTGGGTGTGAGCCCTGGTGTCCTCCAGGAGAAAAGATCTAGCCAGAAGCCCACGTGGTGGCATGATGGCTCGGTGCCATGGTGGACAGGGCGCCTGAGAAGTAAAGCCAGTGGCTTGTCTGTGCCACAGGTCCCCGTCTGGGCAACTCACCTGTGCCAAGCATCGTGCAGTGCTTGGCGAGGAAGGATGGCACGGATGACTTCTATCAGCTGAAGGTAAGTGAGGCACAGGGCGTGGGGGCCGGGGACCCCAGGGCCCCGTGCTGGCCCGGCTCCTCCGCCCTCCCCTGTGAGCAAGAGCAGCACCACTTCTTCCCGGGGGCCCTGTGTGAACATCACGTTGCCTTCACGTCAGGAAAAACCATTTCGCTTCATCCACACACATGTGGGTGGATGTGCCGGGGTGGCATGGGAGGACCTGAACCCCTGCTTCTCCTGTTCTAGTCACTCTGCTTGGAAAAGTAAAGGTTGTGGGGTTTTGCTTTTGTGTGTGTGCCTTCCTAAGATCCTCACCCTTGAGGAGAGGGGCGACCAAGGAATTGAAAGCCAAGAGGAGAGGCAAGGCAAGATGCTGCTGCACACCGAGTACTCCCTACTCTCCCTCCTCCACACGCAGGACGGGGTGGTTCACCACCATGGGCTCTTCCAGGTAAGTGGCACCTCTCCCGCCCCCACCCCGGCTGGCCCTGCTGGGGCCACGTTGCACGAGCTCTTCCAGCCTCCCTGCATGCAGAGCAGCAGGACTTCCTGGCCGGCGGCCTGGAGGTCTGGTCACAGCGCTCCTGCCGTGATGGTGGCCGCCTAGCGGGAATGCACCCGGCTTGCAGGCTTTCTTTGAAGAGCCGCTTTTCCGAGAAAAGAGGAAAGCAGGAAGTTATTTAAAGACAAGGGCTCTTTCTAGCTATGTGGTCAGGAATCGGCCAGGCCAGGGTGGGAGGGAGGGCGATGAGAAAGGCGGGGCGGGGAATTGTGGATCTCCGTGATTGCTTTTGGTCCCAGTCCTGCTGCCTGCCTGGACATTTCAGCATCTGCAGCAAGGATCCCTGGGCCCCGTTCTCAATGTCCCAGGTCCCTTAGGAAAAGTACTGATTAGCAACTGGTACCCTGAAAAGAGCCTTCCCCGGTGCAGAATTGAAATTCCATCTCCAAAAATGAAATGAAGAACCAGCACTCTGAATGCTGGGGGAGTGGGTCCTGTTGACGGCCCCCGCGGAGCTTCTGCAGCGCCTTCAGCCCAGACACGCTGGCCAGGCCCACGCATGCTTGATGGGCTTGGTGTCAGGGAGGGCGCACAGGTTTTGAAGCAGGCAGTTCTGAATTCAGGTGATGTGACCTCGGGCAAGTCACTTCCCAAGCCTTAGATCCCTCATCTGAGAGCCATGATGACAGTGCTCACCTTGTATGGTGCTGGGAGGGTGAATGAGAGGGTAGAGAGCCCTGAGCTGCCCAGTTACACACATGCTCGTCACTGCTGTTATTTCAGGCAATAAAAGCTCCTTGTTGGCTTGACTTCTTGAGGTAAAATAAGTGGAAAATGCCTCCCTAACCCCCACACATAGACCCCACCAAGGTCTTCATTCTTAGATGTGCACTGAAAGGCACCTCTGAAACCTTGTGTCCCTTAAACATGAAATCAGATCGGGGGTGATGATGATTTCTTAGTATTTCATCTCTGGGAGCTTCCAGAGCTTGGCCTTGGTGTCTGTCATTTTGGATAAGAGACCCTGAGTGGTGAGAAGCCTCTCTAGAGTCCTCTGTGTACCAGACACTGCGCTGGGCCTCTGGGGAAGGCAGAGTGAAGGGTGTGATCTGCCCTGGGAGGGGAATGTGGAGTTCCGTCCCCGGGAGCTTCCCAGCCTGCTGTGCTGGCATGGAGGCCTCCTCGAGCTGCTGGATAAGAGTCCTCCTGTTGCGCCGTGTTTCCTCTCCCTTGGCATAGCTTTTTAGCAAGGAAAATACATCCAGAACTACCACCCTTAGGGTTGGCAGCAGTGTCAGCTTACCAAGCCCTGGTTCATCAATACCCAGCCCAAGTGCTTACTACATACTTGGCATGGTTGTGTTTTCTCTCTACACCCCTGTGAGATAGAAGTTGCCAGGCCCCCTTTACAGATGAGGAACTAAGAACTTGGAGAGATTAGCCGAACTTCCCCAGGTCCTGCAGCTAGGACAAGGTGGAGCCAGAGCCTGAAACCAGCCATCAGGGCAAAGCCGTTATATGGCCCAGGAGTCCTGCATCCACGTGAAAGCAGTTGCCTTGAACACACGGAACTCTTAGCTCCCACCATCGTGGACATCGGAAGGAAGTTTGCTTGGTCATTGTTGGACTCCCTGGGAGAGCTAAGGGGGATGGGGGCCCTGGGGCCCTGAGGGTGCTGCCTACACATGGCGCTCAGAGGGCTGCCAGTACACTGGGCTCTAAGTGCCAAGCCCTGACCCATATGCTTTGCAGTAGGACCGGAGCCTGAAATCTGACCCGCGCTGCTTCAGCCTGGGCCCTGGCTGGGCCTGGCACTGACGCAGAAGCGGGGCCGTGGGGTCCTTGCCACCCAGATGTCAGGCCCCCACCGCTCACACACATGCAGGCTTGTTCCAGGCTCCAGTAGAGCCCCAGGCCCCTGGCCCTGGCTCTGCTGGGCCCACGGCCAAGCCCCGGTCTGCGCCCTTCCTCCCAGGACCGCACCTGTGAAGTGGTTGAGGACGCCGAATCCAACCGAATGGTTAAGAAGATGAAGAAGCGCATCTGCCTCGTCCTTGACTGCCTCTGCGCGCACGACTTCAGCGACAAGACGGCCGACCTGATCAACCTGCAGCATTACGTCATCAAGGAGAAGAGGCTCAGTGAGCGGGAGACCGTGGTCATCTTCTACGACGTGGTGCGCGTGGTGGAGGCCCTGCACCAGGTGAGGCCCCACCCCGCGGCTCCCTCCTCTGCCGCGGAAAGCCGTCCTCGGCTGCCACTGACCGCAGCAGCTCTGTGCCGCCCTCGCCCAGTGTGCTCTGCAGCTGGGACGTCCAGAAGGAAAGCAGCTGGATACCACACCTGAGGACACAGTGCCGCAGGCCTCAGCCCACGATCCTGGGGCGGTGCGGGCAGCCCAGCAGAGTCCAGCACAGTTATGTCCATCAGTTGAGAGGCTAGGGGTGAGATACCCACTGGGGGCAGCCACAGCCTATCTCTGAGCCTTTCTTAGGGTTGGGGGTGTCAGGAACCCCGAGGTTAGGAGAGCCTGGGCCGCCTCCAGACACACAGCTTCTGTGGGCTGAGCCTGCGATACTCAGTCATCAGAACTGTGAGAATTCACCTCTGACCCCAGATCTAGGCAGATGCTTAGGATTTGGTGGTGGGGGGCGGTTGCTTTTGGCTTTTTTTATGGGATGTCTGATGGAGGCAGAGAGAGGAATGGTTTTCTCCGTTGGCGGCTGCCTTAGTGGAAGAAAGAACTGGAGTAAACACCTTAGACGGGGCCGAGACGGCCTGGGCTCACGTGCTGCCCAGTTCATGCGTGTGGTTAACGAGGCCTTAGAATGGTCCTCGTCTGTTCCTGGCTTGCAAATCGAGTCCCAGCCTAAAGAGGCGTGTCTTCCTCCACACGTGGAGGGCCCGCCCCTCACAGGCCGGGCGCACTCAGGCTCTGATCATCACAGTGCAAACCGCACGCCTGTTGCTTTTCCAGAAGAACGTCGTGCACAGAGACCTGAAGCTGGGGAACATGGTGCTCAGTAAGAGGTGAGCATCGCTTTGCTTCCATGATGGAGCCTCCGGCTTGGGGCAGGCCACACACTGTGTCTGCCCAGAGCCCTGCGTCCCCACGGGGAGCCTGACTCCGCCCAGCCCACCTCCCCCAGGAGCCCGGGCCCGGGGATGGGATGCCTGCTTCTGTCCTCTGCCGCAGGGTAATATGGTGGTTGCTCAGAAGGAGAGCCTTGGGAAGGTCTTTTTCAGTGGTCTCCGTAGTCCATTCATTTGTCATGCCCAGTGGGTGCCCAGTAAATGACTATTAAAAACAGACCAACGGGTGACGGAACGACAGATGAGCAAAGCAAGGCTTTGTCACTGGACAGGTTCCCAGGAAACAGACTCTGAGATGTGTGTGCAGGACGTTTCCTGGGCGCACGCTTGGGGAGGAGGGGGCAAGATTGGGCTGAGGGAGAAGCTGAACTCTGGGCAGTCACGACAAGGCCTCCACCTGGAAAGGCAGGTAGCCCTTCAGACGTTCCGCATCAAGTCAGGGAGCGCATGGCCCTGTACCCCGGCTGCAGCCCGACACTGAACTGCAGGCTGTGCCCGGGGCATAGCTTAGGGCAGGGCAGCTTCCTTTGGCTGAGAGGACTTCCTGGAAAAGGATGACTTTCCCAGCAGCAGGGAGAGAGCACCTCCCTACTGGAGGGGATCTGGGCGGCTCGCCCCAGCATCCTCGGTGAGCCAGTGGCAGAGGGACATCACATGAGGCCCCGCCCCAGGCTCTCATCCCACTCAGGTAGAGGATCTGGGCCCCTTCCGAGTAACCTGGGGCAGTGGTCCCCCCACCTCTTTGGCACCAAGACCAGGTCGTGGAAGATACTTTTTTCCACAGACAGGCATAGAGGATGACTTTCGTTCCACCCACCACTCACCTGCTGCTTCCTAACAGGTCACGAACCACCACTGGTCCAGGGATTGGGAACCCCTGATCCGGTGCAGTGGTAGATACACCAGCCACGCAGGGGCCCAGGCCTGGCGGGCGGAGCTCACCACCTGCGTGTCACCACGATCCTAGAAAGGTGGTCCCCCGATCTCCCTGAGCCTCTCACCCTCACCTCTCTCAGTCCCGGTGTTAAAATGGGTCAGAGAGCTTACAGATGGCGGGCCACACACCCCTCGTGGCAGAAGTGGTGTGGTGGGATTTGTCCAGAATGTCGTTGCCCATCCCGTAGCGGCCTGGACCCACTATCCCTGTGAAGTGGCCAAAGCCGCAGTGGTCACAGGACAAGGAACTCTGGGGAGGGGCCTGGGGCACCAGACCTGGCAGTGCCAGCCCCAGGCCCTCCGAGCACAGCCTGTCTCCAGCCCCACCCGGCGCTGGCGCAGCAGACAGCCTTCCTGGAGCTCACCGCCTGGTGGGGGCGACCGGGGAGCAGGCGTCACTGTACTGAGGTCAGTGTGCAGAGGACGGAGGGGCCGAGACTCTGGCCGTCTCAGTCAGTTCCTGAAGGACGAGCAGAGGTTTGCCAGCCTGAGAAAACAGTGAAAACCTGGTCCCGGGAGCTGCGCAGGGAGGAGGGAAGGTGGGAGTTCCAGGGCTGAGTGAACCCTTGAGCAGCCGAGAGAGGGTTAGAAACCCGGGAGGGGCGGCCCCGGGGGTCACACCCAGCTCCCCGCACAGCACTGCCGCTTGGTTACCCTCGAGTCCCTGAGCACACGCCCCTGTGATTATTCACCCGTTCCATTCGTCGTGTATTGAGAAGCTGCTGTGGAACCAAGCACTTTGAGTTTCTGCATCCTCATCTGTGGAAGCAGAGATGATTATGCTTCCCTGCAGACACTGGGCTTCCCAGGTGGGCTAGTGGTAAAGAACCCACCTGCCAGTGCAGGAGACATAAGAGACACGGGTTCGATCCCCTGGGTTGGGAAGATTCCCCTGGAGAAGGGCATGGCAGCCCATTCTGGTATTCTTGTCTGGAGAACCCCATGGACAGAGGAGCCTGGTGGGCTATAATCCAAGGGGTTGCAACGAGTCAGACATGATGGAAGCAACTCTCCAGACATGAGACTACAGGGTTTGGCCCCTCGTAAGCGTGCCTGATGCGAGCCAGCCAGGCTGCAGGCCTGACGTGCTCTCCCTCTGGAGATGAGGCCCACTATGTGGTAAGTGGCCGGCAAGGATGTCCCATGGAGCCCCGGCCCCAGCTAGGTGATGCACGAGGAGAGGCGGTGTTGGAGAGCACAGACCATCCCAGCCCTGGGAGTGCATTGTCTTCATGTTGGGGGACTGGGTCCTGGCCCGCTGAAGGATGCTGGGTGCCATCAAGGGCTTCTGCGGTGCTAATCAGACCAGCATCGCAGGCCTCTTTGTCTCCATTGGTGGTTTAGCTACCGGCTCCCATTTTTCCAGGGCCCCTAGGTTCTGAGAATATAGTCAGAGGTCCTACCTGTCTTGAGTAATGCCAGCGTTGCTATAGCAGCTCTTTCGTGAGTGTGTGTGCGTGTCTGTGTGTGTGTATCATGTGCGTGCGTGCGCACCCATCGGTGTGTTTTCTTGGGACTGCAGAGCACCCACACCTCATCAGACCCTGTTCTTGGCAGCACGTTCTCTAATCCGATAATTCCTTTGCTGCATCTTGGGCAGACAGATTCTGGCCGCCTCTCGCTTGAGTCATGGGTGCCAGGAAGGCATGGGAGGTGCTGCGGAGACCTGTGCTGACCGCCCAGCTCCTACTCCCAAGTGTCCACAGGCACACCCCTCCCCGCTTGGGGCCTTGCTGTCATCCTTGAGAGTCAGGGGTGGGCCTGGAAGAGGTCCAGCCCCCTCTGCCTATCAGGCCAGGCCCTAACTCCAGCTGGAGAGGCAGCAGACAAGCTGGAAGTGCCCAGCACATCAGAGCACTCCCAGGGGAGGAAACAGGAGAAGGGTTTGCAAGGCAACTGCAACAGCAAGCTCCCCGGCTACGGATGAAGGGCAAGGGTTACAGTCCCCTCTTGGGGTTACGTGAGGTTCACCTTGGGTTCTTTCTCCATCCTCCTTTCTTTCCGCGTGGGTGCGTTTGCACATCCAGTTTCCTAGAAAATGAGACACACTGTGGTAGCCCAGAGGCCATAGCTGAAGGGTGACTCACTGAGCAGGCCCTGCTGACCCCGAGCCCCCTCCCTGCACCCCTGCCACCCTCGCCCCTCCTGCCAGGACCAGCCTGGGGGGTCTGGGCTCCCCAGGATCAGTGCTTCGCTGACCAAAGTGATGGTGGCAGAGCAGGGAGCGGGGCCAGGCGTCGGGAGGGCTGGAAGCAGACTGTGCGGTTTCCTGTGGGAGAGGCTCCAGCTCAGCCCTGCCGGCCTGCCCTGCAGATTCTCAGCCGAACTTGCCTCGAGCCCAGCACGCGGAGGGCTGCCCACAGGGTAGAGCAGAAGGCCAAGGCGGGCAGGTGCGCTCCAGGGCCTGTCGTTGCAGGGTGGCTCCTCTCACTCGCCGCCTCTGCACAGTCTTCCCCCGGGGTCTCCAGGGGTAACCCGTGCCAGCGGTGCCCCTGTCTGAGGATGAAATGTACTCGCAGCTGGCCCTGGTTGTCAGTCACTAGTTGTCAGGCCCTGGATTCAGCGCTTTCCCTGGGATCTTCATCTTGTTAAATCCCAACACAGCCCTGGGAGTTAGGTGCTGATATTTTCCGTTTTACAGATGAGAAAATTTGAGGTTTAGCAAGAAATTAAATAACACGCCCAAGATCACCCAGCCAGGCAGGGGCAGAGCCAAGACTGGAACCCAGGGATCTGACTCCCAAGCCCACCAGGCTATCCCCCGAGTTGTCCTCCTCCCAGTGTCTTGGGCCTCCGGCTGCCGTGGCCAGCTCTGACCATGGAGAAAAGGCAGGGTGTATGCTCTGTGGGGCCCTTGTGGATGAGAGGCCTTAGCAGTCCCGTATTCAGGACAGTGACGAGGGTGGGTCCAAGCGGGAGCAGTTCCACTTCTTGACGTGACCTGCGCCCGAGACCCTTCACCACCCACCGTCTCGGGCTCTTGCCACCCTGGGGGCCACCAGGCCGGTTTCTGTGGCATGTGCCAGGGCAGGCCTGTATGGAGAGCGAGAGTCAGCATTTCCATTTGGAACACCGGGGACAGAGCGGCCTTTGTTCTTGCACCAAGCCCTTGCCAGCAGAACTCCCCGAGAAAGCTGGAGGGCTCTGGGAGCCTCACGCACGAGGCCCGGTGCAGCTTCCCTTCCCACCGTCCTCCCAGGCGTCCCTGACCAGCCTGCTGACGCGGGAGCCAGCACGCGGCCTTGCTTGCCTGGGGGTAGAGAGGCCCCTGCCTCCCCACACCACCACCCCACATCCCCAGGGGTGGCAGACTGCATCCCCTCTGGGCCGCTGACTTTTGTTCTCGTTGTGACTTCCTAGAAAGGATCAGAGCCCAAAGCTCTTCTCACCACAACTCTCAGATGGGGGTCTCTGGTTTTCTAGTCAGTGCAGAGTCTCCAGTACCAGACAAGGGGTGAGTTAGCTTGGATAGAACGGAAGGGAAAGTCAGGGGCTGGGCACCATCCAGGGACCCCGTGGGCACCTGACCAGTATCACTCAGGGTGCAGACTCTGGGGGTCAGACAGACCTGGGTTGGATCCTGCTCCTCTGCTCACTAGCTGTGTGACCCTGGACAAGTCCCTCCGCTTCTCTGGGTGTCCTAACTGCATCCTCTGTGGAGTGGGCAGTGAGAAAGTCTCCATCTTAGGCTGTTGTGAGGCGTGAATGCAAACAGCCCCTGCTGGGCACATAAGCCCAGATAAGGGTCTGCTCTCAGTACGCATTAGTGTTTAGCACGGTCAGTGATAATGTGATAGTACTTAATCCTAAGAGTGATGACTGAAGGAATCAGCCCCCGGGGGACACAGTGGTCCTCAGGGAGGCCTCCAGGACTCTGCCGGACTTCCTCATGGGTGAATGAGGGAGCTGAACTACACCTCCAGTCCCTCCCAACCTAGATACTATGTGGGGTGGTTTGAAGAAATCTCCACAATTGTTCCAGACCCTAAGCTGTAGCCCCAGGACTCGGGAGCACCCTGAAGCTTCCCTGGGCAGAGTGACTTGGGTCCCTACGGGGACAGCTCACCAGATGTCAACCCCGGTGACTGGCCTGTGTCCACACCCCCAGTGGCACTCCCCACGCAGCCCCGGGGAAGACAAGGCAGGCCAGGGGAACAGAAGAGGACGCGGGTGTGGTTCCTCTGCCCCGGGACAAGGTGGGGGGCAGCCGGGGGTACAGACACCGAGGTTTGTTCACTCTCTGCCCACCCCCCCCAGGACGCATCGGATAACCATCACCAACTTCTGCCTCGGGAAGCATCTCGTGAGCGAGGGGGACCTCTTGAAGGACCAGCGAGGGAGCCCTGCCTACATCAGTCCAGACGTGCTCAGCGGTATGTGCGCGGCACCAGCAGCAGCCCCCGGGCGCCTTACCCAGCCAGACTGTATCTGTGCCCCGGGCAAGGTGCTGGGGCTCCAGTGGTGGCCCAAACCAGTACTGCCCATCCAGGTCCAAAACGTGGGGTCTCATGGAGGAAGATGGCAGTCAGCACACTAATTACTCTGAGATTAGTGCTTGGAAGGACAGAAACGTGATTTCTGTGAGTGTGAGGAATCGGCACGCGAAGGCCTTGAGCTGTATCTTGAGAATAATAGGAGCCCACTGGGGAGGGGGTGTGCCTGGGCAGGGGCAGCACCACATATGTGAGGAGTCCCCCGAGACCCCCGAGGTTCCTCTCAGAAAGTTCAAGGGGAGACGCGTGGGGGCCCAGCCACGCCAGGCTCGGCAGAGGCCCTGTTGAGAAACGTCATCCTTGATTTCAAGTCCAAGAGGATGCCTTTGAACAGGTCTTCACAGAGGTTACTGTGATGAGACTTGCATCTCAAAGATACCACTCCCTTTGTCTATTTGTTCATCCGTTTATTCTGCTGGTATTTACTGAGGGCCTGCCATGTACAAGGCTCTGTTCTAGACACTTCGGATACAGCAGTGAACAGACAGACAAACACCCTGCCTCCACGGCTGAGACAGGCAGCAGCGCCCAGAACAAGTCACTTACGTAGCTACCACCTTCTGATCGTACCACTGGTGCCGGAGGCTGAACTGAGCCATGCGACAGGCATCATCTGTCTAAAACCACACAGCTACCCCACGAGGTAGAATTTTTACAGATGAGAAAATTGAGGCTCGGAGAGACCAGACCTCTTGTTCAGTCACAGCTAATAGTTCACCAGAAAACTGAGGCACCTCGCTCCGCCAGGGCTGCCTCTGCCCAAACCCACGCTCCTGTTTCCCCATAGGCTCCTTTCCTTTCTCGCTTGTCCTTTGCCAGACTGAGGTTGCTCTGTCCTGATCGCTCCAGCGGCCCACCCCCGCTGCCATCCCTCCATCGTGACGGTTCCAGGGTTATCTCCGGGGCCTGTTGTCCCCAGCACTCACACGTGCCTCCCTCCTCACACTTGTCACCTGTCTTCCCGGGGAGTAGGCTGCTCTCACTTGCCGCAACCATCTGCAGTCTCCTTGGAGGCCTCCTCCCAGCTGAGGGCTCTGCTGGAGCCCCAGGCCTCTCACAGGACATGGCAGAGGGCAGTGGTGCCACCTCCCGGGCCTGGAGATCGGGGTGGAGTCACAGTGGCCTCTGCGAGAAGGACCTGGGTGCCAGGGGTGTATCCCAGCTCCCCGAGCACCCCTGCCCCACAGCCCAGCCTGGATACACCCTGCACGGCATCCGGAAGGCCTCCCTGTAGGTGCAGAGCCTGGAGGAAGACCCAGGCCCCTTCCTTGGCCCAGAGCTGTGAGGTGGGGTCTGTGACTGGGTGGAGGGGACGGGCTGCCTCTGGTGGAGTCTCCTCAGCAGCCAGGCCGGTGGTCTCCATGTGCAGTCACTCCCACCTGCTGCCCGAGGCCTCTCTCTGGCTCCTCCAGACAGATACCAGTCTTGGAGAATGAAACAAAGGAGCTCCCCTGCCTCAGAGAGAGACCTGGACCGGAAGACCCGAACCCAGGCTCTGAGACTGGCCGTGTTAATTACGCAGCTGTGTGCCTTGACCCTCAGCCCCGTCTCCGAGCTTCAGTCTCCTCCTGGGTTAAAAGCTGAAAGCAGTCCCGCCTCCCGCCGTTGTTAAGAGGATGAAGTGGGGTGACTCAAATGGGTTCTGATCTCAAGCCTGCCTTTCATTGATTCTGTGTGCTAATAAGCACAGACCTCGGCACCAGGCATGACAGACAGACATGGCCTTGCCCCTGCAGTTCATGGCCTGGTTAATACCTGTGTGACCTTGGGAATGGTACTCTCTGGGCCTCTGTTTTCTCATCTCTGGAATCAGGATGATAATAGCCCCTACTTCCTTAGGTTCCCGTGGGATTAAATAAGCCCTTAACCTAGTGTGTGGCTTAATGAACCATAGCCAGCATTGTCATTATCAAAACAAAAGCTTGAAGTTCAGTGTTCCCTCAGAAGTCAGAGCTCAGGGAGAAATCGCCTGATGGTTAGAGCTCCCAGGAGAGCTCATCTGCTGACGGGGCTGGACCAGCGCCTGGGAGCCCAGGCAGAGCGGGGCAGAGCTGGTGCTGTGGGGAGGCGGCATGAGGCCTGCCCCAGGGGTGGGCTGCACAAGGCCAGGTGAGACCCCTTCTCCTCATGGAGCATGTGAGATGGGGCATCCCCCTGTGGAGCCGGGTCTCCAGAGCACAAGCAGGAACCAGCCCGAGAAGTAAAGGAGGAAGGTGCCCTGCTGAAGCTCAGGACGGGGCCAGTGTGCTTGCTCTGGGAGGAAGCACAGGAGGGTGACCAGAAGTGAGGGTGCCCGGGTGGAGGGGGGTCCCCCAGGTAGGACTCCCGGGACTGCCAGGGAAGGGCGTGCAGGGCCGTTCTTCCCCAGCCCTGGGCTGAGCACACGTGTGTCTGTGCGCCCTGCAGGCCGGCCGTACCGGGGCAAGCCCAGCGACATGTGGGCCCTGGGCGTGGTACTGTTCACCATGCTCTATGGCCAGTTCCCCTTCTACGACAGCATCCCGCAGGAGCTCTTCCGCAAGATCAAGGCCGCCGAGTACACCATCCCCGAGTGAGTCCCCGCTCCCTGGGCGCCGGCCCGTCAGGCTCGAGGGGCAGAAACAGCACGGGGAGGCTTGGCGTCCTGGGCCGAGACCTGGCACCAGCCCACCCCGCCTGAGTGCCCGCTGCCCCTCTCTCCTGCATCAGGGACGGACGGGTTTCTGAGAACACGGTGTGTCTCATCCGGAAACTGCTCGTCCTCGACCCCCAGCAGCGCCTGGCCGCCGCCGACGTCCTGGAGGCCCTCAGTTCCATCATCGCGTCGTGGTACGTGGGCCGGGCCAGAGCTGGGTCCTGCCCACCCGTGGGCACTGCCCTGCCTCCCCAGAGAGGTCGCCTGAGGTTGGGCCTGTCTCTCCACCAGGCAGAGTCAGGTCTCCAGATGGTCCTGATGGGCAGGGTTGGAGGACACAGGCAAAACTCAGGGTTGAGCATCTCCTGCGTGCCAGTCAATGCCAGCTCTAGGATGGGCCTTATCTCCCTGAGTTCTCACCACAGCCTGCAAGATAGAAGTTGCCCCCACTTACTGGGCGAGAAAGCTGAGGCTCGGAGAAGCAGAGGCAGTGGCATCAGGAAGGGGCTGTGGGTGCTCAGCCCAGGTCTGCTGACTCCAGCCAAGTCTCAGAGCAGTGGGGACTGGCCCTGCTGGGCTCCTGGCAGCCAGGCCGTGGCAAGAAGGGCCAGGCTGCCTGGAGCCAGTCTCGCTCATCTGCCTCCCTTGCAGGCAGTCCCTGTCTTCTCTGAGCGGGCCTCTGCAGGTGGTTCCTGACATCGACGACCAAATGAGCAACGCAGACAGCTCCCAGGAGGTGAGTTGGGGACGGCAGCTAGGCCGTTTGGCCGAATCCTGAGGCACCAGCCCTCCAGGCAGGGCAGGTTGGGCAGGGTGGAGGTGGCAGCTCCTGGCAGGGCACCGGGCCTCCTTGGCCTCTCCCCAGCCCTTGGAGCGGGAACAGGAGCCTCAAGTTCCTCGGCCTGAGCCGCCCGGGGCCTGCCTCGTGTCTGGCTCAGTTGGCAGTTCCATGGCCTGAGAGAGGGGCTCAGTTGGCAGGCAGGCCTCACAGTGGCCCAGCCTGGCCCTCCCTCGGCTTCCTCTTCCTGCCAGGCCCTGGCTCTGCCACACGCTGGCCGCCTATACGGCCGCGCTTGTCTACCCCTCTGACTCACAGGGTTCTCTCTCGCCCTTCCTGCTTTTCGTTTTTCAGATGATTCATTTTCTCCTGGTTTTCTCTCCTCCCGTCCCTTGCACTGGAGAAAGTGCTGAGCCGGGGGCAGGGGCCAGGCCCAGGGTGCCCGGCAGCAGCCGGCGGGTGATCTTAGGGTGCCCCCTGGAGGGCAGGGCTTGCTGAGCCCTGGGAGGGAAGCTGTAAGGACCCTCCCTCTCCGGGCCACCCCGGGTCACACAGCAAGCACTGGACAGGGGGGACCAGGTGGAGCCAGCCCAGGACCACAGCAGAGCCCCCCGTCCTCGAAGAATTTCAGAACCCTGCCCCCGGCTCCCACCAGCTCCCAGGGCTGTTTAGCAGCTAAAAATAATCACCTCCAGCAAGCAGTGAGGGCCCCCAGTACATCTCATTCAATCCTCACTGCAGGCCTGTGCAGCCTGTGTTCTTATTTCACTAAAGAGGAAACAGGTTCAGAGAGGGAAAGTAACCTCCCCGAAGCCACAGGGCTCAGAATCAGCCACAGCCTGATTCCACAGCCCTGCTGTCCCCCGCCCCCGTCCTGCAATGGAACCTCCCACTTCAGTTTGTGACTGTGCGTGGCCTTCTCCAGGGACCTCAGCCTGGGGCAGGACAGGGAAACAGGTGCCCATGCACTGAGCACCCCAGCCCCAGGCCACTCTCTTAACACCTGACCTGCACTGGTCCCTGGGGACCTCGGGCAGGGGAGCGTACTGCCCTATTGCACAGGGTGGGCACCAAGTCTTCTGAGGGAACGTGACCTCTCCCACGGTCAACGGGTTAGGGGAGGTCACAGGTCTGAGGGCCCAGCACGGCGAGGTCCAGGTTGGCTGGGGAGCTTCAGGGACCCCCCTGTTCTCGGCCACTACTAGATCGGGCCCGGGGGATGGTGCCTGGGGAAGGAGCCTCTTGAGGCGGGCCAGCTGACGCACCCCCTGTTCTTCTCTCTTGCACGTTCGCCTGTCGCTCGACCTGCCTGTCTCCGCTGTGAAGGCGAAGGTGACAGAGGAGTGCTCTCAGTACGAGTTTGAGAACTACATGCGGCAGCAGCTGCTGCTGGCCGAGGAGAAGAGCTCCGTGCACGAGGCCCGCAGCTGGGTGCCCAAGCGGCAGTCGGGGGCAGGGGTGCCGCCCGTGCGCCGGCTGGGCCACGACGCACAGCCTGTGAACCCCCTGGACGCAGCCATTCTGGCCCAGCGCTACCTGCGGAAATAGCAGCCTTGGGCAGGGGCACCGGCGCCCACCCACCACCTCGTCCTGGCCCCCAGCCAGCAGCCCCACCGCAGTGCTGAACTCTCCCGGGCTGCGCCGGGGACAGGGCAGGGACAGCCCAGGTCACATGTGGGGTCAGCAGAGGTACCGCGAAGCTACCTTTTGGAATGATTGCTTGATTGTTTGGTTTTTTTTTAATCTGAGAAGCCTAGATAACTAATCTGCTTTTAATCGTAACGTTTTAATCTACCTCTGTCTCTTTAACCATGCTGTCTCTGGACTGAGTGAGGAGGAGGAGGGAGCCCGCCCACCACCGACCCCCACCCCACGCCGACCCCCAGGGGGCAGCTGCCCCGCAACAGTCCACATAAGCTGAAAGTGCAGCTCGTTGCTGGCTCCCCACAGGAATGCCACTCCCCACTGCCCTCCCAGGCCCCTCACAGTTGTTTTCATCCCTCCCCTTCTGACCCCAGGCCCCTCAGTCCAAGCTTTGGAAAACTCTCACCTCATCTTAAGCGGAATCAAATATATTTATTTTTGTACTGAAACCAGCTTCTCTGCCATCTCTAGGTGGTTCGGCCCGTGGCCACTCGCTGCCCCCAGCCTGGCTGGACAGCAGGGAGCCCACAGCCCCCAGTGGGCCCCTTCCTCAGCCCCGGGCTCAGAAGCCCCTTCTTGCCGGCCCCCTCCATCTCCAGCGCACCAGTCCCTCCTTGTCTCCGGTGATGAGGAGGCCTTCTAGACTGGCTTCTCTTTCTCCCAGCTCAGCTTCTCTGAGGTGCTGTACACCTGCATTAGCCCTGGTTTCCTCCTCTACCCCTCACTGTGGTACCGAGGTGACGCTGACCCGGATGGGAAGGGGTGCCCTCGGCCAGCTGTGAGCACGGCCGGCACCCCTCTGTGTTCAGAGAAGAGCAGGAGCATCTCCCCTGCTGCCCCTGCTTTGTAACAAAGGGTATCTCTCCCAGCAGACCACCAGGGTCGCCAGCGTCCTTCCTGGGGGGCTGCAGGGCTCCCAAGGGAGACCTGTAGGGACCGGGGGTCCCGCCTGGCTTGAGAACAGCCCCGCTGCCCTTTTGAGCCGAGATTTTGAAGTGGATGCCCGTCTTGCCAGAAAACCCTGTTCTCACCAGAATGCCCCCTCCCCGCTCTCCCGCACTGGACTTGGCCCTGCCCAGCGCCAAGCAGAGACCCTCCCCTGACCTGCCTGCCCCCCAGCCCCTCAGAGCAGCCGAGTGTCCCCCTCCAGGCCGCCTTGGGCCCTCGGCCCTGCCCTGCCTGCCCATTGGGGGGACCGAGGCCTGCGTGACCTTGTTCCCCGGCGTGTGAGCTATGCCCTCCCCAAAAGCTGACTCACTGTGAGTGACTTGGGCAAGGTCCCAAAAAACAAACAAACAAACAAACAAACAAAAAAAACCTCCTTGTGCCTCAGTTTCCCCATCTGGAAAAAATGGGGCCACCTCTTGCCAGCAGTAGCAGGGCCGCCCACACCCCCTTCCTCCTCCCCCCCACCCCAGCACGTGGGCGCCTCGTGCCTCTGCCTCAGAGGGTCCGGGGAGTCCGCCTGAGCCCAGCACTCGACCCCCCTGAGCACCAGGCCGGCCCCCCTCAGCCATCCAGCTGCTGAGAGCCAGGGTCTGGGGTGGGGGTGGGGGTGGGATGCCCTCTTTTCTATATTTATTTCAAAAAAGAAGTCTCCTAAAGGAGTGGAATGCAGTCCGGCCCAGGGCTCCCAGCGCCCGTGACTGTCTTTCTGTGAGGGCCTCACCCGAGCCCCTTGTCCGGCAGCCCGCCCAGACCCTCCGGGCCCGCTCGCCTGGTGGTCCTTCTCCTTTTCAAAGCAATATGCTCCGGGTCCGCAAAAGCCTGTCAGACAGACTGGTCCCTTCCAAGGTCAGCCCACCCGTCTGATTAATTTCTGGGAAAGCAAACGAGAGGAGGCTGGGTCTGCCCTCACTGGGTGTCACACGCTGAGAGAAGTCCTACTGTAAAGAAACAAAAACGGAAAAAGTCACAAAAAAGTTTGTATAAAGTCATATTTTTGTACTACATGGGGACTCTTCCTGCATGTCAGCAATAAAACTTCCTGACCTGGAGCCAGCGTGGTCTGCATTGTCTCTCCCCTCGCCGCATCCCCGTCCCTCCCACCTAGCCAGGCAGAGCAGGAGTCCTTCACTCTGGGCTCTGCCACCAGGTGCCCTGGATGGGTGCCCCACCCCCCCGACTCCACCTCAGCAGCCGTTGCTCTCTCGAAGCAGGGAGGGGGCCAGAACCACCCAACATTCTCCCAGCCCGCTTTGGTCCAGCTTCCTGCCAAGTCCCAAGGGGGACTCTCTGCCTGGCTTGGCTCAGCCCCGACCTGTGCAGGAAGGATGTGTCCCGGAGCAGCTGCCACCAGCAGAGCATTGATCCTCTCTCACCACCAACCCCCACAGCTGGGGTGGGGGAACCCTAGCCAGACAGACCGCCCATGTGCCCATCCAGGGCAGCTGGGGTAAGAAGGGCCAGGCCAGGCTTTTTCCTACACCACCCTCCCCTCCATAGGAAACCAGCGGTGGGGTGCGGAGGGGGGGTCCTTCCTTCCTTCACCTAAATTTAGACTCTGCAAATTGAGCACTGAAGCTAGAGGTGAACTGGTCCTGTCCCCAGCATCCCCCATAGCACACAAGCAGACCCACTTGTGTGTTCAGGAACCCATACAGGCCCAGGTCACAAAAGGAACAGCGGTCCATGCCAGAGGAGCCCCTTCCCTGGCAAGTGTCCACACAGCAAGCAGGGGCGGCACCCCTCCAGGGTTCTCTGGGAAGGCCCTGATTCTCTGAAAGTTCTTCAGAGTGGGCCCCCAGGCCTCCACCTTGCCCTCCTCCCACAGCTACCCCAGCAGCCAAGCGGCCCCCATCTTCCTGGCCACTCCCGAGCCTACACAAATGTTCCCTTTTCCTGATCTGTCACGCTGTCCCAGGCCAGAAGCTGCCGGCACTCCCTGCCCACCCCGGCCACACTCAGCTCCACAAGCCACACCCCCAGGGCACTTATCTCCATCTCAGACTCCCTCCTGCACCCCTGACCCGATCAGCCTCTGTTCTGAGCACAGGTATCACCTGGGCACCTACGTGTCAGGCTTACATTCAGCACCACCCAAGCAGCCGGACTCCTTGGCTCATTGAGTCCTCGGCACCTAGTACTGAGGGCCGCAGCTCTCACACCAGGACTGCTGTTTGTTGACTTAAACTTCTCAGATCCCCCTTTACCAGTATTTTGTGTGTGAGCCCTGAAAGCAAAGCCAGGAGGAAAGTACCAGAAAGGCAGGTGTGATCAACAGCCTCCTATGCGCCTGAGGGGTCAACCAAGAACCGAGATGTCCCCACCCGTGTTAGTGACTGCCTGGTCCCCAGTGTCCTTGGGGAGAGCAGCTTCAGAGAAAAGCCAGCGAGGAGCTGTGCCTGGCCATGTCCACCGGGTCTTCCCTCACCCCTTCCCCTCTTTATTTCCCATCATTGTGCTTGTCACAGCCTGTTATTACAAGATATGTGTGGTTAGTGATGATATCTGTCCCCCCCACTGAAATGTTGAGCTCCATGAGGGGTGGGAGGATTTCCACGTGTCCATGTTGGGGTGGGGAATTGGGGGCTGGTTATCACAATGATGGGGGTAGGGGGTGGGGGGGTGAGAGGGTGCTGCTGGCATTTAGGGGGCTGGGGCCAGGGACTCCAGACAACCCCAGAAGGCAGGCAGATTCTAATCCTGCTCAACACGAGTGAAAAAATGTGTTTATAATTACCAGAGCCAAGAATCTTAACACCATTTTATACATAAACACAGAGGACTTGTGTATCCATAATATACACTAAATTTTCTGGGAAGGCAACTACTGTGTAAAGTGGAAGAAATGTGTACTTTTTGTTCAGAACTTTACCAAGAGTTCACCACCATTTCAGACACTGACACAGTATCTCAGGTCTGCACCTTCAGCTGACACCTTCCTGGCAATTAATCAGTTCACAAATACACAACATTACCCTTTATTTCTTTTATATATATTACAGGACAAAAATTTATGTATATCTGTAAACTATATCATCTATATTAATTTAATTATATAATTTAATTATATATTAATTTTTATTTGATTATATATTGATTTTAATTAGAGGTGGGTATATTAGCCATAAATTTCATTTCCAGAGCACAAAAGAAGCAATCGAAAGTATCATGGGGACTTCCCCGGTGATCCAGTTGTTAAGAATCCACCTTCCAATGCAGGGGACGCTGGTTCGATTCCCGGTCGGGAAACTAAGATCCCCCATGCTGTGGTGCAACTGAGCCCACATGCCATGGAGCCCACATGCTTGACTAGAGAGAAGCCCCCTACACTGCAACAATGGATCCCATGTGCTACAACTAAGGCCTGATGCAGCCAAAATAATAAAAAAGAAAATATCAAGAAAAGGCAGCTTTGGGTGTGACAGATGTGGAGAACCACGGCCTAGGACTGCCCTGTGGAAGACTGGTAGGGAACACGGACCTGAAGCTCAAATCCAGGCCCTGTTAATTTCCATTCCTGTGACTGCACACAGGACACTTGACCTCTGTGAGCCTCACTTTCCTTCTCTGTAAAATGGGAGTCACATATGTATACTTACGGCTGATTCACTTTGCTATTAGTTTCACAGCAAGAAACTAACACAATACTGAACTGTAAAGTAACTATACTCCAATAAAAACGAATTTTAAAAATGGAGGTCACACTACAAACCACAGGGTTAGTGAGAGGATTTGAAGGGTTGAGACAATCACAGTGCTTAGCAGGGCGCCAGATACCTAAAAGACACTCAACATCCCTAACCGTGATGACTCACATCCCAGACCCGCACAGTCCCTCTTCCCAGCAGCTGTCCCAGGTGCTGAGGAGGCATTCAGAGGGCTAGACAGGTCTTAGGAGGCCTTAAGTGAGTCCCCTTCTTCCCTCCACCCGAGAGCTAGGTAGCCCTTGAAGCCCCAGTGGGGTGAGGCCCTGGTGTCAGGAGCAGAGCAGCCAGGCTTGTCCCTACCTGGGCCCCTGGGGAAGGGGGCAGAGTCAGGCTTTGCCTTGGGCCCTGAATATGCCAGGCTTCCCAAGGGCCCTCCCAGAGGCTCTGAACCTCTCAGCCTTCTGACCACCCCTTCAGTTCAGTTGCTCAGTCGTGTCCAACTCTTTGCGACCCCATGAGCTGCAACACACCAGGCCTCGCTGTCCAATACCAACTCCTGGAGCTTGCTCCAGCTCATGTCCATCGAGTCAGTGATGCCATCCAACCATCTCATCCTCTCTCGTCCCCTTCTCCCACTTTCAATCTTTCCCAGCATCAGGGTCTTTTCAAATGAGTCAGTTCTGCACATCAGGTGGCCAAAGTACTGGAGCTTCAGCTTCAGAATCAGTCCTTCCAATGAATATTCAGGACTGATTTCCTTCAGGATGGACTGGTTGGATCTCCTTGCAGTCCAAGGGGCTCTCAAGAGTCTTCTCCAACACCACAGTTCAAAAGCATCAGTTCTTCAGCGCTCAGCTTTGTTTATAGTCCAACTCTAATATCCATGCATGACTACTAGAAAAACCATAACTTTGAATAGACGGATTTTTGTTGGCAAAGTAGTGACCACCCCTTAATACCTGTCTTTCCTGTGCTTCATCTTAGGAACACTCTGTGCCTCCCAAGGTGGCAAATGTTTAGTCTCACAGGCAGACAGGACAGAAAGGCAGCTATCAAGCAGGCAGGTGGGCAGGCAGCAGGTCAGCCATAGGCTGACAGACAGGGAGGAAATCAGCAGGTGCAGAAGTGGGATGCAAGCCAGGCAGGCAGGTGACAGATATGCAGAGATCCTAGCCAGCATGACCGGAAAGCAGGTGCCTGGGCAGACCTACAGACAGGTTGGCGGGTGGGCAGAGGCAGGCGGAAAAGCAGATAGGCAGGGGGCCAGGAGGGCAGGGGGATGGTGTCAGGGGACCACATGGGCCAAAGGCTTCAGGCACCTCTCCCAGGGCCTTGAGGGGCAGCCCCCAGCTTCTCTGAACCCTCCGGGCAAGCCCGCCACTTCTCCCACCTGGCCTGGCTTGGCCACATGCCGCCCCCCAACCCCCTGGAGAAGGCAGCCCTCTGGGTACCTCTCATTGAGGGACCAGCCACCATCTCAACTCCCACCCACTCTGCTCCAACATGGCCACCTGCTTCGCCAGGGCTGAGTCACACCTGACCCACTCACACAAGTCACACACCAACCCAAACACAGACACACCTTCGTCCGTAGGTAGCGATACCCAGAGATCTCCATAGCACAGATGCGAGTCAACAGCTTAATACAAACATATCCAACATCTCACAGCCCCTACTCAGGCATGCACACAGACCCACATGGAGCACAGGTGTGTGCCATACAAACCGACGCACACTCGGGTTTGGTCATACCCACACACCCGCCACACACCGATACTCCCACGGACAGCAGGCATTGAAATGTCAGTGCAACCCAAGGAAACCCACAGCCAGGGGTTGGGTTCTGGCCTCACATTTGCCCTCGCAGCCCAGTTTAACACGGTTGATCACACCCTCAGGGTCTTCCTCCCCTCTCACGGACTGCCATCTCCTGCAGGAGACCTGAAATGCAGTATCCAGAGCTCTCTCCTCTCCTGTCCCCTGGGCGACCTCAGCCACTCCCAGAGTGTTCAATCCATCCTGTGTATTGAGGACTCTCAAACACACCCAGGCCGACCAGACTCCTCCGGGCCGCGCCTGTGTGTCTGATGGCTCCACCCAGATACTTATGGACCTCTCAAGTCAACCACCTGAAATGGAACTTGAATTCCCTACATCATGCTCCCCAGCCTGAGCTTTCCTCAGGTGCTCGGGCCCAATCCAAGCAGCAGTCCTCCATTCCTGCTTCCCGCAGTGCAGAGAGCCTGCCACCACTCCCATCAGCGTCTGAGCCTGGCTCACCTCCACCAGCGCCCCTGGTCCCAGCCCTCAGCCACTGCTGGCCTGGCTGGCTGCCAGCCAGCACGCGGCTCCCCCTCTTTCCATTCTTGCCCTGCAGCCCCTCTCCTACCCGGAGCTCCCCCGCTCACCCCCGGGACCTCTCCGAAGTGCGTCACGGAACCATGACACTCTCTGATGGAAACTAGGAAACATCACACTTGCAATAACATCCAAGCGCCTCCTCAGGCCTGCCAGCCCCTTCACAATCACCCCCTCACCCTCCCTTGTGACCCCAGGAGCCAGGTGAGGCCAGACACCCCTACCTCGGGGGCCCTCAGCCTTTTTCCTGCCCGACACCCTCCTGCAGACCTCAGCTCAGCTGCCCCTTCTTCAGGATTCAAGCCTCTCCCCATGTCATGTGCGAGAGCTGCCCCAGGTGTTCTTCACCCCACCGCCCCACTCCATCGCCCTCTGAGCACTCAGCAGCACCCACGACCATCTTCCCTGCGTATTGTCTGTCTCTCCGCCTTAGTGGCAGCTCCACGAGAGCCAAGATTTGCGTCCTTGCTGTTTACTGCTGAAGCCCATTACTAGGAAGCGCTAAGCAGACCAATTAGCGTTTGTTGACCAGCGGCTGAATGGACTGATACACAGACATACTCAACCCCACAAAAGTGCTCAGGCAGATACAACACGAAAATAGACACAGATATACAAACATAGGCAGACATACCTCCACACACACTCATAGAACAGACTAAACAGTCACAGAGACACCAAAAGCCCCTCTCCCCTCCCCCATGGTAGTCATCCTAGTTCTTTTCCCAACCAGATCTGCCCTCTGCTTGAACCCAGACTCAGGACTGGGAGCGGGGGTCTCCAGCCTGGACAGAAAGGGGGGTCACTGGCCCCAAGGCCTCAGGCTGTGCCTTCAGCTATGTCTGCAATTTCCTCTCCCCCCTTCCTTCCCTCCTCCTCTCTAAGGCTCCTGCCAAGAAGGCCTCCCCCTCACCCCAGGCCCAGCACAGGAAGGGGGGCCTGAAAGGGGGGGCCTGGGAGTCTGGGCAGGAAGAAGACCTGGCCGCATGCTGATCACACACATGTTGCAGGCACGAGCCCCGAGCCTGGGTGGAAATGCATGCACATGCACCAGCAGGTTTAGCCCAGAGCCAAACACACCTCTGCCCTGTGCTCTGGTGGCAGAAGGGCACAGGGGCCAGCAGAAGCCCTGGGCTGGGCTCTGCAAGGCTGGCCTGGGTCTGGCTTGATGCCATAGTCCAACATTCATTAATCCTGCACGACCAGAGCTGGGCCAGCTGGACACACTCGTGGAGGGGGCTCTGAGAAGAGGGGTGGAGAGCCCGGGCCCTGGACATTGTGGCAGAGCGTCTGGGAGAGGTCTGGCATCTGAACTGGGGAAAGGGGCAGTCTCCCCTGGGTGAGGGGGCCTCCGGGGAGGAAGAGCAAGGTTTAGGGAAGGGGTTAAGAGCCCGGGGTCAGAGAACTGTGGGTTCAAATCCTGACCATGGGGGTAAAGCTATTTAGTCTCTCCATGACTCATCTGACTTATCCAGGATAATGGTCCCCACGCTATAGGGTTAGGATTAAATGAAAAAAAAAATATTGTAAAGGATTTAGCCTATTGCCTGGCACCTCGGCAGAACCCCATCCTCATTATTGTTATTAGCAGCCTGGGGGCGGGTCCCTGCAACCCGCCTCCCCAGCGGTTTCCTGTGGGGGAGCAGACGGCCCCTCAGGCCGCCCCCCTCACTTCACCCTCCTCTCCCCTTCCTCTCCCGGCCCTTTTCCTCCCCGCCTCCCCCGCCCCGCCCCGCCCCGCCGCGTCCCGTCCCTCCTCTTTCCTCGGAGGAAACTTTCCGCCGGCCGATCCATCAGCCCGAGTCCGGCCCGCGCTGCTGCGGCCTGGGAGCCGAGCCGGGAGGACAGGCGGGCGGGCGGCCGGGACCGGACGGGGCGGGAGCGGCCGGGCCCCGGGTGTCTGCGGCCGCTGGACGCGCCGGGGCCGGGCAGCAGGGAAGCGGGGCGTTGACGGTGAGTGAGCCCCGGCCTCCGGGCCGGGGGATCCCCACGGGGCGGGCGGAATGGAAGAGGGAGGCGGCTTCCCTTCCCGGAGCCCGCCCAGGGAGTGGGAAGGCGCCCGCGTCTCCCTCCTCCATCGCGCTTCTCGGACGGCAAAAGCAGGCTTCTTTTGGGGACCCCACTAGGAGGCGGAGCCTCCTGCGGCTCACTCCCCGGTCCCTTAGGTTGTTGGGGCGCCCGCGCCCGAGGAAGGACAACCCCCCCACCCCCACCCCCAGCCAGGGCCCAAGTCTGCAAGGAAGTTAGGAAGCCGCTCTCTCCTGGGTGGAACCTGGCTGGGGCTGCCCTTCCAGGGAGCGGAGCTGCCCCGAGGAGGAATCGGGGACACGGTCGGCTCTAGAGAGGGCGAAGGATCTGACCTTACTGACCTCGCAGGCTGACAGGGGAGCTGCGCCCCCAGAGAAGCATGGATGCCCCTCGAAGGGACATGGAGTTGCTCAGCAACAGCCTGGCGGCCTACGCGCACATCCGCGGTGAGGGCAGACCCCGAGACACGGACCCCTCCCCGCCCCATCAGGCCCCCCTCCACCCCATCCTTCCCGCCACTGACTATACCCTACCCCCACCCACCGCCCCCCCCGCCCCCCCCCCCGCTCCCCGCGCTTAGCCAGTTACTTACTCCCACCCACCGCCATCCTCACTCCCCCCGACTGCCCAATGACGGCTACTAAGGTCCTTCAAATAGGGGGTGCTGTCTTTGCCCCCCCCAACTTAGAACCTGGAGTCTTTTCGAGATGGAATGACCCCCGCGCATCAGGCCCCCTCCATGACTTCTGCCCTCTGACCCCCAGCTAACCCTGAGAGCTTTGGCCTCTACTTCGTGCTGGGCGTCTGCTTTGGGCTGCTCCTCACCCTGTGCCTGCTAGTCATCAGCATCTCCTGTGCACCCCGCCCGCGGCCCCGCGGCCCCGCCCCGCGCCGGGACCTCCGCAGCAGCACCCTGGAGGCCGAGGATGACGAGGAGGAGGACGACGACGAGGAGGACACGGTGACGCGGCTGGGCCCCGACGACACGCTGCCGGGCCCCGAGCTGTCCACGGAGCCCGACGGGCCCCTGAGCGTCAATGTCTTCACTTCCGCGGAGGAGCTGGAGCGGGCACAGCGGCTGGAGGAACGGGAACGGATTCTTCGAGAGATCTGGCGCACCGGACAGCCGGACCTGCTGGGCACTGGCACGCTGGGGCCCAGCCCCACGGGCACGGGCACCCTGGGCCGCATGCACTATTACTGACCGGCCCCACTCGCGCTGCAAGGTGCTCAGCATCCAGGACATGCGTAGGGGCTCGGAGCTGCCCCAGGACCTTTGGACTGCCCCTGCCCACGGTGCTATGGAGGGCCCGCCCCCACGGCTCCCCTGGTGCTATCGGGCCTGGATTCTGGCCCTCTGGGACACACCCTTCCCTTGTCCAGCCAGAACGCCCTGGGGGTAGGGTAGGACGCTGGGTCCTCATCCCCTCTCTGGGGGACGGTTAAGAGGTGACGTGACCAATGAAAGCTGCATTCTCAGTGACTTAGTCTCCCTCTGTTACCTTTGCTTCTAATAACCCCCAGGCTCTTGCCATGTCGGGGGCCCTAGGGTTGAGATCCCTCTACCAGGCTGCCCACCTCCTTCCATGCAACTCACACCTCGGCACACATGCTTGCATTCAGTTCACACATGGCAAAAACACACGCCTGCTGCACCCACAGACACACGCACACAAATCAACCGCATTCCTTAAACTGCATTCCTTACCGGGAAACGCCTGGGTACAGGTCGCCCCTGTCTCTACACACACACATGCATACAAGGCCTCGGGACCCTGACCTTGACGCTAAGGCGCTATTACCCCCAGTGTAACCAAGTGTGCCTGAGCTGGACCGTGGAGTGCGTGTCCGTCGCTGCATTCCTATGAGTCCCTCTGAAAGGGCAGTGAGACCAATTGGGAGGGGTCTGGGCTGGAGAGCAGGCCGGCCCGGCCCCTCCCCTGGCGCACAGCTGGATTCCGGAATCCGGCCCGCGGGCAGATCCCCGAACCCTCCAGGGCCCCTACTGCCTGCCATTTCTCCAGCGTTGGGGGGAGCTGGCGTCCGTAGGAGACACCCTCCCCCGGCCATCCGGTGGATAAAAATAGCCGTGCGCAGGCCTTGGGAACGGTAATGGGAGCCACATGTTGGCCAGATGTGCCCGCGAGCTACTGCCAGGAATGCGGACTGCAGAGAACGCGAGCGCGAGCGCCCGCCCCGCCGCGCAGGCCCCGCCCCGCACGGACCAGGGAGGCGTGGCGCGCGTACTCTGCAGAGTTTACTTTCCGGCGTTTTCCGAAGACGTGTGCAAGGACGTGGGTGGCCAGAGCCTGACTTAGCTCCAGGTCCCGCCGCAGTCCCTCCCGGGCCCACCCTCAATGCGTCTGCGTCTGCGCGTGAATGGAGCCCCGGTCCCTCTGCTTCATCTGAACCTAGTGGAGAGAGGGCGTCAGGGGAGGGCCAGCCGCCCACCCCCGCCCCGCCCCGCCTGGGACCCGCACCCCACCCACCTCCAGCAGTAGGCGCTTCTCCTTCTCGCTCTTCAGCTCCTCCCAGATGTCAGTTAGCTTCTTTCTGCGGACATGGGAGACCCAGGGGAAGGGGTGGGCCGGGCAAGCCTAGAGCCCGCACCCCTCGCCTCCCCGCACCTCTCCCCACTTACTCCAGCTGCACCCCCATCTGCTCCAGCGACTTCCTTAAAGCCTCCACCTGGTCCTTTATCCTCAACATGTCGTCTCCGTCACTTCTGCGGTCTGTGAGATTTGGCGGGGCCGAGGAGCGCAGGGTGGGGGGCGTTTGGAACTCCGCACTCTTCTGAGCAGGGGTTACCTCTTTGGAGGGCACCCCTTCTTTGGGAGACTCCTCCTCTTTGGGGGCAGCCTCAGCCTTTGCTGGTGCCTCCTCCAGGAGGGTCGTCGCCTCTTCCTGAGGGTGGGCCTTCTCAAGGGCAGGCGCGGACCCTGACTTGGGGTTGGACTCGGACTGGAGAGGGGAGCTGGCCCTCCTCTCCAGGGGCTGTTTCACCATGCCGAGGAGGGGCTCCTCTGGCATGTGCACCTCCTCTTGGGATTGAGCCTCACTGGCCTCAAGAGACCTGGCGTTTGGCGGGGCGTCTTCCTCCGGAGAGAAGTCATGGGACTGAGTGTTGGCTCCCACAGGCTCCGGGGTCAAGACCTTTCCTAGGGTGGGGGCCTCATCCCCCGGAGCGGCCTTTGGACCAGCGGCCTCTTCTTCAAGTAGGACTTCTGGGACCTGGGCCTCATGCACAGAAAGGACCCTGTCTGGACTGGGGGCCTTGTCCTCCAGGGTTGGGGTCTCCTCTAGGGTAGGGACCTTCTCTGGAGTTAGGGTTTCCTCTGGAGTGAGGATCTTTTCTGAAGGTGGGGTCTTCTCTGGGTTAGGGGACTTATCTGGAGACAGAGTCTTCTCTGGACTAGGGGTCTTATCTGGAGGTGGGGTCTTCTCTGGTTTGGGGGCCCTATCCAGAACTGGTGTCTTCTCTGGGCTGGAGGTCTTGTTCAGAACTGGGGTTTTATTCACACGAGGGCCCTTTGTAAGGCGGCTCTGCTTTTCATCCTGTAGTGATGCGGGTGCAGACTCAGCCAAGGGATGGGTACCTTGATGGTCTGAGTCTGGTTCCCCTCAGCCTGGGATCCTTCACCCTCACAGGCCACACCCCTGGGAACCAGCCTCCATCTAGGATCCCCGTTCTCCCAGGTCTAGGATCCCTGCTCTCCCAGGTCTCGTGCCTCTCACCTGACTGGCTGCAGGGCGTTGCTGGGAAGCCTGCATCTTAGATCGCTTTCTGCCAGGCTGGAAACTGCTGTTGGAGCCTGTGAGAGCAGACTCTCAGGAATCCAGGCCTACTTAGACCCCAAGCCGCTCCCCATCTCTGTCCCCTTAGCACAACCACCCCAGGGCTCACCCCACTTCAGGGAGGCAGTGAGACTTACTGGAGTTTCGAGAGGGGCGCTTCTGACTGTCTTCGCTGGGTGTCCAAGATGGCCTGAAACACATCCCCATCAGACCCGGGGCTGGGGGCAGGGAGCAGTATTTCTTTCGTATCCTCCTTCCCCCATACCCCGCTCCTTACTTGGTTTTGCTGGGCTCAGTGGGAGCTGTCACCAGCTTCTTGGCTGTAGGGAGGACTGTTTTGGGCACCATCTTTTTGGGTTCCTTAATAGGAGCTAGGAGGGCAGAGGGACATTTGTTCACTCACTCATTGCTTTCATCTAAGAGTCACTGACCCTGTCCTGTGCTGTGCAGGGACTAGTAACAGGAGATGAATCATATTTGACCGGCTGCTGGGAGCTCTGGGGACACTGACCACCCAGGAACACCCCAAAGAGTTGTCAGGGAGGCTTTGTGGGGAGACGGCTCCAAATCCCACCGATTTTTAATCCATGCTTTTCTACAACTTGTACTCAGCTTAGTGCCCACAGCTGGTTCAGACTCTTCTGCTTCCTGGACACGGCAACAGCCACTCCGCTTCCAGTCCACACTCCCTCCTCTGTCTTCTCTATCATGTCTACTCCCTAGGAGACTTCATCCAGTCTTATGAGTCTAATTATCATCAATAAGCCAACAACTGCCAGATTTTCAGCTCTAGTCCCTTCCTCTTCCCTGGACTCCAGACTCATACCCGATCGGCCTCGCAGTATTTCCACTTAGCATCACACACTTAGCAGAGCTAACCTCTGGCTTCTCAACCTCCTTGCCCTCGGAATCTGGCCCTTTCCCAGTGTCCCCCATCTCACCCACTCGCCCACTCACTCAGATGACAAAGTGAGGCGTCCCCCTCGACACCTTTATTCCTTTTTGCTGCACGCACAAACCATCAGTAAGTCCTGTCTGTTCTAAACACACCCTGAATCCAGCCACACATCCTCACCTCCATGACTATGCTCTCTAGATCAAGTCACACCATCTTCACGAGAACTACTGCAGCAGCCTCCAACCTGGGCACGGGCTGCACCCACCCTGCCTACGGTGTGCTTGCCCCACAGCAGCCAGAGAGGGCCCGCGTTCTACTGGAGAAACCGACACAAACAAAAGCAGTAAACTGTGGGGACTTCCCTGGTGGTCCAGTGCTTAAGAATCCCCCTTGCAATGCAGGGGACACAGGTTCGATCCCTGGTCGAGGAACTAAGATCCCACATGCTGCGGAGCAACTAAACCCGCGTGCCACAACTACTGAGCCTGCGCTCTAGAGCCCGTGTGCTGCAACGAAAGATCTCACATGACAAAAGGAAGATCTCACATCCCACAACTAAGACCAGATACAGCCAAACAAATCAATATTTAAAAAAAAAATAAACTATGTAGTGCGTTAGATAGTTATTGGGCTTCCCAGGAGGCATTAATGGTAAAGAACCCACCTGCCAATGCAGATGAAAGAAACGCAGGTTTGATCCCTGGGTCTGAAAGATCCCCTGGAGGAGGGCTCCAGTATCCTTGCTTGGAGAAGCCCATGGACAGAGGAGCCTGGTGGGCTATAGCCCATAAGGCTGCAAAGAGTTGGACACAACTGAAGCAACTTAGCACGCATGCCAGAGATTTATTAGTTGTACTGAGGAAGAATAAGTAGGGGGGGCGTGTATAATTTTAAATAGGGCGATCAGGGAAGGCCACACGGAGAAGTCAGCATCTGAAGGCAGTCGCACAAGTGACATTCACCTCCACATCTACAGAAACAGCCACCCAGGCACATGCATGCATGCTGAAGCTGACTTACACACATGGTATCACACCCAGATACAAACAGAATCCCCCAATAATGGGTCGCAGTGGGCGAGAGCATGGCTCCTACAGCCAGACAGCAGGTTTGGAATTCCTGCTCTATTACTTGCCAGATGGGTGGGAACCTGGCCGGTAACTTAACCTTTCTGTGCCCTGTGTCCTCACCCATAAAACATGGATAACAAGAATACCCATCTGGTAGGGTTCTGTGAGGTCTGAGTGACAACCTGTGAGGTGCTTAGTGGCTGGCATACAGTCAAATGCTCAGGAAATGTTAACCGACTCCAGCTTCTTGTAGTGTGGCCGGTTAGGTGTTCTGTGGGACCCTCCCACTAGACAGCAATTATATCCTGCTTTTGGATACAATTTTAAGGCACCACTGGACATAAGAGAGGTAGGAGAAATCCACAAGAAAGGGAGGAACTGGGGCCAGAAAGGAAGTGAGAGAGCAGGCCTACTTTGTGGCTACAGAGCCTGGGAACTGTGAGGAGCAGGTGGCCCGGGTATTGCTCCCTTGGCTCATCATAGGCCCACAGCCCGGTAGCCACAGAGCAGCGAGAACCTAGCACCACCTTCTTCCGGAGGACTGCAGTAGTCGCTGCTGGTTGGTGCCCTCTGGCTACTGGCAGGAGTAAAAGCAAGTCCTCTCTGCAAGTTTTTTCCCTACATGCCAGACTCCCACAGATTGGGATCGTATACAAAGATCCTAAAACACACGAGATGGCAGACCACTGAGAGCAGGAGTCAGCAGACGCAACACACAGCAGATACTGGAAGTGTCAGGAAGGGAACACAGCGCAGTCATGCATAATATATCTGAAGAAATAAAGGGCGAGCATGCAAGAAAAGGACCATTAGGCATAAACAAGCAGATTTTTGGGGGAGAGAAAAAAAGAGTTCTGAACTACTAGAGATGAAAAATAGCATTTGTGAAATAAAATGCAGTGTATAGGTTCAACAGCGGATCAAACCTAGATAAAAACTAGAGAGAGAATTAGTAACTAGAAGTAGAATGACACAAGGAGTGAAGATTTGAAAACGATGTTAAAAGGAATGAGTTAGTATTTGTGAAATAAAATGCAATGTATAGGTTAAACAGCAGATTAAACCTAGATAAAAGCTAGAGAGAGAATTAGTAAACCAGAAGTAGAATGAGACAAGGAGTGAAAATTTGAAAGCAGTGTTAAAAGGAATGGGTAACAGAAGCAGGGTTTGACTATGGCTGAGTGAGGTAGATGGTAGATAAACCCTCTCCCCACACAGCAACTATAAAGCTGGATTAAAAGTGATAAACCACCATTTCAGCACTGGGATACTGACCAAAGGTGTAAAATAATCTGAGAAGTATTTGTGCCTCATGGTGTTCTTGCCTGCTCCCTTCCTTCCCCCAGTCCATGCTGCCTTGGTCCACGCGGCCGTTCTACAGGGTGGGACAGAGAAAGGTCAGCAGCTTCACTGCCATGGTTGAAGAGCACTCAATCAATACGGTGTGCAACTTCGGATTTGGCATTGGTTTCACTGCTATGACACCCAAAGTGCAGCAACCAAAGAAAAAATGGGTAGTGTGACTTCAAAAAAATTTTAAACTTTTGTGCATCAAAGAACACCATCAAGAAAGTGAAAAGCCAACCCAAAGAACGGGGGGAAATACTTGCAAATCATACATCATCAGGGACTTTTACCTAGAAAATATAAAGAACTCCCACAATTCAATAGTAAAAAGCCAACCCAACTAAAAATTGGGCAAAGGACCATTTCTTCAAAATAAGGTATACATGTAGCCAATAAACAGGAAAAGATACTCCACATCATTAGCTTTCAGAGAAATGCAAAGCAAGACCACAATGAAATAGCATTTCACATCCACTAGGATAGTTACAATCAAAAGACAGATAATAACAAGTGTTGGTATGAATGTGGAGAAACTGGAGCCCTCATACACTACTAGCGGGAATATAAAATGGTAGTCACTTTGGAAAACAGCCTGCCAGTTCTTCTCAAAGTTAAAAATAGATCGTGTGTGTGTGTGTGTGTGTGTGTTAGTTGCTCAGTTGTGTCCAACTCTTTGTGACTCCATGGACTGTAGCTGACCAGGCTCCTCTGTCCATGGAATTCTCCAGGCAAGAATACTGGAGTAGGTTGCCATTCCCTTCTCCAGGGGATCTTCCCCTGGAAGAATTTCTTTCACTGGTATATACCCAAGAGAAATGGAAGCATATCCACAGAAAATATTGTACACAAAAGTTCATAGCCCGGACTTCCCTGGTGGCACAGCGGATGAGAATCCATCTGCCAGTACAGGGTCCCAGGTTTGATCCTTGATCAGGGAACTAGATCCCACATGCTGCAACTAAAATATCCTGTGTGCCACAACTAAGACCTTGGGAAGCCAAAAAAATAAATAATTTTTAAAAAAGAATTATTAGGCAATAAAAAGGAATGAACTACATACATACTACAAAATGGATGAAACTTGAAAATATTATTCTAGGTGAAAGAAGCCCATTAGAAAGACCATATATGATATGATATCATGTATATGAAATGGAGGCAGATCTATCAAGACAAAGATTAGTGGTTGTCTTGGGATGGGGAGGGGAGAATGGGGAAACTGATGGGATAATGGCTAAACAGTATAGCCGGTGGAACCTCCCTTGTGGTCCAAGGGTTAAGACTCTGCACACCCAATGCAGGCAGCCTGGGTTTGATCCCTGGTCATGGAAGGAGATCCCACATGCCACAATTAAGAGCTGTGGGTGCAACTAAAGGTCCACATGCCGTAACAAAGATCGAAGATCCTGCATCCCACACCAAGGCCCGACACAGCCAAATATATATATAACTTTTAAAGTACAGTGGGTGATGTTGCACAACTATGACTATACCAAACACCACTGAATTGCACACTTGAAGGAGTGAACTGTACGTGAGTTTATCTTAGTAAAGCTGTTCACCCACGTTCCCCCCAAAAGATGACAGGCTAGATTTGGCCCATAAACCACAATTTGCTAACTCCTGACCTAAACACCCCAATTTAAAGGCAGAGAATGTCAGACTGAATTAAAAAAACAAGATCCAACTACATACTGTGGACAACAGATTTAAAGACACAAACAGGTTGACAATAAAAGATTGGAGAAAGATATATCACACGAATAGTAACCATAATAGTACCAAAATGTTAATATCAGACAGAACAAGCTTTGAGACAAGAAAAATTACTGAAGACAAAGAGGGAGAGTTATAATGATAAGCAGGTGAATACATCAGGAAGAGATAATAATTACAAATGTATATGTGCCTAAAAACAAATCCTCAAATATATATAAAACAAAACACTTACAGAATTGAAAGGAGAAATAATTAAAAAACAATAGTTGGAGGTTTTGTTCAGGAGAAAGGTTAAGACTTTGAATTCAGACTTGTAAAGTTAAATACATCTGGTAAATTTCAAGAGCAATCACTAAAATAATAAATATAAAGTGCAAATTTCAGAAAAATGAAAAAAGTGAAACATGAAAAAAATAAAAGAATCATTGAAAAATATTTTAAAATAATTATGATTAATATAGTCTAAACTCGTCAATATATCACCAAACAAAAAGAATCGCAAACTGAGTTAAAAAACAAAGGTAATTTCTAGAGATCTTTTGCAAAACAATGTGCATATAGTTAACACTACTGTACACTTAAAAATGGTTAGAATTTTTTTTTTAAGTATTTGAATATTGTAACAGGAGACTGAATAAGAATATAGTAACAGGAGACTGAATAAGAATATACTAACAAGAGATTGAATAAGAAAAGAGAAAGGAAAAAATAAACACTATTAGAAATGAAGAAAAGATGTAACTACAGATACAGATGAGATTAAAAAGACTATAAGAGAATATTATGAAAAACATCATATAAATGATTAGAAAATATTGATTAAATGGATAATTTGAACATATAACTCACTAGAACCGACTCAAGAAATTTCACGAGATTTTTGGTCAACCATGGTTACCCAGGAAGCAGGAAACAGAAGGCTTCTTGTGTACATCTCCTAAGGTGTGAAGTTTCTTCTCCCTCTGAGATCCAAAGCAAAGTCCTCTAAAGAACAGTTGTAAAGGGGTCTTTGTAGATGTAAGAAAGTTATGAGGAGGTCATACTAGGTTAGGGTGGACCCTAACCCAGTGACTGGTATCCTTATTAGCAGAGGGAAATTTGGACAGAGACACACAGGGCAGAAGACCTTATGAAGACCGAGACAGAGAACAGAGCGATGCATCTACAAGCCACAGACCGCCGGAAGCTAAGAAGAAGCAAGGAAAGATTCTTCCCTCAGACCCTTCACAGAGAACACCACCATGTCAACATCCTGATTGTGGGTTTCCAACTTCTGAAAATGTGAGCTATTTCTGTTCCTTTAAGCCAGAAAGTGGGGAAGGGAAGAAAAAAAGAATTTGAGCCAGAAGGCAGACTTGCTTATAACTATAAAAAAACTGAAGTAGTTTAAAATTTTCTCATAACAGAAGAGAACAGGACCAGATGAATCTACAAGCAAATTTTATCAGCTTTCAGAGAAAGACGATTCCCATCTTATGTAAGATCTGATAGATATTTAAAGATAAGGAAAAAAAAAAAAGTATATTCCTTGGGATTTCCTTTGTGGTCCAGGGATTAAGAATCTGCCTGCTGATGCAGGGGACATGGGTTCAAGTCCTGGCCTGGGAAGATCCCACATGCTGTGGGACAACTAGACCCGTGTGCCACAGCTACTGAGCCTGAGCTCTGCAGCAAGAAAAGCCACTGCAATGAGAAGCCCGTACACCACATCTGGAGAGTAACCCTTGCTCGCCACAACTAGAGAAAACCCACACACAGCAACAAAGGGCCCATGTGCTGCAATGAAGACCCAGTGCAGCCAAAAATAAACAAATAATTGGTTTAAAAAAGTATATTCTTTAACTCATTCAGGGGCCAGTATAGTATTGATAATCAGATGAAGACAGTAAAAATAAATGCAAAAATCTGAAGGGGGAAAAAAAAACTGAGGCGGTATCCCAATAGCATATAAAAAAAAATAAACCATGACCAATATGAATTCATCCCTGGAATATAAGGGTGATTTAGTATTAGAAAATCCTACAAATATCTTTACATCGACAAATTAAAGAAGAAAACCCATTTAATCATTTCAAATCATTCACATAAACAATGGAGAATTTGATACCCACTTTTGATAAAAATTCCAAGTAAAAGAAATAGGATCTTCCTTAATCAGACAAAAACACACTTACAAAAGATCTAAGCATCAAATATCATTGTGAAAGGGAAACAGTTTGAAGCATTTCATTTAAAATCAGAAACATAGTAATGATATTCAGTATTACTATTTCTATTCAATACTGTATCACAATCCTAGCCACTAAAGTAAAATAAGAAAATGAAATCTAAAAGGTTGTAAGAAATGAATAGAGCCAAACTGTCATTACTCACAGATCAAATTGACTGTCTTCATAGAAAAGTATTGAGGATTTACAGATTCAACATATTTCTACAGCCCAGGAATAAACGGGATATCTAATTTTCAAAAAAACACAATAAAACTCACATGCAGAAATAATATATAGTGCCAGAACAAGTGATAGTCTATATGGAAAAACGTATAATTGGATCACTCACTAAAATCAATGCTACATAGATAAAGGCACTTAACAATGAAAAGCAACCCTTTACAAGTTTTAAAGAAAATATAAATGACTGTCTTTCTGAACTTCAGGCATGAAGGGATTTCTTAAACAAGAAAAACACCTACTAATCATTAAAGATAAGATTGATATATGTGCATTGAAATTACTCCTAGCAACCTAAATGTCCATTTACAGAGGAATGGATAAGAAGATGTGGTATATATACACAATGGAATATTACTCGGCCATAAAGAAGAACAAAATAATGCTATTTGCAGCGACATGGATGGACCTAGAGATTGTCGTGCTAAGTGAAGACAGAGAAAGACAAATACCATATGTCATTCATATGATTGACCATAAAATTAAATTAAAACTAAAAATTAGATCATATGAGGAATCTAACTTTTAAAAATGATATATAGATAAATAAGCTATAAGGATTTATTATTGAATAGCTGTAAGGATTTATTGGGCTTCCCTGAAAGCTCAGTTGGTAAAGAATCCACCTGCAATGCAGGAGACCCCAGTTCGATTCTTGGGTCCAGAAAATCCGCTGGAGAAGGGATAGGCTGCACACTCCAATATTCTTGGGCTCCCCTCGTGGCTCAGCTGGTAAAGAATCTATCTGCAATGTGGGAGACGTGGGTTCGGTCCCTGGGTTGGGAAGATCCCCTGGAGAAGGAAAAGGCTACCCACTACAGTATTTTGGCCTAGAGAATTCCACGAACTGTATAGTGCATGGGGTCGCAAAGAGTCGGACACGACTGAGCGACTTTCACTTCAAGGATTTATTATTATTGTAAAATATAGCCAATATTTTACAATAACTTTAAATGGAGTAAAAGAGGTAAAAATTTTGAATCACTATGTTGTATACCGGAAACTAATATAATATTGTAAATCACCTTACTTCAAAAAAGCTTTTTTAATTTACAACTCCTATTCATTAAAAAAAAAAGAAAAGCCATAAACTGAAACTATCTATAACATGTACATCCCATAATCAGAATATATAAAGAACTCAACAGCTATCACTAACCAGGGAAATACAAATGAAGTCCACAATGAGATGCTGTTTTGTGCCAGATTCACAAAAATAATGAAATCTGATAATAGCAACCGTTTAAGAGGGTTTGGATCAGTATGCTCTCATACACCAGGGGTGGAGTGAAGTGTACAAGTCCTTTGGAAACCAATGTGACTTTACCTCATAAAAGTTGACTATTCACATACCCTACTATCTAGGAGCACCACTCCATATGTAGAGAAACATTATGCCTGCACACTGGGAGCCAGTGTTTATGGCAGCACCGTTTATAAGAGTGAAAACTAAAAACAGTGAAAACGTCCAACCAGGAATAGACCAGATACACAAACTGCGGTAATTCCTGCAAGGAATAGTAAACAACACGGAAAAACAAATGAACTACAGGGACTTCCCTAGTGGTCCCTAGTGGCTAAGACTCCGTGCTCCCAAAGCAGGGGGCCGAGGTTCGATCCTTGGTCAGGCAACTGGATCCCACCTGCCGCAACTAAGAGTTCGCACGCGGGATCTAAAAGATCCTGCATGCCACAGTGAAGACTGAAGATCCCGAGTGCCTCACAAAGACCTGGAGCAGCCAGATAAATATTTAAAAAGAAAAGAAAAATAAATAAACTGCATCTACACACAACATGGATGTGAGTTTTAGAAACATAATATTGACTAGAAACAAGAAAACCATAAACGTATGATACCATTTTTATACAACTCAAAACAAAACTATATTAAATGATACCTTGTTTAGGCACATAACATAAGTGAATACACCTAAAAACTCCAGGGAATTACTAAAAATTCAGGATAGTGGTTACTGGTTACCTCTGATGTGGGGAGAGGAGCAGAAGGGAAAGAGGAATACACAAACCACCGGCAATTCTAGTTCTTGGGTTTGGGTGACCGACCAGGGGTGTTCGTTGTTAAGTTTTAAAACACATACGTTACGTATATGTTTGGATTGTGTGCATTACATTAAAACATAAAGACACATCCCACAGATACACTGACACATAAACATAGCTATTCTCTGACTCACTTGATAGATACCTGAACACAAAGTCTCAAAGACCCATATATACCGATCCATACATTTCCTCACAAAATGAAACAAACGTAAACACGATCCTTGATGAGAATGATAGCCACATGCTCAGGACAGAGGAAGAGGAACGTAGTAACACACACGAAGTGACACAGTCCTAACACTGACCCACCACACATTCCTACCAGGCCTTTAACCCATGGGGGTACCTCCTGAGGGTGTGCACTGGACCACTGGGAAGCTATGGGTGTCTGTGAGCACCTGGACTGGTGGGCCTCCTAGAGATCACTCCCCAGTCCCAGGCTTCCCGGGCACCCACCTGATTCCTGAGATACCACTTTCCGTGGGACCAGCTTCTTGATCTACGCAGAAAAAAGTGTCAGAATCGGAAGAGGAGCCCTCACACTTCTAGGTCCACCCTCGCTTGTGGGTGGCCCTCCAGCTGTGTCCAGCGAGTGCCACCACCCTCAACTTTGTCCAGAGTGGCCTGCCCCTTGCCACCAGGGTGCCTGGCTCCGTACTCACTGGGGGAGGTGGGAGCACAAAGTTATCTGGGAAAAGTCCTCTTCTGCCTTGAGACTCTCCTTCCCACCAGCCCTTATCCTCTGTGACCTGGGAGAGCAAGAGGTCGTGGGGAAATGAGCCAGACCCCCAAGCTCCTCCCCTCCCTAAGCCCACCCTCTCAACATCCCCCGTCCCCGTGCCCTCCCTGTGCCTTGCACACCTTCCTCAGCACTTTCACCTCATCGCCCCTCCGAAGCGCCAACTCGTCTGGGGCCTCAGGACGGTAGTCAAACAGGACCCTGTAGGTCTCGGGGTAGGAGACTGAGGGGAGTTCAGTTCACTGAAGCCAAATCCCCTCCCCAAACAAGTCATAGGCTCCCTCCTCCATCAGCCTACCTGGGCACCCCCTCCCGCAAGTCACAGGGGTTTGGGGAAGAGGATTTTGAGGGGCCCTTTGGCGGGGTGCTCACCTGTCTGCAGGTAGTCTGGAGGGCTGTCATAGGTCAGGCTGCTCAGCTAGTGGGGGCAGGGCAAGGACCAAGCTGAGCCTCGAGCCCCCTAAGAGGAACTCACCAACAACTCTTTGCCCACTCCACCCACTTTACCTTGGGAGGCCGCTGGGGGCCAAGGATGACTGAAGGGATGTCTGGATTGCCAAGGCCTGGTGGGGGATAGTGAGGTTAGGGAGGGTGCTAATGCAGTTGAGGTCATGGGAGAGGTCAAAGGGGTCATAGGGCAAGATGTGCAGATCACAGGTTCAGGCCACTGGGGCAGGTCACTGAAGACTGTAGTCTGGTCACAGGGGTTCACGGGGTCACAGGGTCCAGGTCTCACTTGGGGGCCCACTGTCCAGCAACTCCACAAAGTTGGATGGGAAGGCTCCCAGCTGCCCGTTCTTCTTCCCCAGCCACCAGCCGTCCTCAATCTGGGAAGGGGGGAGGACGCAGGGGCATCTGGTTCTGCCCCAAGGGTCTCCCTAGCAGTCTTAAACCCTGATTCACCCCGATTCTGCCTGATGACCCCTCTCCTCCCTTGCTCCCTCACTTTCCCATTTCTGTGCCCCTCATCAATTTCATCACCCACAACCTCACAGCCCCCATGTCTCCTCACTCAGAGATTCCATTGTCTCCCCTCAAACCCCTCTCATCACCTCATCCCCTCACCTCCTTTATCACTTCCACAATCTCCCCAGCTTGCAACTGCAGCTCGTCCGCCTGCTCCGGGGTGTAGTTGAAGTTTGCTTTGCACCATCTTCGGGGGCCCAGAAATTTGACTGAGCGACCTGGTGTCGGTCGAGAGTGAAGCAGCTTGAGTCTCACGCTCCAGTCCGCGGAGCTGGGGGAGGGGCAGGACGCGCTCGCACCCTTCGTTGGTCCAGGCCCCACCCCAGGGCGGAGCATTGTACTCGAGAACCAATCACGGATCGCGCCGTGGCCTCGCAGCCCCGCCCAGAACCTCGCCCTTCGAGGCAAGTTGGGGACAACCTGGGTGCTGAGGCTCCGAGCGCGCGCGCGCGTCCACGTGCCCCAGCGCTCACCTCGGCGGCGCGCACAGCGCGGTCTCGGCGCGGCCTCCCCAGAGCAGCGGAGGGTCTCCGGGATCTCCTGCGAAAGAGCGCACCGAGAGAGGGGCTCTCAGCTCCCTGGGGAGCGCGCAGAGAACCGCCGCCTGACCTCCGGCTCGGCTCTACCTCACCTGCACCAGGGACTCCGGGAAGAGGCCACAACGGCCCCCCAGCTCTCCACGCATCCAGCCCCGTGCGGGCGTCTTGCACACCTGCCGGATCACGTCACCAGGCGCCAGGCTCAGCTCGTCCTCCTTCTGCGCACGATATCCGGCCAGGACCAGCACCTCTGCGGGAGGAGGATGGCGCGGGCACACGGTTCAGAAGAGCCCAGTAGGGGCTGACTGGCCCTGGCGCGAGTCCCGGACCCAGTGTGGACAGCGGGAGAGCGGAGTAGTGGTGTAGGCTTTTAATGCTATTTCCAGGCAGAAGAGCCACCCCAAACCCTCTGCACATACCCATGGCTTCCAGGGCTCCTTCCGGAGCCGAACAGGGTGGATGGTGCGGTAGCGTTAGCAGCCGAGTACTGGGGCCAGGTAGGGTGGGACTAGCCGCGAGATTGTGAAGCCAAGGAGGCGGAGACGCAAGCCCATAGGTTGGGCTCTGGTGCAGGGAGTGGGTGTAGGAGGGGGCGGCCCGGATCGGCAGGCTCGGCCCCAACTATGGGTGAGGACTCCAGGACCTCTGGCCAGTGCTGGGGTCACTGCTGCCCGACAAGCTATCTGCCCAGCTACCTCCCCTCCGTATCCCAGCCTTGGCCGAGTCTCCCACTCGCCACTGGCACACAGCCGTCCCTGGCTTACCCTCTCCTGATTCTTAGCTGCATGGGAGTCGAGACAGCATACCAGGGTGGGGCCCCCAGCAGGCAGCAACCGCTCTTAGTCGGGTCCTGGATGGGTGGAGTGGCTGGTTGCTCAGTGTGCACAAAGTTATTGCTGCTTTCCCTGGAAGGTGTATTCATCCCTGTAGTCCCTTCAAGGAGGAAGAGCTTAAAAACCCTTTCTTCAGGCCACTGGGGCCTAGCTTGGTTTCAGCAAACACCTCGGGATTCTCCTCAGGGGAAGACAGGAAGGCAACTTTGGGAGCTTTCAAGACTCGTGCTTTCCTACAGCCAAGGCCAGAGCTGGCAAAGGTTAGTGCCAGTCCCAGGTGGGCCGGGCTGCTGATCATCTTCCTGCTTAGTGGTGAACACACAGAAGGCCAAGCCTGTCATCCACACCCCTTGACCCCTGCCCCACTGCTTTGGAAGCCAAAGTCCTTGCTTACAATGACACTAGAGTGGAAAAATCTGGTTCTCCTAGGGTGTCTAAGGAACAGGATATGAAGCAAAATCACTGGAATGGGAATGAGGAGTTATTACTCAACACAGATTAGCTGAGGCTCCTCCCAGAACCATCTTGTGTGCAGTTGGAGGCGATGGGGCTGCAACAGTCTGGGCCCAGCCCCCCAGACATTTCATCTTTCTGGTTCCCTGAGGCTGCTATGGGGGGCATCTACCACTTGCCCTCCACCACACCCACCCACACCCATTCAGGGTGACAATGACCAGAGCCATTTACATCTGCCACTTCATTTATTTTTTTTATTTGCAGGAGGAGTTGAAACAAATTTTAAGGGTATTTTCATTTTTTCCCCCCCTAAACATGAATCATTCAAGTAAAACCAACTTAACTATAGAAATGTAGCAAAGTAAGGGGAAAGTAGCATCAACAACCCAGGAGGCAAAGGCTGGGGGGAAGGTGGGTGCAGTCCGCATATAACATATGCATAAATGCCATGTGATTCACCTGCTCAGGACCGCCTCCCCAGAAGGCAAGCACAAGGACCCATTTTAAGAGGATGTTTTCCCCCCAGACATCGGAGAATGTTTCAACTTAAAGCTTAAGGTTTAAAAAAAAAAAAGGAAAAAGAAAAAAACACAAAACAAAAAACCCCCACAAACCACCCAGCCATAACCACCTTCCTTAATCGATCATAGGAGTTTCTTTTCATTTTATAAAAAGATTAATAAAAAATATTGAAAAAATTATTTTCTCATCTTATATTTGTAAAGATAATAGAAGTCAGAAGTTTCTTAGAAAACAGACCAGAAACTGCCATCCAGTTTCCACCCCTGTTGCTGAGAGGATCAGCAGGACTAGAAAGTTTGGGATACTGGAGCTGCTGGTGGAGAAGGGGAAGCCCAGCCCACAAGAAATCAGAAAATATTGGGGGGAGGGGAGGTGCGCACATGGGGTGTGGTTAGGAGCAACACCACATGATACATGGCTGCGCAGAAAGGGGAACACAAGGTGGTCAGAAAGGCCTTGAACTCCTCCTCGACATACAAAACCAAGTTTAACAAAGACCCACGCAGTTTGGTCCCAAACTGAGGTGAACACATCAATATTTATTCACATGCTTTGTTTTCTCTTAAGAATCAAAAGTTGCCCAAATTAAATCTTTCTGCTAATGTTACTATATATGCCTAAAAAAGAGGGGGCTTTTAAAATAAGGATAAAGAGACTGAAAATCAAATTAGTCCTCAGCTCCAAATGTAATGAAATGAAGAATAAAACTGTTGGTTTCTAACAGGGAACAAACCAAAATCCAAGTTATATCGCTCTGCCCTCCCTACCCCAGCCCCCACCCCACACACCAACAATAAATGAGAAACATGTAGCTAAAGCCCAACATGGTGTGTTCTGCTCAAGAGCTGGGCCTGACCCCAGGCCAGCTGCCTCTGTCTGGTGGAACGCCAGGATGCTCTTCGGCAGTTGTAGGATATTTTGCATGGCTGGTGGGGGGTATGGGTGGGATTTTCAGAATCTTCTCGAGGCTCCTCTGTTTAGCTCCTCACCAGCCGTCTTCCCGGCGCCTCTCTCCCTCGGGCAGGGGCTCCCAGCAAGAGTGGCCACTACTCAGTTGTCGGCTGTAAATTGTCCTTCTCTTCTCGGTTCTCTGTCCCACTCTCATCGTCTTCAATCTCCCCTTCCTCCCCACTGAACTTGTCGTGGGCCCACTTGGGGCTGGTGCTGGATTTCCGGAACATGAACCGGCCTCGACCGCGAGGGAAGGCTCCTCGGCCCCGGCCCCGGCTCACCCACTTCTCACTGCCTTCGCCTTCACGGTCATCATGCTTAAAAGAAAAGGAAAACTGTCATCAATGCCAGGGTAAACAAGAGCAGCCTCTCCTCTGCACCTACCCAAATGTGACTTTCCCAAACGAAACTCTGTCCTGTTCTCCTCCCTGTCCCCACTCGAAAAATGCTACTGATTCAGATCTAAGAGAATATTCAGTTCGGTTCCTTGAATTCTAAGGCAGCCGTGTAGGCATTGTAATGATGATGATGATAAAATCTTCAAAGACCTTTTCCTACATTATCTCATTTAATCCTCACAGCTACCCTACCCTATCATTATCAACCCTCCACTATGCAGATGAGAAAACAGCCAGGGGAACTTTAAGTAACTCCATATTATTTAGAACACACTCTCTCAAGGAGGGGGTGGGGGGTGTAAGCCAATCACCCCCCAAACATGAAACTATTTCTGATCTGAGTTGTCCGTAAGCTAAGAGAGGAAGCAACACAGAACACACACACAGCTGGGAGTCTTATTTATCCAGCTCTCCCCAAGCCTCCCCTCAGCCAACAACAGGCAGTGAGACCAAGGGCAGATGGCTCACAGTCTCAGACCAGTACTGGCAAAGGCAGAGCCAGAACCCAGCCTCCTGTCTTGTATCTTTTCTCCTTTCTCAGTTTTATGCAAGAAGGCAGTGCGGCAGAGTAGGGAAAAAACAAAACCTATAACTCAATCCCCGCTCTGATGATCTCATGAGAAACAAGGAGGGAACCAATGAATGAATGAATGAGACAGGATTTTGAAAAGTCACTGTTACCTCATCAGCCCCATGACTTCAAAGAGTCTGAACCCTCCATGCACACTAGTAGTACCTGAGGCTCCTGAGGGGTTAGTTCAGCTAAAGGACCAGCTGCTTCTTCACTAGCCTAAATTAATCAGGTTGGCAATGCTCCTTCAGGGACAGAGAAGGTACGGCCTTTTATCCTTCCTCTAAACAGCCCCACTCCAGTACCTATCCCGGGCCCAGTCCAGCCAACATTTTCCTAGATACAGGTTCAAGAGTCCTCTCAGAGTAGCTTCTAGCAGCCCCAGAAAAGCGAAGTTGGCTATGCACAGTGATTTACACAGCAACCTGCTTCCTACTTCCAGGCCAGTCCTCATGGGTAATCAGACTCAGCAGCAAGATTACCTTGGTTATTACAACACTCAGTCACATCAAACTTGGACCTGAGCCTGCTGTTAACACAGCAAGGCAATAGAGCTCTCTCACTGGCCAAGTAATTCGGCCTAGAAGAGCCCAGCTCCAGTGGTGTTTCATTCTGGAGACAGGTGCCCTCCCTCAAAAAGAGAACTGTCCTTCTTATCCATATCGTGCAGGGGCGTGACAAGGTGGAACTGCCACCTCTGGGGAAGGTAATGGTTCTATCCCTTGTAAAGGCTGGAGGCTTAGGGTGGGTGAGCAGTAAAATGATTTCACAGACAAAAAGGCAAGAGCAACCTTTCCTACTTATCCTGGAATCCATAAATATCTTAGATAACACTTTCAAGGTCAGGACTGCCTCTCTAGAGAACAGTCATCTTGCCAGAACTATACTAGCCCACAAGTACACATGTAACCAGTGCCATACCTGCATGCAGTTCTGGGAAAAAAAATCAATCAAAGCCTCACTATCAGCTACTGTGTATGTCAAAGGCCCCCTCGCCCTTCCTGGTTATCCCGACACATACCAAGTAGTATTTCTTGCTTTTGGGTGTGTACTCGGGGTCCCATTCCTCCTCCCGGCTTCTCTTCTGAAAATCGTTGTTGCTGCTGTTGTTGTTGTTACCAGAATAGTTGCCTCTGCCCCAGCCTCTTCCTCTGGCTCGAAACTGCTATGGCAATAAACGGGGAAAGGAACAAAGGGTCCATGTAAGGAATGGAGAAAAACAACTCCTTGTCTTCTATTCAAATACTTTCCTGCTGTCCTCCAGTCAGTATGCTGGTTAACTGGTTTTTAGCTATTCCCTTTCTGTTTATCTCAAGTCTATAGCCCAGACCGGGGACAATGCCATAAGGGCCTCCCTACATACAGCAGGAGTTACAACAAGTGAGGAATTTCAGACCAGAAGCCCTAAGAGGCTTTCTGGCTAAGTGATTATGAACAGGGGAAAAAAAAATTCAAAAAATGGAAAGCCTGGGGAATGGGAAACCACAGATTCTAGGGTCTACTGACCTAATCACCTGTATCAAGGGCAACAAAATAAATGTTCTGATCAGCACATAATTAGAATTAGCAGGAGAAAGGGCTTAAAGGGAGGGGGCAGAGTCTTACAAAGGTCCCTCGAGCTCTGCCTCCTCTCTCACTTGGACCCACGAAGTCTTTGGTCCCCAGCCTTGATTTGTCAAAGCCCGTGGTACTCTCCTCTCTCTCTTCTGTCTCTTCAGTGTACTCTTCTGCTTTGTAGGAGTGGGATGACTGGGAGGAAGATGATGATGACCTGGACCGGTCTCGTGCTCTCCGGTGCTTCCTATGAAAACACAAGAGGCCTCTAGGGTACAGTCCTTGTCTGGGGGCTCATAAGTAAGGAGCACAGGGCAATCAAGAGTGTGTCTGTGATGAGAACACTGAAAACAAGTAACCAGAAAAACCAACTCACCCTCAACATACCCACCCAGGGAACTGGGGAGCTTCCTCCCAGTTCTCTCAGTCATGTTCACTGACATATCTATGTCTGAGCCTGTGATAAACATGGGACACACACATACAGGAGGAGGGACAAAACGTCCATGCATGGCCTCTGGTAGCTCATTCTAATACATGTGCATGAACTGGAAAAACAAAAGGAGACAAACACTGTCATGAAAGCCAGAGAGTATCTGGTGCTAGGAGAGGCTTTATATATTACCATCTGTTTCAACTTTATGTTAGTTTTATTTCTCATAGAAGATTATGACCTGTCTTGGGAGGCTGTTCTAAAGATCGAAAAAACAACGTGCTTAAACACTCTACATTGACACAGCACGCATACAGTAAATGGCAATTATGATTTCAGTACTATTTTCCCCATCTTAGAGACAGGAGGTTCAGGTGACAGAACTAGGCAGATTTGGATTCAAACCTAGCACTAATTATACCAATACTCCACAAACCCTTCCCACTTTCCACTGCACTCCAACAGGTTTAGGTCATTAAGCCTAGGATCTGGCGGAATTCTTCCCAGAGTTATTTCCCATCCATCCCTTCATCTGGAGGAAATTACAGAGCAGGGGCAAATTAGACAGAGTAATACAGTGAGTCACTATATACGTACTAGAGGTTGGGGCCAGCCCTGCCATGTGGCAGTGGAGGAGGGTACCAGCCACCAGGAGTACAGGACTTACAGGGAAAAGCCAGCCAAGTGTTAGTAACCTATCATTACCCTCCTCCATTATGAAAAGCACCTTGCTAACCCCCCACCCCCACAGCCACCCCAACCCCCAAACATTTGAGAAGATCAAAGACAAATATTTGAATCCTACTAAATTATCCTACTAAGTTATTCTCATAGAATTCTTATAACTCAAATGTCTGACTCCTAGAAATCAGCACTATTTCAAGAGATTTTCAAAAATAAGACTCCAAAAATCCTGATTTGAGTCCCAACACTGCCTTTTATTAGTTGTGTGATCTTGGTGAGCCATTCTTCAATCATATGAGAAAGAGTTTTTGTATACAGTGAAAACAGTGGCATGATTATCATTTTTCTTCTTGCCCCAATCACAAAATACTAGAGTTGCAAGAGACTTGATTAAGGTTACAAACAAGTCAGAGGCAGTGGCATATGTCCCAGGGAAACAAATCAGGATCAGGGATCCAAGTCCAGGACTGAAAGGCTTGAAGGGTCCTACTCCCTTTCCACCAGAGAAGACTACTGTATCCCAACTTCCATTTCCTGTTGAGGATTATCAGATCCTCTATCTGTGGATACCCCTGAAAGCTGTTAGGGCTCATAATGCGTATGTTAACTGAGCGCAAGGATAGACAAAGTGAAAGAGAAGACATGAGCTTACTTCTCTATCTTTCAAACAGGCAAAAGGGATAGTCTACTAATTGTCTCGCTTATTTCGAAGGATTGTTATCAGAAAATGGATATAAAAGTGCTTGCTAGCTGAAGTCAGGAACACAGAAGTAGTGCTGCTTCCCACAGGAAGGCGTGGGGTTTCAATTCTGCAATCTTTAACGCGCATGACTGAAAAGTCATGGAACGTTCAAAAATGTAAATAGAGACAAGACCTTGGCATAAATGCTGCCTTATGAAGTTCAACAATGCTACCTTTGTTTAAAGAATATTTGGAACACCTCTCTTGAAGTGCCTGTGAAACTAGTTTAAAAGGCATTTAAGATCAACAAGCTTGTCCTATCTAGTTCTGCCCTGTTTCTCTGACCAGACAGTTTTTACTTGAATACAACTTTGAGCCATTTTAAAACATAACCTTCGCAAGACGATTTGTGATGAGAAAGGACATGTCAAAGAACATGTCCAAAACAAAAGCAAAAGAAATTCCCATGATTCTCCACACTGTCCCTATAGCCAAATCAACTGCCTATCTCCCAGGAGGCCTCCTTTGGACAAGGATTATGTCTATTTCATTCAAAAGTTCTATTTTCAATCTAGGGACTTTAATTGACAGTTAAAAGAAAACTACACAAAATAGTTCCTAATTGTTCTCCAGTGTGCAGGGTCTGCCGTAGGGCCTAATGAGGGGCAGACAAAGGAGTCCACTCAGGAGACTGAATGAGGCAACAGACAAGGGTTTACATACTTCTGCTTCTTTGATCCTTTATGAGTTTTCTCTGTTTTCTCAGCTGATCGCTCCCTTGAGTGGCTTGAGTCTCGGGAATCCACTGATTCTCTTGATTTACCTCGTTTAAGATCTCTCTCTTTATGTTTTTTACGACGTTCAATATCAAGGCGGAGATCAACAGGATCATCTTTGTATTTTCCCTCAGCCTGCCAAGAGAAATCAAAATTAAGGTTTTTGGGATTCAGGACTACAAACTCAACCACCCCACAAACTGTGGTTTCTATTCCAATGGAGTGGTACAGAGGAAGCACTGGGAATGTGAGGCACCTCGCCCAACTCGGGAGGGATACAGGATGTTCCACCAAAGTCACTTCATGAGAATCCCTAGAGAGCCCAAACCCATTCTCTAGAATAATGATGATAACCTTCTGCATATGCTACACACACACACACACACACACACACACACACACCCCTCCCTTGCTTTGCTATTTCCCTCTGTGGTCCAGTAATGACTTTGGCTAGCTGAAAAGCTGAGAAGGCCAAAATTAACCCTGGAAGGTGTTTAGTTAGGCTGGCTTAGGCTTAGTCACCAGCAGGAGTAGAAATGCTGTCATCTTTCCCCTACCTACACTGTGGCAGCTACCCTGGACCTATCCTCCATTTGGAATTACCTCTCAGTACTGAGTCCAATAATAGACAACGGAAGACTTACACAGCCTTCCAAAATGTTAGTTATATCAACAGATTTCTCTAGAGAAGGCATATCAAAAACCATAATAAAGAATTCATAAAGTTGGCAATACCAAGTCAAAGTTTATTTTAAAAAGAAAAATGAGAAAACATTTTCTCACTAACTTTCTACAAGTGTAACCTATCACAGTATGTGGCGCACAGACAGAGTGAGCCCAGCAACAACAGCTGCCCTCTACCCTAAACTATCAGGCAAAGGGCTTTCAACAGCTCTTGAGAAACTCAGTGAAAGCAGAGGAGCAAGGGGTTTTCAGGCATATTATACACTAAGATTTGTCTCGTGGAAGCAAAACCTCCCTAGGGACTTCTCTGGTAGACCAGTGGTTAAGACTGTGCTTTCACTGCAGAGGGTGTGGGTTCAATCCCTGCTCAGGGAACTAAGACCACACAAGCTGTGTGGTGCAACCAAAACACAAACAAACAACAACAACAACAACAACAAAAACCTCTCTAAAAAGAGGAAGGGATGAGCAGTTCACTTTGTATTAACATTTACTTACACAACTAAGCTTTTTGTTGAAATAATGAAGTTTTAATTAACAAGAATGGTAGGTGGTAACTTGGTTTATTTTACTGCATGCTTTTCTTCTGAGGAGGGAATGGGGCCCCTACACCCTCCAAAGACCAAAAAAGAGAGAAGTACAGCTGCAGTTCCCTTAGTACACACAGCACCTCTAATGAATAGGCTTTGTGGGGCGGAGAGGATGACATCTCTCCTGATGTTTGAAAGTCTTGTGTTTCACATGGTTAGTGCCAAGCTGGTGGGTACTTGGAGAAAAGGGGGAGTGGGAGAGAAGACAGATTGTGCAAGAGTGCCTCTCATCACATTCAACCAACAAGACAAACCTATTTGGAAAACTTGAAAATTACTATTTTTAGAAACAGTTTCAGCAACATTGGAAGAGTCATCTCCATAGGGATTAAATTTCAATCTAATCTCTATAGGGTCCCTATGTGGGAACTGATGGTCAATAAATACTAAGATTTTTAAGAACCCAAATCTAGTACTTCTAGTAACAGACTGCACACAAGCTTTAATCTCTTAATAACAGTGTTTACGTGCACATCATTACACATGTAGCTGGGCTATCAAAGCAATGTTTAGCTTTAAAGTAACAGTAACCAACAGATGATAGATATGGCACAATGTTAGGAAAAAAATCTGGACTAGCTGCTTAAAACAGTCTATTCAGTTAAGTTATGAAAATTTCACTCTCCTCTGACATGCATGTCTTTTTGAAATCATGGTTGGAAATAGCGCATGTATATAGTTGATTTGATAATACTTACAAGCAGAAAAATATCACAAAAAGTTTCTTCTCTCATCATGGGCACTTGTTCCAAAACTCCTCTCTTTTTTTTCTCAAGCTCACCTCAATAGACTTTGGGGTCATTTACCATATTCTAACCACTTCACAAAGGTTGTTGATACATTTAATAAAAATTAACCCTTTGTAGTTCATTTTTAGAATTATGCCCATCCTTAAAAGAAAAACACAAACTTAAGTAGAGAGTAATTTAAACAAACACATTTCTGACAAGTTCATGCCCAACGCACTCATTTTGTTGGAATTACTGATCAAAGCAACAGTTCACCTTGTAGCCAGGTTCCCGGGGACTTTTCATTTCGTCATGAGCCAAACCATGTTTTCTGAATGTACTGGGGGAAATGTCTATCCTCCTAAAATTATAAACACAAAAGTTGTTCAACATTCCATAGTGTGAATATAGCATTTTAGTTCGTAAGTGAAGTAGCAGAAACACAGGCATTCCTTTTTATTCCTTTTTATTATACTCACCTTGTTTGTTTACATACTTACACTCTCCCATAGATATGTATGCACAGGCACACACGTACATGTACAGACACACACACTTGCTCTCTCCCAACTTTCCAAACTCAAACAGAAGGAACTTCATATTCCACCCAGCACTGTTATGGTCAAGAAAACAGACTCACCTATAGCCTTACTTATCATCATTCACATCAAGACTATCTATGCCCTGCTAACTTCAAAAAGCAGTTTTCACCTTGGGAACTGAAATATAATGGTCCATTATTCACCAATATGGTAAAGTCTAAGTGAGAAACAAGTGCCTGGCGTGACACACATCCCCAAAGACCCTAAATCCAAGACTATTACAAACATGGTCCTCTTACCTACTGCAAAGGTTCAATCAAAGTTTAAGACCAACTACATTTCTAGACAAAGTCCCTATTTGCTGAATAAATTCCCACAACCAATGTTTAAACCTCTGGGCTTTTTAAACCCTTTGACATAATTCTGTAAGTTCTTCTATCTTCATCCCCCACTTGCTGCAGATTCTCCCAAAGGAAGAACCAATATATGAAATACATGGGATGCTTAAAGAAACATTTACTTTATGTAAAGAAAGCTCACCGTGACCTTGGGTTATCATTTGCAAACTCCTCCTGCAACTCTCAAGAATACAAGGGTTCTTTTTATATCAAAAAGGGCTGTTTTCCTCAGGCCCAAAGGGAGAAACATGGTAATCAAAGCACACCTTTTCCATTACAAATCACTACTATCCTAGACTATGGAGACTGTTACCTTAAATTCTGCTATTACACCTGACAAATGGCAAAAACAAGACAAGTTTATTCTCTGGTGGGCAGTCTTTTGGGCTTCCCTGATAGCTCAGTTGGTAAGGAATCCACCTGCAATGCAGGAGACCCTGGTTCAATCCCTGGGTTGGGAAGATCCCCTGGAGAAGGGAAAAGCTACCCATTCCAGTATTCTGGCCTGGAGAATTCCAAGGACTGTAGAGTCCATGAGGTCACAAAGAGTCAGACACAACTGAGTGATTCTCCTTGAGCAGTCTTTTATGATCACCTCCAGTATAAGCCAGGGTCCTCACCTGTGAATCTCTGGGCTTTTCTTGTTTTTAGCTGCCTCCTGTTCACTTCCTCTCTTTAGATATTTAGTAAAGCGTTCATGCAATGTCATTCCAGAGGACCCAAAGTGATGCTCTGTGGGGAGTCAAAGAAAAATATGTCAGGCTGTTAAAGGCACACCCAACATTCAAACCCGTCTGCATGGATGAAACTGCAGCCACAGATATGTGAATGAAGTGTTCAAATCCATATAACAAACATACTGTGAAAAGTAAGGAAAATTAGCTGGTTCAGAAACAATCCAATATTGAGCACTGGATTGCCATGGTAGGACATGGATACAAAGATACTATTCTATGCATCAAGAGCACCAATTCCCCCTAAGTTCCAATTTCAGATGAAACTGTAACTGGCCCAAACCCAGCTTCTAGGTCACATTCCTCAGTCTGTCCACCTCCATTTGCCCAGAAGATGGCAGAATAATGTGGGACAAGATCTATAAGATGCTGCTAGAGGTATATGCGTATTAAGACAGGACAAATCAGATGGGCTGGGAAAGCCACTTTCCATACCCCTCTTTTCAAGCAATTTAAATCTTCACATGAAGGATTTCACCTAGCCTCAGGATCCCAGGTTATCACTAGTATTTTCACAATGTTCAGCTCTCTGATCAGAAAATGGAAACTTACCCCAGGAGACATTTCCTTCAAACCAGCCCCTAGGTTCAAAGGCCCTATTGATGAGATAAAGGTCCCTGACAGACTCCCTCATGCCCTGTCTCATCCTTCTGCTTGTTAGAAAGCTAAGCATGTAGAAAGGGAACCTGAGTGGGCTGGGGTCAGGACTCACCTTTAACATGGTGAACGATGGTCACTATATGCTGGGCAAACAGCTCTGAGGGGCTCCGCTGAGACTGAGCTGACTGTATGTGCTGGAAAATGGATCGAAATTCCTGCTCCTTTTTGTTGCTATGAACTAGATCCCGACAAAGCTTTCGTTCCTGAGCCAATAAGCCACTGGGTCTGAAAAATACACACAGGGTGACCCAATGTAACAAGATACACAGAAAGTCAGGACATTTAAGTCCTAAAAATGCAAGCATACTTTTGTAAGAGGTGAATTTATCTGCAAAGTTCCTTTTTAAATTTCTAGCAAAGTACAAAGAACCTCAAGGCACGTAACTGTGGAAAAAGGCCTTTCTCCCCTTGGAGTTTAATAGAAACAAATGGGCAGGATGAAGGATTAAACCTCAGTGATTCGGCTCTGCTCTGGAGGTGGGGGGGTGGTCTCTGCTGATCTTAACACATGACAAGTAGTGAGGCACCTCAGAAGACCAACTATCTTGGCCAGTCAGGGCCACTCAGTTTATGTGGCACAACGCAGCAAGAGTGGGATGTGGCTAGGCTGCTCAGCAGACTTCCAACTGGGTGTGCAACTCTCACACCAGGTGAAAAGCAGCCTGGGCCTCACAACTCTTTCCTGAAGTTCTCAAACCCCACACCCCAGCCCCAACTTTCAAACCATTACATTATTTGATGAAGGCCTGATATAATACATATTGTGACTTAGCTAAGAATGAAAACATGGATCCTGCATGGCTCCACAGGCAAAGACACCCTAAGCACATTAGAAAGACAATGGGACAGGAGTGGAATGGGGGGAGGGCGTATGATGTGACGAATACAGTGCAAGAGAGAAGCAGAGGGGAGCCAGTACCAAGACAGACAGTCACTACAGACTAAAAAGACGCTTCACGATACCGCCCCGAACACGTAATTACTGTGATACACACTTCTCCAACGAAAACAGGGAGACACAAGAGTATTCACAGTAAAAATGAGACAGTGGGAGAAATACAGGAGGGGTGTGTCCTTGTTCTAGAATGACCTTATGGAGAGAGGTTAGGCTAAAGCCCTGAGGGTCAAGATGGACTACACCTCACCTTGCAAGGTCCTCATCAAAAGAGTCCATCCGGACATTGACTTGGGCCTCTCGAGTAATGGAAAAGGAAGACTTCCCTGTGGAAAAGTCTCCTTTGGCTCCTAGCTTCTCTCGGCTCTCAGAGGTCTTTCTTGGGGGAGGTGAAGAGCTCTTCTCCTGGACTGCTTTGTAAGCAGTCACTCGGAAATTCTTTTCAGGCACAAATCCCCTGTGCCCACTTTCACTTCTCTTGGATCCTCCTCGCTCCTCCTTTTTGGATCTCTCTGAAAAGGATTCCTCCTCCAACTCCTCCGTTTTTCTTTGCTTTTCCTTTCCTGGAGGTGCGTACACCAGGCCCTCCCATTTGCCTGACTTCTCCTCCTCCTGGTTTTTGCTTGCACCTGCTATGACTTTCGACATGAATTTGGGTTCATCGTCAAACTCAGATTCCTTCCTTCCTTTAGCCTTGTCTTTATCTTGATCATCCATCTCCTCCTTGTGGAAGTCAGCCATCTTCTTCTCAAAGTCATCTCGGAGCTTATACCTTTTGGGAGACTGGCTACCCCGAAAAGGCTTCTCAGTATCAGTTTTGGGAGCAAATGAATCAGATTTCATTTTTGTATCACCCAATCCCGTGTCAGAGAAGCTCCCTTTCTCTTTCATTTTCTCTTTATCAGTATTTGTTTGTTTCTGTTCCTTATCTTTTCCATTCTCTGTCTTCTGTTCATCTAGATACCTAGTTATGAAAACACAAGGGAGACACACAAGAGACTTAAACAACCTGATCCAAAATAAAACAGCACCATATGGTCTTAGGTTTTTGACTCTCTAACAAGCATGACTTGTGGATTCCAGCGTTGCCAAAGGTGTCTTGATTACCTTTTTGTTAATTTCTGAAAAACTGCTCTTCACAGATTTATGAATTTTGCATTTAAAAGATAAATAAATGTTCTGTGGAGTTGTATATTACAAAAACAAGCAAAAAGAAAATAGCAAAGGCATTTTTTAGGGTACTAAAAAACAAAAACCTACTTACCTGTAAGCGGTCTAGGAAAAAAAAAATTAAGGTCTTATCCAACCTTCACTCAAGTCACTTAAAATCTGCTTTCAGCAAAGTTAACATAGAATGTTCAACCTTGGACTGTTTTGCTTTTATACAACTCACATTTGGAAATACAAGTCTCAAAAGAGACTTCAAATTTGCTTCAAGTCACCTAGAAGACCTAAGTATGAAATATACTGTGAACACAAACAAAATACATGTTAATTGGGGGAGGGGGCAAAATTCATCCCACTCAATTCTTATGGAAAAGCAGAGTTCATGCCCAAGTGTTCTAATAAGATTCACAGTCCTGGCAAGGAACAAAACCTGTATTTTAAAGCAGACTTACTGAAGGCTGGGAAGTACAGGTTCTGAACATCACATCTGTACCATTAATGGAAAAAGTCTAATCAAATTAACAGTTGCATTAATATGGCAAAAAAAAAAAAAAAAAGAACCAAAAAAGGAACCAAAGGACAGCAGGGCATCAAAGAAAATGCTAATAAGAGAAAAAGGGGGAGTGGGGGGCAGGAGGGGCACCTGCTCCATAGGTCCCTCTTGACAACGTGGTCCCAATGCAACTTCCCTGTTGCGTCTCTGCCATCCCAATGCATACAACCACACAAAACAAAGACTTGTGCTCCAACTCACCGTGTCCCTCAGGGTAGAAAGACAGAAGCACTATTATGTCCTCTCCTAACATGCAGCCTGCTTGGCTTCTACTGGAACATACACCCACCTTGCGATTTTATAACAAGGTCTTCCTGGACTAAGCCTTGGACTTTCCCATTCTGCCCAGTCTCCTCAACTGGAGGGTGTGAGGGTGCAGCTCTTCACCATGATGGGCTGATGCAGATCGATCATAGGAGATGGTGGATCTTAGAGGGTCTAACAGCTCCAATAGCCATTCATTTTGGTAAAGACCACATTTTTTTGATAGCTGACCCACAAATCTCTATTGTTCTCTGGCTTACACTGGTAGAATCCAAGGCAAACTTTAAATGTGAAAACATCATTGCAGAGTAATCTAGAATTTGTGCTGTAATACAAATTCAGGAAGGTAGGAAAACCAGAGTTAAGCTAAAGGTTTCCTTGGATGATGCTTTCAAACTGGCGAAATGAAACTTTAGGAAACGGGAATTACCTTATTACTATTAATCAGAGCTCTAAGGACCACATTACAACTAAATTGCCAGCTGGTGAGATAAAATACTTGCCTCTTTGTATAGGCTGCTCCTCCTGGAGCAGCAGCCTCCTCCTTCTGAGATGAGCCATATGTTGAGCCAGTGGCCGGTGGACTCTTACCCACGGGACTCTTTTTGGATGGGCTTAAGGACCCTGAGCCATGGTCAAACTGACCTTGGTGAGTCCCACCCTGGTACCCAGCACCACTCTGCAGAGTTGAGCCCATCTGGGATGTGCTGGAAAGTGGAGGGCTAGGTTTTGGCACAGGGCTAGGACGAGGTGACCGCCGCCTCACCACCACAGACTGGAGGGGGCTTTTGAGAGCTGGGCTTCGCTCCCGGGGACTCAGCTCAGACACTCCTGAGGCCCGTGATGCAGAACCAGCACTGTATGTGGTGGCATCTGGCCACGGCTTTGAGCTCTCAGATGCTTTTGGGTCTTGAGAGGTGCCTCCAGAGAATGGCTGCTCCTTGGCCTCATCTCCCTGGTTATCACCAGCAGCCTGGGACGGCCGGCTATCCTTGGAAGAGGACTTTTTCTCCTTTGCAGACTTGCGCTTAGAAGATTCAACTCGGCTGTGGTTGGAGGAAGAACGAGAGGACGAGGAACGCCTTGACCTATCAGAGGAAGACTTATCGGAGTTTCTGGAGTGGCTCCTGGACCTTGGTGAAGGGGACCTTCTCTTTGGGGACCGGGATCGGGAACGGCCCCGACGAGGACTGTATGCTTGCCGGTAATTCTGCCAATTTGAGCGGTAGTTTCCATAGCCTCCTCGGTTATACTGGCCCCATGGATAAAAGCCTCTGTTGCGCCCACGGAAATAATAGGGCCTTCTATAGCCTCTGTTGTGACCTCGGAAATCTCGATTCTGATATACTCTTGGGTGATTTCTCTCTCTGTTATGAGCTGGAGAATATGATCTGGAACGAGACCTAGAACTGAAAGAGGGGCAGGGGAGGGAAGAAAAGTTTGAATTTTTGACACAAGCATTTTTATTCAAGAAAAACCTGCCAACAAAGAGGTAAAGCCCTACTCTTATGTATCATTTATTTTCAAACTAAAGGTACAAACTTAAAGAGCTAATCCTACTCTTATGGCCACATTAAGTACAAAAATAAAAAAATCACTTTAACAAACCAGACACTGCGATGACTCATTAATACCACTGTAGCACATTCTACATGGAGATATATTTCTACCATGACTGAGGGAATATAAAAATGCTCTCAATGTACTAAACAAACATTTTAATATAGTATACTAATTAGTTTCACAGGCACAAAGGATTTTACAGATAGGTCCCCGCGTCATCGGAGGAGAGGACAAACTGCAAGCTGTGGTACCCAGAGAGGAAGTCTTCAGGTCCCCTGGCCTCATTCAGTTTATTCCCTATCCCACCCACCTCTGACTGTGCAGGGCTAATTTCTTGGCTTCCACCAAGATTTGGGTTTGTGAAATACAGTTGCAACATGTCTAAACCAAAGAACACTTAAATAGGGACTGAGAGAACGCATCTGTTCAAAGCTTAAAAAAACTTCAACTGAAATCAGATCAACAAACCAAGCAAATATTGTTGTTTTTTTAAACTGGGAATCTGGAAATGGTCTCATTCTCTAGGTCAAGTTTCTGTGGCTGAACTACAAGGTCTTCCATAGGTGCCACAAGAGGGCACCATCTGACCATAACACACCCAAGCACACAACATAGCAGCAAAGAGACTACAAACAGCCCCACACCTGCACATCTGTCAGGCCACTGTTCCTCCTCATTTAACAATACAGAATTCTGATTTAGCAAAGGCCCATTTCCAGAACTACAAGGATTCAACAGTCATCTAACTCTGTAAAAATTACATGTTCACTATTAAGTGGATATTTGGAGCAGGCTCTGTCCACTCCATGCATCAACCTGATATTGCAGTACCTCCAGGAACTGGGGTGGGATGATATTACATATTTATAAATGCCAGACTTATCGATGACAAGGAAGTCTGTTTCCATCAAAAAGCCAAAAGCTGTACTTGCTGGTATAGGAATCTACTGGGCTTCTTCAACACCACTTATTGTGTCAACTATAATATAGAGCATTAATTGGTCACTACTCCTAAGTATTAACAGTTACCTAGAAATACGTAAAATTACTAGAAAACTCCAAAAAAAACCTTTCCTTTATATACAGAATAAAAACCCTTCAGTTCATAAGCAGGCCTTCTCATATCAGACCTAATTGGAACCATACATTTTTATATGTTTGCTTATATAAGTTTTATAACTAACTCCACTTAGCAATGTGACAGGTTATAACAACTAAATAAAATGTTATCCTTAGAAAGAAACTAGAAGATAAAATAGGATTGTTTTTCCACTACCCATTGTGTCCAGGTTCTTTATCCACCCCAAGAACAAGACCTGGTAAAGATGCAGCGAACTGCCGGCTGTGAATGGTTGCTATTTAAGTACGATTTAAAAAAAAAAAAAAAACTTACCTTTCACACTTTTCATTCGAAAACAGTAACAATACAAGAAAGAAGAAGGGAGAAGCAGATGCGGCTATGAAACTGAATATGACCCGATTTAATGGCTATACTTGAGGTAGGTGATGCACCACCAGCACTAGGGAGGGTTTAATTCATGTTCCCATCCTCACAGGCTACTGCTGCTTCTGTCACCAATTATTAGTGAGGGCCCTGCGGCACACTGCATCCAAAACCCGCAGTCACTGCACAGATGCAGGAACATGAGTCTCTGCAGATTGCAAATGAAGTTATTTAGAAGTCACTTAAAAGGATACAGTCTGTGAAATATAAGGAAACAACCAATTTTTCTCCAGTTCTGTAGAACTCAGCAGTTAAGTTAAATTAAAGACATGGTTTCTCAAACTCTCTGGATAGTATATTTTCCTTATAGGAGAGGGGAAACAAAAGAAAAACATGAAACAGATAAGCCAGAAATAAAAACTGAACATCTAGTGGCAAATTTATCTGTTTCTAAAAAACAGAGAAGTCAGACTAGAATTAAATATAAAAACATTTTTGTAGTGACAATATTCCTCCAAAGTAATCTTCCAGGCATTAAAACAGCACATAGAGTGGCTCCAGACGTACCCCAAAACATACTGCCTGCCTAAGATATCTTTCCCTCATTTACCAAGTTGATGACCATGCCAAATGATATGTACAATTAGGAGAAGCAATCTGTCCAGAATCCCAGTTATCACAAATATTGCAGAGTTGGTTAGCATTTTTCATTTTGGTTTATGTCAGTTCAATTCTCTCCGTTTCAGTTGTACAGACTCTTTTTTTTTTTTTAACCAATTAGTTTCCATTTATTAAATTAACTTTTAAAATTACCTGTAGAACCAAATGAGCTAAAACTGAGGTTTAAACAGTCCAGATCAAAAGAATATGGGTGTAAGGTGGAGTTCACTAGCAGTCTCTGCTTAGTCCTATGGCCTTGTTAGCAACTTCCTGAGGTAAATATATTCAGTGGATTTTCCCTCTTTCTTGGGGGGTAGGGGAACAGTATGAGAAAATGGGATGGAACTTTACTTTTAGAGACTCTGACACAATTAGGCAACAGACACTCTATCTAGCACAAAGCTTGAACAAAGCCTGATATAAAAGTATGTGCCCAAGAAATATGGAAGAGAAAAACAAAGCTAAGACTGGTTACCCTCAAGACATAATGTTGTTATTTTTTTAATGGAGGGTTTTTTTTGAAGGAGAGACCCGGAGTTTAAAACTTCCTACTCTACACTATATGGAAGTCATCACCATTTTTGCACACCTACTTTTTGTTCAATCTCTACTCTGAAATTAATTTTCAAACAGGCTTCTCACAGATTCCATTTAAGAATTAACTTATTCTTGTTGGGAAGGTGAGGGTAGGGGAGAATCCTACCAATCTGGAGAAGGGCTCTAGGACACTCATCTAAAGTAATCAGCAGGGGCTCCAAGTGGCAAAACTGAGAATCACATCCTTGCCTATTGCAACTCTGACAAAAAGAATGATTTCGGTGTTTAAATATGTAAATGATCAATATTTCTCTAACACACATATAGAAACTTGAAAGTGAAAGTGAAGTCACTCAGTCGTCTCTGACTCTGCGACCCCGTGGACTATAGCCTACCAGGCTCCTCTGTCCATGGGATTTTCCAGGCAATAGTACTGGAGTGGATTGCCATTTCCTTCTCCAGGGGATCTTCCCAACCCAGGGATTGAACCCACATTGTAGATAGGCGCTTTATTGTCTGAGCCACCAGGGAAGTCCATAGAGAAACTTACATTTATTAAAAGGTTCTTACCCACTCACAAAATTAAGTTTTAAAGAATGAAAAATAGAACTCATAACACAGAAAAAAAAAAAAAGACGCTGGAAGTTGGGCACCCTATTCCAAGACACAGCTGAAATAAGGAAATAATCCAACTAAAGGTGTAGAAACTAATTAAAGAATATTGGTGATAAATTCAAAAGAAGTACTTGCACATTTAGTCAGGCAAAATGATGCCTACAATAGTGACTTTTAGGTAGTTTTAAGATGTGTTTTACTAAATAGATGCAGCTTGTTAGTAAGTGGCATATCAGGGGTATATAAGTGACTACTGACTAGTTTCTTTAAGGTTTATTTTAGTGGGTTAAGGTTTCTTTTTCTTGCAATGTTGATTGTACCATTACTCTTCTTAGCTATCTTTTCTTTGCTAAGAATGCAACTAAACTTTGGCCCAAGCCTCCAAAAATACTTCAGTGAATTTTTTCAGTGAACAATCTGGTACAGAGATTTGAAGCAAGTAGCTAAAAAAAAATATTCTTTCTTTCAAAGTGGATGAAAAACAGTATCTGCTGGCAGGAAAGAAAAGGAATTAGGCAAACAGCATTGCAATCAAAGTTGATTTAGAGTTGTAGTGTTTGAAGAGACCTGGAATATCTTACAGCCCAACACTCCACCTCAAGCGAATGCCCTACCTCCACTTGACACTCACAGAAAGAGTCTAACAAAAGATCTTCAGAGACCCACACTGACAAACCAATGATGATCTCATTATACAGTCATACCCCCTTACCTCAGCCTGCGCTTCCTTGAACGAGAGACAGAGCGACTTCGGGATCGAGACTTCGAAAACGAACGAGAACGAGATCTTGATGCAGATCTTGACCGAGAAGAGCGAGATCCAGACTTAGATTTGTTTGTTTTTGACATCTCTGAAGAAAGGGTCACTTTTCAATTATACCTAAGAATCAAACAAATGAGTGAGCCTCTTTGTAAACCTGAACTTCTGTGAACACTTAGAAACAAACAAAAAAGATGACATGACTGCTTTAGAGAGGTGGGAGAGGGTGAGATGTATGGAGAGAGTAACATGGAAATTTATAATACCATATGTAAAATAGATAGCCAATGGGAATCTGCTATATGACTCATGGAACTCAAACAGGGACTCAGTGATAATCTAGAAGGGTGGGAGGGGGAGGGAGATGGAAAGGAGGTTCAGGAGGGAGGGGACATGGGTGTATCAATGGCTAATTCTTATTGATATATTTACAGAAAACCACAAAATTCTGTAAAGCAATTATCCTTCAATTACAAAAATAAATTAAAAACAAAACAAAAAAAACCACTCCTTGCCCTTTTACCAAGGAGGATTTCTAAGCAGTACAATTCCAAACACCATCCCATAGCAGCCAATGGAAAACCTGACTTGTAATTCTCACTAGAGAACACCACAGACAAAAATGAAGCAAGCTATCAATAATCTGGGACATGTAGTCTTTTCTCAACAAGCAGACAAGTTTTGCCAACTCAGCTAACTGTTAATACAAGTAATGAGATGACCTAAGACAGGGTTTTCCCAGTCCTCACAGGAGAAACTCTATGCAATGGCATCTTGATTAGAGAGTAGGTGGCATTTCTGACCATTTATTTCCCTACTTCCTGGACCTGAAGCCATGAAGCATATCCTTAATATTTACTTCAAAGGAAAAGGTTTAAACTGTAAGAGACTATTCTCAAATACTGTAATGCCACAACAGGATGTAGTACATCATGTAAAATACAGGACATTAATCCATAAACACAGGAATAAAGTAATTTATAAGGAGAAAAACTATTAACTTTCTTTTAGCCTGTCACTACCTTCAAAAGCCAACCTTCTTTCGGGGTCACTTTCCCATGAAAAAAAAAAACCCACAAAATTGTCTCTTCTTTTTTTCAAAGATCATAAAGCTAGTTAATAGGCAAACCAGGTAAGAACTATAGGGCCTAATTCTGTCACACCTCACTGCTTAACAAAAGATTCTTTTATGTGAAGGGAAAATAATAACTGATGAACATTTCACCCTTCCCTCTCAGATTTTCTTGTTATTCAGATCCCGGCTCAAAAGCTATCTATCCAGAGGCTTGCCCTGGCCACCCAATCAAAAGCCATTTTCTAAGGTATAGTCCAATGCCTGTTTTCTTCTTCAGAGCATTCAATCTAGGACTTGAAAGTTATTTACTTTGCACTTGTTTACTTTGCTTTTCCACCTGTACCCAAGTAGAATGCAAGCTCCCACCGGCATAAATCTCTTATTTACTAATGGATGCTCAATGCCCAGAACAACAGACACTTAAACAATATTTTTATTAACTTATCCTCAAGCAGAGTATCATTACACCCGTTTTTACAGATGAGGATACTGAGCACATAAAAGAAGGTAACTAACTTGCCCAAAGCACACAGCTTTAAGTGGCTAAGCTGGGATTTGAACCCAAGTGAGCTGGCTCCAAACCAGTGTTCTTTAACTACCATTATATTATATGGTCTTGCCAGAGACTTGTGGGATGAATAAATGATTCTAAGTCTCAACTCCTACAGAGTTCAGGATCTGGTAAGAGAGCAACACAGAGACAAACTGAAAGGCAGTATTTGTTTATCATTACTATATTCAAGTTTTAGATTTGAATTTTAATAACTTTTGGAAAGGCAAAGAAGTCCAGGAAGCTTCTACAGCTCCAGTTCATAGGGATTATAACCATAATAATCTCAAGAGACATAATTTAGAAGAGGACTGAGAAACGGCTAGGAAGCCAAAGACAAAGGGTGATGAGTAAGAGATTGCTAAATGAGGATACCAAAGGCCTACATCTAGATCCTGCCAAAAGGATCAAACTGTTACATGTTCTATCAAGGTCAAAGATGTTCAGTTTGGAGCCAATTTTCGCCAGCAGTGTCACTGTACAAAGCCAGGGTGGAAGAATAAGTTATTTGGGGATATAGGGTGAAGGTGTAAATAAGAAACTTACAGAAACTGAATATTGAAAACACATTGTTTTTTTGGTTGGCCTTCAGTATATTTGGGGATTCCTTGGGTTCATTCCTGTTCAATGGCTTTTTTCTGTTACAAGTCTAGGGATATCTTTGCCTAGTAACTTCTCTGTCCAATTTCCAATTTTAGCCTAGGCTAGAAATAAAAATCCTTTTAGCTCACTTTTACACAACAGGTGGACAATATCAGACTTTAAAAGGGAGGGAATTCGCTGGTGATACAGTGGTTAGGACTCTGTATTTTCACTGCTAAGAGTGCAGGTTCAATCACTGGTCAAGGAACTAAGATCCTGCAAGCTGTGCTACATTGCCAAAAAAATTTTAAAAAGAAAGAAGGAAAAAAGAAGATGGGGGAACAAGTTAGTAAAACAGGAAATATTCATTTCCACTCCCAGACATTGGAAAATTAAGACATTTTCATTAACAGGAAGAGAAAGCTGTCACTTAAATACAAACAGAGCCAAATTTAACAGTTTTATATATATTAAACTTACTAGAGTTGACAAGTATATTCAAGAGTCACTTACTGTGACAGCACCTTCACTTCGAGAACTCCTTTAATGTGAGCTGAAATTAAAACACCACTACCCCTGAGAGTTAAGAGGAATAACTCTGGATGATACAAAACTAGAGCTGGAAATAGATCAAATAAATACCTTAACTCATTCACGAGAACTCTTGAAAGTGGACAATGATAAATTAAAGCAGACTTGGTCTTTGCCTCCGTGGAATTTATAATCTAGAGTTGCAGACAGACAATAAACAAGTGAGCAAGCAAAAACGTAATTCTGGCAAGTACTAGGAAGATGGCAAAAAAAAAAAAAAAAAAGCACAAATATGGGCAAATTTATAAAGTATGGTACCAAGAGACTCGGGTTCAAGCCCTGGGTTAGGAAGACCCCCTAGAGGAGGATATGGCAACCTACCCCAGTATTCTTGCCTGGAAAATTTCATGGACAGAGGAGCTTGGCGAGCTACAGTCTATGGGGTCGCAAAGAGTCTAACGTTAACTGAGCACACACGCACAGAATGACTTATTTAGGTAGGACGGTCCAGAGATAGCAGTTAAGCTGTCACCTGAAGACTATGAAAGAGCAAGTCACATAAAAAAGGGAAAGCTCCATAAGATTGAGAAGTCTTTTCTCTTGATATACATAAACAGATATAAAACACAAATATTTTAGTGTAAGGCAGGGACAACCATATCTAAAACTATCTGATCAAATTACTAAAATTCATTCAAAACAACTCTCAGTTTTAATTTTGAAGACTTTTTAAATGTCACTGCCATTACACATAGGTTTTCCCATTTCTAACATTTCTTCCATGTCTATGCTCTAAAAATATTATGGAGAGTGAGACAGACAAATCAGATCAGATCAGTCGCTCAGTCATGTCCGACTCTTTGTGACCCCACGAATCACAGCACGCCAGGCCTCCCTGTCCATCACCAACTCCCAGAGTTCACTGAGACTCACGTCCATCGAGTCAATGATGACATCCAGCCATCTCATCCTCTGTTGTCCACTTCTCTTCCTGCCCCCAGTCCCTCCCAGCATCAGAGTCTTTTCCAATGAGTCAACTCTTCGCATGAGGTGGCCAAAGTACTGGAGTTTCAGCTTTAGCATCATTCCTTCCAAAGAAATCCCAGGGCTGATCGCCTTCAGAATGGACTGGTTGGATCTCCTTACAGTCCAAGGGACTCTCAAGAGTCTTCTCCAACACCACAGTTCAAAAGCATCAATTCTTCAGCACTCAGCCTTCTTCACAGTCCAACTCTCACATCCATACATGACCACAGGAAAAACCATAGCCTTGACTAGATGAACCTTTGTTGGCAAAGTAATGTCTCTGCTTTTCAATATGCTATCTAGGTTGGTCATAACTTTCCTTCCAAGGAGTAAGCGTCTTTTAATTTCATGGCTGCAGTCACCATCTGCAGTGATTTTGGAGCCCAGAAAAATAAAGTTTGACACTGTTTCCCGTGTTTCCCCATCTATTTCCCATGAAGAAATGGGACTGGATGCCATGATCTTCGTTTTCTGAATGTTGAGCTTTAAGCCAACTTTTTCACTCTCCACTTTCACTTTCATCAAGAGGCTTTTGAGTTCCTCTTCACTTTCTGCCATAAGGGTGGTGTCATCTGCATCTGAGGTGATTGATATTTCTCCCGGCAATCTTGATTCCAGCTTGTTTCTTCCAGTCCAGCGTTTCTCATGATGTACTCTGCACATAAGTTAAATAAGCAGGGTGACAATATACAGCCTTGATGTACTCCTTTTCCTATTTGGAACCAGTCTGTTGTTCCATGTCCAGTTCTAACTGTTGCTTCCTGACCTGCATACAGATTTCTCAAGAGGCAGGTCAGGTGGTCTGGTATTCCCATCTCTTTCAGAATTTTCCACAGTTTATTGTGATCCACACAGTCAAAGGCTTTGGCATAGTCAATAAAGTAGAAATAGATGTTTTTCTGGAACTCTCTTGCTTTTTCCATGATCCAGCAGATGTTGGCATTTTGATCTCTGGTTCCTCTGCCTTTTCTAAAACCAGCTTGAACATCAGGAAGTTCACGGTTCACATATTGCTGAAGCCTGGCTTGGAGAATTTTGAGCATTACTTTACTAGCGTGTGAGATGAGTGCAATTGTGCAGTAGTTTGCGCATTCTTTGGCATTGCCTTTCTTTGGGATTGGAATGAAAGCTGACCTTTTCCAGTCCTGTGGCCACTGCTGAGTTTTCCAAATTTGCTGGCATATTGAATGCAGCACTTTCACAGCATCATCTTTCAGGATTTGGAATAGCTCAACTGGAATCCTATCACCTCCACTAGCTTTGTTCGTAGTGATGCTTTCTAAGGCCCACTTGACTTCACATTCCAGGATGTCTGGCTCTAGGTCAGTGATCACACCATTGTGATTATCTGGGTCGTGAAGATCTTTTTTGTACAGTTCTTCTGTGTGTTGTTGCCATCTCCTCTTAATATCTTCTGCTTCTGTTAGGTCCATACCATTTCTGTCCTTTATCGAGCACATCTTTGCATGAAATGCTCCTTTGGTATCTCTGATTTTCCTGAAGAGATCCCTAGTCTTTCCCATTCTGTTGTTTTCCTCTATTTCTTTGCACTGATCGCTGAGGAAGGCTTTCTTATCTCTTCTTGCTATTCTTTGGAACTCTGCATTCAGATGTTTATATCTTTCCTTTTCTCCTTTGCTTTTCGCTTCTCTTCTTTTCACAGCTATTTGTAAGGCCTCCCCAGATAGCCATTTTGCTTTTTTGCATTTCTTTTCCATGGGGATGGTCTTGATCCCTGTCTCCTGTACAATGTCACGAACCTCATTCCATAGTTCATCAGGCACTCTATCTATCAGATCTAGACCCTTCAATCTATTTCTCACTTCCACTGTATAATCATAAGGGAGACAGACAAATACCACCTTGGAAAACAGCTTAGCACCTTTTACATGTTACAAGCATTTAGCATTTAGTTTCTGTTCAAATTAAAACTTCTTCCAAAGGAGATTTTGTTTCTTCAGCAATGCCTACTCTTCTTTAACATGTTGTTTCATTTAGAGTAAGACAGCCATGTTCCCACACCAGCAATATAAAAGAATCCAACTATTGAACAAGTAGTGATCAGCACGCTAGCAGGCAGAAACATGGGACACAGTTCCTAAACTCCTAAGGGCTGGTATGATCCAAATATCCTTGAACTTTCCAAGATCCTTCAGATGACGAGGTTTCCTATCCACATCATCCCCCTATTTGCCACGGAATCAATTCCGGTTTGTCCTCCTTCACTGGGATACTGAAAACTATTTAGACACTGTTAATGCATCCTAAGACTGCTCATTCTGGCAGCCACACCACATGCTGATTCAGAGTGAGATGAGTCACTAAGGCCCTCAAGTTCTTTCTCATAAAACCTCCTCAGCTGCAAAATGTCCTCCTCCTCCATCTTGTACTGACACTACTGTTGTTCTATGCCCCCCTCTTTTCAATGTAAAACCCAGGTGCATAATTCAAACAGCCTTCTGAAATCATTTCAGATACAATCCTGTCACTTGGAGCAAGGGTTTATCTTTTAAAGTGTTTTGCAGAGCCACCTGAGAGGACCGTTTCCAGACCCATCACTCTTTTTGAATCACAAGCATTCACCGCCAAACCACTTTTCTTTGGAAGAACAGATACACTTTACTTAAAGCAAAAGTCTTAAGGTATATAATTACATGGCTTCTATATCATTAAAAACACAGATTCTGAGACTTCCCTAGTGGTCCAGTGGCTAAGATTCCATGCTCACAATGCAGGGGACCTGGGTTTGATCCCTAGTCAGAGACTACATCTCATATGCCGCAACTAAGACCCAGCACTGCCAAATAAATTTTTTTTTTTAATGCAGATTCTACTTTTTCCTCCAAGCAAAAACAGTAATATTGACAGCAAGGGCCAAAGAAGCTTTTCTACATTAAAGACTCTCAAAGATAAAGAATTCAATTATTCCTTCCCCCTCCGCATGCTGGATTGTTAAGTTTCTTCTTAAGTGTCCCTAGTGATTATGCCAGCACTGTGCTTGGCACATGGTGAACGACTGCTGAATTCACCAGAAGGAACATCCTGGGAGTATTTAATACTGTTTGCCCCGTGTGTGGAACACTGTGGATAGGTTTCACTGGGGAGAGTTCCTAATACTAAGCAGTGCCAAATATAGCCTCTCAACAGGCCGCCCCAGAGCTTCAACCTTCGCAGCCCTAAACAGTCAAGCTACATATAAACCATGCAACTATTCTTCAATCCATAAATACTAGGTTTATATTCCAAAAGATCCTTCTCAGAAAAGATTTAACTGCTTATTTTCTTTCACAGAAAGATTTACTACTAATCAAGCAAATAAAAATGGAAGGCAAATATACTATAACCTGAAAACAAAACAAGAATGTAAAACAGACCTATAGCCTTCCTAGTATGTAAAACCAACTCAGAACTAAGTCCTTTAAAGTTCTCTTTGGAAGGAATGATGCTAAAGCTGAAACTCCAGTACTTTGGCCACCTCATGAGAAGAGCTGACTCATTGGAAAAGACTCTGATGCTGGGAGGGATTGGGGGCAGGAGGAGAAGGGGACAACAAAGGATGAGATGGCTGGATGGCATCACCTACTTGATGGACGTGAGTTTGAGTGAACTCCGGGGAGTTGGTGATGGACAGGGAGACCTGGTATGCTGCAGTTCATGGGGTCGCAAAGAGTCGGACACGACTGAGCAACTGAACTGAACTGAACCCATGAAAGGATGTAGGAATTGTGTTGGGCCAGGGAACTAACGTACATGGTTAACAGTTTGCTCTCTGAATATCTGTATCTGTTTTCAACCACTCCACTGCCGTACTTAATGTCTGTACAGGCCTTTGCTGGGCAAACCACTTTTTTCCCTTCTCTCATTTCCATTAATATCAAACTTACTACCTCACAGGATATTCCACTTAATCAAGAATCTTGTGTACCTTAAAGAGCATATTCACAGCATTTCTTATCTCATCTCTCACTTCAGTATCCACATTACAACCAATCTAAAACCAAACAAAGTACTGGTATTCTGATGAACACCAACCTCTTCTAGCACCACCACCTGCTTTCCCTGCAGCAATTAAGCACACACAGTTGCCTCTCGTTTTAGGTTATGAGAATATATTAGTATCGTGAAACTTACATCACTAATTCTCACTCCAAGGACTCACAACTAACTCAAGAAAGGAGTGTTACAAAGGAACATTTACTTTAATCTGCTTAATTTAGGTCACAGGACACAAACAAGATCTAAGCCTAGAGAATTTCAGGACAGGATCAATAAGCACCACTCTCTAAAAGTAAACTAACAGTCAAAACAATGGATAAAAACAATCATCTATGGAAATCCTTCCAAGAAACAGCCTTCCAAATACAAATCCAAAAATCTTGGCATAAGACCTAGAATCCCTTTAAGGTAAGTCCCTAATTTTAAGATGTAAAACTCCGTAAGATACACACTATGACATGAGTTTATTAAAAAAACAAGTTTTTAGTAATGAATGAATATGGATGGGAAACTGAAACACGGGAATCTGCATCTTCTTGTAGTTCAGAGAAAGAAAAGGCTATGCTTTAATGACCCATACCACATACATATGTTTAGGCCAAGCCATGCAGCTCATGGGATCTTAGTTCCCCAACAGGGATTGAACCTGGGCCCTCAGCAGAGACACTGTGTAGTCCTAACCACTGGACCACCAGGGAAGTCCCCATAGTAATAATTTAAAGAAAAAATATCTATCTAAAAGTCGGGGGACTATAGAGTTCAAACCTAGAAGTTAGCATACAGACCAACAGAGATTTCTGTCCTGCTCTGGGGGTTGGGGGTGCATATGTGAGTGCTCAATTGCCCAGTCATGTCCAACTCTTTAGACCTGTAGCCCACCAGGCCCTCTGTCCAGGGGATTATCCAGGCAATAATACTGGAGTGGACTGCCATTTCCTTCTTCAGGGGGATTTTCTTGATCCAGCCCTCATCTCTTGCATTGGCAAGCAGATCCTTTACCACTAAGCCACCCAGGAAGCCGCCAGGTTGGGGGCAGGGGTGTGACATTTATTTGTATCTAGCAATATAAGGTTTCCAGGATACTTGTGTTGACAATAGGGGGAAGTATTTTATACTGGAATTATCCTGAACAATCGGGACTCATCACTTACTCAAGCAGGACAATTCAGCTACCCTGATTTGATGGACTTAATATTTAGGACTGTCTGGGGAGCCTCATGGGCTGCCATCTATGGGGTCGCACAGAGTCAGACACGACTGAAGTGACTTAGCAGCTGCAGTAGCAGCAGCTTCTCTTGCTCTATTTGGAGTATGTTAATCAAAGACCCTTCTAACTTGAAGTTTGGTCTCTGGATGGACCTGCCTACCAGAAAACACCCTAGGCAAATACTGGCTTTCCTAATACATATTCATCAGAAACTGATTCCCTGGCACTTTATCAATAACACCTGTGCCAAACAAGGAGCTATGAACCTTCAGCATTATCTCACTTACATTGTGCTAGTGATTCACCATTACCACACAGGCTACCCCCATGTTGTACTCCATCAATAAGCTTCTTGTGAACCTGATCAGCTTAAAAATAACAAAACAAAACTCTGTTTCTGAAGCATAATTCTCTCTTAAAATATTTGGTTCATAAACCAGCAAAACTGAAATGCTTAACTAAAGCAGCCAACAGTTCTCTTCACCTACCCCTATCTGCTAACTCACATGCAAAAAATAGAAACAGGCTCTGCCTGAAACATGTCTGCCCAAGATAGCAGAAATGTTTCTGCTGTGGATGACTTTAGAAAGTCCAAACTAGGAAAGCCACAGCCAGCTGTAGAGAACAAAGAGCTTCATGTAACAAGAGACTAATAATAAGAAACATTCCAAAGCAGCTACACCATTTTACTTCCCCATCAGCAGTGTATGGGGGTTCCAATCTCTCTCCATCTCCAACACTTACTGTCTTTTTATTATTGAGCTATAAGACTTCATAAATTACGGATGCATGCAACTCTGTGTGACCCTACGGACTGTAGCCTGCCAAGCTCCTCTGTCCACGGGATTCTCCAGGCAAGAATACTGGAGTGGGTTGCCATGCCCTCCTCCAGGGGATCTTCCCAACCCAGGGATCAAACCCACATCATCTTTTACGTCTCCTGCACTGGCAGGAGAGTTCTTGACCTTTAGCGTCATCTGTGAATCCCAAATTATGGAAACAGGTATATTAGACATATACTTTGCAAGAAGATTCTCCCAATTTGTAGGCTGTCCTTCCATTTTCTTGACACAGACCTTTAAAGAAAAGAGCTTTTGTTTGGTTCTAAGTCCAATTTATCTTATTCGTCCCTTTGTTCCTTGTGCTTTTGGTATCACATTTAAGAATGGTTTGCCCAAGGTCACAAAGATTTACTCCTAGGTTTTCTTCAAAGAATTTTATAGTATTAGCTCTTCCATTTAAGTCCATAATCCATTCTGATTTAAATTTTATGTTACAGTGTGAGGTAAGGATCTCATTTCATTATTTTGCATATGGATATCCAGATGTCTTAGTACTGTTTGTTGAAGAGACTAGTCTTATCCTCCTGAAATGTACTGGCCATCTTTGTCAAAAATCAGTTCACCATAAATGTGAGGGTTTATTTCTGTACCTTCAATTTTATTCCATTGACCCGTATGTCTATCCTTATGCCAGTCTGGATTAATGTAGCTTTGTAGATATTCTGAAATCAGAAAAGCACAGTTTTTCCAACCTCTCCTGCTCAGAGAATTTTGGCTATTCTGAGTCCCTTACATTTTCAGATAAATTTTAGCATCAGCACATCAATTTCTGCAAAAAGAAAAAAAACAAACAGCTGAGATTTTGTCAAAGATTGTTTTGAATCTGTAGATCATTTTGGAGAGAACTGTCTTCTTCACAACATTAAGCCTTCCAACTTGTGAACACGGGATGTCTTTCTACAGGGTTTGTAGTTTTTTTCAGAGTACAAATTTTGTGCTCATTTTGTTAAATTCATCCCTAAGAATTTTACTCTTTTTGATGCTACTGGAAATGAACTGTTTTTCTGTTTCATTCTGATTGTTCATCGCTATGTTTGCCTAGTCACTCAGTCATGTCCAGCTCTTTATGACCTCATGGACTGTAGCCCGCCAGGCTCCTCTGACCATGAGGATTCTCCAGGCAAGAATTCTGGAGTGGGTTGCCATGCCCTCATCCAGGGAATCTTCCCAACCCGGTGATCAAACCCAGATCTCTCATTGCAGGTGGATGCGTTATCATCTGAGCCACTAGGGAAGCAGTCATTAGTGTACAGAAATACAATTCATTTTTGTATACTCATCTTGTATCCTTTAACATTACTGAATTCATATATTAGTTCCACTAGTTTTCAATGGATTCCTTCAAGATTTTCTATATAAGATCATATCATCTGCAAAAGAGTTTTACTTCTTCCCCTGCTGAGTTAGATGACTTTTATTTCATTTTAAAAAGAGAGAGTTTTACTTCTTCCCCTGTGGAGTTAGATGACTTTTATTTCATTTTAATGCCTAACTGCCCTGGTTAGAACCTCTGGTACAAAGCTGAACAGAAATGAAGTGGACATTCTTCTCTTGTTCCTGACCTTAGGGCAAAAACACTGTCTTCCTTTCACCTTTAAGTACAATGATACCTGTAGGTTTTTCTCACAGATCTCTATTATTGGATTGAGGAAGTTCCTTTTATTCCTAGTTGGTTAAATACTTTTATTATGAAAAACTGTTGGATTTTTTTTTTCATATTTGTACTGTATTTATTGAGATGAGCGAGTGGTTTTGGTCCTTTAATGCTACTGTATTACACTGATTTTCAACAGTTACCACCTAACACCTGCTCTTACAATAGGCCTTAAAATTAGTCTTTATTCTATTTATGGATCTCTAACATAACTTAATAGAATGGACTGACCCCATATGTGCCTCCACTCCCTGTCCCTTGCCCCAGGAACTGCTATCTCTGCTCTAGCTAGAGGACAGTACTTTTCCAGATAGATGGCTCTACATTTGGTACTGCTGCTAACCAATTAAGTTTAACAATTCAGGACAGCAAACCAAAGAGGCTACAAAATTAACTGGTCAGAGATCATGTCTGATTTGTTCTCCCTTTCATGCACAGCACTTGGCCACGGAGTGGATGCTCAGTATGTGCTAACAAACAGGCTTGTTTCACACTTCCTCTTCCTTCTCCACTCTCTTTATCACACAAGCAGTAATAATAAAAGATCAGTTCACCAAATATTAACATTCCAATCTAAGAATAAAACTAAGTATGTACCACAGTCCTAATAACCACTGCTAAACTAGAAGCTGAGCTTATTCGGATCCCTTCTCTATATTCCTCAAAGACAGAGGAGGTCAAACTGATCTCAGTCTCTAGCAGACATTCACATTTCAATTAGCAGTGCCAGCTCAGAGGGAAACTCCACTGCCAGCAAGTCCAGTCAAGACAGCCCTGCTCTCAACAGTCACTAAAGGCAAGATGTAGAAAATTCTTGAACACACTGACTAAAATTAAAAAAAGACAGATCTAAAAATCAGCCAAGAAAGAAACTCACAGCTCATAAAGGGTTGTAGGCAAAGGACTGGGCCTGACTGTGTGCTCTGTGTGCCTCTGGAGAGGTGCAGGAAAGCAGAGCTCAGGTGACATATCAAATGTGTTACTATTTTATGCTCTCCTCTAGAGATTATCCTCTCCTGAGTAAAAGAGGGAAAGAGAATCAAGAGCAGCTATGGGTTTAGGGTAACACTTTCCCAAGACTTCACACCCCACTCCCAATATCCCTGAAGAAATCTAAGTTCAGAGACCCCTTCCTGACACTTACTCTATTAAACAGCTCTCTTGAAATATTACATAAACCCACAAATATAATACTAATTTCAATTCTGAGGTCTTAAAATTTATAGAGGCAAATATCCACATATGCATTGAGCACCTTTCTAAAAGGAGAGAAGGATCCTTTGAGGAGAAGGGCAGCTTTACTGCTGAAACAATTTAATGATATACGGTTTGCCCTTGCCTATATTACAAAATCAAAGTTATTCTGGAGTTCAGTACTAAAATTCTTTAACTTTTTTACGTTATACTCTATGTAATTTGGTAGAACATGTTTTTAAAATGTGTTAACATGTAGGTGAGTGAAAGTCGCTCAGTCGTGTCTGACTCTGTGACCACATGGAATTCTCCAGGCCAGAATACTGGAGTGGGTAGCCATTCCCTTCTCCAGGGGATCTTCGAAACCCAGGGATGGAACCCAGGTCTCCGCATTGCAGGTGGCTTCATCAGCTGAGCCACAAGGGAAGCCCCAATGTATAGGTACAGATATACATATAAAACACATCCACATAAGCACATATAGCGAACTATTAACAGTGGTTACCTCTGTGGAACAGAAAGGAAGACATGAAGAGGAAGGGGGCAGGAAAAGGGAAAGACATGAAATGAGGCAGACAGGATGGGAGCACGTGCTTCTTATTTTACATATAAATTTTTTTAGCTAGTGAATTTACAGGTGACTTCCCCCTACCAGTCTTTTTTAAAAAGTTGTTAATAACATTCATAGAGTTAATGGTGTTGATTCTCTTAATGTGAAATCAAACATCTACCTACTTTCTTTGGAGATATTTAAAAAATCTAGACAAATAATTTCCACATAACTCTAAATAAATAAAACCGCACTTTAACAATTCAAAGTCCATTCTGAGGAAAACGTTATTGCAATGGAATTTTTTTCCTCTTTAATATTCTTATTATGGAGGTATTGAGTCAAACATACACAAAAGTAGAAAAAAATAGTGTAAGGAACCCAAATGCATCCATCATCCAGCTCTAAAAAAATTATCAACTCTTTGCAGGTGGGCTCAATACATGATCAAAATCGTAATTAGTCTAAGTGAATATAGCCAGTCTCTGCAGCTATTTCCCCAAGTATATGAGCTCACTCACTCAGCATTAGACTCTCTGTGACCCCATGGACTATAGTCCGCCAGGCTCCCCTGTCCATGGGATTATTCCAGCAAGAATACTAGAGTGGGTTGACGTTTTCGCCTCCAAGTAGTCTTCCCAAACCCAAGAATCGAAACCTCATATCCTGCATTGCCAAGAGGATTGTGTACCAATAAGCCACCTGGGAAGCCCATATTTCCCCACACCTTTTCCGTTTAAAAAGAGAGAGAGAGAGAGAATCCTTCCATAAGAAATCCAGACGTGTGGGAGTTCCCTGGTGGTCTAGCATTAGGATTTGCCACTTTCACTGTGCAGGCCCGGGTTCAATCTCTGGTCATGGAACAGAGAATCTGCAAGCCTGAATAGCAGGAGGAAATAAAAACCCAGGCATGCAACGAGAGGACCCAAAAGGTTCATATCTATACGCTGCTCCGTGTGCGCTCTGAAAATCAGTCTAAAAAGGGGATCATTTGTATCAGCAAATAACAATGACTGTGATTTCAGTTCAAACACATTTAAAGTAAATTCCAAAGTGCAACCTTAAACTGTCTCCTAATTACGGGACATGAGTAGTCCAAAATACCACTGTGGGTTGTTTCATCAACTTGTTTTAAGAAGTGTGACTACTTCACAACAAGTGAGCAATTATGATGAGAGGAAGAAAATATACATTAATAAACTACATTTTGGGGTTAGCAAGGCAAAAAAGCTAAAGCTTCTAATTCTGCAGAGTCCAAAATTCACATAAAAACTGTCAGCTCACTTCAACTATGTGGCATTTGGAGAAATTATTTTTACACAGTAATTTTTTTACCAATGTGCTTTTATCCTAGCCTTACTATCAACTTCCCTGAAAATAAGCCTTTGTTAATAAGAGCATATATTTTAGTTTACTTATGCTAACAATGAACCTGTTTACATAACAAATTCTCAACTGTTCTAATGGCTGTTGTCAGGCTGGAAAGAATTCAAAGGAGAAACCAGCTCTGGAAAACTTCACAGAAACAATTCAGCACAGGGACCCCTTTGTGTTCACAAACTAGAGGGTTAAGGGACAGCCAGTAAAGCACATACCCTCAGAGAAACAGTATCTGGCCTTTTGTTCTTACGACAAGTAACTGCAGCAAAAGGCCCAACTCTGTTGTGTGTTTTCACTACTTAAAAAAAAAAAAGTAATTCGTGTCAGGTATCCAGGGACACACAGATAATTTTTCAAAGTGAAAATTAGAAAAATTTCCTTAATGCTTAAGAAGCATTAAGAAAGATTCCCTGAGGGTACACTCTGAAGTAGTTTAAAAGTGTTATCAATTAAGGAATGGAAAGCCTGACATAAAGATACAATGGATAATTTATCAAGAATACTGCCAATGTGGGAAGTTCTAGCCAGGTGGATTAGCCAGCACTTATTCACAAAGGTTCAATTCCAGGTCCTCCAAAAGTCAATCTCTATCCCTCCCTTTCCAGCCCTAATTTCTTTGGACAGCAAACAGGAGCGCTGCATTATTTAATCGCTTAGAAAATTCATAATAAACTGCACAGCAAAACAGAAAAAAAATGATGAGGACCATCTCTTCCAACTTGAGAAAAAGAAGTAATCCCTTTCTAACAGTAAAGCTACTTACATTGGATGCTTTGGGCTGCCAAATGCCAAAAAGACCTGTTTTGACAGAGTTCTTTCCAAAAGCCACCAGAAACCTGTGTTCTGTGGGTGGGTGGGACTGCGGGCTCCTGTCTGACCAGTACAGAGCCCATCCTACCTAAGAGACAAGTTTTCTTGACTTTGCTCCTTTTGAGCCCAAGCATCAGTCATCAACTAATAAATACCTATTTACATGTTGCTCTAGCCTATTTGGCTGCTGCAAACTGCATTCTTCCCTCTCTTTCACCCCAAAAATACCAAGATCCCTGATCAGGGCAGAATTGATTTTGATTGCCACTGGTGAGCAATGAAAAGCTAAAATAAATAAATAATGGGCAAGTGTTCGGGCACATTAAATGGAGAAATTTACCAAGACTAAACTCATGCTTCATCAATAAAATGAGGATTTGGAACAGCTCTACTACTGACCAAAACAACTCAAATGTTTGCACAAAGTGAGCAGAACATTCCTCATCCTGACTTTAGTCATCCTAAAAAAGGAATTAAGCGGTCAGGGTTGAACTTTTTGCTTAAAAAAAAAAAAAAAAAAGAATGATCCCTCCACTTCCATTCCATCACCTCTGAAATTTACTATAGAAGAAATCATTTATGATTCATAACATATTCTACCATTTTAGAAAAACTAGTCCATGTGTCTGAAAATAGCTGACCAGGGACTTGGCTACTTACCTTCTGACTGTACTTCAACTATCACTTTCAAGGGGGCAATCCAACATACACGAAATCCAGGCAGCACCGCAATCTCACTTGGGAAAAGGAGTTTCCAGAGTGAGTCAGGACTCTGCAACAAGTTCCTGTCAGGCTGAGGGATACTGCCACTAGCTTCTTTCCATCACACAGCCAGCAAGAGGTCACATTTCCTTCCAGCTCTTCAGAGACTGAATTAAGTTTCTCAGTCTCAAAGACCTGGCAAACTCCACCCATTCCATCTTTCACTTTTTAAAGAAACAGGACCACACTACTTCTCAGTAACTTAGAAAGGTAAGAAAAACACAATGAGGCAGGTATTTTCCATATCGCACAGAATACAGCATGCTATTAATTATTTCAGGCCTGATTTCCACACAAGAACGAGTTTCATAAATGTCTTTAACACCAGAGAAAACACTGAAAAATTCAAGATCAGAATGACACACCTTTACAGGGAAACCCCTTTATTCATTCAATCAAACTGCTGTTTCTCCCCCAATGAGAAACAAAAACATATGAAGATCTTAAGATCGCTGGGATATTATATAATATTCACAGAAGGTAACATAATCAATGAATGCTGGAAAATTCTGAAAACTACACACAAGTAATAAACATAGGTCTTAACCACCAATTTGAAAAAAAAAAACTAATAAAAGAAAATGTATGCAAACAATTTTATACATCAATTTCTTCTATCATAAGTATGCCTCCTAGAAGGAATAACAAGTATGTAGGGGGTAAATTCAACTTTATTTGCCTGTACTCTGTTTTAAACATATGGTTTATCTAAGAAAGGACACAAAAGGAAGTGACCTGGAATAAAAGAGGCATTCTGGGGGACTTTAAGAAAGTAACAATCTGTATAGATTTCAGTTTATTCATTTGTTAAAGGTGGCAAATACTGAACATACAACTTCACTTCTGAAGTTTCAGGTTGTAGACTGGGCTTCACAAGCATAAACAGGACACTGCACCAAGTGCTGATTACTGGAAAGGTGAAAACACAAGCGTATCACAATTTTTAAGATTGTTTTGCTTTCTCACTAAGACAGGTTTCACAATCTCTGTATTTTATAGTTACTTTGTTAAGATTAGTGTGAGCATCATTTTCAAAAAAATACCCGTCCTTGAAGTTTTCTTATGTGTTACAAACAGGGCTTACAGTTTAATTAATAATAGGGTATCAATACTGGTTCATTAATTGTGACATAATGTAAAATGTTAATAACAGAAGAAACTGGGTATAGGGAATATAGGGACTGTTACTGTTTCCCTAACACTAAAATATGTATGTTTTAGTCCTAACACCAAGTACCCTAGAATGGACCTCATTTGAAGATAGGGTCTTTAGAGAGATATGACTGGTGTTCTTATAAATAGGAGAAATCTGGACACAGAGATATGCAGAGAGAAGATGCTATGAAGAGATACAGGGAGATGGCCATTTACCAGTTGAAGAGAGAGACCTGGAAGAGATCCTTCCCTCCCAAGGTCTCAGAAGGAACGAATCCTGCCAAGCTCTTGATTTCTGACTTCTAGCCTCCAGATCTGTGGGACGGTATATTGCTGTTGTTTAAGCCCACTCAGTCTGTGCTACTTTGTATGGCAGCCCTAGCAAACCAATACATGAATTCTGTACAATCCTTGCAATTTCCTGTTAATCTTAAACTATTCTCAAACAAAAAGTTCATTAAAAAAAAAAAGACAAAGGCAATGGAATCCACATCTCACAATTATAAGAGGATCAAAGCAGACAGGTAATTGGGAAATACCTGCTCAGTGGAAAAAGAATCCATTATCTCAATACACAGTAAGCAAACAGCTAGGACTAGAATCCAGGTTTCATTCAGTGTTTTCCATAACATGTTATTCCAAGATAGGGATATACAGGTGGTGTAAGTGAGGGACCATGCTGAAACAGATTATCAATCTAAATATCATGTCCCAAATGAACAGAACCCAAGAGAGTCACTTTATAATACTGGACTAGGTTCTGCAGTGAGTAGTGGCTTTGGCATCAAAAAAATTAACTGGGTTCAAATCTGTGTGCTCCTTAGCTGGACAAGATATTTACTCTCTTCATCTTCCAAACATGGCCTACACCTCATAAGACTGCCACAGAAATTAAAAAGTATATAAAAAGTATAAATTGCCTGGCATTCAGCAAGTGACTTCACACCTTAAGCTATGTTCAGCTGCAACCCTAGAGTGGTGACAGGGAGATACTTAGAAACGTCTCTAGGAGAAAATATATTTCACCACTGATTCTACTTTCCTGCTAATATATTAGTAAGCAATCAGATATGTTCCTATGCAAAACAATAAAGTGTTTTATACTGGCTAAACTGGCACGTGTTGTACTGAAGAGGTGCAGAGAAGCAAGAAAACGTCAAAGTTTAAGGTCCTGACCTTTGAAGAATAAATCCCTTTGCTGATGAATGGTAGCAGGGAAAATCAATAGCAAACTGAGGGGCCATTCATTTGGAACTTACCTCTATGTCCCCAGTGTACATGACTTGTGGTATCTTCTCCTAAAATTTGTTCAATGGGTATCTACTAGGCTCAGGACCATCTATGCAACTAACCCTTCATCATTAGACAAACAGAATGAAATACACAGTCAGCAACTTAAATATTATCTTTGATTGACCCCAGAGGCTCCTCTCCTATATCCCAAGGGGAGAGTGATGGCAATTTTTGTTCCTATTTTAAATGTGTTATCACTGGGGAACACAACAGTCCTATTTTTTAGAGGAACTCTCAGCTTTTCTACCTTAATAAAGATACTACAGGCTATGTTAACTAACCACCTATGGCCTCCTTCCAGTTCTCATTATGATAAACCTTCTTAAAAACTAAGTTAAACAGCCAATTATAATACAACCATTTTTTAATGAAATTATTAAGATCTTGGGCTTCCTCCAATCAAAAAAAAAAAACCATCTTGGACTGAATCAGTGGTACACATTGCAAAAGTCCATCATTCCAATCCCAAAGAAGAGAAATGCCAAAAAACGTTCAAACTACTGTACAACTGTGCTCAGTTCACATACTAGCAAGGTAATGCTCAAAATTATTCAAGCTAGGCTTCAACAGTACGTGAACCGTGAACTTCCGCATGTACAAGCTGGGTTTAGAAAAGGCAGAGGAACCAGAGGTCAAATTGCCAACATCCACTGGATCACAGAAAAAACAAGGGAATTCCAGAAAAAACATCTACTTCTGCTTCACCAACTACGCTAAAGCCTTTGACTGTGTGGATCACAACAAACTGTGCAATATTTAAGAGAAGGGAATACCAGACCACCTTACCTGCCTCCTGTGAAACCTGTATGTAGGTCAAGAAGCAACAGTTATAACCAGAGATGGAACAATGCACTGGTTCCAAAATGGAAAGGAGTATATCAAGGCTGTATACTGTCACTCTGCTTATTTAACGTCTATGCAGAGTACATCATGTGAAATGCTGGGCTGGATGAATCACAAGCTGGAATCAGGACTGCCAAGAGAAGTATCAATAACCTCAGATATGCAGATGACACCACTCTAATGGCAGAAAGTGAAGAGGAACTAAAGAGCCTCTTGAGGAGAGTGAAAAACCTGTCTTAAAATTTAACATTCAAAAAACTAAGATCATGGGATCCAGCCCCATCACTTCATGGCAAATAGATATGGAAACAGTGACAGATTTTACTTTCTTGGGCTCCAAAATCACTGCAGATAGTGACTGCAGTCATGAAATTAAAAGACACTTGCTCCTTGGAAGGAAAGCTATGACAAACCTAAACAGCATGTTAAAATGCAGAGACACCACTTTGCTGACAAAGGTCCATATGGTCAAAGCTATGGTTTTTCCAGGAGTCATGTACTGATGTGAAAGTTGGACCATAAAGAAGGCTGAGCTTCGAAGAATTGATGCTTTTGAACTGTGGTGTTGGAGAAGACTCTTGAGAGTCCCTTGGACTGCAAGGAGATCCAACCAGTCAATGCAAAAGGAAATCAAGCCTGAATATTCATTGGAAGGACTGAAGCTGAAGCTCCAATACTTTGGCCACCTGATGTGAAGAGCTCACTCACTGGAAAAGACCCTGATGCTGGGAAAGATTGAGGGAGAAAGGGACAAGAGAGGATGAGATGGTTGGATGGCATCACCAACTCAATGAACTTGAGTTTGAGCAAATTCAGGGAAACAGTGAAGGACAGAGAAGCCTGGCATGCAGTCCAGAGGGTCGCAAAGAGTCGGACAAGACTTAGCAATTGAACAACAAAGATCTATCAAGGTACTTTCAGGAAACTGAGAAAGGAATTCTAAACCACTGATTTATGTACACACTTTACAGATTCCAAGGATTGGGTCTCTGGTCCCTCTTCATCAAGTAATCATCCCACCATCAGTACATAGACAGCTGCTACTTAAGAGTTCTACATAAAGCTTGTTCTACATTATTTAAGTCTGTTTACAACTCTCTTAGGAGATAAGCTGTTTGATATCTTTTATAGACATATCTTTACAGGATCAAATATCTTCCCCAAACAAGTTTATCACACAGAGATTTAGAGAGGGGAAAATACATGTTTAAATTTATTCCCTTATATGTTACAACTACTACTGCTTTGAATTATGAACATTGCAGGGTATCTCAATAATTTATCCCTTCCTGCAAAAGTATGAGCCCTAAGAATTAAAAAGTCCCATACATATGTAGCTATCAAGCACCTGAAATGTGGCTGGCCTGAACTGGGATGAGGTATAGGTATAAAATACAGGATTTCAAAGACTTAGTACAAAACTCAGAATGCAAAATGTCTCATTATTTTTCTATTAATTACATGTTGAAATGAGAATGTGTTGGATATATTAAATTATATAAAATATATCATTAATTTCATCTGCTTCTTTGTATTTATTACCTTACTGTGGCTGCTGGGAAATTTGATATTACGTATGGCTCACACTGGACTTCTCTTAGATGGCACTGTCCTAAAGGACAATGATTATGTCTTTTCAAATGCTCAAGTTTTAAACCTTATTCAGTATTAGTCACTTTTAAATTCATCATTTATTTTTGTAGTTTCTAGTCTTCATTCACTTCATTCATTCATTCATTCACTTCAATCATCCCTCACTTTCCTGTTGAGGGAAAACCTGATGTATTTGTTTCTGCACTTTACCAGATAAGTTTAGGGGAGAAAAAAAGAGAGGGGTGTCTTAAACACACACACACAACTCTACACACAAAAAATGAAAAATAACTTCAAGATCTACTATCATTCCGGATCTTACCAGTCACCTCAGTCTACAAAAGAAATCAAGAACCCAACCTGCTGCTTTCATCTAAAATGAATTAAGGCACTATTCAAAGTTATCTTAATTTAGAGACCGCCTAACTATTCCAAGCCCAGATAGATCCAAACACTCAACCAGAACTCAGTTCAGGGGACTTCCCTGGTGGTCCAGAGGCTAAGACTTCAGGGTGACTCTCCCAATGCAGGGGGATCAGGTTCAATTCCTTGTCAGGAGAACTAGATCCCACATGCTGCAACTAAAGATGCCACAACTAAAGATCCTGCATGTTGCAACTAAGACCTAGCAAAGCCAAGTAAATATTTAAAAAATAAAGAACTCAGTTCAGATACATGTGACCAGTGCAACTCATAATGAATAGCTTATTAACTACATAAAGAAATAGGTCTAATTATTTTCTAGAACATCTTGTATATTTTTAAAGGAACAAAATGGAATTCATCAGATTTATATGTGAAAGCTCCAGTTTCCCGTAATTTCAAGATTCTAAATGATCTGGCCCCTATGCCTACTTCTTCAACATCATCTCAAACCACTCTCTCCCCATTCAGTCACTATACTGGAGCTACAAAGGCCTTATTTCTGTTCCTGAACACTTACAGGCATTTACAGTCTCAGCACCTTTATACCTGCCGTTCTTGCTACATGAACACACTTTGCAGTCTACAGCATGGCTGGCTCCTTTCTCATCCTTCAGATCTCAGCTTATCACCCAACTCAAAAAGGTCTCTCTTCCTTAGCATTCTACCTAATGACACGTCATTGTTATTTTGTAGTCCTTCTTTCCTAACACTAGGAAACCTGAAACTATCTTATCTGCCTTCCCAAACTAGAATGTAAGCTCCCCAAGAACAGGCATCCTGTCTATCTTGCTCACTGCTGATTATCCCCAGCATAGAGAATAGGCACAGTAACAAGCACTCAAGGATATACTGACTGAATGAATTCAAAAAACTCAAAAGCAGCTTTGAAAGACTCTAAAAGAATCTTAGAGGGGAAAATCTAGTAGGTTTATTTTTTAAAGTATACAACTGGCTTGCTATGTAAAGGCCCTACCTAAGCCCTTCTAGTTTTTGTTTTCCAGTTGCCAGTACTAAAGTCTCTTGAAGAACTGTCATAGTTCCACATAGTGAAAAACAAGAAGTATGGAAATTTCAAGTATATTTTGCTTGCTGAGTCTGGAGAAGAAAGGTTTATTTAAGATGAAATAAAGCACTAATAATAAAATCACTATTTGTACAAAATTAGACAAATAAATGGAACAAAACACAAAGTTTAAAAATACACCCTATTAATACACTCTCAAAAAGGTGACTTTTCAAAACACTATAAAAGGATAAATGAATAGTAGAGACAACTGATCAAAGAGTTAATACAAAACATTAAGAGTCCTTCTTCTTACCATAAACAAAACTAAAATTACTCTACACTTAAAAATCTGCTAAGAGGTTAGACTTCATCTTCAGTATTCTTATCACACTAAAATAAAACCTAAAAATAACTTATCATCCATGATGCCAGCAAATTAAAAGCCTACATGACAGATGAGGAAAAAAGTTGTTTGTAATTTATTGCAAACAGAATCCCTGATTCACATGAGAAAATTTAAAGAACCAACTACTTATTGCCAGTTTGTCCTGGTAGCTGTAGAAAGGCAAAAGTTTCTGCAAGTGTATGAAGGGAATTTTGTAGGCAGTGATGCTGTTCAGAGTTATATGAAGAAGCTGGACTGACTAAACAAAAATCTTCCTGAATATAAAAAAAATAGTAAGTATACATATAAAATATATGAACACAAGTGAAAAAAATACAACAAATATTAGAAAACACAACCAAGGAAATCTCTCAAAGAACAAACACACAGAGATGGAAATAGTAGAAAAAAAATTAAAATTAGAGAATCAGTCCAAAAGATCCAACACCCAATTAATTCCAGAAAAAGAGTAGAGAAAATAAAGGAGAGAAAAATCAAGGACATCATTTCGGAAAATATCCCAGAACTGAGTGACATAAGTTTCAGTCCTGGAGAAGGAAATGGCAACCCACTCCAGTATTCCTGCCCAGAGAAACCCATGGACAGAGGAGCCTGGTGGGCTACAGCCCATGAGATAGCGAAGAGTCAGACACGACTGAGCAACACACACACACACACACACACACACTGTTCCCAGAGATTCCAGCTTAGCCTGAGGACACACACACACACACACACTGTTCCCAGAGATTCCAGCTTAGCCTGAGGACAAGCCGTCCTGTGCAAAACAGAACCAGCACCCCTCACCCCGATCCAGAGGATCCTTAAGCAGCCAAGATCAACCTAAGGATTTCACTTTGCTTTCAAGCTTACAATAGCCTCTGGATCCTGGAGCAAACCATTACACCAGTTCAACCTCAGCACCAAATCAGGTACAATGGACTTGATACAGTGTTTTTCTCATATCAAGTTCAAACCTCTGGAAATAGACTTTGGTTGCTAAAAGATAATCACAATATACCATTGTCATTAATTTGAGAAAAGATGAAATTATTAATATTTATATATAGTCTTAATAAAAAGATAAAAGAAGTAATTGAGGGTAAAGAATCCATTATGTATTTGAAAAATAAAATATTTTTCTAGTAATGTGCTCTATGTTGGTTTTATACACTCAGTTGTTCAATAAAATGAGCAGAGGGGAAAAAAAAAAGTTTCAGTCCCTTGAGTGGCCAGCACATTAGATGAAAACAGCCACACCAAGGACATCATTATGAAACCAGAACATTGGGAATACTAGAAAAAAGAAGTTTCAGAGCTTACAAACAGGTTATATGCAAATGTAACTGACATCTCACCAACAGTGAACGTGAAAGGCAATAGAGCAGTATTTTCAAAATTCTGAAGGAAAATTATTTCCAAACTAGAAATCTACATCTAGCCAAAGTAATAATCAACATAAGGGCATTATAAAGGCATTTTCAAGACATGCTATATCCAAAAAACTTACCTGTTGTATACCCCTTTCTCAGGAAGCTAATGGAGATGTGCTCCTTCAAAATAAGATTGTATCAAAAAGGAAAGGGATAGGACATGGGAAAAGATAACAAAACCAGGAGGAAAAATCACTGGGATGACGTTGGGATAACAACATCCCAGCTCCCTAATTAAAGCACAGGCTCAGAATGAAGCAGATTAGAAAATATCTCTAAAATAAAATTGATAATATAACCAAAATGTTTAAAGTACTGAGCAAGATTTACACTTCTGGGTAGAGTTTAAGAAAGAAATTAATAATAAGAACACAGAAACTAAGCAAAACAGACCAGAAAAAGATAAATATTAACAAAAGAGAAAATAACCAGTTGTACAAATAAAATTAACCACAGCATACATCATGATTTAGCTGTGAATAAGCTATACATAAGCTTAGTATCATTAACAGTGAATACTGCTCTCTAACCAAAATTACATTACAGTCAGAGTGACAATAAATATGGATGTGTGAGGAAGTCAGAGAATTCTACCACTATCCAAGGTAGGAATAGATAATACCCCAAACTGGAAAATCCATAAGCAGCAAAACAAGCTATTTAGAGGTAATACCAAAGAAACGGTGAAGAACTGGAAATGACTGCTTCTAGGTACTTTGGCCACCTCATGCGAAGAGCTGACTCACTGGAAAAGACTCTGATGCTGGGAGGGATTGGGGGCAGGAGGAGAAGGGGATGACAGAGGATGAGATGGCTGGATGGCATCACTGACTCGATGGACGTGAGTCTGAATGAACTCCGGGAGTTGGTGCTGGACAGGGAGGCCTGGCGTGCTGCGATTCACGGGGTCACAAAGAGTCGGACACGAGTGAGCAACTGATCTGATCTGATCTGATCTGATCTGAGGGACTGGGAAGGGGGTGGGAGGGCTTGTTTTTCATCAAATGCTTTATGAAGGGACTTTCCTGGTAGGCCAGCAGCTAAGCCTCTGCACTCCCAATGCAAGGGGCCTGGAGTTTGATCCCTGATCAGGGAACTAGATCCCACATGCTGCAACTCAGAGTTTACACGCTGCAACTAAAAACCAAAAAGGCCCTGTGGAGCTGAGGGTCTGACATAACTATGTACCGGATTTTCCTACACATATTAATTAAAAAAGAGAAACAAAAAGAGAAATAAATATATAAAATGCTTTTTAAAATTTAAGAAAACAAAGTATACTATGGGGGGAAATCTACTATATACATGAATTTATTCATGTTCGTCACATAGTTATCTAAGACATGGAAACCTGAGAGAAAAGCCTAAAATGTTTACCAAAAAGGAACTAGTTACATAAATTATATGGAACATCAATGGTAAAATATCGTGAGTCATTTAAAATTGCAAACAGAATGTTAGAACAAGAACCAGACAAAAAAGCACAACTCCAATTTTGATTACACATATCCGAGTAACATATGCATAAAAAGAGTCTGTTCCCCAAACTATTAACAGTGACTATATATGTGTCAAGTTTATGGCTGATCTTTTTTAATACGTCCAAGTGAATAAACATGTTATTTAAAAACTCAAAAGGGATCTTCTGGATAAAAAGCATAAGACTGGTTTTAGAAGGCACAAAAATTACTATTAGTTCCTTTTACCATCATGCATTTACCTTATCTGAACAATGATTTGACTTGCAGCACACCCCAGACAGATGAAGTGCCACTGGCTTCTCCAAATTACCAAGTCAGAATACAACTCTGAAATGAGAAGAAATAAGCAGTGATAAAATAGCTAGCCAAACCTCGCAGACTGCACCTTGAAATACAGATGCCTGGAATCTATAAGCAGAAACTCTCCTTTAGCTCTCAACTTCATTTCAAGTGGACACAGGATTCTCTCTCAAAGTATACTGGCTTGAGGGTCTCTGTCTGTCTCCTAAACTCATTTTCATTCACCCCACCTCCTTACAGTAAGGCTGCAGTAGGGAAAGCTAAAACCTTCCTCTTGTAATCTGATACCTTTCACTGGCAGCCTGCATTATATAGGCTGAATGTGCAAACTCCATAATTCAACTTGGAGAAGAACTTTAGAAGAATTAGATGCTTTAAACAAAAACCTTCAAGTAGGCTGAACTACTGATAAATACACTTCAAGTTAAAACAACTCCCCACATTCATCCCTTAAAGCACAAGAAAACCTTTCAGATCCAAGTGTTTAAGTATTTCCTGATCTAAACATTAACATGGCCACGTATCAAAGCGATGCAGCATTATACCAAACAGAAAAACAAAGTTCCAACATCAGCAAACTCAATATGTAGTTAACATGCTCACTCCTAGTCTATCATTCATTCAAAATCCTGTAAAGCATGCCAAGTTGCCTCAGTCGTGTCTGAATCTTTGCGACCCTATGGACCACAGCCTGTCAGCTCCTCTGTCCATGGGATTCTCCAGGCAAGAATACTAGAGTGATCTGCCATGCTCTCCTCCAGGGGATGTTCCCAACCCAGGGATCGAACCCACGTCTCTTATATCTCCTGCACTGGCAGGCAGGTTCTTTCCCACTAGCCCTACCTGGGAAGCCCAGAGTAAGAAGGCACCCAAGAATTAAATAATCTGAAGATGCAATCTTGACATTAACCTTTTCTTTTTTCACTTGTTCATTTATTCAATCAAGGATACCCACCTTAGCTCTCTCTGAAACCTGTGGTTTGCACATAGCTGAAGCCTTACTTATTTAGCTAGGAAAGAAAGGAATGCGTTTCCTTAAGCTAGTCTCTCAGTAGGTGTCAGGCCCTCAGCCAAGAGCCTCCTACCCTCTCAACCAAACTCATTCTTAGGAGGGTCTCTATCCCCAGCAAGCTGTCCTGGGCTCACCTAGGCTGGGTCAGGTACTGTTTCTTGGCGTTACCCTAGACAAGCATATCATTATGTCTGTTAATACTCACAGGGCTGCAAAGTCTATTACCTAACACTGCTATGTGTCTGCTGAGTAAACTGAATACACAAGCAATAAACTCTTGACCTGTACCAAAGGTTATCAGATAATTAACATTACAAAGCGGCAACAAAAACCTGTTAAAACTAATAGGATAAGAGTTACCAGAAGAAATTACTATTCAGTGGGGCCATTTAGCAAATTAATGACAATGTTGGTCTATATTTACTTAGTTGATAAACAGCAAAACCACAGCACTTACGAGAACTCATTCTTTCAAAATACTTTTATATATATTCTTGCAGGTCATTCTGGGAGTTCATCCTAGATTACATCAACCGGAACCTCTTTCCCTGCTTCTAAATGCAGGGGCACAGGGGCTCACAAGAGTCAGCTTGAGGGAATCCCTGATGACTCCTACAAAACTGGGAACTGCTTACAGTGCACTGATTAAAGAACTATTCCAATACATCTACCTCTTTACATTCTAACCAGTTAACACACTCTCTCTCCTCTCTCCATCTCTAATAATGTGTTCTAGTTTCAAAAGCAAATTGAATAAAAGTGAACAAAAGAGGACCCTGTGTTCTATTCAAGTTAACCCAAAGTAGTCAATTTTAATTAAAGTAGACAAAATTTAATCTTAGCCACTTCCCAATTTAAAGGAAAAAAAAAAAATACTAGAACTGATAAGATTATGACAGCTAGGCAAATAACCCTTTAGGGTTTTACTACAGAGAACTGTGCAATGTCTTGCTCCAAGTAGCTTCTCTGCTTTCAAGCAGGCACACCAAGACTGAATCCAAGACTGGTGAATTTACTATGAATGGTTTTGAAGAGAAAGGCTAATACTGCCAACCATGTCCAGCATACAGGGTCTTCTATGCTAGGGAGTTGAGCAAATGATGTCAAAAAGCTCAACCTGTTTTTGTACATTCATTAAGAACAGTTTCTACATTTTCTTTTTTGGCAGCCAGAACTTCTTGTAGGATCTTAGTTGCTCAGTTCAGTTCAGTTGCTCGGTCGCGTCCGACTCTCTGCGACCCCATGGACTGCATGCAGCAGGCCAGGCTTCCCTGTCCATCACCAACTCCTGGAGCTTGCTCAAACTCATGTCCATTCAGTCAGTGATGCCATCCAACCACCTCACCCTCTGTCATCCCCTTCTCCTGCCTTCAATCGTTCCCAGCATCTGGGTCTTTTCTGATGAGTCAGTTCTTCGCATCAGGTGGCCCAAGTATTGGAGTTTCAGTCCTTCCAATGAATATTCAAGACTAATTTCCTTTAGGATGGACTGGTTGGATCTCCTTGCAGTCCAAGGGACTCTCAAGAGTCTTCTCCAACACCACAGTTCAAAAGCATCAATTCTTCAGGGCTCAGCTTTCTTTATGGTCCAACTCTCACATCCACACGACTACAGGAAAAACTATAGCTTTCATCTATATGTCATTTAGATCTATACCGATTTACAGATCATAGATCTATACGGATCTTTGTCGGTAAAGTTATGTCTCTGCTTTTTAATATGCTGTTGCTCAACCAGAGATCGAACCCCAGGCCACTGCAGTGAAAGCATGAAGTCTTAACCACTGGACCTCCAGGGAACTCCCCAATTTCTACTTTTTTTTTAATGGTAGAAAAATATCAAAGTATTTTATGACATGTGAAAATTCTATGAAATTCCAATTTCAGTATGTATGAACAGCTTTACTGGAACACAGCCACATTCATCCTTCATAATATACAGCAGCAGAATAGGTGCAAAAGTGACTATAAGCAGAGGCCTCACCACTTAGCGCTGCTACAAATTCTGGTGAAATAACTGTCCCTAAAAAGCATTTCAAGTACCATGTATTCTGTCATATCACATTTTATTACTATTCAATTACCAGCATGTATCACATGTCAAAACAAAAGAAAAATGGACTTTGAATGTTACCCATTTAAGACCCAGTGTGGAGTGTGGGTGCTTTTTTAAATACAATTAGATGGCAACACTCTGTGTTTATTATGAAATGACATCATAGCTGTGCCAAGAATACAAGAGTTGGCATTACCAAACTAAGTACTCCCATAATATTCCCAATTCACAGGAAACCAATTGCTGGAAAAAAATATTTTAATTTAAAACAGAGTACCTTATCACAACAGAAAATCTTTTTTTTTTTTTTTTAAATTTTATTTATTTATTTGGTTGCTCTGGGTCTTAGTTGTAGCATGTGGGATCTAGCTCCCCGACCAGGGATTGAACCTGGGCCCCCTGCACTGGGAGCTCAGAGTCTCAGCCACTGGACCACCAGGGAAGTCCCAGAAAATCTTTATAAAATCAAAAAAATAAAGGTTATACAACCAAAATAAGTTTCTGAGTATTATACCTATTAGCATAAGGAGGAAAGTCATTTAATTATAGTGAGTTAATTAAGTCATGTTTCACTGCAGCAGCCTAAGAAATGTGTCTACAGAAAATGAACTTAAAGACTATTAGCCTTTTGGTTTGAAGGGTTGAGGACAACAGGAGCAATATAAGTAGTCAATTAAAAAATAGGGCAGATGGAGGGGAAAGGTGCTCACCTATGCAACTATGGAAATAAGGGCAACAGAAACAAGATAAAAAGCAAAAAGAACTCCATATAACCACTGTATTCCAGCTGTTAAAACTATTCCAGTTGTCAAGTTGTTAGAGGGTGCATATGTGCATGCAAAGTCACTTCAGTTGTGTCTGACTCTGTGACTCTATGGATCATAGCCCACCAGGCTCCTCTGTCCATGGGATTCTTCAGGCAAGAATACTGGAGTAGGTTATCATGCCTCCTCCAGGCAATCTTCCCAAACCAAGGATCAAACCCATGTCTCTTCTGTCTCCTGCACTGGCAGGCGGGTTCTTTGCCACCAGTGTCACCTGGGAAGCTCCTGTTAAAAGGTTCAGTTCAGTTTAGTTGTTCAGTCGTGTGTGATTCTTTGTAACCCCCTTAGACTGCAGTGCACCAGGATTCCCTGTCCATCACCAACTCCTGGAGCTTGCTCAAACTCAAGTCCACTGAGTCCGTGATGCCATCCAACCATTTCATCCTCTGTCATCCCTCTCTCCTCCTGCCCTCAATCTTTCCCAGCATCAGGGTCTTTACTGATGAGTCAGTTCTTCACATCAGATGGCCAAAATACTGGAGATTCAGCTTCAGCATCACTCCTTCCAGTGAATATTCAGGACTGATTTCCTTTAGGATTGACTAGTTTGATCTCCTTGCAGTCCAAGGGACCCTCAAGAGTCTTCTCCAACACCACAGTTCAAAAGCATCAACTCAAAAAAAAAAAAAAAAAAAGCATCAACTCTTCGGGGCTCAGCTTTCTTTATGGTCCAACTCTCACATCCATACATGACTACTGGGAAAACCATAGCTTTGACTAGACAGATCTTTGTCGGCAAAGTAATGTCTCTGCTTTTTAATACACTGTCTAGGTTTGTCATAGCTGTTCAAGGGTACAGGTTAACAATCCTGAAACTACTACATACATGTATACTGGAACTAATGAGTAAATGCATGGCAGATGGTGACAGTCAAGATTCACACTGCTGGAAGTGGGAGGTTAAACATAAAAGAGGCAAAGACTACAATGATCAATGAGGTACTGGATTAGAGTTGGAGGTATCAGTATTCATGCTTATAGATAAAAACTGATATATATAGAAATATCAAATACTTACAGATATTTCTATAAGTATACAGAATATATGTATTAGTATAGATATATTTCTTGCATTGTCAGCTGAGAAGCAACTACCCTCCAGGACCCAGATCTTGAATTCTAATACATTCTCCAATAAGAGAAACCAGGACTCCTTGGAGAAATGGCTGAATCTAGGGTTGGGGGAAGGGATACACAGCATGAGCTTGGGAGTACCTTACAGTGCCAGAAAACAAAGAAGTGCTGAACAATAACAAAAAAGCAACACTGCAGACAATAAAGGTGGTATGTCAAAAGGATGCTCCTGTCCAACTGAAAGAGCTCTCAATAGTAACAATCAGAAAAACTGTAACAAAATTAAGTACTGGATTATAACAAAAAATACCCATGGATCCATACTAATATACTCAAGTCACCCTCAAGGAGGTGGAATATAACTCTCCACTCAAGTGGAGGTGAGTGTGTCTAGATATTTTCTTTCGGTGTACATTATGGAAGGAAAGGGAGTAATTTATACTTGAGAAACATAATCCGATAATTAAGGTTAACAAGAAGTCACATTGATAGCACGTACTCCTTAATATGACATGGCACTTTACCTCTCTGGTCTTTCTCCCCAAAATCCATAACATTAGTCTACTCATGAGAAAAACATTAGACAAATCCAAACTGAGGGACATTCTATAATACTGCTAACCAGCAATCCTCAAAGCTGTTAAGATCACCAAAAATCAAAAAATGTGTGAGAAACTGTCACAGCCAAGAGAAACCTAAGGAGACATGACAACTTAATGTATATCCTAAATGAGAATGTGGAACAGGAAAAGTACATTAGATAAAAACTAAGAAAACTCAAGTACGGACTTCAGTTAATAAGAATGTACCAGTATCAGTTCATCAGTTGCGAGCAATGTACCACACTAATGTTAGTAGGTGTTAACAGGGGCAACAGGTGTTTACAGAAAAAAGGTGTTAAATGGGGTATACATGGGAACATACTCTATTTTCCCAGACTGTAAATCAAACTGTTCAAAAATAAAAATTTATTTTCAAAAAACCCAAATGATTCTTGGTGGTGTTTCATGGCTCTTTATGATTCAAGAGATATTACTGATCCTTACTCAGTGGTTTAGTGAAGTCAGTGATGAGTTTCAAGCGACTACACACTGGACAACTGTATGGAACAATTTCTGGTGAAAATCTTTTCCAAAAGTTGCTGCTAAGTTGCTTCAGTCGTGTCCGACTCTGTGTGACCCCATAGACGGCAGCCCGCCAGGCTCCCCCATCCCTGGGATTCTCCAGGCAAGAACACTGGAGTAGGTTGCCATTTCCTTCTCCAATGCATGAAAGTGAAAAGTGAAAGTGAAGTCGCTCAGTCGTGTCCGACTCTTCGCAACCCCATGGACTGCAGCCCACCAGGCCCCTCTGTCCATGGGATTTTCCAGGCAAGAGTACTGGAGTGGGGTGCCATTGCTTTCCAAAAAGTTGAGAGAACATTAATTCAATATAGTCTGAACGTGAATATGCTAAGATGTACAGAAATATTGATTATAAAGTATTTAAAGCTTATGGTTTATTTACTGTACTGCTCATCAGCAGGTACTCAAAAAAATCTCTCATGTGCTACTGATCCAGTATTGACAAGAGTGACTTTCATTCCCTCTCAGTCCACTTCTGCAGACTTAACCATCATCAGTTCTATGAATTTCTGTCAGAAATACATGATGTCTGACTTGCCCTACCAAACAGCAGTTAAATGGCTTAGCAGCAGTAAAATTCATTGCAATTTTTTAAGCTCAAAACTGATTTTGTGAATTTTTCTGAAGAATCACCATTAAACACCATTAATGGATAGTTAATGGCTTTTGAAATTAACTTTTGCTGCAAATTTAATAACATTTCTTAATAAATCCACTTGAAAATTAACAAAACAGCACTTCAAAGGAAAACATACTACAGCAAATTACACTGAACATTTGTTTGAATCACAAGTAATGTTACTTTCTTCACTTCCTGTACTAGCAAAACTCAAAACAAGCAAAATCTTCATTCCCATACAAATTTGAAGCAGATCTATTTTCTTAGCTCAAGCTACATTTCAGTATATTTCTTTAATAGAAGTGCAAAGGAAATATTTGTATTTCAAAATCCACTTAAATGCAACTGAGATGCTTACATTTAATCTTCAGTTGGAAATGATTAATGTGCAGTGTAATGGGGGGGGGGGGGGCCTAAAAAGCAAATATCAAGAAAACAATCTAACAGAATTCTATAAATGCTTTCCAAGTAAAAAATATGCTCAATTAAAATCATATACTCATAGGTTATTATTAGTATTTGGCAGGACCTATCTCTGTGAAAAGGAACTGTCAAAGATGACATATGTAAACTCTCACTACATGTTTCATCATTTACAGATGAACATTTGCCACCAATTTTGATGGGTTAATTTTGGACCCCAATAAAAGGAAGTGCTATCCCCCCAAAAGAATCCATTCTTCTCACTAACACAACTGTATTATAAAAACTGTATTCAATTTACCTAATTGTCTAACAGTCATTTATTGCAAATGCCCAAATAAGAATAAACCCTTAATAAACAGTAGTTCTCACAACCACAAGGTCTCAAATGGTAGAATATGTCACTTTTTAAAATACTATGTCTAACAACGTACAATAATGCAAATAAAATTAGCAATCAATCAACCTAGAGCAATTTGCAAAGCACTAACCAACAAACTCAGTGGACATGAATTTAAGCAAATTCCAGGAAATACTGGAGGACAGAGAAGCCTGGCGTGCTGCAGTTGATGGGGTGGCAAAGAGCTGGACACGACTGAACAATAACAGCAACCAATAACAAAAGAAAAGAAAAGAAAGTGAAGTCGCTCAGTCATGTCTGACTCTGCGACCCTATGGACTGTAGCCCGCCAGGCTCCTCAGTCCATGGGATTTCCCAGGCAAGAATACTGGAATGGGTTGCCATTTTCTTCTCCATCTTCCCAACCCAGGGATTGAACTCAGATCTCCCACACTGCAGGCAGACTCTGTAACTCTGACCCACCAGGGAATCCCGTAATAAAAGACACACGCTCTAAAACCAGACTGCCTAGATACTGATTTTCACACAACCAACTAGTAACTCTGAGATCCGTGATAAGCTTCTTAATTAAATCTCACCATCTCTGTTATCTGTAAAGCTGGTTCCTACTCTAAGTGAAGTGAAGTGAAGGTCACTCAGTCATGTCTGACTCTTCGCGACCCCATGGGCTATACAGTCCATGGAATTCTCCAGGCCAGAATACTGAGTGGGTAGCCATTCCCTTCTCCAGGGGATGTTCCCAACCCAGGGATCAAACCCAGGTCCCACATTGCAGGTGGATTCTTTACCAGCTGAGCCACAAGGGAAGCTCTCTTACTATAAGGGGTTATAAAAATAGAATAAATTAATATGCATAAAGTTACTAGTACTTATTAGCACACCATCAGTACTCATTATAAAATACTAGTCAGGGCAATATCAAGGTGACAGTTAATAGACAAGACTTCAACTAGCTGGTATGGGTAGTCACATGGTTGTTAAACAATTACATTCTCCTGATAATTCAGAATTTGGATTTATGGCAGACTCAGAATATAAGACACATACATCTTCAAAATCTTGTAAAGACACAGACCACTCTGGAAAGAAACCCAAACCTATACTTGATTCCAGGCTGAATGAGCATGACCCCTGAATGACAGCAGTATCCTGTGCCCCAGGTTCTCAATTTACAAGAGCGGAGAGTCATCAACATGCCATCTGCGCGCCCGACAGTTCCGACCCAGACAGGTGGTTTTTAAAATCTTGTTCTCGGGCTATGCAAAAGTGCCTCAGGGCAAAATAATATCTCCTCTGAATGCTCTGGCTTATCCAGCATGTAAGACTGTTGGAAAAATAACATCTACTTTTCTAGAACTTCTTTATCATAACTTTTTATAAGCTTTCACCATTTCCTTACAACTTCAGCCTCTATTTCCTTGAAAAATAATAATACTAATCATGTACTACTTACTAGACTATTTTACTCTTGAGGGCAAGTACTTGATTAAATTCCTTTTTGTATCCCCAGTGTTGAATGACAAATAAATGAGTACATATTATTTATATAATGTGGCTTTTTACTATGGTAAAATATACATGACACAAAACACACCTGTGGCATTCAGAACATTCATTGTTATGTGAGCACCAGCAGTGTCCATCTCCAGAGCTTTTCCATCTTGCAAAACAAACTGTGTACCCACTTAAAAAGTAACACACCCCACCACCATTCTATCAGCACTGTCTCTGTGAAAGCTGACTACTCCAGGTATCTTATCCAAGTGGCATCACACAGTGCTGTCCTTTATATCTAACATGTCACCTAATGTGTCTTCAAGGTTCATCCATGTTGCAGCAAATACAGTTTTTAAAAGGGCGAAAATGTGCAGAATCATTTGCCTGAGCAAACTGCATGTTTAATTCTTCTTTTTACCAAGTTTTTTCATTTCAGTAATACATGCACAGTAAAAATTTCAAATTCTACAAGAATACATAATGAAAAGAAGTCCCCTTCCTAATTTCTACCCTCTCTATCCTCGACTTCTAGTCCCCCTCTCAGGTTTAATTTTTCTATTTTGGAACACAACAACCAACCACATACATGTTGCCTTGCCTTAAGGATGTCCTACTAGTAAGGGCTTCTCCGGTGGCTCAGATGGTAAAGCGTCTGTCTGCAGTGCGGGAGACCCGGGTTCGATCCCTGGGTTGGGAAGATCCCCTGGAGAAGGAAATGGCAACCCACTCCAGTACTCTTGCCTGGAAAATTCCATGGACGGAGGAGCCTGGTAGGCTACAGTCCATGGGGTCCCAAAGAGTCGGACACGACTGAGCGACTTCACTTTCACTAGTAAGATACTCAGTTGATCTATTACAACTGGCTATTACTCTGTTCTAAAAATACTGATATTTCTAAAAACTCAGGGATCAAACTGGCATCTTGGGTCATTTTGCATCTCCTGCATTGGCAGGCGATTCTTTACCACTGCCACCTCTAAAAATACTAACGGGGAAAGTCACTGGTGATCCAGTGGTTAGGACTCACATGGCATGGGTCCAAACCCTGGTTGGGAAACTAAGATTTTGCATGCCATGCAGCACAAACCAAATTAAAACTAAATTAAAACACTAATATAAAGATCCAAAACAATGAACATAAAACATTCCACAAGTACACTTCACTGAGTTAACATTCACTGAGTGTACCCGATGGATATTGTCTTTGCTAGGCAGCATGTTGAGGCAAGAAAGAGCACAGGCTCTGGTGTCTTGTAAAAACTAGTTTAAAGCACTTTGACTTTTTTAAGTCTGAGTTTCCTGATCTATAAAATAAGGGCAACACTATCTCATAAGCTACTGTAGTGATTAAATGAGAAAAACATCTAAATCATAGTACAGTGCATAGTAGTAATATATAATTTTTTAATAGGTAATTGTTAATATCCTTCACTGGGCGCTGTGGAAAGCACAAAGATAAATCAAAAAACTTGCTTCCTTTCATGTACTTATAACACAACAGAGCAGTTTCCCTCTGCTCAGTATTATCATTATTCTGCCAAGACCCTGGTGCTGATAACACTTCCAACCTATGTTTATAACTTTCATGACTTATTTCTAACTATTACTAAAACAGTTATTTGTTAAAAAAAAAAAAAAAAAAGTTAACAATTGTGACTTAAGAGTCTAAGAGAAGAGAGCATTATCATCAGACCATGTAGTTAGTGGGCATGTACCTGAGGCAGTCTATAGCTAGATTTAATCAAAGAGCGAGAGTCCTGTGATTAAGAGACCATGGTCCACTCCAATCTGACCTAGGAGTGTATCAGATTTAGAGTCACAGAGCATTAAGAACTGGAAGCACACATAGAGATCATTATCTAGTACAATAACCCTAGTCTTTACAGAGGAAAATTAAACCCAGAAAAAGGGAGATCTGCCCACGAAGGTGAGGCAATACTAGAGCTAAAGGCCCGTGGCTCTCGGTATGTTCCAGTTCTTTTCACATTATCATGCTACCCTGTATCTGTTAAAGAACCTTAAACTATAAATTTCATCCTGTCTGCTCTAATTTCTTATTTTTCTTCCCAGTTACTTATTATCTGAGCTTCCCTGGTGGCTCAGACAGTGAAGAATTTGCCCGAAACGCAAGCAACCTGGATTCAATCCCTGTGTCAGGAAGATCCCCTGGAGAAGGGAATGGCTACCCACTCCAATATTCTTGCCTGGAGGATTCCATGGACAGAGGGGCCGAGGGGGGCTGTCACAAAGAGTTGGAAACTGAGCAACTCACTTACTTTACTTATTATCTGGGACGGGGAGCAGGGGGGAGATAAAAAAATTTCAGTGTGTTTTATGAAAGCCATCTTTCCTAAATAGTCTTATTATTCGACTAAAACATACTCTACTAGAAGCCTGAGGGATGCTAAGTAAGAATAAATCTGGACTTCCCTGGTGGTCCAATGGTTAAGAATTTGCTTGCCAATGCAGGGGACACAGACCTGGTCCAGGAAGGTTCCACATGCTGCAGGGTGACTAAGCCCGTGTGCCACAACTACTGAGCCCCCACACCCTAGAGGCTGTGCTCCACCAAGAGAAGCCACTGCTATGAGTAGCCCCCACTCAACGCAACTACAGAAAACCCCCAGCAGAAACTAAGGCCCACCATAGCCAAAAAGAAATTTCAAAAAATAAATAATCCATTGAAGGTTTATTTGAAAGAAATTTCAATTAACAAATATTCAACTTTAATTTTTTTGGCCCTGCCATGCAGCTTCAAGATCTTAGTTCCCCAACCAGGGACTGAACCTGGGCCACAGTAATGAAAGCACCGAATCCTAACCACTGGACCTCCAAGGAATTCCCCCCAAACTCTTAATTTTAGAGTTGGATAAGTGGATGGTACGTTCAGAGCATATCTTCCACAACTGCTTAGTTTTACTAAAAAAAATTATCCAAAATAGTTTATTTGATTAACAACCCATTTAGCAGAGAGCAACAGACCAGGATGGTGTGTGAGTGGCAAAGAATCCACCTGCCAATGCAGGAGACACAAGAGCTGCAGGTTCAATCCCTGAGTCGGGAAGATCCCCTGTAGTAGGAAACAGCAACCCACTGCAGTATTTTCATCCAGAAAATTCCACGGGCAGAGGAACCCGGCAGGCTACAGTCCATGGGGCTGCAAAGACTCAAACATGACTGAGCACACAACTGACCAGGATAACCAACTTCTAGATGGATCATGTTTCCTCTCGTCTGTAAACAAGCAACGAGAGATTGAATGTGATGCCTAAATCATCTGCTGCAAATATTTGTGACATTATTTAAGCATCAAATTCAGGTATGATCATGTCCCGCTGGAGAATCTAAGTAAATTCACCCTCAGAGATTTTCTTTCTTTCTTAGTATTCTTTTTTAAACTACAAACCAGAAGAAGCTACCAGATTTGACACCAAGGTCAAAACTCCTCCCCGAGTCCTGCGGAATTAAACTCCTCCCCAAGTACTGCGGAATTAAACTTCTTCTCGCGCAAACTCAGAAATGATCTTATCAGCAATTTTGGAAATCTACCCAAGATGCCCATATATATTCTGGTTCTGCTAACTTTATAAACTCACAACTGCTTTGCAAATTTGCTGGTATTAATCCAACATCAATTTACAAACACCTGTAGGGATAGCAAGCCTCTTTTCCCCACAAAATGCCAAATCTCAAGGCCACCAAGCCACTCCTAAACAGTTTCTCACAAAATGCATCTTATTTCCAGAACACTTATAAGTGTTCACCAGAACTAGCTCTATATTCCTAAGTTTAACCAGGAAAATAGATTACTATAACCACGAATCCTACTAAGAGAACTATGTCACCTGTCAAAGTGATTCCTATAAATGAAGAGTTCACTCTGAAAGATTTAATTAAGCTGTTTGACTAATGCCACCCCTGACTTAACAATCCTGCTTTCTATTTCCTGGAAATCTGGTTCTAGATTACACTGGTATTTTTTCAATTTCTCATGCATAAAGTTAAGAAAGTTTTAAGCCTGGCACAAAGGTATTAAGACTACTACACAAAGTATGAAGGCCATTACACAAAGCCCATAAACAAGTCAGGACTTGAGATTCCGAATATTAATGAAAATTAAAACCAATCATACAGAAAAAATAAAATTAGACCCCTATATCACATTACAAAAATAAACACCAAGTGGACAAAAAAATATATATATAAACAAACATTAAATGTGAAAAGTTTTAAAACTTTAAAAAGAAAAATGTAAGAAAATATTTGTATGAATTCAAGGTAGAGGATTTGAAACAAGATATTTTAAGTATAAACCATAAAAGTAAAGATTGATAAACATGTCTATATGCTTTAAGAAATGAAAACAAAACTACATATATTTGCAATACATATAAACAAAAAATTAAAATCCAGACTCTAAATAACTTCTACAAATCAGTTTTTTTAAAAAGCAGAAACTCAATTGTTTAAGTAAAAAAAGATTAATCTAGTAAGTATTACTGAACACCTACCATATGCCAGCACTGTGCTTGGCACTAGAGATACCACACTGACAAAAGGATACAGTCTCTCACCTTGTGGTTGGCGGGGTAAAACACACACTCAAGCAACTACATACTGTATGTCAAATGATGATAAGTGCTAAAAATAAAGTGGGATAAGAGAATGAACAATTGAAAAAGAAACCTATAGGCTAATATACTTCTGAGAAGATACTCATTTTCTCTACTAATCAGATGACTACAACTTAGGACTAAAATATTTCATACTCACAAGAATGGCAAAAAACCTTAAAGTTTAACAATTTCATGTGGCATTAAGATGTGCAGCAACAGAAATACATACACTGAAAGTATAAACCGGTATAATCCCTCTGGAGAATAATGTGAAGATGTACACAACCCATGAACCAGCAATTTCAGTTTCAGATGTAAACCCTAGAGAAATTTTCCCAAGTAAACAGAAAATACATACAAGAATATTCCTGGCAGTGCTGAGTATAAACAAGAAAACAGGTAAGTAAAAAGTGGCACATTCATACAATGAATACTAATACAATAGTAAAGAACACACACACCATGAATGAATCCCACAAACATTAAGACTAAACAGAAAAGTTACAAAAATAAACTGGTATCAAAAAATTTACATGACATTTAAAAACAGAAAAAAGCAATACTACATTTTGTTTAGGGAAGCACATATTTTTAACAGAAATCTAGAAAAATGCGTAGATGTCATAAACACCAAGTCAGAAGAGAGGCTGGAGGAGGAGAGAACAGTCCTAGAAGACTCAGCTATGGTGGTAAAGCTTTATTTATTAAACTGAGCTCTTAAATACACAGGTACCAGTTGTATTATTCTTTGCACTTTTTGCATGTCTTCAGATTGCATACTTTACAAGCTTAAGAAAAAATGCTGTATAATGAACACTGTAGTTATGCCAACTTCAGACTTTCTTTCTCAGTCCCTCTCCAGAGGAAAAAAAAGACTGATGTAATTCTCTATAATAGTGACAGAAAAGTACAAGCATTCGCACATACCCCCACAAGCTTCTTAGCTACACACATTTAGATTTTTGCAAACAACTTTAGAAGACTGAAATAGGACTTATAATGCAATGCTCTTTAAGATTAAATCAAAGAAACAACTCCACAATGAACAATAAGCACATGAAAGTATATATTAAGGGTAATTCCCTGGCGGTCCAGTAGTTAGGACTCCAAGCTTCCACTGCAGAGGTCCCAGGTTCAATCCCTAAGACCCTGCAAGCCACGTGGTGCTATCAAAAATGAATAAAATAATCCTTTAAAAAGAAAGTGTACAATGAATTTAAGCAGAGCGGTTAAGAGTAAGAATTTTACAATCATGTGACTGACATGGATTAGAATCCTGACTCCACTATTGTGAAGGTTTGAACACGGTACTGATTCTCATCTAAAAAACAGATGCATTGATCTAATAAAATTATCAAAGGATTAAATGAATTAATGTATGCAAATCACAGTGTATGTTGTATTCTAAAAAGGTGGTTTGAAAAATAAAAACAAGAATGCTGGATAGGAACAAATAACAGCAGATAGGCTCAACAATGAGAACTTTATTTTCCCAAATTGCTTCAATAAATCAACATTTTACACTTCATTAAGGCTCCTTCCTTTCCCCCCAGTAACATGCTTACATAACCACCACCAAACAACAAATTAAATCCTTAAAGATATTTCCATTTCCAGAATCACCTTCAAAAAAACTAAGCTGATACACAAATATCTGTCCAATGCAAAACAGAGATCAGGCTAAATCCCTAGGATTTTGTTTAATCCCACATTAGGTCCATTTCAGGTGCTGACTACTCAGGGAGAAGGAAAAAAAAAAAATCACACTAAATGCTATATAACTTGTATCAAGAAATATATAGCCAAGAGACTTTCCTGCTGGCCTAGTGGTTAAGACTCTGAGTGATTAAGATTCCTAAACGCAGGGAGCATGGGTTCAGTCCCTGGTTGCAGAACTAAGATCCTGCATGCAGCTCAACCAAAAAAAAAAGAAATATACTCAAGAAAAAGTTGTGAATATTTTCTACAGGCAACTAGATTATTCAAGAGTTACTATATGTAAAGCTGAGTTTTATACACATAATGCATCCAAAAGGTTTTATCTGAACAATGTTTTCCTACACACAAAGAAGTAACAGCAGGAAGATGAATACCGAAAACAAAGTCCATATACCTACAGCCTTGCAAGTGATATTTAATACAGAACAAGGAAACCAAAGGTCTCCTTAGAAAGCACCTCCTACTTCTTGTTTGAAGCTTCGAAGTTCTAGGTTAGTTATCATGATAAAATCAGGTGAGAAGAGGAAGGTCAAAATTCCAGATGGAATAACACATTACTCTAATACTGTATATTACATATATATACTGTGTAATATATATATGTATATATACTGTGTAATATATATACACACACACACACACACGTACATATGTGTATACATGTATGTAATACAAGTTATAGCTAACGTATACTTTTGACCAGCACATAAAATCTTTATCTCCTAAAAACCACAACAATACCTTAGTCAACAACCTCAAAATTAATCTTTCACTCACATTCATGGCTCATGTATGAAAATTAATGGTCAGAGCAGGTTATCAGATTTCATCAGGAAGCCACTCTTTGGGCTAACCATGTTAATACTTTTTTCATTAAGTTGCCTTCTCTCAGAACTTCCCTGGGGTCCAGCAGTTAAGAATCTGCCTTCCAATGCAGGGAACTCAGGTTCAATTCCTGGTCAGGGAATTAAGATCCCACAGGCTGTGATGCAACTAAGCCCTGAGCCCCAACTGCTGAGCCTGCGCACTGCAACAGAGACCTAGCACCGCAACGGAGACTCCACGTGCAACTAGACCCGAAACAGTCAGATACATAATTTTTGTTAAAAAAAAAAAAAACCTGCCTTCTCTCAAAGAGAAGACATTTCAAATATATTTTTAAAAGATCATAAATGATATGACAAAGCACTTGCAATAGTTCAGTAACACTTTATATCATTCTTTTAATAAATTTTGGATCTACTGCTTCTGAACCAAGAGTTTAATAATACAACGGCTAAACTCAAACAGCATTCAAAACAATTACATTTCAGAATTTTTAGTACTCAGCTAACACTGTTCACTCAACTGTCGAAACAGCACTAACCTAACTCCATCTGTGCCTAAACGTACATGAGACAGAATTTTCATAACTTTTACATATCCAAACCATTTAATAACCATTTAGCAATAAAAGAAATGATGGTATCTGACTATGCTAAGTTGCATAAGATACTGAATTATGTAATTTTTCATGCATTCTTTATATTAATGTCAAAATATACATACTGTAATTCCCTCGAAAGAAGGTAGGAAGGAAAGCATATTTTCATTTTAAAGAAAGATACAAAAAACTAGGCAAAGGAATTCCTTGGCAGCCCAGTGATTAGGACTCTGCCCTCTCACTGCCAGAGGCCGAGGTTCGATACCTGGTTGGGGAACTGAAATTCCACAAGTCACAAGGCATGGCCAAAACAGAAATAAAATTGTCTTTAAAAAGCTAGGCAAGTATTATCTATTCCAAAACACATTTTGTCATTTTATTTGCAGCAAGGCAAATGAAAAAGCCTGTCTCAGCTTGTGGATTCATGTCCATTTATTCTTGAAAATAAATTTAAATATTTAACTCTGGATCTAATAAGCCTGACAAAAACAAAATGGATGTTTTCTTATGTGAAGTGAAAGTGAAAGTCTCTCAGTCATGTCTGACTCTTTGCGACCCCACAGACTGTAGTTCAGGTTCCTCCTCCTCTGGAATTCTCCAGGCAAGAATACTGAAGTGGGATGCCATTTCCTTCTCCAGGGGATCTTCCTGACCCAGGGACTGAACCCCGGTCTCCGGCACTGCAGGCAGACGCTTTACTGTCTGAGTGAGGACTCTCCTAATTTACTGCGGAATCTTCTCCTTGGACCCTTACTCTGAGCAATACAGCAGCTGCCAAGAGTGGAAGTTTAGAGTCAGACCTAGGTTCAAATCTTCTCTCCCTAAATTAATCTCTTATGATTCAACTTTGTCATCTATAAAACAAGAAATCCTTCACTTACCTTGTAAAGTATAGGGTTAAATGAGATAATACATGTAAAGTGTTTAAAAAAGCATTTAGTTAGAAAAAAACTCAACATATAAAAATTCTTAATATTTAGGTTGACCTTATATCCAGGTTTGCTTAAGACAGTCAGTTTACACTTGCTGTTGCAGTGTGTTAATAGCATCCCCTCTCTCAATAGCATCCTGGTTCAAAAAGGTAAATTATATGGTCACAGAATTAATTTGACAAAAGTAGTCCAACTAAGCCCACCAGCCACAACTAGAGTCTGTGTGCCTCAACAAAAGATCCTGCATGATGCAACTAAGACCCAAAGCAGCCAAATAAATACAGCTAAAAAAAAAAACAAAAAAGATTTTAAAAGTAAAAAAAAAATCAATGTCAATTCCAGTTGCTGATTAGTTGTTTTTGAAGTAAAGAAAAGGGACTTCCCTAGTGGTCCAGTGGCTAAGACGAAAACGCCAGGCTCCCAACGCAGGGGGCTGGGGTTCCAGCCCTGCTCAGAGAACTAGACCCCACACGCCAAAACTAAGAGATCCTGCATACCACCATGAAGAGCGAAGACCCCGAGCGCCACAGCCAACACCCGGCAGAGCCCAATCAGCATCTCTTTTTTTTTTAAGTGAGGAACAGAAACTTTAATAGGTTTAAAAGATAGTATTCCCTCTGCATTCTAAACAAACCCATGTGGGCTAAGAAGTAAAGAATGTTTAAATATTATGAAATTGGTGATGCATAAAAGACAGCCAAAGCCCAAAACTCTTTGTAAAATCTATAAAGAGAAAGAACTGCAACTACTCTAAGGCCCCAACTATCTTATGCAGAAGTAATGCTGAGAAAAACATGAAAAAAACAAAAGAAATCAAGGCTCCCCAACAGAACTTTCTGAGACTTTCTGAGGAAAATATTCCATATCTATGCTACTCTGCTGCTGTTGATGACCCAAAACACGGCTACTATGAAAACCATACTATTTAATTTTAATTAATTCAAAGTTAGCTAGCCACATGTGGCTACTGGCTACCAAAATGGACTGTGCAGATGTAGACCACAGATCACTTTTTTCCAAAAGAATTCTAAAGCTCACTACATACTTAAAAACAAACACTGACTAAGGAGGAAACAGAACAAAAGTTTCAGTTCTGGGCATTTTTCTACACATGGTATTATGTCAACAAATATGGTTCTCCAATCTACATGCTTACATAACTTATATGCAGAGTACATCATGAGAAATGCTGGGCTGGAAGAAGCACAAGCTGCAATCAAGATTGCCAGGAGAAATATCAATAATCTCAGATATGCAGATGACACCACCCTTATGGCAGAAAGTGAACAGAAACTAAAAAGCCTCTTGATGAAAGTGAAAATGGAGAGTGAAAAAGTTGGCTTAAAACTCAACATTCAGAAAACGAAGATCATGGCATCCGGTCCCATCACTTCATGGGAAATAGATGGGCAAACAGTGGAAACAGTGTCAGACTTTATTTTTGGGGGCTCCAAAATCACGGCAGATGGTGACTGCAGCCATGAAATGAAAAGACGCTTACTCCTTGGAAGAAAAGTTATGACCAACCTAGATAGCATATTGAAAAGCAGAGACATTACTTTGCCAACAAAGGTCAGTCTAGGCAAGGCTATGGTTTTTCCAGTGGTCACGTATGGATGTGAGACTTGGACTCTGAAGAAAGCTGAGCGATGAAGAATAGATGCTTTTGAACTGTGGTGTTGGAGAAGACTCTTGAGAGTCCCTTGGACTGCAAGAAGATCCAACCAGTCCATTCTGAAGGAGATCAGCCCTGGGATTTCTTTGGAAGGAATGATGCTGAAGCTAAAACTCCAGTACTTTGGCCACCTCATGCGAAGAGCTGACTCGGAAAAGACGCTGATGCTGGGAGGGATTGGGGGCAGGAGGAGAAGGGGATGACAAAGGATGAGATGTCTGGATGGCATCACTGACTCGATGGACATGAGTTTGAGTGAACTCCGGGAGTTGGCGATGGACAGGGAGGACTGGCGTGCTGTGATTCATGGGGTCGCAAAGAGTCGGACACGACTCAGCGACTGAACTGAACTGAATCTACCTCTCTTGTTTTACTTAGAATTCCACTGTATAAACATACTAAAATGTAAGCAGTTCCCTGGTGTTGTACATTTAGGTTGCTTTTAATTTTTCACTTAAATAACACTGCAATGATTATCCTCATCTTTAAGGATGTGTCCAATTATTTCCTTAAGATATATTCCTAAAAGTACAGATACATTCTGCTGTTCTCCTGAAAGGCTACAGCAACTTACATTGCTACCAGCAGTACTTGAGAAATGTCCATTTCCCCACATCCCCAACAATAATTATCATATTGTTTATCAAGACAGAAATCTGAGGGGAAAAAATGGTATCTCCTTGTTGATTTATTTAATCTGTACCTCTTATTTTCATGTAATTTATTTTGTCAAAATAATGTAATTTTCAAAATGGTTAGCCAATTGTTCCAGAAATTTTTATTGAATAATTGAGTCATCCTTCCTGCACCATCCTGAAACACTAACTTCATCATACATTCAGCACTTACCATAGGCTATCAGCTGAGGGCTCTGGGTGGTTCTCACTACTCTTTCAAGTTTAAGTTTTTTCCAAACAGCTAACAAGAAATCCATCTTCTATATATAATAAAGTTAACTTATTGAACCCTACTATTTGCTCTGGCACTGGGCTAACCATCTAGCCATCACAATAATCCTTGTTGGAGGTAAATAAGAGATTTCCATTTTCATTTGAAACTGAACAGATAATGAAGGGTTAAGCACCCTGCCCCAGTCCCAGTTTAATAAATAAAAATGAAAAAAAAAAAAAAAAAAATGAAGTCACTCAGTCGTGTCCAACTATTTGCGACCCCATGGACTGCAGCCTACCAGACTCCTCCGTCCATGGGATTTTCCAGGCAAGATACTGGAGGAGTGGGTTGCCATTTCCTTCTCCACAAAATAAACTTATAATAAGAATCAAGGACTTCCATTTATCATACATTCATCTGATAAAACCAAGGCGCTAGGTACCAGAGATCACCTACCTCTATGAGCATGCCCTATTCAATGAACATTGCAGCCGAAAATATTCTGCTATAAGTGGAATAGAAAATATTCCTTACCAAACTACTTTCATCCTGTATGTATCCTTCAATACTAAACAGCCTCCACAGCAAAAAAGAAAATAAGCCAACAATCAAATACATTTTCTTCCTCATTCTCTGCTGCCATTTCACATGACACTACATTCAAGTCCACTAGAATCCCCTCGCTGGTTGAATAATGAAACAATCCATGCTTGCTAAAGGTAAAAGGTCAAATGTGACAAATAAGCCCAAATGTGACAAGTAAGACAAAAAAGGTCACATTGACAAATGAGGCCGATACAGAAATAAAGGAAAAGAGGTAAGCTAAGCTCTACATTGTGAACAAAGACAAAGCATTCACCATCAACCGAAGAATCAACATATCACCTTCCAATTTCTCAGGAAAACGAGAGGAATATCACAAACAATACACTTGCAATTTAAGTCCATCTGAAGTAAGGCTTTAAGCATAAGCTTTCATAATAAACCAAAGACGTTTATCTCTACTTCCTCCACATCCCTTATGTTTACCTTAACTATTCAGAAATATATGCAAACTGTAACCACTAGCCTAAATAAATGGCACTGAAGTAAACTTTCTCTTTCTACATTACACATTTCTGCAATGTCAATTTTTATCAACAAGAAGCTATCTGTAAGCAGGGAAACAAAACTGAAGACGACTACCTGCCCCACCAAGGGTTTGCAGGCTGCACCTTGCTTAACTAAACCCTGGAGTAGGGCTAAGAGGGCTTCAGGGAACTCGATGGATTTTATCTTTGTAACAGAGAACTGGCAAGCAGAACCCCAAAGTACAAAATATCAACTCAGCACCTCTAAAATGGGGGTGGGCTATTCAGAGCATGCTCAGCTCAGCCTCTTTCTCTCGTAACGCCTGAGGTACCTCCTGTCCAATCTATACTTGGCTAACTTTACCAAAAATTCAAGGAAAAAAATCATTATCACAACCTACTGATAGTTAATTCAGTTTTACAGAACAGCCTTTATACGATGAGTTTTGAATACAAATTTTTATAAATCACCTTTACAACTCATGTACAATACATGTACACATTTTAAGGGTACAGTTCAGTGAGTTTTGACAAAATATACCACCACAAAATAAACACCACCCCAACTCAATGAAAGAATACTTTCATCATTCCATGAAGTACCCTTTTGCCCCTTTGCAATCTCCTCACCTATCACCATACACAGTAACATAATCTGAGTAAGCTAGAACTTGATAGTGGGAGCACTTCCAGAGGCTCCCAGTCAGCCATCTATTTATTCCCATTTTAACTCATCCTCTTTCTCAATATTTACTAAGCCTCTTCTATTTAACAGAGAATGTCTTGGTGTGGGGATTCAGCAGTGAATCAAACAAATCCCTGCTTCACTACCTAAAGAGGTAAAGATACAGTAGATGAAAATAAATAATATAATGTTCAATAGTAATGATGAAGGTTGGATAGTGTTTGATGAGCAGAGTACTATTATTGACAGGGTCATCAAAGAAAGCCTCTATCAGAACCTTTTCCAATGGGAAACATGCATACAAAGAGACATCAAAACTGCCAAAAAGGGACTTCCTTAGTGGTCCCGTAGTTAAGACTCTGCACTTCCACTGCAGGAGGTGTGGGTTCGATCCCTGTCAGGGAACTAAGATCCCATATCCTGCATGCTATGCAGCCACACTTTATCACATCTGAAACAATAATTTTTTCTATTAAAAAATTTGTCCATTCTTGTCTTTTACTGAACAACCCCATTCTGGCACCTGACCAACTTCCTGAGTCTTCATTTAAAGTTTTTTTCTGATAGCCCATAGTCTGGGAGCCAAAGGTTTTAGTCAAGACTCTAGAACACATCCTTCAGATACAAGGGGACCATCTTCTGGGAAGCCCTAATATAATGCAGAGTCCTGCACTGAAGAAATCTCTAGGGTAGCTTCACAATGCACTCTATGACTTCCTCTATCAATCATTTATGTATCCTGCCCTTTTTATTAAAATAGAGAAAAAGAAAACTGAGTTATTAACCTCTCCAAAAAACACAGATTACTGAAAGCCAAGTGATAGACTTCATAAATGCACATATTAAACACACACACACACACTTTTGCCTCAAAACAGGAGCCAAAAGTTTTCTAATTAGACATTCAGCAACTTCTCTTCACTTGGCTCTCTGTCTTCTGCAACAAGCCAAGCTGTGCAGTTACTGCATTCCAGATGCTAAAAAGCAAATCAGGCAGAACAAAAATGAGGACACTGCACATGTGCCAGCTAAAAAGGCATGGGCAGGGGGCAGATCAACGTCTTTTCTAAAAACTCTTGGGTTTCTCCAGTTTGTAAACAAAACAATTTCGTATTTTGGGCCCTCCCTTCCCACAGCACTGTTCCTTCTCCCTCTTCTAAAGTTACCTAAAATTTCCTTTTTTTTAAAGAAGGAACAAGAAACAAAGCACCAAGACAAAAAAAAAAAATTTTAATGGTGCCTCAACTATAAAAGATGACTGCTGCAAACAGAAACATGGTCCGTGGCTGCCACATCAGATTTTTCAAAGCAGCCTGAATCTACATTTTTTTCATGAAATCTCCCTGCTTTTTAATGTTGACAACAAATTCAAATTTACAACACTGTATGAGCCAAACAAAACACATCTGCTGACTGGATTTAGTCCATGAGCCTTTAGTTTTAAATCTCTGCCATAAAAAGAAAAATACATGGTTCTTTCAGTGGTAGAGCTCTAACTTTACACCCTGTTTCCAATAACACACTATCATCTGAAAAATACACTACAAAATATATGAATATACATCTGAAACCCGTTAGAAGGAAACCAAGAAGAAAACGATCTCACTCTTCACACACTAAGGTGTTCCATTTCTACCAATAAAATAGGAACTGCAAACAAAACTCCATACAAAAGGGGACTTCCCTGGCAGTCCAGTAAGTGTACTCCCAACGTAGGGAGCATGGGTTCAATCTCTGGTTAGGGAATTAAGATCCCACATGCTGCACAGCAGGGCTTTGCCTGTGGCTCAGTGTTAAGAATTCACCTGCAATGCAGGAGACACAGGAGGCGTGGGTTCAATCCCTGGGTTTGGAAGATCCCCTGGAGGAGGGCATGGCAACCTGCTCCAGTTTTCCTCCCTGGAGAATCCCATGGACAGAGCCTGGCAGGCTACAGTCCATAGCGTCACAAAGAGCTGGACACGACTGAAGCAACTTAGCACACATGCACCCATGCTACACAATGCAACCAAAGACAAACAAGACTGGGGGGAGGGGGGGGAACCAACAGAAGAAAATAGTAGGAATCAATATGGATTTCTGTGAAACTGAGCTCATTAAGTTCAGCTTCCTCAGTATGTTCACCAGCCCATTAACTCCTAGACAAAAAGAAACTAAAAGCTGATTTTTCTACGGCAAGGCATTTAACTCTGATTTGAAACAAACAACAACAACAAAAAAAGAGTTCCTGGAGAAAGTCAATCTTTTAGACAGGTACCCATGACTCTTAACTTTCTTGGTAGGCTGTGAGCAATTACTTTTTTATGGGTTATAAACCTGCATTACAGACTCCAGTGAATTGGTTCTTAAACTCAGACTCTAATGAATGATGGAAGGCAATGACCCCTTGAGAAAATGCACTCCCTCACAAAAATTTTCGAGTCCATGGACCACTGACTAAGAATGTCTTTCTCTAGAGAATATTAAAAGAACATAATGAATCCCTTTGCTTCTTCCCACCAACGCACTCTCTCTTTCCACTCCCCCTCTCAACTTCAGTCAACTATCACCTCCAGGCAAAATCAATACAATAACCTCTTAACTGATGGTCCCCATAATCCAGTTTCCACATCCCTCGCAAGACTGATTTTCAAATGTAAATCAGAAGGCTTCCACGGCTTCCCTAAACAATCTTAAGCTCTCCAGCTCTTCTTTAACCACTCTCCTCACTGAAAAGAGCCACAATTGGCCTCTTTTCAGTTCCGAAAGCACACTAAACTCTTCCCATCTTCTAGTTTTGGCACTTACTGTTCTACCTGGAATGCCTGCCTTGATATCCCTACTCTTTCCAAAAAGAATTTCTCTGACCACCCTTAGGTCTCTCTTTTTTTAGTGTCTACCGATTTCCCTGCATGGTACTTCCACATCACTTTTCTCAATTTGTAACTTATCTGCTCACCTGTTGTGATTTCCCCCACTACCTTGTAGGTTCCCAAAATGCAAGACCCCTTCTGCCTCACATCCCCTTGTACTCCCAGAGTCTAGCAGAAGGGCCGGTGGATGGCAGGTTCTCAAGCACTATTTATCGTATCAAACAAATACTGAATCAGTCTTAGACGTTTACAGAATGAGGGTGTGAAGCAATCCACCAAAATCTAATCTTTGAGAGCACAGTATATTTTTAAATTTATTTTTAATTGGAAAATAATTACAACATTGTATCGGTTTCTGCCACACATCTACATGAATCAGCCATAGGTATGTGTATTTCCCCTTCCTTTTGAACTTCCCTCCCACCAGAAAGAACAAGATTAACCACACTCCTTCAATCTAGGTTGTCACTTGGCCCAAGAGAAACGGGGTAACACCTCAAGATTCTTAGTGGTTAAGTTTAACTATTCTACAAAAATTAATCAATCTTAGGTCTTATGCTCTCAGTCAGCTTCATCCCACCTCACCTCGGTGCTAATCTCAGAAATACTCCAAGCTTCCTCCCTTCAATTTCTCAATTACAATACAGGACGCTCTGTAATCCATAATTTCACTGGCTATGCCAAATTCAAAAAGTATCTGGACTACCTATGCTAGTAAAGAAATATGCTAGAAAACTACTACTGCTGCTGCTAACACGACTATTACCACCACCGCCGCTAAAACTGGACTGTACATAGTATGCAGACTAAAAACATCAGTCTGCAAAACCAGAGATCTTTCACTGGTACTAGGAGATTTAAAAAACAAAAAGATGGAACTGTACTGAATATAAAGTCTTTTAGTTAAAACAGTTCCTTACAGAACGTTCACCTCTTCTACAAAATACAGTCAAGCCTAAATGGCTGCAGGGGAGGGGGAAAAAAATGTTTTTTTATATTGCTAAACTGCGTACCACTGCTTCACAAACTTTTTAGCAGAGAACAAACTAAGCCCAATTTGTTCCACAGGTTGTTCACGGTAGCAGCCACCTCTGGCTCTTTAGCAGGCTTCTACATAATGATACAGGCTGTCTAGATAACAGGACAGGCTACAACAGACGGTATAGGCACTAATGAGAAAAGGGAGCGCCACCTGAAAGCGAAAAACAAAATGACAGTGATACATGTCCCGCCACTCTGGGCCTACACGTATAAATCCTAAGAGATGATGATAATAGTACTTAATACTCAGTAGGTAACAAGCTAAGCGGTTTTCAATTTACCTCATTTCATCTTCACAGTAACCCTATAAAGTGATCATTGTTACTCGTTGCTATTTTGCAGATGAAGGAAACTGAGGCACCTGAAAGAGAAGCCCCTCGACCAGAAAGCAAAAGCTCGCAAGAGCCAAAACTTGAACCCAGGCAGCTGGCTCCAGGTTCCTTCTGTTATGCGGCCACCGAAAGCCCCATCGTCTGTCTCAGGCCAGGCTCCACCACACTCTGCGGCTTTTCCTTCAATCCAATTAACAACCTCCCGGTAAACACTCAACTAACACGGATGGCTTCCAACTTCTGGGCACGAGTGCTACACGCCAGTTTCTGCTGCGATACTTCACCCCATGAAAGTCGCTTGGGAGCTAAGGGAGGCGAAGGAAATTACCTTATTTAAGCGGAACACACGCCAATTACCACAGGAACGCAGGTCGACCTCACCTCCAGCCCAAGAGAAATGAAAGTGGACGCATAAATGTTCCCGTGACTGATAATCTGGACTCTGCCTCCTCCGGCCACCAGGCCGAAAAGAACTGAAGAGGTAACAACACTGAGTACCAGCCACATGCGCCCTAAGAAAGGGCAGATCCAGGCCAGTGGAGATGGGGCGGGGGGGGGTGGGGGGGTGGGGACTCAAGAGTTCCAGGAAAAATCCAAATAATAGGGTTCACCCCTAAAGGGGTGAGTGATTAAGCAGGGAGATGGAGAAAGGGAAGGCTTTCTTGCAAGAAAGAAAAACAGAGATAGGAACTGCTCCGGAGAAAAGGCGGCCCTCAGCGTCGAGAGCTAGGCCGGAGCGAGGGGAAGCCCTGAAGGGCGGGGAGGGGGAGGAGCCGGAGCGAGCGGGGCCCTCTCTGAAGAGGCCGGGGGGCAGGCGCGGGGGAGCGACTCCGCGCCAGGCCTGCTGGAGGCCCTGAGCCAGCGGCCACGCAGAAAAGAAAAACGACGAAACGGCTGGAGTCAACTGAGCGGCCCTAATTCCCATCAGGGTCCCTCACTCACCTGGACCCACCGCAGCGATCGCAGCTGCAGCCTCGCAACGGCACAACCGGCCCGAATCTCGCCCCCGCCCGACAGCGCGCCCCGCGTCCCCGCTCTCGGACGGCGGCAGCCTCGGCGTCGCCCCGCAGCCTCCTGGGAAATGTAGTCCTAGCTCCCGCCTTCCTAGCCAACTTAACAGTCTATAGAACTACGTTTCCCATAAGGCAAGGCGAACACCGGGCCCGCCGCTTTGCGTCACGCGCCAGCTTGTCGGCAGTCACGTGAGCTTCTCCGTTCCATCCCCTCCCCCCGCCTGGGTGGCCTGAGGAAGAAGGAGGGAGGTGGACGGAAGGGGCGGGGGCGTTGCTGACGCCAAGGCCCCCACCATTTTGGAACCAGCCTGGAGCGAGGCCCTGAGCCCCACCCACTCCCGGCCTGCCTTGGTCGTCGGAAAGTCTCTGAGCTGGGAATCTGCTTGTCTGGCTTTCGTCCTCTAACGTGCCACTTCTCGCTTCGTGACCTTGAGCAAATCTCCCCTCTCTGAGCCTCAGTTTCCTCCCCTGTGAAATAAGACGAGTAATTTCTACCTCACAAAGTTGTTGCGAGGTTGCGACAAAATCAGGCACGTGAAAGCGTCTAGTGGCCTGAAAGGAAGACTAAAAGTGAATTTGGTTTTTGTTGTAATAGTGTATTCCTGTGGAGACCCAGAAGCCCGGTAGCAAAGCACTCTCCAGCCTCGTTTCCGCCACCGCTGGTCTCGATTCCCACAACAATGGCAGCACAAAAAAATGTTTTACAGAGTGAAGTCCTGTAAAGCTTGTTAAAGTGGATGCCCTCACCTGTTGAACCAGAAATTTCCCATGTGTATCTTTGAAATCTGCATTATAAACAGACCTCTCCAGTGATTCTCATGCACATGCAAGTTTGAGAACCAGGGCATTTATCAGGATTTTTGCACAGGCTGGTTTGCGCTGGAATTCCTGCCCTACTGAACTCCAACCTTTAAGCCTGAGCTCCGTATCCCCTCTTTTGTGAAGCCTTCAAAATTTACTAGCTTCTCATCTCTGTCTTCCTGCAGTACCTTTCCATCTCATAATTATCAAGGGCTGTGTTTGTCATCCCCACCAGACTGTGAGCTCTTTAGAACAAAGATCAGTTTTGATGGATTTCTGCATCCCCAGGGCAAAGTAAACAAAAACCGTGGAAATATATATATGTATATATATTGAAGGAATATGTACTGCCTGTGAGAAAAACTCACCAGGCTCAACTCAAATATGGTGCCACATCAGCCCTCACCCTTACTGGCCCCAGGAACGTTCCTTCCACACTGCTCTTTTTCCCTTCTTTGAGCATTTCTTGTAGGCTGCTTTCTGAGTAGTGCTTCTTGAAAGGATCTGATGCAATGTCATTTTCAATTCACAGATTCTGAGTGTCTACTGTAAGGTTATGCCTGGTTCAAAATACTAGGAACACAGCGGTAAACTAGGTAGATACAAAAATACATAGTCATTCCTCTTGGTTTCCAAAACATCTCTGTGCTGGATCTCTTACCTCTGCCCCTTCCCTGGCCCAGAAACTTATTCACAGTTCCAGCCTCCTCTTCCTCTTCTTCTCGTTCAACCTCTCTCCCTGAGTGACTTCTCTCCTTAAGTCTGTGTGTAAAAGCACACTCAGATAGCTTTTACAGCTCTTCTATGCATTTTTACTCCCTTATCCACATCTTAGCATCAACTCAGTTCCAGATGTTCGAGAGTCACCATACCCTGACTTCCCACTGTTAATCTCAAACTGAACCTGCTGAAAACTGAACTTTCTTCAAAAAGCATTACCTAGTTAATTGTGCAGTCAATTGTTTACAGATTTGTATTCTCCACTAAGCTTGGGGCTCCTCACAAGGAAATGAATAGGGACTTCCCTGGTGATCCAGTGGCTAAGATCCAGAGGTCCCAGTGGAGGGGTTCCAGGTTCAATCCCTGGTCAGGGAACTGGATCCCACATGTTGCAATTAAGAGCCAGCAGCCAAATAAATACTTTTTTTTTTTAAGGAAAGGAACATCTTATGACTCCATTCATTTACTGAGCACCCGCTATGGGCCAGGCTGTGTGCTAGAAGCTAAGGAGGAAAATAGTAAACAAAGTAAATGTGGTCCCAGGACTTCCCTGGTGTTCCAGTGATTAGGAATCCACCTGCCAGTGCATAGGATATGGGTTTGATCCCTGCTCCTGGAGGGTCCCGTATGCCATGGGGCAGCTAAGCCTGTGCGCCACAGCTACTGAAGCCTGCTCACCTAGAGCCCATGCTCTGCGACAAGAAGCCACCACAATGAGAAGTCTGAGCACTGCAAAGAAGAGTAGCCCACACTCCTCACAACTAGAGAAAGCCCACAGGCAGCAGGGAAGACCCAGCACAGTCAAAAATAAAATAAATAAACAATCTTAAAAAAAAAATTCAACTTCCAGTGCAGGGACATGTATTATACCCTTCTCCTCCTGCCTGTTCAGGCAACTAAGATCCCACATGCCTCAGGGCAACTAAGCCATCTCTGCAACAAGAGAAGGCCATGAATCGAAACAAAAACCTAGCCAAAAAAAAAAAAAAATATATATATATATATACGGTCCCTGTCGTCACAGAGCTTACTTCTAACTGGAGAGAAAACATTAAGAAGTCTATCACATGGATAATTAATTACTACTTGTGATAAGGGCAACACAGGAAAGTAGATGAGATATATGTATCTCATAGAATAGAATAGGGGTTGGCAAACTATGGCCTATGGGCCAATTCTAGCCCACCCCTGTTTTTCTATGGCCAGAAGCTAGGAATTGTTTTTACATTTTTTAATGGTTAGAAAAATCAAAAGAATACTAATATTCCATGACACATGAGAACTATATACAAAATTCAAAGTTCAGCATCAGTAAATTCATTTATGTATTTTCTATAGCTACTATGACCCTGAGATGCTCTGTCACCTGCAAAGCCTTAAATATTACCTGCTCCTTATTGAAAAAGTTTGCAGATTCTTGACATAGAATCCAGAGGTCCTGACCCAGGCTTAATGGTGAGAGGAGGCTTCCCTAACGAGCTGACTGATAAACCTATGGTTAACCAGGTAGAGAATTGGGGAAAAGCATTCCAGACAGAAGAAACAACACGTGGGAAAGCCCTGTGGCCTGAAGGAACTTGGCACATTCTAAAAATTGTTAGGCCTGCCACTGACTCTGGAGTGTAACAGGAGCTAAAGCACAGTGAGCCTAGTGAGGTCGTCAGGATCCAGATCCTGCTGGGTCTGATAGTCCAGGCTGAGAATATTGGATTTTACTCTGAGAGCAGTGGGAAGCCATTGAAAGGTATATAAGCTTGGGAGGGATTCTGATTTCCTTTCTCAAAGGATAGATAAAGGACATCCCTGGTGGTCCAGGGGTTTCCCCAGGTGGCCCCAGTGGTAACGAATCTGCCTGATAATGCAGGAGACACAACAGATGTAGGTTCAAACCCTGGGTTGGGAAGATCCCCTGGAGGAGGACGTGGCAACATACTCCAATATTTTTGCCTGGAAAATCTCATGGGCAGAGGAGCCTGGCTACAGTCCACGGGGTTGCAAAGAGTTGGGCACATTGAGCATGTATGCACTCCTGGTGGTCCAGTGGTTAAGAATCTACCTTCCAATTCAGGGGTCACAGGTTTAATTCCTGGTCTGAGAACTAAGAATTAGATCCCACAAGCTACAGAGCAACTGAGCTCTTGTCCACAACTCGAGAGAAGCCTGAGTGCCACACCTAAGACACAGTGCAGCCGTAAATAAATAAATATTTTTAATAAAGATTAAATAAATTCCCTAAACAATTAAATAAAATTCCTATTCTAAAGGATTATGCATCATGAGAATGGATTAGGGCTAACTAGAATACAAGTGAAGAAACCAATTAGGAAGTTATACCACCATAGTTAAAATGAGAAGACACAGTGGCTTGATCATGTCTGTTTTCATTGAGGATGAAAAAACAGTAAGCAGATTCAAAAGATACTTAGGAGATCAAATCTACTGGTCCTGATGATTAGATGAAAGAGGGAGAAAAGGAATCAAGGTTGACCCCTGGGTTTCTGGGATGAGCAGCTGTGTGGATGAACGTACTATTACTGTCTCACTACTCCACACTGCTTGTACAAATCTCCCCACATTCATCAGGATGTCCTGAAATCATTCATTACATCCCTGTGTCTTCCACAGAGAGCCATCTCCTAGAAGGCAACAGTGAGCTTGTTCTTTGTCTTCCGAGGGCCCTGCAGTGAGCTGGGCATAGAATTGGGAGCAGTAAATGTGTGTGAACATTTCTCAGTTCTTATTTCTCTGTTTCTTACAGGAGACCTCTATCCTTCTGATTGCTCAGGTTAAAAATCTCAGAGGAACACTGGCTTCCTCTTTCTACCTCACCCACCTTATGGCATCAGTCATAAAGTCTAATATATTCTGTCCCTGTTGAACTGTGGTGTTGGAGAAGACTCTTGAGAGTCCCTTGGACTGTAAGGAAATCAAACCAGTCAATCCTAAAGGAAATCAGTCCTGAATATTCATTGGAAAGCCTGATGCTGAAGCTGAAGTTGCAAGAGACACCAAGTTCTCCAACATTCATTGGCTACCTGATGCGAACAGCCGACTCATTAGAAAAGACCCTGATGCTGGGAAAGATTGAAGGCAGGAGGAGAAGCATATGACAGTGGACAAGATGGTTAGATGGCATCACTGACTCAATGGACATGAGTATGAGCAAGCTCCGGGAGGTGGTGAAGGACGGAAACCTGGTGTGCTACAGTCCATTGAGTCACAAAGACTCGGACACAACTGAGCGACTGAACAAAACAGAGAACATCTGGTGAATTTCCTAGTGCCCTGTTTCAGGCCTTCACATGTCTTAGTTAAAAAATATTTATTTATTTGGCTGCTCCAGGTCTTAGTTGTGGCACTTGGGATTTTTTTTTTCTTAGTTGTGGCAGGTGGGATCTAGTTCCCTGACCAGGGATTGGACCTGGGCCCCCTGCATTGGGAGCATGAAGTCTTAGTCACTGGACCATCAGGGAAGTCCAGGCCATTACTTGTCTCACATGCCAAGCCTCTTCAGTCCCGTCTGACTCTTTGCAACCCTATGGACTATAGTCTGCCAGGCTCCTTTGTCCATGGATTCTCCAGGCATACTGGAGTGGGTTGCCAATTACTGGAATGAGTTGCCATTTCCTATTCTAGGGGATCTTCCCGATCCAGGGATCAAACCCATGTCATTTGCATCTCCTGCATTGGCACAGGGGTTCTTTACCACTTGGGGAAGCCCAAGTGGAAATCGATCAGTCATGTCTGACTCTTTGCAATCCCAAGGACTGTAGCCTACCAGGCTCCTCTGTCCATGGAATTCTCTAGGCAAGAATACTGGAATGGGTAGCCATTCCCTTCTCCAGGGAATGTTCCTGACCCAGGGATCAGACCCAGGTCTCCTGCCTTGCAGGCAGATTCTTTACTGTCTAAGCCATCAGGGAAGACTTTACATGGCTTAGCACATGTAAAGTGATTAGAATGGTGTCTGGGCCAGAGTAAAGGGTGTATAAGTGTTGGCTAAGGACTCTTCCCCAGTCTCCCTGCCTCCTGCCTCTTTCCACTCGGGCCTTCCTCCAGAAGCTAGTCAGCGTCCTGTCTCTCAAGGACAACTCTATTCAAGCCATTCCCTAGCTCCAGTGCTCTCAAGACCAAATCCTAAATCCTCAGTTTGCTCTACAAGGGCCCACATGTTCTAATCTGACTATCTTCCCAGCTTCACCTTCAAAAGCATTCCATTGCCACTGGGAAGAAGGGCAAGCTCAGGGCCTTGTATCATCTGGCCTCAATGTCTTCACCAGCCTCAGCTCTTCCATGCAAAATGCTCCAGTCATGTGTGCTCATCTTGCCCATATGCTGGGATTCCTGCCTCCTCCTGCCAGCTTATGCCCTTCCTCCCCAGTGGCCCCATCTATCAAAGTCTTATCTTGTCAGTTCAGTGTCCCCTTCCATCAGGACTACCCCACTTCTACTCTGCATTTATTAGATCCTGCCTTACATTGTGGTTTCTGCACATCTCATTCCTTCATTCCCTGGGAGCAAATGGATTGGCCATCTGTTGCTGTGCCTGCTCAGCATCCTTCCAGTCCTCCTTTTCCAGTAACAGCACTCTGATAATCCTCTGAGATGACTTCAGTCTCCCACTTTGGCTCCAGGGTGAGCAGGTGACTCTGGCTGATGAGCACATTTTATTCCTTTGGCCACAGTGATCAGCAGGTGGCTCAAATCAGGCTAGTGGCTGGGGTAGGGGGTCATCAGGCTGAGACCTATGCTAGGACACCGGGGAAAGGGCCCTCTTCTGGAGTTGCTAAACTACAAGAGTAGCAGAGCCTGGACTTGTTACTAGTCATCTTTGTCATTTTTTGGAGAGAGCCTTCTTGAAAGTGAAACCAACAGAGTTGAAGAGCAGAGCCAAGAGTTGAGAAAGACAGATTCTCAGCTCTTCCAGTTTGAGCTCTTGGATTCAAAAGAACTTGAAATTAACATCACCTCAACTTTTCCATTCATGAGCCAATAAATGAATTTGTTTGAAATGAGTATCTATCACTGCTTTTATTTATTTATTTGGTGGCACCAGGTCTTAGTTGCAGCAGGTGAAATCTTTGGTTGCAGCATGCAAACTCTTTAGTAGAAAATCTAGTTCCCCGACCAGGGATCGAACCTGGTCCCTCTGCATTGGCAGCATGGAGTCTTAGCCAGTGGACCACCAGGGAAGTCCCCAGTATCTGTCACTTCTAATGTTGGAGTCCTGAGTAGCAGACTGAAGCTGACGGGGATATCTGTTGTGTTCAAGAGATTTTCAGAGAAGGAAGGTGGGAAGGGAAATCAGAAGAGATTGGGACCAGTACCAACGTGTGACCCTTTAAGTTTGAAGGTCTACCTGTGGAAAAGAGGAGCAGATATCTTTGCTGTTGCTCAGACCAACCAAACTGCCTTCACCTCCATCTCTGTTTTGCAGGAGAATCAAACCAAACATTCTGACCAAGGTAGCAGCTGCTTATTTTCCTGATGCTCATCGGCCAGAGGAAGCTTTTCATGTATGAGCTTAAGCAGGAGATGGTTACTCCCTTAGCCAGTTGGCTTGCATCTACCATCAGAGAGTACTCTAGTCCAGTGGTTCCCAAACTGGCCTGCGCATTGGAATCACCTTGGAATATTTTAAAAATTCCAACACCCAGACCACGTCTCACACCTAGTAAATCACGGTCTCTGGGGGTGGGACACAGACATCACTACTGTTAAAGTTTATACAGGTGATTCCAACATGAGACAAGTTGGGGAACTAAAGGCCCCATCTAACTGTTTCCAAGGCTTACACTTCTTATAGAAAGCAGAGATTCTCCACCAAGTTGACATTAGGTCATAATGTCCATGTCTGGGCCCCACCTTTCAGAAATTCTGATTCAGTTGGCTTGGGGTAGGACCTCAATACTGGCTGCTATAGACTAAATGTTTTTCACCACTCCAAATTCATATATTGATATCTGATTAGCCCTCGATGTGTTGGAATCTTTGGGAGGTGATTAGGCCATAAAGGTGGTGCCCTCATGAATGGGATTAGTGCCCTTACAAAAGGGATCCCAGAGAATTCCTACCCCCACCTACCACTCCCATTCCCCTTTCTCATTCACATGCTCTTCCCCTAAGGAGAAGAAATGTTTTGTGGGATGGATGAGACTGAGAGAAACTTCAACAAGCAATTAAGATTCTGCTCCCCTCCCTTTTCAGACCTTCCTGTTCCCACCCTTCTTGTGGTGAACACGTGGCCAGGGTGCCATCAGATTTCTAAAGGCAAATCTGGAGATCCACCTCCCTGACCCCACTTTCAGGGTTGGTCCAAGGATTGGGTAGCTCTGTCTGTCCTGCCCAGACTCTCCCTGGGTGAGGCTTCCTTGGGTGGTCTCCCAAGGTCTAGACATGGGAGGGGAAAGTTTCTGAGCTTAGGTTCAAATAGCAGCAATTAGCAATAAAGCTGATTTGGCTCTCCATCCTGCTGCCTTGAGTGGCCTGGTTTGAACTTTGGGTTTAGGGTGTATGTGTATGTCACTCTCACACCCCAGCACTAGCATTTTGTACCAGCTTGAGTTCTGGCTTTCTCATGGACCTGGACTGCATTGTGTCCTGTGACCTCTGTATATTCCCCCAGCACAGAGACTGCCACAGAAGTTCTCAATATATTAAATATGTAAAATAGACTCAGGTCTTAACTGAATTTCTACCCCATTTATGAGATAGTAAAGGATACAAAATATACAAATAGGACGTAGTGTGATGCCTGCTGTCAGGAGTCTCCAGTGACCAACAGCCTCTGAGGAGCAGGGAAGACTTCCCAAAAGAGGAGGCATTTGATCTGGTTCTTGAAGGATGGAAGGGTGTCAGAGGAAAAGTGGGACGGTGCAGAGATATGAAAGGTTCACTTTAAGGGATTTCCCTGGCAGTCCAGTGATTAAGATTCTGAGTTCCCAGTGCAGGCAGCATTTATTCCCAATCCCTGGTCAGGGAATCCCCGCTGCAAGGCAGGGCCAAAAAAAGAAAGAAAGGATCATTCAAGGGAATATTGAATACTGTTGAAAGGGCTGTCTTGGTTGATAGCACCATCCCATCCCCCGCCACACGCACACCTTCCGTGTAAACAGGCTTCCACTTCGGTCCTCCTCAATCCACTGGTCCTTGAGCAGATCAAGGACTGAGACAGACACATAAAGAAGGAACCAGTACCGGACACAGAAGGAAAAGAGGCTCCTACGACAGGTCCTGTGGACAAGTAGGATGTGACACTAACCACCAGTTGCCGCTCTATTCCCATCTTGGCCCTGAGCAAGTTGCTCTTGCCACTGCATTATCCCCTTTGGGAATGGCAGTAAATGTAACATCACTGACCCCTCTTAGACTCTGATTTGACAGAAGCAGGTGCCGGCAAAGCCAGTTATTCCCAGGAAAGTCAGAGTCAGGCCTCTGAGGATCACCACAGTCCTGGCTCCTGACTGGGATTCAGACCTTAGAAGCTGCCTCTCCAGTCCCCTCTTGCATCAGAAGCAGAAGCCTAAACCTCAGCAATCTATCTCCCCTAAGCTACTTCAGAAGAGGGGACTTAGTCCTCCTTCCCTGGAACATTTTATTTTATTTCAGAGTGTTTATGCTCAGTTGCTTTAGTTGTGTCCAACTCTTTGCGACCCTATGGACTGTGGCCTGCCAGGTTCCTCTGTCCATGGGATTCTCCAGGCAAGAATAATGGAGTGGGTTGCCAAGCTCTCCTACAGGGGATCTTCCTAACCCTTGAATCAAACCTGCAGCTCCTACATTGCAGACGGATTCTTTACCACAGAGACACTGGGAAAGCCCCCTTTTATTTCTAAGACCTGCTTTTTTGAAACAGCTGCTGTTTTTATCTTTTGTCTAACTCAGTGGTTCTTAACTGGGTGGGGGTGGGGGTGGGGGGGGTGGATTTTGTCCCCAAGTGAACATTCTTCAGCGATCAATGCAAAGAAATAGAGGGAAACAACAGAATGGGAAAGACTAGGGATCTCTTCAAGAAAATCAGAGATACCAAAGGAACATTTCATGCAAAGATGGCTCAATAAAGGACAGAAATGGTATGGACCTAACAGAAGCAGAAGATATTAAGAAGAGATGGCAAGAATACACGGAAGAACTGTACAAAAAAGATCTTCACGACCCAGATAATCACGATGGTGTGATCACTGACCTAGAGCCAGACATCCTGGAATGTGAAGTCAAGTGGGCCTTAGAAAGCATCACTACGAACAAAGCTAGTGAAGGTGATGGAATTCCAGTTGAGCTATTCCAAATCCTGAAAGATGATGCTGTGAAAGTCCTGCACTCAATATGCCAGCAAATTTGGAAAACTCAGCAGTGGCCACAGGACTGGAAAAGGTCAGTTTTCATTCCAATCCCAAAGAAAGGCAATGCCAAAGAATGCACAAACTACTGCACAATTGCACTCATCTCACACGCTAGTAAAGTAATGCTCAAAATTCTCCAAGCCAGGCTTCAGCAATATGTGAACCGTGAACTTCCTGATGTTCAAGCTGGTTTTAGAAAAGGCAGAGGAACCAGAGATCAAATTGCCAACATCCCCTGGATCATGGAAAAAGCAAGAAAGTTCCAGAAAAACATCTATTTCTGCTTTATTGACTATGCCAAAGCCTTTGACTGTGTGGATCACAATAAACTGTGGAAAATTCTGAAAGAGATGGGAATACCAGAACACCTGATCTGCCTCTTGAGAAATTTGTATGCAGGTCGGGAAGCAACAGTTAGAACTGGACATGGAACAACAGACTGGTTCCAAATAGGAAAAGGAGTTCGTCAAGGCTGTATATTGTCACCCTGTTTATTTAACTTATATGCAGAGTACATCATGAGAAACAATGGACTGGAAGAAACACAAGCTAGAATCAAGATTGCCGGGAGAAATATCAATCACCTCAGATATGCAGATGACACCACCCTTATGGCAGAAAGTGAAGAGGAACTCAAAAGCCTCTTGATGAAAGTGAAAGTGGAGAGTGAAAAAGTTGGCTTAAAGCTCAACATTCAGAAAACCAAGATCATGGCATCCGGTCCCATCACTTCATGGCAAATGATGGGGAAACAGGGGAAACAGTGTCAGACTTTATTTTTCTGGGCTCCAAAATCACTACAGATGGTGACTGCAGCCATGAAATTAAAAGACGCTTACTCCTTGGAAGGAAAGTTATGACCAACCTAGATAGCATATTGAAAAGCAGAGACATTACTTTGCCAACAAAGGTTCGTCTAGTCAAGGCTATGGTTTTTCCTGTGGTCATGTATGGATGTGAGAGTTGGACTGTGAAGAAGGCTGAGCGCCAAAGAATTGATGCTTTTGAATTGTGGTATTGGAGAAGACTCTTGAGAGTCCCTTGGAAGGCAAGGAGATCTAACCAGTCCATTGTGAAGGGGATCAGCCCTGGGATTTCTTTGGAAGGAATGATGCTAAAGCTGAAACTGCAGTACTTTGGCCACCTCATGGGAAGAGTTGACTCATTGGAAAAGACTCTGATGCTGGGAGGGACTGGAGGCAAGAGGAGAAGGGGACAACAGAGGATGAGATGGCTGGATGGCATCACTGACTCGATGGACGTGAGTCTGAGTGAACTCCGGGAGTTGGTGATGGACAGGGAGGCCTGGCGTGCTGCGATTCATGGGGTCGCAAAGAGTCGGACACGACTGAGCGACTGATCTGATCTGATCTGAATGCACAAGACAGCCCCTGAAAACAAGGTAATTCTTGATATTCCTGCCCAGAATATCAATAGTGTTGAGGCTGAGAAACTCTTCATCTCGCTTAGGGAGAAAAAGTTTAGTAAAAGTAACTTAAAATAGCCCCTGGTCTGGTCAACAATAACTAACACAAGGGTGTTGCCTTGCAATTCATCAGTAAATTCGTGCTTGGGGAATTTCCTGGCGGTCCAGAGGTTCACTGCCAAGGGCTGAGGTTCAACACCTCGTGGGGGAACTAAGATCTCTCAAGCAAAGGAGCAGCCAGAAATAATAAACACGTTTGTGCTTGCTCTCCTGTCCCTGGCTCCTGTATGGGAATGGGTGAAGGTTGTTTTGCGCAGGATGCTGTGGAAGGAGATAGGGGTTAGGTGGGGATAAGAGATGGGGTCACACACTGCAGAGTACAGGCTTTCGATCTAAGTTCATATTCCAGCCCTATTTCCTCAGCTGTGTTCTTTCAGGCAAGTGACTTTCCCTCTCTGGGCCTCAGTTTTTTCATCTGCAAAATAGGACAACTCTTACCTTACAAGGGCTTCCCTGGTGACTCAGCTGGTAAAGAATCTACCTGCAATGCGGGAGACCTTGGATCGATTCCTGGGTTAGGAAGATCCCTGGAGAAGGGAAAGGGTATCCACTCCAATATTCTGGCCTGGGGAATTCCATGGACTGTATAGTCCATGGGGTCGCAAAGAGTCAGACATGACTGAGTGACTTTCACTTCACTTACCTTATCTTACAAGGTCCAGGAAGTTGGCTGTTGCTATGACTTCATCCTGAGGTGGTAGAGAACCATTAGAAGAAGTCTTGTGAACCTGAGGGGAGGAAAATCAGCTTTGAGTGGTCGGTGGGGCAGCCAGGAAGGGAGATGATTTACTCCCACCGTGGTTTAATTCCCTCCAGGCAGGTGCAGAAGTCTCAGTCTATCTGTAATCTCGCCTTTCAGGGCCTATACTCTTCCTTTTGTTTAGTTCAGTACCTTAGGGGTTTGTCCCCACCATGGTGCTCAGATTAGACAGCAGAAAAACACACTGAAGTCAACAATTTGCGTTTTGGTCTCCTTGCAGTCCATGAGGTCTTAAAGAGTTGGACCGATTTAGCTATTGAACAACAGAATAACTCCTTGCTGTGGGTAAGTTTCCTCCTCTCTGACTGGGGGTGGGACTGAGGCTGTCAAAGGTTGCCAGGCATCAAAAGACATCCCCCAGCCAGAACTTTTGTTTACAAGGCAAGACTCTAGCAGACAGGAAGCTGGGTTATTCCAGAGCATGGGGCTCCCAGGCTCCAGACTGGAGAGGGGAGGAAATGGGCCCTTTAGAAAAGGTTTGAAGGTTTTTCCAAGCCTGAGAAAGTGAGCAGGGCTCTGGGTGTCTTGGCTGTGACTGTTGTCTTTTCTTGAGTAATAGGGACTTTGCATCACTCCCACTCTGATCTCCCAGGACCTCTGATTGGCCTGCAGAGCTTCTATTTGCTGGGGAGGGGATGTACTAGGAGTGCTGTCACAGCAAAAGATCACAGTGGCTAAGCCAAGCAGGTCCATGAAGATAAACTGAAGTTGATTGCAGATCAAACAGTCTTGCCCTGAATGTTCTAGACTGGATAAACACAGGAATTAAATGCTGTGCTTCAGGGGGGTGGCGGCATTATAAATAAATTCTGTAAACTTACAATTAAATGCCATGTATTCGAAAGTAATAGCATTCAAAGCTTGTCACTGCCTAATTATTTTACTACATTTTGCTATTGCACATGCTCTTGGAGTTATTCCCTTCTGCGTGGTGGAAATGCTACATAATGGTGCACCGCTGCTGGCTTCTTCCCAGTAACTCCTTCAGTAATGTCAGGTTGGCAGCTAGAAGTCAGCTGTGGTGGAAGTATTTACACCATGGAAATGGGCGGATGCTACAAATGTCTCCTTAAGACCACAACCCCACCCACCCCAACCTTTCCCTAAAGCCATTTGAAATCATTTTACCAGCATGACACTGGGTAGAGGACTCCCCAGACATGACCATGAATGAATTTCCCACCAGCTTGGTGGGCAGGGGGTTTGGAGCAGATAATGTGGTTTAGAGAAATAAATAAATATACATGTCTGACATCTGAGTATTGTGGGTAAAATGAATACTTGCTGCAAATATCTAGTCCCTAGGACTTTCCTGGTGGTCCAGCGGCTAACGCTGCGCTCTCACTGCAGGGGGCCCAGCTTCAATCCCTGGTCTAGGAACTAGATCCCACAGGCTGAACTAAGAGTTTGAGTGCTGCAGTGAAGATCGAAGATCCTGCATGCCGCAACTAAGACCCAGCGCAGCCAAATAAATTAAAACAAACAGAACCAAACCCCAAATACCTAGTCCTGACATACTTGGGGACCCATCTTTCCCTACTCCTTTTGAGACAAGAGTGTATGCCCGCTCACAATGCACCCCCTAGGGCACCCCTCAACACCCTGTGGTGCCTTCTGAATGGAAGAAGACCAGAAACGCCACGAGGGCAGGGACCGTGTTCACCGCTGCTTCAGCAGATCTTATCTTCAGACCCCGTCTCAGTCTCGGCAACTCTCCCAGTATCCCTGGCTTTGAAGCTAAGCAGGGCACAGTGGGGGCGCACAAGGGCTGGTTCTAGATGGGAGAACTAGAATGAGCCAGGAACCGGGCATTGCCTCTCAAGCACACGATCTACTTGGGAGCAGGGAAGCTCATCTGGGCAGTTCTTCCCCAGGGGACGTTTGGCAATGCCCAGGGACATTTTTGGTTGTCACACTTCCAGGGGAAGGGTGCTCCTGGCATTTGGTGGGCAGAGGCCAGGGATGCTGCTAAACATCCTACAACACACGGGAAAGCAACCCCCCCAGTCCCGCATCAGAGAATGTCCTGCCTCAAACACCAACAGCGCTGAGCCTGAGAAACTCTGGGACGGGACGCAGTAGGGGAGGAACTCAGACAGGCAGGGTCTAGGAAGAGACAGAGGAAAGGCTCGCTGGCCTGGCAGCCACTGACCCCTCCCTCCCACGCGGCACCCACTGCTGTGGGTGGCCGTTCAGTCTCTCATTCTGCATCCTGTCCTGTTTCTCTAGTCTCTCTCTAGTGATGTCCCTGTTTATCTCCGTTTATCTCTTGGTCTCCTTTTCTCACTCTCAGCCATGCCATCTGCTCTGGCTGGATCTTGTATTCTGAGTCATGAGACAAGCCTTTGGCATCAGTGCTCCCTCAGCCCACACTCATCACTCCAGTTGCCATGACCTGGGAGCTGGGTCAGGAGATCAGGGAACCAGAGGCTATAAAGACAGAGGGTCTAAAGGGTATCGCTTTTCCCACCACCTATTTTGTCTTTGCCCCCAGGACCCTACTGCCTACCTCCCTGAGGCCTGGAGCTCCAACCTGCTGTCACTCCACCCCCACCCCCCGGAGCCTGTCCAAGTCGCCTTGCCCAACCTACAGATCCCTTCCTCCCCACCCCACTCTCAGCTCCTTAAATTTCCCCTCTAGCCTAGTCCAGCAGCTGTTACAAAACAACGGGGAACTAGGCAACCCCTCCCACCGGGGGCAGTAAGTGACACCAGGCTCAGGACGGCCACCGAGCCCAGTAACTTCTGCCAAGTGACCAGGCACTGGTGGCCTCTGCCCTGGTCCTGGTTTCCAGTTCCCAGGTCCCAGAGTTCAGAGCCAGGACATGGTACCTGGTGCTTGGAGCCCCTGCTCAACATCCAGGCTCAATTGCCAGGACCCAGGGCCTGGTGCCAGGACTTTGAGCCCTGCCCCTCTCACTCCCCTCCCCCAGCAGACCCTGGGGGCCTAGGCTGCCGTATCCTGGCCAGCAGGGCCCAGGGTGGGTACTATGTAGGACATGGACACAGCAGAAAACTCTATGACAATTTTAAAAATAAACTGGAGTGACTTTTAAAGTAAGAAGTATTCAAATGAAGACTTAAAATAAAAGGACTAGCAGTCTGGACAGAGGGAAGAGAAAGACCAGGGTATAGATCTGCTGGGCTTCCCAAGTGGGGCAGGCGGTAAAGAACCTGCCTGCCAAGGCAGGAGACTTAAGAGACTCGAGTTTGATCCTGGGTCAGGAAGATCCCCTGGAGGAGGGCATGGCAACCCACTCCAGTGTTCTTGCCTGGAGAATCCCATGGACAGAGGAGCCTGGTGGGCTAGGGTCCATAGGGTCGTAGAGAGTCGGACATGACCAAAGTGACTTAGCACGCATGCATTAGGGTTGCCACATAAAATAGAGGATGCCCAGGTAAATTTGAATTTAGGTAACAAAAAAAAGACTTTTTAAATGTAAGAATGTTCTATGTCATATTTGAATATACTTCTAAAAAATTATTCCTTGTTTACCTGAAATTCTTACTTTAACAGGGGTCCTGTATTTTGATTTCTTAAATCCAGTAGCCCCACAGGAAAACAAACGTCCCCCTCCAGCCCTTACCCAGCTTATCTACCAGCTGCTTCAGGTGGAGAAACAGGGAGTGTTCCTATCACTGCTCACATTTGGGTAGAGGGAACTTAGGGGATTTTATTGTTTTTAATTATTCTTACTTTTATACATATTCTCATTTTCTTTAGAGTCAGCATTAGTTTAGAATACAAAAAAAAAATCAAATGTTATAGACACTATGTACTGCGTAGATTATCACAATATACCCCTTTCATCCATTCTTTTTTAATTTTCCAGTGGCTGCACGCAGGATTTTTGTTGCTGTGTGAGAGCTCAGTAGCTGTGGCATGAGGGCTTAGTTGCCCTGAGACGAGTGGGATTTTAGTTCCCTAACCAGGGCTAGAACTCTCATCTGCTGCATTGGAAGGCAGATTCTTAACCACTGAACCACCAGGGAAGTCCCTTACCTCCCAACTTAAAGCCCTGCAGTGGTTTCAAAGAACAAACTTCCCAGCTAATCAGGATCCAGGGCACTTGCTGCCTGATTCTTGCCCAGGTTCTGGGACACGTGGCAAGTATCCCTGCTGGTCTGACACTCAATCACAGAAACACGACCCTCCTAGTAGTCCCCCTCACTCCCCCAGCTGGCCTGGGGTCCACGCTTTTGGTCATGTTTCCCTATCAGACACTTACTGCACACAGATGGCATCTGTAGGGTGCCAGGCACTGCGGGCTACAAAGGACACAGTAGGTTGGCAACCAGACTGGAAGGTCCCTGCTCTTGTGACTCAGGTTCTGGCAGAGGAGCATTTAATAGACAAATTGTTACGATAAAGCATCTGTTGTGTGAGGGTAGGTCCAGAGCTCTGGGGTCAAAGAAAGGCTCCTGGAAGAAGACATATTTAAGAATTGACCAGTCATCAGCCAACTACGGAGGCGCGGGGAGGAGGGCAGGCAGGGGACAGTGTCCCAGCTCCGTGCACAGTTCATACAAAGGCCCTGAGACATCAAGAGGAGCCACAAATCCAGGGTTGGGGGTACACAGAGAAGAGAAGAAGGGTGTGAGAGCCGTTGGGTGAGCAGCACTCAGGAAGCCACTCCACGGAGCATGGAGAATCTTAGTTCCCGGACTAAGGGTCGAACCCTTGCCCTCTACAGTGGAAACGCAGAGTCTTAACCATGGATCGTCAGGGAAGTCGCACGGCTGTTCTGGAGAAACTAGATCAGAGGAGACCATGCTGCTCTTTCTAGGATGGCAGAAATGACAGCAGCCTGGACGGAACACTGGGGAGGGAGTAGGAGGCATTGCAGGGTTGAGGCGGCAGGAGTGACTTCCCAGGCACCTGGCTCGAGACACCGGTGGGTCCTGTGATGTTCTCTGGTTCTAAGTCCAGATTTGGACTTGAATTGGAGGTGCCCAAAAGATGTCCAAGTCAAGATGTCCAGCAGACACATATGTAGGTTGTCAACCTCAGGATAAAGGTCTGGACTGCAGATTCTTATTTGGGAGTCATCAGCATAAAGTTAACAATAAAAATGTTATCTAGTTCTCATCAAGCGTTAGACACTTTTCTAAGATTTTTTCTTCTTTTTTGGCTGCGCCATGCAGCTTGTGAGATCTTAGTTCCCCAACCAGGGACTGAACCGAGGCCCACAGCAGTGAAGGTGCAGAGTCCTAACCATTGGACTGCCAGGAAATTCCCCCTAAGTCCTTATATACACGAAGGTATTGATTCCTTACAACAACCTGTGAGGTGTGTGCCTTTCCTCTTGCCATTTTACAGGTGAAGGGGAAAGTTCAGTACTGTCGCCAAGATCACACAACCCCTGAGTGACAGAGCCAGGCTGCAACTCCAGGGGTCCAGCTCCAGCATCTACGCTCTCAACTGGACCATGCAGCCTCTCACCTGCACAGCGGTCTAAGCCCCAGAAGGGGATGAGAACAACTTTAGAGCTGTGAGAAGGCCAGACAGTCAACCTTCAGGAATACCAGCACCTAAAGTCCAGGGTCTGAATCTTACTTTTAGGGTAAGTTGTCTCTGAAATTCTACTGTTTTAATTTTTAAAAATTGATTACCCTACAAAAACCAACTTGGAATGAATCACAGACCTAAATATAAGAGCTAAAACTATAAAATCTTACAAGAAAACATAGGGCTTGCAAAGCTTTATAACAGTGAATTTGGCAGTGATTGCTTGGATATGACATCAAAAGAAAGGGCAACAAAAGGAAAACGTAGATAAACTGGGCTTCATCAAAATTAGACACTTTTGTGCATCAGACACTATCAGCAGACTGAAAAGGCAACCTATTGAATGGGAGAGAACAGCTGTAAATCACATCTCTGAAAAGTGACCTATATCCACACTATATAAAGAACTCCTAAAACTCAACAACAGTAAACAAACAACCCAATTAATAAGTGGACAAAAGACTTGAATAGATATTTTCCAAAAAAGATATACAAATGGCCCATAAGCACATAAAAATGATGCTTAATATCACTAATCAATGTTGTTATTGTTTAGACACTTAATCACGTCCGACTCTTTTGCGACCCCGTGGATAGCAACCTGTCAGGCTCCTCTGTCCATGGGATTTTCCATGCCAAAATACTGGAATCCCGACCCAGGGATCAAACCCGAGTCTCTTATGTATCCTGCATGGCAGGAGGATTTTTTACCACTAACACCACCTGGGAAGATCAAAGTAATTAGACCAATAAATTTTTTTTTCAGGGAGAAGCATTTTTTAATTGATGTTGTTTAAAATGAATGGTGATCTTAAAAAGCAGGCTGGTTTTTAGTTATTCTTATTCTTTAATTCTCCACCTTTATTACTCATACCAGGGGCAGGCTCCATCCATCATTCTACCCTTTCTGGCCATTGCCAGCAATGCTGGGATCCAATTCCACCCAGCCACTGTGGACCAGAGCTGAATGCTAGGGGCTGTCCTTTGGAGGCATAAAGTTCTCAATCCTTAATTTAAAAAAGCTTCTCAGGGACTTCTCTGGTGGTTCAGTAGTTAAATATCTGCCTTCCAGTGTAGGGGATGCCTCGCGGGCAACTCCCGCCCGCTGCAACGAAGACACAGAGCAGCCAAAACGAAAAATAAATAAAATCTTTTTTTTTTTTAAAGGAAGATTCTCAAGCCCCAAGTAGCCGGCCCTGAGATCTGGATCAAATATTTCTCCTTTGTATTTCCATCCATTCCGTGCCTGATCCTTCCAACTGAGTGCCCTGACAGTACCAACCTGGCCCCATGCATCACCATATTCTGGCTACGTGAAAGTGAAGTTGCTCTGTCATGTCTGACTCTTTGTGACCCCATGGACTGCAGGCTACCAGGTTCCTCCATCCATGGGATTTTCCAGGCAAGAGTACTGGAGTGGGTTGCCATTTCCTTCTCCAGGAGATCCCCACCCAGGGATTGAACCCAGGTCTCACACGTTGTAGGCAGACGCTTTATTGTCTGAGGCACCAGGGAAGTCCAATGGCAGTATGTCTAATGTGGCTGTCCCGAAATGGAGTGGTTTACGGAAGGGGTTGGTAGCACACAGGAGTGTTGTTGAGCGGCCACTGGATGTCAAGGCACCTCAAGTTAGGGAGAGGGGTTCTTCAAACTAACAAAACTCTTTTAAAAACTCTATGTGTTAGCCAAGGAAAGCCTCACCCAGATCACTAACCCTAATTTGCAGGCAAGGAAATCGGAGCACATACAGGTCAGGGGAACAGCGCACAGTTGTAGAGTGAGTCACTGGCCAGGACTGGACACACACTTCCTGACCTCTCGACCAGGACGCCGGCCATAGCCCTGCCTCTGGCCCCGGCAGCTCCGAGCTGACCTAGCGCGCCAATGTGCTGATGTCACCACGAGGGGGAGCCAGATGCCCGTTCATGCAGTAGCCGGGCCCAGGCTGCGGGGTGGAGGGACTGCTCCTCTGAGAGCCTCATCCGCACAGCTGTGCGTGGAGCTGGTGAAGAAAGCGGACGAAGAGTTGGGCGCTTATAAGAGGGCCGAAGCTCTGGAGCAGTGGCTGGGAGGGAGGGAGGACGAGGGAAGGGCATTTGTTGCCTCCTCTGGTCCTGCTTGGTCTGGCCCTGTTGGGAAAGGAGCAGAGCTGGAGAAAGGAAGGGCTTTCCTGAGCACAGGCTTTCTGCCCCCGCCTCCGCTCGGCTCGGTCTTGCTTAAGAGCAGACCGGACATTCCTAAAGCTCCGGCAGGAAACCGGGAAATAGACGGGGAGGCCGGCGGCTCTGCAGCCCGCCAGTTCTTGCAAAGCAACGCTCTCCCCCGCGCCCCACCCCCAAGCCCTAGGCGCCTGGACCCTGCACCCTCCTAGAACTGCCCTCCTGACCTGCTGGCCCCTTCCTCCCAGCCTATGGGATCAGACCCATTCCCTGAGCTCCAGTCCCTGAAAGAAAGTGTTATCCACCACCGACCCCCAGGTGGAACTCATAATCTGTCCGCCTAAACCTGGCTGTCTTCCAGAGTTCCTTCCCTCAGTGAATGGTACCAACACCCATATGGTTATTTGACTCAGAACACTTAGGAGTCATCCTTGACACTTTTCTCTTGCGTACCCCATTTTTCACGCCTCCTCTCTACCTCTGGGTTTCCCCCCACTCACTGCACCAAGTGGCCATTGCATGTCACCAGAATTGTTCGTGTCTGCACTCCCTATATTCACTCCTCTCCCCTCTCAATCCCTCCCCCAGGTGGTAGCTCTGATAATTTTTTATTTTTGACAGCGAGTCTTGCAGGGATCTTAGTTCATCTCCAGCCAGGAATGGAACCTATGCCTCCTGCAGTGGATATGTGGAGTCTTAACCACTGGACAGCCAAGGAAGTCCCATCTGATAAACCTTTCAAATCCTCATTCTGATCCTGTCACCTACCTGCTGAAATCTCTCAACAGCTTCCAGTGGCTCTTGCAATAAAGACCAAACTCTTATTAGCATGGCCCATAAAGTCCTGTGAGGTCCGGTCCTTCCTCCCTCTCTGGTCCCATCCTCCTCCTTATTCTCTCTGTTTCAAATGCACTGGCCAAGGTAATCACAGGCCCTTTGCACCTGCTGTTTTCTCTGCCTGGAACGAATCCCACCCTTCTGTCCTATTAACTTCTACTCTCTCAGACCTCCGCTCCAGCACTGCTTTCTCAAGGACGTCCCCCTTGGCCTCTGTGATCAGGGCGGGTCCCTCATTACTCACTCTCCTAGCCCCACATGCTTCCCCTTCACGTATCTGTCATAGTTGTAACTGTCCGTTTGGTACTATTATTTAATTAATGTCCATTTCCTTCCACTAGACTGTAAGCTCCATGAGCATAAGGACCATGTCAGTTTCTGGGTGCTTGAAAATCTCCAGGACCTCTGTGCCTGGCACATAGTAGGTGTTCAGTGTTTCTTGAATAAATAAGTAAATTCATGTGGCCCACTTCTTTCCAAGAGTTTCCCAGGTGGCTCAGTGGTAAAGAATCTGCCTACAATATAAGAGATGCAGGTTTGAGCCCAGGGTTGGGAAGATCCACTGGAAAAGGAAATGGCAACCCAGTATTCTTGCTTGGGAAATCCTATAGACAGGGGAGACTAGTGGGCTGCTGTCTATGGCATTGCAAGTGTCCCAAAAGAGTGACTTAGAGACTAAATAACACCTTCTTTCCATCTCTGTCTCCTGAGCTTAAGCTTGTATCATTTTCTGTCTGGATCTTGGTAATCACTTCTTAACTGGTCAAGTCCCTACAGTCAAGTCCCTACTGGTTTCCCACCCAACAGCCAGAGAGTTCTAATAAAAATGCCAGTCTGACCATGTCACCTTTCCCACCCCATTTAATAGCCTTCAGTGTCTTCCCATGGCCCTTGGAATAAAATTCAGACTCCTGACACAGCCTTACAAGGCCTTGCGTGGTCTGGCTCACCTTGTGCCAAGTGCCACCTCCTCAATGGACCTTTCTTTCTTTTTTTAATTGAAACACAGTTGATTTACAAGGTTGTGTTAGTTTCTGGTGTATAGTAAATTTATTTTATATATGTGTGTATATATATATATTCTTTGTTAGATTCCTTTCCATTATGGTTTATTAAAAAGTTAAAAAGCTATTGAATATAGTTCCTTGTGCTATACAGTAGGCCCTTGTTGATTACCTATAGATAATAGTTTGTATCTATTAATCCCAAACTCCTCTAATTTATCCCATCCCCCTTCTTTCCTCTTTGGTATCTATAAGTTTGTTTTCTATGTCTGTAAGTCTGTTTTTGTTTTGTAAATAAGTTCTTTTGTATCTTTTTTTTTAGATTCCACATATAAGTGATATATTTGTGCTTCCCTGTTTGACTTATTTCACTCAGTATGATAATCTCTATCAACAGCCCTTCCTTAAATAAATATTGAGTGCCTATGGTACCAGACCGCCCCACTCCAGTACTCTTGACTGGAAAATCTCATGGACGGAGGATCCTGGAAGACCGCAGTCGATGGCGTCGCTAAGGGTCAGACATGACTGAGTGACTTCACTTTCACTTTTCATTTTCATCTATTGGCGAAGGAAATGGCAACCCACTCCAGAGTTCTTGCCTGGAGAATCCCAGGACGGGGGAGCCTGGTGGGCTGCCGTCTATGGGGTCACACAGAATCGGACACGACTGAAGCGACTTAGCAGCAGCATGGTACCAGACACTGAGGACTCCAGTGATGAGTAAAAATAGACTCCTTCAGACCTGCTTACACTCCTCCAGATACTGAAACATATCTCCTTTCTGTGCAAGGCCTTTGCACTTGCTTTTTCCCTTGTCTAGAAAATGTTGTCTCTCCTCTCCTTTTTCCATTCCTGACTTCCCAGTCAACATCTGCCAGCCATCGGATTTCATATTAAACACCATTTATTCAAGGATATCTTATCTGACTTCAACCTAGATCCTCCTGTTAGGTCTTATTACTCAGATATTCCATCTTCAAAGTACTTAACCACATTTTATGTTTCCATTTGTGTGATTATTTGGTTAATACCTGTCTTTCCCACCAGGAAGCTCCAAGAGCTTCCAAGTCTGGTTTTGCTTACCATCATATCCCTGTGGTGCTTAGCTGGTGCTCCATAATTGATTGAATGAATAAATGAATAAGTGATTCTCCAGCAGCAGTATTCAGAGGATACTGCCTTCAGGGAAATGGCATCTCTGCCTCGGTATGAGCTGGGGGCTGGGAGGGGTGTCAAAGGAGCTAGATGGGGAGAGGGCCTGGAAACTGTTAGCGCCTTCCCTGCCCATCCGATCCTGGGTGCCCATCCGATCCTGGGTGCCCATCCGATCCTGGGTGCCCATCCGATCCTGGGTGCCTGTAACTTGGCCCGCCCACCTCTCCTCCTCTGCCGGCTCTTGCCACAGTTCCCGGCCCTCAGCAGCACTGGTCCGGCTCTCACTCGTCTGGGGGTCTCACACACTGAGCCCTCCCCCTGCAACTCTTCTTGCTCTATTTCACATGGCTGGCTCCTCCTCATCCTTCAGGTCAAGTTGAAATGCTGCATCTTTAGAGGACACTTTCTCTGAGTAGGTCTTCCTGTGATGAGCTTTTCATCCAGGTCATTTCCTTCATCCTAGCTCACTCAGAAATGCATTTATGTATTTATCATCTATGTCCCTAGATGGGTTAGAAGCTTTTGACCACCATAGCAGAAAACCCAACTCCACAGGCTTAAACAACAAGGGAAGTTGTCTAGGGGAAGGACTGGTTTTGAGGTGGGGCAATTCAGTGGTGTTCTCAAGGACCTCAGTTTTCCCCATCTCGCTGCACTGCCCCCTTGATGTTATCTCCGTCCTCAGGTGAGCAGGATGGGTACAGCAATTCCAGGCCTCACAGTAGGACTTCCTGTCATACCAACAGGGTTTTCTCCTCCTGATGTGTCCCACTTAACTACTGCTGTGTAACAAGTTGTCACAGAACTTGTCAGTTTAAAATGACATTTTAACTGGAGAGGCTTCGCTGGGTTCTGGCAGAAGGTCTCTCATGAGGTTATTGTCAAGCTATTGACCAAGGCTGAAGTCCCCTGAAGGCTTAACTGCAGCTGGAGGATCCGCACCCAGGTTGATTCGTGTGGCTGTTGGCAGGAGGCTTTGAGGCCTCCATAGGTGGGCCTCTCCATAAGGCTGTTTCCTAAGGCAGTGCTTGCTGTCTTCCTCCAGAGTGAGACAGCAACTGAGTCAGAAGCTGCAGTGTCTTTTAAGACCTAATCTCAGACATGGCACACCACCACTGCCACTGTATTCTATCATTACTCAGCCCAGCCTTGGTCCTACATGACAAGGGACGACACAGGGTGTGAACACTAGGGGGCGGGAGACGCTGGGAGGTCACCTTAGAGGCTGGCTCCCACCTGGTATTTTTCTTTCAAAGTGAGTGAGGGGAAAAAAAAAAAAAATGAGGGAGGGTTTTCTTTGCATCTGCTGGCAGATACCTAAACCTACCTAAACCAATCACTCGTGAGGCGGGTGGGACCAGCGGTTGATTACAATCCTGATGCACCCCTGGGCTTAGGAGCCACCTCTGCTGAAGTACATAGTGGGATTCAAGAGGAAGACTGCCGCCTGCACAAAATCAGGACTCTGGAATGAGGAAGGGGCAGTGGGAATGGATGTTGAGAGGGCTCCTGCGTCTCTGATGCTCACTGCTAGACTGTCAACTCCAAGAGAACAGAGACCCATGTCTTTTCTTCCTCCTTGCATCCCTGGCATAGAGCTCCTTGCCTAATATAGAGTAGATGTAACCATTTTTGTTAAATGAATGAATGAAAGAAAAAATGGAAGACCTCCAGAAGAAGTCTGGGACTGGTTACCAGGTAGGGCTGGATATCCGCAGGCCACCGGGTCCTCAAGTTCTTCTTAGAACTCAGGAGGACACCTGCTCCCAACCCCACTGCCAGCCCTAAGGACAGACGGGACTGGCAGAATTATTCTCACTTTATTTCTGGAGAAATTTGATCGATGCAGTAACACTGATTCCAGGCGAGGGCAGGGGGCACGGGTACCCCTAAAGCAACCAATATCCTGTGGCCCAAGGTGCCCCCCATCCCCAGACCTCAGTTACAGTTCCCCCTCAGTTACAGTTAAATAGAGGGAGGAAGCTCTCCCCAGGGAGTCTTGGGAGGGTCTGCCTCCTGCACCCACCCCCTCCACGCTGAGGGGTCTGAGCACAGCTATTTACAGTATTCACATCCACTGTACCCCACCAAACCAAGGCAAATACTACAGGTGGCTCTTCCCCACGGGAGGAAGCCAGAGAGGCTGTGAGTGTATGTGTGTGTATGGGGGGTGTCCGCGCGTGTGAGCACACGAATGCACTGAGGGGCAGGGTCTGGCTCCAGCCAAAGAGACATCAGTCTATAAGGTGCAGATTAAAAATAACAGAGAGGACCCAACCCCCAGGGGCCCAGGCCACTTCCGGCTTTGTTCTGTCTCCTCTTCCAGACACGCTGGTAGATGATGCAGAGGAGCCCTCATAGCTGTGCCTGGATCCGAGGCAACCCCTTAAAGGACTTCTGGGGAAAAAAGCAGGAGGGAAAACAGTCAGGGCAAATCAGGCTCCAAGCCCAGAATGAAGCGCAGGGGGTGAGGGGGTGGGGTCTTCTCGGTAGAGCTCCAGAGGGCCTCTGATGGATCTGGGAGAAGAAAGGGCTGGGCGGAAGAGGCTGGGGAAGGCTGCTGGGAGCTAGAGCTGCGGGTCCGGGAGAAAGGGATCCCTACCTGTGACCTGAGGGGGCTGCACCACAGCTTTCTTGAGAAAGGCTTCTGCCTCTGCGAAGGGCAGGAGAGCCTCTGGCGTCCGGCCCAGACTCTTGTCCCCGGAGGGTCCCTTAGAGGAGAAGCCGTTCTCCTGGTGCGCTGGCAGAGGCTGCAGCCCATTCACCAGGGACCCAGACGACTCCTTGTTTGGCAGGCTGTGGATGCAGAGGCCAATGCTCAGGCCACTCCCATCGCGGGACAGCCCGGGCGCCCTATGGTTTCCAGCCTGACCCTGCCTCCCTGCTCCTGGGTCCTGCGCTTGGGAGCTGGTACCTCCACTGAGGCTCCTGGGGGGCCAGCTCCTCCTTCTGCAGCCCGGCAGGCCGAGCCTCCACAGCTTTCGCAGGGTCTATCCCTGGGAAGGAATGGCCATCAGTTAGGGGTCGGGGAGAGGATCGAAGGCTGGGGCTGGGGCTGGAGAGAAGGGGAACAGGCCTTTACCTGGGCTGGAATTGTTGGCCGTCGCCTCCTTTCTGTCCTGCTTCTGCTTTGAAGAGGAAGAGCAGTCAGGCTCCAGGGGATCCCTGGCCCCACCCGACTGCACGCCGCTGAATTCTTCTCTCCCCTCCGCCCAGATCCTGGACAGCCTCGCTCCTCCACCCTGGATCCCTTCCTTCCTCACCGGACCTCCACTCCCAACACCACTCTTGGGGACATCCTGACCTTGGTTTCAGCAGCTTCTGACTTCCGAGTCCTCTTCATAATCTCCTCCAAGCGCTGTTGGGAAAGAAGCCCCTCTCCGGTTAGGCCCAAGCCCGGCCCTAATCCTCGACCTCCCACCAGCTAGCCCTGGTCCTGGAGTCTCGGGGGCCCTTCTAGCTCACACCAGTTCTTTCCAGGCCAGGAAGCTGATCTCCCCCCAACTCCGTCTCGACCGAACCCTCTGCAACCCAAGGCAGCGCCCCCTCCCAGCCCCACTAGCCCCTCTAAAGAAGTGCGGCCCGAGCCGGGAGAGCTGGCCCCGCTCACGACTCGGCCAGCCGCTCGCAATACCTTTCTACGCTCTTGCCGCTCCTGCTCCTCCCGCTGGAAGTGCTTTTCCCGCTCCAGACGCTGCCGCTCTGCTTCTTCTCGGGACCGAGCTTCGGCCTCCTCTTTCTGCCAAAGACCCCCAGGAGCTTTAGGCGGCCGGCCTCCGGCGGTCTCTTCCAGCCGGCCCCGACCCGCCACCAGGAGGCGCCCGCGCCCCGGCCCTCGGGGGCACCTGCTTCTGCAGCCGCTCCTGCTCCTCCTGCTCGGCCTGCGCCTTCTCCCGAGCCTCCTGCTCCTCGCGTCTCCGGGCCTCGGCTTCCCGCTCCGCCCGGGCCTCGGCCTCCCGAGCCAGCTGCTCCTCTCGCATTCGCCTGGGGAACACAGGAGACTCAGGCTTACGCCCGGCTTCTTCTCCAGCCCCTGTAAAGGCCTCCTCGGTCCCCGAGGGCGTGCTCACTTGTCTCTTTCGGCCTGCAGCCTCCGCTCCTGTTCCTCGCGCTCCCGCTGCTCCCGGGCCTGGCGCCGCTTCTCAGCCAGGAGCCGAGTGGCCTCTTCTCGGTCCGTGGTGCCAGCCATGGGTTTGCTAGGGGTCACCGGGGGAGCAGGGGCTGGGGGTGAGGTCAGGACAGCTGTCTCTGGAGCGGGATCGGGACCAGGAGTCAGCATGCACCGACCAGCACAGGCCCCTCCATCACCTCCCCTCTCCCCCACCCCCATACCCCTGTGCTTGCTGGACCTTAGGGCAACCCCGGCGGCCCACCCACCCTGCTTCTGCCAGCGACTCAGAGCACTGAGGTCCTGGTCTCTTCCCAACATCCATTCCCCCAGGCGTCTCTGGCAGCCCGCACCTCTGACCACCTCCCACTCACAGGCAAAGCTGGCTTCTCTGCCCTGCCCACCTTTTGGCCTCTTCTCTCCCTGCCCACTGGCAGGGATCTCTGTGGGCTGCTCTTTCGGGGGCTGGGCTGGGGTGGGTGAGGGCACAGGCGAGGGGGCCGGTGAGGCTGGGGCTGCAGGCTCCCTCTCATCACTGGCCTTGCCCTTGCTCTGGGTCTTGTCCTCGGGCCCCGCCACACTGGGGCTCTCCTTTGCCTCCTCCTTCCTCCGGACTCGCCCCTTGGGTGATGCAGTGGTGCCTCGGGGGGATGGTGGTTTTGGGGGCAGAGCATGACCTGGCCCTGGGCTGAGGCAGGGGGAGGCAGGCCTGTGCGAGGTTGTGGAGGGAGAGGATGGCCGGCCCTTGGATTTGGGACTGAGAGGAAAAAGAAGAGTTAGACCTCAAGGGCACAGAGTGTCCACACACACACACACACACACACACTTTGAGCATGTCACTTCGCTAGGGAAGTGTCCTCCCAGGTTTGGTCAGCACCCCCCTTATATGCTCTCACACAAACATAATTTAGTGTAGATATCCCAGTTTGTAATTACATGTTCATTTGTGATTCTTTGACTCCTGTTTGTTTCCCCAAGAGCCAGTAAGATTACTAAGAGCAAGAATGAGGCCTGGTTTGGCTCAGGGAAGTGTGCTGGGCACCCCGAACACAGTACCTGACAAGACCATTCATTCGTCCAGCACGTGTTTCTTGAGTGCTTACCAGGCACTGGTTCTAGATGCAAGGGTTACTTCAGTGATCAAAACACTCCAAAAATTTAAAAAATCCTGCTCTCAAGGAGCTTTCTTTCTAGAGGTGGGTTGTTGTTTAGTCGCTAAGTCGTTTGGGACTCTTGGGACCCCATGGACTGTAGCCCACTAGGGCTACAGATTGTTCCTCTAGAGCAACACATATTTATGAATGAATGGCCGGCTAGCTGGCCTGGCCGTAGCAGGCCCTGCCCCATTGTTGGGCCCACCTGTGCTCCACGTTGCTAGCGGAGAGGCGCGGGCGCAGAGAAGCAGGCAGCGACTGGCGCTTCTTGAGGCTGCGCTCCCGGGCCAGGGCACTCTTCTCCTTCTCGTTTTCCCGCTCCTTGTCCTTCTTCTCCTTTTTCTGCACCTGGGGAGGAGGGTTAAGGAGAGCAGGGAGAGGGGAAGCAGAGGTCAGAGGCGCCCGAGCTCCCCAGCACAGGAGCCGGGTCCCCACCTGCGCCGCCAGCCACTCACCGGCGAGGCCTCGGGCCGGAGGCGGGCCGGGGCGGGGCTGCCCCCGGCGCTGGCCTTGCGGCGATCCCCGCGCTCCCCGGCGGGGGCGCAGCGGTGCCCGCTTCGGGGGGCACTGCACGGCGTCAGCGGGCTGGCGGAGGCTGAGCGCGGGCACAGGGGCACGACTGCGGAGGGATGACTGCGGTCGGGGCGCGGTCCACTGGCGTGGCTGGCCCCTGCCCCGCCCCTCGAGGGGGCTCTCCCTGGGCCGCGGCCCCTACCCTGGTCCCGGCCGTTTCGGGGCAGTGTGACTGCACTGCGACTCCGTGCCAGGAAGGAGAGGGTAGGCGTCATCAGACGGTCCACGATGCTGCTCTCCCACGGACTTAGCTGCAGGCTGCGATCTAGGGGGAGAATGCCGGGAGAAGCAGGTTACTGCAGGGCTAGAGTGGGCAAGCAGAGGCATCTGGAGATGGCCAGGTACCATCCCCAGGCAGAGCCCAAGGAGTCTCAGACTCTCCCCCTATCATGGGGGTTACACTTGTCCGCCCTTGGGTCTGACCCCCACTGCAGACCCAGGCAACAAGACACTTCCCATGCAGGGCTAGAGAGGTCCCTCCTACCTCTCTCCCCAGGTGAAGGGGCACTGAACTATGATTATAGAGAGGAGACAGCCAAGGTTGGTGGGGTACCCAGTTGCCAACTTCTATGTCCCATTGTAGGGCTCTGCTCCTCCTGCCCTCAGAGTGCTGGCCTAGGGAGGCATCACCCGCAACCGCCCCCCTTCACCCCCCACGGGATTTGGGACAGTGAGGGCCCTTGTGCTTCTCTGACTGAGAAGAGGCCCAGCTTTTGTGTATCCCATGCCAGGGAGAGGCTGCTAGGGGGCCTGGCTGCCCTGGGCCACCCTGCTCTGTCCCCTCAGCTGCTGGGTTATTTTTAAGCTTCAGTCAGGTGGGGTTGGTAACAGCAGCTGATTTCGTTGCTGGGCAACAGAGCAACCAAATAAAAGCTGGAGAAACTTATAAATAACTCCTACCATGGCCCCTTCACATGTGACATCAGGGCATGGTGGGAACGCAGGGGCTGCGCTACCCTGGTTGGCCACAAGTTTGGATCCAGCCAAGGCCATGGCTGGGGCTCTGAAGGCAGAGAGGGCAGGGTTGCGTGGGCCCTCCAGGGTGGAGGCAGAATAAGAGGGCTCCTGCACACACAGCACCCAGGCTCGTCGGGTACTCCCGGGCAAGGCCACCTGCCTGAGGCTGGCCTAGGCCAGCTGGCTGTGGTTGGAGATGAGGCTGCCGGCTCATTCCCACCCTCCACCCCCACTCTCATCCCCACCTGCTCTCGAGACTCTAGCCAGGCTCTGCCTGCTGGGTCACTGCCCTCTGTTCTCCTCCCCTGTGGGAAGCACCTCTGTTCTCAGGACCCAGATCCAAATGCCGGCTCCCCCGAGGGGTGCACAACCCCAAGCGGGGTCGAGTGGGGATGGAGACCTGGGGTGTGTGAGGGCTCCTGGGACCTGAGGTTTTTGCTGAGCTCTGGAAGAGGCTACAAGGAGGGGACTACAAGGAGCTCTGGAGGAAGGAGGGCTGGGCCTTCTCTTACTTCTACTGGGGGAGTTCCAGAGCGTGGCAGAGGACTTTGAGAGCCGCTTGTTGATTATAGAGTCCACGTGTTTGGGCAGGTTTACTGCCGACACGGAGCACCTGCTCCCACCTGGAGGGGAAAAGACACGGCATTAGGGCCGGGCCGGACGGGAGCCAGGGGGGCACTGAGGCCTTCCATGCAGGATGCTCCGCGGGCAGGGTGGGAGAGGGAGGAGTGGGCAGGCTAGGAAGGGGGGAGGAGGCAGACTTGGCTCTGGAGGGGATGGGGGGGGTGGGTAGGTGACCAGAGACAACCTGGATTGGGGGAGCCGACGGAAAAGGAACAGAGGAAGGAGATGGAATAAAACTGGAGACACTATAGGCTTCCTGGCCAGGAAGTCATTCCCTAGGGCTGGGCGCTGCAAGCCCTCCCCCACAACCACCAGCACTGGCACTCGCTGACACTGCCCAGCCTGGCTGGGCTACAACACCCATGGTCCTGCAGCAAATACAGATGCTCCTGAACAGAAGGACCCACAGTCAAAGGCGCTCACACAGATTCACATAGTCATAGGGACACACAAAGACAAAGACATGCACGCACGGGCATATAGAGTGACAGGTACTTCTGCATGCACACGATAGTGCACACATGCACAGACAGAAACAAACACAGCCGCAGAAACAGGCCCAGATCCAGATGCAGACAGGCACAACACATCACAGCAACTTAATCGTATCTGCAGCACTTGCTGGGTGCTTACCACGTACCGGGCACTGTGCTGGGCACCACACACATGTTACCACACTTGATCCTCCCAAACATCTACCTACAACCTCGGAGGCAAGTAGTACTGTTATCCCCATTTTACAGATAAAGAAAGTGAGAGAGCAGGAAGTCAGAGGTCACAGCACAAAGGCCAGGGCTGGGAATCCAGACCCAATTCTGTCTGACTTGGGAATCCACAGCGAGGTACACAAGGCCACTCACACATCAAGGCAAACACGCACTAAGACTCGCAGCACACAGACCCATGAACACATACACCAAAAGACGCACGAGGAACACCGAATCTTGCCGTTACCTAAAGACACCCAAACACAGCAGCACATACATGCCAGCAAAATGTCAGACCGAAATGCATGATGGCCCTACATAAAGAAAACTCAGAGACAAAAATCTACCTTCCACGACAGGGACATCAGGGTGATAGTTTTCTTTAAATATCCAGTGTCTGCAGGGTATTAAAGTGCTCTTTTCTGTATCAATCAACTAATAGTAATTGACAAGAGCAAAGAAGGCTAATCTAAAAAGAGCAAACCGAATGAAGAGCACCCACCTCTGACTCAATAGTGGAAGTCCTGGGACAGGACTTGGTTCTACAGACTTGGGTTTACAGATCATTCCAGAAGACACAAGGCACACAAAGCGAGGCATACCTGCTGCGGGGAGCTGCCAGCTCCGTGCACGGAAGCTGCTCCCTTCCCCCACTTCTCAGGCCCCGGCCTCCCCTCCCACCCTGCAACCCCTCCGGCCCACTCACTGGTCTTACGTCCTGGGGAGCCGTGGTGCAGGGCCCCTGCCCAGGACCAGCGCTGCTGCCGGATTTCAGCCCACGTCTTCTTCACTGACCGCTGGATGGCTGCCTCATAGCGCTCCTGGTGGGGCGGGGGCCGGGGTGGGGGGAGAGGTCTGGGCTCAGAAGCTTTCCTCCTACCTGGGAGAAAGGCTCTCTCCCGGGACAAGGCCTCCCCCACCCCTAGAAGGTTTCCCTGACTCATGGCGGGTAACCAAGGCTACTGAGCCCTCGCTGTGACTAAAGACAGTTTGCAACAGATCCCTTTCAACTTGTTCTTGGGGAGCTTTTCATTGTTCTTGACTCATTTCCTGAGCCTATGAGCTGTTTCTTTGAGGACCGGGTGGGACTCTCCCTGCCTGGGTCTCCCAGGGGGGCCGCTGGCTCTGAGGGTTCTGACCCTGGAGGTGGGTTTGCGTTCAGCCTGAGGACTGGACCACAGCCAGGCCACCTTTCCCTTCATTTCTTCATAGTGCTCAAGCCAGGCTTCTCCTCACTAGGAGTTCACTTGGCGCACTCACACAGACACATCTCTGCACACCCACACACACCCATCTGGGGCACGCACACATACATGTAATGACAACACACGGCTACAGGCGCCTATTCTGGCACGTACGGAACCAAACACGCCTGCACAGATGCTGAGATGTGGGACCCACGGGACCCGAATGCACGTGTGAACACAGGGCTGTGTGTTCACACTGAGCCCACATGCAGATGTGTGCACATAGAGCCACGCGTGCCCGGCCAGAACCCAGCACAAACGCACCTTGTTCTTCTCCAGCTTCTGCCGCTGCCGCTCCTCCAGAGCTGCCCGGCGCTGCTCGGCTTTGAGCCGCTGTTCCTCCAGCCGCCGCCGGCGCTCCTGGAGCTGCTTCTCCCGCAGTGCCTTGGCCTTCTCCTCCTTCTCCAGCCACACTGCCTTCTTGGCAGCTGCAGGGGGTTGGGGAAGGAGCCCCGAGGGTGTGAACATCTGGTAGCACCTGGGCCCCCAAGTGTCTGCTCTGAGTGGCCTTGCCTGTTCTTCCGGCCCGGGGTGGGTCTTCCCCACTGCCTGCCTACTGGGGAGATGCCTGTGTTCTGAGACTACCCCCACTCAAGTTGAAGGGCATGCTGAAGGTGGGCTGGGGCCTCAGAATGAGGGCTTCCCGGGCAGGAGGCCTATTTCCCCTCCACCAGCGTCGTGGTCTCTGGGCACCCGAGAAGAAGTGAGCTCTTTAGGGCCAGGTCCCTGTCTAACTTCGGGGCCTGCTGACATATTGTGATTAAGAGCATGGGGTGAGATGAGGCTTCTGGGTCTGAGTCTCAGCTACTCCACCTAGCTGCGTGGCTTAGGCAAAGGACTGCCTCTTTCCGAGCCTCTGTCTCCCCATCCTCAAAATGGGTACAGGGTTAAGTGAGATAAGCGAACTGCTCTTAGCACAGTGTACACAACAGAGATTCCCAAAGGGTTAGTGCTACTAACAGGATGTCCATGGGGGTGAGGCTGAAGGGGAGCTGTCACACACTTACCCAGGTACTTGGCCCGCTCTTCCCGCCGTTCCTTTGCCAGCTTGTGTCTCTCTCCTGCCTTCTTTACATCTTAACAAAAGGAATAAGAAGAGACTTAGGTCAAGAGGTTCCTCTCAAAGGGGAGTCAGCCTCAGGGCCCTGCCCCCAGGCTGCATGCCCACGCCTTTTCCATCTCCTCCGGAGCCCAGGAGACTCCCTCTGGGGTCTTCACCCAGGGCTGGGACTGGGCCCGGGATGAGGGACATCACTCATACCTTGCTTGGTGGGAGGGCTGTCAGAGGCGGGTGCTGCTGGCGGGGATGGCTGGCTGCTCCTTCGAGGAGGCCTGGCATCCCGTGGGCCCGTGGCTGGTGGGGTGGGTCCCCTGGTCTTCACTTCAGAGGAAGGGGACTCTTCTTGCTGGGGGGCTGGCCTGGGCCCTACCAGCTCCGAGGGGCTCTCTGGTTCCAGTGGAAGCTGCTTGGGGCTAGTGGTGTTCTTCATGGCGGGAGGCGTGTCTGGGGGAGTGTCGGGCACCAGGGTTGACGTCGGTGGTGGCGGCGGCGGTGGGGAGGGGTCACCTTCTGGGGAGGGTCTTGGCTCTGGAGGGGTCCTGGCTGCCATAGCTGGAAGTAAAACACAAGACAGGAGAGAAAGTGAGACAGAACATTTGTTACCATCAGTTCAACATGTAGCTCCTTCCCTTGTCCAGTTGATATTCATTTATTCGTATGTGTTTATCAAGTTCCTTCTATGTGCCAGGCCCTGTTCCAGACACTAATGATGTAATAGTGAGAAAATGGCCACAGTCCTTGCCTCTGTGGAGCCCACACTCTGGCAGGGCAGACAGACAGACAGCGAGGCAATTACGGTAGAGAATAAGTACTATGTCTGGAGTAACAAAGCAGAGATGGCTAACCTATACTGAGGGGGCTTCCTGCAGAAGTTAGAGCTAAGCTGAGGTCTAGGATGAGCTGGAGTTAGCAAACCAAGGCAGAGAGGGTTCTGGCAAAGAGAAGAGCATTTGCAAAGGGGCAGAGGGAGCCGGGTGTATCGGTAAAACTGAGAAGTTGGGGGTAATTAGTGGACCAAATGGTAAAGGTTGGTTTCCACGTCTGCCTCCCTCACCTTTCTGCTTTCCCTTGGGCTCACAGGACCCATCCCAATGCCCAGTGCTCAGGAGGTGCCTGGGACCAGCCGGAAGGAAAGACATACGCATGGGCACAGTGGGATGCCCAGGTGGGATCCCCAACAGGGTAGGCAATTGGCTACATCCATTTCGTCATTTGTTTTCTTTCCCAACCACCCACAGATTTCTTCTTGTTAGACATTAATATTTCAGGGTGTCTGTAAAAGACACCGAAGTGCCAAGTAAGGAAGCCACATGATTTGATGTATACATGTCCATGCACACACATGTGAGCAACTGAAAAATGGGCTTAGGGGTCAGCCGGCTGAGGGCCCAATTCTGACTTCACCACTCCAAGACAGGAAGAGAGGGCCTTGGTAACTTAGGGCAAGCCACTCAACCTCTCTAAGCCTCAGCTTTCATATCTGTAAAATGGGGACTATAAAAGCCCAAGCTGGTAGGGATGTCAGTGAAGTGCCTGGAATAATTCACGTGCCAGGACACAACACTTCCCTCTCTCTTTCTGTTTGTCTTATGAAGCTGCCAAAGAGCAGCCTCTGCACGTTGAGCCCTGGTGCCATCGACTGCTGCTGTCTAAGGAACTTGAGGGGACAGACGAGGAACACACCCGCTGCCTGGGCTTAGGGATCAGGACCACAGCCCATGGAAAGGTCAATCGAAAGAAGCATTTTTTGCTCTCACCAGGTGCCTCCATCACACAGGGCCTTCTGCTCTAGGAACAGTGGTCCACTCAGGAGGTGATACATTCCCCCTCCCTGTGGGTGACAATGTGTGAACAGGGAGAGGACACTCCTAAGGAGCTGACTTTGGAACTCCGGGGACCCTTTTCAGGGAGACGGGTGTCCAGTGGGCTCTGACGAAGGCAGGCTATTTAACTATCTGGCCTCCCCACTGACTGTGTGACCTTGGACTTGGCCTCCCCGCTGACTGTGTGACCTTGGACTAGTTACAGGCCCTCTTTGTGCCCTAGCTCCTCTTCTGTGAAATGCAGACAGTAGGCCTGTGATGAGCATTAGTAACAACAATAACCACTAACATGTATATATTTCTTGAGAGCTTCCTATGGAGAGAGTATTTTACACACACTAGTTTGAATCCTTATGACAATACTTCTAAAGGAGGCAAGGTAAATATTTCTTTGAGATAGAGGTGGAGAGTGAAGCGAAAAGAAAGTAAGTGAAGTCTGAGGCCACTCAGCTGGGAAGTGAAGGAGTCGGGACCTGAGCCCAGCGTCGGTCCCCGGTGCCCTTGCTCTAACCCCCACACCCTCCGGCCTCTGCACAAGGCGGGGTGAGGCAACACATGTTACACAATGACACCATCTGAGACTCACACTATTTTCCCCTCATTCCTGCCCTTCTAGATTCCTGGGTTCCAGGCAAAAGAGCCCCAGCCAAGGTCCTGTCTCCCCAGTTGTCCCTCCCACTCTGCCAGCCCCTCCCCACATCAGCTCCAAAAGACCGCCCGGCCACTGCTAGTCCACTTCCCAGCCACCTGAAAACCCCTCCCCAGTCCCGGTGGGCAAGAAAGCTAGTGGCCGCCTTTTAGTGAATGCTTCCTACATGCCGAGAGCTGAGCCGGGCCCTTGGTAGCCCCATCCTGCATCTCCATATGAACTCTGAGAGAGAGAGAGTCTTACCCTCGTTGAACAGAAGAGACCATCAGAGCTTACCCCACTAAATGATTCATTCAGGGTCATAGAACTAGTACGTGGCAGAGGCAGAATTCGAACCCAGGACTACCTGGGGCCAAAGGGCCTAGGTACGTAAGCACAAAGCTCGAAGGCTGAGGGTGAGGCTTGTTTATTGCCATTCTCCTGGCACCTGTGCCCGCTACAGGTGTTGCAAGGAAAACTGGTAGGGAGGTGTTTGTCTGCACCGAGGCGGATCACACCCACCAGGCAAGACAGTGAGTCTCTCCAGCTAGCTTCTGACTAGACCTGCCACGTGACGGGGAGTCTGGGAGGAAGTGCAGGGATGAGGCCTGGAAGGGCCTGCATCTGGCGCTCAGGTGCGGCGGGGCACAAGGTGTCCGGCTTCAGTCAGGCAGGTCTGAGCTCCGGTTTTCTCAAGGTGGGGCCTATGGTGTTGGGACCTATGGTGAGTAGGCACATCACCTCTGGTGATGCTGAGCCTGGCAGGGGCTCAGCAAACAGCACCCCCGGAAGAATTGGCCTACTTCTCCCCATCTCTGCCACAAGAGCCCCCTGGGGCAGGCCTTCACCCCACTGCTCCACGCCACTGCTCCTCTCAAGGTCTCCAGTGGCACCCACACTGCCGAGTCGGCAGCCACTTCCTGGGCCTCACCCCACTGGCCTCTCAGCCACAAGACACGGGTGAGCCCTGGGTGCTCGTCCTTCAGTTGGCCCCGAAGACAACACACTCGCCCGGTTTTCCTTCCCCTGGCTGGCTGTGACTTCTCGGGCTTGCCAGTCCCTCGTAAACTCCCGAACCTTTTAGCACCGGAGCGCCCCAGGGCCCAGTGAAGACCTCGACTCTCATCAGTCGACACATACTCCCTTGATGACCTCATCCAGACTCATGGCTTTAAATACCACCGCTCTGCTGATGACAACCAAATTTGTATCTCCAGCCCAGACCTCTCCCTTGAGTACTGGTTTCGCTCATGCAACTCCCCACCTGACACCCCTGGGTGTCTTCTTGAGGCCCCAAATTTAACATCCCAAACTCAGCTCCTGATCTTTCCTTGCCAGACCCTGCTCCTCCAGTTTTCCCTATCTCAGTCAATGGCAACCCAGTCCTTCCAGTTTCTCAGGCCCAAAATCTTCAGAGCCATTTTAGGATCTTTTCTTGTCTCACACCTCACATCTAATGCCTCAGTAAATCTTTTTGGCTCCACATGCCCAGTATATTCTGAATCCAGTCACTTCTAGCTCCATTTCTGTCATCTTGGTCCATTTCTATCATCTTCTATCATCTCACATGAAAGACTCCCCGCTGCCATCCTTTGTTCCCCTTGGGTCTTTTCTCACCAAAGCAGCAGAATGATTCTGTTCAAGAATCAGTTGGGGGAGGGGGGTTTTGGATGGGGCGGCAGGGGACACATGTATACCCATGGCTGATTCATGTCAGTGTATGGCAAAAACCACCACAATATTGTAATTAGCCTCCAATTAAAATAAATAAATAAAAATTTTAAAAAAGAGTCAGATTGAGAGTTCCCTGGTGGCCTAGTAGTTGGAATTCCAGGCTTTGACTGCCATGGCCCGGGTTCAGTTCCTGGTTGGAGAGCTGACAAGATCCTCCAAAGACGCCCCACACTTCAAGGGAGGAAAACCAAAGGCAAACGATGGCCTTCAAGGCCCTTCAGGCTCCGTGCTCTGCGGCCCATTACCTCTGGGCCTCCTCTCCTCCCCATCTCCCCCTGCTCTGTCTCTTCCGGGCCACTGTTCCTTGTTTGTGCCAGGCACGCTCCTGCCTCGGGGCTCTGCGCTCACTGTTTCCTCTGCCAGAATTCTCTGCCCCCAGATCCTGCATGTCTTACTCCCTCACCTCCTTCAGGTGACCTGACCTGACCGTCACTTACCTGACCGTCACTTCTCGGCCAAGCCTTCCCTGTCCCCTCTAAAACTACAAACTGTAGGGGAAGTGTCCCTCCCCTTTCCAACTGAATTCTTTTTTTTCAAAAATTTTCTCCCCCCGACATGCAACTCCCTACCTGACACCCCTGGATGTCTTACTGATGCCTCAAATTTAACATCCCAAACTGAACTCCTGATCTTTCTCTCCAAATCCCTGCTCCTCCTCCAGTTTTCCCTATCTCAGTCAACCGCAACCCAGCCATTCCCGTTTCCATATATATATATATGTATATATCATATATTTTTAAATTTTATTTTATATATATTTTATTTGGCTGCATCAGGTCTTCGCTGTGGCATGTAGGATCTTGTTCTCCGACCAGGGATCAAACCCTGACCCCCTGCATTGAGAGCGCAGAGTCTCAGCTACTGGACCACCAGGAAGTCCTTCAATCGTTATTCTTTTTTGTTCCAACTCTGTTATTCTCGGTAAGCATTAGCACCACTTTAACACTGTCTCCCACCCCCAGAAGGTAATCTCCATGAAGGCACACATATTCGTTTATATTTTGTTTAGCTGTTCTGTCTCTAACAGCAACAGAGCTTGGCACGGAGTTGGCTCCCCAGCTATTTGTTGAATGAATATATCAATGAACGCCTCCCTGGCAGATACCATCAGCACCTCTCTTCCCTGGATGACTGCAAACTTCCGTCATCATCCTACCCGCACCCTTTCCAGCTCTGCTCTTTACTGAGCAGCCAAAGTAATTGTTTTCAAATGCAAATCTGGTCATGGTTCTCTTCCCCACGTGAGGCTCTCCAATAACTTCTCATCGTTCTGAAGAGAAACCAAGATTCTTGAGCCCAGGATGCAAGTCCAACACAGTCTGAAGTCCCTGCCTCCCTCTCCCACACCTCTTGAGGCCCCCTCTCTGCTCCCTACTTGCTGTCTATACTCCAGCCACACTGACCTTTTAATTCTGGTAGCCTTGACACTCCCTCTGCCCCAGGGCCTTTGCACAAGCTCTTCCCCCTCTTTTCTTACTTAACTTTCATTCATCCTTCGGATCTTTGCTGAGGCATCATTTCCTTGGGGAAGCTTTCCTGGGCCTCTCTGAACAGGATAAATTCCTTCATTATATGAAGTCATGGCTTCATGCCTCTTGTTTGGAGCACTGTGACTGTTACAATTTTAAACTTCCTTGTTTGGTTTTTTTGTTATTGTCCTCCCCCTAAGGGCTGGGTTGCATCTGCTCTGCTTGCCACTGTAGCTTGCCACAGCAGCTACCACAGTGCCCAGTACGTGGAGACAGTCGCGAAATGCTGCTATATAAGAATAAATCGCTGTACTAGGAAGCCACCGTCGCATAAGCACACGCACAGAGAAGGAGATTTTCACCCTAATAGTGAGCAGATCCGTGTGGCCATGTATTGCAAAGGGATAAACACTTGAAGGGAGGCAATACAATTCCATCTCAATTTGGGCAGCTTCCTGGACTAAGGTACTCAGGGAGAAGTTAATAAAAGTAATAATGAGTGTGTATTCCAGCAATTCAACAGGAAAAACCTCTCAGGAGGCAAATGGTACATTTGGAACTCTTCTTCTGACCTGGCGGACTACGGACCCTGAATACAAATACTTTTCTGAGAATTATGCCAACCCTGATGAAATGTCATCAGGACTGTGTTATTCGGAACAAGTTATGTTAAGCCAAATGAATTCCTTGGTTAATTATCTAGGCATGGTTAAATCAATATCTGATTATGCCCATTTTCAATCATCAAATACGATCCTTCAGCCACCTCACTTTATTTTGGTCTGTGTCAAATTGTGAGGTTTTATTTTGCGATATTGATATTGACCAGAAGTATTTGTTAAGAACTAGATAAGCGACAGATAGTTTGCATTCATTTCTTGGCACAAAGAGTGTTGGCAAGGCAAAGGTGCAGGAGCTGGTTGCAGGATCAGTCAGTCTAGTTTTCTCCAAAAACCCAAGAGGGACTGCAGAGAGATCAGGCCAAGTCTCTCGGAGGGCCGGTCACATGTCTCAGGGTGCTTACTCCCTATCCCCACCATCTGGGTGCTGGCAGTCCTTGCCTCTCATCCCTCCCTCCTCCCACCCCAACAACTGCTCCTGGGCCAAAACTCCTCTCACAATACCCATAACTCAGTCTGCCCTTTTAGTCTGCCTGCTGTCCCTGTGAGGGCTAGTGGAGAGAATCCTTTTTGCAGCCTAGAGCCTTATACAGGATCTGCCTGGGCAGAGAAGGAATTCTGTGTCTGCTTAATGAACACATGCATGGTTGGATGGATGGATGGAGGAATAGATGGATGGATGGATGGATGGATAAAACAGTAAAACCCCTAGCTGTTCCAACATCTAGCCTCTCTAACCCTAAATGTCTCTACCATATCAGAGTTCTGTGTGTGCCCAGCCAGCTCCTAAGTCCAGGAAGGGAAACAAAACTAATTTGCTGAAGCCCTACAGTAAACCAGGCACTCACCCTTATCTCCTCAAGTTCTTATTATAGCCCCCAAGGGAAAGTGCTATGGAAGGCCCGTTCCCCAGGTAAGAACACTTACTCAGACAGGTTAAGTGACTGCTCACGTCAGTGTCAGAAGTAGGACTGGGCCCAAGGCTGTCTGATGACAAAACCCTTATGTCACACTGTTCCTGGTGGGTGTCACATAACCCCTCCCCAAGGCTCCTGCCTATTCCCCGAAGAAGGAAGTGATTCAGTGGGTTTCCCCCCTGAAGATGAAGGGTGCAGGTGGGGCAGGCAGGCACTGAGCTCAGAGGGCAGGAATGCAGGGAAGGTAGGCTCCTGCCCAGGCTGGCCACCAGGAGTCAAGAACTGGGGCACCTGAGCAGGGGTGGGGGCGAATGGCCCTCATCCAGGAGGCAGAGCAAGGGTGTGCCCAGGGGAGGGGGTGCCCAGACAGCAGAGGTCAGCACCTCAAGCCAGAGCCCTTCTGGCTCCCGCAGCAGCTCCTTAGGTGGCCGCACTAGAGCAGACAAATGAAGACAGGGAGGCTGCCGGAGGGGCAAAGACACACACTCACACAGACAGAGAATACACATTGCAGAGAGACAGCGGGAGACACCAGACAGTGTGGACAGGTCCACACAATGGGAGACTAGACACGTTCCTTTCTCTCTCTCTCTCCTGTTTCATATGGAAAACAGACCTACTGCTGGGATTCAGAAACCTACACACACACACACGCACACACACACGGAGTCAAGCACCCCCTTTGAGACACAAATGAAACTTCAGAGATGCGTACAGCACTCAGATAGCGTGTCATCTGCTCACTTCGGCCCTGCCCCTCTAAGCACTCCTACCTGGGCCCAGGGAAAGCCCAGTTAACAGTAGCAACAGCTAATGCTGCGTCAGGTAAATCCCTTAACACTTCAGTCCTTTTTACCCTCACCACCATCCTACGGGGTTGATATTATTACCCTATTTGACAAATGAGGGAATAGATTCAGAGAGATTAAGTCACACAGCTGGTGAGTAGCAAAGCTGGGTTTGGAACTCGAATCAGGCTGAAAGTCTGTACCTTCACTCTGTGACCCAAAGGGGGCGGCCTCCTGGGTTTCCTCTCCTAGAGAGAGCAGGGGGCTGGGAGGATGGGGGTGGGCAGGAAGGACAAACCCTAGGAGACATCTGATGGTGAGGCTGGGACAGAGGGGACCCTTAGGGGGCAGCACCACTCCTGGCCGGGACAGAGCTGAGCCAGCTCTGAGAGGGAGGGAACCAGCAGCGGGGCAACTTGCACCAGCACTCCTCAGACCCTGGGCCACAGGCCCTTCGCTGCCTCTGTGGGTGATAAGGCTGGGATCCCGTCGGAGACTGCAGATCTGAGGAGCTCTCTGGCCCGGTTGGCGGCCATTGTTCCCAGCCTCCAATCAGGAGCACCCACTTCCTGTTATTTTAGGCGGCAGGAAATGACCCCATCCCGCAGCCCGGCCCTCCCTCAGCCCCAGCAGGGCTGCCCACGCTGGGGCCTAGGAGCTGAGGGCAGAGGCCCGGCCTTAAGCCAAGGCCTGAGGATGGCCCGCTGGCTGAACTGTCACCACTGCCTGAGTCCAGGGCCTCCTTCTGGTCTGATTTGCTCAGATTCCAACCTGGCAGGATGGATAGGGGATGCAGGGCCCTGCTGTTCTACTTCTGCCTCCCAGAGAAAAGATTACAGGGTTCCTAAGACCACGATGCCCAGAGAAGACCAGTCACTGCAAGGAAAGTGAAGTCGGACTCTATCACCAGCTGGCTTGGCCATGATTAATTCAGCATAGAGGTTTGGTGTACCGGCTTCACAGTTGGATGGACCTGGGTTCAAATCCTTCCTCTGCCAGCACCTAGCTGTGTGACTTGAAGCAAGTTACTTCCTTCTCTGAGCCTCATCTATAAAATGAGGATATGGGACTTCCCTGGTGGTCCGGTGGTTAAGACTTGGTGCTTCCACTGCAGGGGGTCTGGGGGTACAGGTTCAATTCCTGTTTGGGGAACTGAGATCCAACATGCCGCATAGTGCAGCCAAAAATAAAAAAGAAAATTTGAAAAAATAAATAAAATGAGGATAATACTAGTCCATACCGGATAGTTTTGAGAATCAAATGAGACAATGCACTGGACATGCTAAGCACTATGCCTGGCACACAGAAGGTCCTTGATAAATAAGAGTAGGAGATCAGTAGGATCACCAGGGGGTCTATTTCCTCTTGTCATTGGTAAGGAGCAGGAAATGGCAACCCACTCCAGTATTCCTACCTGGAAAATTCCATGGACAGGGAGCCTGGCAGGCTACAGCCCTTGGGGTCACAAAGAGTCAGACACGACTGAGCGACTGAGCACGCATGCACCAGGTTCTCTAGTGGCCGCCACCCTCTCTGCTTCCCTTGTGGGGGAAAAGCTGCAGCTGAGAGGTGATGGAGGAGACACTGAAGGCTGTGCCCCGGAGTGCCAGGCAGAGCTGCCACCGCCAACAAAGCTGCATTATCTGAGCCTGGCTTGCTGGCTGCTTCACTGGCCCCAAGGCCCAGTGGGGACCCAAGGACATGGTTCCCAGCTGCTTGTGGCCAAACTCCCAACCTTGGTCAGGCCTGAGAACTGCCCTGATGGCTCTCAAGTGCCGCCACCCCAGGCTGGGCCCTGCTTTCAGCTCCTTCCCCACTCCCTCAGCTCTGCCACCAGCTGATGCCCATCCCTGGAGGAGGGGGAGTGAACTGGCCTGGTGCCCCTTCTTCCTTATTTGCATATGCGTGACTGCACATTAGGGGCTCATTAAGGCCTCATTACTGGGCCCACCCGCCCCAGGAGGGACAGAAGCTATCAGTGGGAGCTGCCAGCCAGGCTGGCTGCTATATGTGAAGAGGTGCAGAGGCGGCCCATCTTTTTCTCATTAGTTCAGGTCCACCTCAAACACCTCCTCTGTGAAGTCTTCCACAAGCAGATTCCACCAACCACTGCATCACCGGGAGTTCCCGGAGGGTGGTGACTGGGATTCACTTCCCTGTCCTGTCATCTGTACAGCCAGGACTGAGCTGGCACACAGCAGGCATCAATATAGGTGCGCTGGATGCCTGCACCCACCCCCCGGGTCTCTCTCCTATTTCCAAATGCCCCACTTCAAGTATGGGGCCCTCTGTTCCCGATACACCCTGTCTCATGTCTGTCTAGAACTCATCTCCACCTTGCTCTCTGGCCTACATTTACCTCTTGAAGTTATAATTAATCCCATCTCCTCCTCAGGCCTCCAAAGGAATTAAAAATAACAACAAAAATGAATAGCGTTTACTGAGCATTAACTATTTGCCAGGGCCTCTCCTAAATGTCTTATGTATTTCTCTAATTTAATGATCCCAATGTCTCTATGAGATCATTTCCAGAATTATTATCCTTTTACAGATGGGAAAATTTAAGACTTCAGCAACTTACATAAGTCATACAGTAGTAAGTTATGAAAGGGAGACTTAAACTGATTCCAGAGTCTATACTCTCAAGCAAACTAAATCCCGACTCCTGTCCCTACTTTCCCCGTATTTCGTACCTCCCTGCTGGCACCACTTCCGATGAGCATAACCACAGTGATGGTAATAACACTGTATTGCAGGCATCCATGTGCCAGCTTCCTTTAGGTACATCGTCTCTAACCTCTAACGTTAACCCCACAAGGCTGATAGCACTACCTCCATTTTCCGGGGGTATGAACTCTGTCTGGAGAGGGTAGGTCACTTGCTACAGGCCACACCTGTCCCCTACTCCATGCTGCCTCCTGTTAATGCTCAGTGTGCAAAGGGAGCTCAGAGAGGGCAGGGAGCACATCATATGTATTCAGTGTCTCAGACCCATGCCTAAGACTTTCACAGGGCACAGGAAGTGGGCATCACCTTTACTCCCTGAAGGCTCCTGACTCACAGGGCCCTTGTCACCTTTAACTGAAACTGGTACAGACCAGCCACCATCCTGACCCCAGTTCTCATGTAACTCCATCTAGGTCGTCCCTGTGTGTAGAAGCCTTCCCAATCCAGGACTTGGTGTGCAGGACCCAGTCAGGTTCCCCCAGCACAGCCAAGCATCCCACCCATGCCCTCATAGTCAATCCAGATATCCCATTCAAGTGCCCTGCTTATAAACCAGCCACTCACTCCAGCCCTCATCTCTGGCCCAGTAATCACCACCACTCAGGCCCTGATGTACACACTGGTGCCAGAGACCCTCAGCTGCAGAGGGCCAGGAAGCGGATGGAATGGACACAGGAGAGCCCTCCCTGGGTGTCCCCTCTCAGGCTCAGCAGAGCCAAGACAGACTGAAGTGCCATTGTTCCGGTGCAGCCTACAGACCTCCTGAACCACACGGGTCTACTGGCCTCCCCCTGCATCCTCCAGCTCCCACACCCACAGGGTCCCCTCCAAACACCCATGAGGGCATGGGGTGGAGCCCACCCACAACCAAGCGGCTCCACCTTGTCCTGGGCGCTCTGCACCCACAGACATGGTTTCATCCTGGGCCCACGCCCCAGGGGGCAGGGAGGTGACGGGGATTAGGCTCTAGGACTCTATGGAGGTGTGGGGTTGGGGCCACCTCCCCCCCTGAGTCAGTGAAGAGAGCTTGGGTCCTCAGTAATCATGCTCCTCCCTCCCTTTCCAGGAAGAAAGAGAAAGAGAAATCCCTCCCTCCAACCCCAGGCCCAACCAGAAACCTGTCCCCACCCCCTCATCAGCTGCTCCCAGATCCGAATGGGATTTGCAGAAGTCCTGGGCACTGTGGTGGTTGGTGGAGTGAGGGGGGAGAGAGCTTTGATGGTCAGGGGCCTGAAGAGAGAAAGAGGGAGGGAGGGAGGGAGGGAGGGAGGGAGTGTGTGTGTGTGTGTGTGTGTGTGTGTGTGTAAGGGTGGGGGGGTTGGTATCAGAAGCCTCAGGCTGAGGAATGATGTGGCAGGTCCCTGGAGTGCCGGCCTCGAGCCTTCACCCCATTCTCTGGGAAACACTCAGGCCCTGAGACATATTCTGTCCCCCTTCTCCCCAGATCGGACTGGGTGGGCTCCAGAGTAGGCCAGGCTGCAGGGGAATCGGCCCACTCCCCAGCTCCCGCCCTCTGCCCAAACAATGCTGCCTCCCCCTCCCCCTGCCTTTATCCGGCGGGTTACTTGGCAGCCGCCGCTAAGAGACCGCCCCCTCCCCTCCCTCCCCTCCTGGCCGGCGGGCAGCAGCTACAGGCCCTTTGCGCGGCAGCTGGAGGGATGGGGTGGGGGCGAGGTCTGGGCCAGGGCCTGGGCGTGGGGAGGCGGGGGGCGCCAGGGCCTAGGCTTCGGTATGCAAGGCTTCAGGCCTGAGAATCTGAACCCCCGACACACACGTCCAGGCTGAGGTCACATGTGCCCACCAGGAATGGGAGGGGGACAGACGCCCCAGCTCAGTAGATGAGGCCTGGGGTGGATCGGGGAGGACGGTAGGGGCCGGGCAGCCGAGGTGGCACTGGGTTGGGGCGGAGGGGTCACCATCAACTCTACATTGGGGCCCCCGGGGATCCCGACGCCCAGGACGTCCCGGCGCCCGGGGTGGGGGAGGGGCAGCTGTCAGAAGATGCGCCGGTGGCCCAGAGCCGCCGACGCCGCTGCAGCCTTTATTTTTAAACTTCCAAGTGGTCAGAGGGCGCGGCGGGGGAGGGGTCCCCGCCGCGCGGGCCGGCTTCATCCTCGCCCTTTCCGAGGCCCCCCATCCCCTTCTCTCATCTCGCCTCTGGCATACCTGGGGCTGCGCCCGTACACGGCTCCGAACGTGAGCCGCTCTCCATAGCTGCGGCGTCACTGGGGGTGGGAGGGTGTCTTGGGGGTCTCAGCGGCGACGGCGGCGGCGGCCAGCGGCCAGGATAGGGGTCCCGCGGCGCATCACGCCCGGCCCGGCCCGGCGGGCAACGATTCGAAGGCTGGGGGAGCTCTGGCGAAGGTCGAGGCTGGCTCGGCTGGTAGCCTACGGGCTCGCAGTAGCCGGCCGCCCAGTGTCTGTCGGCTCCGGCCTCGATCCTTCTGCCTGCCCGGCGCCGGCCCAGTCGCGGCCACTGCCCAACCCTATTGTACCGCCCGGGCTGGGCCTGGCCTCGCGGCTGGCGCGTACCAAGTGCGACGCGGGGAGGGCCACCCCCGCAGCGCCCGGGGACCGCGCTCCCGCCCCGCCCGCCGCGCCCCCTCCCTGGGGCTCGGGGCCTGGAGCCGGGGGACGCCTCTCCTGCAGCCGCGGCGGAGGGGACGCTACGGCTCCCGGAGGACGCCCGTCGAGCTGCCTCCCCCTGCGGCCGCGCGTTGGTACGCGCCGCAGCGCGAGGCGACTATGTAGGGAGCGCTCGGGTGACTCACGCGCCGCTAGGACTGGGGGGAGCGGGAGGGAGCGGGGATGGGAGCCCCCAGTCCCACCCTGGACCCTGCGAGCTCCGGCTCTAGGGCCTTGGCGGCAGCTTCAGATAAGCAGTCTTTCCCAAACCCACCTCAAAATCCGCCCGAGGGACGTCGGGAGCCTTGGAGGGTTACAAGGAGACCCCTAAAAGGGCTATGCTCTCTCTCCCCTGGTGATGGCTGGGGTGGGGAGAGACCCGGCCTGGGAGCCTTGCTGCGGCCCTTCCTGCATCATCCTACGGTTGGGGCTGTGTCTTCCCTGCTCCTCCGGGAGTAATTACAGGCCTGCACCACCGCCTTACCCAGGTCTCTAATCTGCTCCGGGTCTCTCCCGGCTCCGAACTGGGTGGTCCTGGCCCTAAACCTCCCCTAGACTCATCGGATGACCCCCCTCATGTACCCGGGAAGGATTTTCTCCCCTGTGTTCTGTCCAAGGAGGGAGTGAGTTCCTTCTGACCCGCCTCCCCCAAGTAGTTCTGCTTCCCAGCCCAGGGAAGTAGATCCCCCAATCCCCTTGTTAGTGCCAGCTGAGGTGGGCCTCAATCCAAGTCAGGCCCAGCCTGGGCAGAGAGGGGGGAGCTTGCTGGGAAGGTGGATCGATGCTGCTGCTGCAGGGACTGACGGGGCGGAAGGAGCAGGCGCAGCTGGGCCCTGCGCACCCCATCCCTGCCCTTTGTCCTGACCTCCAGAAGGTCAGTTGTCTAGTTCTTCATCGCCCAGAGATGATGCCCAGTGACCTGTTGTCCTCCTGCTCCCCTTTCCTACCAGTGTCTTCTTCCTTTGAGCAACTCCAGAAAGCAGTCATTTATTTTTTATTTTGATTTTATTTTTGGCTGCACTGGGTCTTGGTTGCTGTGGGTGGGGACTACTCTTCATTGCAGTGCGTGGGCTTCTCACTGCAGTGCCCTCTCTTGATTTGGAGCTTGGACTTTAGAGTGGGGGCTCAGGAGTTGTGGTACATGGACTTTGTTGCCCCACGGCATGTAGAATCCTCCCAGACCAGGGACTGAACCCATGTCCCCTGCATTGGCAGGCTAACTCTACCAGTGGACTAAACCTGTGAATGCCCAGAACGCAGTCATTTAAGAGGAGAAGGTTGGGAACAAAAGGGTCTGGGTCTCAGGCAACCTGGGAGCAAACAGTCCTGGGAAGAGTGAGTCGCTGAAGGCCTGAACCCGCTTCCAGGGCCAAGGAGGGCCTTCCCCAGTCCAAAATCATTAGAAAAGGATGATGCTAGAAGATCTACAACTAGAACTGGTAACCTGAAGCTACTGTCTTAACTTTTCTGAAATCCACTTTGCTCACCTAAAAAATTAGGAAAATAATAATACCATGAGCTATCATGGGTTTGCTGTAAAGGTTAAATAATGCAACATGGATGAAATGCTTAGCACTGAGCCTGGCACATAGGAAGTGCTTAATAAATAAGTATGATGGTGGGCATTCAGAAGTAAAAGCAGATTAGGATGAGGAGCAGAGCCCCATCTTTGTTGTCAGTCATCCTATCTGCAGGGTGAGGGGACCATGTGGGTGATAGAGTCCAGGTAGAGTCCTTTGTGAGGTCAGAGACCTCTGGGCCTGCATCTTTTAGAGCTTACCAGGCCCACACTGAGCCAGGCAGTGATTAGACCAAGAATTCATGAACAGAACCCAATATAGGAGAGCCATCTGGGTTCTGTACCCACAATCTTGAGAGTACAGTAGGAACAAAGACATATATAGGTGGGAATTGTGAGATACCTTCATTACCTGGAGCTCAAGAATAGTAGAGGGGGAAACAGTAACTGAAGATAAAGAGATAGGCCAGGGATGGCCTATAAGAAAAGGTTTGAATGCCAGTTGGCAACATGAACTACATAATGTAGATACTGGGGAGCTGTCGAAGGTTCTTCAGAAGGAGAAGGGTGAGCAATGCTTTGGAACTGGAAATCTTCCATTGTGTCTAATGGTCTAGGATGGACTTTGAGGAGTGCCCTGCAAAGAGTCAGTGTATAGCATTAGCCTACTCAGTGGTTCTCAACCAGAGGCAGTTTTCCACCCCAGGGGACATTTGGCAATGTTTAGAGGTATTTGTGGTTGTCACAACTAGAGATGCTACTGGCATCTAGTACTTAGACACCAGGATGTTGTTTAACATCTTGCAATGCACAGAGCACCTCCTGAACAGAGTCATCAGGCCTAGAAGGTCAATGGTACTGAGGTTGAGGAACCCTTCCCTGGACGGAGGGTGGAGGCACCTGCACTTCCTGGCAAGATGCTAGTTGTTAGGCAACTTGATGGTCAGTTCTCCCGGCCAGCCCCAGGAGGCTTCCTACACACTTGGTGGGTCCACAGGAAGTCCTGAGAGCACTGATGTCCTGTGATTGATACAGTTGGAAGAGACAGATGGAGTGCATTCCTCTCCATTTGCCCCCTAACTGATCAGGATCCTTGGTGCATCCCAGGCCCTGGCAGTTGATCAGATTTAGAGTGGGTATCTCTGAGTTTGGGGCTGGGTGAAAGTGCTCCGTGTTCCCCCCCCAAACATTAGACATCCCAGAGAAGGAGCAAGCAGGGCACTTGCAGCATCTTTGGCGACTGAGAATGCCCTGCCTTCTTCAGTGAGGGGCCCGGGAACTCTGTGGTCTCCCAAGTTCCTCCCCTACGCCCAGGGCAGTCCCCTCCCCCTTCAGGAAACAGGCTTGAATGAGCTGTCAGTTTTACCATGCGGCTGGGCTGGGCTAGGAGTCAGGTCACTGAAATATGTCCCCTTCCTGATCCCACTAGGGGGAGAGCAGGAGCAAGAGCATTTACAACCTCCTAGGTTAGGTGCGGGAGGGTCCAAAGCGGATCTGTCCAAGAGGTGAAGGAAATCACTGGGTGATTTGACAAAGAGATATGAATTGGGACCAAGCCTCTGGAGGCTGTCTCCACTAGTACACAAGTAGGAAATAGGAGGGGCCTCATGGTGGGTGCAGCTTGAGAGACCAGACATCAGATTCTCACACCCACCCTACCCCCAAGGCACAACAGCAAGAAGGGGTCTCTAACCCAGACCACACTGCTAGGGAACTGTAACCTCCAGGGCTCACTCCCTGGGGCTGGAGGTGGGGAATGTCCTTAAAGGCCAGTGTTGACACCAGCTGCAATACCGCTTCCCTCCCTCCAGATCTTGCAGAGGGGAAGTAACAGAGAGGGATTGGTGGGAGGAGGAACTCAGATTCCGGATTAAATAGGTTCAACCTTTTGGGTTCTTGGGCGGGGGGGCCGGGGGGGCCGGGGGCTCTGGTGCTCCTGCTAGGGATGGGAGGCTGTCCCTGCTGCATTAGTTTCCTGGGATAAGGAGCCAGGGTGAGGCTAGGGAGAGGGGTGGCTGTTGTTCTTAAATGTCCTGGCCCCCAAGAGGTGATGGAGAGGGATTGGGAGTTGGGACTGAGAGCCCTTGAAGAAGTTACTAAGGAGCCAGGAGGAGATCTTTTAGATTAGCCTGAGATGGACCCCGCCCCGCCCCCCCCACCTTGATTCAGGACTGGTGACTCTCTCTTGGAGGAGGAGTCCCAGAGAAAAAGAAGCCAGAAGGAGGAATCACAGGCAGAGAGGGGAAGAATCTCAAGAGGCTGTAAGATGGGCAGGGAGAGGCTCCGCCTTCAATCTCTCCAGACCCGCCTGGCCTGACAGCAGGCTGGGTGGGGTCGAGTGGCTGGCTGTGACTGTGACTCAGGTTTCTGTGGGCAGCCAAGGGCAGCCGGCAGGGAGGAGCCCAGACCAACAGACAGGCCAGCCAACTGCAGCTTTCACCTCAGCTGTCCTCTCCTGGGAATGCAGAAGGTTCTTCTCTAACTTTGCTGGCCTCTGAGGGCTAGCCCACCCCTGCGCTCTCATCCCCACCCTCAACTGACCCTCATGCTCTTTCCCAGAGCTCTCAGCCCAGGCACTGACACAGGACAGAGAGTCAAAGGTCACTGCCTCTAGAGAGTCCCCAGCAGGTCTGTGCCACAGGGAGAAGAGTATAATAATAGTTGGTTCTGCACCGAGAGGGACAGACTGGGGGAATCTTGGGTACTGGTTTTCAGGCTGAGCAGCTTGGGCCCCCCAGCCTTCCCCAGCCAGGATGGCTCAAGTCTGGTCGGGCTCGTTGTCATGGTGAAGACTAGGGGCTAGAATGCAGCTGCCAGTCAGGCTACCAGGCCTAAGTCAGAAGACGGGGCTCAGGGACTCATAGCACAGTCCTCTCAGAACTGACTAGCCAGGCAGGGATGGTTGGAGCTGAAACCAAAGAACTATGGTCAGGGACTGTAGGACTTCCCCTTGGTGATGGGTGAGGGTGTGGCCAGCTCATCCCCCTCGTATTTCTGGGGCCTGTTTGCTGGGCTGTGTGTCCAGAGAGTGGCTGAAAGAAAGGGAATGCACGTTTACTTTGTGCCAAGTGCTCTGCATACATGTCTCACCAATCTTCACAACAACTGAGAGAGCCAGCAATTTGCCTAAAATGGCAAAGCTAGGATTAAAATCCAGAACTGGCTGCTACCAACGCCAGTGATCTTTCTTTTCTGGGAACCAGTCTTGTTCTAGGGAAGAGAGAGGGAGAAATTGACCTGAACTTTATCAGACTGGATATTTCATCAGGAAGCCACGGTGGATGCAGGTGCTCGCTGCCTTTGGGGCTTGGGGACAGATGACCGTTCGAAGAGAAAGTCATTGGTGAAATGCTTGCCACATGGTAGGTGGTCATCAAATATTTTTGTAAAGAAGAAGCCAGATCTGTGTAGGAGCCATGGCCAGTTTTCTGGGACATCCTGGGAGCTTCTGGCTTTGAATTGCAGCAACAGCGGAAGAAGCTAGTTTGAAAGAGGGACTTTCCAAGACCATCCCTGACGGGAGGAATTTGCGGAGCATCAGAGTGAGGGTTAGGCAGGGTGGGAAAGAATTGTGTGGATGATACAGGATTACTGCAAGTTGCGGACGCCACCCAGTGGCCATAAACCAGGCGATAGGGAGCCATGTTACAAGAGTTCTCTGTGCGCGGAGCATTCTGGGAGTTGTAGTTGGGCTGCACTAAGGCGTGGTGTTACCAGTGGGACTGTTGGGTGCTGTGGTTCGGCGTTTATTGCGCGGGAATTACCCTCGTCTGCCGGACTACGAGTCCCGTGGTGCCCCGCGGCCAGCTGCGCAGGCGCGGTGAGTCGGTGCCGGTCAATTCTTAACGCTGAGGGGGCAGCTAGCTGGGTCGAGCTGTGTTGGGAGGGGTTGCCGAGTGGGTCTGTGGCGAGGCAGGGTAAGGCGGCCGGCACGATGTCGAGGCAGGCGAACCGTGGCACCGAGAGCAAGAAAATGGTAACCGGAGCGTGTGACCTCGGCGGGTGGGGCGGAATGGAGGTGTTCTGGGGAAGGGGCCCAGCGCGGGGTGCAAGTCTCAACTGGAAAGGCGCCTTCTACCTGCCCTGGGAGGGAGTGGTTCAACTGGAGGGAAGGAAGGGGCTCATTGGTGGGTCGAGAGCGGAGATTAGCTCTGGGAGCGTCCCGAGTGCCGGGCAGGTTGGAGGGCCGCTGGAGGAGCTCGAAGACCTCTTCCCCCGCCACCTGAGTGCTATTGCGTAAGAGACCAACAACGACGGTGACGATAATAGTAGCTCCCACTGTTGCTCTCTTACTGCGTTAGGCACTGGGCCATGCACTTTACGTCTGTTATCTCATTTAATCCGCAAAATAACTCGTCAGGTGGATGATAACATCGCCGCTTTAAAACTCAGATGTTGCATAACTTGCCCCTATTTACAGCTAAGACGAGTTAGGATTTGAACCTAAGTCTCTCTGACATCAAAGCTAATGCTTCAGACTACTGGACTATAATGTCTCCCACACTGTGCCGTGGTCATTGTGAGATGCTCAGGTACTGATTTAACCAGAAAGCAAGAAAGTAAGGGGTGGGCCAGAGTAGGCCGTAAGTGGTCTCCCTCTGGTGAAGGTGGACAGGCTCCCTTCTTGTCCTGGAAATAGTGGGACACCGTCTATCCTAGAAAGTTTGGCTGCTGGTGAGGGCTGGGCCTGGAAAGTAAGGTTGATGATGTTTTTCTCCAAACTAAGGGGATTTCTTGACAGGTGTTTGTTTTCTTTGGCATCTTCGTACTTCCTCTAGAATTGCCCATTTGTCTTTATTTTCCGATTTACAAACTGAGTTATTGAAGGTCGCATGCAGGGCAGATCTGCAGCCTTTTGTTGACACTCAGCTCTACAGAAGATGACCAAACTCCCATTACACCTTTGTATCTTATGCCAGGAACAGCCACCAAATACGGGCAGCTGGAGGCCCTGTGACTCCAGAGTAGTGCTGTACTTTTTCTCTGTTGGATCTCTTTTGAAAAGTTGATAATAGCTGTGGGTCTTCTCCCCAGGAATAGTAAATAGACAAACATAAACAGACATTTACTTACATTTAGGGGGAACTTGTGGGCCCCCGAAAATACTCTGTGAATCATAGGTTAAGAATTCCTGTTTTGGAGGAAATAAGAAAAAGGAAGAAGAGTGTTTTGCTAGGCAATAGTGTCATGCAGGTTAGGGGTCCCCAACCTTTTTGGAGTTAGGAACCAGTTTCATGGAGGCCAGTTTGCCAGTTTTCCATGGGGTGCGGGGGTGCGGGTGACTTGGGGATGGTTCAAGCACCTTACATAATTGTACACTTTGTTTCTGTTGCTGCGTCAGCTCCACCTCAGATCATCAGGCCTTAGATCCCAGAGGTTGGTGACCCCTGATGTATTATAAAAAGCATGGATATTTGTTGGAATCCTGATTGGTCTTCAGTTTACTTATCTATACAATAGGGAAATAATGCCTTTCTAGGATTCACTTTCATGCGTTGGAGAAGGAAATGGCAACCCACTCCAGTGTTCTTGCCTGGAGAATCCCAGGGATGGGGGAGCCTGGTGGGCTGCTGTCTATGGGGTCGCACAGAGTCGGACACAACTGAAGCAACTTAGCAGCAGCAGCAGCAGCAGGATTAAGTGAGATAACAGTGTAAAATGCAAGGGACATCATAAATGTTTATTTTCCTCTCCTTTTCCTCTATGAGCAGATATCAGAAGTCTTCCTGTTTAGTTTTCATATCTAACTCTTTTTCCTATCTTTTTTTAAAACTTAAAACAACACTGAAACTTTTAATACAAGTTTAGCAGGAACCTTCAGTCCCCACCCCGCAAACCCTCAGTATTCACTTAGTTTTGGTGAATTGAGGGAATTAAGGACAGGCATCAGTGCACTCCTGCTTCCAGAGTGTTGCTACTGCTGTGGTCTCTGCTTGGAACCTTCCCCCAGAGAGTATCTAGCTCCTCCTCACCTCATTTACAGGTACTCAGAGGTCACCTCCTCATAAAGGGCTTCCCTGACCTCCTGACTGGTTCTCAATCCCCTTACTCTGTCTCTCTTCAAGCACTGTCTTTTTCATTTAAAATGCTTCATTATAAATTATGTATTTACTTGTTTACTTATAGTCGCCCCATGAGAATGTAGCTCTACGAGAGCAAGGGTTGATTTGTTAACTGCTGTACTCCCAGCTCCTAAAACGATGCCTGGCACCAGGCGGTCTGTGTTAAATGAGTGGCGTGAGGGTTTGGTGCATCCTGTCATTCAGTTCCTGTCGGTACCCACCTCAGGCTTGTCATGTGATCCTCTTTGTGGCCACCTGGTTTTGACATGCTCCCCTTCTTTCCTGTCTGCCTGGGGAGCCTCAGCCTCTAGCAGTCCACTTCCCAGTCAGCCCAGCTTCCTTCTAATTGCTGTGTTCCCAGTTAACCCTTTCGAAACGTAAATGGTTAATATGGCCAAGGAATTAGATCTCTGCTTTTAATCTGTGCAAACAGAAACAACCCATTTGTCTAGCAAACTTTTCCTGGGTCCCAGCTCTGTGTAAAGCGCTGTGGGAAATGCAGAGTTGAAGTCCTAGTCCCCAACCCTGAGAAGCAGTCCTCTATGAGAGAGGTCGAAAAATACACAATGCCGGGAGCATAGACGTGTCTGGGATTGAGCCCTGGCTTCACTGCTTGCTTGTGTGACCTTGGGCAAGTGTCTTCATTGCTATAAATATCAGTTTCACTATCTTTATTAATTTTTGGCCACAGCAAGCAGCTTGAGGAGTCTCAGTTCCCCTATCGGGTACTGAACCCATGCCCCCTGCAGTGGAAGCATGGAGTCCGGAGCACTGGGCCGCCAGGGACGTCCCAGCATCCTTTTCCTTTTTAAATTAAAGTTTATCTACAACGCTGTGTTAGTTCCATGTGCACTCAGTGATTCAATGTGATGAAGTTGGTGCAAACGTAATTTTTTGTTTGGACTGCGGTTTTGCACTGTGACTTTTAAATCATCATAACTAGGCTCAAACACATCTTTATTAATCAGAATAGGAACCAACGCACTGTTTGGTTGTACAGTCAACACATTGTTGCCAACAAGAAATAAGCACGTTCATTCCTATATCGTAAAAATCTGTGATTTGGGATTCGACAAACACTTGAAAAGCATTTTCTGCCTGCCGCTGGTTGTGGAAGCTTTTTCCCTGCAAAAAGCTGTCGAGATGCTTGAAGACGTGGTAGTCAGTTGAATGAGGTCAGGTGAATGTGGCGGATGAGGCAAAACTTTGTTGCCCCATTCGTTCAACTTCTGAAGCTAAGTTGAAGCGCTGGTTGGGCGACACGTGGTCGGGCGTTGCCTTGGCGCAGAACTGGGCCCTTTTCTGTTGACCGATGCTGGCTGCCGGCGTTGCAGTTTTCGGTGCATCTCATCGATTGCTGAACATACTTCTCAGATATAATGATTTCGCCAAGATTCAGAAAGCTGTCGTGGAAGAGACAGGCAGCGGACCACCAGTGACTGTGACCTTTTCTTGGTGCAGCTTTGGCTTTGGGAGGTGCTTTGGAACTTCTTCTTGGTCCAGCCACTGAGCTGGCTGTTACTGGTTGTGATATAAAATCCACTTTTCATCACATATCACAATCTGATTGAGAAATGGTTCGTTGTTGTTGCGTAGAGTAAGAGAAGATGACACTTCAGAATGATGATATTTTTGATTTTCAGCTCATGAGGCACCCACTTACTGAGCTTTTTCACCTTTCCGCTTTGCTTCAAATGCTGAACCGTAGAACGGTTGGCACTGCGTCCTTTGGCCGCTTCTCGTGTAGTTATAACAGGATGAGGTTGGTGGTCCTCTCCATCGGTCACTGCCGTTGCATGCTTGTCAGCTCCCGATGGCTGGCCACCGCGCTCCTCGTCTTCAAGGCTCTCGTCTCCTTTGTGAAACTTCTTGAAGCACCACTGCACTGCACATTTATTAGCAGTTCCTGGGTCAAATGTGTTGATATTGAGAGTTGTCTCTGTTATTTTATGACCCATTTTGAACTTGAATAAGAAAATCGCTCAAATTTGCTTTTTGTGTAACATCATTTCCCTAGTCTAAAATAAACATAAGGGACTTCCCTGGTGGTCCAGTGGTTAAGATTCTGAGCTCCCAATGCAGAGGGCCCAGGTTAGATCCCTGGTCAGGGAACTAGATCCCATATGCTGCAACCAAGAGCTCACGTGTTATAACTAAGATCCAGAGCGGCCAAATAAATATTTTTAAAAAATAATAAAATAAACATAAAAAACACCAAGTAGTGTCATTAGCAAAAAATCATAAAGTGAGAAATGTGCATTAAAATGATGTATAACATAACCACATTTATTTAAGAATGTATTCCAGTATCAAACAGCAGAGTTCAACAGTGTAAAACCACAATTACGTTTGCACCAACCTAACACTATACACAGAGGAGGCAATGGCACCCCACTCCAGTACTCTTGCCTGGAAAATCCCCTCGATGGAGGAGCCTGGTAGGCTGCAGTCCATGGGGTCGCTAAGAGTTGGATGTGACTGAGCGATTTCACTTTCACTTTTCACTTTCATGCATTGGAGAAGGAAATGGCAACCCACTCCAGTGTTCTTGCCTGGAGAGTCCCAGGGACGGGGGAGCCTGGTGGGCTGCCGTCTCTGGGGTCACACAGAGTCAGACACGACTGAAGCGACTTAGCAGCAACAGCAACACTATAGACTACAAAATGGTCAGCACACAGGCATTTTTATTAGTAAAGATATTAATTAACCTTTGTGTGTTTAGGCCTGCCCTTTTTTAGTGTTGTGACTATATTCTCCAGAGCTCAGGTGAGTTACTACTTGAGTAGCAGCCCTCAGAATCTCTGTGACAGGATGGAGAGTGATGAAGAGGGAGGGACTCAGTCTTGTTAGTGACCTTCCTTCCCTAGCATCTTGCGGGGCAGTCACACTGGATTACTTTTGTTGACAAAAATAGTAAGTATGACTCTTAATAAGTATCTTGGAACTTTAGCTCCAAAGGTTAGCCCCCTAAGGAGTTGTGATGTTTTGTTTGGTGCACTGACTACAAAGCTGCCTGAGAACCGTCAAGTACAGTGGCTTACCTGAGTGTAGGGCTTGGCTTAACTTACTCTGCACAGGGTGCCTGAAGTACTTGACTCTGCCAGCATGAAATCACTCCTGTGGTTTCTTGGTCTGCAAAGCATCTTTAAGTCCATTATCTCATTAGACCCTCCCCTTCCATCAACCCTGTGATTGGCACGGCAGATTTCACTGTTACTTTTTTTGTTGGAAAAGATTGAAGTTCAGCAGAGGGAAGTGACTTAGCTCAAGTCTTTCGGCCAGTGACAGGTCTATACTTAGAATCAGGTCTTCTGACTATAAACCCTGGATCCTTCTATATGCCTTACTAATTGCTTTAAAGTTCTTTATAGTGATTCAGAATCTCCCTCTTTGAACCTAGTTCAGAGTGCTTTCTGGCACCACGCCACAGAGAAGCAGTTGAAGAACAAAAATAACAACATCTACTTTTTTTTTTTTTGGTCTATGTGGGATCGAACCCATGCCCCCTGCAGTGGAAGTGTGGAGTCTTAACCACTGGACTGCCAGGGAAATCCTACAGTACCTACTCCTTGCATAGGTACTATGCGGCAGGCACTCTACACACGTTGTCTCACTGATAATCCTGAAGGGCAGATAATGTCACCACTGTACAGCTGGGAAAAGCTGATGTTCAGGGAGATTAAGCAGTGACTTAGGTTGACTTAATAGCTTTTACAGGACAGTGCTGAGCACTAAGAGGAGTGAGTCTCAGTTACTTAACCTAGCGCCTGTAAAATGGGGATAGATAGTGTTTATTTTGCTGACCTCTCATGGTTGTTGTGAAGATCAATAAGTAACTATCTCTGAAGAGACTCTAAAAAAGTTTTATAAATGTTAACGATCATTATTATTAAACATAATTAAAGCAGTCTGAAAGTAGAAGTTTTGAGAAGAGATTCCTGTTTCCGTTGGGAGGAAGAATGTGCTTCTGTTCAGTGACGAAATGGGGCTGGTTGAATTATGTGACCTTTATGGTACCGTGGAACCTTAAGTTATACCGGTCTTCAGACTGCAGCCTCTCGTTACTTCTCTGAGTTCCTCTCCTGTTTCTCTTGGGTTTACTCATCTCTAGCCACACTGCTGTCCTAGCTGTGTCTCACACATAGCAGACGTACTCCCACCTCAGGGCCTTACACTTGCTGCCTTCAGTTTTTTCACCTACATGTCTTCATGGCTTTCCCTGATTACCTTCGGGTCTTTGTACAACCATCATCTTAATGAGGCCTTTTCTAACTACCCTATCTAAAATTGACACCCCCCGCATACACATATGCTGCTGCTAAGTCGCTTCAGTCGTGTCCAACTCTGCGACCCCATAGACGGCAGCCCACCATGCTCCCCCGTCCCTGGGATTCTCCAGGCAAGAACACATACAGGTGAACATAAATATTCACTAATCTTCTTTTATGCTCATTTTCCTCCGTGGCTCTTATACTGTCTGGCACACCGTTTATTTATTCAGTTCATTGCTTGTTTCCCTCCTGTTAGTAGTTCCTGGTACATAGTAAACCTTGAATGAAAGGTTTTTCCTACACTACAACTCATTCCTGTTTTTAAGGTCTGAAGACCTTTTAAGGTGTGCACTATTTATGTCATGAGCTATTCCACATAGGCTTGGTTCATAATTGAGTGGAGATAAACTTAGAAATTAAGAGAGGCTGTGGAGAGTCTGGGTCAGATTCCATTCCCAGATTCCAGGCTTCTTGATTGTGTGAGCACCGACAGATCTGTTTAGGGCCTTGATTTTTCTTACTGATAAATTGAGGGCTGCTGCATGTTTAAAGTGCTTAATAACATCGTGATACGTATGTTACTTGGCATCATGGTGGGCAAGGCTCTTGGATTCTCCATCCAAGGACTCATTAATAATGCAAGGAAAGCTCTCCTGATTTAATGCCGCAGCGCCAACTCTATGGACTGGTTACTGCTGGACTGTCTCCATCCATTCACGCCCAGGCCACTCTAATGCCAAACCCTTAACTTTACTAAAAATCATTCTTCTGCTTAATAGCTCCCCTTTAACTGCCATACTTGGTAATATACCCTGATCTTGGAGATACCCTGATCTGTTTTAGTTGAATTTAGAGAGCTTACTTTTTCAGAAGCTGATTCTCTTTGACTCCGTAGTACAGCTATCTTTTGTTTTTTTTGGGGGGGGAGGTGATTAATACTGCAGTTGTGGGGAACAGTGAGCAGAATGAACAGTGGCTTAGAAACTTCTGGTTTCTGTCTCCCCGATTACTTTTGTCAATAATTAGCTGTCCTTGGACAAATCACTGAACCATTCTGAGGCTCAGTTTCCTCATCTCTAAAACCAGATTGGTTCCTGCCCTTTATGCTTTACAGAGTTAGTGTGGAATGGAAACTGAGATAATGAAAAATAGAATGCAGTATGTAAGCAAAAGGCACTCGCATTACCCTTCTTGCAGTGACCTCATCGCCAGGCCATGAGGATGAGGTGAGGAATAATGGGTCCTGGGAGTCTGGGCTTTGACTTTATCTTCCTCAGAAGACTTTCAGACAGGAATGTGCTCTGCTGCAAGTCTGACAAGCCTCCATGCAGAAGGGACTGCTTGGGTGGCACTTGATTTTCAGCCTTACTTCTATGTAAGTACGTTGACCCAGATGTTAACACGTTTCTCACTTTAACTTTGATAATGCCTTTGCTCCAACCTGCTGCTTTTATTCTATAGTCTTGTATTTGCTGTTCCTTTCACCTTCCCATCTCTCTGTTTTTTGGTAGGTAGGTGACAGGATTCTTTATCTGAGAAAGAGATTCTGTGATTCTAACTGTGGTTGTAATAGAAGCCAGTCCAGGTCAATATTGTGTTCCAGGCACAGAAAAGATTGTATTTCCTTCAGTTACCCCTTTTCTGCAAACACTTGAGCTGTGTCAAGAGGAACATTATTTTTTCCCCTGTTGGTGACTTGGAGGGGTCTTCACTAGTGCAGTGGACTTCATCTGGTACTTCATTCCTCCCTGCTCCTCTGCTGCTCCTAGACGGGGCCTTAGGAGTGCAGTTAGGCTTGGCAGCTGTGGTGGGGTCCTGGGTCAGCAGAAGTCACCTCGGCGTGTTGGAAGGGTGACTACTTAGTGGATGAGGCACCTTTCTCAGCCCATTTTCTAGTGGGTCTGGTTGCAGCCCTGTTGCATTGACCCTAGGGAGCCAGATTCTTTGGCTACTCCACAGAGGATGATGCTCTTTCCCACCGGACACCAGTAACCTTCCTTTGAATTCTGCCAGTTGCATTGAGGCTGATCTAGACTCTCACCACACTTTCTCTTTTGTGTGGCTTGCTCCTGACTGCCTTTTCAATCTCTTTTAGAGCTCTGAGCTCTTCACCCTGACCTACGGGGCTCTAGTTACCCAGCTCTGCAAGGACTATGAAAATGATGAAGATGTGAATAAACAGCTGGACAAAATGTGAGTGAGCTCCTCTGTGGGAGAGACAGGAATGAGACTCCTGAGCATACCGAATCTCCGTGGTCCCTTAGAGCCCAGAACAAGGTCCTCTGTCACAGCCAACCCTTCTGGTGCTGTTTCCACTGCTTATTTATTGGGAGGTTTGGGGATTGTCCTCATTGTCCCTTACCACCAACAGCATTACATGCAGACATAAGACATTCAGACCCCATAATATAGTCGGTTCTCTCATTTCTTTCCCAGGGGCTATAACATTGGAGTCCGACTGATTGAAGATTTCTTGGCACGGTCAAACGTCGGGAGGTGCCATGACTTTCGGGAAACTGCAGATGTCATTGCCAAGGTCATTATCCTGGGCCACCAGGCCATGCTGAAGAATTGTCATTGGAAGGCACTGCTTACCACCTTCTTCCTTAGAGAGGCCCTTAGTATTCCAGAAGAATAGCTACAGCTGTCTGGGCCAAAGAAGCCTTCCCTGGTGGTTTAAGAATAGTACAGATTATGAGAAAGGGAAGAATGGTTGGGAGCACCCCTGTGGATTAAAGCCCCACTGGAAGGAGAGGGGTGCGGAGTTGTGCACAGTTGCTTTTCCTTCTTTGCCCTGAATACCTGAAGCTTCAGTGTCTTGCGGAGGCCCCAGTTTTTTCCAGAGCCACTTAAGTCCCCTTTCTGGCCCCATCACTTCACCTTACCTGGTGCACAGCCCCTCCTGCTCTTCCCGTAGTGCCATTGTGTGTCTCCTGACAGGTGGCATTCAAGATGTACTTGGGCATCACTCCAAGCATCACCAATTGGAGCCCAGCTGGTGACGAATTCTCCCTCATTTTGGAAAATAATCCCTTGGTGGACTTCGTGGAACTTCCTGATAACCACTCATCCCTTATTTATTCCAATCTCTTGTGTGGGGTGTTGCGAGGAGCCTTGGAGATGGTGAGTGCAGCTCTTTTCCTTCTGAGACACCTGAAAGGTGGTAGGGTCTTAATACATGCTTGAATGAATGAATGAGAGTGAAAAGAAGGGTCTAGAGCTCACCTGGCACTTCGCTGCTGGAGATGGTGAGGCTGCCAAGCACAGGATCCCAGTTGGAGATCTCTACATGGTGGTGATCCTCATTGCTTAGGCTGGGAGGCGGTGCCATCAGCCCCCAAAGCCCAGGAGCATCCATTCCCAGATTGGCTTATCTGGTGGCAGTTTAATTTGCGAGTGTTCTTTCTAAGTCTCCCGTTGGGTCGGGGCCACTGCCTTTTACACAGGAGCTAGCAACCTTGTCCTTGTGGAAACCAGCCCCCTTGTCTAGGCTGCTCTAGGTGAGGCAGTTACAGCTGCATCCCCAGTGATTTCACAGAGGCCCGTTCATTTTCACACTGTCCCCCAGGTCCAGATGGCTGTGGAGGCCAAATTTGTCCAGGATACCCTGAAAGGAGATGGTGTGACAGAAATCCGGATGAGGTTCATCAGGCGGATTGAGGACAACCTCCCAGCTGGAGAGGAATGACCATCCCCAGGACTTCAGGGCAGCTAGCAGAAGCACTTGTTGGATCAGAAAGCCTCAGTGCTCCTTCTGCCTTTGAGAATTCAGTGACTCTTTAACGGATGTTATATATTCTTCTAACCTTGTTTCCATTCTCCGTGTTAATAAAGAGCAGACTGTGATATAGTCTGTTTACCTACAAGTGTGCGCATTCAGGAGCGAAATTCTGTGCTCCCTTTCCCTTCAAAGGGGCTGGATGTAGTCATCCTTGGTTGGACTAGAAGGAGCTCCAACCATTTTACATTCCTGTTTGAATTTTCCAAAGCAGAACCCACGTTGACCCCATTAAGAGGCAAACCTCGCACACCTATACCTGGGTCTTCAGAAAGTCATTGGTGAGTGACTGTAGGGGGTCCAGAACTCACCGGACAGGGAGGAGATGGTGGGAGGGGCGGGGCGGATTTGCCCTCCAGTGCTTGCCAGGAAAGGGGAGCCAGTCATGCCAGAAACATTGACTTCTGGGAAACCACCCAGGTCTCTCATTCCTCCCTGCTGTTTGGAGGCAACATCTCCTCTTTTTACAGAGGGTCCATCTTTTTTTCTTACAAATTCTTCAATAAAGACACATTCTTGAGTGAAACCCCAATCATGTCCTGTTTTCTTTCTGCTCAGCCCTGGGAATTTTGTTACAATGTGGTGTGGAGACCTGCTGGGTTCTGTGCCCTACCTTGATTTTATCTAATCCAGAAACACGTCTCCCTGTGGACCAGAGTCTGGGAAGTCTGGGAGCAAATGAGGCTCCTTCAGAGTCATTTTTGAGTCTACTGTCTATAGCAAAATCTAGATGTAGACCAGTATCCCAGATGTTCCTAAAATGGACTATCCTGGGCTCTTGGCCACCACGTTGGAGGATTTGGCTAGAAAGACCATGAAAACCTTGTTAGGGTGCCATTTAATGAGTGCTTACCAAGTGTCATCACTGCACTGAACACTTTGTATGCATTATCTAATTCACGGTAATATCATTTTTAGGAGAAGGCCACAAGTTGCCCAAGGTCATACAGCTAGTAAGTGGAGAAGCTAGGGTTCAAAGCCCCAGCCAGACTCCATAAGCCCATGTCTTTTTTTTTTCTGTGCTGGGTCTTAATTGTGGTACATGGGATCTAGTTCCCCGACCAGGGATAGAACCTGTGCCCCCTGCAGAGGAAGGTGGATCCTCAACCCCTGGACCACCAGGGAAGTCCCCACAGCCCACATTCTTAACCATGATGCCGGTTCACACTGTGGGATGGTGGGGCAGCAGGCCTGCGGATCCCTCTCTCAGTCTCACAGAGCTTAGGGTAGCTTTTAAACAGAGGGGTCAGAGGTCAGCAGGCCATATTTGGTAACACTCTTCTTGGGGACAGCCTCTGGCCTTGAGGTCCAGATATTCAGGTTGTTGGGGTGAAACAGAACCCCAAACCTTCCCCAAGGTTAGTGGACAAGCCTGAGATGAGGGGAGCATTGTGCTTGAAGTGTGTCTGGTCATAAAGTTCTAGGGCACTAGAACTCCCGACCTGCCTCCTCCAGCTGGGTTAAGCTGCTGACGAGGAGGAAAGATCACTTCCGGGGGCCATAAAGAAGGCCGAGCGCCGAAGAATTGATGCTTTTGAACTGTGGTGCTGGAGAAGACTTGAGAGACCCATGGACTGCAAGTAGATCAATCAATCCTAAAGGAAATCAGTCCTGAACATTCATTGGAAGGATTGATGCTTAAGCTGAAGCTCCAATACTTTGGCCTCATGTGAAGAACTGACTCATTGGAAAAGACCCTGATGCTGCAAAAGATTGAAGGCGGGAGAAGGGGATGACAGAGGATGAGATCACTGACTCGTGGACATGAGTTTGAGCAAGCTGCAGGAGTTGGTGATGGACAGGAAAGCCTGGCGTACTGCAGTCCACGGGGTCGCAGAGTTGGACACGATTGAGCAACTGAACTGAACTGATGCTTCCTCTAGGATCCCCTTCTTCTCCAAGCCTCTTTACCTCCCCCTCCAGAGACATATGGTTTGGGGCCCCAGTGCAGGCACCGCATTTTGGTCAACTGCATCCTCAGCACCCAGCATGGGGTTGGGTGCAGTCACACCAGAGTGTGAGGGAATGAGCGCACGGCTGATGGAGTGAATGTTGGGGCCCGATGTGGAAAGCGTGTGGTGTCTGGACCTGCCAAGAAAAGTGTGCTGCACCACCCTTGGTTTCTCCAGGGGGGCCCTCGCCCTTCCTCTCCTCCTAGTACCACAGCCTACTTTCCAGCAGCTGTTTGTATGGCGTGAGGTTTTGGATATTTCCTTTCCCAGAATTTAACTTGGGCAGCATTACAGGGTCGGAAAGCTGTGGAAACAAAGTCCCCTTAGTAAGTTCTCCCAATTACAACTTCACAGTTGTGTGATGTGCATTCAGGGGCTGAGGGAAGGGAAAGGGCTGAGGGCTATGAGCTATTCGGAACATCACCTCATTCTCTCCCCAGATGAGCCAACCATACAAGGCCGAGCTACCCAACAGCTGCTCCCCCCACCTCTGAAATTAATTAGCTGTAGATTACATACCCCTTTGCTTTACTGTGGCTGAGGTTGGACCACCCCCTGCCCCATAACCCCCAGGCTAGGCCATTCCCCATTCATGATGTACTGGCACACCCTCCTGACAAGAAGGGGCAGGGTTGCCTGGCTATATGGGAATGGCTGACTAACCAGGTGGGGTTCCCAAAGAGCCTGGATAGCGGGAGAAGTCCATGCTGGCGGCTTTGGGGCTTGGCGCTGGCTGGGCAGAGCGCTAAGGAAAGGCCTTGTCTGCAGCCTTTGGCCACCAGGGGTCTCCAGATCACCACTAACATCCCAGAGAGTAACCATGGGATCCCTGGTTTTCAGAATTTGCCAGAAGATGCACCTGATGGAGCAAATCTCAGAGGCTGGTCAGAGCCTGAAAGTGCCCCCTTCCTTTAGTCACAACCATTTGAAAACAAAGCTCCCATGGCTGCCCAGGGTGTTGGAAAAAACACATTGGCAAAGAAGTCTCTGGCTTCCATTCACACCCCATACTCTCATACTCCTGAGTATGAGACATCCAACCTCCCGAGTTGGATGCGCTAGCTCTGAGCCCTTGTCTAACTAACTCCCTCACTTCCTGAGTGGAGACCAGAGTACCAGCCCTCTTCCCCTGATGTAAGAGGGTCCTGTCCCTGCCCCAGCCCCCAACAAGTGACATTTCCAGATTCAGGGTACCCCTTTCTCTGGCAGATTGGCTGCCCCCTACATTTGTCCTGGGCATCCAGGTCTGAGAAGGAGGTGGCCACAGAGCCCCAGGAGCAGAAATGGCATTAAGTAAAATTAAAACAGTCTCCTAACAAGTAGTTCATTGTGGCTGCTAGGGGGTGGCGGTGCAGGAAAGGCATCCTCCATTCTCCTGGAGCTTAAGTGCTACCATGTGCTGTTCCCTGGAAGCCAGAGGGCCGGTGGGAGGGAGGGGAGGGTGGCGGCAGGCGTGGAGCCTCGCTTTTACCAATCCCCAGCCTTTGATGTAGGGCCAGGTCTGACCCCAGGACGGCCGCTGGCCACTGCCAGGGGAGCTGTGGGATGCAGCGCATTCCTGGGGGCAATTTGCGCTTCTGGCAGAAGGAGAGGAAAGTTTCTACTGTGGGGAAGGGGGTGGAGAGAGGGCGCTGCAGCAGAGTTGAGGGGGTGGGTGCTGTAAGGAATAATGGAGGGAGTCAAGGCACAGGGCAGCAGCCTCCTGACTCGACCTGGCTCACTTAGCCTGTGAGCTCGAGGCCTGCTCCAGGAAGCCTTCTCTGATGGACCCAAAACAGGTGAGAAGCAGTACCCTCACCCCCCACCACACAGGTATAGCCCTGGGAGATGCTGAGAGAAGCAGCTGCTTGTCCCTCCTGGCTCTGGAGGCCTGGACCATCAGTCATGGGGGCATCTAGGACCGAGCCAGGCTGGAAGAGGGCTGGGAAGATGGCTTGATGAGCATGACAGCATGTGAGTGAGTGCAGACCAGTGTTATTCATAGCAACAGCTAATATTTATTGCAGAGCGACTCTGCCAGTGCTAGTCTAAGCACTTCACATGCATCTCTCGTTGAGCATTCACAATACCCCTATCATTATTCCATTTTGCAGATAAGAAAACCGAGATGCACAGCTGACACATAGTGGATTCAGGACTTGAACCAAAACAGCCCAGGATTGGACACCACGCTCTTCTCCAGTATATTCTGGGTTGCATATGTGTGTTTTGTATTTCCCTGGGTGACTGTTTGCCTGTGTTCCTTGAGGAGTGTGTCTGTTATGTGAATTCTTTCATTTAATGAAAATGTAGCCCTGAGTTGAGGGCTGGAGACACGATGCTGGGAGCTTTTATCCGTGGGGAAGCAGCTGAAGGCATGTATGGTGATGGGGAGGACAGGTTGAAAACGTGGAGCCAAGGGTGAGCCCCAGCTCTGCCACTTATTGGTTATGTGACTCTGGATGAAGAATTGGAACTCTGGTCCTTAGTTTTTTTGTCTGGAAAATGGGGATAATAATGCCTACCTTGCTGACTGTTTTGAGGGTAAAACAAAATGAAGTATGTGTATTTCCTGGCCTAGGCTGAGTGTTCCCTAATTGGCAGTTATGATGAACATGATATTTGGGGGAATTATCTTGCAGAATTGCTGTGTGTGGATATATGAGTGTCTGCAGATGGTAATTTTGCAAAATCAAGTCCATGCCTCTATTGTTCATTGCTGTATCCCCAAGTGTCTAGCATCATTTTCAGCACAAAGCAGGTACTCAATAAATTTTTATTCACTGTTGACTAAGTGTAAGAATGGAGTAAGGAGGGCCCATAGAGAGAGGGTGGATGGGCAGTGTGAACTCAGGGCAAAACGAAAATGCAGAGCCCCTGGTTCAGAAAAGATGACCCAAAAGAGCCCTAAACCAAGCCCTTCTGAGCTGCAGGCCCATGAAGCCAGCCCCAGCCTCCCCTTGCCTTTGAGCATCACCAGCCCCCAGCCCTCCCCCAGCCCAGCTGGGAGGGAGTATAGGAGACTCCGCCCAGGCCTGTGCTTCCCAGGCTGCCTGAGGATTGCTCAGTGTAAGCAGGCCAGGAAGGGACTCAGTGACCTGCAGACGTCTCCCCCAGGGAGCCCCTCCTGAGCCAGGCCATTCCTGAGAGCAGCCCTCTTGCCCTCCATCTGTCTAGGAACTTACCCCCCACCCCAAACCACCAACCAGGCCTCTGGGTGGTCTGGGCACATGTGGTCACATTTAGATGTTGATTGAAGCAAAATTGTTATAAGATTAGAATATTTAAGGTAACTTCAATTTCCATGGAATTACTGGGATTTTTGAGGATGGGGCTGAGAGGTCCCCAGGGGTGGAAGTGAGGAGAACGGTGGGGGCTGCAGGAGGGGTCTTCATTACCCTAGTTCTGTAAGAGAGGCCTCTGGTAGCTGGAAAGAAAGAAGGGCTCAAGAGAGGGACGGGCTTCCCAGGAATTGTAGAACCAAGAGTCCAGTCCCCTAGGGAGTGGGGTGGGCATGAAGGTGTGCAGAATCACCAAGACCCTGGGAGAGTAGGGACAGTTACCAGCACCCACCCCCTCCCCAGATGACTTGCACACCCCAGGCCACACATCCATGCTAACGTCCCTCTCTCCCCTCAGTTTGCCTGGCAGATGGAAGGGATGGCAAGAGGAAGATTCCGTTCAGGTCCTCCCCAGGCTCCAACCTAGAGTGGTTGGAGCCCAGAGAGTTTTCTTACTGACTTGTCAAGACAGAAATCTAGAAGGAGTGGGAGAATCACGGTGACAGTAATCACAATTGCTAACATTAGTTAAGTCGTTACTATGTGCCAGGCTTGGGTTAAGCCCTTTATAGTCACTGTTTCTAAGAGGCCCGATAGCATGGTGGGAAAGCGGGGAGACTGGGGAGCCAGCCTGCATGGAGTCGCTTCCCAGCTCACCCACTTCCTAGCCAGGTGACCATGGGTGAGTCAGTTAACCCCTCTGTGCCTCTGTTTTCCCACCTGCACAGTGGGGACAATACTCTTATCTATCTCAAAGGACTGGTGTGAGGATTCAACGAGTTAATCCGTGAGAAGTTCTTAGAACAGTGCTTGGTATGGAGTAAGAGCCCCGCAAGGGTTAGCTGTTGTCATCAGGGACTATCATTATCCCCCTTTTAAAGAGGAGGAGTTTGAGGTTTGAAGAAATGAGGTCACTTGCCCACAGTCACAAAGAGGCAGAACTGCGATCCCAACCCAGGTCTGCGTGACTCCTCAGCCCGTGCTCTAAACGGGGCAGGAGAGGCCATCATCGGCTCTGCCAGGGCTGTGCTAAGCAGGTTACGAGCCTCGTCTGGTTCACTTTAACCAACCATCACATTTCCTAGAACAGTCCTTGAATCCCTTTTTTTTGGCCTCAGATTCTTGTGGCTGAGGAAGTCCAGAGATGGGTAGCAACTTGTCCAAGGCCACACAGCAGGCAACCACAGGCAGAGCTGACCCACTGATATCTAGGCACCACCAGAGACAGATCAAGGCTGAGCAGGGGGGGATGGGGAACCGGCTGGGCGTCTGGCCTGGCTCTTAGCCCAGAGGTGAGCCTTGGCAGGAAAGTCTGCGACCTATGGCACACAGATACTCATTTCCTACCTTGAAGTTTGCTGGGCCAAGAACTGGTAGAACAGCAAGCGGCTATGGAGGGTCGTGGCAAGACTGTCTCAGCCTTGCTTTGGGGAGGGGCAGCTGAGGCCCACCTTAAGGGTCCAGTGAAGACCAGGGACCACAGGACAAAGGACAGGGCCAGACTTGGCCTCCTAGGGCCGGCTGAAAGGTGCAGGAGCTGGAGCCCTCTCTGCCTGCAGGGCCTTCAGCAGGGGGAGAAGAAGAGAGGCGGGGGATGTATGAGGCACGTAGAACCAGGCTGGCGGGGGGCTCAGGAAAGTGTAAGGGGTGAGTCAGAAGAATCAGCGGAGAAGGCGATGGCACCCCACTCCAGTACTCTTGGCTGGAAAATCCCATGGATGAAAGAGCCCTGGTGGGCTGCAGTCCATGGGGTCACGAAGAGTCGGACAGGAGTGAGCGACTTCACTTTCACTTTTCACTATTATGCATTGGAGAAGGAAATGGCAACCCACTCCAGTGTTCTTGCCTGGAGAATCCCAGGGACGGGGAGCCTGGTGGGCTGCTGTCTATGGGGTCACACAGAGTCAGACACGACTGAAGCGACTTAGCAGCAGCAGCAGCAGAAGAATCAGAGGTAGGATCACGTGGGGGACTAAGTGTGTATTGCAGCAACTGTGTGCGTGGGGCCCATGGGACCCCTTCCCCAGCACAAGAGGTACCTCGACTGCTTGCTTCACCAGCACCCCCATCACTGAATTCCCTCCCCCCACCCACCCCAGAACAGCTCACACTCAGAGCTAAAAACTCTACATGGATTAATGGATTTAATCCTCACAACAAGCCTATGAGAGCTTTTCAGATGAGGAAACTGAGGGTTCAGAGGTTAGGCAACTTGCTCAAGACACACATTTGATGAGTGGTGGCTCTTGGACTTGAACCCAGGCAGTCTGACTCCAGAGTCCCTGCTGTTTAGCTTCCACCCCCTCCCTGACCAGTCAGACCCGTCTGATCCCCATCAAGGGCCTAGTTTTCACACCAGCTTGGGGAAGGGCTGCAGCTCTCCACTCCAGCCAGTCTCCTGTTAGGAATCCTGCCACCCAGGCCCCCTCCCCTTTCCCCGGGCAGTGCCCTAGCCTGGCTCCCCTGCAGTCCCTCTGTGCTTGCTCAGGCCAGGAGGCCAGGCCCAAAGACCCCGTGCAACCCCGCCCCACTCTGAGGGCCAGGATAGGAGTGGGCCCAGACTCTGGAGGTAGGTGAGGGTGAGAGGCCCCGTCTAGAAGTGGCGGGACTGGTGTGTACCTTGGCAGGGGGACAGCAAAGTGGGAGGCCCTTGGAGGGCAGGCAGTGGGAGAAGGAGGGGGCCATGGAGGTGGGCCCAGACCCAGAGACAGACAGCCGTAGGCCCTTCCTGCTTCTCTGCCGGACCTGTGGATGGTCTTTCCTACTTAGACCAGACAGACAGACATACACACCCCCTCACCCCAACATACCTTCTAAAACTCCTCCCCGCACTCCCTGCCTCTACTTCCTCCCCAATGGCTACTCCTTTGGCCTCTGCTGCCTGACTCCTGTTCCTTCAAACCCAACCACCAGCCCCTGCCAGTCCCATAGAACTGTGACATCTGACCCTGGGCCTCCCTGGCCTTCTAGAAACACCCTGCCTTTGCTTTCTGAGTCACTGCTTTCTTGGTTTCTCCCCAACTCCCAGTCCCACCTTCCAAATCTCCTTTGCAGACCTCTCCTCCCCCTGCATGTCCTCTTAATGTTAATGGCCCTGGCCTGAGCACTTCTTCCCTGAACATCACTCCCATGGCCTCAGTTACCATCTGTATACCACGGGCTCCTATTTCTAGCTCAGAACTCTGCTGGATACCTGGAAGCCCACACGGGTGTGCAACCAAGTACATCCGGCCATCTTCCTTCCGAGCCACCAGCTCCCCGCTGCCCAGCCAGGAACCTAGACTCTGTCCTCATTTCTAGGTCTAGGTCCTTTGCCCCCGCCTCCAAATCCTGCCTATTCCACCTCCTTGACTCCTCTTGCTGTTGTTTCATTGTTTGTTTTGGGGAGCTGCATGCTGGGCATGTGGGATCTTAGTTCCTGAACAGTAGCCTCCTCCAGCGTCCCTGCCTCTGTTTTTCTCCGCAGAGAAGTCAGGGGACTCTTTCTAAAATGCAACTCTGACCACCTCACTGCACTGCTCCAGAGCCTTCAGTGGCTCCCCATTTCCTTGAAGTGACGTCTAACCAGCTTCTTCATGGCCTACAAGATCCTGCTGCCCGCCTCTGTGTGCACGCAGGCTTACGTCCCTAAACCCAGAATGCGCAGATGACCAGCGCCCTTGCTCCCGCCAGCCCACTAAGTCCTGGCCCTCGGGCTAGGTCACCACTGCCAGGAAGCCTTCCGACAACTGCTCACGTATGGCCCACCATCCCTGTGCTGGGCTTCCTAGGTGGCTCCATACTAAAGAATCCGCCTGCCAATGCAGGAGACACAGACCGCGATTGTATTCTTGCCGTGGACAGAGGAGCCTGGTGGGCTTCAGTCCCTGGGGGCGCAAAGAGTGGGACATGACTGAGCCACTAAACCACAATCTCGGTGCCGCCCCTTCCCCGCGCTGAGCACACCATGCCCTCCCCGGCGCCAGGTCTGGGTCTGTGTCCTCCTTTCGACGGGTGGCCCAGAGTGCAGGGGGCCCCAGACGCTGGCACAATGTGCGTGGCACGAGGGTGCATGGGGGCTGCGCTGCCCGGGATATCGCGGGGTGGGGGTTTCCGAGTGGGTCGCGGGAGGGAGGCGGCTGTCGAGGCCGGGCTGGGCGCGCGCTCGGCCGGGCGGGGCGCGGGCCTTGGCGGCGGCTGTGGAAAGAGGGAGGAGGCCCCGCCCCGCCGCGCCCCTCCCGCCGCCCCGGCCCCCCCGCGCCGCCCGCCCACTCCGGCAGCCGCGAGGGGCGGCCGGCAGAGCGACGCGGAGCCCCGCCGGCGCGGACCCCGACGACGCCCCTGCCTGGAGCCCGCGCGCCCCGGGCCGCCCTCGAGGGCCAGGAACGGCGCCCGGCGGCCAACCCCTGCAGGTAAGCGGGAGGAGGCGGCGCGGCTGCCGGGCTTGGGGGCTCCGAGGGCAAGACCCGGCCTACGCTTCTCCCGAAACCGTCGGGGACACCTGGGCCGGCGCCTAGGACTCCGGGGTGAGGACGGGATGGGGGATTCGGCCCGGGGGTCGGCGCTGGCACGAGGGAGCCCCTCCTCCCTTCCTTCCCAGCTTCAGACAGGCCCAGGGTGGAATCCCTGGCCATGTGGCTCGGAGCAGTCATTTCACCTCCGGGAGTCTCCCTTCCCACCTGTGAAATGGGATGACAACGCTTCCATCTCAGGGTCAGGAGGGAGCAGGGGCCTTAGAGTCCCCCCGAACCCCTTGTAGACCTCAGGCTCTCCTCTCCCCATCTCTCTGCTGGTTCTAGTTAGCTGGCCACCTCCCGGTTTCCCGTTTTTTTTTTTTTTTTTTCTGCTTCTGCCCCCAAGTCCCTCCTATTCGGGGTGTCCTAACAGCATCCCCCAAACCGAGACTGGGGTTTTGAAGGCTGTCTCTGCCAGAGGCTCCACACCTTGCTGCAGCTCAGGTTTGAGACCTGCGGAGGGGTGAGGGGGGCTGGTGCCTGACTCAGAGGAGCTGGGATCTGGGGGCCCCAGAACTGCCTCCCCAGTGTCTGTCCTGGGGCTGGAGACATAGTGACCATAGGATTCCCCTGGGGTTGGTGGGGGGCCGTGGGGAGACACTGTTCAGCCAGAGGAGCCTGGGAGTCATAAGCTTTGAAGGGCAGACCCTCGGAGTTTGCTTGTTGTGTGTGTGCAGTGTGTGAGCCTGTCAGTGTGTGCCTTTGTGGGGTGTGAGGGGGACAGCGAGTGTCTGTCGGTGTGTCATTCGTGTGTGTCAATCAGTGTGTGCTTACGTGAGGTCCTCGGTGTGTGTGAGAACGTGCTAGGCTTTTGACACAGAAATACCACTGACCTCCCTCAGGGGACCCTGGCAACCCGGAAGCCCTTCCTCCTGTTTGCCATCAGCGTCTCTTGCTAAGATCTGTGCGCTTGTCTGATGGTAGGGTTCACCTCCTCCTTGGAGCGCCCTTAGTGAAGGCAACCTCCCAGGGAGCTGCCTTGGGTGTCTGGAAGACCTGGGGGCGCTGGAGGGTTAGGGAGTCTGGGGTTCCTCTCAGGGGACTGACGCTCACTGCCCTGAGCAGATGGGGAGCCCTCCGGGAGCCCACTTAGACCTCAGAAGCGGAGATGCAGAGGGCAGCAACTCTGCGCGGGGAGTTGGTGGTCTCGGTCAGTGCATAGCCGTCCCCACTGGCCCCTTGCTGGGTTGGTGAATGCAGACAGGCCCTCGGGCGTGCAATTACCCCAAAACAGTAACGAGGACACACCACAGACATACTCGCAGAGTCATGCACAGCTGCATAGCTACACTCCCTCCCATTGACAGTCACACACAATCACACACCAGAACATGCTCTACTGAAACATACACCACGACAGACGCTGCAACAACAGACAGGGCATGTGCACGCATGCACATACGCACGCCCACACGGACTCCTGCAGACACATGGCAGGCCCCACATGGCCCAGCCAGACGCACTCAGACAGGACAGCACACATGCGCGCGCACACACACACAGACACACGCTTTCTCAGTAGGGTCTCTCTCTCCAGTTTCACTCTATCACAGTGAAAATGAGTTTCCGCTTATTCTCTGGCTCAGAGGAAGAGGAGAGAAAAGTGGAGGTGAATATATCTCCTAGCAAGAAGGGGCAGGCAGATAGCCAAGAGGGCTGTCAGCCTAAGCACCCCACCTCCTCCCCTGCTCCGGGTCTGAGCCAGACTGAAGGCTGGTTGCCCTACTGGGTCCCCTAGCCCACCCCAGGCCCCCCAGTGGCAGGCATGGGGCTCCCCTTGTAGGAGAGTGGGGCCTCAGATGAACCAGTCCCATCTGTGGCCTCAGGCACTTACAGAGGCGCAGCAGCCTCTCATATGGGGTGCAGCTGTGTCTCAGGGTGCCCACTGAGGTACATGGGGGGAGGCACCTTGTAAGCCGAAGTGTGTGTGGAGGGGCCATCAGGAGAGGCAGCGAAGAGGTAACTCTAGCTGGGGCTTTCAGGGAGAAGAACTTTGACAGGTGCAGAGGGAGGAAAGGGTAAATGAGGACATTCCAGTCAGAAGGAACAGCATAGGCCAAGGTGTGGAGGTGGGAAGCTGCAGAGTTCTCTCAGGGGGTGGTGAGTACTTGCCGGCTCGGCTCACAACTCACGGTTCACACAGTGGGGGAGTGAGGTGGAGGGACTGACAGCTACTTTGAGGTCAGATTTCCTAGGACCTTGTTCAGAGAAAGGGTGTGAGCTGCAGAGTGGTGCAAATTGGGGATCACGCTGGTTGCTCTGGGGGGCAAGGAGGCCACTTAGGAGGCTGGACAAGAGTTTGAGGAGGAAGATGATAGAGGCTGAGGTGAGTGGTTGCCATGGGGATAAGAGGAAGGTACAGATGGAGAGGAATAAGGAGAGAGACTGGACAAGCCTCAGTGATGCTTGACTGTGGGGGTGAGGAGAGGGTGGGCCAGGAACCGTGCTCTGAATGGCTGTGGTCTGACCCCAGAGGAGGCAGATCAAGGGGAGATGTGGGTTTGAAGCCCAGGGTCTGGTATGCTTAGGTGCAGGGGCCTGACTGTTGAGTATGGCCATGAGTCTGGGGGCTAGTTAGTGTCTGTGAGGCCTGAGTATGTATGTATAGAAGCCTAAGTGGGTGTGTGGGGCCATGTGTGTGCACAAGTGTGCCCAGATATCAGCTAGGGAAGTCCTGGTCCCAGAAAGGGCATTTCAGGCCTGCTATGTTATGTGGGCATTTCCAGGGTGGTGGGATGTGGACAGCGGGTCTTAAGTGAAAGCAGCATGTGCAGTGAGGGGAAGAGCTGATCTTGGGACTCAGATGGGGTTACTTTCCATGTGACTCTGAGTAAGGGTCTTCCCATTTCTATGCTTCAGTTTCCTCATCTATAAAATGGGAACGCTAATGCTGGTCTCCAGGGTCCTTTTGCCTGCAGAGAGGTGAGGAGTAATCCCAGGTCACACATAATCAGGGTGCAGAGCCAAGAACTTTCACCCAGACTTCTGATCAGAGTCTGTTCCACCCCTCTGGTTGGATCCTGGGAAGGGATGAGGGAGGGCCTGGCCCTCCTTCCATTCAGATTCTTGGAAAGTTTTGAACTGAGAGGTGACTGTCCCCATGCAGGCTGAGATTTCTGGCTCTTAGAGGGTAGAAGAAGTGGGTGGCAGAGGGTTACTGCCTCCTGGAGAGAGCCATGCCAGCACTGCTGGCTCATCTCCTGGACGGGATTACAGAGACTCAGAGAGGAACTCGCCTAGGGTCACACAGCAGCCAGTGGAGGAACTGAGCCCCGAGGATGGGACCCTGGGCGCCGGCTTCCCTTCCCTGCAGAGGCTGTGCTCCTCTCACAGGGGCCATCCGGAACCTAGGATGGAGGGGACCTTGTCATCAGAGGTTCTCTAACTTCAATTCTTTCTGTCCCCTTGGGGGAGAGTAACAATAAGAGTTTACTGGGCAGCCACGATGCACCAGGACCTGTGTTTGCATATCTCATGTAGTCCTTATTACTCTGCTGCAAGGCAAAGGGCGGTAGCCCATTTAACAGAGGGAGAAGTGGAGGGCTCAGAGAGGCCCGTAACCTGGCCAAGCGCCCCTCTTCGGAGTGTCAAACTGGGATTTGCTCCTAGGTCCATAAGGATGTACAGCTCATGTTCCTCCCTCGCTGACCTCCCGGGTTCCTGCCCTCTCCAGGGCTCGGTTTGTGGGGGAAGGGAATGGAAACTTAATTATTTCTCATCTGTCCACCGTGTGCCAGGCACTGTCATACACAAGGTACTTTTTTGAGGGACAGGGAACGTGGGGAGCAGTAATCATGAGAAAGTCAGGCTGGAAGCGCGGCTACGACTGTGAGGGCTGGCATGGTGTTTTCTGATATCTTAGGATGCTCTGTGGACCTGGTAGGCCCCGTCAGGGCAGGTGGTTTCTGGGAGGAAGGGGTCCCGGCCTCGGGTCTCAATTCTGCCATGGCAGTGAGCTTCCCCCTGGGTCTCCATAAGCCCATCCATGAGATGGGCCAGTAATGCCTCCTCGGATCTCCTTGGAGCCTGTGATGAGGAGCAGTGTTGCTTGTGTGTGGGGAGGGGTCCTTTCTCTTCTCCCGAAAGGCCCCAGGAAGCCGACTCTCCGGTCCCCAGCCCCCTGCAGCGTCCACTGTCCTCGCTAACCAGGATCTCTCTCCCGTCTAGCCTGCTTCCCTCCCACCGCGGCGGCTGCTGGCCGCCACTCAGCTCTGCGTGGGCCCTCCAGGCCACGCTCCCTCTGACAGGCGACCACGGCTCAGCTCGTGGCAAACATTCTTTTCATAGTTCCCGGAGCACAGCAAATCCGGCTGCTTAGCCAGGAATGCACAGCCCCCTCCTGCAGCGGCGGCAGGGGCTTGGGCAGCGGAGCCCCTGGGGGTCAGGCAGGAGGGGCTGAGGGGCTGTGGAGGACCCCCCCACCCCCGCCCCAAACCCAACACACGCACGCACGCACGCACGCACGCACGCACGCTGGCCCTCAGCTCCAGGGACCCGCGAGGCTGCCCTCATCATCTGTGAACTCACTGGGCTTGGGTCCCAATTCTGGCATCATTCACCACGGGCTGGCTGGCAGACCTGGGCGAGTGACTTGTCTCTGAGCCTCCGGTTCTTCATCTGTAAAATAGGGTTTCTAATTTAATCTCACACAGGGCTTTGGGGGAGGCCAATCATGGCGATGGAGACGATGATAATTGCAAACGTATATCGAATGTTCCCTTAATGCCCAGCGCTGGTGGAAGTCGGCTACTTGAAATGACCGCCCTTCATCCGCTCCAGTGCTCGGCGAAGTAGGAATTGCTCCCACGTTCCTGATGAAGAAGCTGAGGCACACATGAATGAGGTCACTGCTAGTAAGAGGCAGGGCTGAGAGAGGAATGTGAGCAGCTGGGCTCCAGAGCGGTTCATACCCTGTCATGATTTTTTAAGCAGGACTCTTAGCGGAGTGCCAGCTCCCGGTAAGGGCTCAGAAAACAGAGACTTCTTCCATGAGCCCTGCTCTGGGAGGAGTCAACTCTTCGCCTCCTGGCCATCAATCCACACCTCTGTTTGGAAAGTTGGGATGGGGAAGCGGGCCTGGGGCCCTGGCCAGTGTCCTTAGGGAGCCTGAGCTCTCAGAAGATGGTGGGGGACAAGGAGGTGCAGACTGTCCCACCCACCTCTGGTCTGGGATTTAGCTGGAGGCAGGCACTGTGCAAGGAGGCGATGTCGCCAGGGGAGGGGCTCAGGAGATTAGGGAAGGCAGCTGAGAGCGCAGGTTAAGAACAGAGTCCCATTGAAGCGGGCTCAGGCCCTGCCCTGGCACACCCGCCCGCCCCACCTTCCTACTTAGTAGGACTGAGGAGCCTTGGTCAGTTGGAGTGGGCTCCTGAGGCCCGGGATAGGAGCGGCCCACTCTGTTGCCAGCCTTGCTGGTCTCTCTTGCCGTCTGGGTCGAGGCAGCACAGATGAGGGTGGAGAAGTGGGGAGCATTACCGTGGCGGCAGTCTCCAGGAAGCCCAAGTGAACCGGGTTTTGGCCATTTGAGGGCTGGCAAGCCCCAAGGTTCAGATCCTAGCCCTGGTGCTTCACCATGGAGAATGGATGTCACCTCTCTGGGCCTCAACCCTCCTCCTCAAAAAAGCAATAGAATTCCCGCCTTACAGGGTTACAGGAGAGCATGATAAAAACGCCTGGAACATGCCTAGTGCTACGTCTGGTGCATAAAGTATGCTTGGGATTTTTTTTTTTTTTTTGCCACACTGTGCATTTCGTGGGATCTTAGTTCCCTGACCGCGGATCGAACCCATGGCACAGCAATGGAAACACAGAGTCCTAAATAATGGACTGACAGGGAATTCCTTATACTTGGGATTTCTAGAGACCATTATTCTTAAGGGCTAATGTGTGAAGGGCATGGAGAGCCAGCTTTAAGCTGTGCTTGGGGTCTCTGATGCTGCTGTTGTTGTGTAGTTGCTAAGTCCTGTCTGACTCTTTGTGACCCCATATCCTTCACTGTCTCCAGAGTCTGCTTAAATTCATGTCATCGGTGATGCTGTCTAACCTTCTTATCCTCTGCCACCCCTTCTCCTTTTGCCTTCAGTCTTTCCCAGTATCAGTCTTTGATTCTGATATTCAAGGCATTTCTCAGGCTGACCTCATCCAGTTCTCATCTCAAACCATCTGTATTTAGAGAGGTCAGGAGCCCAAGCTTTGGCACCAACAGCCTAGGCTTTACCCATCATGAGCTGTGTGACCTTTGACCAATTACTTAACCTCTCTGTCCCTTGGTTTCCCACTCTGTAAAAAGGAAAGACAAAGAACATATACTTCATTGGGTTGGTCTGAGGACTACATGAGACAGTTCACGAGCAGAGAGCCTGGCACACAGTAGGTGCATAATAAGTGTCAGCTATGATTAGTTAGTTCATTTATTTATTTCAATTATGTTTACAACGTTCATGCCTCCATACCCTCACACATGCTGCTACTTTAGCCTGGACTGATTACCTCTCCCCACCACCACCCAGTTAAATCTGTGTTCATCTTTCAAAAGCCCAGATCCAATATAAGTCACTTCCTCTTCCTGAGCCTCACAGTGAGGGTGGGGACTGGGGCCAGAGAAGCCAGGGTCAAGCTGGGCAGTGAGAACCTTCCACCCACGCTCCGTCAGCTAGGCTGGGCCCTCAGAGAGAGCAGCCTCATGACCCACCTCTGGGGTCACGGTGTCAGAGTGGCATGGATGGGGGCAGGGCTCAGCTGAGCTGCAGAGAGGGCCTAGGAGCTGCTGGCTCCGGCAGCTGGCTGCTTGTGCAGGGAGAGGGCTGGGATGTCAGAGTTTCCATGGGAGCGGGCAGAGGCGAGCAAGCAGCTGGGGGAGAGAGTGACGCGGCTGGCAGGCCTCCCTGCCAGGTGGGCTGGCTAGGCATCCCCTCCCCATCCACCCGGGATTCATGTCTGGGCTTGGACTGCGGCCCCAGCTCTGCTGTGTGACCTGGACTAGGGCTTACGACATCAGGTACCATGGTTGATTGAGCCAGAAATGGGGACCTGGCCATCGAGGGCTGTAACCACATCATGTCCCCTGCTGAACAACCATCCATGGCTCCCCATTGCCTCACAGAGAAACGCAAGCATAGCATTTAAGGCTCTCCACTAAATTGGCCCGGCCTTCTCAGCTCCCGCTCATCCTCTCAACCTCATGGCACTCTGGGCCTTCCCTGTGCCTGCCTAGCAGCTCCCTACTGCCTGAGATTCCTTTTCTTACTTTGCCTGCCTGTCAGACTCCTACTCACCCTTCAGGATCCAGCCCCTTCCTACATGAAGTCTTCTAGGGAAACTCAAGGGAGGGCAGTATTCCCTGCTGTGTACTCCCATGGCCCAGAGACCTTGGTCAACTGTGTGATGGCCACTTGTCTGATGCCTCGTGCTAGTTCAGGGCAGGGCAGGGCACTGAGCCTAGGAGCCAAGGCCTAGCCTTGGGTTCCGTACCCAGTAGGAGCTTCCCCAGGTAGAACCCTAGTCTATAGTAGGGACCACCCCAGCCTAGGGTCTGGCAGGGTGTAGGGACTTCTTCAGACTGGACCCTGGCACAGAGAAGGGGATTCCTCAGCCTAGGCCCTAGGACAGGAAGAATCCCAGCAGCTCAGGGCCAGGTCCCATGTGGGCATTGCTGAGTGTGCATGGAATGAATGAAGTCGGTGGCGGGGCACACATCTTGGCTCCCTGAGCAGAGACTGAGGTTGGGGGCCAGTGTTCCAGCAGGAGCTCCTGGCAAAAAGCCCATGGTAGGCCCTAGGGAGGCTGTGAGTTAGGGCAGGAGGCTTCCCCAGCTCCTGGCATCTTCCTCAGTTTCCCTCTTTCAATTCTCAGGCCTTGTCTCTGCTGGGACCTTCAGAGGCCCCTCCGACCTGAAAGGTAAGCTAGATTTGGGGGCAGGGGTTCTTCAGTATCCCAGGCTGCCTGCGGCCTATGCTTGCTGCCATCTGCCCTTGCTCCCCCCAGCTGCCGCGGAAGCCCCTCCCCGACTCAGGGTGTCCTAGCGGGCAGCCCCTCTTGCAGGTGACCTCAGATCCCTCCGGCCCAACTCGGAAGCAGCTTTTTCTCATTTGTGAACTATTTCGCCCCAGCTCCTTGGCGCGGCCGTGTTTGCTTGGCCTGCCTGGGTGCAGTGGCCTGGCCGGGCTCCCGCCGGGCCCCCTCCCTGCCCAACCCAGCCTCTCCTGTCGACACTGAAGCTGCCGCCACCGCGCAGGGAAGCCGCGAAGGCCTAGGAATCTTGGCAGGCGTGCGGAGGCAGCGGGCGGCGGGTGGCGCTCCGGAAAAGGCTGCAAATGTGAACCAGAAGGCGGTGGGGTGGGGGTGGGGTAGGGGACTGGCGGCTGAGAAGGCGGGGCCCAGCCTAGGGCCTGGGGGTGCCTGGGTCTGGTGGCCCTCCAATGTCCGGTCTCGCTCAAAAGGTCAAGGCCTCTTCTGGGAAGTGAGCAATGGCACCAGCTGAGGCCTGAGCCCCTGGCGAGGAAGGGCTGGTCCCCTGGCCACCTGCCTGAGGATACACGGCTGCCCTGGCTCCTGTCTGCTGCCCAGCTTCTTCTGGTTCATCTGCCCCCACCTGGCTGTTCCTACCTCCCTGGACACTCTGTTGCCCCCCAAGATGCTCCTCCCCAGGGTAGTAGTGGGCTGGCTAGCCTCAGAGATGAGCAGAGATTGGTGGCCTGGGAAGTGGGCCTAGTCGCCTTCAGGGAGGGAGGTCAGCCCAAGCCCCCTCCAGCAGAGAGCTGAGGACTCTGGAAGAGCCACCAAGGAAAAGGGACCCTATGAGAAGCCATCTTGCAGGCTGGCAGGAGGTTGGAGGTGGGGTTGTCAGAGGCCAGGAGTTAGAGCACCCAGGCTGCAGACTGTACTGAGCACCTACTATATGCTGAGCCCCAGCTAAGGATAAGATGGGTGTTGGGGAAGACAGGCCCTGGAGGAGGAGCTGTTCTGCCTGAGAGAGGCAGGGAAGGCTGCTTGGAGGAGGAGGCATTTAACTGGGTCTTAAATGAGGAATGACATGTTTGCCTGGAGAAAGAAAATGGTAACCCACTCCAGTATTCTTGCTTGGGAAATCCCATGGACAGAAGAGCCTGGCAGGCTACAGTCCATGGGGTTACAAGAGTCGGACATGAATTAGTGACCAAAACCACCACCACCTAGAGGAGAAAGAAAGAAAGGGCAATTCACGCAAACAGGATTGTGCAGGCAAAGGTGGGCAGTGGGTACAGGGAAACATCAAGAAGTTTGGGGTGTCTGGATTCAGGATGCTGGTGCTCCTCTCACCTCTAAACATAGGTGATTTCCCTAAAGGTGAGCCCATGGCCCTCATCCAGGCTGCAGCAACACCACCAATGAAGCCCTATTTTTATCTCCAGCCTATATCGCTCCCTCTTAAGTTTCAGACCCACAGGTTCTCTGCCTCTTAGATATAATCCATCCTAGAAGCCCCTCAGTCTTCTTTGTCCACTCAATTTGGAGTATTCCACCATCTCTTGCCTTTATGGGCATGTTGAACTCTGATCTGTCCTTAAAACCTCCTTCCAATGCTGTTTTGCAAGTTGAGGTCCCCTGTGGTCTAAGGTCCTCACTTGCAGGGGTGAGGGGTGTTGGGACTCTTGGTGGAACTGAAACTTGATTGTATAGACAAGGTGGGCAGAGGCGACACTCCTGTCCTGCCATCAGTCTGGATGATAGGGTGTTCTCCAGGCAGCCCTGTCCCAGCCTAGTCTCCTCCCTCCATCCCCCAACTCTCAGATTCCAGGTAGCTCTTTAGCTTCGAAACAGTCTTCATGCTTGCACATCTAAATTTGAGAGGTTCAGAGTCTCAGTGACCTGCAGGACAGTGAGGTCATGGGGACTGAACCCCGCAAGTCTCCACCCAGACCTTGTGGGGCTGCTCAGGGATCATCTAGGGAGGTCAGCCCCAGACCTGACGTTAGCATTAAGGCCACAAATGCTCGCCTTCTGGAGGCTCCCATCAAGTGACCAGCAGCTAGAGATTTCAGAGCCTGGAACTCTAACAGGATCTGGGTATAAGGCACGAAAGAGCAGAGGAAGACAAACAGGGTGGGCAAATGGGATGGTGACAGAGACAGGAGAGAGACCTACCAGGAGATGCCTCAGATACACAGGAAGATGAGGATCTGGATTCAGAGACACAGACGTGGCGGAAGGGTCACAGGTGGGCATGTCAATCACCCACATGGTTCCCACAACAAGCTGGTTCCCAAACATGACTCTTAGACCTGGAGTGTGTCTCCTTACCAGCTGTGGTCTCATGGGTTTGCCAACCTCACTATGATCTTGCCATCCTCTCTGCTTTCTTTATCCGCATTACCACTGAGTCTAAAGTACAGTCAGCCCTCTGTATCTGCACGTTCCACGTCCATTCTCAAATCTGGCCAACTGTGAATCAAAAATACTTGAAAGCCAATTCCCAAAATTTCCAAAAAGCAAAATTTAAGTTTACCTTGTGTCCCAGCAACTACTTACATAGCATTTACATTGTATTCGGTATTATAAATGGTTTAAAGTATATGTGAGGATGTGCATAGGTTATATGCAGATACCACACCATTTTATATAAAAGACTCGAGCATTCATAGATTGTGGTATCCACGGGGGGTCTTGGAACCAATCACCCGTGGATGCAGAGGGACGACTATATACCTTCTCCAGTAAGCCACATGAACTGCAGAATAACATGGGATTTATCACTTTGGTACTAGGGAGTCATTGGAGAATCCAGAGCGGGGAGGGCCATGGCAGAGCTGTGCCAAAGTGTGGTTCACATACAGGCAGCATTAGCATCACCTGGGCGGTTGTTAGAGCTGCAGATGCTGGGCCCTGCTCCACAACTGAATCAGGATCCCTGAGGGTATGGGCTAGGAGCCTGTGTTTTTAAAATCGTGTGATGCACACTAAAGTTTGAGAAGCACTGTTGGAGTATCTATAGGATGTTCTGAGGAAGACAGAGAAGCTGAGGTTGAGGGGTGGGAGAGAACAGTTTTGATAATCCAGGTGAGGATCTGGCAATTTAACAAACCTTTACTAAATGGCTGGAATGTGCCCGGCTCTGGGCTGTGTGTTGGGAGAATACAAGGTCTGTATTAGGACAGAGAGAATGGGGGAGGAGGGGAAGGAAGAGAAGTGAGAGAAACAGAGGAGACAGTCTGCAAGATTGGATTGGGGGTTTGGGGGCGAAGGAACAGGGCTGTCATGTACAGTTGTGCAGGTCGGTTACTGTTCAAGGACGCTGCAGAAAGTCAATGAGGAAAGCCCGAGTTGGCTGGACAGAAGTTGGCCTTTCCTACTTGTGCTAAGGCAGTGTATAGGCTAGAGAGATTCCACGTAAGGAAGGAAGGGTCAGAAGTGTCAGGAGTGATGTCCTAATTTCTGGCCTGGGCACCAGGGAGTTGGGAAGAAGCATGTAATAGGGGAGAAGATAATGACAGCAGTTTGGGTGGAGGTATCTGAGGGACAGCCAGGAGAAAATACTTGGCTCATAGTTGAACTCAAGAGTCTGGGGCTCAGGGGAGTGGTAGCTGGAAACAGACATGGGAGTCCCTGGTGCTGGGATTGGAACTGTGGGAGCTGGGGAGAGCTAGAAACTGTAGGAGAAACATCCAGAGAGAAGAGAAGAGGTCTGAGCCAGCTCCTTGGGGTCAAGCCTGGGTCTGCAAAGTGGGCAGAGGGAAGGAGCAGAGAAGAATCTGAGGAGGAGCCTTTCCAGGAAGGAGGAAAGCAGGGTCACAAGGCAGGAGGCAGTGCTGGTGAGAAGGAAGCACACGAGGTGAGAGGGTGAGGGGTAGAGAGAGTTCTTTCAAGAAGCTTGGCTGAGAAGGGCTGGAGAAAGATGAGGCTGGCCTGGGGCAGGGGAGAGGCCTGTATAGACTGGGATGCAGAGGCTGGGACTGGGGGAGGCACCCACAGACAGTGAGCCCCCCAACCCAGCCCTGAGGAAGAGGTGTGGAGGGGCTGGGGGGACCTTGAGTAGGAGACAGGACCCCTTTCATCTGAGACTCAGGAAAGGGGGATGGGAAAGGGTTCCTGATTTCTGCAAGCTGGGAGAGAGGTGGGGGATGGGGGGCTCAGGAACCCTGGAGAAGTGTGGAGTCGTGGCGGGGGGTGGGGTGGGTGGGCATCATGCCCAGTGGGTGAGGAGGGCAGTTCCTCTGCTTCTTTCCAAGATCCATAACTCCGTCCTTGGCCTGAGCAGGCTGTGTGACCCCTAGTCAGCAGCATCTCAGGAGCAGTCAGAGAAAAGGCTGAGAAGCCCAGATAATTGACTTTTAGGGAATTTCACAAGGTCCTGGCCTTTGGCAGCAAGTCACCTGAGGTTTTCAAAGGTTGGCGGAGATGTTGCTTTGCAGCAGGAGGCACTAAGGTTAGACTGAAGGGAGGACTCTCTGGCCATCAGGGTAGCAGAACAGGGCAGCATGAAGGGGCCGATGGCTTAGACCATGTCAGTTAACCCTTTCACAAATGAAGACACTGAGGTTCAGAGAGGTTAAGTTACTTGCCTGAGACCACACAGCTGGAAAGTAGCTGTGCTGAAATGAGAGTTCAGGGGCAGTCAGAATGTAAAGGGCCTTAGGGCCCCCCACCCCGCCCAGGGCTGGGCCCCTGATAGGGAGAGCCTGATGCTGCTCACCTGTTGAAGTGGTAGAGACTGGGCTTAGAGAGAGAGAAAGAGGGACCGAGAGACATGGGTCAGGGCCAGAGACCCAGGAAGAGAACAGAGCGCGGCCGGGCCGGTGGGGAGACAGGAGCAAGCGGGGCAGCCGATCCCGCAGAAATGTCTCCACAACAGGAAGCGTCTCATAACATACCTGTGGTTTGGCCAGGCCCCGGGGCTGCCTGAGCTTCCCGCGGCTCCCTCAGCTGCAGCCGCCCTTCTGGGGTAGGGGGCTTGGAGCAGCAGGAGCCTGCGCAGAGCTGCGTTCCATCCACCCACGGGGGCGAAGGGAGGCGGGGGTCGGCCAGGGCCGCACTGGCCACACCCCTGCACGCTCCGCCGGGAACCTGCGCCCCGCGCTCAGGCCCCCCTTTGCATCGCGACCTCTGAGAGCTCACGTGTGCAGTGGGATGGGGAGGGGGCAGGCCCTTAAATTCCACAAGATCACCTGCCCCCCACCCCCACCCCCAGGCTGCTGATCGTCTCTGGGACGGGACCCTTGGAGAGAGGACTGGTGGGAGGGGTCACATTGCTAAGGCCCCTCTGCTCCTGAAGCCCTGTCCAGGGAGAGAAGGGTCTGTATTCATGCCGCTTCTTCCTGCTGGGGTCTATTCCCTTTTCCCCTCTCGTTGGTCTGAAGGACCCTGGAACCCTACCCGCTCCCAGCCAACCTCCTCTGCCGCCCCCGGAGGAGGCCCAGGCTGCCACAAAACGCTGACTTGGACAAAATGCTGTTTTACGGGGATTTGTTGAAAAGGGGGGAAATCCCCGTTAAGGACTTGCAGCTGTCCAAACACCGCGTCTACCCTGCTGCCGCCACCGCTCCATCCCCTGAATCAGCGTCTTCTTCTGCATCCCACCTCCTGCCCCTGTCAGCCCCGCCCCTTCCCGGTCGCCTCGGCTCCTGCCTTCCTTCCTAAGAGGTTACCAGAGAGGGTGACGGTCTGCCCAAGGTCACACAGCCCAGCCAGGCTTGAGCCTCAGAGCTCTCGCCAACCAGTTCCATGAGGGGAGACCAGGAGCAAGCAAGCAAGTGGATCGGCTGTTCCTCCTTGTGTGCCCCTGTTCCCCAAGCGGGCAGCTCTTAGCTGAAGTTTCTTGATCGAGGCCACGTGAATGTCCCACCTGTTTCCTTTCTAGCTGACACATAAGCCCCTCTGAGGGGCTGAAGAAGGGGCTTCCAGGGCCGTGTGACACTTATCTGTGCAAGGTCTGAGTGTTATTCGTGTGATCTTTAAATCTGACAGCAAATTGAGTTCATCATCCATTAATCTCTGTGCCAGCCAAGTCCTGGGCTGGGCATGGAGGGGAGGGGAGGAGCGGGGAGAGAAGAGAAACGCCAAAGAGGGAGACGAAGCTGTGAGGGGGCCCTACGGGTGTCAGTGGGGCCCAGGGAGGCATCCAGTAGGCTTCCCGGCGTCTAAGAATGAGGAGGAGCAGGAGGTGGGGACGCAGTAGGGGGAACCGAGGGAAGGAACACGTGCAGCGGCCAGAAAGCCTGGGGAGCCTGCGGCAGGGGCAGGCGGGGTTGGGGGCGGCGAGAAAGGGATGACCGTGAACAGGAGGCAGGGGCGCCCAGGCACCCTCGGCTCTGCTGGTGGCTGGCATGGGGGGCAGTCCCTCCCACCTGGGCAGCCATGTGGCACCATGCCGGGGCCATCGTTTTGCAGCCCCCTTCTCCTGTGATATGTACACTTCCACTCCCAGTTCCTCTCTCCCCCCGCCCCCCGCCGCCACCCCCAGCCTGGACTGGCATGGCCGCCTCCCCTTTAAGAGCTGGAGTAAGTTTTCCCTCCTCAAACCCACAGGCAGCTTGGAGTTGGAAAAGAGCTTCCCTTTCTCAGTCTGTTTGCCTCTGTCTAGCTTGTGCTCTCTGGCACGTTCTCCCTGGAGGCAGTCTGTCCCAGCGGTTAAGAGCTCAGGTTCTTAACAGACTTCCGCTCAGACCCTGGCTGCCAGGGGGCGGCGCCTCACTCCCGCTTGTCTCCAGCTTCAGACGCCTCGTCTATAGGAAGAGGAGGCACCATAGCTCCTCTTTCCCGGGGATCCGGTGGGAATTACATCAATCGCGAACTGTGACGCAGCACTTAGGCGGTGCCCCAGAGAAGGTGTGAGCTGTCATTCTCACTCAGACACGCCTCGCTCCAGAGGAAACACCTGCTCCGGGGTCCCACCCCACCTCCGTGGAGCAGGAGGTGCCAGGATGGGGCAAGTTCAGGGAGCCACGGGGACGTAGGGCGGGGATGCTTCCTGGAGACCCGCCTTGCCAAGGAGGAGTGAGAAGTGGGGAGCTGGCAGGGGGCCCTGCTTGGGCTCCTGCCTGAACTGGGGGGGCCCTTCCTCTGATGCCCTGTGCCCCTCTACAGTTCTCTCCATCGCAGACACCCTCCCAGCTGAGCCTCCATCAGCCCCCGCCTCCGTGAGGCCTCACCCAGCACGGGAAGAGGACCAAGGCTCCCCAGTAGTAGTAACAGTAGTAATAGTAGCAGTGTTAGTCGCTCAGTCGTGTCTGGCTCTTTGAGACCCCATGGACTATAGCTCTCCAGGCTTCTCTGTCCATGAGATTCACCAGGCAAGAATACTGGAGTGGGTTGCCATTCCCTTCTCCAGAGCATCTTTCTGACCCAGGGATCGAACCCAGCTCTCCTGCATTGTAGGCAGATCCTTTACCTTATGAGCTACAGGGAAGTCCTCCCTGGAGCCAGGGCTGTCTTGAGTCCTCCTGTGGGGGTGCCGTGATTTCGCCCTCTGGCCCATTCAGACCAGAACTGCTCACTCCCCTCCTCCTGCTTCCTACTGCAAGGTCTGCCCCTCTGCCCAACCCCCTGCTCCCCTTCCAGGCAGAACATTCTAGCTCTGTGATATATGAGGATCCCGCTTTCCCCCAGCTCAGGTGGCCAGGGCAGGAGGGTCTTTATCCCGCTCTCAAGAGGCCTCATGGTACGGTGGTTAGCGGCTGGGGCTTAAGAGTCAGACTGCCTGGGTTTAGGCTCTGACCGCACTCCAGGTGCCTCACCTGTAAAACAGGGCCGATGAACCTTGCAGGGCTGAATGTGGATAGAAAGTCAAACTTTGGGGCAGTGCCTGGCCAGAGCCTCGTCAGCAGTTAACTGAGGGCCAGGCCTACACAATAGGAGGCCTAGAACCAGTCATGGTGCAGACAGAGCAGGTGGCCTGCATTGAGGGCAGGTGTTCTGGGCAAGATTCTTAGTCTAAGCTTCCGTTTCTATATCTATAAAATAGGGGACAGTAATTGTATGAGCTGGTCGGAGGTCATTGAGAGGGTTAGTGATGTGAAACCAGGGAGCCCTTAGGTGGCAGGTGTTAATATTACGCTTGGGCTCAGGGAGGCTGAAGACCTGCCCAAGGTGACAGGGAGGTTGATGGCAGAGCTGGGTTGGCAGCTTCACCATCCTGCCCCAAAGCCCCACGTTCATTCCTGCAAAGCCCACATGATACTGAGTTTGGAAGAATACTGCATTGCAGCTCCAGACAGCCCCAGGTGTATCCCTGGATGTGCACAGCCCACTGCCACACCTTCCTGCAGCCACACACAGGTGTGGAGAGCCCCTGGGTGGAGTGAGAGGAGCCCAGAGCAGGGATGCCAGGGCAAGTGGGACCTTTCTGGGGTGTGTGAAATGTCAGGCTAGTCCCCTATGCAGATATTGATGGGTACCCGCCCTGAGGTACCAACTCTGATCATCACAGCAATCCTGAGAAGCAGGTTGTTAGCCTAGCTTGAAAAGAAAATTCTTTTTTTTTTTTTTTTGCCACATCTCCAGGCTTGCGAGATCTTAGTACCCCAAACAGGGATCAAAACTGGACCCCTAGCACTGGAAACTCAGAGTCCTAACCACTGGACCAACAGGAAATCTCCTAGCCTAGCTTTTAATTATTATTATTTTTTTTTTCCCCACACCTTGCAGCATGCAGAACTTCCCTGATCAGGGATCAAACCTGTGCCCCCTGCAGTGGAAGCACAGAATCTCACCCACTGGACACCAAGGAAGTCCTAGTCTAGTTTTTTAAAAAGAACTTAATTGAGATACAGTTCACATAGCATGCAATTGGCTTATTTAAAATATAAGAATCCAGAGTTTTTTAAGGTACTCAGAATTATGCAGCCATCATCACAATCAGTTTAGAACGTTTTCATCACCCCTAATAGAAACCGTGTGTGTCTGTTATTCACCCAGTCATGTCTGACTCTTTGCCACCCCATGGACTATTGCCTGCCAGGCTCCTCTGTCCGTGGAATTCTCCAGGCAAGAATACTGGAATGCATAGCCATTCCCTTCTCCAGGGGATCTTTCTGACCCAGGGATGGAACCTGGGACTTCTGCATTCCAGGCAAATTCTTTACTGTCTGAGCCACTGGGGTTCCCAATAGAAACCCTGTGATTAATAATCACTCCCCTTGTCTACCTGCCCCAGCCCTAGGCAACCACTCATCTAACTACTTTCTGTCTGTAAAGATTTACCTATTGCGAACGCATCCTACAAATAGAGTTATATGATTTTGTGCCTGGCTTCTTCAGTTGGTGATGTTTTCAAGATTCATCTGTATTGTGGCATTTATCAGTACTTCACCTCTTTTTGGAGAAGGCAAGGGCAACCCACTCCTGTGTTCTTGCCTGGAGAATCCCAGGGACGGGGGAGCCTGGTGGTCTGCCGTCTATGGGGTCGCACAGAGTCGGACACAACTGAAGCGACTTAGCAGCAGCAGCAGCACCTCTTTTTATTGCCGAGTAATATTCCATATCCTGAATATTCCACACCATCCATTCATCAGTTGATGTACATCTATTGTTTCTACTTTCTGGCTGTTATGAATAATGCCAATATGAACATTCATGTACACGTTTCAGTGTGGACATGTTATTCCATTTTACAGATGAGGAAACTGAGTTCACAGAGTGGACATCGCTTGCTCAGGCTCCCCTACCTGGTGAATGAAGGATTTAGGCTGGCTATCCAAATCTGGAGCCTGTTTTTCTTCCTAACTCAGTCCTTGTTCTCAGAGCTGAGCTGAATGCTGAGACAGGGCTAGGTCAGGACACTGGAGTGAGGGGTTAACTCTGTAGAGGAAGGAGTGACAGCTTCCCTGGGTCTTGAAGGACGAGTGAGGGGAAGAACACTGCAGGCAGAGGAACAGCAGGTGCAAAGGCCCGGAAATGTGAGGCTGCCTGGTGACTGGGGCAAAGGTATGGTGGAGGGGAGCAGCAGAGAAAGAGGCAATAGATGGTAGAGTTGGAGACAGAGATATTGATTCAGTGATTAGAACACCACATTGGGAACCAAGGACTTTTACAAAAATTATTGTTTATAATTTTTTTAAACTTTTCTTTTGTATTGGGGTGTGCATGTAAGTCGCTTCAGTCGTGTCCGAGTCTTTGCGGCCCTGTGGACCGTAGCCCACCAGGCTCCTCTGTCCATGGGATTCTCCCTGCAAGAATAGTGGAGTGGGTTGCCATGCCCTCCTCCAGGGGATCTTTCCGACCCAGGGGTGGAACCTGTGTCTCTTATCTCTCCTGCATTGGCAGGCAGGTACTTTACCACTAGCGCCACCTGGGAAGTACTGGGGTATAGTCGGTTAACAAAATGTGATAGTTTCACGTGAACAGCGAGGGGACTCATACATATGCATGTGAAGTGAAAGTCAGTCGTGTCCATGGAATTCTCCAGGCCAGAATACAGGAGTGGGTACCTTTCCCTTCTCCAGGGGATCTTCCCAACCCAGGGATCGAACCCAGGTCTCCAGCATTGCGGGCAGATTCTTTACTAGCTGAGCTGTAAGGGAAGCCCATACATATATGGGAAGTCATACATATATATGTAATTAATTAATGGCCTCGAGGCTTGCGGGATCTTAGTTCCCCAACCAGGGATCGAACCTGGGCCACTGGCCGTGAGAGCCTTGAGTCCTAACCACTGGATAGCCAGGGAATTCCCACAAAGGACTCGATCCAGAAGATGGTGGGGAACCCCAGAAAAGCCTGGACTTAATGTGAGGTCAGACAGACCTTAGGCAAATCCCAGTGCTGCTTCCTAGAGACCTTTGCTTTAGTTTTGTCATCTGGAAAATGCAGATGACAGTAACAATACCTCGTTAAAGTGCTGGGAGGATTAAGTGAGCTCCCATGCTGGAGAGCTTAGCCTCATGCCTGGCAGAGAGCCAGTCCAGCACGTGGTAGTGGGTGTGTAATCATCAAACAGTGTCTGGCAGGGCTGTGCCAAGGTTAGAGGTGCTCTGGAAGGGCATCTGGCTGCCAAGTGAATGGTTTGGGAGGCTGTTGTCCAGGAACCTCACCCCCACCCCTGCCTGTACAGAGAGCTATGGGCAGGGTTAGGAGAGGTTTAGTAGTAACTTCTGCAGACTCTGAGACTTTGAGAATTGCTTGTGAATAATAACTAAATTTTCATCTTTTTTGTGAGCTCCTGGGCCTGGTGCCAAACCACCCATGAGCTGGTTTGACGGCCTCTCTCCTTCCTCCCCGCAGCACGCCCGCGGACGCCATGCAGGGGGCTCTGACGCCCCTGTCTTCGCTGCCACCACCTCTGCTGCTGCTGCTGCTGCTGGGGTGCGGGCCGAGGGCGGCCGCCAGCGGTGGGGCCGCTGGGGCCGCGGGCTACCCGCCGGCGCAGTACGTGCAGCCCATGCACAAAGGCCCCGTGGGGCCGCCCTTCCGCGAGGGCAAGGGCCAGTACCTGGGTGAGCATCGCCCGCCCCGCCTCGGCCCGTCCTCACCCCCCAGCTCCCTGTCTCCTGACCTCCACCGGCTCTTCCCAGGCCCCTCACAGCCACAGCCCGTCCATCCCACCAAAGACCTTCCCATCTCCACTTGCTTCTTGATGCGGGTCCAGGGCCTCCCACCCCAAGAGCGCCCGGAAGTGGGGTGGAGCTGGCTGGCGGAGGTGGTCTTTGGGTAGGGGAGGGGCGGGAAGGTTTGTGGGGAAATAGGAAGGGTTGGCGCCGATTGGCTCTAAGGAGGGCTGCTGGTGCCACCTGGTGGCCATTCCACCACAGTTCCGCAGGAATGAGAGGCTGCTGGGGAAGGGAGGCCCAGCCTGGGTAGGTTGGGAACCAGGAGTCCTGGCTGTGGCTACCCTGCAGCTCCCAAGACCGCCACCAGACCACCCCTAAATTGCGTCTTTCATGAGAGAAGGGAGGGAGGACCAGGGTGGTCTTCATGAGCAGGTACAGAACCCTAACTTCTCAAGTTGGACCCCATGCTGGCTAGGGAGTGGGAAGATGGGTCCCCTGGCCCCACTGGCCAGGCCCCTGACTGCCTTTTTTCTTTTTCTCTCTCAGAAATGCCTCTACCACTGTTGCCGATGGACCTGAAAGGAGAGCCTGGACCCCCTGGAAAGCCTGGGCCACGGGGTCCCCCCGGCCCTCCTGGCTTCCCAGGAAAACCAGGCACCGGAAAACCTGGGCTCCACGGGCAACCTGGCCCCGCCGGCCCCCCTGGCTTCTCCCGGATGGGCAAGGCTGGTCCCCCAGGGCTCCCAGGCAAGGTTGGACCACCAGGGCAGCCGGGGCTTCGGGGGGAGCCAGGAATTCGAGGGGACCAGGGCCTCCGGGGGCCCCCAGGGCCCCCTGGCCTCCCTGGGCCCTCAGGCATTGCTGTTCCTGGAAAACCAGGCCCCCAGGGGGTTCCCGGGCCTCCAGGATTTGGGGGGGAGCCAGGACCCCAGGGAGAGCCTGGGCCCCCAGGTGATCGAGGCCTCAAAGGTGAAAATGGAGTGGGCCAGCCAGGGCTACCTGGAGCCCCAGGGCAGGGGGGTGCCCCGGGGCCCCCAGGTCTCCCAGGCCCGGCTGGTTTAGGCAAACCAGGGTTGGATGGGCTTCCTGGGGCCCCTGGAGATAAGGGTGACACTGGGCCTCCTGGGGTGCCAGGACCTAGAGGGGAGCCTGGGGCTCTGGGCCCAAAGGGGCCCCCTGGGGTGGATGGGGTGGGGGCACCAGGGTCAGCAGGGTTGCCAGGGCCACAGGGTCCACCAGGAGCCAAAGGGGAACCAGGGACCCGGGGCCCCCCTGGCCTGATAGGCCCTACTGGTTATGGGATGCCAGGCCTGCCAGGTCCCAAGGGGGACAGGGGCCCAGCTGGGGTCCCAGGGCTCTTGGGGGACAGGGGCGAGCCAGGTGAGGATGGGGAGCCAGGGGAACAGGGCCCTCAGGGCCTTGGGGGGCCCCCTGGACTTCCAGGGTCTGCAGGGCTCCCTGGCAGACGTGGGGTTCCTGGGCCTAAGGGGGAGACTGGGCCTATAGGACCCCCAGGAGTGCCTGGCATTCGGGGTGACCAAGGGCCTAGTGGCCTGGCTGGGAAACCTGGGCTCCCAGGAGAGAGGGGGCTTCCAGGGGCTCATGGACCTCCTGGACCGACTGGGCCCAAAGGTGAGCCAGGTTTCACGGGCCGCCCTGGAGGACCAGGGGCGGCAGGAGCCCTGGGGCAGAAGGGTGACTTGGGGCTCCCTGGACAGCCCGGCCTGAGGGGCCCTTCAGGAATCCCAGGACTCCAGGGTCCGGCTGGCCCTATCGGGCCCCAGGGTCTGCCAGGCCTGAAGGGCGAACCAGGCCTGCCGGGGCCCCCTGGAGAGGGGAAAGTGGGGGAACCTGGCGTGGCTGGGCCGACAGGGCCTCCCGGGGTGCCAGGTTCCCCAGGACTCACGGGCCCTCCTGGGCCTCCTGGCCCCCCCGGCCCTCCCGGAGCCCCGGGGGCCTTTGACGAGACTGGCATCGCCGGCTTGCAGCTGCCCAACGGTGGCGTGGAGGGAGCTGTGCTGGGCAAGGGGGTGAAGCCCCAGTTGGGGCTAGGGGAGCTGTCGGCCCATGCCACGCCCGCCTTCACCGCTGTGCTCACCTCGCCCTTCCCCGCCTCGGGCATGCCCGTCAAGTTTGACCGGACTCTCTACAACGGCCACAGTGGCTACAACCCGGCCACGGGCATCTTCACTTGCCCCGTGGGCGGGGTCTACTACTTCGCCTACCACGTGCATGTCAAGGGCACCAACGTGTGGGTGGCCCTCTACAAGAACAACGTGCCGGCCACGTACACCTACGACGAGTACAAGAAGGGCTACCTGGACCAGGCGTCTGGCGGGGCCGTGCTGCAGCTGCGGCCCAACGACCAGGTCTGGGTGCAGATGCCCTCAGACCAGGCCAATGGCCTCTACTCCACCGAGTACATCCACTCCTCCTTTTCGGGATTCTTGCTATGTCCCACATAACCCGTGCTGCCCTGGCCTCCTCCTCTTTAGCGGTAGAGAGACCTTCTCACTTACCAAGAACCTCCATTTAAAGAAAAAAAACCAAAGACTGAAACAGAGGCGGGCACAAAGGTGGCCGCGGCCTCAGCCTGGGGAGACTGACTTGGATTCTCTCCACGCAGGCTGAGGTTTCTTCCTGGAAGAAGCTGGCCTGAGTTCCTCTCCCCCACGTGTCTGTGCAGTGGTGGGGGTTGTGCCCCCATTCCTGCCCTGCTTGGCCCCCTGGCAGGGCCCCGGACGTTCGGCCTGGCTGGTGGAGACCCCTGCCCCCTTGAGTCCTGGGCTCTGCCGGGCGGTGAAGGAGGCTGCTTCTCAGTGAGTCAGTGGTGAGAGGGGGCTGAGCGGCCCCCTCCATTCCCCCGGGGAGACATATTCCCAAGCCCTGCCCAGCCTGCTGGCCCCCAAAGGGCACCTGCTCAAGGGATGGGGCGTGGCCTCCCTCAGTTCTTGGCTGGGGCTCCTCCAGCAGCCCTGGGACCTCCAGCTGAAGGTGATGGATCTCCCGAAGAGTTTTTGTTTCTCTCCAGGGGAAGGGAGAAGAGGGGGACCATGGTGGCCAGTGTGGACACCCTGTCAGGACTGCAACCCTAGCGGTGGGGCTGTGGATGCAGGCCTGTCCCCAGTGGGTACGGGTGCGTGACCGCTCCTCCTGGCTCCTAGGCAGTGCCGACCCCCACTCACTGCTCAGGCCGCAGCCACGGAGAACAGTGGCTTGTGAGGGGCAGGGGCGTGGGCCTGGCGCAGGATGGCCGTTCTTCACATTCATCTCCATCCCCAAGGCTGCACCCACCAGCTTTGGCTTTGCTCAGCGTGAGGGCAGCCGCCCAGGCCCCTGCGGACCGCCACAGGTGGCACGAGGCAGGGCCGGCAGTCAGTGAGCCTGAGTGTTCCTCCTCTCTCCTTTCACCTGCTGAGGGAGAGCCACTTTACTCAGACAAAACTGTAAGGGGTGCTTGCCAGCCCCACCCCCAGCAGCCCCATGGCCGAGAGCTTCCTGTTCACCCACAGAACAAGGTGCACACGAGCTCGTGGATGAAGACAGCCGCCCGCTTCTCCTTAGTGAGAGCCTGATGGCGGGTGTGCATCGACTCCAGGGGTTAATCTGCAGGGGCTTCCTCTCCTTCCACTCTCTGGTTCCAATTTCCTGTCCAAAGCAGGATTAGGGCGCAGGAGACTGAGGCCCTGAGAAGAAGGGTGCCAAGGCCCCTTTGGGATGACGTGGGTGTTACTGCCGTTTTCCCCAATCAGAGCTCCCCTCTGCAGGAAACAGGCAAGACCTCCTTCCCTTCCCTTGGCCCCTAGTTCAAGCTGAGTGGATACCGCTGAGATGAGGACCCAGCGTGGCGTGCTGCAGCTCTGGCCCTCACCCCACCTGCCCATGTTGAGGAAGGAGGTTGATCACCGACTTCTGACGTGTTAGGCTGTGGCTCCCTCAGGCCCCTGGGCTGACCTCCTCCCCACCCACAACTTCTCCAAATCAAGCAGACCCTTTGACCGCTCGTTTTAACTTTCAAAAGGAGAAAAGAAAACCCAAATCTGCCCGAGTGGCACTTCAAGAGCAGGTTGGGCTAGGGTTCCTGGTGGGTTTCTCATCCATCAGCACCATGGGAACCAAGTCTTAAATCATACCTCATGGGGCCACCTGCTCAGCATCCTTACTGAGTCTGCCATCTGACCTGTTAGGAAGGGTTCTGATGGGTGGAAAGGCGCCAGCTCCCAGTGAAGTCCAGGGCCCTGAGGGTACGGGGAGCCAAAAAAAAAAAAACAAAGGAGCTGTTTCACAGAACTGAGTTTCTGCCAAGTGTCATTCCTGAAGCCTCTGGGGAGAGGTGGGTGGTGTTTCCAAAATGTTTATGGGACTTTAGTTCCAGGTGTCCACTTAACTGACTAGCTTTGATAAACTGTGTCAGGTTTTAACAATGAAAACTACATCACCTTGTGCATTTTTGTATTCTAATTCCTCATTTTTTTTTTAAAAGATTAAGGTTTAAATGTTTTCCATTAGTAATTTCATTTCTAACCTGGTATAGGAGGCTTAGTTCCCTACATACCTATTATGTGCCCTGTGTCACAGGAGATTCGGGAAAAATGCACTTGGGAATCAAAGAAAATGGAACTTCTTTTTGAAAAGAAAAACAATGGTATTGACTGTATTGACACAATCTCAATAAAGCCTGTTGTATAAACAGCACTGTGCTGAAACTGGCCTTGATGTAGAGGTGTCTTGAGCCTCTGCTTTCATAAAGCACCTGGGGAGTTCTCTGGGACTCTTGTCCCGCACCTTCTCAAAGAGCATGCATTCCTCCCCAGCCAGGGGTTCTATCACCACCGCGTCAGAAATGCCTGGGCTCTGCACCAAGTAAATGCCAGGAAGCGTTTTAAGAAACCAAAGAAAGGCAGTGGCTGGAGCTGGGGAAGATGGGTCAAACTTCCCTGGAACATTCCTGCAAGCTCTCAGGGGTAGTGGAGCATGACAGCTGGCTCAGGATCCCGGGGGCGAAGTTTCAACATCTGATACACATTATGAATGAAATCAGGGATCTCTGCTCCTGTGGACGAGGCTGGTGCCAGGCCCAAGGCGGAAGGCAGGGCTTGGGGAGCAGTCCTGGGAGAAAGCACATGCCCCACAGCCTGCCACACACTGGGGATCTGGACCGCAGACCTGAGGCCAGTCCAGGCCCTGAAAAATCCTGGAGGAACCCCGTCCCGACTGAAAGCAGACCTGCCCAACAATCCTAAAACCTCAGGCTAGCTGCAGGGCTGGGCACAGATCTCCACCGAGGCTGGAAGAGCCCTCAAGTTTAAGGGGGGGTGCCCTCTCTATTACCATTTTCCTTTCTTCAAAATAGATGGTGTGTAGAACTTCCTGGCAGGCCAAGGCCCTTGACGGAGGCCCAAGATGCAGAGTGAGGCCTGCCCTCCCTAAAGGTCAGCAATCTGGTGACCCAAAGTTCGCTTCACACCCTCCCACAGGGTTCTGGTTCCTGGCCCAGCAGGGCCTGGGTCCTATCTGGGGGGCAACCTATTAAGTCGTCAGGTTCTCTAAGAGCAGTAATATCTGACTTCTTCCTGCCCACTGCCTGGGCAACTCTGAGGGATCTCCAACAGGAAAAAGCACCAAACTACGCCTGCTCTCTTCCTGGATGGACAACTGGAGGAATCTGCCTCCACCACCCAGCAGGTGGGTCCCTGGCTCCTACGAGTGAGGCTCAGATAGAGAGGTGCTAGGCGCAGAAGGTCAAGGTGAGGGGAAGAATCCATCCATGTGGAGGAGAAACACAAGAAACAGTGGTGGGACTTACCAAAACTGTTTATTGCTCTGCGATTTTCTCTGGAAGCTGTTCACAAGACCCACGACGGCCAAGGGCCAGGTGTGCATCTCGAATGGCCAGATCCACGTGCCCACCTCCTGATCCACATAAACTGAGCACTCGGGGCCCAAAGACAGGCTTCAGGCAAACTGGCTAAATCCCAACAAGGAGAAATGATGCCGCAGATCATTTCCACCTCCCCAAATCCCATGTCCTAGATAATCAAGGAAAACGCCACAAATACTGCTCCAAAATAAAACCTGCTCTGGTCCCTCATGTCTGACTGAGGAGCCAGGAGCACCGAGGCTCTGCAGAAGGCAGGAACCCAGCACCAGAAGGCACCTGTTCCTCCCCAGACTAGACGCTGGCTCCAAGGTGCACTCTGCCCACGCGGCAGGAAGACCGAAGCAGGGAGCCGAGCCTGAGGATGCCCAGGGTTTCCAATGCAAGTTGTAGCTGGTCCTGCTGCGTAAGGCAGGCCCTTAGCGGCTGAGGCCCTCAAAGACTCTTCTGGAAGACCCGGTGCAGGCTCTGGGCCAGGACGTCAGTCTCCTCATAGCCTTCACAGCTTTGCTGCCAGCTCTCTGGCACCTGTTCCATCCCATAGTAGGCGCCAGCAATGGCCCCGGCCATGGTGGCAATGGTGTCCGTGTCCCCACCGAGCGAGATGGAATAGACGAGAGTCCTTTGGAGGCTGTTGAAGGTAGAGGGGATCTCGGGGTCGGGCTCCATGCAGCGCAGGAAGCAATAGATGGCGGTGGGCACAGATTCAAAGGCAGCAATGCCATTTCCTGTGGGGAGACCACAATATGGGAACTTGACCCCTATTCCCAGGCCCCATGGTGTCCCCAAGTTTCCTGACACTTGTCACAAGTCAACTCTCTAGGCTTCAAGTTAGGCTGGGATTAAGATCACAGCCTGGGTTTAAATCTCGGCTTGCCCACCTGTTGCCTGTGTGATTCCTGTATCTTGGCTTTAGCTCCATGTGCAGAGAGGAAATAAAGTTAGGAACTTTTGCAGGGCTGGTGTGTGAGGGTGAAATGAAATCCTAGAGGTAAAGCACTCTGCAGAGTGCCCAAAACACGGAAAAATGCTGTATGAATAAACAGCAGTTATCACCATCAGCCGTAAAACAACTAACGGCCAGCAGCCGTTTCTGGGTGTTGCAGGTTGAGGGCACTGTTGCCCTAGAGAAGAAGGCTCTGTGCCCAGCCTGCCAAGGAGCCTCCAGAGAATGGTGCTCCTGTTATGGCAGCCCCAGAAGTGCGATGGTGGAGGAGTAACTGCAGGCACCCCTCCCGTCCCATCTAAGAGCTCAAGACTAACCCTGAAGGATGACGGGTGGGGGGCAGGGGGCTACCCACCTAGCTCGGACACCACCTCCTCTCTGGTCACTGAGTCCTGCTCTAGAAGCTCCCCGATCTTCTTCAGTCGGCTGGAGTACGGACGCTCCTCCATGCCCAACCTGTGGATGGGGGCGAGATTGCAGGGAGGTCGGAGCCAGCAGGGTGGAGACGGCAGGTGGGGAAGGGTGGGGCAGGGATGTGGTCAGGCTGATACCCAGGCACAGGTGCCAGGGCAAGAAGTGGGAAGGGCTGGGTGTGAGCTGGCTGGTTTGTTCTCTGGGACCCAGAGAGCCCTGAAGTACAGCCTACGCACAGGGCTCTTCCCACCCCTCCTTAGGACCTGCAATTAAAGAAGGAAGGTTTCAGAGACTTCCCAGGTGGTCCAGCGGCTAAGACTCCACACTCCCAGTGCAGGGGGCCTGGGTTCAATCCTTGATCAGGGAACTAGATCCCACATGCCGTTAACTAAGAGTTCAGACGCTGCAACTAAAGATCCCGCACGCCGCAAGGAAGATCGAAGATCCCTCATGCCGCCACTAAGACCTGGCGTGTGTAATATTATTAACATTAACATTCAAATTAATAATACTTAATATTATTAAGTGGGCTTCCCTGGTGGCTCAGAGGTTAAAGTGTCTGCCTGCAATGCGGGAGACCTGGGTTTGATCCCTGGGTCGGGAAGATCCCCTGGAGAAGAAAATGGCAACCCACTCCAGTATTCTTGCCTGGAGAATCCCATGGACGGTAATAGAAACATTTGTATTCATTAAATATGTATAAAATAAGTAGTAATATGTATTAAATAAGTACTAATACATATTTAATAAATACATATTTTACAAAGGTTTCCGCTTGAGACAATGCCACCCCACCAGCATACACACGAACAACAGATGCGCCCCCCCGCCCGCCTACTTACTCCCTGGCATCCAGCACGGACTGGGCATCACTCTCCAGCTCTTCCATGTGGCCAAGGAGCTGCTCGAGGAAGTGCTCACTGGACGACTCGCCCTGCAAGGCCAGGTGCACAGCCAGGGCCTGCAGGATGGCACCATTGTAACCCAGGGAGGAGGCGTGTGTCAGCTGGGCCGAGAGCCGGGCGAACTAGGGCAAAGACAAGGGAGGCGAAGGCCTGCGGTTACCCGGCGTGCGGGAGGGTGTGGTTACCCGGCGTGCGGGAGGATGCGGTTACCCGGCGCGCGGGAGGGTGCGGTTACCCGGCGCGGGAGGGTGCGGTTACCCGGCGCGCGAGAGGGTGCGGTTACCCGGCGCGCGGGAGGGTGCGGTTACCCGGCGTGCGGGAGGATGTGGTTACCCGGCGTGCGGGAGGATGTGGTTACCCCGGCGTGCGGGAGGGTGTGGTTACCCCCGGCGTGCGGGAGGGACGAGAGGGCCGAGGCCAGCCCACCCGGACCATACCTTCTGCACATCCTGCACGCTGCTATAGGCCAGGGAGATGCCGGCCACCCGCATGGCACCCCCGTTGCCGTAGGAGCCTTTGCCATTGAACTGGGCGCGTGCAGGCTCAAAGACATCCCGGCATCTGGGGCTTAGGAGTTTCCTGAAGACGGTGATCACTCCAGCACCGTAACCCCGGTCAGGGTCCTTCTTGTACTCCTGAGCAAACCTAGGGGCGAGGCCACAGGATCACAATTTAAGAGATGCCTGCCATGGCTGGGAGAGAAGAAACCTGGCTGGTTTGGGAAAAGAGGAATCCTGGAGCTGTCACTTCTAGTTTGGGAAGCTGCAGCGGCCCAAAGGACAGTGTCCTGCTGCGGGGTCTGGGGGAGGGTGTCCTGGCATGCACGGACATCGCTGCGCTGGTCAAGGGGTGCAGTAACCCCGCCCACCCGCTTGGCCTCACCTGTGAGCCATGTCCACCTCGTCGAAGGCCTCCTTGGCCAGCAGGGACTGCACCAGCGCCCTGGCCATGGCTGTGTCGTCCGTGTAGCACAGTGCTTCTGCAGGGAGGGCAGGGGGCAGACATGGAACTGCAGGGCTCGAGGGTGGCGGCTGCGGCCTCCTGCTCACGCTTTTTATCTACTACTTCCAGAAGGCCTCAAGCCAGCCTCTCACTCCCATCCAGTTTCCCAGGCTCTCAGCCATGGGATTTTCGACAGTTCCGTACGCTGAATTAGTCACATGTCCTGCTGATTTCAGATCTCCGGTGTCTTCCCCACCCTCCAACCTGGCCTATATGTGCTGCCAGAAAATTCTTCCTAAGAGTAGAGCATCACTTTCGTCATCACACTCTCCTGCTCAGATGGCTGGCTCTCACCTTCAGGATGAGGTCCAAATTCACTGCCATGGCCATTTGAAGCCCTTCCTTCCTTATCCATCTTATGTCCCACTGTTCCCCTCCACCTCTTCAGAACCAATCCTGAAGCCTGGGTCACATCCTTCCCACCTGGGGCTGCTCGTCTCCCTCCACCCACCTCCTCTCCTTCCTCTAGGTGCCCGGGTCTTCTGCCCTGGCACTTGTAACACACATCACTGGTTTTGGTAGCTTCTCAGGCTATAAGCCAGTTAGGGACAAGGACTTGCTTTTATCCAAAGAAGACACAGCTGTAGAGAGCAAAGCACACTCCCTAATGAACCCCTTCTTATTCCTCACATCTGACATCTGCCCTCAGCCCCCGGCCCCACCCTGCTCTGTGTATCCCAAGCCCCAACCCTGCCCTCTCTTTACCTTTCACTCTCAGGAGGCCCCCACTCTCTACTTTACCAGCAAGAGAGGCCTACAGTCTCCTACCCGCAGCCACACGCTCTAGTCTCCCCTCAGAGGGACTGAGTCTCTCCTGCAGTCTAGCCCCAGCCTAATTCCCAGGGGACCTTGCCTTGCCTTTGTCTCTTCAGCTTCTCCTTCTGTGATGCAGCAGAACCCAGTCTCCATTCAACTGGTCCCTGGCACCCAGTTTCCCCCCAGGGAACCACGTCTCTCCCACTCCCAGCCTAGATGATCAAAGATGGAGCCAATGCCACCTCCAGCCCAGCCAAAAGCACATCCCGTGCCCTGGTTCAGGGATGAATGGGTGACCTAAGCCAGGCCAGTGAGACCATCAGAGACTTCTGCTGGGGCTTCTGTAAAGAGAAACTTCCTCTGCTGGAGATGCTGAGCTAGGAGCTGCTGAGGGCTACCCCATGGGAAGGGTCTGCCTGGCTGAAGCCCACCCAAAAGAACGCAGATCTGAATCAGGAGAGGAACTGAGTCTTGAGTTCCTTTTCATTCCCTCCGGAACCCACTGAAATATAGCTTCCAGGGTTCAACCTTCTACTGACAAAGCTTTCCTAAATCTAGACTCCCCCCTACTTAACTTCTCTGTGGCCTCACATCAGTAACCAGTGTCTTCATCTTGAAATTCCTGAGTTTATTGTTACACACCTCCCCTGCTTCTCCTCCAATAAACTTTTTCCTTCTCTAACTCCTTTTCTTTCTCCAGGTTTCTGGGTGTGGCTCCTTTTTCTTACTATTCTACGTGATCTCCCAGAAGAATCCTCCTCAGCCGTGACACTGCACTGAGTTCTGAGTGATGAGTTGACCGCACAGGGGAGAGAGAGGCTGAGGGAATAGAGTTTTACAGGCAAAGGGACCGCAATACATGCAAAGGAGCTAGAGGAGGCACGAAGTGCCAGGAAGCGCAGCACAGAAAGCAAAGCCAAGGGTGCTAGAAGATGGAACTGGAACCGCAGGCGAGGGCAGGCCAAGTAGGGTACTTTAAGGAGTATGGCTCTGTCCTAAGGGTAATGGACAACTACTGCAGAGATTCAGGCCCGGGGAGGCCTCCATAAGATCTGTTCTCAGAAGTGCGCTCCAGCTGCGTGGAGATGGGCTGGTGGCGCAGTGTTCTGAGAGACCGGGGTAAAACGGGTGAAACTGGCCAGAGGTGTTAAGTACTGGAGTAGGCGCAATCTAGGCGTGGCGTGCCCCGAGACGGCGAACGTTCGGGGCGAGATATGTGAACACGGGGCTCGGATCCTGGACACGCCGAGTCCGAGGTATCCCCGCGTCGTGCAGACCGGGCTCCTCCGGCAGCGGTCCCCTCCCTGCCCGCGTCCCTCGCCGAGCCCCGGGTGCCCACGGCGCCCGACCCCGCCCACCTGTCCGCGCGCTCCCGGGAGAGCCGGGGTCCGGCTCCAAATCCTGGACCTGACGCAGGACTGACGTCAGGTCGACGGTGTCGCGCGCCTCGTAGACGGCGCCCACGCAGTCCCCGAGCAGCGCGCCTGCCAGGCAGCCTCGGAAGCGGGAGAGGGAGCGTGCCGCCCCAGCCCCTCCGCAGCCCGCCGCCGTCATCGCTGCCGCCGCCGCCATCCGCGCGGACTCGCCGCCACTTCCGGCGTGGCGGGCGCGCGCCCCCACTGAGCGGCGTCTCAGGCCCCACAGCGCCGCCCCGCGGCCCGGAGTCGCAGAGCCCCCGGCGAGAGACCAGGGGCGGTCCCCTGGTCAGATAGGGTCCGGTCTATGTCTTTAGCCCGCATTTCCGCGACTTGTAAGGGCTTTCCTGGTGCCTCGGATGGTAAAGAATCCACCTGCATTCTTTACCATCTGATCGGGAAGATCCTCTGGAGAAGGAAACGGCAACCCACGCCAGTATCCTTGCCTGGAGAATTCTATGGACAGAGGTGTGTGTGTGTGTGTGTGTGTGTGTGTGTGTGTGCGCCTGGAGAATTCTATGGACAGAGGTGTGTGTGTGTGTGTGTGTGTGTGCGTGCGCCTGGAGAATTCTATGGACAGAGGTGTGTGTGTGTGTGTGTGTGTGTGTGTGTGTGTGTGTGCTTGCGCCAGTATCCTTGCCTGGAGAATTCTATGGACAGAGGTGTGTGTGTGTGTGTGTGTGTGTGTGTGTGTGTGTGTGAATTCCATGGACAGAGTAGTGTGTGTGTGTATGTGTGTGTTAGTCGCTCAGTCGTGTCCGATTCTTTGCGACCCCATGAACTGTAGCCCACCAGGCTCCTTTGTCCAAGGGATTCTCCAGGCAAGAATACTGAAGTGGATTGCCATTCCCTTCTCCAGAGAAGGTGCTTACGGGGAACAACTTAACAGAGGAGCCTGGTGGACTACAATTCATGTGGTTGCAAAGAGTCGGACCCGACTGAGCAACTGACACTTTCACTTTTCCCCAGAGTTGTAAAGGGGGTCCTAGCCGGCTGGTCGGCCACTGAAGGGCCCTGGAGAGCTGGGCAATGAGCCAGACCTTTGGGTCACTGTCCCCCCTCCCCTGCACGGTTGGCCAGCTGTCCAACCATAGGGTGGCCCCTATTCAGGCCTGGGTGCCCACCTCCAAGCCCTCCCCATCACCCTAGCCCGCTCTGGGCCTCCTCTAGGTATGAAGAGGGGGCAGAGCTGGTTAGAGGTCACACCGCTGGAGTCCAAGGGTGCTGGCTTTAGAGATGGTGTTTCCCATCTTTGCACCTCCACACACAGGAGGGTCAAGAGCCCTCTCTCCCGCTGGCTACATGCAGGGGGAGCAGAGAACCCTCTGGACTGAGAATCCCGACCTTTATTAGATTCGTTCTCTCCGCTCCCCCCATCCCTTCCATTTTCAACCAGCCTTCCTCTCCTCCCTCAGCCCCCTGCCTAGGCCAGCTCCAGCTGGCAGGTCTTGAGTGGACTCAGGGTGCGGTTTGTGGTGCGGGTGAAGGTGTCCACCTCAGGCACAAACTTCTCCGCAGGCACGGTCAGCTTCCGACGGGTGTCCATGCACTTGGTGTCCAACAGCATGGAGTTGGCCTTGCAGGCGATGTCAGCCTGCAGCCGGGCCAGATGCTTGTACAGGGCATCCAGAGCGTCCCTGGGGAGCAGGCATTAACAGCCCACTGCCCCCAGCATGAGACTGAGAACTCAGGGCTGACTGAGCTCACCAGCCTTGAGCCAGGAAGCCAGCAGGGAAGCCCGCAGGCAGCCAGGGACCCCAGTGGTGGGAGGTATCTCCCCGCCCCTCCTGCCCGCTCCCTAGACCTACTGTGCCTGAGCCAGCTTCTGCTTCAGGGCGGCAATGGTTGCCTCTAACTGGTGAACCTCGTCGGTGAGGCCGTACTGTGCCTGGAGGCAGAGGGGCAGGTTGGGAATCCCAGGTCAGCCATACTAGTCTTCTGCCCACAGGCCTGGGGGGTGGTTGCCCTGCGCCAGCACCCCTGCCCCACCAGAAAGTGAGTCATCCTGAGGAACCTTAGCAGGGGGCCTGTGCCCCGCTGGGGTGCCCTCGCACCTGGTCCCTGCAGAGTTCCACGTTGGGCCGGTAGGTCCTGGCCTCTAGCCGTGTGTGGCACAGCTTCAGGTTCTGTAACTTTCTGCGCAGGTCCTCCTCCAGGTGCCGGATGTCCTCATGCAGCTCGGCAATCTCCTCCAAGGTCTGCGGGGACAGAGCGCCCAGTCTCCACTGGTTACCCAGTCCAGGGCTTCCTGGCAGGGCTCATCTCACAGCCGGAAGTCCATGCCCCAGGAGACCACGTGGAGAAGGCTCACATTCTTCTCTTGCCACTTGAGCTCACTGTACAGTTTCTCCATCTCCCGCAGCCGCTTCCTGAAGGCGAATTCCGTGGCAACCCTCTGGGCTTCCAGCTCGTTGTTGGTCTGAGAACAGGAAGTAGGCAGGGCAAAGGGAGGGAATAAGCTCTGGCCACCTGAGGGTGTCGCTCAGGTGCAGGGAGGGATGCCATAAGACAGAGACCATAAGACAAGGGTGTGTGAGTGCCCGCTGGGGCCAGCTCTTAGCCATGGAGGATCGAGGAGGTGGTGGTGGGGGACTCACCTCAGCAATAGTGAGGGCGATGGCCTCCCTCAGCTCAATGGCCTTTTTCATCTCAGCCTCTCCATGGTCCTTGTTGAACCGACTCAAGTCATCCCACTGCTGGAGTGAGGTGGAGCTGCAGGCGGCAGGAAATAGTAAGAGCATGGCCTCTGCGGGGAGGGAGGGAGAGGGAGTGAAATGTCCTTCTTACCCATTGGGCACACGTGTGGGATTGATCTTCAGAGAGATGTTCGGGGACGTGAGGTTGAGAGAGAGGCAGCCTCTGTCAATGTCCAGTGTCTCCATTTTGCCACGATGGTCAGAGTTGAGCCGCTGTCGGGCTTCCTGCAGGAGGCTGGGGCGGCGGAAGAGACTGGATCAGTGAACCATCCCTCCAAAGCAGCCCCGGAACACAGTCCCCCACCCTGGTACTGAAGGGACAGGGAGGGATGGGAAAGCTGAGCTGACAGAGGAGCTGCTGCTGCAGTTGAGACAAAGATGGGCACAGCTGGATGAGCCCCCTACAGACAAAATTAGGGCACCCAAATGCTTGTACACACCCACAGGGCACACTCAAATAGCTACATCCACATGGCTCACGTGCCCAGAAAGTCAGGGATGATGGCAAATGCACTCATCCCTCATGTTTCCAATCAATAGATAACGACTGCTGAGAGCAGTGTCACGAGAAGTATTCTGAGACCATGTCCAAGCGGTGCAAAAAGTGCTACGATCAGCGAGTGAGTGGTTTCTGCCATGGGCACAGAGGGGGCAGAAGGCAGCCTGAGAAGCAGTGACTAGTTACCCATGATACACAGGTTCTGGGTTGAAAACACAGCCTCCCAAGGCAGGGGAACATGAGAATGCCGTGTCTTTCTCTTACAAGAGCTTCTCAAAGGCCTGGCTGATCTTCTGTTGCAAGGCCTTCTTGGTGGCCTCAATGACCTCCACCTCTTTGTGCAGCTCCTCCTCCACAGGGTCCTTCACCACATCAATGTCACGCCGACTCTCCCGCAGGGTCAGGCATTCAATTGCCACATCCAGAGGTAGGTTCTTGGCCTGCAGGTTTTGCTCCGCTGACTCTTTCATCTAGAAGAGAGAGGGCACAGGGGGCTGGTGGGGCCATCCTACTGGGAAGCAGCTCTCATCACCACTTTAGCCAAGGGGACAGTGAGTGACTCAGATGGACAAGCCACCAAATACCCAGACCCAAAAGAGGGGAAGGAGAGGAGGTCGTCCTTGAGCAGGATCTCCTGGCACCCTGCCCTGGCTCCCTGCCTGTGCCAGGGCGTCAATCTCAGCATCTAAATCCGTCAGACACTTGTCCAGCATCTCCTTCCATCGGCTGACAGTATCGATCCTCTCTGCCAGCCGCGTCCTATTGTCATGTTCATCCCAAATGGTCTGGAAGAGACAGACACAGATAAAGAGGCTGTCGGGGGCTGGGAGCTATCCCTTCACCACCCAGCTGGACTCTGGACCCCCAACCTGGTTGTTGGTCTCGTTGCGGAGGACCCGGGCCTCCTGGCGGATCTGGTGTGAGGCATCTCGCTGGCGCTCGGCGTTGGTGGACAACAGGTAGCTGTTGGTCTGCCAGTCCGGCAACCGGAAGCGTGGACTGGGCTTGACACTCAGCGTGGCCATGGTGCAGGTCCTGAAGGGTCAGGCCCCCAGGCCTGTTCCAGGACACCTAACTCTGCAGGAGGGGGCAAACAGGTGGCAGGAGACCACGCAGGAGAGCCTCACCTGGACTGCAGCCCCTCTAAAGGACATGCTCCTGTCCACTTTGCTTCAATTCCCTTCCTTCTGGAAGCCTGCTTGGGAACAGCTCTCCCTACATTCAACTGTTTGAGGCATTAACTAAGTTTCCTCCCACCCGACTATCCACAGACACAAACTGTGGCACCCTTCCCTTACTGTGGCACCTTCACCCTGGATCAGGTGAAAGGGGATAATGGGGTCCCTCTGGGTGTGTGTGTTAGACCAGGTGCTTAGTAGGGCTGGCAGAGTGGGTGGGTAGCAGGAATCGTTGTTGTTTAGCAGGAATTGTTGCTGTTTAGTCGCTAAGTCTGGTCCGACTCTTTGCAACCCCGTGGACTGTAGCCCTCTGTCCATGGGGTTTCCCAGACAAGAATACTGGAGTGGGTTGCCATTTCCTTCTCCAGGGGATCTTCCCGACCCAGGAATTGAACTTGCCTCTCCTGCACTGGAAGGCTGATTCTTTAGGGCTGAACCACCAGGGAAGCCCTAGTGTTAGTCTGTCAGTCATGTCCGACTCTTTGCGACCCCATGGACTGTAGCCCGCCAGGAGGTTCTGTCCATGGAATTCTCCAGACAAAGATACTGGAGTGGGTAGCCATTCCCTCTCCAGGGGATCTTCCCCACCCAGGCGCCGAACCCGGGTCTCCTGCACTGCAGGCGGATTCTTTACCGTCTGAGCCACCCGGGGAAGCCCAGGGAAGCCCTGGGTAGCAGGAAAAATAGACCTTAATCCAATTTCCATCCCTACTTGCAGCAACTAAAGTCCTGTGGGTTTTCTTTTCTTTCCCTGCCCTAGCTTTGGGACAAGATCCGGAGGGATCGAAGAGAAGGAGCCCTGTTCTCCGTTTGGAAAAGACAGGCTAGTCTTGCCGGGGGCTACAAGTTGGCTCTAGGGAATTGGGGGTGGGGGCGCTGGTCCCCTCCCCACCTGGCCGTCACGTTCCCTCTCTCCGCCCTCTACTGGAGGAGGAGGAGGAGAGGGGGGCAGTGAGGGATCCCCACTGGGAGGAGCCGGGCTTTGTCTGGTTCCCAGCCCAGCCCCTCCCGTCCTCTCCCAGGATAGTCATCTTTAGTTTATATTACTACCCCGGCACGAAGAAAGGAGCGGGAGGGAGATCGGCCCTGGGTGTAAGCACCCCGCCTCCGCCAGCCCGGTCCCCTCGTCCTCTCACCTCCTTCCGCGCTCGCACTTCCGCCTCCCTCGGCCAGCTCCTCTGTTAAGCGCCCCCGGTTGCCAGGCATCCCAGTTGCTAGGCACCCCGCTCTCGGCGCGCCGTTCACCTCCGCCCGCCTGTTTAGTTTGGCCACCGCCGGGCGGCGGCGGCGGCTTTGGGGGCCCAGAGGCCTTCCAGGTAGGAAAGGGCCGGCGGCTGAGCTGGTGCTGCGGGTGGTGCAGCGAGGAGGAGGAGGGCGTCAGGATACGGCCCTCACTTCGTTGACAACCATTTTTATTTTGATAAAGGTCACCCACCAACATAGCAAAAAAAAAAAAAAAAGATACCAAAGTCATCCTCAGGCTCACTCCCCAGTAAGTATCCTTCCAGAATGTGTATATATTTAACACTGTTTACGCACCTTCTTTTGATCCTATATTTCCCAACAATTTCATCATCTGCTTGACGTCATAAAAGGAATGATCATCGTATTTGGAGAGAGCACGTCCCTGGGAGAGGTCACTGAGGTTTTGGAAGTAGTAATGCAAACAATTCGACCATTTCTTTAAAAAGGAGAAGGGGGGAAAAAATTCAACCGTGCCAGGACCGTTTTAGGTATTGGAAAATGTTGATCGTTAATGTACATAACTAATAGGTGAGGCAGGCATGACCCCCATTTTCGCCAGCAACTAAAGAGCCTGGCGAGGATGGAAAAGTTTGGTCCCTAGGTCTATCTTCTCTCAGTTACGACTCCACACTGCCTCTAGTGGTGGCGCTGGGCAAGAGGGTGGCAGGGATGCCAGCCTCAGCTTGCCGGCCAGCTGCTCTTCGGAGGGCTGCGGAGAAAGATCCTAGGAGGTGGATGCTCTGACCACCACCGTCTTACCGGCGAGAAAACAGGCTCAGAAAAGTGAGGAACCCTGTGCCCAGGGTCACATGACTAAGTGGTAGAGCCTGGATCCAAACTCAGGCCGTCTGCTTCAGAGGCTAAGTTCAGGTTTGATAGATGGAGGACAAGAGGAGTCCAACAGGACTCCTCAGTTTTAAAACAGCAGTGAGTGTTGGGGGGTGGGGGGCGGGTGGAGGGGAGCGCGTCACAGAGAGAAGAGAGGTTAGAGAACCTAGGACTTGGTAGGCAAGGGGATGATGAGGTTGGTTTTTGAGTAGTTTGAGGTGATTGTCGTGGATCCCGTACTGCAGTCTAGCCGACAGAAATGTGAGTCTGGAACTCTGCAGAGAGACTGAGGTTGGAAACATCTCCAAGACTTCTTTAATCACAAAATTTTTTTTCCACAGAATATTTTCTAAACTCTAATACATGGCTCACAAGCCAGACATGCATGGAAATTTGTGATATAGCTCTTTATGCTAGGATTAACGAAGACAGAAAAATATAAATCCCTGGACAAATTGTTAGAAAAAATGATCGGATTTTGGCATAGATATTTGGAAACGTAACCAGAAGAAGTAAACAAATATGGAAGAATGCTGGTGGCTTCGGCACGTATCTCTGACTGTGGTGGCCTTGATGTTCATGACTCCTGAGGCTTCGGCACATCCTGACCAGGGACAGAAGGTGTTAGAAGAAAAGGTCAGACAGCTGATGGACTGGACTAAGAGAGACAGAGTGATGAGAATGAATACTGCCGCGTTCAACCATTTTGTATTAGAAAAGCCCAGAAACTATTCCGTTATTGCAATGTTTACTGCTCTCCAGAGGTTTAGATCATGTGCACCGTGCAAACTTGCTGTTGAAGAATTTCAGGTCTTGGCAGGTTCCTGGCAATTCTCCAGTGCATTCAGCAACAAGGTATTTTTTGCTATGCTGGATTTTGATGAAAGCCCTGAGGTCTTTAAAACACTCCAGGTGAAGGGAGGTCCAGTTGTCCTCCATCTTCCTGCTAAAAGTGAATTCACAGCAGATGACATTTATAATTTCCAAGTAAGGGATATCTCTGCGCAGCATATGTTCACATGGGTAGACGACAGAACTGGGAGATGGATGGGCAATTTCACAACCAGACAGCCTATACATTTTCACTATCCCTTCAAGTTAGGGATATCTGTGGCTCTCATCGGTGGACTTGTGTATGTATTGAAATGGAAGAGGACGTTTATTTTTAGCAAAAATTTTTGGGCGGTTTTAGCTCTGTGTTTTGTAATCTTGATGTCATCTGGTCGAATGTGGATTCATATACGAGGAGCCCCGTTTGCTGAAAGCAAAACTCACACAGGACAGACACATTATATTCAAGACACGTATTTCTTTCAGTATGTAGCAGAAATGTACATCATTTCTCTGTTTTATATGTGCATTACCCTGGGAATGGTGCTGTTAAGTACAGCTGCCACCTCTCGTATGAACATTATAAGGAGGAAGATAATGTCCGTGACTGGTATGTGTCTACTTGTCATCTTCTTCAGTTGGCTGCTTTCTCTCGTCAGACTTAAATATCATGTCTATCCATTCAGAATTCTCATGAATTAAAAAGGATCCTAGAGATGTTAAACAAGGAAGCAAGAAACTTTTTTTTTTAATGTGGAGACAAAAACATGAAGCGGAAGAATATGAACTCATAACTTCTTTAAGTGATTGAGATTTAGCCAAAGGAGACATGTGGTGCTTTGGTAATAACAAGCTGGTTTTTTTTCCTCAAAATCTGTTATGGTATGTATCTTCTCTGTTCTTCTCAATTTTCTCCTCCCAGTAAATGTCATATATTACCTTACTTAGTGAATTCCAATGACTAAGACCCTCAGAGTATATACTTTTTCTCAAAAGAGGACCATGTTTGAAAGTCCCTTAATTAATGCTTTGTCAGCTGATCTTATTCTAATATGAAAAATGTCTTGATAAGGTGTTCATCCAAGTTATGCCTGTAGTGCCTTTCTTGGAGGTGTGTATTTGCACAGCTTACTAAGTGTGCTGCTCCCGGAGCCTTCTCTTTCTTTAGAGTGCACTTCCAGTGTCTAGAGGCAGATAGAGTATCCTTGGTGCTCCATCTTCCAAGTCTTTCCTGCTGAAATACGTTTTTGTGCTTCTTGATGGTTGTAGATATTACAAACTAATTAAATACTGGATTATTTCTCCATGATTATTAATTACTTTTTAACTGGAAAGCGTTCAGATAAATTTTTTAAATTTTTCTTTCAAGAGGACAATTTCTAACAAAATAGTAGTTTGTATTTTGGTCTTGCTATGAGGTTTTCGATTAAATTTAAATCCAAGGGGAAAATAAAGACAATTCAGAGGATGAATGATGATTTTATTCATCCTTTTCTGTTTGGAGGCATGCTAAAATATCAGGTTGTTTCCAATATGCAGAAATGTAAAATGGAATGTCTTAAAAGTGGTTCTATTTCAGCCTTTTTACCCTTTTAAGTGGAAAATCAAAGTACAAATTTGGAGCTCCCCCTCCCTGACTATTTAACCGTTTACCATTCTTCTATTTTATATAGATAATCAAAGTTAAATCCTAAATAGTTTATTAATCTTGGCAAATGACAGCAAGGTTGTATTTTACTATTAAACTCTCATCATCCCTCTGGAAATTTCTATTTTAGAAAAGTGAGAACTTTGTGAAAATGTTTTTCAAGCAACAACAATTTAGTGTTACATGAGAAGATTTCTGCAGATTTTCAAATTAATACCAAAAGGGTCTTTTTTTGGAGTACAATAAATTTTTATTATACAGCAATTTTTTAAAAAAAGACTTTGTCATAGAATTCATCTTCACATTAGAGATTCCCACAGTGAGGGAACAATTTATTACTTATAATTTTATATTTGTGGACAGATTATTTTAGGGCAAGTAAACACATTTGAGGATTAAGTCTTAGTTTAGCATCTGTAACATTTTGAAACATATCTAAAGGGACCTCTTCCCTACATGAAACTTCTGTATGTTCAGAGTATTCAGAAAATCTCCAGGCTCTTCTTCCTAGGATTTAGAAATCAGTAATGTGAAATATCATCATTTCTAATTTTAAAATTTCCCTCAGACATGTAACTATCAGTAACTAGTATCAACTGAACAGCGCTGGGAAGTTTGCAGAAACTAAACACTGCCTAACTTTTTGCAAAGTCTTTACTCTTGAATTAACAGTCTTTCCCTTTCTCTACCATCCTAGGACAAGTATTGAAGTCTGATCAGATACTGAGAATAATAAAGCTGAATTCCCTTTAAAAGTTTGATAAATTAAAAGGCAAAGGCTCATATGTAACCTTTAATTATACTGTGAGTCTTAAGAGAAGCTGAGAGATACCCCAATAACTCCCCTGCATACGGAACTCAGCCTGACAATTTCTTGGTTACAATTGCTCTCAAATCTTTCTTCAAAGATTATATTCTAAAAACAAGCAGGGGGACCTCTATGATGGTCCAGTGGTAAAGAATTTGCCTCGCAGTGCAGGGGATACGGGTTCAATCCCTGATTGGGGAACTAAGACCCTACAGACCTCAGGCAACTGAGCCCACACACCATGGTTGCTGAACCCATGTGCCATAACTAGAGAGTCCACGCACCACAACAAAAGATTCCGTGTGAGGCAACGAAGAGTCTGTGTTCTGCAACTAAGACCCGATGTGGCCAAATAATTTTTTTCAAAAAGAGATACTTAAAAAAAAAATCACCAGGTTTTGGTCCAGTGGTTAATAATCTGCCTGCCAAAGCAGGGGACACAGGTTCAATTCCTGGTCCGGGTAGATCCCACATGCCTGAGTAACTAAGCCCATGTGCCACTGCTGAGCCCACACTCCACAAGAGAAGCCACTGGAATCAGAAGCTCATGCAGTGTAACTAGAGAAAGCCTGATCACAGCAACAAAGACCCAGTGCTGCCAATAAATGAATAATACGTTTTTAAAAGTTACAAAATAACCAGGTTGAAAAAGAAATCAAGTGATTAAGAGATTTGTTTCACCAATGGACTTTTATCTGTTATTGCCTTCTTATTGTGAGTTGAAGAGCATGACAGAGCAGAGGCAAGGAGGTGTACAATCAGTTCTCAAGGTGTTAAGTCTAAAAGGTCAGCAGTTTCATAGCATAGCCATGACTTTATAGATGCCCACATCATGATGGTTGAAATAACAAAGCCCCGCAAATGTGAAAGTTGAGAGCCAAAAAGCCTGCTGTGGCAGCTTTCTGTGATGCCTCTGCCGGAACATAGTCACAACTTGTCCAGTGCCCCAGTGACTGTGAAGAGAGAGGGCTGCAGCCAGTCCATCCCAGAGCAAGGATTCAAACATGCTGCTGGAAGTAGGCCTCCGGCCAAAACACTGACAACCCTCTCACCAGTCTAGTGGAGCTGCAACTTTGAATCCAGAATGGTGGCTGCATGTTGGGTGAACAGCCTGTATCCCACACACCAACCCAGAGGGGGTCAGTCCTGGAGAAACACTGAGATGCCTGGGTCTGACCACTGGTGTGGTGTTTGGAGGAACAGAGCCTGTACTCCTCAGGTACCATAGAGGACACTTGGCCACCAGAGCTGCTCTGTCACTCCCTTAAAGGGTCTTAACATAGATAAGATTTAAAACCATCTTCCAATATAGTAAAAAAAAAAAATACTATTCAAGGGAATACCACAAATGGCAAATTTTTATAACCTAAAATCTTTGTAAGAGGACAAAAACAAATTAGAAAAATTAAACTAATAAAATGGTTTGGCAACCTTAATTTTACATTTGTATAAAAATATTACAAGTGGGGCTTCCCTGGTGGCTCAGTGGTAAAGAATCCACCTGCCAATGCAGGAGACATGGGTTTGATCCCTGGTCTGGGAAGATCCCACGTGCCACAGAGCAAGTACCTGTGCCACAACCGGAGCCTGTATTCTAGAGCCAGGGAGCCATAACTACTGAACCTATGTGCTACAACTATTGAAGCCCACACACCCTAGAGCCTGTGCGCCACGATAAGAGAAGCCTCCTCAGTGAGAAGCTCTCGCAATGCAAGAGAAAAGCATATGCAGCAACAAAGACCCAGCACAGCCAAAACAAAATTACAAATGAAAACCATCCGAATGACGGTTGTGACTGAAATCCTGTTTAGTAAAGCATCAACACTATTCTGATGTTTTTGGTTTCGGTTTTTGCAACATAATGTGCAAATTCCATCTAGTGGTAAAGAGTACTTTATGCTGCAGTAAAGAGTAATACTGTACAGTTAGCAGTTGCAAGTATCTTTGAACTGGGCTGTTTCTGAGGTCAGTTAGCGAAAAAGTCTATTAATAATTTGTTTCAGCTGAGAAACAGACATCATATAAAGTTTCATAATTCATAAGCCATGAATATGTCTGCTTTTCTTTTTAAATAAGTGAACCCAAGCATTATTCTTTTTTTTTCAAGCATTATTCTTAAAGGAAAATATTTTAATGGAGAATAGTATGAGAAAAGTGCTGCTCTATAAAGGCATTGCAAAGATCTTTATAGATTGTAGAAATTATATAAGTAACAAAAGTGACAAGGTAGGAAAATAGCCATCTTTTATTCAACAGATAAAAACTAGATTCCTGTCCTTTATGATAGAAACATATCAAACATTGTAAAAATGATCTTGTCCTCTCTTGGCACTGACAGATTAACCTAATTAATTTCCTTAGAGCAGCTGCAAGCTGTGCAAGTTTCAGCAGCCAAACAATTTGTCAAACGATCAAAGGACTGAAACATGGAAACTATGAGAACTTAAGAGTTCAAGATGTACGGCCCCCCTCCTAAAATGAAAAACCACCTTGGAATTTCCCTTAGAACGACCACCTCACTTCTGTATGTCTTACTATAGTGCTCTGAGCACCCTTTTCTCTGAAGAAAGTTTCAAGCAGCTGGATTTTAATAGAATTGGTGACTTGTTCTGTCCAGTTCAGCCTGTTTTATTAATCAGTCAGAGCAATTGGTTGATTACTGTCTGCCAAGATAAACGTCATGATTTTCTGGTACACTTGTGTATGCTCCCAGGCTTCTCTGGTGGCTTGGATGGTAAAGAACCTGCATCTGCCTGCAAGGCAGGAGACTCGGGTTCAATCCCTGGGTCAGGAAGATGCCCTGGAGAAGGGGAAGGCTACCCACTCCAGTATTCTTGCCTGGAGAATTCCATGGACAGAGGAGCCTGGAGGGCTACAGTCCATGAGGTTGCAAAGAGTTGGATACAACTGAGTGACTACACTTTCACTTTTTCACTATGTTTACTACAGCCTGACTTATCAGGGCATGTCTTAGCATCGCTGTTACACATATTTCCCCCATTTAAGTGTATGAATCTGGATATAGTTATTGATGTTTTCTGAACTTATATCAGTGGTTTTAGGGCAAGACTGACATTAGAGTGATTTTCTTCTATTTGTCAAACTTAACAGCTGACACACATAGTTAAAGAAACTCAAACCATCGGGATTTGTTAGTTAAGGTAACCAGTGCTTCTTCAGCATCAGTAACAAGATCCTTCAAGAACACAAACTGTACCATGAGGGTTGCACAGAGTCTGGGGACATGGAGGTGAGGGAAGCCTGGGGTGCAGGATACATAATAGCAAGATGGCATCAGACTGAATTCTCTGATGTTCTGGAGAACATAAATAGGGTAAACATATAAAGAAGGGACAAGTTTTTAATATTTAGGTTGGAATCCTTTAAAGTAGTTGAGTTCCTCCTAGGTAAGGAGCTCATTCTTATGGGGATTCCTGCTTGGTTGGAGGCCTCAGGTCCTGCTAGGGTTCCTTTGAGTCAAACATTTGCAGACCGGGCAAAGAGCGATGGGGGCCTGGAGTCAGCTCCATCCGAGGGGGACAGCCACTCCTGAGCTTCCCCTTGCGGCAGCTGTGAAAGGGCTCTGAAGCAATAGTGAAACCGATGAATCGCTTTACGTTTGAAGGGATTTTTACGTGAGATCTTCTGATTTTTTAAATGTTCAGTCAGTTCAGTTCAGTCGCTCAGTCGTGTCCGACTCTTTGCGACCCCATGGACTGCAGCACACCAGGCTTCACTGTCCGTCGCTACCTTTTAAATGTTAGCAACCAATAAAAATATTTTCAACACCGAATAAAAATTATTTGCAGACTGAAACTGGCGGCCAAGTTGAGACCTCTGAGTTTAGTCTGTTAAGTTCAATTATGAAATGAGAAGTGATATAGCTGAGGTCACGCAGCTGTGCAGTCCAGGGTTGTCTTGCGTATCGTACCCGGGCCGCGCACCCACCTCTGGGCCTGTGCAGATTCTCCAACTCATTTCTGTTTCTGCTTCTCCTACCTAGTAAGTCCTCTCACCACTTGGCAGTTTGCAAGCCTGACTTCTTGCTTACTCCTCTGTCCACCCCACCCAGTGTCTGTTATTTAAATAAAGGAAGGAGAGTCTAAGAGACCCAATGTCTTATTTAGATGGGGGAGAGTTTTTTAATTGTATTTTACATCGCTTTATTTCCCCCCTATGGAGCTCCAGGCCCATCAGAGTTGGGTTTTTTTTGACATGCATAACTTCCCTGACCAGGGGTCAAACCTGAGTGCCCCTTGCAGTGGAAGCACAGTCTTAGCCACTGGACCACTGGGAAAGTCCCCAGGGAGAACCTCTTTAAACCCCGAGTTCCATGTGCATGCCCAGCACTGTTAAGTACATTGCAACTCATTGAATATCCCAACAGCCCTATTATTTAGAAACATCAAGGAACTTGTCTAGAATCCAGGACTTTACGATTCTTAAAGCCTAAATTCTTTCTACTCTTTCACACTAACTCCCTTTACCTAAGTCTGAAGTGCAGTAATGATGAACACACACCAACAGAAAGTTTGGAGCAAAGCTTTTCTTTTTATTGCAGTTATTAGTGAAAGTTACACTTCAAACTGATGCTAAGCAACACTAAAACCATTAATATTTTAAAATCAAGGATTAAAAACAAATACAACATAGAACTCTTCCAATACACAGAATGGCAGAAAAAAGGAGTGGTTCTGTCACAGGACACTTTAGTGACAGCTTGGCTCAGAAAGAATTATGACAATTTCTTTAACATAAAATATTGTAAGTGACTGAACTGCTTAAAAAGCGGCTTGAAGCGTCTCAATCTCAACCCTAGGTTTTTTGTAGTAAAGATTTTTGGGGGAACATAATTTAAATACCCCCCAAAGCATTTTTGTTTAAAAACTTTATTTGCCTTCTGCTCGTCTTAATGACATACAGTCTTCAAGGAATTAAAATGAAAACCATCTCCACAGCCTGGCCCCCAAGTACACAGTGATAGGACTCCGCATTTGGTGTTTCTCAGTATACAGTGAGTACACATATATCATAGATTAGCTCCCACCCACCATGTAATCCAATTTCCTCTTAATAGTATGCAGCCGTCAAGTTTAGTATCAGTCAAGATTTTATCTTACAGCATATTAAGAACTCAGACTCACTCCACTGACTCCACTGTTTTAACTAATATGACTGTGTAACCGAACATTAACAAAGGAAGGCTTATAGATAAACATTTTGAAATTCTGCAGTCTCTAAACTACAGTAAATTGTTCTTACTTATGAAAAGCCAACAAAAAAATATAAGGCCAGACTGGGTGTAAGACAGGATAGGGAAGATGAAGAAGGAGGTTTGAGTGTCCATCGTTTTACCATGCTGAAAATTGGTTTCAGTAGAAATATTTGGCAAGAATAGTCAGTGTGGAAAAGGAGGATGGAGAAAGAGGTTACTCTGATTTTATGTAATAATTCAGTTTCAAAACATACTGATATTAACCCCCCCAAATATTTCACATCTGCAGTACAAATAGGCACACACGGTTAAGATGGTTAAAAAGTAAAATTTAAAAGGCTATTTGTCCACCTGCAGGACATCTGCAGAAGGCCCCACCCTTCCCACATGTCCTATATTTACATTTTACTTTTCAGAAAAGCCCCTTTAAAAAGAGCGCTATTTCCTCCTCCATTATTTTGGGTTTTAAAAAAAGCAGCAATTATCTAAAGTGGGAGCAGTTAGCCACGCTTTAGGGGTGTGTATCTGTGTGTAGTATAAATGTTCTCCAGAGTGAGTGGTCAGATTACACTGGAATGGTTATATTACAATTTTAGTCCCCCAAAACATTAAAGAAACACATTTTTTCTATATAAACTTATGTAATACACAGTGTTATAAACATAGAATATTTACACACACACGGACACACACGCCACTGCTTCCCACAGCCTATGAATGCATCCATATAGTCCACAAGAATGATCTTTATTCACAAGATACAGTAATACTTTCATGGGTCTATAACTGAAGACAAATATTAAAGCTACACATTATAGCAAAAACTGTTTAAAAGTATTCCTGAAATATCCAATGTTCTCAGCTATCTCACCCAGCAAGGTGGAGTTTTTTTTGTTCATTTTCCAAGCATGAACCTCCCCAACTTTATCCTATAAAACTAAGGCAGATATCACCCGCGTTAGTGATGAGCTAAAAGCTCAAACTGCCTGCAAGAAGGGGAGATCATCTATAGAAATAAAAAATAAATGTTGAATGCATTCATACCCTGTGTACCTCAAATGCATCCTTTATTTCTTAACAAAACAAACAAGCAAAGGAATTGCTTATACAACCTGTGGTGATGTGCCCTTTGTTTTTTTCCTAGAAACAGGAGCCCCTTACCCCCAGGAAAGTGGGTAAGTCTGTAAAAATGTAAGGTTCTGCCCACAATCCATAAAGATAACTGGGTCAGACACCAACAGGCTGCCTAAAATCACCTGCAGATGCTCCGAACTGAATTTAAATGAAGAAAAAAACCCTTTTAATATGATTTTTTACAGGTACATGGTGATTGGAAAGCAAGGTCAACTCTGTGAAGTGTTAAGTGAAAGAAGCACACTTTCCTTCTTAAAACCTAACCCCGTACTCCAAAAAACGGTACAAAAAGATCTGCAAGAAACAAAGGGATAACAAATGGATAATTATCTGGTTGTGCAACAGCCTCTGATGCCAATCCACAGCAAAAATGCCTGAAGGCAAAAGGCAAAGTTAGTTAAGTTTTGATTATCTGATGGTTTCATCACATTAATCTAACTTGAAATACAATCACAGCTGCCATAGCACCACTAAAAGGAGTTTGGTTTTTGGAGTTGCACTTTTTCCAAAAATGATTATAAAGAAAAATTCAACCTGTGTGATAGCTAGCAGGGGAGAAATGAAACAGGATACGTTTGTAGGCGAACGCCATACCATGATAAAGCCTCCGTTTCTCTTACATTTGTTTGATAAAATGATCCAGGGTGGTAACTAAAGATACTTTCATAGGGGCAAACTGGAAATGAACACTTCATACAACAATATTCTTTTATCTTGAACCTCTGAGTCGCTTTTCTTTTTGGAGAACTCAAGCACTGTCACAATCATCCTAATCTTAGAACTACTTTGTGAGGGAGATGAGGGCAGGTATTATCAATACCATTTTACAAGAGCCTAGACATAAAGAGATTAAGGAAACTGCCTTAAGGACACAGAGCAAATTAGTGGTAGAGCTGACTAAACTCCAAGTCTTAGCTCAAGTTTTAGAGGCCTTTAAGATCCCCTGGGGAAGGGAATGGCTACCCACTCCAGTATTCTCGCCTGGAGAATTCCATGGACAGAGGAGGCTGGTGGGCTACAGTCCATGGGGCTTCAAAGAGTCGGACCTGACTGAGTGACTAATACTTTGACTACCCTCAAAGGCAACAAGCTCTCAACCATCTTTTTCCAGTTGTGATCTTCTAAAAGTTCTGGTATTTGAAACTTATTTTGCTTTCTCCTTTATAGTTCAGGTTTGACTACAAAATGAATTAAAAATTTTAATATGGAACTTTGCACACACTAAGAGGCGTATAGGTGAGAGATCTATCTACAGAACTAAGGTCTGAAATAATATGTAAATTAAGAGGACATAGTAGTCTTAAGTATTCATTTAATACAATTTTTATATATTTAAGGTGACATGTCAGAATCAGTTACAAATCTTCTGATGTTTAAATCAGAGTCTGATTCATTAAAACTAGAAGCTACATTAATTTTCCTTAAGAATATGGGCATCACTGTTGCAAAAAACTGAAATGTTACTTTCAAGAATAATTTTCTCTATTACTTTGCTATAACATCCTATTTCAGGTACATATTCTGTACACATTATCACTCTACAGGTAGCAAAAACCTTTATGGACAGAGAGAATACCTGCAGGACTAACACTTTCAATCTTAATTCTCATTTAACCAAGTTAGGATTTCTCTCTATCATTATTAACTAAAGTTACATTCTAATGATTCTTACTATCTTTTTTCTTTTATCCCTCCCCCTTTTAATAGTGTGTGTGTTTGTGTGTGTCTGTAAGGGGGAGGAGAGAGAAGAACTGCACGACTCATAAATGGCATAAAGCACTGACAACATCCCCAAACAGAATGATGGCACTCAAGTAGATCAAAGAATGGTATGTCAAAGAAAAAACTTTAGAACCCAAACATGAAAACAGTATTCAGAGAGTCTCTCAATCAAGCCATAACTTGTGGTATGTGATCTTTCTTTCCAAAGTATTTTAAAGACACTTACTCAAAGCAGAATTCTATATAAACTGCCTCTAAATCCTTTTTCTTTCTTTTTTAAAGAGGAGAATGGCTGTACTCTGGGCTAAGAAATGAGAAAGCTCCTGGAAAACTTTTTAAGAATCTTACGGGGACAAAGTATTAGATTTTGGTTAGTGCTTGCTAGACCTGATTTCTGAATTAGAAAAACAGCACATGCAGGATCATCATCAACACTATGAGATCATTCCCTTTCTATGAAACAGGGAGATATTCGCAGTTAATCACCACCAGAGATCCAATCCTGTTGCTACCAAAACCAAATGTTTACCTGCTACCAAAGGTTCCTCTTGTTAAACTCCCTGGGATCAAACTGTATCCATTAACCTGGCTGGACTGTTTATGTTAGGCAAAATTCCCTCTTCATCACAGCCTACCAGTGTTTTCCCCAAATCTTTTATCAAAAAATATTTTTTTTTTACAGGAAAGACAACCTTGTCTGGGAAGGTTCTGTTTTGTGTTTTCTATATAAAGGGAAAAGCTGGAGAAGCTTTGTTGATAGCAATTTCGCGGCTCTATTTAAGAAAAATACTTCATTTTAAAATTACAATTCAGAAGCAACGTCTCTGATGAAGACAGATGTACCTTTAGATCTGGGACAACAAACAACATAAAATACAGTTAGTTTACAGTGACACTTTCTTAGGTTCAAATCACAACAGTTCCTCTTTTACAATGTGACTATGAGAAATAGGTAAGTATCAAACAATTTAAGCTTTCTGTCCAAAAGGATTCCAGCAAAGAAACCTTTTCCTTTTCCTCATTTCCCCCCTTACTACATACTCTTACAAACCCACTAGTCCATTTCTTCACAAAGATCTCCTATCACACCTGCAACATTTTTTGTAGAAAAGTTCTCCCTTCTTTGGTTCTAAAAATAAAGGGCCAAATTAAAGGATTTTTGTTTGTCCTTCCAACTAAAGCCATGAAGTAAATAAAGCTGGAAAGTTTTAGGCACTAAATACCAGAGTGATCTCCCTCTCTAGTCTCTGGCACAGCCTTTTAAACTTAAAACATAACACTGTAGATTTGCATATAGTCAATTTTTAGAAATAAAACATCACACAAAAAAGCAAAGTTCTAATGATCGATATTCCTATCTGTTTCCTACTCACATAAGACTATTCATGACAGCTCTAAGAGGTGACTGTAAGCTTGAGCACGTCACCCAGTACTTCAGCATGGTAATTCAGCACTGATGCTGGGTACCCTGATTTATGGAGCCAACCATAAACAGTGAAATAAGCTCTACATGTCAGGTTCCTAAGAGCTTTTGGAAGAAAAAAAGAAAACAAAGGAGGACTTCTTCTTAGAGCTGCCTTAAAAATACTGGCCTACAAGAATTATATGCCTGACAGTCTAGGGCAATGTTGAAGCATAATGAATAAAACTATTAAAATTATGACCACAATAAATATCCTTAAGAGGGGGGCGTATACTTGCAACAAAAACATATCTGACTGCTCAAAACATATTTAGTTTTTTAGTATCAACAAATTCCTATAATCAGAATCAGTTCAGTTCAGTCGCTCTGTCGTGTGTGACTCTTTGCGACCCCATGAACTGCAGCACGCCAGGCCTCCCTGCCCATCACCAACTCCCGAATACCAACCTTCAATTACAACTTGATATCAGGGTAAAGGAAGTAGCTTAGTGTATTATGAATATTTAAAAGCCCACTGAAACTGGCAAAAATGTGGGGGAAAAGTGATATAACTAACATCTACATGAAATCACACGCTGATTCATTTTAAACTGTTTCACACAATATAAAAATAATATTTTTCCGATTATAATTACTTGAAACTTTCTCATTTACCCCTCTCAGTGAAAGAATATAGTACGGCAAAATGTCATACATTAAACCCTGATAAATTAGAATTTAAAGCTCAGAGGGTGGGATCAAGTTTATCTTTTAATCTCTTACAGAAAAAAATTGGCTTACCAAGAAAATTCACTGTGTAAAAATACAATGGAAATGTTTTACCTGTTTAAGAGAATTCACTTTTTTCATGTACTTTTATAAAAAGTTAACGTCAATACAAATAATCTTGATCTCTTCGTCCATGGGGTCACCAAGAGTTGGACACGACTGAGCGACTGAACTAAACTGATTCACTAGGAAACTAAAGTGACTATATTACACTTGAAATTAATATTATATAATACTTTTAACTGTCCTCCAATTAATTCAAATTCATAATTATTACTTAAATGTTTAATTAGCTGAAATACAGTATTAATCAGTCTTTATCTTAAGTTTAGCCACTTAAACTCTGTGAAACAACTTTAAAAGTATGGTAGGGTTAAAACAATTTTAAAAGCACAGTAGGAAAAAATTCAGGGTAGCAAGTCTTCCATATAATATAATTATGGCAGAGGAGGGACACCCCATTTCAAAGTCAATTATCACTGACTTCTGGATCACTTGCTGTTTTCCAGGTCTATAAAAATGGTATCATAATCCTAATGCTGAATGATGTAACCATTTAAGCAGTTCCAACTGTAGCTGAAGTTAGAAAAAGAAGTGTAACAAGCTGGCACCAATCCGCAGATCAGGTGAAATCAATCCAGTCTGTTAGTCAGATACTTAAGGGGAGGAAATCCTATAGGAAAGTTCCACTTCCCCTCCACATTTAGAAATCTGTCTAAAGACTGTCTTTTTTAATGCCCACTATATAAACAACATTAAATATTCTAAGTTAGAAAATAGTGTTAATGGTTTATTGGTAAAAATCCAAACTCTAGAGTTTATGGAATTAGTAGTTTGGTTGGTATGTTAACATTCCATCTTATCTTAGCTGATATTACAAAGAAAGAGGAAAAGCTAGAAATATCTATAAAAATAAAATACCTTAAAACCAATATCTAAGCAAAATATAAAAGTTGTGCACAAATTGTCAATAAATACAAACATCACAATAGAAAAATTAATATTAAAAAAATAAACCCATAATCGCTATTATGACATTATAAAAATGAAGACGTTTACTGTGCATGTGTGTTTGCAGACAGACACAGTACACTCCAAACAATCAATGTAATTTCACTATCATTATTACATAATGCAGCATACAAGGTTACTGAGGTGTGGTGTTCTTTTGTCTGTTTTTTAAGTTTATTCTTTTCTGGAAGAGTGCTCACCAAGTTCACAAGCAAGAACTGGTTAGGTGATCATTTACTGCTGTTTACTACTTCTAGTTCAAGGGAAAACTGCTTCCTGATAGATTACTAACTTTCCAACCAGTAGGAATAATTCTGCTATTATCCTTCCTTTTACTTCTCTCCTCCAAAGCCTGATTTTTACACGTTCAATTTCGAATTAACCGATCGTACAGATGCACTGTCATCATTTCCATCTACGCTAGAAAGAGAGGGAGACGTTTAGAATGTATCTTGCTGCCTGAAAGAGAAAAGATTTCCCTAAAGATAGAGAAATACCATTTTACTTTTCCTATTTCCTTGGTGAGTTGGCTCTATCTTTCTGTGCAGTCTTCTTTAGTAAAGAGTAATTAGAAAAGGCCACCAATAGATATTTACAAAAGGGTCAATATGCTGGAGGGGGAGAGGGTAGCCTATCACATAATTTCTGGCAAGTTACCATTGACTTTGGGGGTTTACTACCGTACTCGTACCCTTGCTAAAAAGTTCAGCAAACTCGCTGTTTTGTGTGCCATATAGATTACCTTCAACACAGCCGAGAACTGAAAGGGTTACTTCTGTTAAAAACTGTGTTTTTAAACCTACAAAATACATTTGGTGAGCATTTACTTAGATACTTTACTTGAATAAAAGCTATATTTGGTTCCCTTGGACCAGATTCAGGACAACAAATAACATTATTTATATGAAACGGTCATACTCTTGGAGTTCTAAAATAATTTATCTTTTAAATTTTTAGCCTCATGCTATTTGAAAAATAAAAGTCTACAGCACCATCTTCTGAAAAGGCACTTTCTAAGAACCGCCTTGCTTTAAAAAATGATTTAAAATTTTAATTCAGCGTCTACCCTGAAGAACATCTTTGCTTTAATGATACCCTAACATAGATACAACATTAGAGTTTGGTTACCTCAGATATTGATTTCAAAAAGGAAGTGAGACCAATGGCTGGATGGATGATTCAACAGCATCTTAATTTTGTCATTCTGTTGGCTACCTGATACTTCAAGAGGGCTTCTCATTGGTAAATCTCAACCCTCCATATGAAATTTATTAACCTTCTATCTTTAATTCAAATTAAAATCTTTACTTTCCATACTTCAAGAGCAAAATATTCTTACAACAATGTAAAAATATAGAGCACTATCTTTGATGGGTAAAGAAAAATAAAATTCAACTAGTAGTAGATAATATTAGCACAAGCTTTGACCACTGTATCTCAGTTAAAAGAAATTATTTTGATCAACATGGAAAACTAGAAACTGAAATGTACCACTTTTAAAAGCAGGAAAAAGTAAAAAATATTTTTCCCTTTGAGGCTATATATATATATATATATAGAGAGAGAGAGAGAGAGAGAGAGAGAGACTGAATTTTTCTTCCTGTGAATCAGCTTAGGTTTCACTAATCACAGTATCATTTCTAGTATTGCCACTGATCACAAATGTTCTTAGTATATGTAGGAATTTTTTTAAATGATTTTTTTGGAGAAAATTCTCACTTTCCCATCTATGTACTGATTTTACACATTATTCTTTGCTTTTTGACTCCTACAGAAGCACAAAGTGCTTTATATGATCAAGTGAGAGGAGAAAAGGAAAATACAGACAGCCTCTAGAGTCAGGGTTATACTACCACTCACAAAGGTCTCACCTGGTATAAAGTCTCGCAAGTATTATTATTGAAGCTTTAGGATATCCATGAATTCTCAAAAAGAATGAAAAGGATTAAAAAAGCCAAAATAAAGATACCATTCCAGTGGTGTCTTTTTACAGCTTGACTGGATAACTCACAAAAGATAATTTAAGTAGCAAGTTACTGTTAGTGGCAACTTGTCTTTAAAAAGTATTCAACAGGAAAACATCTAAGAGGATGAATTAAAACAACTATTTAAACCAGGTTAAATGATACTGAATAAAATTTACGCAGACCTGTCAGTTAAGCCTCTTGGAAAAACATCACTATCAAGTTTTAATAGCAAGACTACAAAATATTCTAGCTGTATCCAAGTGGCTAAGCTTCATGAATTTCATAAAAATCACTACCTATGGTAAATTCATATTGGCCTCTGAATCAAATACCCACAAAATTTCTTGGATAAGAATCTCTAATTCCTAGTCTATAATTCATCAGAAATAGATCCTTCAGATTTATTACTGGCATTCTGAGTGTTCACCTTTTCCTTAAACATTGAGATCCTCTGCCAATCATTTCTAAGGAACGGCAACTCAGCTTTTATTCTCCTAGACATAGCTTAAGTCTGTCATGACTAAGCCTGTGATGAGGTCTGTCATACTAAAATCCATTAGAGAATATGTAAGTAAACTTTAGGCAGTGGTGGGTCATTAGAGAACCTATTATAGTTTGGAAAACTAGTATAGGTGTTTAGAAGGCTAGGAGTCTCCATGCTAGAAGGAAGAGATGAATCTTTATCAAGTGCCTTCTAAAACACCCAGTATACTCCTACTAGAATCCCACCTAGACCCTCTTCAAGGAAGATAAATAAATTAATAGGTTATAACCAGGAAGATTTTCATAGACAAATACTTTTTCTGAGAAATGTGTTAAAAGGTAAATATTAAGAAAAAAATAAAGGGCATCTGTATGTCTGTGAAAATAAGCCAAAAACCAGTACTAAGGAGGCTGAGGTACCCTTTTTCAAAACTCTTAAAGTAAAAATCCACATTTCTAAAACAAAGAAAGAGTGTCCTGACATTAAATTGAACCTAAATTGGCAGCACCCTTTGTTATCTTGATATTTCATGTTCTTAAATCTTATTTAGGAAAAAAAAAAAAAGTTTAACACCAGCCTTGAATCCTGCTCATCTCCTTACTGTTTAGTGCAGTAACTGTCAGACTCTACTTCATTAAATAAATATAGCAGCTACAGTATTATAAATGCATGGTCCTCAATGCCATTAACTTGATACTGTAATATGAAACATGTATCAGCACTTTACATATTTGCCATCCAGAATATACATTAAGCTCCCAATTCTTCTTCACATGAAAATCTATTATACCAGTTGCTGGGACTGACATTTTAAAGTCACTCATATATCACAGAAAACAGCAGAGAGAAATTTAGCATTCACCGTATGTATAGTTAGTGAGCAAGGGCAGGAACAGAAAGGTCACTGTTGAGTTTCATGACCATTTAAACTCAAAACAATCTTTTTTTCCTCCTTTTTTTAAATAAAAAAGATCAGTGATTCTACACCAGAAGTACAATAACAATTAAAACAAATTTCAAAAAATATGTGCCATTTAGTCTTTTATCTTAAAATTCTAAGCACAAAGTTTCTTATAATTAAGTTTGATACACCAATTTGTTAGTAAGCAAAATAGAAATATACTATACATATTCTTTCAAGTTAACCAACTTTAAACTAGCAATGTTGAAACTCTAAGAGCACCCTTTATAAAGAACTCATTTCAAAGGTAAAGCTTTATGTTAAAAAAAATTTTTTTTCCTCTGTAAAAGTCCTTCTAAATAGATTTAAATTGTGGGCTTTACTTTAGCACATGTGAGATTAGGTGACTGAAATTAGGTAAACCAGGTAAACAGGGGGAAATTATCTACAGTTCTTCCCTAGGCCCTAAAGTCTCCCACATGAATCTGTGAAACTCCCACTGATAAAGAAGATGCTTTACTCATACTGAGCAAACATACGCCATCAGGTTTTACCATCTAAGATACACTATTTCCTTCTCCTGTCTATGTTCTGGATTATATTCAGTGAAACTTCAATGTAAAAAAAAAAATACAACCGTTATAGACATTTTTTGGAGGAGGAGAGGCGGTTGGGAGAAAAATGTATATACTACACAAACATCACCTTATGTAAAGAGCTTTGAAACAGTGTTGTAAATTGCATCTCAGCAACTTCAATATAATAAACATACAAAATACAGTACTTTCTTAATTTTCTGGCAGGGGGACAAAAGATTTCATACCTGTTGGAGGACGTGGGCTCAGATTTTAGGCTCAAAATACAGTAAATTGGCATTACATGGATAACAGGTAAGAGAGAAACTAAAGAGCTAATCCATTTGTTTTCATGTGCAGATGGAATTCTGAAAGGTTAACAATGCCCACTGGAAACAATCTGTAATATCTACACTCTGAACCAGTGCAAAAAAAAAAAAAAAAAATTTGCAATTTTCATGAGTTACAAAGTGCAAAGCTCCCTTGAATCCAAGGTTACTGATAAACTCGGTTTTGACAGCTTTATAGTATTTTTTACTATCTTAAAGTGAAGTTAATAAAAACAAAAGTTCTGCAAAAAAGTTTTTCAACATTTCAGTGATTTAACTCATTTCAAATGATAACTTCCTTTGTCACCATCTCCCTAATTTTAAAAGGAAAGTTACACTAGTGATGAATTAGCAAATAAAGTTTTAAAAATATCATTTTATATTTTCCTGACACATTTTAGTAAATGAAAACTGGCAGCTTACCAGTATGATTCTTCAATAAACACGAGCTCTTTTCAAAAATTTAAATGTCTTCTATATCTTAAGCTAGTCATTGTCATTAATTAAATCAAAGTTCTTCAACTTTAATATTCAAGGTCAAGACTCATTTAGGAAATTTAGCTTCCTTCATTTTCATAATGATTTTTATAAGACATGATTTAAACTTGAAAATTATAAAACTTTCCTTCTGAAATTAAGGCTATATTACTTTGCCCTTTTAAAATTATGGAGGTGCCTGTTTCTCCCATGATTTGTGGTAAAGATGTAAAACAGACACAGCTTTCTTTTTAAAACTGCTTATTGCACTAAAAGAGAGCAAAAACAAATTGTCAGTTCTTAAAATAAACATGATTATATTTCTATAAAAGATGTTGCCAATTCAATTTTATAATTATTAAAGCACTATTCTAATAAATATAAAAGAAAAGGAAGCTATACTTCAACACACATACATATATGTTTATATATACAACACATATATATAAAAATATATATATGAAAATCACATTAAGGTATGAGAGGCAGCAAGTAAACTAGCAAAAAAAAATTAAAAGAAACCTCAACAACCCTTCTCTCTACCCAATTTCAGAGACCTCAACCCTACACGATTCCAATCATGTAAAACATTTACCCTTTATAAAAGCTTTAAGGAATTTCCATGTATAACACATAGAAACAGAAGACTTTAGAATAGTAGCATCAGTTATAGAGAGAGTTACAACTTTTGACAAGTTTTCTTTTTTAATAGCAGCTTGAACAAATTCACTAAAGAAAAAGAATGGTTTAGGTGCTACTGCTTATGTACACATTGCACAAATGGCAAATGTAAGCTGAGGGCTGGAGGGGGCAGACATTCGCTCTCACAAAACCATATTTTATATATATATGTATATATAAAATAATTTTGTTTCTTAGGAAAGCAATACCAAGAGTTGAGGACTCAAAATTGTGTATGAGACAAGAGATAGGAGTAGGGTGTGCAAAATAAAAATCTAGTTTGCCATGCTTCATATTCAAATGAACCAGATACATGAATATTTGAATGTCACTGGTAGCATCAGGGGAAAAAAATGTAGGTGAAGAAGGCAAGGGAGGTAGAGAGAAAAATGAAAGTGGCGGTGGGAGAATAATAAAAGGGAAAGACGGTTCCCCGACGGAATGAACTATAAAATATATACAGGGATACATATATATCTACTATCAGTGTAGATCCAGATATATATGCATATGCAGTATGCATGTATATATGTAAAATATACAGATAACTTTTACAAGAATACATGAATGCACATTAATTTTTTTGCACACATCATTGTGAACAATCACTTTGATTATTCATATAGGTGTAGTTTTAAAAAAAAAAAAAACCTTCATTTACTTTTTCTTTACTTTTTTTTTTTTTTGCAAAGAGTTGTGCTGCCAAGCAACTTGAGGTAAAGGCATTAAAAGGGTTAGACTACAAGAAAGTGAAAACAAAACAACCGCGATACTTCCTACAGGAGACCGCACAAAAAAGCAGTTGGCTGGTTTCATATTGCATAATGGTGCTGTGTTCCTTGATGAAGTAAACAATCTTCCTGTATCAACATAAAATCAGACCCTGGCCCCCACACAGTGTTGGTTTCTGTATGGCTGGAGGCATCCTCACCCAGCTGACTCCACTGGAAACATAAGTTGTATGTCGATTCATCTTCCAGTTCTTCCTCTCAGAGAATATTCTTAGACTTTTTAAGCAAAGTACATTGTGCGTAAGGTATCTTGGTGAATCTGTACAGCCTTGGCAAGAGCTTGTGGATCTCGTCCATTGCTCTGTCCTGAAACGTGACTTCCTTCAGCACTGTAAGAAAAGTGGCAATGAGCACAAAACCAAACCCTATTCTGATGTAATAATTCTGAAGAATATTATTTGTAGAAAAATTTTTAAAATTAAAAACAAAGAGACCAGTGTAATGAACCCTGACATGTCTGTCATCTAGTTTCAATAATTATGAACTCAACGCCAATTCTGTTTTACTTTTCTCACCCCCCCAGGATTATTTAGAAGCAAATCCAAGACATCCTACGATTCTGTCTGAATGTATCACTTTTATTACTGATAATCTCTCCCCTGAACTAATGGTAAAGCAACAAAATCACTACATCACGCTATTACTAATAAGCCTAGACTGTACATCTAAATAGGAACCCTCACCTTGGACAATTAGTTCTATCAGTGCTTTTTATTTGGCTCACTGACTCTTTTAATAGCCTGTGGAATGTTAATTCTCAGTGGCAGTACTTTATGGCAAATAGAGAGGCACATATATGCTCACTTACACATAAATACTTAAAAAGACATTTCCCAAGAAAATCCTAACACACAGCGTATTTGGATTTGGGTGAGAATCTGTGCTTGTTACGCGTCTGTATTACCTGTCATGTTCTTTGTCCACGAGATGATATCTGGCTCTAAACGCCACCAGGTGAGCATAATACGCTGGTGCAGGTATAGAAACAGAGCGTGTACAGCGCACGTAAGTGTGGCAGAGCTGGTAAGTTAGCAGCTGAAGTTCATCTGCAGTAAAGCAGTTATCATCCCATAAAACATGATAGTGTGAAGGTCGGCTGGTACCCTAAGGAGGCAATGGAATATTCTGCTGATGTCTAAACTTCTAAATAAATATTTACCACATCTTTGTACATTAACAAAATACATCTTAGTTTAATAATCCAGTGGCGGGGGGGGGGAACCACAAAATTTAGCTGATTCTGGGTATGTATCCAAAAGAAGTAAAAACAGGGACTCAAACAGATGTTTGCACACCTGGGTTCAAAGCAGCATAATTCTCAATAGCAGGAGGTGGACACAATTCAAGTATCCACTGATGGCTGAATGTATAATAAAGGGCAGTGTGTGTGTGTACGAGTGTGTGTGTATGTATATAATGGAATACTATTCAGTCTGAAAAAGGAAGAAAAATCTGCCACATACTGTAACATGGATGAAACCTGATGTTTCCAAGGCACAGTCCTTTATATTTGTGATAAAGGTCAACTTTTCTGTTTCTAAAGCTTATGTTCTTAACATGCGTGTATGTATGCTCAGTCCTGTCCCATTCTTTGTGACCCCAATGATGCACCAGACTCCTCTGTCCATGGGATTTTCCAGGCAAGAATACTGGAATGGGTTGCCATTTCCTTCTCCAGGGGACTCTTCCTGATCCAGGGATTGAACCAGCATCTCTTGTGTCTCCTGCACTGGTAGGCGAATTCTTAACCACTGTGCCACCTGGGAAGCCTTAAACTTTCATGATGTTATGCTAAAACGAGTCACAAAAGTACAAATATTGTACAATTCATTTATATGAGGTAACTGAAATAGTGAAATTCACAGGAGGCAGAAAGTAGAATGGTGATCGCCATGGGTTGGAGGGAGGCGGGAATGGGGAAAAGTGAAAGTGAAAGTCGCTCAGTCCTGTCTGACTCTTTGCGACCCCATGGACCATACAGTCCATGGAATTCTCCAGTAGAATTCCACTATGGAGTGGGTAGCCTTTCCATTCTCAGGGGTTTTTCCAACCCAGGGATTGAAGCCACGTCTCCCACATTGCAGGTGGATTCTTTACCAGTTGAGCCACCAGGGAAGCCCAAGAATACTGGAGTGGGTAGCCTATCCCTTCTCCAGTGGATGTTCCCGACTCAGGAATCGAACCAGGGTGTCCTACATTGCAGGTGGATTCTTTACCAGCTGAGCTACAGGGAGTTAGTATTTAATGAGAACAGAGTGTCTGGAAAGATGAGAAAGTTCCTGAGACAGAAGGTGGTATGACTGGACAATCATGTGAATTACTTAATGCCACAGAACTATACACTTGAAAAACAGCTACAATGGTACATTGTATGTTACGTGTTTTTTAAAACCCAGAACATTTAACTGAGTGCCTATATATTAGTTACTATGCTACAGACTGTGAATTGCAAAGAAAAATAAAGCAAAGCCAAAAGTTTGTCCTCTCTTGGAAAACGTAATTCAGTAGAAGAGTAAAGGAAACAGAGCATCTACAATTATAGAACAACCAATAAGTGGTTACAGTATTACTGGTACTTAGTCCTGTATAAGAATACCAAAGGAAGTAACTATGAGAGTGAGCCCTGAGGGTTCTTCACCAAGAGAGGAATGAGGGATATTTGGCCTTTTGGGGGTGGGTGGGGTGAGCAGACACTAGAGAGAGTGAATGGCCTTAACAAAACACAGGGGGCATAAAACTCCATGGTAGATTTAGGGAACAGTTAATCGACTAAGATGAAGAGAATATGGAGCCTATGGAGAAAAAAATGAAATTGAAATGAACATATGGAATGAGACTGAATGATATGCTTAGGAATTTGAACTTTTATCTGTAGGCAGCAGGGAAAGCACTGCACAGCTTTGTTTAACAGTAAAGATTTTAGGTGTGGTAAGAATGGGGGTTAATGTAGTATCAATAATGTCAGTAGTAATATGGAGGATGGGTTAGAAACAGAATCATGATGGAGCAGAAAATAGAAAATCTGCATAGATTGATTACTAGTGATTGAATCAAATTGATTTTGATGATGGGTAATCAAAAATCTCTCAACAAATAAAAGTCCAGGACGAGATAGTGTTCCTGGTGAATTTTACTAAACATTCAAGGAAGAATTAACACCAATCCTCCTCAAACTTCCAAAAAATAAAAGAGGAGGAAACTCTTCTAAACTCATTTTACAGGGTTAGCTGGCATCACCCTTCTACCAAAACCAGACAAGGACGTCTCAAGAAAAGAATTACAAGTCAATATCCCTGATGAACACAGACACAAAAATCCTCAACAAAATATTAGCAAATCAAATTCAACAGTACATTAAAAGGATCATAAACCATGACTGAAAGTGAAAGTCACTCAGTTGTGTTCAACTCTTTGCTACCCTGTGGACTGCAGCCTGCCAAGCTCCTCTGTCCATGGAACTCTCCAGGCAAGAATACTGAAGTGGGTAGCTGTTCGCTTCTCCAGGGGATCTCCCCAGCCCAGGGACTGAACCTAGGTCTCCCACACTGTGGGCAGGGTTCTTACAGTCTGAGTCACCAGGGAAGCCCAGATTTATTCTAGGTTGTGAGGATGGGTCAGTATCTGCAAATCAGTCAATGTGATTTGACCACATTAACAAAATTAAGGATAAAAGTCATATGATCATTTCAATAGAAGCAGAAAATGCATTGGACAAAATTCAACACCCATTTATAATGAAAACTCTCAACAATGTGGGTATGGAGGGAACATACTTCCTTTTTTTCATGGACATGCTTTGCAGCATGGGGGCCTTACTTCCCCAACCAGGGATCAGATCTGTACCCACTGCAGTGGAAGCATGGAATCTTAACCACTGGACTGCCAAGGAAGTCCCAAGACTTCTCTTTTTGATTTCAGAGAAGTTTGAAATTATAATAAATCTGGGAAGACATGTAAAGAATGGTCTTTGGTCCCTGTGAAATATTCCTGGTTATTTGCTGACTAGAGTTAATTTTCAATTTGGTGTACCCCCAAAATACTGGTCCCTAAAGTTTCTGGTTAAATACATTGGAGAAATAGTCCTGTCTTGAAAATTTATAATAACCATTTGCATGTGAATAGCATCCAAAAGTTCTAAAGTAAAAAAAAAACAAAACAAAAAAACCCCACCTGTTTAATCAGCATTTCTAAAATTTACATGAACAGAGAATCTTTTTCTCCCCTCTGTTATATTTATTAAGAAGTTATAGCAGTAGTGTTCAGATACATGGAGGAAAACATTATGTACTCAAATGATACAGATTTTAACTCAGAAGGTACTTTTAACTTTGTTTTGTTGACTGTTACCACCCACCATAAAAATGTACCACACTGATTGTAAAGAGGAGCAGATGTAAGAACATATATAAATGAACGGGACAGTAATTTTAAAGCCCTAAGAGTGAAACCGGGGTTAGTGTATGTGGAACATATAAAGCTTTAAGATATACAGTTAGGTGCACCTTCCTGAAGTTTCTATTTTAATCAATAGCAAGTAAACTAACATAGTTTAGGGCTACAGATGTCTCTCAGACATCACGGGAATGTGGATTCACTCTCCGTTGCTGAGCAGTTTGAGAAGCACTGAATTACAGCTTATGTGCTACTAAGTATAGCTAACAAATTGACAAAAAGATTTTCTGAAAATAAAAGACTTAAAAAGTTATGTAACAAACTTAAAGTTTGTAATTCTACAACTAAACTCTCTCACATGCTCAATATCTGCCAATAAATGAAGAAGTTTTCTATGAAGTATTATTATCAAAAAGAATATATCAAAGGAACAGTCAGGTTACATTAAATTGAAGATCCAGTTTCGGGAGACGACTTCCATTAAACTACTTATATTCTGGTATTTTCATAGAAATAAGTCCTTCTCAATGTGAAAAAGGGGATACGATTTAGTTACTGAGAGTTTCATCTAACTTCAGACGGAAACAATCTGAAGTGTGGAAAAGAATATTTCTTTCTCCTTTTTCTGAGATGCAGAAGAATGGAAGTTCTTGAATTACTTCACCCAAAGTCTGGGCTTACCTGTATCCCAGCATGACTACAGAGGTAAAAATCAAACTCATACGGGTGGGTAATGTCTGTGTCCACCGTCGTTCCAGCCGGGATGTTGCCACTTCTTCCGACCTAGATTCATTTGGTCAAAATTTAAACAAACAAGTCAAAGGTAAAGAATGTATCTGAAAGCACTTGTAAAAAGATATAAATACACAGGCTGATCCCATGCTTCACTACTTCCAGCCTGAAATAATACTTGAGAAGGTATTAAGAGCAGACCTCATTCTAGTCCTAGTTCCTATTCTTAAAAGTTGCTAAAAGTAAGAGCTGATCAACAATGTTTTATTCATCTCCATGGATGCTTAGCTGGTAGTTGATCCCAATATGGGCTGAACACTTAAAAAAATTGTTTTAGGAAGTAACTTTAAGTGCTCCAATTTATAACATCCGTGCATGGCAGGTTCTCTGAATATGTAATTCTTATGAAAATTAGCATTTTTCTCAGAGAATCCTATATTTTTAGAGTGAAAGGATGCTGACAACAACATAAGTAAGCTAGAGTCACCATTTGGTAGCTATTTATATGTCAGGATTTTACATACATTATTTCTAATTCTGATAATCCTGCAAGTTAAGCATTCCCATTTTGGGGCAAACTATGGCTCAGGAATATAAAATAACTTGCCCAGTAGCATACAGTAAAGGCCAGGACAGTCAAACATGGAAATGATTACAAAGGCCTTATTTCTTTTATTTCATATTAGCAGGTTCAACATCTTATAAGGAAATAGACACCATGATTGTCTCTAAGTAATACATGATGTGAACGAAACAGGTAGAAGTTCCTGATAATGACAGGCTCCTAACAAAACAATTTAAAATGCATATATATACTTACCTCTAGCTCCTTATCCCTAACACATTTAAAATCATTAATTATAAGTCGAGGTTTATAAGGCTAACAAATCAGAAACTATCCTACTGACTCAGATATTCTTTCTGCCATGTGAGGGCCCACCACCAGGTGCGGGCTTCAGTTACAGCCTTGCAGGGCAGCCAGCTAGCCTTCCCCAAGTCACAAAACAAAGAAAATAGTTCACAGTCTTACTAAATTACGCCTATTCTTAACACCCAGATCTCCTTATTAACACATATAAACAGTTTCACTCTGTTTACAGGGGCAGCAGAATGCCTGGGATCATATCACAGCGCCACCGAGTTTCTAGTCATGAGATCTAGGACACAGTGCTTTCCTTGCTGTGCCTATTTCCTCATTTATAATGATCTCTCATCTATTATGATTAGGAGGTATTGAGAGCAAAGGTGAAAGAGAAGCAAATAAATGAAGGAAAGGCACAATTAAACACCAGTTGCAAGAAATCATTAAATCTAACTTAGATTTTCCTAATCCAACTTCTGAAGAAAGCTTTGGTTTCCTAGGTATAGAAATGTAGCTAGTAATTTGGGGCAAAGGACTTTAACAACACGGAGGCCAGAATAAAACTACCATTACTGCTATGAGAGGTGTGGCAAAGGACAGTAGTAAAAGCACCCTGGAGCCAGACTGCCTAATAAGCTTGCCTAATTCGAGTCCCAGCTCTGCCCAGTACTAGCTTTGTAACCTTGGGAGGTTATTTAACTTCCATGTGGCAGAGTTTCCTCCTGTGAAAACTGGGGATAATAATAATAAAGTTCCTCATAGTGTTGTTTGTGAGGACTAAATGAGTTAAACTTATAAAGAAGACCCAGAACAGTGCCTGTCATCATGCCCTCTTTCTCTATCACAACAACCATTACCACCATCCTACAACTAGTTAACTTCCACCGAGTGCTCAGCGTGTGCTAAGCACCGTTCTAAGTATATTAACATGTTTTAATTTTAAAAAATTATTTCAAAAACCCAAAATAATGCAAATATTAATGCTATCCAAACCTTGTTTAGAAAAAAAAAACAGGCACAGAGATTTTAAGTTATTTGCCCGAAGTTATACAACAAGTGCAATCAAAGACCAGGTATCAAAATATATACCAAATACAAGACACACTCCTCTCTTTCTCAGTCTTTTCTAATGATCCCCCTTCCCAAGAGGACACTAACCCTTGCAATCCTCAGATTTCTCTGCTCTAAGGTTCGCAAGATGGAGGCAAAACACTGGAAATGAGTTAGCTTGCATGAATTTTCACTAATCACTCTATGATGTCCCTCATTTGTAAAATTAATTTTTACAAGAGATTTTGAAACTAGGACGTAACTTTTTTCTTCTGAACACTGAAGGAAAATATGAATAAAAAGAATAATTTAAAAACTCTAAATTTCTTCACAACAACAAAAAAGTATAACGGGATTCTGAACATCTGGAGTGCTCCCAGAAATTCTAGGAGGTTAAAAAAATTATCCTGTTTTGATGCCTCTATACTCATAATCAAGCTGTTTTGTTGTAACCTACTACCATATGTTAGAAATCCTGCTGTTGGCAGAGAGCCTTTGTTAAGTGCTCTATGAACCATATGATATAACCTTTGCTTGGGACAATAAGTGTTACAACAGATGCAAGATTACCCTTTCAGTTCTATCAGCACAAAACAGTCGAGTGTGGTGTCTCTTCTGAACTACAATGTAGGTTATTCCAGGTTGATAGTCTTTCTCCAAACTGATGCAGGCTTCTCGAATTGCTAGGAGTTCGTAATATAATACCTAGAGAAGATTAAATGGGAAGATTTGATAGAATCAGTTCTATACATACTTCAAAGTAAGATACTGATTTACACTCAGTTTAACTCATTACTTTATAGCTAACTATACTTCTCTATTTTATCCTGACTAATACCAGAGCATGGTCTTAGTGATCAAGGTTTACACATCCACAATAAACACTTTAAAAGGGAAAATCTAAGGAAGGGTCAAAATTTGACTGTAGGGGCTCTCAACTTAATTAAAGCTTCTAACTTCAGAACTAGACACCACATTATAAATACAGTACCTGATATAACCATAGTACGGGAGAATCCCGGGCAACCAACCTGCCTGAACTGCCCCTCTGAAACACCATCCCGATAGAAGATGATACGAGTAGGCTTGAACCGAGTTGACTTATAAAACTGAATGAGAAGTTCTCGGACCATGGAGGCGAGGTCCTGGATGATCTCCTGTCGGGGTCTCTGAACTCTTACAGTAGCACAGTATCTGCTTGGGTGGGCATCCATACTACCTACAACCTAGGTTGGAAGAAGTAAAGAAAAAAAAATAGAAATTAAGGTAATCAAAAGTGTATCAGTATGAATTTTACCATAAAAAATTGGAAAAAAAAATACCTAGATTTCATTTAAATGTGTATTTTACTATAACCTTAACAATCACTGTTCATTTTGAAAGTAATGAAAACAGACAATTCCAGTGACGAACAGAATAAGTGAAGAACAGAATAAAAGACCCAGTCTAGGGTCAAAAACTATTTTCCTCTAAGTAGGCTGTACTTTACATTTAACAATTTGATTCTAATTTACAGATGTTGCTGGTAAACCTAAATACTGGTAAAGATAGACAAAAAGATGTATATAAAAAGAACAAGAGGAAGAAGAAAAGTAAAAAAGAGGATCCATTCAAACACCTGTGCTTCCCTGATAGCTCAGTTGGTAAAGAACCCTCCTACAATGCAGGAGACCCAGGTTTGATCCCTGGATGGGGACGATCCCCTGGAGAAGGAAATGGCAACCCATTCCAGTATTCTTGCCTAGAAAATTTCATGGACAGAGAAGCCTGGCAGGCTATAGTCCATGGGGTCTCCAAGAGTCAAACACGATTTAACAACTAAATCACTACCATTCAAACACCTGATTTCTCTTACAGTTTAGCAAACCACCCCAGAAGTCATACTCAGAAGATTCTGGCATCCTCTTCTGGGGGCTTCCCTGATAGCTCAGTTGATAAAGAATCTGCCTGCAATGCAGGAGACCCTGGTTCAATTCTCGGTCGGGAAGATCCCCTGAAGAAGGGTAGGCTAGCCATTCCAGCATTCTTGGGCTTCCCTGGTGGCTCAGCTGGTAAAGAATCCACCGGCAATGTGGGAGACCTGGGTTCGATCCCTGGGTTGGGAAGATCCCCTGGAGAAGGGAATGGCTACCCACTCCAGTATTCTGGCCTGGAGGATTCCATGGACTGTGTAGTCCATGGGGCTGCAAAGAGTCAGATATGACCAAGCGACTTTCACTTTCTTTCACTTTAAGAACTGTTCAGTTCAGTTCAGTTCAGTTGCTCAGTTATGTCTGACTCTTTGCGACCCCATGAATCGCAGCACGCCAGGCCTCCCTGTTCATCACCAACTCCCAGAGTTCACTCAAATTCATGTCCATCGAGTCTGTGATGCCATCCAGCCATCTCATCCTCTGTCGTCCCCTTCTCCTCCTGCCCCCAATCCCTCCCAGCATCAGAGTCTTTTCCAATGAGTCAACTCTTTGCATGAGGTGGCCAAAGTACTGGAGTTTCAGCTTCAGCATCATTCCTTCCAAAGAAATCCCAGGGCTGATCTCCTTCAGAATGGACTGGTTGGATCTCCTTGCAGTCCAAGGGACTCTCAAGAGTCTTCTCCAACACCACAGTTCAAAAGCACCAATTCTTCAGCACTCAGCTTTCTTCACTGTCCAACTCTCACATCCATACATGACCACTGGAAAAACCATAGCCTTGACTAGACGGACCTTTGTTGGCAAAGTAATGTCTCTGCTTTTGAATATGCTATCTAGGTTGGTCATAACTTTCCTTCCAAGGAGTAAGTGTCTTTCAATTTCATGGCTGCAGTCACCATCTGCAGTGATTTTGGAGCCCAGAAAAATAAAGTCTGACACTGTTTCCACTGTTTCCCCATCTATTTCCCATGAAGTGATGGGACCGAATGCCATGATCTGTTACGCTTCCTAAATTTTTAAAAGAATTTTTCCTCTTTTACTGCAATGCCCTAGATAAAAAGTCCTGACTCTATACTCAGTCTTATTGTGTTGTATTTATGCTTTGTATCTGGTCACTGGAGAAGTTAGTATTGGTTCTGAGAGTAGCTATCTTAATTTTTTCTTTCTGTGTCTTAATATCGTTGTGTTTGCAGCCCATGCATTGCAGTTAGAGAGTAGCCCCCACTCACTGCAACTAGAGAAAAGCCTTTGCAACAACGAAGACCCACAACAGCCAAAAATGAAAATTAAGAAATAAATAAAGGTAGGCAAGAGATAGAAGAGGCAGATGTTAAGAGAAGCAGTATTAAAGATTTCAAGTGCAAAGTATTAAACTGGACAAAGGTGAAGATATTTTATACTGAAAAAAAAGCAATGCACCAAACTTGTATGTGATACATCTTTCTGTAATAATGACATGACTGAAATACATAAATTCTTTGAATTATAAAAAGTAACTGAAAATATGCAATTATGGAGAGGCCAAACAGACAAATTTCTGTGTAGGACACAGAAGAGTTGAGTAATACAATTAGTAAACTTGATCTAATCGATATATATGGAACCTGTAGCCTCCGAACTAGAGAATAATCATTCTTTTAAAAAATCCAAAGAACATTTGAAAGTTGGCTCTGGATAGATCTACATAAATATACATAATCTGTAAAACTTCACAAATGTATTTTTAAAACTTTATATATATATTTACAAAAGCTTATTTCAAAGAAAATGTCATTAAAATTCAGAAAGTTAAAACCAAAATGTTGATCTTCATGTAAATTTGAGATAAGATAAACCTGCCTGATACTCACAGCAGCAATAGAAGGCTTCTTCCCATCACCAGCTGGCGGATGAGTGACATCTGCTCCCAAAAAGATCACTGGTTGCTGGAACACAGAAGGTCTTAAACACATTTTTAACAAGAGTTAGATAAATTTTTTCATTATGCTTTTATCTGTCTCACACTAGGGCAGCACAATTGCAAGTTGTTGGTATAGCACAGAGAAGATCCTTTTCAGACAGCTTCTGCCTTAAGCAGCTGTGCTGATGGTTGTAAAGGGCAGTTGCGGCTAGCATTCTTCATAATAGGCATAAAATGATAAAATTTCCTCATATTAACCCATCAATTTATATCAACCTTTCTTTAATCTACTTACATTTTAAGCCAGTATAATCTTGAAAGGAGATAAAGAATCATTAAACCACACTGGAAGGGATTAAGGGAGTCTACCACTCCCTGAACAAAAGTGTAAAATTTGAGTAACATATATTTAATAGTCATAAAGTAGCTAGTGGTTCATTTTATTTTAAAATTGTATTCTTGAAAGTCAAATGACTATTTCTCTTAGTTCTTGGGCTTGATAAAATTCTATATTCATCTCATTTATGAATCTCATTTATATTTAATAGGGATGGGAAATAGAGGCAGTATGGAAAAACAGGGGAAAAAAAGAGCTTTTGTGTCAACAAGACATTTAAGATTTTAGAGCCCTAGTTGCTTCAACTATTAAAAGGAAACCTATTGTTTAATTCTCCAAATAACATTATGCCTCTTCCCCAGCACCCTATTTCTAGGTCATCATGTCTCATAGGTCCTAAGAGCTCTTAGACATGATGGCAATGTAACAGTAACATCTGTTGTCCAATTGACCCCAGCAATTGATATGACTTATTTAACTGATTTACTTAATTGACATGCCCCCTCTGGTGGCTCAGACGGTAAAGCGTCTGTCTACAATGTGGGAGACCTGGGTTTGATCCCTGGGTCAGGAAGTTCCCTGGACAAGGAAATGGTAACCCACTCCAGTACTCTTGCCTAGAAAATCCCATGGACAGAGGAGCCTGGTGTCCATGGGGTCGCAAAGAGTCGGACATGACTGAGCGACTTCACTTTCACTTTCTCCTCTAATCCCTGGGATTCCCTGGTGGCTCAGCTGGTAAAGAATCCAATCACAATGTGGGAGGATCCCTGAGTTGGGAAGATCCCCTGGAGAAGGGAACGGCTACCCACTCCAGTACTCTGGCCTGGAGAATTCCATGGACTGTATAGTCCATGGGGTCGCAAAGAGTCGGACATGACTGGGCGACTTTCACTTCACTTCCCTTCTCCCCTAACCCCACCCTAAGTCCCTAAAGGAGGAAGAAAGGCTTCCCTCACTTTCTAGGTGAGTGGCCTCAAGACACCAGCTTGAAGATGACTACTGGACTTCCCTGGTGGTGCAGTGGATAAGAATCCACCTGCCAATGCAGGGGACATGGGTTTGAAAACTCCACATGTCACAGAGAACTAAGCCCGTGTGCAACAACTACTGAGCCTTTGCTCTAGAGCCCGGGAGCTGCAACTACGGAGCCCACGTGCTGCAACCACTGAAGCCCGTGCACACAGAGCCTGTGCTCTGCAGCAAGAGAGGCCACCGCAATGAGAAGCCCAAGCACCACAACAGAGTAGCCCCCATTCACTGCAACTAGAGAAAGCCTGCCTAAAAGTAACGAAGACCCAGCGCAGCCAAAGGAAAAAACAAGAAGGTGACTACCAAACAATGAAAAAATTTTACAAGCTGGATGCATCTGAAAAATAAAGTTCTCAATACTTTCTAGTGAGAGCTGAGGAACTTTGTACATTAAATGAAAATGGGATTTTTCATAAAGCAGTCTCTTAAATTTTGCCAATCAAAACTCTTTACTTTTTGCCAAAATTTCTACTTATCGCCTATGGCAGGAATCACCAAAGTTGTCTCTTACATAGGTCTTAGGTATGGCTGCTGCTGCCGCTAAGTCGCTTCAGTCATGTCCGACTCTGTGCAACCCCATAGACGGCAGCCCACCAGGCTCCCCTGTCCCTGGGATTCTCCAGGCAAGAGCACTGGACTGGGTTGCCATTTCCTCCTCCAATGCATGAAAGGGAAAAGTCAAAGTGAAGTCGCTCAGTCATGTCCGACTCTTAGCAACCCCATGGACTGCAGCCTACCAGGCTCCTCTGCCCATGGGATTTTCCAGGCAAGAGTACTGGAGTGGGGTGCCATTGCCTTCTCCTAGGTATGGCAAAACATAGAAAAATTAAGGTATGAAAACTAATGGAAAAAAAATGAATATCTTATTAGGTGATTAGCTTATCTTACCTTTGATGAGGTACAAGAATATTATTGATCCCTCCAAGTTTAACATTTATCTTCAGGCACAGGTTTGAGAGAGTTTGAGGGGATGTTTTTATTACATTCTTGACTTGAACACATTGTGTAGCCATACCCAAAAGTGTATCTCCGACACGTTTCACCTCCGCTAGGAAACAAATACAAACATCTCTAGTTAAAAAAGGTCAAATTTTACTGACCATTAAGCTGCTTTGTATGTTTTCCCCTGTGAAATATATCACTGTATTACAGGATACCCCAAATTATACCAATACTAAAACAATGTTATTAAAATTTATAGTATACTGTCTTTTTTTGGGCAATGCAGCGTGGGTTTGTGGAATTTTAGTTCCCCAACCAGGGACTGAACCTGGGCCTTTAGTAATGAGAGCCAACTGATCCTAATTACTGGACTGCCAGGGAATTCCCTATACTGCCTTATTTGATTATATAAATGTGTGGTGTCTTGAGGTCATTCAAGAGTGCAGTTAGTAATATAATTTCTATCTTAAATGTTTTAAACTGATGTCTAGCCAATTAAAATAAACTGGATCTTTCAAATTAACTGTTTCCAGGATTTCTGAAAACTCTGTTCTAAAATAGACAATTATAAAATATGAAAAATTATCCTAAAATATAAAGTATACTGCCTTGAAGATCAGCTTAAGCATTTAGTGATAATGTTTCCATTTGTTTTCTTCATATATAAGAAAGTATATTTTTGTCTTCATGAAAATACTATAACAGCAACTGAAAAACCAGAGAAAAATATCAATACATAAACCCTTATTAGTATTTAATTGTACTTTCTTCCAGTAATATTTTCATCTGTATTATTTTAATGCAGTTATAATCACAGTATACTTATAGCTTTCAATCCTATTTTCCAAAGTTTAATTTAGAAATATTAAAAAAAATATATATAGAGGTATTACAGTATAAAGGCTTTTATCCTGTCCCTTTCTTTATCCTGTTTCCTTTTCTTATCTAAGTATTCACACAATGACATATTTTTGAACTGAATATAGGTTTCTATTATTTTATCAATAATATATCAAATAGATTTCTATTATTTCAAAGAACATTATGAATAACATCTTTGTATATTTACTTTTGTTTGGTTGTGTAACTATAGCTTCAGGATAAATTTCTATAGGTAGAATTTTTATAGATACTGAAAAATCACCCTCCAAAAAGATTTATTAATTCATTTAACAAATATTTATCGAGTCATCTGATACATGCTAGCACTGTGTGAAGCTCTGGGGATACAATGCTAAGTCAAGACAGACACTGTTTTTGCCCTCATAGAATTTATAGTCTAGTCAGAGAAATAGGCATTAGTTAAATAATTTTAAATTTAACATCACAACTGTGAAACAACATAAAGGAGTGGTAACAAGGTGCTGCTGCTCCTCCTGCTGCTGCTAAGTCGCTTCAGTCGTGTCCGACTCTGTGCAACCCCAGAGACGGCAGCCCACCAGGCTCCCCCGTCCCTGGGATTCTCCAGGCAAGAACACTGGAGTGGGTTGCCATTTCCTTCTCCAATGCATGAAAAGTGAAAAGTGAAAGTGAAGTCACTCAGTCACGTCCGACTCTTAGCGACCCCATGGACTGCAGCCTACCAGGCTCCTCCGCCCATGGGATTTTCCAGGCAAGAGTACTGGAGTGGGTTGCCATTGCCTTAAAGACAATAAATGTTAAGAGAATCTGACCTTGTCAGGGAGGTCAGGAAAAGCTTCCCCCAAGGAAGGGATGTCAGAACTAAAAAAGAATGTGTGTTTACTTGGTGAAGGGTGGAAGAGAGTTATGAGAAGCAATATAGGTAGAAGGAAGAGGGTAATCAAAGAGATCCTGTGGGGAAAAAAGCATAAAGCAAGAAGATGAATTCTGAAGAGGTAAGAAGTCATGGATTAGAACATGCAAACCCTTGGAAGATAATCTTAAGTGTCAATTTTATCAATTGCATAATGAAAAACTACTGAAGTGGGGGTGATTGGGAAGGTGGTAAAATCAGATCTGTACTTTAAAAATAGTACTCTGGACACTGGCTATAGCACTAACACATAAAAGATTAGAAGTCATCACTTCCATCCTCACAACAACAGAAAAAGCTGAACAAAACTGAAAATCAATGATTTGTCTTTGTCTTAAATCCATCAGAGAAATGAGGTAACAAAGAGAACTGCCACCCCAAAACAGGTGAATACAATGAATCACAGTCAAGATCAGCTTATTAGAAGCAGAAACTGATGAAGCCATTAACTGCAGGAACAATTAAACACTAACTCCTGGGAATTCTATGGCAGCCCAGTGGCTAGGACTCCCAAGCTCTCACTGCCAAGGACCAGGGTTCAGTTCCTGGTCGGGTCGGGGAACTAAGATTCCACAAGCTGCGCAGTGTGGCCAAGAACAAACAAAACAAAACACACACACAGAAAACCACACACACTAACTCCTATATCTCAAGAAGAAAACCCAAGCAATCCAAATAAAAATGAGCAAAGGATTTGAATAGACATTTCTCCAAAGAAGATCTACAGTTGGTCAACAAACACAGGAAAAGATATTCCACATCACTAATTATTAAAGAATGCAAATCAAAACCATAATGAGATACTACCCCATACCCAATAGGATGGCGAAAATAAATGACAAGTACTGGCAGGAATGTGGAGAAACTGAAACCTTGCCCATTGCTGATAGGAACGTAAAATGGTGCAGATTCCGTGGAAAACAGCAAGGCAATTGCTCAAGAAACTAAAACTGAATTACCATATAATCCAACAATTTCACTTCTGGGAATAGATCCAAAAGAAGGGAAAGGAAGGACTGGAACAGAGAGCTGTATGCTCATGTTCAAAGCAGCGTTATGGTGGAAGTAATCCAAGAGCTCACTGATACATGAATAGATAAACAAAGTGTGGATACACATGCAAGGGAATATTATTTAGCTTTAAAAAGGAAGAAAATTCTAGCACAGATTAACCTGAGGAACATTATACTAAATGAAATAAACAGTCACAAAGGACAAATACTATTATGATCCATTTATATGTGGTAACTAGAATAGTCAAATTCATACAATCAAAGTAGAATACAGGTTTCTAGGAGTTGGGAAGGAGAGATGGGGAGTTAGTGCTGAGTTTCAATTAGGGATGATTGGAGATGGATGGTGGTGATGGCTGTACAACATGAATGTACTTGATGTCACTGAACTGTATACTTGTTAAAATGGTAAATTTTATGTTTTATATTTATTTTACCACAAAAAAGGGGAATAAAATTCTTATACATACTACAACATAGATAAACCTCCAGGACATTACCCTAAGTGAAATAAGCCAAGAACAAAGAGATAAGTATTGTACGGCTCCATTTACACAAGTTACTAGAATAGGTAAATTCATAGAGACAGAAAGTAGAATAGAAGCTACCAGGGGCTGGTGGGTAGGGGAATGGGGAGTTATTGTTTAATGGGTACAGAATTCTGTCTGAGATGATGAAAAAATTCTGGAAATGAATAGCAGTGATAGTTGCACAGTGCTGTGAATATACTTTACGCCACTGAACCGTGTACTCTAAGACGGTTAAAATGGTAAATTTTATGTTATGTATATTTTACCATGCATACACACCAAAACTTGTTAAAAAATAGTTAATTCAAGAACATCCTATGAAAACAGTATATCAGAAAGAATGAACACTACAATCAAAATTTGACACCAGGGCCTTTCTTGGTGGTCCAATGACTCCAGTGCAGGGGGCACCGGTTCCATCCCTGGTAGGGGAACTAAGTGCCCACATGTTGCATGGCAGGGCCAGAAACAAAACTGACACCAAGCAACTAATTGATAGAAGGCATCACTTATACCAACATGAGATAAATGTAGAGATTCCAGGGTTCTGGCTAAAGAGGGAGGGCTACAGTGGAGCCTGAAATACAGGCATCAGCACTCAAGAAACAAATATTAAACTTAAAGTGGCAAATCGATGAGTTTTTCTATGAGAAAAACAAATAGGATGAAGGCTATGATGGTGCTGAAAGATAAGAATTTGAAAGATAAGAATTCCAGAACAATTTAACAGTTGAAACTATGTGAGTGGATAAACTAATTTATAAGTAAACATAAGAAAATACATTTTTTTTTAAAGTGAAAGGGGCTTTCCTGGTGGCTGAGCGGTAAGGAATCTGCCTGCCAGTGCAGGAGACGTGGGTTTGATCCCTGGTCTGGAAGGATCCTACGTTCTGCGGAGCAAGCAAGCCTGTGAGCCCCAACTACTAAGCCTGCGCTCTAGAGCCCATGCCCTGCAACAAGAGAAGCCTCTGCAGTAAGAAGACCGCACGCCAAGTAGAGAGTAGCTCCCTCTCGCCGTAACTAGAGAAGAGCCCATCTAGCAACGAAGACCCAGCACGGTTGAAAATAAATAAATTTTTTTTTTATAAAGAGGAAATATGACAAATAAGAACTAAGGGAATCTATTGACAGTAGACCTGCCTTGAAAGAAATGATAAAAGTATGTTTTCTAGAGAGAAGGAAAATTATATAGGTTGGAAGTCCAGACCTATACATACAAAAAAAGGTCAGAGAAGGAATAAATAAAAAATAAAATCTTTTATATTCTTATTCCTAACTGAACTAATAGATAGCGGTTCAAAATAATAATAGCAACAATGTATTATATGGAAATGAATGACAGCAATACTGGAAGGGACAGGAGGGAGAAATTGGGAATATTGATACTCTATTATAAGGTATCTACACTATCTGTGAAGTAGTACGGAATTATTGAAAGCAAACTTAGATTACTAGTAAATGTATACTGCAAACTTTAGGGAAACCACTAACATTTTTCAAAAAAGGATAATTCATAGAAGAGAGAAAATAGAATAATAGAAAATGCTCGTTTAAAACCATAAAAGGGAGAAAAAAGGGAGAAGAGTAAAAAAAAAAAAAACTAAGACACAAACTACATGTTGCCTGCGTGGTCAGTCATTTCAGTCGTGTCCAACTCTTTGTGACCCCATGGACTATAGCCCACCAGGCTCCTCTGTCCATGGGGTTTCCCAGGCAAGAATACTGGAGTGGGTTGCCATGCCCTCCTTCAGGTGATCTTTCCAACTCAGGGATGAAACCAAGGTTTCCCACATTATAGGTGGATGGTATCAGGGGTATTACCCTACTGTCTACTGTCATGGAAAAGTGGGGTGTCCTCATGGTTATGGCTAAAGAGTAGCAGAAATGTCTGCTCTAGTAGGCAGAGATCCAATTTGTGATCTCTTTTACATGGAGTGTTACATGGAATGTACCAGAAAAAAACTAAGCAGATAGCAGGATTTGTGAGTCATCCCAACACACACAGGTTAAACCTATGGTCAGCCAGGTTCAATATTTGAAAATCAATTAAAGTAACTGATCCCATTTATATGCAACCAGTCAATCCTAAAGGAAATCAACCCTGACTATTCATTGGAAGGAATGACGCTGAAGCTCCAATACTTTGGCCACCTGATTCGAAGGGCCAACTCATTGGAAAAGACCCTGATGCTAGGAAAAGATTGAAGGCAGGAGAAGAAGTCGACAGAGGACAAGATGTTTGGATGGCATCACCAACTCAATGGACATGAGTTTGAGCAAGCTCCAGGAGATGGTGAAGGATAGGGGAGTCTGGCATGCTGCAATCCATGGGGTCCCAAAGAGTCGGACACAACTGAATGACTGAACAAACAGACTGATCATATTAAGAGAAAAAATTGAAAAATCACATGATCATATCAAAACATGTAGGAAAAAATCCATCATCCATTCATAATACAAACTCTCAGCAAACTAGGGTTAGAGGGGAACGTCCTTAACTTCATAAAAAAACAACTAGAAGGTTTACAGCTTTCATGTTTATTGCTGAGAAACTAGATGTTTCCCCCCTAAAGTCAGGAACAATGTAAGGATGTCTCATCTCACCACTGCTATTCAACATACTGGAAGTCCAAGCTAATGCAAGGAAAAGGATATAAAAGTACACAGACTGGGAAGGAAAAAATAAAACTGCCTTTGTTCACAGAGAACATGACTGTCTATGCAGAAAACCCCCCAAATTGACAAAAGCTTCTTGGAACAAGTAAGTGACTTAGCAAGGTTATAGGATACAAAGTGAATATACAAAAAATCAACTGCTTTCCTAAGTACTAAAAATGAAAAACTAAAATTTAAAATTTAAAGTGCAATAACCATTTATACTAGCAACAAAACAAAAAATATATACTTCAATATAAATCTAAATGAGGAAAACTATAAAACTCTGATAAAAGAAATCAAAGAAGCTTTGAACAGAGATATTTCTTGTTAAAAAATAGAAGATATCAATTGTTTTTTTAGAAGATATCAATTCTAAGATGTCAATTCTTCCCAGTTTGATCTACAGACTCAATGTAATCCCAGTAAGTCTCAGCAAGTTACTTCGTGATTACTGACAAACTGCTTCTAAAGTGTATAGAGAGGCAAAAGACTTATTAGCTAATACAACAGGGAAGAAGAATACAGTCAGAGAACTGACATTACCTGACTTCAAGGCTTAACAAAACAGAGCCCAGAAACAGACTCACACAAATACAGTCAATCTTTGACAAAGCAGCAAAGACAATTTAATGGAGAAAGATAATCTTTCCAACAAATGGTGCTGAAAACCACTGGAATCCACGTGCAAAAAGAAAAAAAAAAATCTAGATATGACCTTATACCTTTCATAAAAATTAAGTAAAAATAGATTATAAAAAAGAAAACTATAAAACTTTATGTAAAAAAGAAAATGTATGTATGTATCTATATGTAAAAAAGAAAACTATAAAACTGCTAAAAGATTATACAAAGTAAAACTTAGAATATAGCACCAAAAATGATATGTGAAAGAATATACTGATGACATTATTTAAATTTGGACTTCATTAAAATTTTAAACTTGTGCTTTATGAAAGACACGCTTAAGAGAAGACAAGCCAGAGCCTGGGAGAAAATATTTGCCAAGTAGGTATCTGATAAAGAACTTGTATCCAAACATACAAAGAACTCTTAAAACCAAAACAATAAGAGAACAAACATATCAATTAAAAAATGAGTAGAAGACTGGAATAGACATTTCATCAAAGATATACAGATGGCAAAGAAGCACATGAAAAGGTGCTCTCTCTCTCTCTCTCTGTATATATATACACACACACACACACACACACACGTATTTTGGCCATGCCACACATGTGTAGTATCTTAGTTCCCTGACCAGAGACTGAACTCATGCCCCCTGCAGAAGTGCAGAATGTTAACCAATGGTCTGCCAGGAAGTCCTGGTGCTCAATACTATGTGTTATTGTCGTTGTTCAGTTGCTAAGTCGTGTCTGAGGTTGTTGATATTTCTCCCAGCAATCTTGATTCCATCTTGTGAGTCATCCAGCCCGGCATTCTACATGATGTACTCTGCATATAAGTTAAATAAGCAGGGTGACAGTATACAGCCTGGACATACTCCCTTCCCAATCGGGAAACAGTCCGTTGTTCCATGTCCAGTTCTGTTTCTCCTTGTCCTGCATACAGGTTTCTCAGGAGACAGGTAAGGTGATCTGGTATTCCCATCTCTTGAAGAATTTTCCACAGTTTGCTGTAATCCACATAGTCAAAGGCTTTTGGGTAGTCAATGAAGCAGGAGTAGCTGTTTTTCTGGAATTCCCTTGCTTTTTCTACGATCCAACGGATGTTGGCAATTTGATCTCTGGCTCCTCTGCCTTTTCTAAATCCATCTTGTACATCAGGAAGTTCTCAGTTCACATACTGTTGAAGCCTTGCTGGAAAGATTTTGAGCATTACCTTGCTAGCATGTGAAATGAGCACAACTGAACGTGTTCAAGTATATATTATTAACAAACTTCAAAGTAAAATGACAAGATACTACTACATACCTATTAGAATTGCTAAAATCCAAAAAACTGTCAGATACTGAATGTTGAATGAATAGGCACTCTCATTAACTGCTGATGGGAAAATAAAATGGTACGTCACTTTGGAAGACAATTTGACAGTCTTATTTTGTTCAGTCACTAAGTCGTGTCTGACCCTTTGCAAGCCTATGGACTGCAGTAACACCAGGCCTCCCTGTCCCTCACTACCTACTGAAGTTTGCCCAAGTTCATGTCTATTGAGTCAGTGATGCTATCCAACTTCTGCCACCCTCTTCTTTTTGCCTTCAATCTTTCTTAACATCAGGGTCTTTCCCAATGATTTGGCTGTTGTATCAGGTAGCCGAAGTATTGGAGTTTCAGCTTCAGCATCAGTCCTTCCAATGAATATTCAGGGTTGATTTCCTTTAGGATTAACTGGTTTGATCTCTGTGCTGTCCAAGGGACTCTCAAAGACTCTTCTCCAGCATCACAATTCAAAAGCATCAATTCTTCAGCACTCAGCCTTCTTTATGGTCCAACTTTCACATCTGTACGTGACTACTGGAAAAACCACAGCTTTGACTACATGAACCTTTATTGGCAATGATGGCTCTGCTTTTATTAATAAGCTGTCTAGGTTTGTCATTGCTTTCCTTCCAAGTGTCTTCTAATTTCATGGCTGCAGTTGCCATCTGCAGTGATTCTGGGGCCCAAGAAGAGAAAATCTGTCACTGCTTCCACTTTTCCCCATCTATTTGCCATGAAGTGATGGGACTGGATGCCATGATCTTAGTTTTCTGAATGTTGAGTTTTAAGCCAGATTTTTCACTCTCTTCTTTCTCTTCAAGAGGTAATTTAGTTCCTCTTTGCTTTCTGCCATTAGAGGGTATCATCTGCATATCTGAGGTTGTTGGTATTTCTCGTGGCAATCTTGATTACAGCTTGTAACTCATCCAGCCCAGCATTTTTCATGATGTACTCTGTATATAAGTTAAATAAACAGGGTGACAATATACAGCCTTGTTGTACTCCTTTTCAAGTTTTGAACCAGTCAGTCAGTCAGTTGTTACATGTAAGGTTCTAATTGCTGTTTCTTGACTCCAATACAGGTTTCTCAAGAGGTAAGATGGTCTGGTATTTCCATCTCTCTAAGAATTTTCCACAGGTCGTTGTGATCCACACAGTCAAAGGCTTTGGCATAGTCAATGAAGCAGAAGTAGATGTTTTTCCAGAATTCCTTTGCTTTCTCTATGATCCAGTGAATGTTGGCAATTTGATTTCTGGTTCCTCTGCCTTTTCTAAACTCAGCTTGTATATCTGGAAGTTCTTGATTCGAGTACTGCTGAAGTTTAGCTTGAAGGATTTTGAGCATAACATTACTAGCATGGGAAGTGAGTACAACTGTCTGGTAGTGTGAACATTCTTTAACACTGTCCTTCTTTGGGACTGGGATGAAAATTGACCTTTTCCAGTCCTGTTGCCACTGCTGGGTTTTCCAAATTTGCTGACATACTGGGTGCAGTACTTTAACAGCATCATCTTTTAGGATTTTAAACAGCTCAACTAGCTTTGTTGGTAGTAATGCTTCCTAAGGCCCGCTTGACTTCACACTCCAGAATGTCTGGCTCTAGGTGAGTGACCACAGCATTGTGGTTATACCGGTCAGTAAGACCTTTTTTATATAGGTCTTCTGTGTATTCTTGCCACCTCTTTTGCCTCTGTTAGGTCTTTACCGTTTCTGTTCTTGGCAGTTTTATCATTTGATAAAGCAATTGTGCTCCTGCTTATTTACTAAATTGAGTTAGAAACTTCTGTCCACACAAAAACCTCATGTGAATGTTTGTAGCAGCATTATTCATAATTGCCAAAGACTGTTAAGAAATCAAGATATCCTCCAGTAAGTAAATGTAGAACAAACTGTAGTACTCACACAATGTAATATTCAACATTAAAAAGAAATGACTTATAAGCCACAAAAAGACAAGATAGAATCTTAAATATTGCTAACTGAAAGAAGCCAGTTCAGAAAAGGTTACATACCGTGTAATTCCAACTATACAACATTTTAGAAAAGGCAAAACTATAGAGACTTAAAAAGACCAGTGATTGCCAGGGGATTGAGGAGACTGAGGGAGAGATGAGTAAGCAGAGCACAGGAGATTTTTAGAATAGTGAAATTATTCTTTGATACTGTCATAGTAGATAATGACATTATGCATTTGTCAAAACTCACAGACCTGTACAAAGAGTAAACTTTAATGTAAACTGCAGATAATATGTAATAATAATTTATCAATACTGGTTCATTAAATGTACCACTCTAAGACGTTAAAAATAGGGAAAGCTGTGTACAGGGGAAAGAAGGTATATAAGCACTTTCTATATTATCTGCTGAATTTTTCTGTAAATCTAAAACTGTTCTAAAAAGTAAAACCTATTAGTTAGAAAAATCACTCACTGAATCCACTGAGTGAAGCAGTGTAGAAAGTGCACTGAAAGTGAACTAAAGAGAATGCAGGCAAGAAGATCAGTGTGGAGGCTATGATAATATCAACTTTCTCTCCCAGCAACAGTGTATGACAGTGTATACTTACTCACATCTTTGTCAAAAGTTGCTATCATTGTTGGTGAAAAATAATTTATTCGAATTCACATGTCTTTAATGTCTAATGAGGCCCAGCATCTTTTCATAGATAACTGACCATTTGTACTTCTTTTGTGTCCTTTGTCTTTTTCAGTTATTTGTTCTTTCCTTGATTTACAAATTCTTTAACACCTTCTGTATTTTTTTCTTTTTCTTTTATTTTTTAAATTATGAAACTATGATAGCACATTTACAGGAGAGTTGGGAAATACAGATCAAAGTTACACATATAGTTCCACTATATATTACAATTGTTTTTCTAAGTAGGAAAATTCATATTGATGTATGGCAAAACCAATACAATATTATAAAGTAATTAGCCTCCAATTAAAATAAATAAATTTATATTAAAAATAAATAAATAAATATTTTCCTGATTTGAGAATGTCAATATAAAATTTGTCAACTAAAAGTTCTTCCTATTAAACATTTAAGAAAGCAAAAAAAAAAAAAGATTTTTAGTTGGAGTTTCAATATCAAACTTTCAAAATTTAACAGAATGAATATACAGAAAAGTAAAAGGATACAGTAGACCTGAAAAGCACCATGATCCAATTGAACACAATGAAGATTTACACAATTTTCACACAACAGTAGGGTATAAATTCTATTCAAGTTCCCGTAGACTATAAACTAGCAGACATTGGAACATATCCGGGCACACAAAACAAGGTAATACTTTCTGTATTTTATCACAACGTAAAAAATATCTTTTGACTTTTATAACCATCATTTTTAATCACTACATATTATCTCACCACCAGAAACTTACTATTTAAAACCAGTTCTTAGTAGTTGTTTAATGTCACAGATATCATTATGAAAATTTTGTGCACAGAGTTTTTTTATATTATGAATTCTTTTCCTTTGAACATATTTTTGGAATAAGAAATACTTAAGTTGTGACTGAAAACACATTTTTATACTTTCGATGAAAGGATATTATCAATTTGTACTGTTATCAGCAATATGTTAAATACTAGATTCACTGCATACTCACAATCACTAGGTATTACAGTATTTAAATATATTTGCTAATTTAGTAGCATAAAAATGTCCTTTTATCAATTTGTACTTTTCTTTATTTCTTTATTGGTCTAAACCAACATATTCTCAAATATTTACTTGTTTTTTCTTGAGAAATTTTGATTTTCTTCATTTATTAATCTAGGAGAACATAAAAAATTTTTTCCTTTGACTACAATAACAGATCCATATGAATACTTTAATAATAAACTATAGCCTTTTGTTGTTTCAATTTGCTGCAAATATTTTTGATGTTCTATGGTTTCCTTTTAATTTTAGTTATACACTTGTGATAGAAAATTTAATTTTTATGCAAATAAATTTTCTTATGTCAATTCTATTATCCTAAGCTTAAATGATTATAGTCCATTCAGTAATTTGAAAATTATATTTTCTTTGTGTTTTTCCATGTTTAAATGATTTATTTTTAACTTATTACTCTCATAAACTTTAGCTTGTTTACACTCATAATAGCTAACATTTACTGAGCATTCACTATATCACAGGTGCTGTCATAAACCTGTTTACATAAAAGTGTTTGTGATCCCATGGACTGTAGCCCACCAGGCTCTTCTGTCCATGAAATTCTCCAGGCAAAAATACTAGAGTGGGTAGCCATTCACTTCTTCAGGGGATCTTCCTGACCCAGGGATGGAACCTGGGTCTCTTGCACTACAGGTAGATTTTTTATTCTATTTTAGCCACCAGGGAAGCCCTGTTTACATATGTAAATTTATTTAAACCTTACAACTACCTTCCCTTGTAGCTCACTCGGTAAAGAATCTGCCTGCAGTGCAGGAGACCTGGGTTCGATCCCTGGGTTGGGAAGATCCCCTAGAGAAGGAAATGGCAACCCACTCCAGTATCATTACCTGGAAAATCTCATAGACAGAGGAGCCTGGTGAGCTGCAGTCCATGGGGTTGCAAAGAGTCGGGCACGACTGAGCGACTAACACTTACAAATTAAATATTTGTAGTACCCCAATTTCACAGATGAGGAAACCCAGGCTTTGTGTAGTTAAGTAATTCAGGTAGTATCACACAAGTAGCATACCTGGCAATACCTGGGTATTAAGCAGCAGAGTCTGACTCTAGAGCCTGTGCTTTTAACATACATTATACTGATACTCAAGTTATTTCAATGACACTTTTAATAAACAATTCTCTTAATCATTGTTTTGTAATGCCTCCTTCACTGAAATTCTTTTCATAGAGTCTTGGACTATTTAGTTTGCTCTCATGATTTCTCTTTTTATAGTAACAATACATGGTTTTAAAGACTATAGTTATAAAATGTATTTTTATGTTTGAAAGTTTTAGGATATGTGTTAGTATAATTTTAAAAGGAATTTTTTTTTTTTTTGGCAAGCAGGATCTTAGATCTCTGACTAGGGATCAGACCCATGTCCCCTGCCTTGGGAGCATGAAGTTTTAACCACTGGATTGCCAGGAAGTCCCTGAAAGGAATAGAAAGTACCTGAGGAAAAATGCAATCTTAATACGGTATCTTTACCATACACTGGTGTCTTCCCGGGCAGGATAACGATAATGAGCTGCAGCCCTGAGTAGGTGTTCTTGAGATGCCGGAACATGGGCTCCACGCTGTCTGCCCCCTGTGCGTATTTGCAGAAGCAAGGCTGGCCCTGGATGGGCATCCCTGCGTCCTTGGAAATCTTCCGCAGCTGGTCTGTGAAACCCCTGGAAGGAGAAATCACTAAAAATAAAGCTTTTGTCTAGTTATCAACATCTAAAAAGTAGTAATGCAAAGTTTGGGAAGGGAATGGAAAACAAAGCAAAGATCTGTGTGCTCCATATAGCAAGAGGTCACCAGAGTAGTGATGTGAAAGGCCAACAACTGGTCAGTAGTCTATTTTGCAAACTAAGAACACTACTGTACGGTTATGTGGCATTTTGTAGTTTACAAAGGATATCAGTAATAGAGTGTGCTGGTTAAGAGCTCAGCTCTAGAATTAGCATGACGGGTTCCAGTTCTGTTACTTGCTAGCTATAGAATTTTAGGCAAATTTTTTTCAGTTTCTCTCATCTGTAAAATGACTACTTCCAATATAGAGTTGGTGTGAAGATTAAATGAGATAATACACGTTAGGCACTTAGTGTACTGCCCAAGACCTGGTGTAAAAGCTTGATATATTTAAGCTATTATACATTTTCTAATTTGATCCTGACAAGATTTATAAAAAGGTGGTAGGTGTTATCACCATTTTACAGATCTGGAAATAGCTTCAGGGACATTAAGTATTAGATCAAGGTCAAATGCTTGGATAAGTGGCAAGACCCAGAACTATGACCTAATTCAGAATTTCTTTCTACAGTAATACCTATTTGAAACTAGGATAGCAGGAAAGATTCTGTCCTCAGAAAAGATTTAGGAAAAAGAAAACATTATAAAAAAAAAGAGGTAGACAGCACTTTAATAATTCTGCACTTAGCCTAGGATAAATAAGTAATAATGTTGAGGTTTAACAATCACTTTACTTGTTTTTAAAACAAATACATCCCTAAGTCAAGGATCTGAATGGTCTTTGCTCAAAAACTCTGATTCCCTCAGGACAGAGATGAAGTTTGTAGGAATTCCCTCCTCCTCCTTTTCCTTATTAGTATCTAATTCAAGAAAGTATGAAGTTGAATATTTTCAGTTAGCCTGAACAAGAGCCGTAAGCCCAATGATTATGAGACTTCTATCAAGCCATGAATAACAAATGTAAAATGAAAAGAGTACCTCAAAGCTTGAAAAACAATTGGAGGTGTTTTCTTTGGTCTGTGGAGGTCAAGAAAAATAATCGCAGCATTGTACTTAACTGAGCTCCAGACATTTTACTTGAAAGTCTGAGGATAACAAGTTCGGAGAGAAAAAATATACTAAGTGAACCTCAAGACATACATTTAGAGATGTGGAGCCAATAAAAAGGAGGTGGCACTAGTGGTAAAGAACCTGCCTGCCAACGCAGGAGACGTAAGAGTTGCAGGTTTCATCTCTGGGTCGGGAAGCTCCCCAGGAGAAAGGCATGGCAACCTACTCCAGTATTCTTGCCTGGAGAATCCCATGGACAGAGGAGCCTGATGAGTTATAGTCCATAGAGTTGCCAAGAGTTGACATGGCTTAGCACGCACACATCCATGAACAGAATTAAATAGGAAAAAAAAAGTTTTTCACATGAGGGAGGCAAAACAAATTCTGAATTGATCCTGGCGTAAACTGATCTCTACGTCACTCAAGAACTATTCATTACGGGCATATAGGGTCTGTTAGTGGACTTACATCAGACAATAATAATTTTTCTTAGGATTAGATTCTAGAGAGGAGATAACTTTACACAAATATTATAACTTTATTTTATACAGGCAGTGACAAGTACAAATGGAGAAGATACTGACAAACTACTAAGTTTACTATTATGGATTATTTCCAGCATCACAAATTACAGAAGACTGAGTGTCATTTAGAAGTGTAGACACAGAATGGAGGCATCTTAGTAAAGAGCTGCATGAGTGTAAATGGAAAAGAACACCAGAGAGTTTGAGGGCATACAGTGTTCAGTTTCTTTGTCCAAAATATATGAACATGGAGAAAGGGTTTAAAGAGGCAAATGAAAAACTTTAAAAATGTTATTCTTTGTTAATCAGAAGCCTGAAGTTTTAGAATGGAGCTAATCACAAGAGGAGTTGGTACTCTTTTCACTATAGCACAACTCCTCAAACAAGAGTAACAGCAGAAGCCCTCAAGAGGGCCACAGCCCCAAAGACTGGTGTTCCAAAGGAGAGGAGACAAAGGAGAAAGGAAACCAAAGTGATGAAAAAACCAGGAAGGCAAGAATGGAGAGACTGTCAGTAAGGCAGTCAATTGTATCTAATGCTGCACAACTATTGAAAAAATAATGGGTGAGAATCAGTTCAGATGCTCAGTCACGTCCGACTCTTTGCAACCCCATGGACTGCAGCACACCAGGCTTCCCTGTTCATCATCAACTCCCAGAGACTACTCAAACCCATGTCCATCGAGTCAGTGATGCCATCCAACCATCTCATTCTCTGTTGTCTCCTTCTCCTCCTGTCTTCAATCTTTCCCAGCATCAGGGTCTTTTCAAATGAGTCAGTTCTTCACATCAGGTGGCCAAAGTATTGGAGTTTCAGCTTCAGCATTAGTCCTTCTAATGAATATTCAGGACTGATTTCCTTTAGGATGGACTGGTTGGATCTCTTTGGAGTCCAAGGGACTCTCAAGAGTCTTCTCCAACACCATAGTTCAAAAGCATCAATTCTTCGGTGCTCAGCCTTCTTTACAGTCCAACTCTCACGTCCATACATGACTATCGGAAAAACCATAGCCTTGACTAGAAGGACCTTTGTGGGCAAAGTAATGTCCCTGCTTTTCAATATGCTGTCTAGGTTGGTCATAAATTTTCTTCCAAGGAGCAAGCATGTTTTAATTTCATGGCTGCAGTTACCATCTGCAGAGATATTGGAGCCCCCCAAAATCAAATCTCTCATTGTTTCCATTGTTTCCCCATCTATTTGCCATGAAGTGATGGGACCAGATGCTATGATTTTAGTTTTCTGAATGTTGAGTTTTAAGCCAACTTTTTCACTTCACTCTCACTTTCATCAAGAGGCTCTTTAGTTCTTTTTTGCTTTCTGCCATAAGGGTGGTGTCATCTGCATATTTGAGATTATTGATATTTCTCCTGGCAATCTTGATTCTGGCTTGTGCTTCATTCATCCCAACCTTTGGCATGATGTACTCTGCATACAAGTTAAATAAGCAGGGTAACAATATACAGCCTTGACGTACTCCTTTCCCGATTTGGAAACAGTCTGTTGTTCCATGTCCGGTTCTAACTGTTGCTTCTTGACCTGCATACATATTTCTCAGGAGGCAAGGTCAGGTGGTCTGGTATTCCCATCGCTTGAAGAGTTTTCCAGAGTTTGTTGTGATCCACACAGTCAAAGTCTTTGGCATAATCAATAAAGCAGAAATAGATGTTTTCTGGAATTCTCTTGCTTTTTTTAATGATCCAGTGGATGTTAGCAGTTTGATCTCTGATTCCTCTGCTTTGTCTAAATCCGGCTTGAACATCTGGAAATTCACGGTTCATGTACTGTTGAAGCCTGGCATGGAAAATTTTGAGCATTACTTTGTTAGCGTGTGAGATGAGTGCAATTGTGCGGTAATTTGAGCATTCTTTGGCATTGCCTTTCTTTGGGATTGGAATGAAAACTGACATTTTCCAGTCCTGTGGCCACTGCTGAGTTTTCCAAATTTGCAGGCATATTGAGTGCAGCACTTTCAAAGCATCATCTTTTAGGATTTGAAATAGCTCAACTGGAATTCCATCACCTCCACTAGCTTTGTTCGTAGTAATGCTTCCTAAAGCCCACTTGACTTCACATTCCAGGATGTATGGCTCTAGGTGAGTGATCATACCATCATGGTTATCTGGGTCATGAAGTTCTTTTTTGTATAGTTCTTCTGTGTATTCTTATCACCTCTTCTTACTATCTTCTGCTTCTATTAGGTCCATACTATTTCTGTCCTTTATTGTGCCCATCTTTGCATTTTCCCTTGGTATCTCTAATTTTCTTGAAGAGATCTCTAGTCTTTCCCATTCTATTGTTTTCCTCTATTTCTTCACACTGATCACTGAGGAAGGCTTTCTTATCTCTCCTTGCTATTCTTTGGAACTCTGCATTAAAATGGGTATATCTTTCCTTTTCTTCTTTGCCTTTAGTTTCTCTTCTTTTCTCAGCTATTGAGAATAGACCATTAGAACTGATAATCACAAAGATACTTTTGTGGTTGAAATTGATTCCAGGAATCAATTTTGGTAGAGCACTAAAACTTCAAGGAAGGAGACTGAATGGAAGCCTGGAATCCTGAGAGAGTGTCAAGGTAAAATGAAGATTTGTTTTAAACAGAAGATTGTTGAGGGAAAGAATGTGGAGAAGACGAAAAGTAGTGGAGATGGAGGCCAAATTTTGGAAAGTGAAAATGAGAAGTTAAATGACTCTTTCAAGGAACTCAATTGAGAAATAAGGATGTTATTTAACTTTCATTCAGTAAATAAGTACTATTATCTCTATTTTTAAAAGGTAAAAACTGAAGCATAATAAGATCAAATAAATTGTTCATGGTAATAAAGTTAGGAAGTGGCAAACCTGGGAATTAAATCTAAACTATTTGCCATCAAAAGTCAATGGTACTCCTGCTATACCATATAAGCTAGTCTATTAGAATGCCTATAAGAATCAATCAGTGACTTGGATATGACCAAAAAATTCAGAATCTTCATCAAAGTACTGAGAAGAAACATTTTTAAAGGTTCATTGATTAAATATACTTCATATTGAGGCAATGTTGGTTAGAACATTAGCTGAATAATTTAAAATTGAAACACAAAATGGTCCCAAAGTGAAACTAATGACAAGCCTTACTTCAATATTTCTTCTCTACACTGCCTCTGTGTGGCAAAACAAGCTATAGCCCACATTTTGATTTCAACTCCTGTGTGGAACTGTTTCCCTCGCATGTCCCATACTCCGTGGCTTGGTGTTGCTACAGTCCGGTTCTACAGAGAAAGAGAAATAATAAGGCAAAAAAGAACAAACATTTAATATATAACTTATTTGAATGAGCTAAAAATAAGCATTTCAAATTGCTGGAATAGGCTTTTCTAAATCAATATTTTATATTTTTATCACAGAAAAACAAAAGTTCCATTAAGTTCAAGCAAAGACACTCAACTTGAAACAAAAACACTGTTGGAATGAAAAATACTTTCTAAATTCTAGACTCAGCTAGGATGTCCTTCTCTCAAAACACAGAAACTGTATATTTATAATTTAAACATGATATCAAGAGGTTTTACCCGGCCTCCATATTGGAGCATAGGTGCTGGAAGTACGCGTCCGGTTACATGAGCCATTTCATCTCGAACTTTAAATTGAAACTCTTGAACAAATGGATCTGTTTCATAATTTGCACTTCTTACCTAACAACACAAAAGGTTTGTAGTTACTTTCAAAATTCCCCTAATTTTCCTTTAGAATCCTCTAATTTTTTTTCTTCACTGTGTCAATAATGTTTTATAATAGGTCTAGATGCTGCTGCTGCTAAGTCACTTCAGTCGTGTCCAACTCTGTGCGACCCCATAGACGGCAGCCCACTAGGCTCCCCCGGCCCTGGGATTCTCCAGGCAAGAACACTAGAGTGGGTTGCCATTTCCTTCTCCAACGCGTGAAAGTGAAGTTGCTCAGTCGTGTCGGACTCTTAGCGACCCCATGGACTGCAGCCTACCAGCCTCCTCCATCCATGGGATTTTCCAGGCAAGAGCACTGGAGTGGGTTGCCACTTCCTTCTCCAATAGGGCTAGATAATGGTACCCAAACTACAGAGCAGATTTTTAACCTGGGGACTACAGACCATAAGTGGACAGTAGGAACTCTGTGAACTTCCTGTTCATTTATAGAATATTTAAATGTATTAGGTTGGATAATAAGAAATTTCAACTATTTATGACTCATGAAAATGGTAATTTTATATGGTTAAGCCTAATACATTTTGGGGAGGGTGGTCAAGAAATTGCAAGAGAAATACCTGACCTAAAAATGGTTAATTATTTCTAATCAGAGGATCTGGACATATAATATTGAAATCTTATGTAGAGCTTGATGCTGCTGCTGCTGCTGCTGCTAAGTCGCTTCAGTCATGTCCGACTCTGTGCGACCCCATAGACAGCAGCCCATTAGGCTCCTCTGTCCCTGGGATTCTCCAGGCAAGAATACTGGAGTGGGTTGCCATTTCCTTATCCAATGCATGAAAATAAAAAGTGAAAGTGAAATTGCTCAGTCATGTCCGACTCTTAGCGACCCCATGGACTGCAGCCTACCAGGCTCCTCCGTCCATGGATTTTCCAGGCAAGTAGAGCTTGATAGCAAATATCAATAATCCTAAGCTTTTTTCCCTAATTGATAACAAGTTATATAAAATCTACTTGAATATTTTCCAATAAAACATAGCAGAAGATAAAATTTACTTAAGAGATATACTTGAGACAGACAAGAAAGCCACGATGAGATGCGCATTATAATTTTTACATAATATACCAATATATGTAAAGAATTTATTGTAATCTCAGAAGTGTAATTCATGTTTACAGTGTGCTATAACGTGTTTTTCAAAACATATTTTTTTAGTCTCAGGGTAAAGGTCATATAAGGTTACAAAAAGGGCAATGTTCAAGTCTTTGAGTAAAAATCTAGTAAAAACACTATATAAATTTACATATATAATCCCACAATAAGCAGGAAATGTTTTCTAAATTATGCACTAATGATTTTTTTCTTCAAGCTTAAATGCCATTATTTTCTATAAGATTACAAAGAGTAACAACTATTCACCAAGACTTCCTTGGTGTGAAATGTTTTATGATTAATTTTTACAATAATCTTAATTATAAATAAGTCTTTTATACTTTTTATTTTACAGAGGATAAAACTAAAGCTTAGTAAAGTGAAATGATTGGTCTAAAACCATATAGCTAAGCAAGTGACATATAATCTGAAATCTGTACATTCTGATTTCTAGAGTTCCTACTCTCAGTCACTGTTCTAGCCTACCGGATGCTATAATTATAAATATAGTAAGGGACGGAGGAGCCTGGTGGGTTGCCGTCTATGGGGTCACACAGAGTCAGACACAACTGAAGCGACTTTGCAGCAGCAGCAGCAGCAACAGTAACTGTAAGTAAGTAAAGAAGTTAGACTTTGAACTTAGAGCTGTTAAGATTCCAAGTGCTAGCCTGGCGGGCTACAGTCCATGGGGTAGCAAAAAGTCAGGCACAACTAACTTTCAAATATAAGATCCAGGTGCCTTTATTTTTCACTTTGCCCTAATTCCGTCAGTTTTATAATGTATTAATGTCTCTTTTCTCCCCATTTAGAATAAGAAGAGCTTAGACACCCTATAAGGCTGGAGCTGTCTTAAACTTCTTTATTCATCCTATAGTTACCAGTGTAGATACTGGGGCTAAGCAATCCTACTTTGTGTGTTAAGCTTCTCACTATTGCTAGTCATAAAACCTTGACTTTCCTTTCCTATTTTAGGTGGGAGGTGATAAAAGTCCAGTTCACTAAACTGAAACATTAGTTCTGAGATTATCTGTTCTGAATCTAACTAAAGAGCTTGGGGCTAAATTAGAAGGCTCTAACCTTTGTCAAGAAAATGTACTGGTCATAACAAACACCCTCTTCCAACAACACAAGAGAAGACTCTATACATGGACATCACCAGATGGTCAACACGGAAATCAGACTGATTATATTCTTTGCAGCCAAAGATGGAGAAGCTCTATACAGTCAGAAAAAACAAGACCAGGAGCTGACTGTGGCTCAGATCATGAACTCCTTATTGCCAAATTTAGACTTAAATTGAAGAAAGTAGGGAAAACCACTAGACCATTCAGGTATGACCTAAATCAAATCCCTTATGATCATACAGTGGAAGTGAGAAATAGATTTAAGGGCCTAGATCTGATTGATAGAGTGCCTGATGAACTATGGAATGAGGTTCGTGACATTGTACAGGAGACAGGGATCAAGACCGTCCCCATGGAAAAGAAATGCAAAAAAGCAAAATGGCTGTCTGGGCAGGCCTTACAAATAGCTGTGAAAAGAAGAGAAGCGAAAAGCAAAGGAGAAAAGGAAAGATATAAGCATCTGAATGCAGAGTTCCAAAGAATAGCAAGAAGAGATAAGAAAGCCTTCTTCAGTGATCAACGCAAAGAAATAGAGGAAAACAACAGAATGGGAAAGACGAGAGATCTCTTCAAGAAAATTAGAGATACCAAGGGAACATTTCATGCAAAGATGGGCTCGATAAAGGACAGAAATGGTATGGACCTAACAGAAGCAGAAGATATTAAGAAGAGAGGGCAAGAATACACAGAACTGTACAAAAAAGATCTTCACGACCCAGATAATCACGATGGTGTGATCACTGACCTAGAGCCAGACATCCTGGAATGTGAAGTCAAGTGGGCCTTAGGAAGCATCACTACGAACAAAGCTAGTGGAGGTGATGGAATTCCAGTTGAGCTATTCCAAATCCTGAAAGATAATGCTGTGAAAGTCCTGCACTCAATATGCCAGCAAATTTGGAAAACTCAGCAGTGGCCACAGGACTGGAAAAGGTCAGTTTTCATTCCAATCCCAAAGAAAGGCAATGCCAAAGAATGCTCAAATTACCGCACAATTGCACTCATCTCACACACTAGTAAAGTAATGCTCAAAATTCCCCAAGCCAGGCTTCAGCAATATGTGAACCGTGAACTTCCTCATGTTCAAGCTGGTTTTAGAAAAGGCAGAGGAACCAGAGATCAAATTGCCAGCATCCGCGGGATCATGAAAAAAGCAAGAGAGTTCCAGAAAAACATCTATTTCTGCTTTATTGACTATGCCAAAGCCTTTGACTGTGTGGATCACAATAAACTGTGGAGAATTCTGAAAGAGATGGGAATACCAGACCACCTGATCTGCCTCTTGAGAAATTTGTATGCAGGTCAGGAAGCAACAGTTAGAACTGGACATGGAACAACAGACTGGTTCCAAATAGGAAAAGGAGTACGTCAAGGCTGTATATTGTCACTCTGCTTATTTAACTTATATACAGAGTACATCATGAGAAATGCTGGACTGGAAGAAACACAAGCTGGAATCAAGATTGCCGGGAGAAATATCAATCACCTCAGATATGCAGATGACACCACCCTTATGGCAGAAAGTGAAGAGGAACTCAAAAGCCTCTTGATGAAAGTGAAACAGGAGAGTGAAAAAGTTGGCATAAAACTCAACATTCAAAAAACTAAGATCATGGCATCTGGTCCCATCACTTCATGGGAAATAGATGGGGAAACAGTGGAAACAGTGTCAGACTTTATTTTTTGGTGCTCCAAAATCACTGCAGATGGTGACTGCAGCCATGAAATTAAAAGACGCTTACTCCTTGAAAGGAAAGTTATGACCAACCTAGACAGCATATTCAAAAGCCAACAAAGGTTCGTCTAGTCAAGGCTATGGTTTTTCCTGTGGTCATGTATGGATGTGAGAGTTGGACCGTGAAGAAGGCTGAGGGCCAAAGAATTGATGTTTTTGAACTGTGGTGTTGGAGAAGAGTCTTGTGAATCCCTTGGACTGCAAGGAGATCCAACCAGTCCATTCTGAAGGAGATCAGCCCTGGGTGTTCTTTGGAAGGAATGATGCTAAAGCTGAAACTCCAGTACTTTGGCCACCTCGTGTGAAGAGTTGACTCACTGGAAAAGACTCTGATGCTGGGAGGGATTGGGGGCAGGAGGAGAAGGGGACGACAGAGGATGAGATGGCTGGATGGCATCACTGACTCGATGGACGTGAGTCTGGGTGAACTCCGGGAGTTGGTGATGCACAGGGAGGCCTGGCGTGCTGTGATTCATGGGGTCGCAAAGAGTCAGACACGACTGGGCGACTGAACTGAACTGAACTGAACCTTCTTCATTTACCCCTAGACTACTGCTAGAATACTTCCATAATCTCTTTTAATTCTGAGCCCATGAAATGATAATAAGACAGGAGTTGATATGGTGGACATTCTTCTTTAGTAGCTCACCCTAATATGTTTTTAATTTCTATTTCTGGGTTAAGTACTAACCAATCTGCTAATTTCCTCTTGTCTATCTGGTGCAGATCTTGCTGTGGCTTTGATCATAGTGGAGGTTTGATTGTCCGTTAGCTTCTTGATACATCGTTGCCCTGCCACAATATTACAGACCTATAAATGGAAAAAAAGTTTTGTACTAGATATATGCATCTTTCTTAAAATTGAGTGCAATTAAATGTGATATTTTAAATTTTAATTTAACTTAAAATTTAAAATCTACTCCATTAAGCCACTTCTGTTTAGTATCATGTCAAGTAGAAAGGCAGTAAACAATACTGCTTCACAGTATGATTATAATCAGGTACAATGTACACTGGATAAAAAGGCTGAAAGAAGTGTACCAAAATGCTAACAGCAGTTATGTTTAGAGGGGCAGAACTGTGGATGAATTTTTTTCCCGTATTATCTCATAATTGAAAATTCAGAATAAATAAGGAAATTTAAAGACAGTTCAATTTAAAAATAAATGTGAGAGTATAAAGTAAGTTACAGGTCCTTAAAAACCTTAACAGAATGATGAATAAGAGGATATTAATAAGCAGCCTAAACACATTACTTCTAGTGGCAGGTAGGTATGTTTCTGTTCCTGCCCCACTTGCAGACAGGGAAGGTGTGGGTACTTCAGCTGAAGAGTATACTTTTCTCTGAAATACTGTGCTACTGTTCTCTCCACAGTTTGGCCATTTTCTAACTGTAAAGGAAAGCTGGAAAAAAAAAAATTACACATTAACAACTCATCCCATTAGGAGCAAGCAAAAGTCCCAATCTACCAACTAGAGTAAGCTGCCTCACATCATCTCTGTTCTGACAAACACCAGCTTTTCTTACGTTTGATGACTGGCAGGCCTTCTTGTTACATTACAAACACGGTATTTCCGTCTCATTGTTCCACAATGAGTCACTTCAACCTTCAGACCTGTTCCCAACAAGAAAAACTGAGGTTACAGAACTGTCACAAGTGACATATTCATAACTCTAAAGCCTGCTCACCACTATAAAAACTCAAAATTCTAAACAGAAAATCTGTGAAATAGGTGATATGATTAACAAAGGATTATATATATATATAAAACATAGTTAATAATGGGTACAATCATGACAGACCTAACTCCAAACCATTTCCCTATTCTATCAAGCTATTAAAAACAGCATAAAATTTACAAAGCCTTTAGATCAAGGGATAAAGTTCTTCATTAATTACAAAAAAAGTCCTGCTTATATTGCAGGGTTTTATGCTGGGAGAGGGAAGGAGCAATGGAAAGGAGTTACCATAACTCTCAAAACATTCTGTAACCTTCAAAGTATGTGATATCTCAACTCCCCAGGCATCACATACTGACTGAAGATCATAATTTCATAAAGTCCTTATGAAGAAAGTCTTCACAGATTTTTAAACCAGGAAGAAAAAAAAAAAAAATCCCAGGCCCTTTTAACAGAAGTGGAGTGACAATTTTGTTAAAGGATAATATAGTGATACAGTTCTTTCACTACTGACCATTAGAAATCAGGGCAAAATATCGAATGTAACCAAACTAATTCCTACAGCAAGTAATCCAGACGTTCTTATGGAATCAATGACCCCTTTGAGAATGTGACAAAAGCAATAAATTCTCAGAAAAACGCAACATACACTTAATGCAGCATGTGAATTTAGATGTTACTGGATCCATGAGTCCATCTGTGGAGCTTAGGGGTTTGAGGATCCCAGGTCTGCTTTAGAAGGTGAAGCTGTGGGCTTTTAAACCATTGGCTGAAATTCTTTGGGATGAATTTTCCTAAGCAATGGTGTCCAAAAGGATGTTCTGAGATGATATGATTTCTACACCTGTACTAAAATCACTACTAGTAATGTTCCTGGGCACATGAAATATAGCTACTGTGACTGAAAAAATTTTTTTCTTTTGTACCTCTGTATCCCATAGTGCAGATGTTCTCAACCTGAGGTGACTCTGACCTCCAGGGGAGATTTGGTAATGTCTGGAGACATTTTTGGGGGCTTCCCTGATTGTTAAAACTGGGGGTGCTATTGGCATCTAGTGGATGCTAGATTTAGGAATGGGTGGATCCAGGGATGCTGCTAAATTATATTGCAATGCACAGAACAGCACTACCTCCCATCCCCGACCACAACAAAGAATTATCCAGCCCAAAATATCAATAGTGCCAAGGTTGAGAAACCCTGCTACAGTATAACTTATTTTCCTATCTACTAACTGCAGAACCAAACACAAAGTTCAATCACAGTAATATTTTCTTAGGACGTATCAGCACAAACTAAGACGCTACGTGGACACAGTGCCGCTATACCAGACTGGTACGAGGGTTTTTGAGAAGTACTCTTAACTGAGTCCGTGAGAAATAGTTTTTGTTAGTAACTATCTTTACAAAACTAAACTTTCAGGTCAATTAGAGCATTTATTATGCTTCTATATTATAAATGAAAATAGAAAATATTACCAAGAGAAGGTCTTTCAAGAAGGAAATACCAACTATATGAAGTAAACAAGATGTAAAAATACTGTTTGGGGGAAAACATGATAGAAAAATTTAAAACAAATTTCTGTTATCTATACTACTTAGCAATTTGTTTTCCAATCTTCCCTTTGAATTAAAAAAAAAATTATCAGTAAGGTTATACAAGCCTACTAAATAAGTTTTTATCAAAAATAAAACTGACACTCTTACATACATATGGTACTTTTACCATAAACTTCCTCCAATATTTCTGCTATTTAACTATGATGAATTATTGCAAAAGAAACCACCCTAAAGTTATTATTAATTACTTAGGAAAAAGTTCAACTGGAATCAAATGAATATTGTACTAGGAAGTGTATTCATTATACCACAATTTGTACCATTATTAAACAGTTTTCATCAAATTTCTCATGCTGACTAAAAATTAAACTTAAATATATAGTATAAAACATGTAACTTTGATTCTCTTGTGTTACTGAGATAGGAATACATGATGTACTTTAAAGAGTTCTCTCTCTCTCTTTTAAAAGCCTTCCTGACTTTGAATGGAGGAAAAAATCATCAGTTTGTCAATTAGATCTAACTCATATTTTTCTACCCCAAATCTACAGTCATAGGTGCCTAAGGTTACATCCAAATTCAGGGTTAGCAAAGAGTTGAAATTTTTTAAAAAATGGACTAGATAATTCTCTGCCCAGGTCCCTCCCCAAACCCTCCATCCAACCGAAAAATGTTTTTGGCTTTAATAAATCAAATATTGAACCTATAAACTTGGCTTTACCTTCACTATAACATCAACTTTATAATGCTTTCTAGTCATTTTTTCAGTCATTTCTTTGGCCCCCTGAGCAGTTGAAGTTAAGATCGAGTCCATGCTCTTCGGGCAGCAGTTGAATCCTTGTTCTGTACATCTTGTATTTTCTGTGATAGAGTGGTGATATGAGTTGATTGCATAGTTACCGCAAAATAATGTAAGTGACTTCATGATATCAGAGGTGGTAACTAAGCAGCAACTCCACTGGAAACCATGGCATTTAGATGATCACATATTAATGGTGGGTAATGCACTACCTTCCAACAAAGCTAACTGTGCAGTTAATATAGATTATGACAGGACGATGGTATGACTGCAATACAAGAATATATAACACTTTCTTATTCTGACAAAAATCTTGACATAAATAGATGCTTATCTTCAAAGCAGGAGGGAAATTCCTTTAAATGTTTTACTACAATGACTATCTCTCTCTTGGTTACTGAATGGCACAGAATAAATGATTACTGGAGCTAGCAGGATGTATTCAACTATACTAACTGATTTGGGGGACTGAAAGATGTTCAGAAAATAAACTTCAATGCTTCACAAGCTGAAAAATTACCTGCAACAAATAGGTAAAACCTTAAAATTAAACAACATAATTATTTCTGACTATTTGAGATGTAACACTTATTATAAACAGAATTTATAGTATTCATTCTAATTAGAGAATATCAAATTTCTCTTTGTGCCTAAATAATAAAGAACTAAATACAGTGGAGTCACATCTTACATGAGGACTAAGTTCCACAGTTATGAACACGTCAAGAATCTTACATAATCAAAATTATTCCTGAAAAATCCCTTAAACTGCTGATAAAGTACACTGATATTAAATTAAATTAAATTGCTGATAAACCCATTGTATATGGGTTTGCACATAAGACTGTATATTTACATAGAAAGCTACAATTATATAAAGAATAAATAAATACAAAATATAAATTTTAGAATATAAGTGAAATTAATTTTTAATTTTTCTCTTTGGAAGACCATGTAGAAATGAATTTATATTAGTAAAATATATATATGATGTAACACCACTGTATAAATTTTAGCCGCTAACTATAAAACAGGCAAGATCAATGGTCAACTAAATAAAGTACATGAAGTTACTAAGTTTCAACTCTAGAACAACACATGAAATAGGCTAGTCCCACATCTACAAATTTACAAAGAAATAAAATATTCTGCTATCATTTCAGAAAAATAAAGAAGTCACTATATTAAAATATGTTCAAAGAATGGCTCCAGTCCTGAAGTGTCAATGTTTTGGGAATAAATTTCCTATTTTAAACAGTATGATAGGAGCATTTTTCTATGAGAGTACCTCTTTATGCCTTCAGCTAATAAGGGAAAGTATCAACAAAAAATTAGCTAGTATTAATTCCATTACTTGGTATTTCTTTCATTGAAACACTACCTAAGATGTTATGACAATGAATTTAATGTAACGTTTTAAAATTAATCCGTATTTTTACTGGTGATGTTACATGAACAGATTTAAATCTTAAAAAATTTCCATGAAAGTTTGTTATATTCATGCATTTTACAGTTAAGTTGTTCCAAATGCTAATTAACTCACCTTTTATCTCTTTGGTGAATTTTACCCGATGAGAATCAGTCAGAGGTCTTGGCTGCTCATCAATATTATGAATATCAAGAACTTCACACATGAACTGAATTACAGGTTGTGCTTTGTAGAAGGCAGTGGCAGAAACTAAGAAGAAAAACACAAAGGGTACAAATTAATGTTTCTTTAAAAAAACTCAAATCTAAGGCTCCATGATAACTAATTATAGAGTTAAAATTACCCTCTTACGTATACCTATATATCAATACATATAAAAATATTTCCAAAATTAAGCAGTTTCAACTTGACCTGTTTGACTACAAGACAAGCACAACAACAGAGAAACCTAATATTACAGTTTTTATAATCTCTTTCACCATGGGTATCTGAATCATTCCATTCCCTACTACATGTACACAGCAGTGTTCTGGCTATGAGACAAGGCCTATAAAGGGACAAAGAAGGCCAGAGTGCCACAGAAGACAAGGTTAGGTATTATTTCTTAAACTAAGCCTTGCATGCCACCCCAGATTGCTTATCTGTTCTAAGGAGAGCTTTCCCTGTCTTGTACAGATTTGAGAAGACAATGGTATTAAATGTTACTAGCGCTAATCCAAGCTACAGGTAGTAACAATATCTGCCCAATGTTATCTAGCTACAATCAGCAGTCTTTGAGGAGCCAACTAGTATGACTTCTTAATCCTGGATTTTGGAACTAGAAGAGAGCTTGACCAATAGTTAGTAGATCACCATCATTCATTTCTTAAATACTTACGGGCTGCTATTATGTGCTAAAAGATACTGGGGGTACAGTGAAAAGTAAAACCAAAACAGACAGTAGGCTGAAAAGTGAAAAGTGCTAGTCTCTCCGATGTTTCCGACTCCTTGAGATCCCATGGACTGTAGCCCATCAGGCTCCTCTGTCCATGGAATTCTCCAGACAAGAATACTGGAGTCGGTTGCCATTCTCTTCTCCAGGGGATCTCCCCAGCCCAGGGATTGAACCCAGGTCTCCTGCACTGTAGGCAGATTCTTGACCACCTGAGTCAACATGCTATCATATTATTTCCCTACCTAAAAGACATGTCCACAGTGGTACCCTTTCTCTTATTCTCCTTGGTTTAGGTTTAAATGTCTTCCACAAAATGTCTGGACGGATATTTAACAAGGCTTGAAGTAGTTAGGTAGTGAGACTATTGTGGATATTTTTTATTTTTCTTTAAATCTTTTTAATAGCACATATTACATTTTCCTTTATTTCAATATATATGTATATATATACATATATATATAAACAATATATATATTATTTCAATAATATATGAATGAAGTCTCAGCATAAAAAATCTAAACAACATAGATATAAACAGTAAAGACTTCTGGTCTCCAAGTATCTTTAAGAAGCAACCATTATTAGTAACTAATACTTAACTACTACATGTACTAATTATGGACATGGACCTACTACATGTCCCTAACAATAGATAGCTAGGTTGGTTTTGTACTTCCATATCTCGTTCTTTTAATATACACTTGAGATAAAAATAGAGATATAACTTTTAAAAACATGAGATCAGATAATAAATGTTTTATGACTTGCTTTATTGTTTTATTATTTTAAAACTAACAATGTCTTAGAGATCTTTCCATGTCAATAATTTCTTTTTAATGGCTTCATATTATTCTGTAATTTGGGTGCATGGTAATTAAGTGAATATATATGAATATATATCGCATTCTTCTCTTAATGAAAAAGAACACAAATGATAAAACATTAGAAACACTATTTTGGGCTTTGATTTCTTTTTTCTCATTAGGTATCTTAGAGACAGATCTTATATGTACTAATATGGAATTATATCATTCCTTTTCACATTGCAGGATATCTCACTACCTGGATTTACTACATGTCCCTAATGATGGACAGTTATGTTGGTTTTGTATTTCCACCCAAATAAACGTTAGAAATACCTTTACAATTTCAAGCTAACTAAAAAAAGAGAGACTGATAAGACTATTTCAGCATTCTGGGTATCTTATTTAAATCTTATACATTAAAAAACTGTATACCTACGTTCTTCTATTAAAAATGTGAGAATACTGTTGCACATTAAAATGAGGCAGGCAGGAAATATATCAAATAAACATATACTGCTTCTGTGTTAAATTAAAAAAAATAAGTGGATAAAGGAAAATAAATATATGGTCATTAACATGCTTATTTTGTCTTTCCTTTAATCCTACAGGTAAACTTTCTTCACTGGATTATTATAATACTAGCACTCACAATTAATTCATCTTATCTCACAGAGCTGAAACTACTAAACAAATATTATCCTGTTTAACATTCTATTAATTTTCCTTAGTGTTTACACTTTTAATCATTTTACTATTTACCATCTTCCCTACAGCAATGTAGGCATTTGAGGTGACAGAAAGTTCTTACACAAGATGGGATAAAATCGGTGAGTACAGCTGAATTAGGCATGAGTTTCAAAGAGCAAGGATCTGTCTCTCTATCCCTAACATTTTATAAACCTACATATACATGCATTTTTTCCTTCATTCCCTTTCACAAATCAACTCAGTTTAACTGAACAAGTAATATTTACATTTAGTATTTTAAAAACCTATTAACAAAATATACGACATTAAAACACTAAGGGCAATAAATGTACAATCATTTCTATAGATAATTGCTCTGAAAAAAGCATCAGATAAAATTCAGCACCATAACTAAAACTTTCACAGTACCAGGACTAGAAAGGAGCTTCCTTAATTTGATAAAAGTTATTCACCAAAATCTATGGTAAATTCAACTTAAGTTAATAGAAAGTGCTAGCTGGCATAGGAATGCAAGTTAAGAGAAATAAAAGATAAAAGGATTGGAAAGGAAGAAACAAAATTATTATTCTTTACAGTATGATTGTTGAGAGATAAAACCCTCTAATCTATAGATAAATTATAGAATAAGAGAGTTCAGTAAATCTGCTAGATTTAAGGTCAACAGATAAAAATAAATTATATTCTTATATATTAGCAATCAACTTAAAATGTAATTTAAAAAAGATACCACTTAAAAAAAAAGATACCGCTTAACATCACAACAAAAAGTGTAGACACTTGGGATGAAATCTAAACAAAAGATGTAGAAGACTTACTGAAATAATAGGTGTCTTTACTACTATAGATTTAAATATTAATAAATGGAGCAATATACCTTATTAGTATAAATTATTTATAAATTAATCTGTAAATTCAAAGCAATTTCAATCAAATGCCAATAAGATATAACCCTCTTGACCTCTGAAACTTAAGAAGCTGATACTAAAATTAACATGAAAGAGAAATTAAACCAGAACAGCTAAGAGAGTTTCTAAGAATAAGGTCTGCTCTAACATTCATCAAGATTTGTTATAATCCTATTCAAGTCAAGAGACTGTGGGGACAAACACAGAGACCAGCAGAATATCCTTCAAAGTCTACTTTATACAGTATATGAAACAAATTCCTATTTAGAGAACTGAACATGAAAAGAAAAACAGACATTTAAAGGAAAATATAGAACATCTTTATGATCTTTAAAGCAGGAAAGAATTTCTTAAGATACAAAAATGATTAAAAAGAGGTACCATAAACAAAGCTAAAAAAAAAACAACAGTATTCTTCACAGAGCTAGAACAAATAATTTCACAATTTGTATGGAAATACAAAAAACATTGAATAGCCAAAGTGATCTTGAGAAAGAAGAATGGAACTGGAGGAATCAACCTACCTGACTTCAGGCTCTACTACAAAGCCACAGTTATCAAGACAGTATGGTACTGGCACAAAGACAGAAATATAGATCAATGGAACAAAACAGAAAGCCCAGAGATAAATCCACACACATATGGACACCTTATCTTTGACAAAGGAGGCAAGAATATACAATGGATTAAAGACAATCTCTTTAACAAGTGGTGCTGGGAAAACTGGTCAACCACTTGTAAAAGAATGAAACTAGAACACTTTCTAACACCATACACAAAAATAAACTCAAAATGGATTAAAGATCTAAACATAAGACCAGAAACTATAAAACTCCTAGAGGAGAACATAGGCAAAACACTCTCTGACATACATCACAGCAGGATCCTCTATGACCCACCTCCCAGAATATCGGAAATAAAAGCAAAAATAAACAAATGGGACCTAATTAAACTTAAAAGCTTCTGCACATCAAAGGAAACTATCAGCAAGGTGAAAAGACAGCCTTCAGAATGGGAGAAAATAATAGCAAATGAAGCAACTGACAAACAACTAATCTCAAAAATATACAAGCAACTCCTATAGCTCAACTCCAGAAAAATAAATGACCCAATCAAAAAATGGGCCAAAGAACTAAATAGACATTTCTCCAAAGAAGACATACAGATGGCTAACAAACACATGAAAAGATGCTCAACATCACTCATTATCAGAGAAATGCAAATCAAGACCACTATGAGGTACCATTTCACACCAGTCAGAATGGCTGTGATTCAAAAGTCTACAAATAATAAATGTTGGAGAGGCTGTGGAGAAAAGGGAACCCTCTTACACTGTTGGTGGGAATGCAAACTAGTACAGCCACTATGGAGAACAGTGTGGAGATTCCTTAAAAAACTGGAAATAGAACTGCCTTATGATCCAGCAATCCCACTGCTGGGCATACACACTGAGGAAACCAGAAGGGAAAGAGACACGTGTACCCCAATGTTCATCGCAGCACTGTTTATAATAGCCAGGACGTGGCAGCAACCTAGATGTCCATCAGCAGATGAATGGATAAGAAAGCTGTGGTACATATACACAATGGAGTATTACTCAGCCATTAAAAAGAATTCATTCGAATCAGTTCTAATGAGGTGGATGAAACTGGAGCCTATTATACAGAGTGAAGTAAGCCAGAAGGAAAAACACCAATACAGTATACTAACGCATATATATGGAATTTAGAAAGATGGTAACAATAACCCTGTGTACGAGACAGCAAAAGAGACACTGATGTATGGAACAGTCTTATGGACTCTGTGGGAGAGGGAGAGGGTGGGAAGATTTGGGAGAATGGCATTGAAACATGTAAAATATCATGTATGAAACGAGATGCCAGTCCAGGTTCAATGCACGATACTGGATGCTTGGGGCTAGTGCACTGGGACGACCCAGAGGGATGGTATGGGGAGGGAGGAGGGAGGAGGGTTCAGGATGGGGAGCACGTGTGTACCTGTGATGGATTCATTTTGATATTTGGCAAAACTAATACAATTATGTACAGTTTAAAAATAAAATAAAATTAAAAAAAAAACAACAACAGGCAAATGGATATGTATAATACACACAACAAATGATTACTATCCAGAATATGTCATGAGTGCCTATAAATCAAGCTTAAAACAGGAACAGTGCCAAAAGACACATGGCTAGGTATTTCACAGAAGAGAAAACCTAAATGTCAAAAAACAATTTTTCACTATTTTATTTGTAATAAAGGAAATACATATAAAAACTCTATTGAGCTATCATTTTATACCAATCAAAATGGGCCAAAAACATTACAATGGATAATACAAGCTGACAATAAGCCAAAGGAAGAATGAAGAATGAAAATTCTCATACAGTATGTAGGAATATAAAGTGATATAGTCAGGAGCAAATGGTAATTTATAGTAAGTTTGAAAATGAGCATAATTTCCAACTCAACAACTCCACTCTACTGGAATATATGCTCTATAAAAATCCCATTATCTGGGGAGGGCAACATGAATAAGAATGCTTACTGTAGGACAGTTTATAATGATAAAAAGAATGGACACAACCTAAATAACCATCAGTCAGATGGATACATTTGTACTATATTCATATAAACAAAATAAATGAGCAGGTGCTAGAATGCAGATAAATAAAATTGAGAATAAAAAACGAGAGGAATTTGTACAAAATGAGATATTACCAACTACTTAATTGTTAGTATCTAGATACGTACAATACACAACTTAGGCAAAAGTTATTCTCATTAAGGTTTTGTGATACTTTATAACTCACTTATTGATAATTGATAAAAAATTATTTTATTGTTGGAAATGTATCCTTAAAAAAAATTTTTTTTTTAATTTATTTGGCTGCTCCAGGTCTTAGTTGTGGCATGCAGGTTCTTTTTCTTTTTTTGCTGTTGCAACATGTGGGATGCAGCTCTCTGAGCAGGGATTGAGCCCATGCCCCTGCACTGGGAGCTTAGAGTCTTAAAAACTGGACCACCAGGAAAGTCCCTATCCTTATTTTTTAAATTAGGTTTATTTTCTTCTTTCCATAGGTAGCAGCATTAGAATAAAGAGAAAAAAAATAAGCTTGGAAATGAAACAGATTTTAATTCTAGATCCAGACTTACTAATTATCATTTTTCAGAATTTCCATTCATTCATATGGAAAATTAGCAAAACGCCCATTACTTACAGCATTAGTGTGAAGATTCAATGTAAGATACCTACTTGTGCCCAGAAAATGACAGAAACTCATCAGAACTCTTTTTCTCATTTTTTGAAGGATTGTCTACTCATGTCTTTTGTGCTCTGATTTATTGAAGTTTTAATTCTAGGCAAAATCATTCTGTCAATGTAAACTAACTCCTTGAAGAAGCTGAATGGGAGAGAATGTTCTATGAAGAAGTGATTAGGATTCTTTAGTTTGCACTTTACTGTGTCAAAACTGAAATTTTCTGTTAGGATGCAGCTAAAATACAGACGTGAAAAAATAATAAATATTTACCATATTTAAGGTAATAAGGACTACATGTTCCAAATTAGTCCAAGTCCAAAAGAAGAGTGTAAAATAAAGCAGTAAATAATGTTGGATCCAGGTAAAAGCATAACTACAATTATACTTCAACCTCCTGAGAGGTTATATGCCTCAATTTTATACGTTTACTTTCATGGCTCTGAAAGTGTAAGAACAAAAATTAAGGTCACTTATTATACAATGCCTTTTTATGGTAATAGTGAACAATTTAGACACCATGTTAGACATCTCTGCATGTCTATCATTAACTAGCAAAGTATTACTGACATAGTACTCAGGAGATATTGATAAATCAAAGGGTTGGGTTTTTTTTCTGTTTTTAATAAAAAATATATTTACTAAAGGGTCACTAAAAGGTTACTAAAGGGTCACTAAATTATAAAGTGAATACAAATATTCACATAACCAACACTCAGATCAAGAACTAAATATTGGTAGTATTCTCAAAACCGCTTCCCTATCCCCTTCCCAACCTTAACTTACAGTTCAACCCTCAAATCCTGGTTCTTATGGTAATCACTTTTTTCTCTTTTCAGAATTACAACGTGTAAGTACAGATCACTAAGGACAATTTATTGTTTCCAGTTCTTCAATTTTATCTAACTGGAAACATAAAACATAAAATCTTTTTGAGACTTGCTAAACATTGTTTCTATTTAAACAACTATTTTCTTCATTTCCATTGCTCTGCCTAACACTCCACTGAATAAAATACAGTTTATTCACTTTAATGTTGGTGGACAGTGGATAGAACTTTGTGCTTTCACTGCCAGGGGCTCAAGTTCAACCCCTGGCCAGGCCACTAAGATCCCACAAGGTGTCCTGCGGCAAAAACCAAACAAACAAAAGCCTGATTATTAATCGTGGTGGACTATTTATGCTGGCACTTTGCTTTGGTTATTAGAATAATGTTATGACTATCTTATAGATGGCCTTTTTGATATACATACACATGTATATTTCTCTAATAGAAAAGGTGGTATCTCAGTAGAATTGCTGAATCTAAAGCTGAGCGTCGAAGAATTGATGCTTTTGAACTGCAGTGTTAGAGAAGACTATTCAGAGTCCCTCAGACTGCAAGGAGATCAAACCAGCCAATCCTCAAGGACATCAGTTCTGAATAGTCATTGGAAGGACTGATGCTGAGGCTGAAGCTCCAATCCTTTGGTCACCTTATGTGAAGAACTGACTCATTAGAAAAGACCCTGACTGGGAAAGATTGGGAAAGATTGAAGGCAGGAGGAGAAGGGGACAACAGAGAATGAGATGGTTGGATGGCATCACTGAATCCATGGACATGAGTCCATTGATTTGAGCAAGCTCCGCGAGTTGGTGATGGACAGGGAAGCCTGGTGTGCTGCAGTCCAAGGGGATCACAGTTGGACATGACTGAGCGACTGAACTGAACTAAGGATGTGTATCTCTAACTTTCCTGGATAATGCCAAAATCTTCCAAAGTGGTTTTAACAACTAACTCTCTCACAAGCAGAGTTTAAGAGTTTAATGCTAGCCTTTCTGGGGATGTGACATCTCATTTAAAAAAACTATTTGAGGTATAACTTACATACAATAAAATGCATTTTAACTGTACAGCTCAATGATTTTGACAAACATATACCTCAACGCTATTTGTTGTTGTTGTCCAGTTGTTCAGTCGTGTCCGACTCTTTCTGACCCCATGGACTGCAGCATGCCAGTACTCCCTGTCCTTAACCATCTCTTGGAGCTTGCTCAAATTCATGTCCATTGAGTCAGTGATGCCATCCAACCATCTCATCCTCTATGCTATTATCACTCCAATTAAGACAAAATATGTCATCACCCCCGAAAGTACTTTCCTGCCCCTCTTTAATCAGCTTCCATCACATCTGCTGCAGGCAACCACTGATCTGATTCCTTTCATAATAAATTTGTTCCAGAATTTCACATAAATGGAATTATATGGTATACATTATTTCATTTAGCTTTTTTGCACATCTTTCTTGAGATTCATCTATACCATTTTATAAATTAGTTTTTTAAAATTGCTGGATAGTATTTCATCGTGTAAATAAATCACAATTTGTTTCTCAGTTTACTTGTTGCTGGGCATTTGGGTTGTTTCCAGATCCTAGTTATTATGAACATGTACAAACCTTTGTACGGACCTATTTTTTTCATTTCTCTTGGGGAAAGACCTAAGAATAGTTAGGACATATGGCAAGAAAATATTTAAATTTTTTAAAATCTGCCAAAATATTTTTCAAAGTGGTTGTACTGTTTTATACTCCTACCGTTTCCAATTGTTCCATATTCTTGCCAACACTTAGCATTGCTGGGTTTTTTACTTTAGCAAATCTAGCAAGTGTGAAGTGATATCTCATTGTGGTTTTTATCTGCATTTTCCAGATGACCAATGATGTTTAATATCTTCTCAGGTGCTACTGACCATTCCCATAATCTTTTGTGCAGTGTATATTTTTGACCACTGTTAAAAATAGTTTGAGTTATGCAAGTTTTTCATAAATTCTAGACACAAACCCTTTGTTCAGGATATATTATGCAAATATTTGAAACTTTTTCAAATTTCAGTAGCTTGCCTTTTCATCTTAACAGTGTTCTTAAGAGATGGTTTCACTTAGATTAGGTTTCCAACATACAAAGAAATCTTTGCTTACTCCAAGGGCATGAATATTTTCCCTCTTTCCTTAGAAGTTTCTCAGTTTTAATGTTTATTTTTTGTACAAATACCGAACTGTTCTAGTATCACTGAGAAGACTATTCTTTCCCCATTGAATTTTGGCCCCTCTGTCAAATATCAATCAACCACATAAGTGTTTATAGCTATTCTAATTACTTTTTAGCTTTTTGGCTAAGATCAAGTGTAGTATCTATAGCTATTTCATAACTTGATTTATATGTCCATCTTTAACCTCAGTATCACAGTTTTGCTTACTGTAGCTTTATAGCATGTCTGGAAATCAGGGATTATAAATCCTCCAACTCTGTTCTTCTTCAAAATGGTTTTAACTGTTCAAGATTCTCTGCATTTTCAAATAAATCTTAAAATCAGCTTGTCAATTTTTTTTTTTTAAGTGAGATTTTTGGTGAGATTCTGGGATTGTGTTGAGTCTACAGATCAATTTGGCAATAATGAGTATCCTAACTATTTCAGTCTTCTGTGCCAAGAACATGGTCTGCGTGCGTGCTAAGTCACTTCAGTCGTGTCCGACTCTTTGTGATCTCATGAACTGCAAGCTGCCAGTTTCCTCTGTTCATGGGATTTTTCAGGCAAGAATACTGGAGTGGGTTGCCATGCCCTTCTCCAGGGGATCTTCCTATCCCAGGGATCGAACCTGAGTCTCCTGCACTGTAGGCAGATTCTTTATCATCTGAGCCACCAGGGACATGTTTCTATTTATCTTTCTTATTTTTCTCAGGAATGTTTTATAGGCTTTCAGTGTATAGGATCTGTGTACACATCTCTTTTAAAATCTATTTCTAGTGCTCACTTTGGTAATACATGTACTAAAACTGGAATGATACAGAGATTAGCATGTCCCCTGTGCAAAGATGAAAAAAAAATCTATTCCTAAATATTTCAAAAATATTATTATGAATGGTACATGTGTTTTTCATTTTTTCCAACTGCTGATTGCCAGTATTATTTATTATACTGCTAGTATTATTATGCAACTAGTGTCTTGTGATCTGGCTAAATGCATCTATTAATTCTAGTAGGATTTTTGGGGGGAGTAGATTTCTTAGGATTTTTTTATGTAGACAATTATGTCTTTTGCAAACAGCGACAGTTGTATTACTTCCTTTACAATATTACACCTTCCTTTTTCTTGGACCACCAGCACACTGCTGGATAGAAGTAGTGAGAGTAAGCATCCTCCTCTTATTCTTAATCTTAGGGCAAAGTCGTTCACTCTTTTTGACACTGAGTATGATGATGCCTGCCTGCTTTTCTAGATTCTCTGACGGGTTGGAGAAGTTTCCTTTTACTGCTAGTGTGTTACAAATTTTCATCATGATAACATTAAAATGTGTCGAATGATTCTTCTGTCTGTTGAGAAGATTACACTGTTTTGGTCAGGTGTCAGATTCAGAGGAATACGAGCCTCATAAAATTGAGTTGAAACGCCTTTTTTCTTCTGTTTCTGAAAGCATCTGTGTAAGATTGGTATCATTTTTTCTTAAATGTCAGATAAATTTTAGCAACAAAATCAACTGGCACTGGAGTTTTCTTTGTTAGAAAGGATTATGAATTCAATTTCCTTAACAGATACCAGACTATTCCAGTTTTCTTTGAGCTAACTTTTTAACATTGTGTTTAAGTTATCAAATTAACTGGTATAAAACTGTTCCCAACATTCCCTTATCAACCTCAGTTTTGAAAGATCTTTAATGATAAACCCTTCTTAAATTTTTGACACTAGTAATCTGTTTGGTTTTTTCTTTTTTTTGATTAGCCTTCCTAGGAATTTAAAATTTTTATTAACTTTTTTAAAAGAATCAACTTTTGGTTTCATTCATTTTCTATACTGTTTTCTATTTAATTAACTTTTGCTCAGAGTTTTATTTCTTACTTTCTATTTGAGCTTAATTTTTTCTTCTAGTTGAAGATAGAAACTTCATACGGTAGTCTGCCTCCAACATGGTCCCTAATAAGTCTTGCCTCATGGGACTCTGCACCTTTGTGTAAGTCTCTCCTACACTGAATATAACTGGTTTATGTAACTAATAAGACATTACAAAACTGGCAGAATATAGCTTTCAATACTAGGCCTTAATGTCATTATAGCGTCTGCCTTGCTCTCTCATGGATTGCTTGCTCCAAAGAAGCCAGCCACAACATCATGAGAACACTTAACCAACCCTGCCTGTTGAGAGGTCCAGGTGGCAAGAAACTAGGTCTCTAGCACAAACTTACCAATTGAGTTTTACAGATAATAAAACAAGACTTACTCATCCATTTAAACATTCAAGTATCTACTACATCAGGGACTCCTTTGTGGGTTGGAATTTAAAGATAAACCAGACAAAGCCTCTCCATTTTAAGAATAGATTCTGGTCAAGCAACTCAGTTCATTCCTTCCCCAAACTCCACTAAAACTCTGGTAAGGAATTAAGGAGAAAAAAAAAAGAAAGCATAAATCTAGAGGGAAGGGAGGATCGAAAATAGAAAATGTACCATTTTAGAAGATGAAAAACAAGTAGCCAAGCTGTAACTGACAGAGCAGATGGAATTCTCAAAAGGTGTGAGAAATGGCAGTATCAGGTACCTCTGAAACTGGTGATAAAAGAATGGAGGTGTTGCAGAAAAATAAAGACAAAGGCTGTTTGAGAAGCAGGTAGAGTCCTAGATTCCTGTCTAGCTCCATTCACATTGTGGAACCACTGCCTCATCTTTATCCTGGCATAATCTGTAAGCATATTCTCTGGCAAAAGTAAAAGACTTTTTGGAGGGATGATGTCAGGCACAGCTGAGGGCACAAGACTGTACCCAAAACAAAGAATTAAGTGACAATAAATATTAATTCCTGAATGCAGACACTCCCCAAGCCAAAATCCCCAACTTGGCTTCCAGAATGCAGGTAACAAGACTATTACCCTTCAGGCAGGAGTCTGGAAGTCTCATCTCTGGGTAATTGACCAGCTAAGAAGAAAGACCTAACTAAGGTCACTAACATTATAGGTTCCCTAGGATCAGCCCAATTAAACCACTCTATGACAAAGCTCAAAGTCAACTAGTCCCACTAATGAATTCAAAGCATCGAGTCAATGTTTTAGATTCCCACTGCATCATGAATAAATAATCAAGGACACCATATACTTGAAGGAAGCTTCCGAAATGGAGGACAGTGATCAAAACAAACAAACAAACAAAACAGAATTTGGAGGAAGCATAAGCAGGTGCAAGAAAAAGAAAACTCTAAGATAAATTATCTTCAGTGAGCACAGAGAAGATACTACCATATGTGAAACAAGAATAGTATGCTATTATAAAATAACATTCAAGAAATAAAAAAGAATGATTAGAAATTAAAAGCATAATAGCAAAAATGAAAAAGTGAAGAGGTTTAGAGGATAAAGGTAAGTAAATTTTCGAGAAAGCAAAGTAATATAAGGGAAACAAAACTTCACCAAAGCTATTTAAAAAGTTGGAACATCACTGTTAAATTTATGGAGGAAAAATTATTTCCAACATAGAAACCCAACTAAACTTTCATTTAGGTTTGTTGATTCATTTTCCAATGTGTAAAGCATCAAAAATTTTTGCTTCTTGTGTACCCTTTTCTCATGAAACTTCTAAATATTAAAAAATGAGGGGTAGGGAGAGAAATGGATACAGAGAATGATGTTTGATCCCAAGACGACAGCTGTGCATCAAATATGAAGAACATACTCAATTAGCCTGAAGCAGTGTGAATCAAGAAACAGATTTGTTGGAAACTGTCACTGAAATTCCTGCTGGAAAATACTCTTTTTCTAATGTGAGGTTAGACTAAATAAAGCCTGATACAGGTATCTTTACTTGGCTGAGTTTGATCAGTGTTGATAAACCTGCTGCTTGCCTATTTCACCCTAAAGAAAGGTTCTGCTTTGTTCTGCTTCTGAGGACCAATTTGAATACTATAAAAATCAAATTGTTGACTTTCACTTTCACTGAGGGATCTTATACCTGAACTTAAGGCAATCATATGAAGCAAGTGACACTAATATTGTGATTAATAAATTATTTATTGGAAATCTGTTTTCCTTGCAAGAAAGCATATTCAGTGTGAACTTCTGATTCAAGCAGAATAAATTATAATTATCAAATTCTGCTTATATATTCTATTTTCTTCTAGCAGCAAAACAGTGAATATTCCTTAGAAAGCTACATTTTACTGAAAAGCACAAAGAAGCAAATAAAGTATATAAAAATAAAAAAACATTTCTCAACTCAGATGTCCTGGGTCAGAGATTTGTCCTGTCAGGAAACTTGCTTCTTAAAGGATACAGGAAAAAGCTGTGAATATTAAGAGCATAAGCTTTGGAAACAGAAAAGTTAACCTCTATAACTTAAATGTAAATAAATGACTGTGCCTCTACACTTAATAGTTTACATTACATATAAAGTAATATAAATATAAAATACAAACTATGTGATCTTTAGAGGGAGAAAGTCACTTTAGAGAGAGAAAATTTAGGGACTGTGTTTCTAAACTTCAGTTGGGTGTATCACCTAACTCATAAAACGGTGATGAAGTTCAGATGAGATACAGTTGTCTCTTGGTTCCTACAGAAGATTGGTTCTGATACTCCCTTTGTACATCAAAAAGCGGTGGAAGTTCAAGTCCCTTATACAAAATGATGCATTACAGTCAGCTCTCAGAATCCATGGTACCCAGGTAACGAGGGCTGACTGTAATTAATGTAAAATGTTTAGCATTCTATCTGTGACAGGTATCTTCAGGGAGATACAACTAGTAACTATCAGATTCTTTTTTTTCTTTTGGCTGTACTGTGACTTGTAGGCTCTTAGTTCCCTGACCAGAGATTGAAACCGTGCCCTTGGCAGTGAAAGCCAAGGAATCCTAACCACTGGACTGCCAGGGAATTCCCTATAGTTACTCTGGTACTCTTAAAATGCATACTTAGAAAAACAAAATGCAAATTGCAACTGAGTCTGGCCTAACATAAAAGAGTATACTGTATTTCACTGACTCTAAAAGCCCAATTATGGTAAGGTACATCAGTACTGTATTTGCCAAATTTTCCAATTAAATTGTGACAAACCATCCACTGCAAGACATCTCCCAATTTCAGAGATGATGAAATGTGAAAAAAGTGAAAATGTGAAATGTGAAAAGCACCAGTACATATAGATTGGTAAAATTCATTAAATTTAGTCATATAGTTGAGAGTTAAGGTACTATATACCATGAAAACAATCATTCTGAAAATAAGATGAAGTCACACAATTAGAATTAAATTGCTTGCTTTCTTAAAGTACTCTTCCATGTTTATCATCACCACAAATTTTACCTAAGCTCCCATCTGTTACTTCCTCAGAGAAAAGTTCCTCCAACACTGAGACTAGAATGGATTCCTTTGTTGCACAGTCCCACTGTATTTATTACTTCTCCATAATACTCATCATATATTGCTCAGTAAAATAATCTTCTCCAGTTGATCTCAAGTTCAATAAAGACTATTTTGTTCAGTAAAATATACCAAGTGCAAAGGTTGCAAAATCATACAAACGAGAAAGGAAATATAAGCAAGTAAGGTGGTCAGTGCAATACGATCCCTCATTATTTTTCACAGCACCAGTACATATTATTGACAGTTTAAAAATAAACCCATTTAAAATTTTAGGCTTTATTTCATTTCATTAAGATAAGAGAGAACTTTAAGAAAAATCCATGTTGATATATGTATATTTGGTTCATTCATTTAACTTACATATAATAGTATATACCACAATATGACAATATTCACATACTCATTCCAATATTTGCTTTTTCTATTATTCACAGGAATCAGGATGTTTCTAATTTTCTGCTACAGCAAAAAATATCTCAGTATGCAAGACACCTCTATGGTATATTAAGGGTTTTAAGATATGTTCAATTTCATTTTCATGTCATCTTTTCTAGATATTGAAAACTGCTCTCCAAAGTTGTTGTATCAAATCACACTCCTATAAACAGTGCACAAGATATTCCCTTATACTTTATCCTCACCAACATGTTAAAATTTTATATATCTGATAGGTGTCAAATGGTACTGATCTCATTTGCATTTTCCTGACTAATTATGAATTTGAGAATTTTATTTTCATGGGTTTATTGACCATTTGTGTTTCCTCTTTTGTAAATTAGCTTTTTTTTTTTTAACTGATCTCCCTGTAAAGTTTTTGGTTATATATGCTGTAAATACTGTCTTAGCATTTTAACTTTGTTTATGATTCATCTGTAACAAATAAGTTTTAAATTTTGTGCAGCCAAGCTTATCAGTATTTTCTTGAAAGAATTTTAAAGCTTTGCTTTTCAAATTTTAGATTATAATCTACCTAGAAATAAAACTGGGATATGATATGAGATGGGTTTAATTATTTTTTTCTTACAGTTAACAACTTTATAAATACCATTTATTAAATATTTTACTCTTTCCTCAGTGATCCAAAATGCCAACTTAATATTAAATTACACTGATTCTTCACAGTCACTTATTTTTCCATATAAATCTTAATACTGACTTTTCAAGTTTCACTATATGCCCTATTGGGATTTTACTTAAAATTCATTTACAGATTAATTTTTGGAGAACTGACACCTTATCAAACAGAGTCTTCTCAATAAGCTTAACATATTTCATTCATTCAGATTTTTGCTTATATCTTTCAATAAATTTTTTTTACTTTAGAGACCTCTCAGAAATTTTTCATTCCTGTGTACCCTCTTTTTGACCCAAACTCCTGATGTCATCACATTGACAAAAGCCTAGCTAAGACATCATTTACTCCTACAAATATTTTCCTAACTTTCCAGATTCAATTAGACACTCCTCCTCCATGTTCTTAGTTTTATTTATTCATTCTTTGCTTAGTATGCCCAAGAGTTGTCAGGCACAGAGGTTATATATATACCTACAGTCCCTAGCTTCACAGAGCTTTCATTCTAACAGGAGACAAAGAATAATAAACACATTCAAGGTGACACATGGTATTACCAGGGAAGTATACTGTGCTATAAGAATACTTGAGAGAAATATGTAACTCTTGGGGGATGGTTGGATGGGGGGGAGAAGGTGTCAGTTACTGCTTTTCAAGGAAGTAACATGTAGACTGAAACCTGTAAGAAGAACAGAAGTTAGCAAACACAATAGTGACTAAATAACATAGTACTGACATCCCTGTCTTACTGTTGATTTTATTGGAAGAGCTCCACTGCTTAACTGTGAAATCATCTATTCTCTGAATATGTTTCCTCCCTTGACACTATTTCTTGGCTCTAATACTGCCTACAATAATCATTAACTGCTCTCTGGTTCTTCTTTCTTCCTTAAATGCTAGTATTCTCCATGGCTCTCTCCTTTTCATTTCTTTTTTCAATCTAAATAATTATTTCTAAAGGAAATTTTCCATTTTCAGAGTTTCAAATATGGATTTATGTACTAAGGACTCCCAAAACTTTTACCTTTACTCACTCCACTACAGATTTTCACATCTGCATTTCCAACTACATACTAGATGACTCTCTATATGTTCCACAGAATCCTCAAGTGTTAGACATATTAACATTTGATCTTTTTATACATGGTATAAACTGCCAACTAACCAGTGAAAGCAGATCTCCCTCCCATATTAGCATCATCATTCATAATGATATGAATGAGTCACTATTCTGAATGTATGTTGGTGAGTATGCTCTTCTTGAAAGACAGTTTATAAAATAAATGCAGTTACTAAAGGTTTGGGAATATGAAGATTGTTTCAAAGACTGAATAATCACAGAATTTTTTTTATTATTATTATATTTTTAATCATAGAATTTTATAGGCCAGGTACGAGTTTATTTTTAAAATTTTAAATATATAAATATTGCTAGGCTACTAGTTGCATTCAATCAAACACAAATCTAGATATTGTGGTGAAGGTATTTTACAGATATAATTAAATTCCATGATCAGTTGACTTTAAGTACAGGAGATTATCCTGGATAATGTGGGTGGACCTCATTCAGTTAGTTGAAAGGCCTTAAAAATGGGGTTGAGGTGTCCCTAAGAGAGAAAAGAAATTCCGTTTATGGACAGAGCTTCAGCCCACACCCATTCATTCTAGCCTGCCCTTCCTGATAGCCTATCCTAAGGACTTCAGACTTGACTAGGTTGCCCCTACAACTGTGTAAACCCAATCTCTCTCTATATATTTTCTTATATCCAAAAACCAATTCCTTCAAAAACCTAGTTAACCTTCTGGTCTATTCGTTTCCAATCAGTTCCATGTACCAGTGACTACACCCAAACTTTTTTTCTGGACATGGTTTTTAAACCTATTTTTCAACTTAATCTTGTAATATGTTCCTTCCTCTCCATCCCACATTAGACCATCACCATCTCTTACCTGAACTAGTGATTGAAAAAGCCTCCTAACTGGCTTCTCAGATTAGTTTTTTTCTCCTCTATCTATTCTCCACACTGCTGCCAGAGGTCTCTTTCTGGAAAACAAATACGATCATGTCACTATCCTTCTTTAAAATTTTTGAAGTCGTCCTACGTATAGGATAGAAGTAAATTTGTTTTCTATTTCATTATTTTTTTTTAAACTCTTATTTTCTTCTATTTTTCTTTGCATTTAATTATGTTACTTTTCTAACTTATTAAGATGCATATATAGGTCATTGTTGCTTTTCTCCCTTTCTAATAGGCATTTAAGGTTTTAAATTCTCTCTAAGAATTGCTTTAGCTAATCATACCAATTCTGGTATGTACTATTTTCATTACCCTTTAGTTTAAAATATTTAAAATTTTCTTTGACCAATGAGTTATTTAGAAATTTCTGTAATATCCAAAGCAGAACTTTGTAAGTTCCAATAGGAAAATAGCAGCAGTTTATTTCCAAAATTTCCCACTTTCCCCCTAGAACTCATTACAGAGCAACAAAGATAATCTGAAAAGAGAGAGAGAGAAAAGAAAAGAGAAGAAACCCTGTATCTTCAATGAACCTAGGAGACAATTAAAACCTGAAAGTGCCAAATTGTAAGTAAATACGGCCCAAAATACTTGGGAACCTCTGCAAAGGAGAAAGTCATGAAAGATTAAAGAAAGTCTAGTGGGGCAATAGCAGCAAATTTTTACTCCAGAAAGAGAGGGTCTTCTCCTAAATGGGAACTGCAATGTTTAGTACTGAAACTGAATGGGGGAATCTCAGAAGGAAGCAGAGCAAGGAGTGTAGAAAGTGTCATCAGTCACCTGAGGGTGAACTAGAAGTGACAGGTCTCAGATAGGACTCCCTTTTAAAATCAAGGCATGCATTGTCCCTTCTGTAATTTCAAACTTGAAGAAAAATTAAATGTATAGTACAATGAACTACCATATACCCTTCACAGATTCTCTGTTAACATTTGAGCACATACTTTAAAAGCCAAGAGCTGAATTCCTTGGTAGCAGAAAGTCCTTAAACATATATTACTGAGAGGCAAAGGAGATGTGGCTTTATTCTGAAGAAAGAATCTATCAGAACAGAAGAGAATAGAGGTCTTGAGCAGAGAAACCTGGAAAACAGCCTTGCTCCTAATGTCCTGTCCGACCTCCTTCTTCCACTCCAGTCTCTTCTAACAGGTGGTTTGAGAAAACTTATCTCATTCAAATACGAGTAACAAAAGTGGCAAGTATCCATACAAAAATACCATTTAAAAAATGTAAAAAAGCAGCACAACATCCTGGACAAAGAAAACTCAACAGAATATACCGCTGCAAAACAGATAAAACTATAACACTACTTTTCAATATGAATCCAAAATTTCTTAATGCAGCTATGAAGAAAGATATCAGAGCAGAAATTTAAGAACTCAGGGAAAGACAAACAGCTAAGAGGAGAAAATGAAATAAGCACTGCAGAACTCATGAAAGAAATGGACGAAAAACACTTTTTAAATTAAAAAAATGAAGACAAAACTACAATGAGCAAATGGTAAAAATTATACCATAAAAGAAACAGTAAAGAACAAGCAGGACAGAATTTTTTAAAAAGAAAATAAAATGACAGATTAAAAAAAAAAGATAAAAGAGTTAAACCTACATCCTCAAAGGGGATCCCATGCTTTAAATAAAACTGACTCTAAATAGTCAACATTGAGGGAAAAAATCTAGCAAAATAATTGTAAAAATATTTTCAGCAACCAGACAAAAAAAGAAGGTACTTATGAGGGACAAGAAAACCAGATGACATCCTAATTCTCTATTGAAAATTCAATGTCAGAAGACAGTGGGAAAGTATGTATAAGAAACTCAAGAAAGTATGATTCAGATAAGCCATAATGGAAAAGAATATTAAAAAAAAAAGAATGTATATACGTCTATAGCTGAGTAATTATGCTGTGCAGTAGAGACTGGCACAATTTATCAACTATACTGCAATAAAAAAATAGAATTAAAAAAAAAAGTGTGATTCAATTATTTTATGTCTAACCAAGCAGTCCCCTTTAGGAATAAGGCTATAGACAAATGGTTTTCAATATGCAAAAAACTCAGTTCTTACTCATATGAGCCCTTTCTGAAGTAACTCGAGGACAAACTGCTACCAAGAGATGACAGGAAAAATTTCAGCAAAAGGACTTGCAGTTAGCACCAATACATATAACTGTAGATTTAAGATGAAAACAAATGGACATACAGGTGACAGAATGGAGTGTAACTGTTACATGCTCAAAACCCATGGGAATAACAGTATCTACAAACACATGAAAAACAGAACAATCATAAAAAGTAGAATAAACTTACTGATGGCACACTTTACAGCAACAGAGTCAAAGATGAGAGTCAAGTAGTAAAAATTTAAGTAAAATCATAACGAACAATAAAATAATGCTATATTGGCTAAAACTAGTTAATAAAGCAGAGGAGGGGAAGGAAGAGAATAAAGTTAATATAAAAGTTACTTATTAAGGAAAGCAAAAGATACTGCTTTAAAGAGGGAGAAAGATGAGTACTAAATGAAAGTATGAAGGTAACCACTGATGGGGTTCCTAATAACAGAATTAGCATTTAAAAAGCACAGAAAACAGACCACATGGATTGTAATCTTCTGTTAGATAATGTAGACTTTTTGCCAAAAAGTACAAAAAAAAGTCACTTTATCATTGTAAAGGTATAAATTACAACAAAGAATAAAGATAGGTATACATACGCTCCTAATACTATGGTAGCGACATTAAGAAAGTGGAAGTATAAAAAGAAATAGAAACACAATTCAGTTCAGTTCAGTTCAGTTGCTCAGTTGTGTCTGACTCTTTGCGACCCCATGAATCGCAGCACACCAGGCATCCCTGTCCATCACCATCTCCCGGAGTTCACCCAAACTCATGTCCATGGAGTCGGTGATGCTATCCAGCCATCTCATCCTCTGTCGTCCCCTTCTCCTCCTGCCCCCAATCCCTCCCAGCATCAGGGTCTTTTCCAATGAGTCAACTCTTCCCATGAGCTGGCCAAAGTACTGGAGTTTCAGCTTTAGCATCATTCCTCCCAAAGAAATCCCAGGGCTGATCTCCTTCAGAATGGACTGGTTGGATCTCCTTGCAGTCCAAGGGACTCTCAAGAGTCTTCTCCAACACCACAGTTCAAAAGCATCAATTCTTTGCCGCTCAGCTTTCTTCCCAGTCCAACTCTCACATCCATACATGACCACTGGAAAAACCATAGCCTTGACTAAACCATAGCTCTGTTGGCAAAGTAATGTCTCTGCTTTTCAATATGCTATCTAGGTTGGTCATAACTTTCCTTCCAAGGAGTAAGCATCTTTTAATTTCATGGCTGCAGTCACCATCTGCAGTGATTTGGGAGCCCAGAAAAATAAAGTCTGACACTGTTTCCACTGTTTCCCCGTCTATTTCCCATGAAGTGATGGGACCAGATGCCATGATCTTTGTTTTCTGAATGTTGAGCTTTAAGCCAACTTTTTCACTCTCCTCTTTCACTTTCATCAAGAGGCTTTTGAGTTCCTCTTCACTTTCTGCCATAAGGGTGGTGTCATCTGCATATCTGAGGTGATTGATATTTCTCCCGGCAATCTTGATTACAGCTTGTGCTTCTTCCAGCCCAGGGTTTCTCATGATGTACTCTGCATATAAGTTAAATAAGCAATATACAGCCTTGACGTACTCCTTTTCCTATGTGGAACCAGTCTGTTGTTCCATCAAACACAACAGGAAGTTTAAATTTATTTCTCCCATTCTGAGACAAGTAAACAGAAATAAACAAGGAAATAGATGATGTAAACAACATAATCAAAACTGAAGAGCTAAAGGATATTCATTTAACTCTATCCTAAAAAATGATTCTATCTTATTCTCAAAGAGCTACTGAACTTTCATTTCATAAATTCTGAGTATGTTAGGTTACTAAAAAAAAAAAAAAAAAACACCTCAATAAATTCTAAAAACAGAAATACAAACCACATTCTCTGATAAACAATACAATGAAACTAGAAATTTACAACACAATCTGAAAATAAAAAGATCTTCAATCTGAAAATTTAAAAAGTCTCTCAAACAACACTGGGTTTAATAGGGGAAATACAAATGAAATCTGTGGTGTTTTGAGAAAATAATATAATCCTGTGGGATGCTAGTTCCTTGATCAGGGACAGGACAAAACCCAGACCCTCAGCATGAAAGCATGGAGTTTTAACCACTGAACTGCTAGGGAATTTCCAAAATAATCATTTTAAATCCTCTTTTTAATGAGAAAAATGAAATTAACTGAGTTACGACTATAGTTCAAAAAGTTAGGAAAGGGACTTCCCTGGCAGTCCGGTGGTAAAGAATCCGCCTTCCAATGCAGGGGATGCTAGTTTGATCCCTGGTCTGAGAACTAAGATCCCACAGGCCAAGAGGCAAATAAGCCCACACATGGCAACCAGAGAGGCCCGCTGAGATGACGACTGAGCCAGTGCCCTCTAGAGCCCACATGCCACAACCAGAGAAAGCTGGCGGGCCACAAGAAGACCTAGTGTAGGAGAGAAAAAAAAGGAAAAACAACTAAATTAACTGAAGAAAAGTAGAGGAAAAAATTTATTAAGCTAAAAAAGAAATTAAGGAGTCAGAAGACAAAGCCAGAGAGCTAAGAAAAAATTTCAAAACCTCTTTGGTGGAGGCAGGTAGCAGAGTGAGGAGCAGAAAACAGGCTGATTAAAGTACTACCTCTCCTAATTAAGAGTAAAAAGGACAAAGCACAAAGATTAAAAAGAATCAATGGGGATAAACCATAGAAATAGATAAAATTAAAAAAAAGAAAGACTACTTAGTAAAGATATAGATAAAATATATAATTTTCTAATAAGATATAACAAAGCAAAACTGAATACAGAGAACCTAAACAGACTGATTTTCACAAAATAAATGAAAGCTTTAAAAGAACTATTCTCTGAACAAAATGAAACAAACCAGGCTACAAAATTTTACATGGGAATTTCATGAAATCTTAAAAGAGCTGATAATTTTAACACTATTTAAAAACTGTTGTACATTTTAGAGCACAGGCAACTTGCAAATTTTTTGTGAAACTAAACATTAATACCAAAACTTGAAAAAGACTGCATAAAAAAAGAGAAGATTGCAGATCAGATCAATCTTGCTTTTTTTTTGCAACTTGATTAAAAAGGTAAAGTGCTAAAAAACAGAATTCAGCACCACATTAAAAGAATCTAGAAACACAAATTTAGTTCAGTGTTTTTTAAAAAGAGGAGAAAACAGCATATAAATAATTCCTCAGATACTAAAAAGACATCTGACAAAAAACATACATTATTGATTGAAAGTACTCAATAAAATAGAAACCAACAGAGGCTTCTAAGCATATACATACATACATGCACGCATCAGACTTAATGCAGAAACACTGAAGCATTCCTTCTAAAGTAAGGAATACAAAGGGGATGCCCGCTATTGTCTAACAGTTAACTGTTCTAATTAGTCAATATAACCTGATAAAAAATATTAGAGGTGTAAAAATCTAAAGAGGTAAAACTATCACTATTGCAGATAAAATGATTATAATCTAGAAACTGCTAAGAAATAACTTGAAAAGTTAATGGAATTCAATAAGGCAGAGAGAAAAAAGTTACTATACAGAAATTAAAAGACTTCATGTATATAAACAATAACTAGTTGGAATATAAGTTCATTTAATAAGAAAAAAAGAGAAAAAGAAAATATCCAGGAATGATAATACGAAACAGCAAATTTTATGTGAAAGTGGTAGTCACTCAGTCATGTCCAACTCTTTGCGACCCTATGGACTATAGCCCGCCAGGCTCCTCTGTCTACAGAATTCTCCAGGCAAGAATACTGGAGTGGGTCACCATTCCATTCTTCAGGGAATCTTGCCAACCTACGGATTGAACCCAGGTCTCCTGTATTGCAGGCAGGCTCTTTTCTGTCTGAGCCACTAGGGAAGGAAAACTTTAAAACACTCCAGAAGGAAAAAAAAGTAATCCTGAACAAATGGAAAGGCATAGCAGTTTCTTGGACAGAAAGATTCAGTGTTTAAGACTCAGTAACTTAATTTAAAAATATAATGGAGTCACAGTAAAAGTAATAGCTCATCCTCCCACACCCACTAGATCTGACAAGGTGTTTCTAAAGCTTATACAATGATATACAAAAGAATAGCCTAGAAATCTTGGAAGAGAAAAATGACATAAGCCCTAGTTGATATTAAAAGTTACAAAAGAAAGGATCAACTGAGACACACACCTGTCACCAAAAGAAAAATTTCTACAGGATAAAAACCAAAAATAATATCAAAGATCAAAAGACAAACAACAACCCAGGGATAACATCTGCAATTCATACCACAGAGGGCTAATTTCCTGATTTAGAAAGCTCTCTCAGTAAATAAGACCAATAATCCAACAGAAGAAAAGGAGCAAAGGACATAAAGAATTAATTTTTTAAAAAAGAAATAAGGTGACCCATACACATGAGAAAGGATGGCCAAATGCAAAATGGTACATAAGGAAACTATTTCTTCCAAATTTGATTGACAAGAATCTAGAGTTTGACACATCTAGTGGCAAAGGTACAGGGAAACAGGTAGCCTCATTTACTGATGCAAAATGTTTACGATCTCATTGGAGGGCAATCTAGCAATAACAATCAAAATTAAAAACATATCTGCCTTCGACCCATCAATCTCATCTCTTGGAATCTATCTTAAAAATACAAATATACGAATGATGTTCTGAAATGGAAAAAAAATAAAACATCCCTAGTATACACCTAAATGAAAATGAAATGCTGGTTGCTCAGTTGTGTCTGACTCTGCGATCCCATGGAATGTAGACCTCCAGGTTCCTCTGTCCATGGGATTTTCCAGGTAAGAATATTGGAGTGGGTTCCCATGCCCTTCTCCAGGGGATCTTCTTGATCCAGGGATCGAATTCTGATCTCCTGCATTGCAGGCAAATTCTTTACCATCTGAGTCACCAGGGAAGCAGTCAGTATACACCTAAAGATGACTTTAAAAAAATATCTTCTCAATACATCTTTACAATGGTAGATGCAGCTGAAAATGATGATGAGACTATGCACTGATCTGGAAAGATCCAGGGATCCTTGAAGGAATAGCTGATGCCAGGTACAGAGGAAGAAATACAGGGTGAATCTGGAACATTCTGCTGTGCCAAAAAGCAAGAAAGCTATCAAAGACAATGAATTACACACAAGACAATGCACTTTTCCATACAGGAATTCCATCTAATGCAAAAGGAATATCAGAATAAGAAAAATTCTAATTGGTAATCCGCACTGAAATAAATGATTCAGGTGACAATGGTCAATGAATGGAATATCAGTAACTGAAAGAATGATTGGGAAATATACAATGGAGAGCTCTGGCATACTGATCTCTGAACATACTGATCAATGTTAGTTACCACTGAAGTTGGGTCTACTATATACTGGGTGCCTCCTAACACAATACATGATGGAGCACTTATGAATCAGAAGTGAATCAAGCTTCCAGGACCAACTTCCATTTCCAGGGAATGTAGGAGATAAAGGAACAAGGGAATGACACTACAAGAAAACAAAAGATAAATCCAGATTTTTGGATATTCTAGAGGAAAAGTGAAAGTTTCTGCAACAAGTCAATGACATAAAATAGGAAAAAACAAAACAAAAGGAAAGGAAATGGGACTACTACATTTTTAAAAGGCAAAGTAGCCAAATGTGATGCGTGCATTTTGCTTGAATCCTGATTTGAACCAACTAACTACAGAAAGATACCTTTGAGACTATCAGGGAAATCTGATTATGGACAGGGAATTAGAAGCTACCAAAAAATGATCAAATTTTCTTAGATACGATGGTGGCACTGTGACTGTGTAGGAAAACACCCGTATTTTCAGAGGTGCATACTGTAGTAGGGACAAAAAAACATGCTGTTTGGGATTTGATTTAAAATTACTACAGTAGAGGAAGAAATGTATATAGTTTAAGCAAAGGTAGAAAAATCTGGGCAATGTGAATAATGGATACACAGATAGCAGTTTATCATACTATTCTCTCTACTTATATGCACTTAAAAATATTCTTAAAAAAAAAAAAAAAAAAACCTAAAAATGAGAATGCAACTAATACAACATTAAACATCAGTGGCAGGCATAACCTACAGGTCACCAAGACCAGCAGTCTTCTTCTCTTCCTTTAAAATATGTATTTCACAATGAAATACTGGCTTATCTAGTTAAGGACAAAAATGAGTTATAATAAATAGCTCAGGTGATCATGTCACGGCTTTTATATTTGTTTACTTCAAGTTTAACAGCATTCCAGGAGAAATTCTGTATAAATGTTTTCTAAATGAAATGTAATAAGAAATAAAGGTTTTTCTTAATATATGTTTGTCTTAATACATGTCCAAATATTAATTCAAGACACCAGTACATATAATTATATATAAAATGTATACACACACACACACACAGAGGCCATACAGAAATCAACTACCCAACACAGAATATGGTTTAAATTCCCTTACCATCAATATTAAGCATCATTTTCCACATGGCAGGCCGAACAGACTGATGAAATCCAAACCAAACTTCCCTGCCCCCTCCCAGAGGGTGGTCGTATCCTTCTGGAGCTGAGAAAAAGGAACGCCCCACAGGTGTATATCTACAAGAATTAAAACGGTATATTTAATATTTTCCTTCCTATTTAATATTTAAATCTGAAGAACAGGTGAGTCTAGAGTACATAATCTTATCATAGTAAAATGCCAATCATTATGAATATATGAAACTAAACATTCTCCAAATTTGTGAAAGCAAAAAGCAGCTATTCAAAATGAAAAAAATCTCTCACTGAAATTCTCTATACTTAAAACTAACATTAGTTTGAGCAAGGCTTAATTTTATTTAAAAAGTTTTAAAAAATAGTTTGAACCTTAAAAAATGCTACAGAATAAACAATCACTGACCAAAAAGCCACTTCGATAAATGTGTTTGTAAAAGAGTATTTTTCTTCTTTGCTGCACTGTGCAGCATGTGGGATCTTATTTCCCTGACCAGGGACTGAACCCACGTCCCCTGAATTGAAAGCGCAGAGTCTTAACCACTGACTGGATTGCCAGGAAGTCTCAAGAAAATATTTTTCTTTAAAAAGACACACTGATCCTTTACATATACACATAGATACACATATACATGTGTGAGATGCTAATACCATTAAAACAGTAATAATTTCAACATAATTTGATACTGTTATAAAAATAATGAAATCACCTTTAAGAAAGGTGATTTAACTAAAATACTAAAACTGAAAATGTATCAGTTACTCAAGATGGATAGCTCCTAAGAAAAAGGGTTAGACATTTTTTTCTGAAAAATATCCAACAGAATAGCTAAGCTAATGATGTACACTTACTTTCATAAGTCAGAAAAGTTTATGTAACTTACTTCTGTCATTGAATTGGTATGGATGCTATTCCTCAACTGAGATAATCAAAATATACAACATCTGAAGGTTAGCCAAGGAAAGACTGCAAGACCTATTCTTGGGAAGGTCTTTCCTACTTAAAATCTAAAGAGGAAAAAAAAAAGCCAGAAGACCCACTTCATGGAGGGCAGATGTCGTAGCACCACGTCAACGGCATGGACAGGGTTAGTGCTGATTGGCTTGTCTAATTCCAGTGGTTCGGGCAAGGTCCGTCCTGTCAGTACTTCATGGAGTAGGTGCCAACTCACCCGAGAGACAAATTTGATTGACACTTTGAAAGGTCGATCTTTTCCACCTTCTCCAGGTAAAGTAACATCTAAATCCACCTGTTGATGGGAAAAGAGTCAACTGGTAAAAGTTTAAAAAGATAAATATAATTATTTTTAAGCTTAATGTATAAAAATATTTAAGAGAAGAGAAGGCAAATACAAAAAAATTACCAATCTCAATGTCAAATCAATAGACTAAAATGTCAGTAAGTCATTTATGCTAGCACTCTTTGTCACTGAAAAACATGGAAATGACTTAAATGCCCATTTAGGCACTATAAAAAAAGGATGAGGAAGACCTGTTGGAACTGCTATGGAATAATTTCTAAGCAATATTGTTAAAAAAGCAAGTACAGAAGATTATAAATAGTATGCCATCTTTTGCATGAGAAAGGGGTAAATGGAAAAACATTCATGTATCTGCTTATTTTTGTAAAAAGAAACAGCAAGCATGAATCAGAAATAAGAAAAAGCAGCTAACTTTCAAAGGATAGGAAGGAAAAGATTGGAAGAAATAAGTGAGGGATTAACAATTCTGAGCATATTTTCCAGTGTAGTTTTGATTTTCGTAAGCATGTGAAATTAAGTTCTACAACAACAACAAGAAAACAAATAAGGATGGAGGGGAAAAGCTAAAATTGAATAGATACAAAATCAAATGAAACCAAATGCAATTCAAACAAATAACAGCCAGATTGAAAGAATATTAAAAAAAAAAAAGCACTAATGCAAAACTTCTGAACATAATAACATATGCTGACTACATTTTCAGTTAGAGGTGTGGGAGAGGGGTGAGTGGGAAAGAACTGCATACAAAATAAAACCTTAAATTCCTACTATCAGATTTGTTTTCTATAGTGACATCAGGTAGTAATTCAGAAACTATTTTATATGTACTGTATGACTGAATAAACACGTAAAAGTGGTGATATTTTGTGGAGTCAGGGGTTTAAAGGAAAAGCAAGTTATAAATATGCTACATAGGGAGTGAAGGAAGAATCCAGTGGGGATAGACTAGAACTAGTAGAATCAGTTTGAACTCAGCAATGAGCACATCCAATAACCAGATTTTGGTTTCTAAATTGTATTCCTCAACTAAAAGAAACCAGTGTACCTCTGAGATATGGCTAGTTGCAGGACTATCAGAGGGAAAACATTAGATGAACCTGGAATATCTTGGGTCCAAAAGTAAGGAAGTACTCAAGAAAAAAAAGATGTATCATGACAAAAGCACACAAATTTAAAGGGGCTCCTGCAGGCCAAATCTGGGACAATTTGGGCAAATAAATAAGGATAAATAAATAGAAGAGAAGAAAATGTGCTCCTTTACAGTAGAATACCAATTATTAATGTAGAAGGAATGACAGAATTACAAAAATAACCATTGTTATATAATAACAATCCTTCCAAGCAAGAATCGTCAGTTAATAAAAGTCTAATGAGAATCAGGATTCTTAAAAGTATCTCCCTTATTAAGTATCTTTGTAAGTTTAAAGACAATTAAAAGAAACAAGCTTTGAGCACTTTAAGCACTTTCTATACGTGCTTAAAAGTATCTCCCTTTCTTAAAACTTTGGTGCAAAGAATAAAATCAACAGTGAAAAAACAACTTATGGAATATGAGAAAATATTTTAAAACATATATCCCATAGGAATACATAAAGAATTCCTAAGACTCAACAACGACAAAACCAAATAAAATTTAAAAATGGGCAAAGGAGTTGAATACACATTTCTCCAAAGAAGATATAGAAAAGGCCCATAAGCATAGGAAAAGGTGTTCTTCATTAGTCATTAGGTAAATTCAAATCAAAACCATGAGATATTACCTCACACCCATTACAATGACAACTATCAAAAACTGATAAACCCACAAATGTTGGCAAAGGGGTGAAGTATTTGGAACCCTTGTACACTGTTGATGGAAACGTAAAATGGTATAGTTTCTAAGACATTACGCTAAGTAAAAAAAGCCAGAGACAAAGGATAAATACTGTATGGCTCCACTTATATGAGGTCCCTAGAGTAAACTCACATTCAAATGGGGAAGCAAACCAAATGTCCATCAACAGATGAATGGATAAGTAAAATGTGGTATATACATACAATGGAATACTATTCAGCCTTAAAAAGGAGGAAATTCTGACACATGACAACATGGATGAACCGTGAGAATATTACGCTAAGTGAAATAAACCAATCACAAAACACAAAATACTGTATGAATCCACTTAAATGAGGTACTGAGAGAGGTCAAATTTATAAAGCCAGTAAGTAGAATGATGGTTGCCAGGGACTGAGGGAGGAAAAATGGATAGTTAAGGGTTTCATGGGTACAGAGTTTCAGTTTTATAAGATGGAGATTTATGGTGGCAATGGTTGTGAATGTACTTTGCCATTGAACCATATCTTAAAAATAGCTCAGATGATAATGTTATGTATGTGTGCATGTGTGCTAAGTTGCTTCAGTTGTGTCCAACTCTGCGATCCCTTGGACTGTTGCCCACCAGATTCCTCTCTCCATGGGATTCTCCAGGCAAGAATATTGGAGTGGGTTGCCATGCCCTCCTCCAGGGGATCTTCCGACCCAGGGATCAAATCCACATCTCCTGCAGCTCCTGCATTGCGGGTAGATTCTTTACCACTGAGCCATGAGGGAAGCCCAATGTTATATATGTTCAATGTTCAGTCGCTCAGTCATGTCCGACTCTTTGTGACCCCGTGGATCGGAGCATGCCAGGCCTCCTTGTCCACTGCTGACTCCCGGAGCTTACCCAAACTCATGTGCATCGAGTCAGTGATGTCATCCAGCCATGTCATCCTCTGTCGTTCCCTTCTCCTCCTGCCCCCAATCCCTCCCAGCATCAGGGTCTTTTCCAATGAGTCAACTCTTCACATCAGGTGGCCAAAGTAATGGAGTTTCAGCTTCAGCATCAGTCCTTCCAATGAACACCTAGGACTGATCTCCTTTAGGATGGACTGGTTGGATCTCCTTGCAGTCCAAGGGACTCGCAAGACTCTTCTCCAACACCACAGTTCAAAAGCATCAATTCTTCGGCACTCAGCTTGCTTCACAGTCCAACTCTCACATCCATACATGACCACTGGAAAAACCATAGCCTTGACTACACCATAGCTCTGTTGGCAAAGTAATGCCTCTGCTTTTCAATATGCTATCTAGGTTGGTCATAACTTTCCTTCCAAGGAGTAAGCGTCTTTTAATTTCATGGCTGCAATCACCATCTGCAGTGATTTGGGAGCCCAGAAAAATAAAGTCTGACACTGTTTCCACTGTTTCCCCATCTATTTCCCATGAAGTGATGGGACCAGATGCCATGATCTTCGTTTTCTGAATGTTGAGCTTTAAGCCAACTTTTTCACTCTCCTCTTTCACTTTCATCAAGAGGCTTTTTAGTTCCTCTTCACTTTCTGCCGTAAGAGTGGTGTCATCTGCATATCTGAGGTTATTGATATTTCTCCTGGCCATCTTGATTCCAGCTTGTGCTTCTTCCAGCTCAGTGTTTTTCATGATGTCCTCTGCATATAAGTTAAGTAAGCAGGGTGACAATATACAGCCTTGACGTACTCCTTTTCCTATTTGGAACCAGTCTGTTGTTCTATGTCCAGTTCTAACTGTTGCTTCCTGACCTGCATGTAGGTTTCTCAAGAGGCAGGTCAGGTGGTTGCCATTTCTTTCCCCTCTCTTGAAAAATTTTCCACAGTTTATTGTGATCCACACAGTCAAAGGCTTTGGCATAGTCAATAAAGCAGAAATAGATGTTTTTCTGGAACTCTTGCTTTTTCAATGATCCAGTGGATGCTGGCAATTTGATCTCTGGTTCCTTTGCCTTTTCTAAAACCAGCTTGAACATATACTTTACCACAATTATAATTAAAAAAACAAAACAAAACTCTATTCCCCACATAAGAAAGAAGAATAACTTGAAAGGAGAAACCTGGCAGATACCATCTTTACCAAGTGATCAAAGTTAACCTCACCATTAGTGAAACAAGTACGTATTATGTGCCTTCTGATATGATACACTATAAGGAAAGAACATGTATGCAATTTTCCTGCCCAAAAACCCCAATCAGAATCTAATCAAGAAGCTCCAGAAAAACACAGAGGGACATCCTACAAAATAACTTGGCTGTAATCTTCAACCATGCTAATGTCATAAAAGAAACAAAGAAGTCTGGGAAATTTTCCAGGACAAAGAAGACATGACATCTAAATACATTCAGGTATGGCAGAAACCAACACAACATTGTAATTATCCTTCAATTAAAAATAAATAAGAAAAAAATAAATACATTCAGGAACTTGGATTGGATTCTGTACTAAAGGGAAAAAAATGCTACAGGACATCACTGGGACAATGGCAAAACTGGACTAAGGGCAGAGCAGACAAAAATTACCAACATAAAATTTAGGCAAGTTGGTGACTGGACTGTGGTTTTTATCCTTGTTCTTAGGAAAAACACACTACAGGGTGTAACGTATGAAACCTACCCCTGAATGGTTCAAGAAGAAATAAGTATGTATATGTATCTTTATATATAGCCGTCTCTATAGACACAAAGAGAGCAAAAGAAAAAAGAGAACGATAAAACAAATGGCAAACTTTAAGAATGCTAATGAATCTGGGTATACATGAGTTCTCTGCATGAATCTTACAAGTTTAAGTTTGAAATTATTTAAAAATAACATGTTAAAACTGATAAATGATACATATAGACCATAATAAAATGGTCATAAAAGCATTTAAAAGACACTGCAAATGTATAGTTTTCTGATAAAGGAATGTATCTTAGCATCTTACCCCTGTAGTTGCCACAGGAAGTGGATTGGCTGTGTAAAGGCTTCTTTTTCCATCATAAACTGGTCTACGGTCCCCAAATATAGTCACTTTAAAATGCTGAACCATTGAGTCAACCACCTCCCTAAAAAAGGGAAAAAATGCATTCATATAATCCTCTGCATGATGAAATACAAAAATCTTAACTAAAGTAGTTTCTTACACTATTTAAAGCTGTCACAAAATTCTAAAAGATCATTATACATGACAAAGATTTTCCCTTCTGGATTATAGTTTAGGATACCAGGAAGACTGATTCCTGGGAATGATTCCAGTGAATCACTTAATTATTCTGGGACACAGTTGACCTGCAAAATATTATCCTTATAGATGATCTAAAATCCCTTTCACCATCTAAGCACTAACTGACACATTTATCAAAGAATATGGTGCTCTTTCCTTTGCGCTCAAATAGCACCTAGTGCATGTCTCTCTTAGAACACTTACTTCACTGTAGTAGTAGTATCATAGACTTCACTTCTACTAGACTGTGAGATTTTAAGAGCAAGAAACACACCCATACTCTGTACGCCTCCATCCCATTCCAATGGTATCTGGCCAATAAAAATGTTTTGAAACCTCTATTTTTTACCCAGCAAATATTTTTATCCTATATACTTACATGGAAAGATATTTTAAAAGTTTCTTTTTTAGACATTTAAAAAAATTGCAGATTATAGAGAGAATAACACCAAATATCCACAAATCAATATTTATTTTTACACACACCTAATTTGTAAAGGCAGCAGAAAAATATCTAGAAGGGTATGTACCACACAGATACAATGGTTAGTAACCTCTGGAGAAAGAAGTGAAGAATGATTTTTTATTTTGTTTATATAATCTAAATATATTACAGTGACAGTATACTCACATAGTACTAAATATAATTTATAGTACATTTAAAAGAATGAGAAAAAAATTTCAATTCTAGCCCAGTCAAGTAGAAGAGAAAGGAGAAAGAAGCATTTTCTGGAACAAAACTACGTTGATTTGACACCCAGAGAAACTTTCCAAATGCTCAGTTTCTATTTCCCTCAACTTTCAATTTTATTTTGCAAGTATTTCTTGCACCACTCTTTTACTTTCTATTCCAATTACCGCCAACCTAAAACCTCATGTCCTACTACCTGGATTATTTTAACTTTTAGGCCTCTAATTTTTTCTTCTCCAGCCCAACTTTTATACCACTGCCACATGAGTCTCCAAACCTCACTTTTACTCTCCAGATACAAAAGGTTAGGTTAATCATGCTCCTCGGTTCATTGCTACATTATCATCATTCATCCGTTAAGACCCCTAACTTGTCCTTCCATATCCACTTCCCTATTCCCGTTCTTCTCAATAAATTATTTTCTCTAATATGTTTGATGAACATCCTTCTGTTTGTATACATTCCAACGTTACCCTCTGCCTAAGGTTTTTAAAATTTATTTAAATTGCTGTGGGACACTTAGTTCATTGTTTCTGATTGATGCTCTTGAGGGTTCCTTGGACTGCAAGGAGATCTAACCAGTCCATCCTAAAGGAAATCAGTCCTGAATATTCATTAGAAGGACTGATGCTGAAGCTGAAACTCCAATACTTTGGCCACCTGATGCAAAAAACTGACTCATTTGAAAAGACCCTGATGCTGGGAAAGATTGAAGGCAGGCGGAGAAGGGGACAAGAGAGGATGAGATGGTTGGATGGCATCACCGACTCGATGGACATGAGCTTGAGTAAGGTCCGAGAGTTGGTGATGGACAGGGAAGCCTGGCATGCTGCAGTCCAAGGGGGTCACAAAGTCGGACACGACTGAGCGACTGAACTGAACTCTACATGTTGTCTATCTGGTCTCCCAGCAATACAGACTCAGTATCTAACAGTCAGCCACCAAGACAATGCTGCAAGGCATTGTCTCCTTCTATGTCCCTTTATGAACTTGTGAGAATAATCTCTGGCTATATATACTGAGAACTGGTAGGTCCAAGTGAATTTTATCAACTAAATGATAAAGAACTGCCAAACTGCTCTTCAGAATGCCTGCACTAAACCATCCCCCTGGAGGGTCCTATTTCCCTACTTCTGTGAACTCCCTGTTTATTTCCTCTGCTCATTTTCTATTGGGGTGCCAGTCTTCTCATTGAACCAAAGGAGTTTCTTTGTTATTCTAATATTATTTCATTAACAGGTTTAGTTGTTGCAAATATCTTCCCCCAAATGTTATCTGTCTGTTAACAATGTCCATATATTTACTGAACTGACAACGTTAATGCTGTATCATCAAATGAATCATGGTTTCATTTTTTAAGGTTTTAAGAAATACTTCGCTAATATTAAGTCACAAAGATGCATTATGCTTTATTAATTTTATTTATCTTATGTCGGTCACTAATCCATCTTAGGTTCTTCTTTATAAATAGTATTATGTAAGAACTCAATTTTATTTTTCTCCATACAGTGAATCAATTTTCCCACACTGTCTACTCAAACAGTCTATACTTAACTGATCAATTTATAAGAACAGTTTATCTTAAGTTCTGAACTGAGTTTTCTATGTTGTCCCAGTGGTCTACTTGGATGTTCCTGGACCAGTATCCTACGATTCCATGATTACTGGGGTGTTTTATTAAATTATAATGTGGGGCAGGGCAAGTTCCTTTTCTTTCTCTAAGTTAACTTGGATATTCATGGAAACATTTATCAAAATAAATCTGTAACGTTCTCCCCCACATCCAAACTATTAATACAATAAGCAAAAGAAACATATCTAGTGCCCTACATATAATAAGTAATCAAAAAATATCTGTTGGTTAAGAAACTCTCAAATGATAAAAAACACAAGAAAGGCTAGTATGCCAAAAACAAATTAGTAATGTTAAAAGCTACTGATAAATTGCAACAATAAACTAAATAAATGAAGATGAAATATAATAATGGTAACTGTAAGTCGAAACACTTATGTTTGAAAAGTTCAATAGCAATAAAAATAAATGAAAGGATCTGAACTTATCCACTTATCCACTGCTTTCACGCAAAAGGGCTTTGTGCTCTGCTCAGTCACTCTTTTGCGACTTTGTGTCCAACTTTTTGCGACTCCATGGACTGTAGCCCGCCAGGCTCCTCTGTCCATGGGATTCTCCAGGCAAGAATACTGGAGTTTGTTGCCCTGCCCTCCTCCAGGGGGTCTTTTCAATCCAGGGATAGAACCCAGGTCTCCTGTACTGCATGCAGATTTTACCATCTGAGCCACCAGGGAAGCTTTAGATGACTATAAATCCAAAATGAACTAATACTGAGATGTAGTTTCTTCAAAATTAAAGAACTCAAGTTGCATGTATTTAAATAGCCAGTATAAGGCAGGTAACCTTCCCACCATCTACTACACAGGTCATTTCAAATTCTGGAGTACTCTGTTCAATTTGAAAAAAACTTAAGACCCTAACAGATGAAACACAACCAGAAGAAGATAATTCTGACCGAACCTCACATAATATAAATAAAAATAAATCAAAGTAAAGACTCTTAGTCTGGAAATAGGAAGGAGTCAAAGGAAATTAGAGAAGTCTTCAGTTATTTTGACAGACTGTCTGTCATGTGAAAACCTGAGTATCTTCCTTGTATGGGAGGACAGAAATCAGACAAATAGTTGGAAAATATAACGAGCAGTATTTTGGAACAAAAATTTCCAACATTTTCTAACCACCAGAGTTATTCACAAGTGGTTTACACTATCTCATAAAGTACCTGAGTTCATCCTTGCTAGAACTGTTCAAGGAGCAGTTATGTAAGGGAAGATACCAACTAGAAGATCGAAATGAATAATATCTACAATGCCCTCTAACAGTAAAATTTAATTAAGAGTATCAAATATGAAATTGCAGATTTTATCATAGTATAAGATACAGAGACTCCTTTATGAGTAATTACACCAAAAATTGATTTGAACTCAAGACTTCAGTCTTTACAGAATGGTATTAGAATTATAGACACATTGAACAATTTTAACTTTAACCTCTCACTAATACAATATAATTAAATGATATATTTGACTTTTAAAGGAATTTTATTATTCAAGTTAACAAACTGACAGATCCAGGGACTGCAACTTTTTGCTTTTTATCTCAAATGATACAGTGGCTAAGGGTAGTTTATCAGAATGTCCATCAGGAAGGGATGTAAAACTAGAGGAAAAGCTCTCCAAAATACTAATTTATCTAGTCATCTAGTCAGCTAGAGCAGCAAAAGTACTCACTGAATTATGAATAAAGCCTGAACTGAGAAATGGCCAATTTGAAAAATCTTTATAATATGTGGTAACATAACTACTGGAGAAAAAATAAGCAGACAAGAGGTTTTAGTCTCATTCTGCCACTAAATTGTTAGGATATTCACTAGGCCTCTCTAAATTTAGTCCCTTTATCAATAAAACTGAGGTTAATAGTCTTGGACTGTTACAAGGATAATGTGGGATATCAGTGAAAGTACCTTGGGTGAAAAAAGTAAATATGAATGGTACTATTTTTATATAAAAATTTAAGCATAATTATCTCAAAAACATGCTTCAAGAATTATACTGATATACCGAACTCTTCCAAACAACTAACAGATACATTATAATGTACCAGCATCAAATACTGTAAATAATACAAAGAATGAATGCTGGTAATTAACAGAAACTGTGAATGGAATTTTCTCCACAGTATAGTTGGGGAGCATTAGCCTTTTATTATAACAATGGGGGGGGGGTGTCTCTCGTTCACATGTAGAAATTTCAGAACAATATTTTAAGTGTGTATTGTTAAGCCAGCTTCTTAGCTTACAATAAAAAGTAAAGCTACAATAACCAAAATACATAAAATATTTTAACTTCTAAAATAGCATGCAGGAAAGAAAATCTAAATAATTGGGAATAAGAACTTCTAACCACTTTTCAGTGGCTTCCTTTTAGTAATAATCTTAGTCTGAAGAAGGAAGAATTCTTGCAAAGAATAATATGATGCATTTCTGAGGAACCTCAGGATACAATTTTTAAATTCTGAAGAATATCTGGCAATCACTACAAAAATGGAACCTACCTGAGTACATTAGGTCTTACAGAGGGCTACAGCCTACCTTCCCACTCTTACCTCAACCACCACTTCCTACATTCTGGTACCAAGTCTTTTGATTCCATCATGCTCTGGTGCACAGACTGTAAAGTAAAATTTAATATTGGTTTCAGTAAGTTCCACTTTATCACCTGACTCATACAACAGAAAAATGGTAGGAGAGGGAAATTTTAACATAAAAAGGAGGAGAGGAAATTATTTTCCTTTCCTGTTAATTGTTACTATAAACTCACAGACACCCATCTTCATTCATCTCATTTTTAAGTACCTCTTAATTTTCTACTCCCTAAAGGTAGAATGGGAAATATTACATTAGTCTTTAGGAGAAGGCATGAAATAATACATTCCTCTGAAGTGACTTTTCACCTTAATTTAGTATTCCCAGCTAATAAATTAATCTGTGACTATAGCACAGACAGAATAAAGGAAGATGGCTGAAGTATGTGCTGTGCTGAGTCACTCAGTCGTGTCCGACTTTGTGACCGCATGGACTGTAGCCCCAGGCTCTCTGTCCATGAGGAGTCTACAGGCAAGAATACTGGAGAAGGTATAACAATACTGCTAAGATATAACAAGATGCTAAAATCACCCAGTGGTTTATAAAACACAATGCAAACAGCTGACAAGCTCTCCTAGTATCCTTCCAACTTCTAATTTAACTTCATACTTCTGTGCTAAGTAGCAGAGAGGGTAGCCAATAAATACTTTTGTGTCAAAATAAAGTTTAAAGATGCAGAGTAGAGTTATACTTTAGATCAAATTTTTAATACTTTACAAAATTCATAGTACATCAGAGCATTTCACCATAAACTATCTTCACTGCCAGTTCACCTGGGTATGAATTCTTTCATAACCTTATATAACCACAGTAGTTAATCTATAAACACTTCTAGTATTCACAAACGACTGACAGACTAGATTGAGTAATAGATTTTAAACTCAAGGTGGCTTACGCTAACCATTCTCCTCTAGAACACTCTCCTCCAGACCACCATTGACTTCTTCAGACACAGTCTCTTTTCAGTCTCTATATTTCTGGCTTCTTTGAGCATCTGCAACTGTGATCTATCCTTGAAAATCATGATACTTGACTTACTTTCTACTTTGTCCTGGTTTTCCTACCTTTCCAATCTCCTAAGTGTCTTCATTGACAAACCTGAGTCTTATCCCAGGAATCTATTCTCAGTCTTCTTATCTTGATTCTATGCACTCTCCCTAGATTTTAACTATCACCTCTTCCCTGGTGGCTCAGTGGTAAAGAATCTGCCTGCAGTGTAGGAGATGTGAGTTCGATCCCTGGGTTGGGAAGATCCCCTGGAGAAGGAAATGGCAAGCCACCAGAGTATTCTCACCTGGGAAATCCCATGGACAGAGGAACCTAGTTGGCTATAGCCCATGGGGTCGCAAAAAGTTGGACACAAATTAGGGACTAAACAGCTGCAGCAGCAGCATAAAATATTAAACAGATCAGCAAAGAGGACAGCATAGGGAATTATAAGCATTATCTTTTAATAAACTATAATGAAGTATAATTGCAAAAAATACTGACTCACTAAGCTATACACCTGAAACTAATGTTATAAATCAACTATACCTCAAATTTTAAAAAGCAAGTACTAGAGGTGCTAGGGGGTATGTAGAGGATGAGAAAAAATCGTTAGAAGTATTTATATTTAATTTTCATCTAACAATTACTAATCAAGATGGACTAATATTCATGAATAGAGATTGACACTGGTGCCCTCACTTAGTCCACATGAGATGGTCAGGTGTAACAACACATGTAGGTACACAAGAAATCCTAAGGGAATAATGGGATTTCTGTAATGTGAGTTAACAGTGAAACTCTCACTCATTCATTCATTTTCAGCAAGCTGTAACTTTTTTCTGTTCAAGTGTGTAGCACATATTCTATCAGGTTTCTGGTACAGAAATCAGAACATTTCAAATTACTATAGTCTTAGTTTATTTCAAATATTGTTTCCCACCTTTAATTTTTTGATAGTTACACAAAGTTAGAATAGTAGTATAATTTTTAATAATTAAAAAATTAATTTCTGTATATAAATATATATATTTATTTATTGCTGAATGAGGGTGTGAAGTCACTCAGTCATGGCCGACTCTTTGCGACCCCATGGACTGTTGCCCATTAGGCTCCTCTGTCCATGGGAATATGGCTCTCTACTCTTTCTGAATTCACAAGCCTTAGCATGGACTTAGGATCCTTCGTAACCTATTCCCTGGTCAACTTTTCAGACTCTATCTCCTCTATTTATACTGGCTAATTTCTGTTATGTAAACATGTCATATCTTTACTCATGTTCCCTATATGGAATATTCTTTCCCCTGCTCCACTAGGTAACTATTCAGCTCAGATAGCATGTCATCTACTCTATCTATCTCCATAACCAAAATTGGGAATCAGTACTCCACACATCTCATAGAACTTGTCACTCTACACAGACTATAAAATCCTTGGCAGGAATCATGTTTTATTTATCTTGTTATCCCCAGAGCTTAGCACAGTGCCTGACACAAAACAGACGCACAATAAATTAAACAGTTAAGAAAACATAGGCAAGATTTAAAAAACGATCTTTAAGGCTTTAAAAGTTACCGTAGATTTAGAATTATAGTTCTAGTCAGATCCATAAATTTTGAAATCTAGTACCAATAGCATTCTTAATTGGTACAATAATATAGCACATTCAGATAACTGCTTTAAATTAACTCAGTCTAAAAAAAAAAAAAGGAGCAGCCTAGAAGTAAACAATCAAGGCACATCCTACAATGGAATACTATACAGCTGTTATTGTAATTTGAATCTACACAAATGGATAGATGTTAAAAATAAACCCTACCTACAGTCCCTATGTTTAGACATATCTTTATTTACAACAGTATCTTTGAAAAATACCTTTCAATTTCAAATATATTGTAGGAATATCAGCCAAAAGATTAGTGAGTAATTTATTTAGATGCTACTTTAAAAGAATTTTGAGATTTGAAATATTCACCATCTATTAGCTTTCTTATCTTACAAGTGACTAACGACTAACAAGGCAAATAAAACTTGCTTTTTAAAAATTATATATTTTGTATGGTAAAGTTTCCCCAAGACAGCTGAACATGCAAAACTAAACCATTTAATTTTCACTGGCAGTGTTTTTTGGGGTTTGTCTTCTAAATCATTTTAATCAGAAGTATACCCCTCAAAACACATCAAAAGAACAGTTGACAAAAGAAAAAATAACTAGACTTCATCAAAATAAAAAATGTGTTTCAAAGAAAGTGAAAATGCAAAAGGAATATAGCCAATATTTTATATAATAACTTTATATGGAGTATAATCTATTAAATGTCAAATCATTATGTTGTACATTTGAAACTAATATAGTATTGTAAATCAACTATATCTCAATTGCAAGAAAAAAGAAAAAATTTTAAAAGGAAGTAAAAAAGGCACGGTGCAGAAAAGGAGAAAACTTTTGCAAATCATCTTATCTGATAAGGTATAAAGAACTCCTACAGCTTAGTAACAAAAAAGGCAAACAATTTAATTTTCAAATGGGCAAAAGACTTGGACAGACATTTCTCTGAAAATATGCAAATAGCCAATAAGTACACAAAAAGATGCTCAACATCATTAGCCATCAGGGAAATGCAAATCAAAGTAACAATGTGATACTACTCAACACTTACTAAGATAGCTAGTGAAAAAGACAGATAACAAATGTTAATGAGGATGTAGAGACACTGGAATCACCACATACTGCTATCAGGAATGTAAAATGATGCATCCATTTTGGAAGATTCTGGCAGTTCCTCAAAAGATTAAACATCGAGTTGCTATTTGATTCCACTCTTGGGTATACACTCAAGAGAAATGAAAACATGAATGTGAATAGCAACATGAATCTTAAGAGCCAAAAAGTGCAAACAACTCCCACATCCATCAACAAGTGAACAGAAACACAAAATATCCATACAATGGAATCTTATTAAGTAATAAAAAGTAATGAAATACTAATAGATACTACAACATTAAGGGACTTCCCTGGTGACTCAGACTGTAAAGAATCTGCCTGCAATGCAGGTAGACACAGATTCAGTCCCTGGGTTAGGAAGATCCCCAGAGAAGGAAGTGGCTACCCGACTCCAGTATTCTTGCCTGGAGAATCCCATGGACAGAGGAGACTAGTGGACTACAGTCTGTGGGGTTGCATAGCGTCGGACACAACTGAGCGACTCACAGTTTTACTTCTTTCTGTTACAACATTATGTGAAAACATGTGAAATGAAAGAGGTCGGTCACACAAAAGGCCACATTCTGTATGATTCCATTTATATTGAAATGTCCAGAAAAGGCAAATCTACAGAGCCAGAAAGTAGGCTAGTGTTGGGCAGGGATGCAAGGAGGGAGGGATGCAGAGAGGGAGGAAATGGGGAGTGGCTGCTAATGAGATTTCTTTGGCAGAGGACAAAATGTTCTAAAGTTTGACTGGGGTGATGGTTGTCCACTATCACTGTAAACACACTAAATAACACTGAATTGTACATTTTAAATGAGTGAACTGTGTACTATGTGAATTGTATATCAATAAAGTTGCTATTTAAAAAAAGAATGTCCCTTTCTTGGAACACTACCCTAGTATAACACTGTCAATAATATTCCAAATAACAAAAGAGAGTTTCTTCAAACACTCTGACTTGTGATGATTTCTACATAAAAGCCAAAATCTTTTCAATATAGATATATTTTTTCCTTCTAAAATTCAATCATCAGAATTATATTACCTCTGTATGCAATATGCACAAATATTCAGCACTATGTCATTAATTGTAATAAAATAGTAATGGGTAAAGAATCCGCCTGCAATGCAGGAGACATAGGAGACACAGGTTCAATTCCTGGGTCAGGAAGATCCTGTGGAGAAGGAAAGGCAACCCATTCCACTATTCTTGCCTGAAAAATCCCACGGACAGATGAGCCTGACAGGCTACAGTCCAAAGGGTGGCAAAGAGTCACAACTGACACGACTGACTGAGTAAGCACAATCATCCTAATATAATGACTGTCAGATAATGTTTAATTTATGAAAGAAAATTAAATAAAAAATTTGATCACTCTATTACCATTTCAAGATTCCTTCGATCTTTATACAAGTAGATCTTGCATTTATAATCATGCTGCATAAACAATTTTCACATCTATTTCACTATTTAACAACTTTGAATAAGTACATTGACAGCCTACTGAGGATTTACCCTGATATACATTTAGTAGTTGGACAAACGAGCATAAAAATCTCAAGTTACAGATTTTACACTCTAGGTCATAATACTTCTAAAAATTAACTTTTAGTTATTAATACCATTCACTTGTAAAAAAACACCTAGAAACATCTGAAACCTGCTTTACTCTTTTAACTAACGATGATTTTAAAATGAAATCATTAAATAGGGAAAAAAAGAAACACATAGATACATACTCCAGAAAAGAAGTGAGGAAAGGACAAAAAAAGCAACAGAAAGAAAATCTAAGGTAGAAAAATTGACTCACAAGATGATTCACAAGCATTTCCTGCATATTTTGTCCAAGAAAACTCTTCTGACTAAAGTGGAAACTTGCTTGGCTGCAATACATCATTCTACTAGTATGATTAATGTCATAGTTCCAAATATTTGAGCATGTGGCATATGGACAAGAGAAACCTCATATGTGTTGATTTAAATACTGCTACATTTTGGCTCATAACTATTTAGTTAATATTGAAAAGGAATTGTAAGGTTCTATTGAGTTTCCAACTTTTGGAATTCTAGTTTTTGACGTGTAAGAACTAAACCAATTTAGGAAGCCCATCAACAATTTTAAATGACTACTTGTATGTAATACTGCAAAAAGTGAAGACAAGAACTAGTCTTCTGAAGAAAACAAAAGGAATAAGTTTCGTGGATGTTGACATAAAATTAAGTCAATATTATTAGCAAAGTACAAAGTTGGTTAATGCCAATTTTAGAGTCCCAAAGAGATCCTCTAGCTCCTGTCAAAACTCAAATAAAAGGTACATGATAAAAAAATTTCCATTTGGAAACATCTTAATTACAGATCCTTTACTTCTACTGACAAATAACATAAGAAGACAAAGCAACATAAAGATGAAATGCAATTAGGGATGTCAACAGGGCCCTAAGTTAAAACCAGAATGTACCACACTAATTTATTATATATATGTTCCTCTCAAATTTAACCAACATGTTGAAACTCTGTGGTACACAACTTCATATACACACATATAACATGTGATTATTCCTTTACCAAAAAAAGGTAAGAAAAGGAACAAATCTAATATAAATAATTTTGGTCTTTTATACCCAACATTACTGCGACTGCCTCAGTCTCTTATGAGAGACTCATCTGAAATATTAAAAAAAAAAACCCTTAACTGACATACCTCTAAGTCCCAAGCCTCCAACTCCTATCATTCCCTCAATTCCAACCCATTTTGTCTTCAAGTGATTTTGCTGTTCTAACACTGTTGTTGTTGTTCAGTCACATAGTCATGTCTGACTCTTTGCTACCCCATGGACTGCAGCATGCCAAGCCTCTCTGTCCCTCACCATCTCCTGAAGTTTGCCCAAATTCATGTCCATTGCATTGGTGATGCCATCCAGCCATCTCATCCTATGATGCCGTCTTGTCCTTCTGCCCTTAATCTTTCCCAGCATCAGGGACTTTTCCAATGAGTCAGCTGTTTGCATCAAATGATCAAAATACTGGGAGTTTCAGCTACAGCATCAGTCCTTCCGAGGAGTATTCAGGGGTGATGTCCCTTACAATTGACTGGTTTGATCTCCTTGCTGTCCAAGGGACTCTCAGGAGTCTTCTCCAGTACCACAGTTTGAATGAAGGTGCTCTGCCTTCTTTACGGTCCAACTCTCACAACCGTATGTGACCACTGGGAAGACTATAGCCTAGACTATACGGACCTCTGTCGGCAGAGTAATGTCTCTGCTTTTCAACACACTGTCTAGGTTTGTCATAGTTTATCTGCCAAGAAACAATCATTTTCTGATTTCATGGCTGCAGTCACCATCCGCAGTGATTTCAGAGCCCAGGACGAGGAAATCTGTCACTGCTTCCACCTTTTCCCCTTCCATTTGCCATGAAGTGATGGGGCCGGATGCTATGATCTTAGTTTTTTTAATATTTAGTTTTAAGCCGGCTGTTTCACTTTCTTCCTTTACCCTCATCAAGACGCTCTTTAGTTCCTCATAGCTTACTGCCATTAGAGTGGTATCATCCAAATATCTAAGGCTGTCGATGTTTCTCCCGCTATCTTGATTCCAGCTTGGATGAGTTCATCCAGCCGGGCATTTTTCATGATGTGCTTGGTGTACAGGTTAAACAAACAGGGTGACAGCAGACAACCCTGTCCATACAGGGTTCTAACTGTTGCTTCTTGACCCACAAATAGATTTCTCAGGAGACAGGTAAGATAGTCTGGTATTTCCACCTCTTTAAGAGCTTTTCACAGTTTATTATGATCCACACAGTCAAAGCCTTTGGCATAGTCAATGAAACAGAGGCAAATTTTTTTGGAATTCCCTAGCTTTCTCCATAATCCAGCAAACGTTGGCAATTTGATCTCTGTTTCTAACGTTATAATTATATAATTTTCCTATTCAATAAATAACATATAAGAATTCTCCACTATATATTGCTAAATTTAAGGACAATTCTTTCAGGTAGGGCAAGCTGGAGAGGCGATAATAAGAAATTCAGCTAAGAAATATTTGCCTTAGACATTCTATTGGTTAAGAGATTTCTTTAGATTAATAAATGCCTTTAAAAAATGTAAACATCTACCAGAAAGGCCAGGATTATTCTTTGTTCAAATTTACACATTAACACCCTAGTTTTGAGAAACAAGAAAAAGGGAATTTGAGAGTGCAGCATGAGATGGGTAATCCCTGTAAGCACAAAGACAGACAAAAGACAAGGATACTATGATAAAGACTAACCTGCATATTCTAGGAGAGAGGATAGGGTACTGAACATCCATACGAAGCCCTTTGTAATGTCCAGTTCTCTTTCCTGTCTCTCACCAATACACTCATCCCCTCTTAGTTTCATAGGCATTTTGTTCATTTTATTGAGTATTTACTCTGTGCCAATCACTGAGCTAAGATCAGATGATGATAAAGAATATAACTTTTCATGAAGAGGTTATGCTGAGAGAAGAAGGTAGCAACAAATATTGTACTAAATATAACAAAAGTGCATACCAATCAAGTACTACAAGGCCATAGTAGAATGAGCTGGCCTTTTGGCTGGAACCGCCACCCTCCAGCATTTTCCCAAAATGACCAACACGAAGGGAGAGAGGAGGGGTACTCGCTGTATGTTTTCTAGGCCTTTTAGGAAACATGGAGTTGCTCCTGTGGCCACATATATCATGCACATCAACAAGAAAGGTGATGTTGTAGATAACAAGGGAAGGGCACCATTCTTGACAAGGAATGCCCCATAAATGTTACGGTGGCAAAACTGAAGAGTCTACAGTGTTACCTAGCATGCTGATGGCATCCGTGTAAACAAACAAGTTAAGGGCAAGGTTCTTGCCAAGAGAATTAATGTGCACATGGAGCACATTAGGCAGTCTAAGAGCCAAGACAGCTTCCTGAAATGTATAAAGGAAAATGATTAGAAAAAGAAGGGAGCCAAAAAGAAAAGTATTTGGGTTCAGCTGAAGCACCAGCTTGCTCCACCCAGAGATACACACTCTGTGAGAACCAGTGGGAAGGAGCCTGAACTGCTGAGCCCCTTCTCCATGAATTCATGCCACAATGGCTACAAAGAAAATAAAAGACCTGGACTGTATGTTTCTCCTGAGTAGAAGTGTTGTGTCCCTTTTCCCAAAGAAATATTTAAAGCACCTTTTAATGATGTCCAAATTCAGTGGGTGATGTCTTTATTCTTCAAATCTAACGGGTTTTCTTCCTGAAAGATGTGAGGGAATTTGTTGTGCAATATACTCCATCGATTAATAAACTGCCAGTTATTATTTATTTTAAAAAGTGAACTACCATCTGACTATGGAGTTCAAAAGGTTCGTCTTGAAAAATAATAGAAGTTTGCCAGCTAGATAAAGGCAGAGAGGGCATTCCAGGTAGGAGTCGCAGAATATGAAAAAAGATGAAGGTTAGAGCCAAACTAAGAAGGGCATACTATACTAAACTTGGGATGCTATTCTGTAGGCAATAGGCAGCTGAACACATTTAAAAGTAGGCGAGTGAAATAATCAGATTTCTTACTTAAAAGGATAACTATGCCAAAAGTGTAGATATGTTAGGAGAATGGAGAGAGAAAGAGACGTTAGGGCAGACAAGGTCATTACAATAGTCTAGGCAACAAATAAGGGTCTGAAACCAAGGTGGCAGTAATACGGATAGAGGGGGCCAGATTAGGGAATAGTTTCTGAAAAAGAAGCAATAGGACATGATCACCAATAGGAGGAAAAGGAAGTTCTAGTTTGGAAATTTAGGTAGAAAAAAAGAATACAGCAACATGAGCAGAGTGTGGGGAGGAGGATTCAGAGAGTAAGTTGTTTGAAGTCCTTTATAGATAGTAAGGTGTCAGTCCAAAGCTCAGGAAAGAGGCAGAGGCTACAGCAAGATTAGGTAATCATCTAGTCAGATGGCAAGCGCTGCAGTAACTGACTAGAACCTCCCCTTTGAGCCTGGCTTAGGTCAGTACACCTGGTTCTCCTCAACTGCCATACCTTTGTTGTTGTTCAGTCGCTAAGTCATGTCCGACTCTTTGCGACCCCATGGACTGCAGCACGCCAGGCTTCCCTGTCCTTCACTATCTCCTGGAGTTTGTATCTTTGTTACTGCTGCCTTATCTTAAAAACAAAACAAAAAGTGCTTTCTTTACTATAGCTATCTGCAATTCTACCAACTCTTTAGATTAATTCAATTCCTTCCCTTCTTGCTTTACAAATTATTTCTTAACGACTATCAAGTCAGGATTCTGGAGTTCTGGTCTCACATTTGCTACTAGTAAGCGTTGTTGAATAAGCCTCTCAACCTTTCTTGATTTCAGCTATAAAAAAGGTATGGGGGAAAAAAGGTATCAGATTAGTTGATACCTTAGGTTTCTCCACTTGTAATACTCTACAACTTGCCTCCTGACCTCAGAAAGAACTCTGTTATTACGTTAATTGTAACACTCATATGATAGGGGTTTTCTGTTACATGTTATTACAAAGATTCTTAGTACTAATTTATTTCATATTTCTTATGGATCTTATCTCACAGGAGGGGGCAAGAAGAGGGTGGTACAAATTTAGAGAGTAGCACTGACATATGTACACTACTCAGACAGCTAGTGGGAAGCTGCTGAACAGCACAGGGAGCTCAGCTCAGCACTCTGTGATGACCTGGAGGGAGTGGGAGGGAGGTTCAAGAGGGAGGGAGTCTATGTATACTTATAGATGATTCATGCTATTGTACAGCAGAAACTAACACAACATTGTAAAGCAAGTATACTTCAATTAAAAAAACCTCCTTTGTGGTGTACATCATGTCATAAATTCCTTTCACATTTCCTATATTACATAAACCATATCCACATCCATAGTATTTGGAGGGAGTGAGAGAAGCTTATTAACAGCAGACTGCAAATCTTTATATATCATATATACTTATTCCTGTATAAGAGTAGGGAACAGTTAGAGGAGTTGAGGATGGGAAGGCATAAAATCATGACAATCACCATTGTCTCAAAGGGAATATTACAGAAGGGGTAAATAAGTTCAAGGTAGGTGGGAAGAGAAAAGAAAAGCACAGATAGATATTACCTAATAGCAAAGGAAAAAAATGTTCAGTCTGATTTTAAGAGCACGTAACAATGAGTTGGACCTTTTCTATTATCACAGAGAAAACATATAAGGTTACTGTAACAGAAAAATTTCAAGACTATTTGTAGATTTCCCCCATTATCACACCTCTGAAGTACAGTCAATTTCAAAGAAAATTACCATGTGTTCTTGGTCAAATTTAGACATTAAACACTGCTATTTAGACATACAAGATAAACATAATTTCTAAAGCAAAGACAAAAACCAACAGCAAAAGATCTCTGTGACTTCTTGATTCTTACCTGTTCACTCTCCTAGGACACTTGTCTGGTTTAATATCTACCTCATAGAGGTAGACATCAATCTTTGGAATTTCAACTTGAAAACAGTTAGCCAGCAATTTAATGGGTTTGCCCATGGTGCCATAGCCAGGTCTTCTGGGCACCATGAGTAGGGGCTGGGCCCCAACGGGTCCTGCCAGGGAAGGGGAAAAAAAGAGAGACAGAAACACTGTTACAAGCTGCGTTTGATAATCCTGTCAACCAGAGTAGGTTAGAATTTTAAGTACGGCTGATAATGACTAAAGCCTAGTGCTGAAAAATGATGTCAATTCTAAGACCCCTTTCTTACTCCAATTTACTTTCTTCATTAAAACATACAGAGAAAAAAACGGGGTACCTCTGAAAAATTGTTTTGGAACGGGTGGAAAGAACAATCCCACAAACCCAGGTGAGCATAAGCAAACCACAAATCCACAAACCACTCGTATCCAAAGAGTGTGTGACCAACAGCAGAATAATCTTATAGAAGGGTAAGAGCAAATGAACAAAATAAACAAACAAACAAAAAAAAGATCAACAAAGCACAAAATCAATTACTTGAAAAGATAAATAAAGTGATAAATTCCAGACAACACAAACTTTTATAACATGAGAAAAAAGGTTGAAGTAACCAATATAAATGGAAAAAATGTATTACCACAAATACCAAAGACATTACAAACACTTAATAAATTTGAAAGTTTGATGAATTAGACAAAGTCTTAGAAAAATACAGCTTACTGGTACACAAAAGCAGATAAAATTTGAAAAACTGTTGATAAAATATAAAATGGTACAGCTGCTTTGGAAAACAGTAGAGTGGTTCCTCAAAACATTAAAAGCAGAATTATCATATGATACAATAGATCTATTATCTACCCCTGGGTATAACCCCAAAAAAACTGAAAGTGGGCTATTGATAATTATATACCTATGCTCATAGCAGTACTATTCACAATAAACAAAGTAAGTGTGTGTTAATTGCTCAGTCATGTCCGACTCTTTGCAGCCCCATGGACTGTAGCCTGTGAAGCTCCTCTGTCCATGGGATTCACCAGACAAGAATACTGGAGTTACCGTTTCTTACTCCAAAGGATCTTCTTGGCTCAGGGATTGAACTGGCCTCTGTTGAACTGGCAGACAGGTTCTTTACCACTAGAGCCACCAGGGAAGCCCCTAACCACTTGCTCTTTGTTACACAGTAATAGCCCTTAAGGAGAAGAAAATGGCACCCCACTCCAGTACTCTTGCCTGGAAAATCCCATGGACGGAGGGAGCCTGGTGGGCTGTAGTCCATGGGATCGCTAAGAGTCGGACACAACTGAGCGGCTTCACTTTCACTTTTCACTTTCATGCATTGGAGAAGGAAATGGCAACCCACTCCAGTGTTCTTGCCTGGAGAATCCCAGGGACGGGGGAACCTGGTGGGCTGCTGTCTCTGGGGTCGCACAGAGTCGGACACGACTGAATCGACTAAGCAGCAACAATAGCCCTTAAATTCTATTTCCTGATCTATAAAACGGAAATAATACCTAATCTGCCTTTTTCATGAATCTTGTCAGGATCAAATCAGAACATAAACAACAGATAAAATTTACCAAGCTCTTACTACATCTTATAACAATTATTTTTATTTTTTAAACATTACTGAAGTATAGTTGATTTACAATGTTGTGTTTAATTTCTGCTTTACAGCAAGGTGAGTCAGTTATATATCCGTTTTCATATTCTTTTCCATTTTGGTTTATCACAGGACACTGAAAATAGTTCCTTGAGCTATACAGTAGGACCTTGTTGTTTATCCATCCTACATATAATAGTTGCCATCTGCTACCAAACTCCAGTCCTTCCCGCCGCCAACCTGCTTCTTCCTTGGCAACCACAAGTCTGTTCTCTATGTCTGTGAGTCTGTTTCTGTTTTCTAGACATGTTCATTTGTGTTGTATTTTAGATTCCACATATAAGTGATATCACATGGCATTTGTCTCTTTAAAAAAAAAATATTTATTTGGCTGTGCCAGGTCTTCACTGTAGCATGCAGGATTCTTGTAGTTGAGGTATGTGAACTCTGTTACAGCATGTGGGATCCAGTTCCCTAACCAGGGATTAAACCCAAGCGATCTGCATTGGGAGAATGGAGTTTTAGCCGCTGGATCACCAGGGAAGTCCCTATCTTTTTCTGACTTACTTTGCTTTATATGATAATCTCTAGGTCCATCCATATTGCTGCAAATGGCATTATTTTGCTCTTTTTAATGGCTGCATAATAACATAATATTATGTTACATATATGTAACATATCTTCTTTATCTATATATATTTATATACACATAATGGTTGAGTAATATTCCATGTATGAAGAAGTGAAGTGGAGTGGAGTGAAAGTCACTCAGTCATGTCCGACCCTTTGTGACCCCATGGGCTATACAGTCCATGGAATTCTCCAGGCCAGAATACTGGAGTGGGTAGCCTTTCCCTTCTCCAGGGGAATCTTCCCAACCCAGGGATGGAACCCGGGTCTCCCGTACTGCAGGTGGATTCTTTACCAGATGACCACCAGGGAAGCCCATATATGTAACTCACGTCTTCTTTATCCATTCAACTGCTGTTGGACATTTGGGTTGTTTCTATGCCTTGGATATTGTAAATAGTGCCGCTATGAATTAGGGGTTCATGTATCTTTTTGAATTATAGTTTTGTATGGGTACTCGCCCAGGACTGGGATTGCTAGATTATATGATAACTCTATTTTTAGTTTTTGAGGAACCTCCATACTGTTTTCCATAGTGTCGGCAACAATTTACATTCCCACCAACGCTGTAGGGGGTTCCTTTTTCTCCACACCCTCTCCAACAATGTGTAGGATGGCCATTTTGATGATGGTCATTCTGACTGGCCTGAGGTGATACCTCATTACAGTTCTCACTTGCATTTTTAATTAGTGATGTGGAGCATGTTTTCCTCTGTATGTCTTCTTTGGAAAAATCTCTATTTAGGTACTCTGTTTTTTTGAGTGGGTTTTTGTTTGTTGTTTTTTTTTATGGTTATGCAATTGTAGGAGCTGTTTGTATTTTTGGAAATTAAGCCCCTGTTGGTTGAATCATTTGCAAATATTTTCTTCCAGTCCGTAGGATGTCTTTTTGTTTTAGTAGCAGAACTGGGATTGGAACTCACTCTGCTGTGCTATTTTGTTTCATTGATGTATCTATCCTTTTGTCAATAACATATACTGTCTTGATTACGATATTGTATAGTAAGCTTTGAAATCAGGTACTGTCAATCAGTTCTATGACTTTAATCTCCTTTAATATCATGTAGCTCTTCTGGGTATTTTTGTCTTTCCATATAAACTTCACAATCAGTTTCTCAATGTCCATAAAATAACTTGCTGAGATTTTGTTTAGAATTGTGCTAAATACATAAATCAAGTTGAGAAGAACTAAGATCTTTCTGATAATGAGTCTTCCTACCCATGTATAATAGAATATCTCTATTTAGATTTTCTTTTGGAGAAGGAAATGGCAACCCATTCCAGTATTCTTGCCTGGGAAATCCCATGGACAGAAGAGCCTTGCAGGCTATATAGTCCATGGGGTCACAAGAGTCAGGTACAACTTAGAGACTACACCACCAAACCACAGATTTTCTTTGTTTTTTTAATCAAAGTTTCACAGTTTCCTTCACATACATCTTATACATATTTTGTTAGATTCATACCTAAGTTTTTTGGGGTTTTTTTTGGTGCTAATATGTAAGACTACAATAATAGAAATGTTCAGTTCAGTCAGTTCAGTTGCTCAGTCATGTCCGACTCTGCGACCCCATGAATTGCAGCACGCCAGGCCTCCCTGTCTATCAGCAACTCCTGGAGTTCACTCAAAACTCACGTCTATCAAGTCGGTGATGCCATCCAGCCATCTCATCCTCTGTCGTCCCCTTCTCCTCCTGCCCCCAATCCCTCCCAGCATCAGAGTCTTTTCCAATGAGTCAACTCTTCGCATGAGGTGGCCAAAGTATTGGAGTTTCAGCTTCAGCATCAGTCCTTCCAAAGAACACCCAGGACTGATCTCCTTTAGAATGGATTGGCTGGATCTCCTTGCAGTCCAAGCGACTCTCAAGAATCTTCTCCAACACCATAGTTCAAAAGCATCAATTCTTCGGCACTCAGCTTGCCTCACAATCCAACTCTCACATCCATACATGACCACAGGAAAAACCATAGCCTTGACTAGACGGACCTCTGTTGGCAAAGTAATGTCTCTGCTTTTCAATATGCCATCTATGTTGGTCATAACTTTTCTTTCAAGGAGTAAGTGTCTTTTAATTTCATGGCTGCAATCACCATCTGCAGTGATTTTGGAGCCCCCCAAAATAAAGTCTGACACTGTTTCCACTGTTTCCCCATCTGTTTCCCATGAAGTGATGGGACCGGATGCCATGATCTTTGTTTTCTGAATGTTGAGCTTTAAGCCAACTTTTTCCACTCTCCTCTTTCACTTTCATCAAGAGGCTTTTGAGTTCCTCTTCACTTTCTGCCATAAGGGTGGTGTCATCTGCATATCTGAGGTGATTGATATTTCTCCCGGCAATCTTGATTCCAGCTTGTGCTTCTTCCAGCCCAGCGTTTCTCATGATGTACTCTGCATATAAGTTAAATAAGCAGGGTGATAATATACAGCCTTGACATACTCCTTTTCCTATTTGGAACCAGTCTGTTGTTCCATGTCCAGTTCTAACTGTTGCTTCCTGACCTGCATATAGGTTTCTCAAGAGGCAGGTCAGGTGGTCTGGTATTCCCATTTCTTGAATAATTTTCCACAGTTTATTGTGATCCACACAGTCAAAGGCTTTGCCATAGTCAATAAAGCAGAAATAGATGTTTTTCTGGAACTCTCTTGCTTTTTCGATGATCCAGCAGATGTTGGCAGTTTGATCTCTGATTCCTCTGCCTTTTCTAAAACCAGCTTGAACATCTGGAAGTTCACGGTTCACATATTGCTGAAGCCTGGCTTGCAGAATTTTTAGCATTACTTTAGTGTGGTTTTTATTAAAAAACAGAAAAATAGATCTGAGGAACAGAACGATAGCCCCAAAATTGAACCACACAGTCAACTCATGTTTGACAGAGGAGCAAAGGCAATTCAATGGAAAAAGGACATTTTAAAAATATGGTGCTGTTAAACAAATGGATATCCACGTGTTAAAGAAAAAAAAGAAGAAAAGAATCTGGACACAGATCTAAAACTTTTTTCAAAAACTAACTCAGGGTATTCCCTGGTGGTCTGGTGGTTAGGACTCTACACTATCACTGCTGAGGGCCCAGGTTCAATCCCTGGTCAGGGAACTAAGATCCCACTAGACACACAGTATGGTCAAAAACCCCAAACAAAACAAACTCAAATGGCTCGTGAACCTCAACGTAAAATGCAGAGCTACTCAACTCCTAGTTCAAAACATAAGTGACCTTGATGATGATTTTTAAACATTTTTTTATTTTTAATTGGAGGATAATTGCTTTACAATGTTGTGTTGATCTCTGGCATACAACGATGTGAATATATATGTATACTTATATATATATATGTCCCCTCCCACTTGAACTTCCCTCCCACACCCTATCCCATCCCAGCCCTCTAGGCTGTCATGGAGCACGGCATTGAGCTCCCTGTGTGATACAGCAGCTTCCCATTAGCTGTCTATTTTACATATGGTAATGTATACTTAAAAAGACACATGTACCCCAGTGTTCATTGGTGATGACTTCTTAGGAGAAATACATAGATACCAAAAGCACAACATATTAAATAAAAAATTGATGTTTTCATTAAAAATAAAAACCTGTTCTACAAGAGAATGAATATACAAGCATAAACTGAGAAAATACATTCGCAAAACACATATTTGATAAGGGGTTAATACTTAAAATACATAAAGAACTCATAAAACTCAACAGGGAAAAAAAAATCCAATTAAAAAAATGGGCAGAGGCTCTGCACAGATATTTTCCCAAAGAAGACATGCAGATGGACTACAGGCACATGAAAAGACACTCAACATCATTAATCACCAGGAAAATACAAGTCAAAACCACAATAAGACATCACTTCACATCTTAGAATGGCTATTATCAAAACACAAGAAATAACAAATGTTGGCAAGAATGTGGAGAAAGGAAACCCTTGTGCACTATCGGTAGGAATGTAAACTGGTACATGTACCATGAAAAACAGAATGAAGATTCCTTTAAAAATTAAAACTAGAAGAACCACCAGCAATTCCACTACTGGATATTTATCTAAAGAAAAGGAAAACAGCAACCTAAAAAGACATATCCACTTTCACGTTCACCGCAGTATTACGTACAACAGTCAAGATATGGAAACAACCTAGGTGTCCACTGGATGAATGGATAAACAAAATGTGCTCTATATACAAAATGGAAAATTATTTAGTCATAAAAAGGGAAATCTTGCCATCTGAAACATGGATGGACCTTGAAAACATTATGCTAAGTGAAACAAATCAGACAAAGACAAAGCCATATGACCTCATCTGTGTGTGGAATGTAAGAGACAGAGAGAGAAAAAAAAACAAAACCCAACCTCATAGATAACAGAGAAGAGACTGGTGGTTGCCAGAGGTGCACACATGCTCAGTTGTGTCTGACTCTTTGTGACCCCATAGACCACAGCCTGTCAGGCTTCTCTATCCATGGAATTTTCAAGGTAGGAATACCAGAGTGGGTTGCCATTCCCTTCTCCAGGGGATCTTCCTGTCCAAGAAATCAAACCCAAGTCTCTTGCCTCTCACACACTGACAGGCAGATTCTTTATCACCATGTGTGTGCTCAGTCGCTCAGTTGCATCTGACTCTTTGCAGTCCCATGGACTGTAGCCTGCCACTCCTCTGTCCATGGAATTTTCCAGGCAAGAATACTGGAGTGGTTGCCATTTCCTACTTTCCAACACAGGGATCGAATCTGAGTCTCTTGCCTCTCATGCACTAGTAGGCAGACTCCTCACCACTAGCACCACCTGAGAAGCCCTCTTTAGCATTATGGGAGTAGGCAAAATGAGTGAAGGGGATCACAGGTACAAACTTTCAGTTACAAAATAAGTAAGTCTTAGGGATGTAATGTGGAGAAGGCAATGGTACCCCACTCCAGTACTCTTGCCTGGAAAATCCCATGGATGGAGGAGTCTGGTAGGCTGCAGTCCATGGGGTCGATAAGAGTGGGACATGACTGAGCGACTTCACTTTCACTTTTCACTTTCATGCATTGGAGAAGGAAATGGCAACCCACTCCAGGGTTCTTGCCTGGAGAGTCCCAGGGACGGGGGAGCCTGGTAGGCTGCCGTCTACGGGGTCGCAGAGTCGGACACGACTGAAGCGACTTAGCAGCAGTAGCAGCAGCAGGGATGTAATGTACAACATGATGACTATAGTTTATAATACTGTACTGCATACTTGAAAGTAGAAAAAAAAGTAGACCTTAAACATTCTCATCACAAAAAATTTCTAACTAAGTTATGTTGACAGATGTTATTACCTCCTTATTGTGGAGGTAATATTTACAAATACTGAATCATGTTGTACATCTGAAACTAACATATATCAATTATATTTCAATTTAAGGAAAGAATGCAGTAAAATGATAATTTTTAAAAAGCTCGTCCATTTGTCATGTACTACTCACAAAACAACTGTTTATAACCAACCATATTAATTATCGTGATCAGGAAAGATGTTCCTAAGCATTTTACATCCTAACATGACACTCTGATCGATGTACAGTGTGTTAATGTACTTAAGTTAGTTGTTATTGTTCAGTTGCTAAGTTGTGTCCAACTCTTTGAGACCCCATGGATTACAGCACACCAGCTCCTCTGTTGGCCACTATCTCCTGGAGTTTGCTCAAACTCATGTCCATTGAGTTAGTAATGCTATCTGACCATCTCATCCTCTGTCACCCTCTTCTCCTTTTGCCTTCAGTCCTTCCCAGCATCAATTTCTCATTTGGGGAAATCAGTTGAGGTTAGGCCAATATCTAACACATTATACTTTCTCCCATTTAACATAATGGCAAATAGTCTCCCAACTAGTGGTTGTGATGCAGAATGTCTGATTTTCAGCAACCTATTCTTAATTATTCCATGCTTTTAATAAGACATTTTGTTCTATTTCATTCAGATATTTTAGTTTTCTTTAGTGGGAGTTCTGAGCCTAATAAAATAGCCTGCCTACTCTATACAGAGAAAATTCTATAGCTATTTAACACCTGTATTTTCATATAAACTGAGTGATCTGAGGACAGAGTTTGTGAGTGAGTGATATTTCTATCCCTAATACTTACGAGTGCCTCATATTAAGCCCCTTTTCCTGGTTCCACAATTTCAGACCAATCTTCTAATTATTGTCTGGATGCCCATATAGACCACTGGAGGGAGAGAAGTTTGCTGCCTCATGACTAGTCAATATGAATCTGCTTGATGCTCTGGAAATAGTATTTTTCTTTGCAAATGATTAACATTATGATTTATATATCAGTTTCCTGTGAACTCTGGTTAGCATCAGTCAGTTACTCATGGTGATGATGGTTTCTGGATGCCTGGCAAGACAAAGGGTCAGGATCTACAAAGTTAGGCACCAGACTTTGGACCACAGTGACCCTCTGTCAATGCTGTTGTTGTTTAGTCTCTAAGTTGTGTTTGACTCTTTGTGATTCCATGGATTGTAGCCCACCATGTTCCTCTGCCCATGGGATTTCCCAGGCAAGAATACTGGAATGGGTTGCCATTTCCTTCTCCAGGGATCTTTCTGACCCAGGGATCAAACCTGTGTCTCCTGCTTGAAACCCGATCCTCTGTCATATGACTTTGTAAATCTGTTTCAGTAATCTGAATTTTCAAGTTTCACAGTAGCAAACACACTGTATGCTGCTGCTGCTGCTGCTGCTGCGTTGCTTCAGTCGTGTCCGACTCTGTGTGACCCCATAGACGGCAGCCCGCCAGGCTCCCCCGTCCCTGGGATTCTCCAGGCAAGAACACTGGAGTGGGTTGCCATTTCCTTCTCCAATGCATGAAAGGAAAAAGTGAAAGTGAAGTAGCTCAGTCGTGTCCAACTCTTCGCGACCCCATGGACTGCAGCCTACCAGGCTCCTGTATATAAAATGTTATATTCTGTTCCCATTTAATGTAGCATCATGAGCATATCTTCATATGTTATTGTGTAGTAGCTAAGTTGTATCTGACTGTTTTGTGACCCCATGGACTACAGCCTGCCAGACTCCTCTGCCCTCAGGATTTCCCAGGCAAGGATACTGGAGTGGGGTACCATTTCCTTCTACAGGGGATCCTCCTGACACAGGGACTGACCCTGTGTCTCTTACACTGACAGGTGGATTCTTTACCACTGAGCCATCAGGGAAGCCCAAGGTCTTAATAACCATAATTTTAACAGCTATTTAATGACCCATTAAGTTGATGAACTACAACTGACCAAGCTTCACTCCAGGATAGTTAGCTTGCTTCCAATTTTTCACTATTATAAACAATGAAACAAGCAACTGTAGTGGATATTCACAGGACTGTATGCCAAGCACAACACCATCATTTTCCTCTACCTCATGGCTACTCTCTTGAATACTGTACACTTTCCCAAGTACTAAAGAATACCTGTAGTTGATATGTTCTTACATGAACTTGCCCCACAATTGACTGGTCCAGGGACAGACACCAGAACCTAGAAAAACTAATAAGTAGTCCTTCCCTTGGGACTTTTTATTAACTTGGGACCTAAACCACCATCAGGCATTTCCTCTTCAGGGACTAAGGCTGTGAGATATAACAGCCATTGGAGATCAAATGTTCTGACGTGTAGAAAAAGCCAATCAACAGTAGGATAAAATGGAAACTACATATAGTAGAGCTACATGTACAGTGAAGTCAAAATAAGAGATGGAGTAGTAGTCTGATACCATGAGTTTCCACTTCCAACTGCTCCAGATGTGAGCTCAGCTGCAAATCTGTTCTTCCTACTGCCACTCAACCTTCCTTAGATTGCATGAGTCAATAAACCCCTTTTGCTTTAATTAGTTTCAGTTTGATTTCTGTTATTTGCATGGATAAGCCTGGAGGGCAGTAGGCTAAACTCTTAACATATAAAGAGAGTAATATATTAAATTACTTCAACTGAAGTATGGTCTCAGATCTGAGTTCAAATTTCAGATCTAATGATCAGGGAAAAGGCACAACTCTGACTCACTTGCCTATTAATTTTCTAAATGATATTTACAGCATACAACATGATAGTTTGATAGACCTGTGCACTGTGAACAGATTCTTCCTACCAAGTTAATTAACACATCCATCACCTCACATATTCACCTTTTTGCAAGGAGGGGAGGATTTAAAACACTGAAGTTCTACACTCTTAGCAAATTTCAATTACACAACACAGTATAATGAATTCTAGTCACTATGGTATACATTAATCTGCAGCTCTTACTCACAGTATAATCTTATTCATCTTAAAGTATGTACACTTGTACCAACCTTTCTCTATTTCCCTCATCCCCTGACAACCATTTTTCTACTTTTTTTTTTAAAGACTCCACATGTGAGTGATACCAAGCAGTATCTGTCTTTGTCTTATTATACTTAGCTCATTGACAGCTAGGCTCATCCATGGTCAGAAGTAACAGGATTTCCTTCTTTTTCAAAGGTTGAACAATATTCCACTGTGTGTGTGTGTACACACATACCACATTTTGTTTCAATTCATCCACTGATGGACATTTAAGATAGTTTCCATACCTTGGCTACTGTGAATGCTGCAATGAACAGTCAAGTACAGATATTGGTTCAAGGTAATGGTTTCATTTCCTTCGGATATATACTCAGAAGTGGGACTGCTGGGACACATGGCAGCTCTATTCTTTGTTTCTTAATATTGGAATATAGTTGATTAGCAATGTTCTAGAGGAAATGGCAACCCACTCCAGTGTTCTTGCCTGGAGAATCCCAGGGATGGCGTAGCCTGGTGGGCTGCCATCTATGGGGTCACACAGAGTCGGACACTACTGAAGTGACTTAGCAACAGCAGCAGCAGCAATGTTCTGTTAGTTTCAGATGCACAGCAAAGTGATTCAGTTATACATGTACATCCATCTATTACTTCTTAAATTCTTTCCCCATTTAGAATATTGCAGAGTTTCCTGTGCTATACAGTAGGTCCTTGTTGGCTATTTTAAAAATAGCGGCGTGTATGTGTCAATCCCAAACTCCGAATTTATCCCTCCCCCTACTCTTCCCCAGCTGGTAAAGGAGCATATGGTAGCTCTAGTTTAAATTTCTTGAGGAACCTCCACACAGTTTTCCACAGTGGCTGTACCATTTTATGTTATCATCGACAGTGTATAAGGGTTCTCTTTTCTCCACACTCACACTGGCATTTATCATCTTGTCTTTTTGATAAAATGTCATCCCAACAGGTATGAGGTTATATCTCATTGTGGTTGTGATTTGCATTTCTATGATAACTGGTAATGCTGAGCACCTTTTATGTCCTGGTTGGTCATTTGCATGTCTTCTTTGGAAAAATGTCTATTCCAAGTCCTTTGCCCATTTTTCAATCACGTTATTTTCTGCTGTTGAGTTGTAAGAGCTTCTTGTATATACTGGATATTAACCCTTCATCAGATACGTGGTTTGCAAATATTTTCTCTCATTCTATAAAGTTTCCTTTTGTTAATGATTTTCTTTGCTAACAGAGACTTATTTTGATATAGTCTTACCCACTTATTCTTGCTTTTGTTGCCTTAACTTGGTTTTTGGTATTAAGCTAAAAAAAAATCACTGTCAAGACCAATGTCAAGAAGCTTAGGTGCTATGGAGTAAAACTTCTAGTTTTATGGTTTCAGGTATTCTGTTAGTCTTTGATCCATTTTAATGTTTATATATGGTATAAGCTAGGGTCTAGTTTCATTCTTTTGCATATGGCTATCCAGTTTTCCCAACACCATTTGTTGTACAGACTATCCTTTCCCCGCTGTGTACTTTTTGCTCCTTTGTCAAAAACTGAGTAGATATGCATGGGTTTATTTTTAGGCTCACATTGATCTATATGCCTATTTTTATGCCAATACCACACTATTATGATATTGCTTTGTAATATAGTTTGAAATCACGAAGTGTGATGCCTCCAGCTTTGCTCATCTTTCTCAAGATTGTTTTAGCTATTGGGGGTCTTCTGCGGTATTGCTTTTTCTATTTCTGTAGAAAATGCCCTGCGATTTATTTTTTTGCCATTGCAATTTTGATATGGACTGCACTGAATCTGTAGATAACTTTGAATAGTGTGGACATTTAAACAATATTAATTCTTCCAATCCATGAGCATAGAGTATCTTTCCATAAGCATTTTATTGTTTTTGATGCTACTGTAACTGGGATTTTTAAAAATTCTATCATTTTGATAGTTGTTAGCATATAGAAATATACTATGCTTTGTATACTGATTTTGTGTCATGCAACTCTACTAAATTCAATTATTATTTCCAACAGTTTTTCACAATTTAGAGTTTTCTATATATAATAGCACATCATCTGCAAATACAGTTTTACTCCTTCCAGTCCAGTGTGTGAACGGGTTAAGAATTGTTCATCAGCTTGTTTCAGCACTGGTAGTATTCTGGAGAAGGAAATGGCATCCCACTCCAGTATTTTTGCCTGGAGAATTCGTGGACAGAGGAGCCTGGCAGGCTACAGTCTATGGGGTCCAAGAGTCGGACACAGCTAAGTGACTAAGCACACACACACTGTTCTCAGGGCTTCTTTCAGGAGCCAAGGTGGGTGTTTTTCAGTGGGTCAAATATATAGTCAGTGGTTATAAATTGTTATTTGAAAAGCATTTTGGGGCAGCATTATCAAGTTTGCTGGTAAGGAGCAATGAAAAGCCTGAGTCTGACCTGACACTGACAAACTCCACTCACAGTGTTCCAGTGTACTCTCTTACTTACTCTTTGAATTTGCTCTATGCAAAAATCTCAACTGGATTTTGCAGTGTTTTTAAAATTGGGATTTATTGTTAATTATATACAGTTCAGAAAATACCTGGTAATGGCAGAGGAAAAAAATCCGTGGTCCCATCACCCATGTTGAACACTGGTGTTTCTATGTATAATCTTCTCTTATAAAAATTTTTTTCTACATTGTAATGGTTTTCTGTTTATATGTATTTTTTGTATTCTGATTTTTTTTCAGTGTAGCTCAAATATTTTTCCTGTATTACTGCATACTCTATAAATACCAATCATAATAGCAAAAAAAAAAAAAGAATGCCTTTTCTACTCTTTTTCTTACCTAATTGTTTTGGCTAGGTTGTCCAGCACTGTTGTTATTTTTAAAGGTATAAAAGTCAATTTTCTCTTTTACTTATTTATTTGTGGCTACGTGGGGTCTTTGTTGCTTTGCTTGGGTTTTCTTTACTTGTGGTGAGCAGAGGCTCCTTTTCATGGTGCGTGGGCTCCTCACTGTGGTGGCTTCTTTTGTGGCGAAGCACAGGCTCTAGCCACACCGGCTTTGGCACTTGCAGCACACAGGCTCAGGAGCTGCAGCTCAAGGGCCCTAGGGTGTGCGGGCTTCAGTAGTTGTGGCACGTGGGCGTACATGCTCTGCAGCGTGTGGAATCTTCCTAGACCAGGGATCGAACCCATGTGCCCTGCACTGGCAGGCAGATTCTTATCCACTGTGCCATCAGGTAAGTCCCCAGCACTAAGCTGAAAAAAAGTGTTGACAGTAGGCATTCTTGTCTTGTTCCTGATCTTAGAAGAAAAGCTTTCAGTTTTTCACACTGACTATGATACTAGCTGTGGACTTCGGCAAATATGGCCTTTATAATGCTGCAGTACATTCAGTTACCTTATTTTAAAAATGAGATAAAATGATCTATATATTCTAGATGTGCCAGGCATAGAAGTCATTAAAAAAAGCAGAAGTTCTTCAATAAATATTAATAAACTCCTACATGTCATATAAATATGCTAAGGAAATTTCTCTGCATCAAGCACCTACTGTTTTATTTGGGGGAACTAGAGAGGGAAACTGGCATACAGAAATTTTCCCTCAGACAAATGTCACAAATAGACCTACCACCAGGTCAAAGGACAGGAACAGAAACATATTTCTGACTTGGTATTTTCTGCCAAACTGGCATATGAACACATTACTATCACGAGATTTCTTTCTCTCCTATGCCCTCTCTAGCATTAGGCATTACAACTTTTGAAAATCTTTTATATGTTACAAAAAAACACCCGCCTTCTGCCGTTTTATTTACATGTGATAACCATCAAGATAGGCTTAAAAATGTTTTATTATTCTATATTCATTATTCTCTCATGAAACTCATTGCACCTACAATTTTTTTTAAAAATCAGAAATATAAAAGGTCATTTATCTATTCTATTTATTGAACAAATATTATGTTCGAGGTCTTATAGATACATGAATTAATAAGTCACAATTACTTTACTGAAGTAGTTCATAATATAATGGGGGATATCCCCAAATTACAACAATAATAACAGAAACATATACAGAGCATTATATATGTGATATACATTTGGTGATTTCTTACAACATAACTTTTGAATCAGGTACTATATTATAATGAGGAAAATGAAGCACAAGGAGCACATGTTTTAAAAAAACATGTTCACAGGAAGAAAATGGCAAAGCTAGGATTTGCAAATAAGTAGTCTGATTTCAGAGCCTGCAGTTTTCATCAGCACATTACACTACAGGCTATCATTCATCAAGTCATTTATTTCCTGACTCATAAATGTGTTCAACAAATATTTACTGTATATTAAGTGCCAGGCATTGTTCAGGTGAATAGTAATTTTAATAAATACGATAAAGACCTGATCCTCATGAAGATTTTACAGGGGTGGGAGGATATATTATACTATATTTCTTTTTTGCCAGTTAGGTAATAATAACTGCTATAAAAAATGAGTGTGTGTGCTCAACTGCTCAGTTGTGTCCGACTCTTCACAGCCCCATGGACTGTAGCCCACCAGGCTCCTCTGCCCATGGAAGCTATACAAAATAAGATGGGTTAAGGGGATAGACAGTACGTGTGTGGTAGAGGGTAGCTAGCCATATTAGGTCTGTCAAAAAAGTCCTCTTTGAAAAGGCGACAAGTAGGCAGAAAACCCAGTCAATACCGAAATCAGACTGATTATATTCTTTGCAGCCAAAGATGGAGAAGCTCTATAGAGTCAGCAAAAACAAGGCCAGGAGCTGACTGTGGCTCAGATCATAAACTCATTGCCAAATTCAGACTTAAATTGAAGAAAGTAGGGAAAACCACTAGACCATCCAGGTATGACCTAAATCAAATCCCTTATGATTATACAGTGGAAGTAACAAATAGATTCAAGGGATTAGATCTGACAGACAAAGTGCCTGAAGAACTATGGATGGAGGTTTGTAACACTGTACAGGAGGCCGTGATCTAAACCATCCCCAAGAAAAAGAAATGCAAAATGGTTGTCTGAGGAGGCCTTACAAATAGTTGAGAAATGAACAGAAGAGAAAGGCAAAGAAGAAAAGGAAACATATATCCATCTGAATGCAGAATTCCAAAGAATAGCAAGGAGAGATAAGTAAGCCTTACTCAGTGATCAATGCAAAGAAACAGGAAAACAATAGAATAGAAAAGACTAGAGATCTCTTCAAGAAAATTAGACATACCAAGGGAACATTTCATGCAAAGATGGGCAAAATAAAGGACAGAAACAATATGGACCTAACAGAAGCAGAAGATATTAAGAAGAGGTGGCAAGAATACACAGAAGAACTGACCTAGATAAGTAGGATGATGTGATCACTCACCGAGAGCCAGACATCCTGGAATGCAAAGTCAGGTAGGCCTTAGGAAGCATCATTATGAACAAAGCTAGTGGAGGTGATGGAATTCCAGTTGAGCTATTTCAAATCCTAAAAGATGATGCTGTGAAAGTGCTGCACTCAATATGCCAGCAAATTTGGAAAACTCAGCAGTGGCCACAGGACTGGAAAAGGTCAGTTTTCATTCCAATCCCAAAGAAAGGCAATGCAAAAGAATGCTCAAACTATCGCACAATTGCACTCATCTCACATGCTAGTAAAGTAATGCTCAAAATTTTCCATGCCAGGCTTCAACAGTACATGAACTGTGAACTTCCAGATGATCAAGCCAGATTTAGAAAAGGCAAAGGAATCAGAGATCAAACTGCTAACATCCACTGGATCATTAAAAAAAAGCAAGAGAATTCCAGAAAACATCTATTTCTGTTTCACTGACTACACTAAAGGCTTTGACTGTGTGGATCACAACAAACTATGGAAAATTCTTCAAGCGATGGGAATACCAGACCACCTGACCTGCCTCCTGAGAAACCTGTATGCAGGGCAAGAAGCAACAGTTAGAACCAGACATGGAACAACAGACTGGTTCAAAATTGGGAAAGAGGTACATAAAGGCTGTATACTGCCACCCTGCTTATTTAACTTATATGCAGAGTACATTATGCCAAATGCTGGGGTGGATGAAGCACAAGCCAGAATCAAGACTGCCGGGAGAAATATCAATAACTTCAGATATGCAGATGACACCACTCTTATGGCAGAAAGCAAAAATGAACTAAAGAGGCTCTTGATGAAAGTGAAAGAGGAGAGTGAAAAAGCTAGCTTAAAATTCAACATTCAAAAAACTAAGATCATGGCATCTGGTCCCATCACTTCATGGCAAATAGATGGGAAAACAATGGAAACAGTGACAGACTTTATTTTCTTGGGCTCCAAAATCACTGCAGATGGTGACTGCAGCCATGAAATTAAAAAATGCTTGCTCCTTGGAAGAAAAGCTATGACAAACCGAGACAGCGTATTAAAAAGCAGAGATATTACTTTACCAACAAAGGTCTGTCTAGTCAAAGCTATGCTTTTTCCAGTAGTCATGTATGGATGCGAGAGATGAACTATAAAGAAGCTCAGTGCTGAAGAACTGATGCTTTAGAACTGTAGTGTTGGAAAAGACTCCTGAGAGTCCCTTGGACTGCAAGGAGATCAAACCAGTCAATCCTCAAGGAAATCAGTTCTGAATATTTATTGGGAGGACTAATGCTGAAACTGAAGCTCCAATACTTTGGCCACCTGATGCAAAGAACTGACTCATTGGAAAAGACCCTGATGCTGGGAAAGATGGAAGGCAGGAGGAGAAGGGGGTGACAGAGAATGAGATGGTTGGATGATATCACTGACTCAATGGACATGAGTTTGAGCAAGCTCTGGAAGTTCGTGATGGATAGGGAGGCCTGGTGTGCTGCAGTCAATGAGGTTGCAAAGAGTTGGACATGACTGTGCGACTGAACTGAACTGAGGCAGAAAACAGAAGTGAGAGAAAAAGTCATGTATTATAGATAGCTGAAAGAGTAGTCCAGGCAAAGGAAAAATCAAGTATAAAGCAAAAAGCTTGCCTGGTATTCAATGAACAGCAAACAGACCATTCTGCCTGGAGCAAAGTGAACAGGAGAGAATAGTAGGAGATGAGGTCAGAAAGATAATGGGGGATCAGATCACACGGGATTTGCAAGCCATGAGGTCTTTGGATCTGATTATGATATATGAGAAATCAACAATGGGTTCTGAATCTAGAAGCATTATGATCTGACTTAAACTTTTCTAAACAATCACTCTAACTGCTGTCTGAAAAATTATGCGTAAAAGCACAAGCAAAGAGATCAGTTAGTAGGCCAGTCAACTTTCCAGGCAAAAGATAATGTTGGCTAGGGCAGCAGTGGTAGCAGCTATGGGAATGATGTCAATGTGGAAAATATTTAGACAAGAGACCTAGTGGGAACTGCTAATGGATTAGGTGTGGGGTATGAAAGAAAAGAGCTCTAAAAGCTTTTTGGTCTAAGCAACTAAAAGAATTTGAAATGTCACATACTGATAGGAATAACTCAGGAATAATAGAAAGTTTTGAGAAGAAATCAAGAGGATTTTTAGGACACTTTAAGAGGTATAGGCTGGACATGTAGATATGACAGTCCTTGGCATATTAGTGGCTTTTGAAACCACTGAACCAGAGGTGATCACCCAAACTGTGGCAGGATACATAAGAATATTAATAAATCCTGAGAAACTCCCAATGTTTAGAAACTGGGGAGATGAAGATGAAACAGCAAAGGAAGAAGAAAAGTAATAGCCAATAAGGTTGGAGAAGGACCTAGAGAATGTGGTAGCCAGGAAGACAAGTGGAATAGCAGTGTTTCGAGAAAGAAGCAATGTAATAAAATATGGGTGAAGAGACAAAATTAAGATTTGGGAATTGACTAGTGGATTTAACTGGCTTCCTTGCTGGCTCAGATGGTAAAGAATCCACCTGCAATGCAGGAGACCTGGGTTCGATCCCTTGGTTGGGACGATCCCCTGGAGAAGTAAAGGGGAGACAGCTACCCACTTCAGTATTCTGGCCTAGAAAATTCCACGAACAGAGGAGCCTGGCAGGTTACAGTCCATGGGGTTTCAAAGAGTCAGACACAACCGAGTGACTTTCACCGGACTTAACGAATAATTTGTTGACTTTGATAAGAGCAATTTTAGCAAAGTGCTGGGAACAAAAACCTGACTGATTCTTTGTGAAGTTCAAAAAGAATGCTCTGGGGGTACTTCCCTGGTGGTCCACTGTTTAAGATTTCCCATTCCACTGTGTGGAGGTTCAATCCCTGGTCAAGGAACTAAGATCTCATATGCCACAAGGCGTGGGCAGAAAGAAAGAAAGAGAAAAAGAATGCCCTGAATCTGATCAAGTTTTAGGTCCTGGTTCAAAATTGAGAAAGGAGTACGTGAAGGCTGTATACTGTCACCCTGCTTATTTAACTTAAATGCAGAGTACATCATGCGAAATGTCGGGCTAGATGAATCACAAGCTGGAATCAAGACTGCCGGGGAGAAATACCAATAATCTCAGATATGCAGATGATACCACCCTATGACAGAAATCAAAGAGGAACTAAAAAGCCTCTTGATGAAGGTGGAAGAGGAGAGCAAAAAAAATGGCTTAAAAGTCAACATTCAAAAAATGAAGATCACGGCATCTGGTCCCATCACTTTATGGCAAATAATGGGGAAACAATGGAAACAGTGGCAGATTTTATTTTTGGGGGGCTCCAGAATCACTGTGGACAGTGACTACGGCCACAAAACTGAAAGATGCTTACCCTCTGGAAGAAAAGCTATGACAAACCTAGACAGCATTTTAAAAAGCAGACACATCACTTTGCCAACAAAGGTCTGTATAGTCAAAGCTATGGCTTTTCCAGTAGTCATGTATGGATGTGAGAGGTGGACCAAAAAGAAGGGTGAATGTCGAAGAATTGATGCTTTTGAACTGTGGTGTTGGAGCAGACTCTTGAGAGTCCCTTGGATAGCAAGGAAATCAAACCAGTCAATCCTAAAGGAAATCAACCCTGAATACTCATCGGAAGAACTGATGCTGAAACTGAAGCTCCAATACTTTGGCCACCTGATGTGAAAAGCTGACTCATTTGAAAAGACCCTGATGCTGGGAAAGACTGAGGGCAGGAGAAGAAGGGAGCAACAGAGGATGAGATGATTGGGTGGCATCAATGACTCAATGGACATGAGTTTGAGCAAACTCTGGGAGACAGTGAAGGACAGGGGAGTCTGGCGTGTTGCCGCAGAGTTGGACTCGACTTAGCGACTCAACAACAACAAAAGTTTACAGTAAACTTGGAGAAACATGTTAAATTATACCATGAAGACAGAACTAGCCAAATCCAGACTGTGAGTAAGTCTAAAAGAACAAACAATCTATACATTGTAAAGGGGGAAAGGGTAGAAACCTTACAAATTAAGAGATACTTAAAATACGTAACAATCATTTACAATGTGGGGAATTTATTTGGATCCTGATTCAAAAATGAAATATATTTTTAAAAAGCAAACTGTTAAGAAAATAAAGTATAATATCTGAGACAAGCTGAAACTGAACAATGACTAGATATTTGATATAAATGATTATGCTGTTACTATTCTGCTGTAAGAATGGTACTGTGGCTTATTTAAAGAGTACATATCTCTCATTTCTTGGCTGCATCTCACGGTTTGTGGGATCTTAGTTCCCCAACCAGGTATTGAACCCACGCCCCCCACAGTGGAAACCCAGAATCTTAATCACCGGGGAAGTTCCCTCTCTTTCTCTCTTAAAAAAAAAATTTTTTTTATTTATTTATTTTTGGCCGTGTTGGGTCTTCATTGCTTTGTACTGGCTTTCTCTAGTTGGGTAAGCAGAAGCTATTCTTAGTTGCAGTGCACAGGTTTCTCATTTTGTTGGCTTCTCTTGTTGCAGAGCATGGGCTCTTGGCGTGCAGGTTTCAGCAGTGGCAGGTCTTGGGCTCTAGAGCACGGGCTCAGTAGTTGCGGAGCACAGATTTAGTTGCTCCGCAGCATGTGGAATCTTCCCATAAGAGGATTTGAACCTGTGTCCCCTGCACTGGCAGGCAGATTCTTTAAGACTGAGCCACCAGGGAAGTCCCCTATATCTCTTATAGATATACTTAGCAGATATTTATAAATGAAATATTATGCCCAGAATACACTTCAAAAAATACAGGAGAGAGGAAAGTAGAATGGACATGATTGGATACGGGTTGATGAATGTTGGGTTTGGGTGATGAGTATATGGGAGTTTATTACAGTTCTGCCTATACACCCTCAATCTTCTATAGTAAAATGTCTTACAAATTAGGAAGTGAAGAATGGTATTTCCTTTGCATACTGAATCTCTTTACTATGCCATTATACAGATAAGGAAATTAAAGTTAAGGAAGATTAAATGTACTACCCAAAATCACAGTTAATTCCTTTTAACAGATTTTATTTTTTAGAGTAGTTGTGGGTTCACAGTAAAACTGAGCAGAAGGCAGAGATGGCCTATATGCCTGCTACCCCCACCTATGCACAGCCTCCCCAACTATCAATATCCCCACATCAGCGTGTTACATTTGTTACAATAGATGAACCTGCAATGGCACATCATTATTATGTTAATTTGAGAGCCAGGATTTGTCTCCAAAACCCATGCTTTCTACACTATATTACACTGTCATTTTTATTCCGTTATCATTATTTTGCTTGATACTTTTTATACAAACTGGTAAAAATAAAAATTCTGTTTCATGAATAAGCAATGTAACAGAACTCTATTGACTATAAAACCATCAATTCAAAGTATTAAAAAAAAAGTTAATGTATATTAATGGAAGAAGTAATTCTGTCAATACAATAAATTAAACTTCCACTGAACCATATTTTAGTTATTTAACAAATACATATATTGTCCACTAGAGTTAAAAATGTAATTAAATAGAAATAAAAAGCACTATCAGGAATTTCTACCCCAAACTTTTCTTCTGGTAGCTTTATCAAGTATTGGCTAAATAACAACTAACCACATAAACCTCAAACTATACATTTTCAAAGCATATGTATGTGGTGTTCACTGACCTAAGAATTTAACATGTTCTACTTGTGAATCCAAAGCTAAATTACAGCCTACAGCAAATGTGACTGATGAAAAATAAGCAATGAACAACAACAAAAATAAATAAAAATAAGCAATTAACAAATCAGAATCAACTATAGCCTGTTAAAAATTATGGATTTTCACTGGGAACTTTTACTTGCATATTCATGGGATACTTCATTTTATCAATTCTACTTTTAGGAATTTATCCTAAAGCAATCAATGGACCACCATACAAAGATCTATATATTAGGATACTTACCAAAGTTTCAGTTAAAATTTTATTTAAAAAATGGAAAAAATCTAAATGCCATCAGTTAAGCCTGACTAATAATATAAAATTAAATGCTAGAATTCCTTGGTGGTCCATTGGTTAAGACTCTGTGCTTTTACTGCCAAAGGTTCAATCCCTGGTCCAGGAACTATGAACCCATAAGCCAGATGGCATGGCAAAAAAAAAAAAAATACAAATTTAAAAATTAAATGCTATGCATTAGTAAAACTAATATTGCTACATAGATATAAGTAATGATAAGAAAAAAATATCCATGATACATAACTGAGTAGAAAAAGCAGGTTAAAAACAATTAATATGATGATGGATAGACATATAAGAAAATATACAAGAAAAAATTAACAATGGTTTTCTCTGGATTATAAGATCATATTATTTTAATTTCTATTCTAGATTTTCCTATACTGTTTGCTTTTAAAAAAACAATAAACATATACTTTTATAATCAGGAAAAGTTTTCTATTTTTGTTTTGAAAAAATATATATATTGTGTTGACTTCAAAACTTGACATAATTAAATGTCTGTTTACTAGTTAAATTCACAAGGCATGAGATTTTAATAACTTCCTATCTACTAATTCTACCTATTTTTTCAATGAACCTGTACAAACACAGTGTACTCATATCAGATTACATTTATTATATTCACTGTAGCTAAATCAGCACTCTAGAACATCCAGACTGTTCAGGGTTAAATTTCTCAGATGCCATATGGGGAACCATTTTTTCAAAGACATTCCCCCACCACGCCGTCCCCCCTCCCCCGCCCCTTCAGAAAACAAACAGTCCATGCACTATGGAAATGCCTTGAGATTTATTTTATAATTAAAGTTTGGATAACTTTTGAAAAACTTATTATCACCCAAGCAAAAATTTAGAAAAATCTGAGTAATTTTATGTCAAATATACAGATAGATAGCAAGTCCCAATTCAGAAGCTAGAAGTTTCCTCAAACAAAAGGACTTCACTGCTAAGATATAAACCTATTTTGCAATTTATTCTTCAACTTTTTTAAAATTGAGAGATACACTACGGAACTTCTGCTGTTAGATTTAGAAATCAGTTAAAACATCAAATATTGGTAATGACTCAAAAGGAGCATTATGTAAGCCTACAGTTGAGAACATTTTCTTGCAAAAATGAAAAATATAAAAACATCCAAAGTCTATATTTTACAGATATATTCTGATTTCTCAAGAACTCAATAATTCAGAAATAATGTAGGAAAAACTGGCTGACATAAAACAAAGAATTCTTCCCTACGATTTCATTAAACTAACATTCTAGATTAACGTATATAATATTTTATTGCAACCAAATCACAAAGAGCCCACATTTAAGATATAAGAGAAAGCATCAGTTGTGTGACAAGATTTTGCTAACTCTCAACAGTCTTTTTTTTTTTTTAAAGCAATGGGTAGCCAATGAAAGTCATTAATATTAAAAACACAGATAATGGCAGAAAACTACAGAACCTCCAAACACAGAAAGGCTGTTCATGTATCCTAACAGCATAACCACTATGGTTGAAACACCACACAATATTCTTTCTCACATCTGTTTTGTTAATGAGCCAAGAATGAGGGTCTATTGAGTATCCCAGACAACTGAATGAGAAGCAGGAATGTCTGGTGAATGCTGTTCATCCCAACAAACCAAGACTAAACAGGTTTGGAAAGAATACTTTTCTTAAATAAATTATCTTTTTAGTTTTACCTTCCTGAAAACAGATCACTTGTCTTTTCCTCCCAATCCATTAAAACAAAACAAAACTACACATAAATTAGTTAAAATCCTGGTTTTCAGTATTATAAGCAAAAACATGTTACTTTATTTTTTTAGATTCATATAATTATTTATTGACTTTCAACTACGTAACATGACAAGGCAGCCCTCTTTTTTTTCTTTTTTAAAAAATTTTACTGGGGTATACTTGCTTTACAAGACTACAACTTTGTTTTAGATTATGAAATACTTAATTCATCTTTCAAGGAGATCCTCAAATATTTTACTTAAGACTATGAAACCCAATGTGAAGAAAGATGGCTGTGATATAAAATAAGATAGTATTCAATTAGAACCCAAGATTATGACAATTTGGCAAGAATTTTATCCTGAGGCAGGGTTTTTCCACATACAACAGAGAATGTTTCCAGAAATGTTCCCTTTACAGGGCCTCTGGCCTCTCTGCATACTATCAGACCAGGCATATAGAAACAAACAAATGTAATGTTCCCACTGGAAAATAATAAATTAAGTCTAAATTATCAAATTATTACATACAGTTCTCTGAAGGAGCAAAAATAGCATTTAGAAACTATTTTATTTATTCTAACCACTTTCCTAAATTATTTAGCTAAAAAAAATCTTTAACACATTTATTAACTTGGAATTTGATTTAAAACTTTAAAGATTATACCAAGGTGATGAAATCAGGATAATTTTTTAAAGTCTCATCATGTTGACTGGATTACATTTGAAGATTTCATATGTTTCCCACCCCCCCACCTCCTTTACTTTTAAGTCTTTGTTTAGAAGAAAACAGTTGTTTCTTGTTTCCTTTTCAGTTTTCCCTCAGGGTCTTCCATCACTGTCAGAGGAATTAAATTCTAAAACAAAAATCAAAATAATCTTGTACATTTTTATAAGTCCCAATACCAGTCAAGAGCAGCAAATACTAGGGAAAAAACATTACAATGGCCACTTCAGAGCAGCACTAGCTAAATTTTTCAATGTTTCCTCTAGACAAAGCAGCATCTTATCTTCTTCAAGACAAAACTCTACAAGTGAGAAAATCCATATAACAATAAAAACATTTCCCAAGCAATTAAAGAAATACTAAACTGAGAACCTAATGGCATTATATACTTCAGTACTTTGAATCCACAACTTTTATTCATCTTATTCAAACTTAGCTTCCATACATCCTTTGAAATTTCTCAAATGACTTTTCTTGATTTTTATTACATAAGAAATGCAGAGTCCTAAAAAAACTACATTCAAACAGGAAATCAAGAATATAACGAAGAAACACAGTCTATTCACTTTTGCAAGACTGTATAAGACAACTACCAAACAAATTACTTTGTACTGTCATTCATTTAGGATAACAGAAAATGTTTTTCTTCCATTGGGAGGTAAATACAACTCTCTCTGCCTTCAACCCTAGTCTGATTTTACCTAAAAATACAGACTAGAATAGTGCAGTCCTAAAAAATAGCTACCCAGGAGAACTGTTATCTCAATGAACATTTCTACTTCTTTTATTCCCACTTCATTTGGAATGAAAATATAACATATATAATCTTAAACCAGCTGTAATTAAAGCATAGAAGAGTTTCATCAGAAGTTCCCCTAACTAAGGAATCCTAGGCACAGATGCCAAACTATTGATTATCATTATTTAAAAACCAAGTGTGCCTGGCAGCTTTTTGGTTAAATCACTGAGTTCACACAGCACTAAGTCAGTACACTGTACAGGACACCCTTTAAAAAAATCACTTAAAATATTATATGCCTAAAAGGAGAATAGACAAATATTAACTGTTAGTGAAGAACGATTCCCTAAGCAACACATATATAGAATTTGTATCTGAAGTCCTCTAATGTAAATAAATTTAAGTTTTCTATGTATCCACCTAACAACTAGAATTTAATAAATTTTGCCATAAGCCGATTCCTGAGAATCTCCACAAGAAAGAAAAACTCAGAACAGAACTGGAGAGCCAAGATCCAACACTGACTCAACAGACTATCAGAGAACATATGCATCTAAAATTTTCAAAAAATATACATCTGTCAAACTCTTGATTTTAAACTCAGTTGCACATTTTTCCCAACTATGCTTTTAATTTCACTTGCAGCATAACAATTACATGAAAAAAGTCTCAGGAAGAATGAAAATTCTGTTTTTGATGATGACACTCTTAAGCCAAATTACACTTTATCTTATTAAATTACAGTCAATCACGTATAAACTGCACTGAAGAATAAACCTTGTGTTCCAAGATGTCCAACCATATGGTTGATAAATCAAACTATACCTCCAGAGATGTGAAGACAGTTAAATGGGTATATATTTCAGCAATGGCCCATGCAAGAAGAGGTAAAACTTATCTATAACTCAAGAATTTATAGGAGAATTTACTGAATCATACTTGGCAAGTTGGATCCATTGGCTAAATCATTTGATTCCAGAAGTAGTTTCTAAAATGTTGTTTGTGTATTTGGGAGTAATTTCATATGAAAAATCCAAAGATGAAAAAGAAGAAAACCTTAAATTTTTTTTTTTTTGGAAATTTAGGATAATTAGGAAAGTATTTAAATTCCATGCTTGTTTTACAGGCTTAACAATGAACAATTATGTAAAAATTATGTATATCTCCCAAATTATCACATTCCCTAAATACTGTATTAGAAAACTGAAAAACAGAGGACAGTTTCGGAAATATACTAATCACTGATAAACCAGAGTAAAACTCTTCACAGTCTAGACAAACTTCCCCTTTTCAAGAAGACATGAAAAGGTGGAAAAAAAAAAGATGGAGCATGCAAAAGAGAAATGGTAGATATTGATTAGAGAAAATTCCATAGAATAGAAATTGTAATAAACCCTTCTCCCCAGCCCATCTCTACAACTTGTTTTTCACATCTACTTGACAATTATACTCCTTAATATAGTCAACAAAATCTTTATTGTCATTATGTCACTGGTTTCTCATGTAAGTTTTTCTATCTCATATTCAGTTGCCTCATCAATTGACAAAATGAGATGTGAAATTCGGGGACTTTTGGTATTATTAGTAAGAAGACACCAACCACTTTACATTTTCAAAATTACTTTATAAATCTGTAACTGGATGAAGCATACTTCCAAATTTAACATACCAAATATGATCATTTGGAAAGCAAACTGTTATGTAACACCTACTTATGTCCTTCAACTAATTACAGACCACAAAGAGTGCTTTTTCTTTTTTAAATGTAAGCATTGCTCATGTTGCAATTTTTTCCTCAAGACTATCATTTTTTCCCAAGGAGAGAAGCAGTTTTCTTAAATCCTAAATTTCCAAGAATATGACAGCCGATTCTCTAGGGAATAAAGAATGAACAGATACATATATAGTCAGCAATTTTAAGATCTACCTCCTCACATAAGCAGTGATCCAGGCTGATATGACATTTCCAAGATCCTCAGGAACTGCATACCAAGCTGCCACGAACATCAGACGAGAACTCAGGGATGGAAGAAATGCCATCTTGCATTTGACGTTGCACTAACATCTATTTCAAACTCAATTCTCATCTGTTATCTTAATGTATCTTCACAACTACCTTAAGAGATAAATAAGGGAGAAGGCTGGCCACCCTCTGTCTCTACGGGACACACACCCCATTATATCTTCAACTGGAACAACGAAAACGATGGCAAACCCTTCTAGACTCCGAAGGGAAAAGAGTAATATCCCCTAAGGAACCCCAAACTTCCATCGCTAGAGCAGCGCCCCCTCCCCGCAGTGTCGCCTACTCCGCGGCCCCGGGGAACTGCGGCGGGGCTGCGGGGAGGCGGAGGAAGGGCTGGGCTGGGGGCGGAGGGGGGACGGCGCAGACCTCGCGCACCTGGGCCGGGGCGCCGGGGGCGAGGATGCTCTGGAGCTACCTACACCCACCGAACAGACCAGCAGCTCTGACTCACTCACCTGCGGAGCCGATTTCCATTCATGGAGCTGGGGGGAGTGCTTCGAGTGAGAAGGGCGCCCGCCACTGAGGGCAAGGAGGCGGCGCAGGGGGCGACGCGGCGCGACTGGAACCCTGACGCGGCCCCGAGGCGGGGTGGTGACGGCTTCTCCTCAGCCACCGCACTCCGAAAGCTCTGGTCAGGAAGAGCGGCCGTCGGGAGGCAGCACGCGACTAGGAGAGAGGAAGAAGCGTGAGGCGAGAAGGAAGAGCTCTGTGCGGAACTTGCGTCGCCCACGGCCGCTTACGCTCCCACTGCCCCTCCACGACTGCGACGCCGCCGCCGACCTCCCCGGGGGCCACCCCCGGAAGCCCGCTGGCGTCAGTTCCGCCGCCCGGGCTCGCCAGACGTCCAGGCCTCGCCTCTCCGCCCTGACCGTTCGGGCGCGACGTCGGTGCGGGCGCGGCCGGCGCGGTGGACGCAGGGGAGGCGTCGCGCCGCGGGCGCCGAGCCTGGGTGGAGTCCGGGGCGAGCGCGACGGGTTGAGACCCGGGACAGCGAACGGGACCCGGCCGTGCCGGCCGGAGACAAACCCGAGGGGTTGGACTCCTCCCGCCACCCTGGTGCGGGGCCGTGCCGGCGCGAGGCGCAGTCGTGGAGGGCGGCCTCGCTGACCTGGACGAGAGCCTCCTCGGAGTTTGGCTGGTCTGAGGTGCAGGAGCTGTGAGGGCCCCAGACTGATCTTGTCTTGGGAAAGTGCCGCCTTTCTTCTTGAGGCCCTCCCACCACGCCCAGTTGAGACCACCCCACGTGCCTCCTCCCCTGCAGGCAGTCGAGTGACCATCACGGTTTATCACTTCAAATTTGTAGAGTTGTTTTGACAATTTCTGGGGAGAATATTTCTCGTACAATCTAACTTGGGAAAAGATGACTTGACAAAAACGTCAGATCGAATAATTTCCATGTTAAAAACTCTTTAATAACGCCTGGTCACTCTTAAGGTCCAAACTCCATTCCGGGGCCAACCTAGAGGCGTAAAGGGAGGTCCTTGCCTTTCCCTTTAAGCGAGACTCTTCCTCATCGTTATGCTACAGCTACAGTGGTCTGCTTACCCGGCACTGGGCAAAACGGTTCTCTATTACACTTGGATTTTCTTGACCAGGAGCCCTCTCCTGTCTCACGCTCACCCCACAGGGCTCACCCTGTGCCCGCCAATCGCTGATGCCTTTCCTGGACCTATGGTGAGGCATTCCTGTATACTATTACAGTATTTCCTTAACAAACCCTCTCCCAGTCTGCAAGTTTTGTTTGCTATTGCGTAGCCTATTAGTGTTTGTTGCCTTACAGAAACGATAACTATTTCATTCAGGCTGAGAAATGATTAATGATTTTTCCCTGTCCCTAGTATCAGCAACGTTTAGAATGTTAATAATGAAAATACTTTTTTTTAAAACCCTGGGACAAAGAGAAAAAGGAAAAAAATATCCTGGAGAAGGGAAAGGCTACCCATTCCAGTAGTCTGGCCTGGAGAATTCCACGGACTGGATAGGCTATGGGGTCGCAGAGTCCGACAGGACTGAGCAACTTTCACTTTGATCGTATCTTTAGTACTTTTCCAATCACTATGGGGCTTCAGATCAGTCACTTGAGCCTCTGGGCTTCAGCGTCCTCAGTTGTGAAGTTAGGGAATGGGCATAAAGCACTGAGAAAATCCTCCCTAAATGTTAGTGAAGGTATTTATTAGTTATTTCAAAGCACTAATTAGATGCATCTACTATACAGCAAACAGTAAATGGATAGGATTCAAGCCCACATCTGACTCCAATTCTGCCTCACTTCTTCCTTCTCATCCTTAGCCCTTTTTCTGAAAATTCCCTCAATTTTACAGTATCAGATGTCACTAGATGAAACACTGTATCCTAAAAGTTATTTTCGATCCTAAACTATACACAATCCAAGTCCTTAGCAACATTTAACAGGGATGAATACCAACTTTTGCAACAGCCTTTCACACCCTCAAATCCCTACAACTGGCTCCCTCAATGACTGCAGGTTTCTTGGGTGTCTCCTGGAATAAACATGGTGATGAATGCTGGAGGTGGGCCACTGTATTCTTTGTTGACATGGATGTAACAGGATCTGGACCTTCTAATTCAGTCCAATGTAATAAATGTCAATAATGCTTTCCCATCTACTGTTATCTAGGGACCTCACATGTGAGTTCATAGGAAAGGCTCGTGAACTGTAATATCAGGATGTAGGAAGGCAAAAAAGTTTGAATGATTCTGCCAAAAGCCAAGTTGTATGAGGCTCTCCCAACCACATGCATTTCCTAGTTCTGGATAACCTTATTCCCAAATGAGCCTCTTAAGGGCATAGTGCAGGTTTTTGTGTATCCTAATTATAGCTCCAGTGCCTAGCACAGTGCCAGTGCCTGGTACCTAGCAGCCTCCCATAAATATTTGTTGGGCAGGTGGACAAAGAGATAAATAAGTGAGCTTCAAGAATGGTAACTCTGCCCTCATCCCTTGTGGTACTGCCTGCTCTCAGAGGAAGAACTATAAAATAGTACAGAAATCTTGGGGGCAAAGAAATCAGTGCCCTCTGAAAGTTGTTAGGGAAAAAAAAAATCACTGAATGAGGAAAGAACTGGATAGCATCCTTTCCTCTTGGATGGGCTTGACACTTGGAATCTCTTCTAGACAAGCAGTTTTTACACAGCACAAAGTAAGTTACTCTGTATTGCAGCAGAACACAATATAAAACATACTGGCTTTAGGGACAGTCAGAACTGACACTGAAGGCTTTTGCCAGTCACCCTCTCTGAACATCACATTCCTCTTCTGTAAAAACAGATCACCTACACACAACACACTGCTGGATGCCTAACCAACAGTCCTTATCCCTTCTTGCCTAGCAAACATAACTTGTCTTTTTAATTCACATGATTCATAAGATAACTTGTAATTAATCTAAGCCACTCATGATGGATGATCTCATTTGCTTTGCCAATGACAGAATAATGGCAAGATGACCCATTTCTAGCAAATGAGACATTAAGCCAGATCTGTTGGGGCTTCCAGGGATTTCCTTTCTTTAAAATGAAACACTGGGAAGAATTAGTCCCTCTTCTGCTAGACTTTGTTCTGTCAGCATTTCCTTCCTGGAGTTATACAAGTAGTCTTGGGATTCTGAGGTGAACAAGCATGAGGGTAAGATAACATAAAGGATAGGAGAGCAAGAATCTGTTATGTTGGTATTATTACTGAGCCCTTGAATTATCCAACCTTAGAGCCACATAAATCAGCATTTCTTGTCATGTGGTAGTTTCCTTATTTAAACCAATCAGGTTTTGTTACGTGCAGTTGAAGGTAACAGATAAATTACTTCATTGAATGCTGCGGAAGATGCAACCAAATTATAAAGGATACTGTACAAAACACCTGACCAAGTACTTCAAAGTACCCACTTCCTATTCCTTTTCCAATTCACCTCCATTCAACAACCCCCAAACCTGCCTTTTTTATAAGGAAAGTTCCTTGCCTATAGAAGGTGAGGAAGGTTCCTAGAAAGGTTCCTCAAAATTTCTTTTGTCCCCAAAAGACACTGCCAAGAGGAGAGTGGTGAAGCTGATTCGGTCCAGAGTAAGAGGACAGTGGGTTCCTGCAGGGAAAGCCACGGTAGCCTAAAAGTCTTGATCTGGTATCCTGGGAAGGTAGTTATGGTACTTAAATGGAGAGCTTCGAAATGCACCTCATCCTCAGCAAGTCCACTTTTCCAGCTTCTTGACACTGCTGCTTTAAGAGTGCTTCTGCCATGCTCTGTGCACCTTCTGAGCCTGCGAGGTTTCCTCAGCTTATAGCCAAAGGAATAAATACCTTGAAAGCTAGGATTGAAAACAGAGCTGATTTTCCAATTCAAAGCTACTTCACATTCAAGCAGTAGAGCCAGTAGTCTGAGGATGCCCCAGACTCAGAACTTGAAAATATTCTTCTTTTTGCACTATAAAACCCTTTCCTTTAGCTGCCAAACCTACTCCATGATTCTGGGGTCTGTTAAGCCAAGTGATACCCAACGAATATACCACCTCATTCTATCTTAAAGGCACTTGACTGTAGTGACAAAAAAGTGCTACAGTATATTCTGCCAACTGAAAGGACAGAGGAAAGGCTGCTCAACCACTCCTGAAAAGGGATATCCACGGTGCTAGCAACACCTGAGTAGCAACCATCAGCCAAATCCTGAAATTTTTTTTAACATCAATCGTTTATGGCAATGAAATTTATGGTGAAAATGTGGTATAATGATCATCTTCCCACTTGCTCTGCTAAACACTTTCTACTTCATTAATGGTCTTAAGTTTAAGTCTTGTTTCAACTGGGAAAAATTTCCTACATGTTCCAATTTGCTCTTCAACTCCAACCAACCTCACTACTCCATGCTGCAGAGAAGCATGGTTTTGGCTGGCTTGCTTCCAAGAGAATCTGGCAGGGGTAGCCACAGGTTAGCACTGCAATTTGACGTCCACAACACTTGGCCTCCAGAGGAATGCGAGGCCCGCTTTTGTACATTCTAGCTGCCACTGAAATTTCTCACTGGGCACTGTGCCAGAATCCTTCCCTGTGCCATCTTCTCCCAGTACACAGAAATAACCAATGCTCTAGGAGTACCAGGGAGGTATGCTGAACTTACATGCTTGATAAGTGCACCAAGAACTTAAGGCACAAAATCTTAGACCCTCAAGGCTGGAGTGAGTGAGAAAAGGTGATGATGATCTGGTTCAAAGTTTCTGCTTACCTGAAGATTCAGGAATGCTGAGTCCATCCTGCAGACTCAGTAGCACTTCTTGAGTTTCCCCTCCGTACTCAAGAACCACAGATTTCTAGCTCATTTCAATCCTAGTCATAAATACTGACCCCTCCTGATATACACTATGGATGGCCCTGAGAGAAAAATGAGTGGTAGTTTCTGCGGCTAGGAGTTCGCAGGCTCTGGGAAAAACAAGTCATAGGAGAAAATAGAGCAAGCTGCTAAGTGCTACCAAGTGCACTGGAATACGATCTAGGACACTGGATAGGAACAAAATTAGGTTTGTTTATTTTATTGTTTCACAAGTATCTCCTGAGGATAGGAGGAAGCTGGAGGTGGATGTAGTGGTGGTGGTGACTGTGAACGACTTGGAAGTCTCAGTCTTAGCCTGATTTAAGTTAGGTTTTCCAATGCTCATTTTCAAGAAAAATCGGAGAATGACCATATAGTTACAAGATCCCAGAGAAGATGGAGTGAAGGATGGTAAAATAAGTAGAAAATAATACCCTCCCTTCACCACAGTAGTTTTCCTGTTGTTAATCATGTCGCTGTTGAATCCTATTCCACTCTCCTCACTATTCTCCCACCCCATTAAATCAATCAAAACCATATAAGCTATCTATGAGTGATGTGACAGTCATCTTAGGTTCCATTTCCTGATCTCGTTTCCTAGAGTTGTACACTAGGTTTCTCTTGCCCTACTCTTTCCTAAGCCATCCTGTTCATTCCTATGGCTTTAACTACCATCTCTATGATTATGAATCTCATATCTATAACTGCAGTTTTGGAGTCTTCCCTGAGCACCAAAATATAAATGTTTACTGGAAACCTGGGAACCTCAAAACTCAGTCTATAAAAGCCTAATGGTCTTTCTTCACAAAATTCACCACCTTCCTTCTACGGTCTCCCTTCCCCCAATCTTGGCTTAGAGGAAGGATGTCCCAACATACTCACTTGCTCAAGCCAAGTGGATGGTAGCCTCTACTTGGTTCTTCTCATTCCACCATCCATTGAGTTCTATTAATTTTACCTCCTGAGTATCTCTTCTATTTGCTCTTTCCTTTCTATCTTCATTGCTGCAGCATTATAGCCTTCTTCCCAATCCTTATAATCTCTCTAAATAGTACCAAAGAACCATTTCGCTACTCATATCCCCAACCAAACTTTTTAAGCTCCTTAAGGAGACAAACACTGTTTTCCTCATTTTTGAATTATGCCTGCTTACTCCCCAACAAAACTGCTAGACACAGTGCTTTATATGTTTGGTGAATGAAGAATAAATGGAAACCCTGTGAAATGACTACATATGATCGGCAGTTTCAACACTCTGGAATTTGTTTTACCCACTTTACTCCTTTAGAAAGTGATGATTCTGCTCTTCTCACAATCTATTATTCTAATGTAAAATCTACCAGAATATAATTAATTCCAATGGTTTGCTTTGCTAAGAAAAAAAAAGAGAGAGAGAGACCGCACTTTAGAAATAGAAGCCACTGTTGTCTTTATAAAACACAGAATTGTGCTGCTGCTGTTGCTTGCTTCAGAAGAAACTGTACATTACAGCTGCTGGGATAATTTTACAATGGACTGGACAAGGTACAGCTCAAAGCAGGACACAAACACAAGTCTCATAGGGAAACAAATGCAAACAAGTACACAGCTGTGGGGCTCCAGGGACATTTCCCCATCCATGCTGGACTTGAGAGGGATAAAAAGTTTAGAAACTAAAGTGAAACCCAGAGTAGTCACACATGCCCACCAGATGGCTGCTAAGTGCAACATCACACACCAATCAGGTTGGACTATGTGCACAGGAAAGTCATTTCATTTTTCCTTATTGCTACTACACCAGGGGAGTCAGTGCATTTGACACATTGTCTTTATTTGCACAATCCTTGGAGGGTTTCCTATTTTCCTTGTTAAAGAAGGAAATCTGCCTTTCCTCACCTTTTTCTGGTTTTGTTGTTGTTGTTTTGAGCCCATTGCCTCCACCACCTTTCTTGGGCTCCCGAACAGCAGCCAGAGGTTCTAAGTCAGTAGGAGTAGAGTAAGGGGAGAGCACCAACCTAGCCTCTCTCCCTGCCCAGGGAGAAGGCAAGTCCTAATAAATGGGAGAGAAGAGAAAACCAGAGAATCCCTTCTCCCTGATCAGCTTAGAAGGCCAAAGAGGAAAGAGTGCCCTGCATAACCCTGCCATGATCAGACTTTAAGAAGGAAGGCATCCCAGCTACCATCCAGGATTGGCCGTGGCCCAGCAAATATAAATAAAAATAACTTCCCCCTGATGTAGTTTCCAAAACTGCATCTTAGTCAGTTTGAAATGACTTTCTACCCTGAAGGGGAAGGACCATTCACCTTTCTTTGTTACACATAATGCCAAGTCTAAAACACTGTCCCACTAGCCTTGCAGATATCCTATGGGTCAGCTGAGAAATCACTGCGTCCCCTTGGCTGCCCATCTTGCTGGCCTCATTTACAGAATTCTGGACAAGAAAAAGAAAACTATCCAAAAAACATCATTGCTTAGCCAAAGAGGAGGCTATAGAGGAGATACTGAGTAGACGGGAACCAGGAGCTTTTTAGGGAGGTTTCACACTTTTAGTTACCTTCTTTTTCAACATTAATTTAATCCTAAGTTCCCAGCAACAACAGCCTCATGCTTATCCCCAGAGGCCAGCCGTAGCACCTCGGCCCCAATGAGTCAGGCTGGACTGGAAAAGTGATCAGTGAGCAGGGCTCTCTCCTTTCCCATGTTTTAGCCAAATTCTCTCCATTCTCTTCCCATCCCTCCTTCCCCCATGTCTATCCCCTAACCCTTCAACCCTGGATAGCCAAAAAGGTCAATGCTAGGACATCCTCAGAAAAGGGAAGCCCCAGGTAGAGAGAAATGAAACCAGATCTAGAAAAAGCAACAAGAGAAGCCGACTCCAAAGAGTGGACAGATGTGGAAGTTGCCAGAAGCCTTCCTGATTTCATGCCAGATGGGCAGGCCTTCTGCTACACCTTCACATAAGTTTGAGGGCGGTCCAACCCAGGAAGGACATCACTAGGCTTGGGAAGCAGATTCTTGGTCTTCTGCAGCCAAAGAGCTAAGCCTGACCTTGCCAGCTAACAGTGGGATCATTGTAGCCATGCAGAGAATTCATCATCACATAGGCAGATAGGCAGGCCAGCAAGCAAGCTGAATGAACAGAAAAAAATAAAACGAGGCCAGGGAAAGAGAGAGTAGGAAAAGGAAGGCAAAAGAGTAGAACAAAGGGACCAGGAGACTTGTCTAAGAGGATGAGGCTGGGGTCTCCCCAGCACTTCCTCTGAGCCTAAGTAAGAAGCACCACTTTAACCAAATCAAAGAAAGCCAAGCTTGTTGCCAACACCACTTCTCAATCTGCATGCACCACCTTTCGAAGAAGAAGAATCCTCAAGGTTAAGGGTGTTTTTCAAGTCTCAAAGATAAAAAGAAAGAAAAAAAGAAAATCACAGCAAGATGTCATGTTCTTGCCATTGCCCAAGCTGTTTCTTTTATTTATTAAATGGCATGTAAATGCCTAAGGGCTAAAAAATGCCAAGCCTCAGCTCAAGACCCAACTGGAGAGAGTGAGGCAAAGAGAGAAAAAGGAGAGAACACAAACTTGTTGCTGAGAGTAGGTGGCTACCACCAGCTCTCAATGGACATTTGCAAATGCTGGTGAATGACTGGACCTTCCAGGAATACTGCCCTGATCCCAGCCCCAAAACGCACCCGAGAAGAGAACCCTCAGAGCCCACTGTCCCAAGAGAGCTCCTCTCCCTAAAGGGTGACTAAACACGAAGTAGACAATATATGAAGGCGATGGACAGGGCAGATGGGAGTGTTGGCATCACTCTTAGGCACTTGTGTAAGGAATGTAGGCTCTCCAGTGAGCTGCCTCCTCCCAGAGCCCTCCATTCTGTTTTCAGCTGGGCTGTGCCCACAGGGCACCCCATACTGTTGCCAGTAGGAAAGAAGTAAAGAAAGAGTTACTCAACAGTCCTGATGCCTTCTCCATAATGTTTGTGCTACGTTTTGTGAAGTTGCTGAACAAAGTAGCCAACCAGAACAGAACCTGGGATAGACTGTTTTGCATAGCAAATCTGGGTCTGTACAAGCGCTGCTGGGGAGGGGAAATGGTAGCTCTACTGCATAGGCCCATATTCAGACCAGCCTTCTGCTGGCTGGCCTTGAGCCTGAGCTAGGTCTGAAGAGTCATGGCTTCATCACCAGATTGGGGTAAACCCAAGCCCGGGCTCCTCAAAAAGAGGAATTTCCACACTGAAGCTGCAACTCCTCATCCCAAGCAGTGGGACAGGAAAAAAGGAACAGTCGAGGAAAGAGGAAGCCTTGCTTCAAGGCCAACAGGCCCCAAGCTAGAACCCCCTACTTTTCCAGTTCTGCAAGACAGCCAAATCCCATCTCTACCCAGGAAGACAGGAAAAAACGAGAAAAAAAAAGCCCATGCCATCCACTCACATGCCCTAGTGGGAAATCAGGAAAAAGTCATTTGTGTAAACAGAAGCAATAGGGAGCAGCAAAATCCCCCAGCCTATCCACAGGACACGCTGAAATCTGGGATAAGCCAAGCATCAGAGGATAGTCCAGAGGAGGAGATGCACTTGCAGGAAGAGTGCAGGGCAGTGCAGCAGAGGTGCCTGCAGCAAGAGAAAGGTATTATTTGCACAAAGGGTGGAGCCTGAGCCCCACGTGTGGAGATAACCACACCCTACAGAGCCAAGCCAAAGCAGGCCAAAGAAGTCAGGTACATAGTTCCTTTGATGGCTCAATGTTTCTGGGATGTAAACTCACTGGGCATGGGAGGGATTTAGTTCCAGATTTTGGCAATGGACTCAGGTTATAGTATAAAAATAATGTTTAGTTTTTGCTTTTTTTCCCCCTTATTTTAGACCTAAAGATCATCTGTTGTAAGTCACCCCAGTTAAAAAATATTGAAACATAAAGAGGCTTGACCATCAGGGAAAAGAAGCCAAGAGTGGGAAATGCTATGAAAGTTAACTCCAGACCCAGGCAGGTGGGAAGAAAGCGGGGACAAGAAGAAAGGAGACATAAGTGGAAAGGCCAGGGGCCAGTCATCTCAGCAGCTCCTAGACTTGTCATGTCTGAAAGTGCAAATGTCAATGGATTTTAACCATCTTGAGGTCGTGATCTTTTTAAAAGCTCAATGAATATGGAAGTCAATTCCTTCTAATGCAAAATAGCTGGCGCTCTGGCTGGAGGCCTGTTGGGTACAGGGTATTTCATCCCAACCTACCTCCTCTCCCACCCCCACCCCGCCCCCACCCCCCAAAAGGTACAAAAGGTTGCAGTTCTGCAGCATTACCATTACAGGGAAGGCACTGGTTACCCACCAGCAGGCGGAAGGAAGACAGGGTCGTGTCACTTCAGAGCTAAGTGCCATAGTGCCTTAAGTCTTACTAGGGGCTGGATGTCTGTCAGGTGTAAGGTGGGGTAGAAAAGGTGGAGAAAGAGGAATAAGGGAAAGGGGAGTGGCAGCTGGGGGAGGGGGCAACCAAAATCATTAGCATTAAAAATCTTCCTACAGGCTGGATTCTCAACCCATTAAAACATCTAGTATCCTAAAATATTGATCTGCATCTGATTTCGTTTTTCTTCTTAAACAAATCTAGACCTTTTCTGATTAAGGCTCCTAAAAAATCCTTCCCTCCTCCCACCCACTTTCTCAAGCCCCTCACTTTTCCATCTAAAGTATCAAACCCAAACCTACCAGCTTTTGTCCGCAGGGCTGCAGAGCCGACCTTACCAAGCTGTCAGGCGTGAGTCTTTAGCACTGTGAGTCACATGAGACACCTGTGTGTATGGTGGGCACCGCTGCTGCCTGTCTTGGTCCAGTGGGTTCAGGGCCAGATGTGACAAGATGGGGTGAGGGGTTGAGGGCATGAGGTGAATATCAGAGATTTCTGGCTGGTGGTCTGGCTTACTGGCCCTGTTCCCCCCGCTTTTGCCCCCTCTGCAGAAGGAAACAGGGCCTTCTGCATTCCTCCCTACCCCACCTCCCTCCTCCCTGCTTCCTCTGGATTTGGGCGGCACAGCTCTTGGGGCTTGGAAAGCTTTCTTCTATCCAGTGAGGTAACAGCGTTCTGCCTTCAAGCGAAGTACATGGTGCGCAGAGTATCCTGGTGAACCTGCACGGCTTTGGCCAGGGCCTGGGGGTCCCGCCCATTGCTCTGCCCCGATATGTGGCTCCCCTCTCCACTGAAAAGGAAAAATGAAAGAAGTCCTTCCTGGTGAGCTGAGCTGCCACTAACCCTTCCCCCACCCCTAGGGTGCCAATTCCCATACCAATTAAGAGAAAACCCCAACCCAGATTTGGGCTGACAAGCCCCAGGACACCAAATTGGACAATCCTTGTTTCCTTCTACCCAAGGAAAGTTGAGAGGGTCTGGTACCAGAGGCTGAAGCAAAAAGGAAGCCAGCCTGATTCCAGGCCTCACCTGTCATGCTCTTTGTCCACTAGGTGGTATCGTGCCCGGAAAGCCACCAAGCGGGCATAGTAGGCAGGTGCTGGAATTGAGACGGAGCGTGTGCATCGTACGTAAGTGTGGCACAGCTGGTACGTCAAGATCTGGAGCTCATCCGCTGTGAAACGGTTGTCATCCCAAAGGACATAGTAATGGGATGGTCGGCTGGTGCCCTGGGAAGATAGGAAGGTGAGGGGCCCCAGGCTGAGCAGACGGGATGGCTGACAGTAAGGAACAGGATTACCATTATGAGTATGGCTGGGTTGGAAGGCCCACCCATGAAAAGGCAGACACAAAGCCACCTTTGTCATAAAGCACCCATTGTATGGGCAACCTGACTAAGATGTTGAAAGTACACTTAAGTTCAAGTGCACAAAGGGCTTATTAAGAGAACAATCCTGATTTGAATGCCACTCAGTGATGAATGATATATTCTAGAGGCAATGGGAATGATCAACTATCTTTGACCCACTGGATACCCCAGGACATAGCCCAGCTACCTGGATGCCTGCGTGGCTGCACAGATAGAAGTCAAACTCAAATGGGTGGGTGATGTTGGTGTCCACAGTGGTCCCAGCTGGGATGTTACCACTCTTCCCAATCTGTATAGAAACAAAGACAACCAAGATCCCAAGACCTGCCTGGCCCTAACTAGGGCCTCGACTCAATTCTACCCTGACTCCATCAGAATCCCAAAAGTAAGGTAGAAGTTGCTGTTCCCAGAGAGAGTGCTGGGCGCTGAAATAACAGGCTTCTAAAGTTACACAAACCTGTGTTTAAGTGCTGCTTTCACCATTTATTAGCTGTGGGATCTTAGCAAGTTATTTAACCTTTCTGAGGTTAAACTGGAGATAATAACTGTACCTACCTCACAGGGGTGCTGTGAGGAAGACGCCTTGCACAGTGTCTGGCACATAGAAGTTCAATAAATTCAAGTTCCCTTTCCCATCTCTGGGAGCTGGTCTATATATGGGGTCTATAGGCCAGGGAGCTAGGAGGAGGGAGATCAAGTATAAGGGAGGAAGGGAAGGTGGGGAGAGGGGGAAACAAAGGAAAGGAAGCAGCAGAGGAAGGACCACAAGAGTCAGGGGGAAGAAAAGTGCCAGGGGCGATGGACAGGCCAAGGACTAAGCCCCAGATTTCATTTCCACAGCTCCTTTCATACTCAGAGAAGGGAGACATGACGAGGGAACAGTGACTTCCTCAATCCCTCACTCACTCGCTCATTCTTGTCAGCACAAAAAAGGCGGGTGTGATGGCGTTTCTGCACCACAATATAAGTGATTCCGGGCTGGTAGTCCTTTTCCAGTTTGATGCAGGCATCACGAATGGCCAGCAGCTCATAGTGGAGGATCTAGGCACAGGGTGAGGAGGGAGACAAAGAGACATACAGCTCCTCTTGAGTTCATTCATCTTTCTGAACTAAGGGTTTGCCACTTGTTATAAGGCTTTTTGTTCAGCCTCCCTTTATAATATTTATAGCTGACACCCAACCATTAGCGAGGATAAGCCCTTCCTACCAAAAATCAGCCTTACAGAGGCATACCTCAGAAATATTGCAGGTTCAATTCCAGACCACTACAATAAAGTAAGTCACACGAATTTTCTGGTTTCCCAATGCATACAAAAGTTATGTTTATACTACACTGTAGTGTATTAAGTGGGCAGTAGCATTATATCTTACGAAAAAAAAAAAGAAACAATGTACATATCTAAATTTTAAAAATACTTTATGGCTAAAAAATACTAACCATCACCTGAGCCTTCACTGAGTCATAGCAGTAACATCAAAGATCACTGACCACAGATCACCATAATAAATATAATAATGAAAAGTCTGAAATATTGCAAGAATTACCAAAATGTAACACAGAGACATGAAGTAAGCAAATGCTCTTGGAAAAATGGTGCTGACAGACTTGCTGGCCGCAGGGTTGCCACAAACCTTCAATTTGTAAAAAAGACAGTATCCGTGAAGCACAATAAAGCAAAGTGCAATAAGACGAGGTATGCCTGTAGACAGTTCACCTGCTATGTTCCTATAAAACCTAGCTGGGAGGCTTAATATCCACAGAGAGCACTCACCTGGTTCCTATGCATAGTGAGACCTAACATCAAGACACAGAATAAAGGTTCACAGAAAAATCACAATGTCCAGAGCAAGGACAATTTTAGGATCAGGAGGAAAATGGGCGTTCCCCATGGGAGCAGACAGGGTTGGGACCACCATGAAAGAATAGACACAGAGTTCAGGAATGGCTGTAGAGGGAGTAGATAAATTCAGTTCTATAAAAAAAGCAGTATCATAAGAAAACAGACTAGCTAAAGAAGCCACAGGTGAAAAACCACAGGCAGTAGCTGCCTTGTTGCCTTGGATGTCAGATACAGGGAGTAAAAACTATATGGTAGAAGTAAATAGAATTTAGAATCAATTAGAACTAAGTTTAAACCCCAAGCTTTATCTAATTTTATTACTTTGAGCAAGTTACTTAACCCCTTTAAGTCTCATTTTCTCCACATTTACTAAAGTTACTAATAAGATCATCCTCACAAAACTGTCCTGAAGACTAAAACAAATAATTGAGTGGAAGCATAAAAATCCTGCTGCTGCTGCTGCTGCTGCTAAGTCACTTCAGTCGTGTCCGACTCTGTGCGACCCCACAGACAGCAGCCCACCAGGCTCCTCCATCCCCCGGATTCTCCAGGCAAGAATACTGGAGTGGGTTGCCATTTCCTTCTCCAATGATAAAAACCCTAATAGGGGCTTGATGACTGCTGACTGCTTTGCATAAGCAGTTTGAATTTTAACCCTAGGCTACCTGAAGCCACAGGACATCTCTGAACAGATACATGTTATAAATTTATCTGGTACTTTAGGAAACATTGTATGACTTGGAGGAAACTGAGCATAATAGTTAAGAGCATGAACTTTGGAATCTGACCAACTTGTCTGAATCCTAGCTCCACTGCTTATTAGCTTGGATGACACTGAAGAAATCATTTAACATTTTCAAGCCTCAGTTTCATCATGTATCAGGTGGAATAATAATTACTTCATAGGATTCTTGTAAGCACTGAATAGAGCATATACAAAGTGGTTAGCAGAGTTAATGGCACATAAGATACCCAGTAAATGGTAGTTATATTACTTTTTATTAAATGGTAGAAAAGGAGATCAGTTCAATATAGTAGTCTAAACAATAAACTCTGAAGGCTTAGCAGGGAAACAGAATGGTAAGAACACTGTAAAGGTCAATAGCAGTGTGGCCACCAGATCAGCAGGATCACTAAGAACCTATCAGAGGTACAAATTTTAATACCACATCCTAGAATCACTGAAGCAGAAATTTTAAGAGTGGAGCTCTGCAAACTGCTTTAATAAGCCCGATTCTGATGGATGCTAAAGCTGGACAGTGAAGTGAAAGTCGCTCAGTCGTGTCCAACTCTTTGCAACACCACGGACTATACAGTCCATGGAATTCTCCAAGCCAGAATACTGGAGTGGGTAGCCATTCCCTTCTTCAGGGGATCTTCCCAACCCAGGGATCAAACCCAGATCTCCCGCATTGCAGGTGGATTCTTTACTAGCTGAGCCACCAGGGAAGCCCAAAGCTGGAGAACCACTGGTCTAAAGAATCAGTCTTCAACATGAACTAACTAGTAAACAGGCACTGAGAGTCTTTTATTACAAGAAGAAAGGTCTATCAATGACTGTACACACCATCTCTCAGTTGGGATCTCTGCTTCCAAGCCTGTTCCGTTTAGCAAACCTCCGTAAGTAGAAGCACCTCCCAGTGCCAACAGCTTAAGAAAGGGAGCAGTTCTCTCTGCTACCATCAGGCCCTATGGCCTCAATGTGAAGGTTTTCTTGACCTATTGTGGGCCCTACCTGGGGAAGCTGGCCTTCAGGAACCCCATCTCGGTAGAAGATGATGCGGGTAGGCTTGAAGCGCGTGGACTTGTAGAACTGGATGAGCAGCTCACGTACCATGTAGGATAAGTCTTCAATGATCTCCTGCCGTGGTCGCTGTACCCGCACAGTAGCACAGTAACGGCTGGGGTGGGCATCCATGCTGCCTACCACCTGATAATCAAAGAGGCAGGATCAGCTCCTAAAACCTCCACCCTCCCAACACTGGTTAGTTCTGGGTTTGGGGAAAGACCTCTTGAGAGCGGGGAGGAGGGAACAAACAACCTAAGAAATCAAATGTGTAGGTTTTTTGGATTCAGTAGTCCCGGTTTCCATCTCTGTTCTATCACACATATGGAAGTTACTTAACCCACCTGATCTTCTTGTTCCTCTTCTCAAATGGCGATAAGAGTAACACCTGCTTGCAGTGCTGTTGTGGCGCAGGTAAGTCATCATGCACAGGACCTCTCCCGCAGTAGGTACTTGCTAAGTTTGATTTTCCCACACCTTACAGAGGGGCATGTGATGGTTCAGCACTATTAGCTCAAAGAGTGACCTCATCCAAAAAACAAGCTAATCTTTTCTTCAAGTGCTAATCTACCCCAGGAACTACAGTGAACAGTGTTCTTGTGGATGGTAGGAACAACATTATTTTCTAAGAGGACAAAGGCCAGAGACTAGGATGGATGGCCACAAGGAAAATAAAGATAAGCATAGTGTAGGGTTTCCCCACATTTACTGAGATAGGCCCAGTCTGCCTAGAGAAACATGAAGGTTCAAGAAAAAAAAATGAAAAAGAAGGCCTGGTCCCATTAGTCAATTGAGAAGCCCTGTGAGACAAGGAGCAGAGCTGTCAGGAGAGGGATTAGAGAGCTATCTAATCTACTAGATGGGTCAGGGGTACAGATAGAGAAAAAGGCAATCCCAGTAACTAAGTAATTCACTTAAAAGGGATTTTGGAGAGGAGATATGGTCCTTCCCATATCCCAAAAGTGGGCACAGGGAGAAAGAGGGAAATTCAAACACGGAACAAAAGTGATGGAGACATAACCAAGTCTCTGGCCCCAGTCTACTCTCTCACTGCTCTCTCTGAAAAGAAGGTATCATACAGAGTTAGCTTTATTAAAAAACCAAGGGACTGGTTAATGGGGATGATCAGCTGAAATAAAAAGATCTTGTGAAGGGTGAAGCACCAGAGTTGAGGGAAGGAAATCAGGTGTAGTCTTGGGGACTCAGAAGAGAACCTTACGAGGAAGTTGGAAAGTATCACTCACTGCTGTGATAGAGGGTTTTTTCCCATCCCCTGCTGGTGGGTGTGTAACATCTGCTCCCAGGAATATCACTGGTTGTTGAAAGACTGCAGAGCTAAACAAGGAAGAGAAAACAAATGGTGAGGAGTTGGGTCTTCTTTTCCTGGCACCATCTAGCACCCACTTTGGCCCCCTCTCCCTTGTGGCTCACTCTGCCTGGACAGTGTCCTATCTTTTCATCAATCTCCAGTATATTACCTTGCTTGACAAGGGCAAGTAAGCAATAGAGTTCATACCGCTGGTGTGGGACTAGGATGTTGTTAATGCCACCAAGTTTGACATTGATCTTCAGGCAAAGGTTAGACAGAGTCTGAGGCGAGGTCTTGACCACGTTCTTCACTTGCACACACTGTGTAGCCATTCCCAACAGAGTATCTCCAACACGTTTCACTTCAGCTATGAGCAGGGAAAGAACTGATTAGTGCATTCAACAAATATTTACTGAATGTCTACTTGATTCCAGGAAGTATATGAGGTGCTAGGGAACACAATGGTGACCAGAAACACATAGGGTCCCTACTCTTACAGTGCTTACTATCTAGTGACTAATTTTAAAAATCATAAAAAACATAACAATGATAAATGCTACAACAGGAAACTTCACAGAGCTATGACACAGAGAGCATATGATACAGTGTAATAACCTAGCCAGGAAAGGATTCTTCACTGAACTGAATTTAAAGGTAGAAAAGAACTTACAAGGGAGAGAGAATATGGAAGAGAGCATTCCAGGCCAAGGGAAGAGCAGGCAAAACGCACTCTGATAGGGGACAGAAACACAAACTGAAGAAACTGAAAGGTCAATCCAGCTATAAAGGAGAGCAAAGGAACTGCCATGTGAGAAAGAAAGTGGTGATTAGAACGACCTAGGAAAGAAACGAGGGTAGTTTAAGAAGGCAGTTGTCAGGATGGAGAGAAACAGATTCAAGAGACTATGTAAGGGAAAATAATTTTATGGATAACTTATGAGTTTCTAGACTTTTGTAATAGAACAGACAGATCTTAAGTTCTTTTTGAAACATTTTGAGTTTGAAGTGCTTTTTGGTCATCCCAGTGAAGACATCAATCAGGCAACTGAGTACAGCAATTGGAAGTTCAAGAATAGTCTAAAATGGAGATGTAAAATATGACATATTTAGGTACAGGTATGGCACCCCACTCCAGTACTTTTGCCTGGAAACTCGCATGGACAGAGGAGCCTGGTAGGCTGCAGTCCATGGAGTCGCTAGAGTCAGACACAACTGAGCGACTGACTTCCCTTTCACTTTTCACTTTCATGCATTGGAGAAGGAAATGGCAACCCACTCCAGTGTTCTTGCTTGGAGAATCCCAGGGACGGGGGAGCCTGGTGGGCTGCCATCTATGGGGTCGCACAGAGTCAGACACAACTGAAGCAACTTAGCAGCAGCAGTAAGTGAACACATGATCTTGAGATCAACAAGGAAGAGAATGGAGTGAAAGGAGAGGGCTTAAACTCGATTCTTGAGGAGCTCACAATACTTGCAGAACAGGAAGAAGATGAGTCTGCAAAGGACAAAAATCCAGATTATCTAGGAGGAAGATCAAGACAGTGTTGCAGCATGAATACCAGGGAAGAAGAGAGTGTTTTAAGAAGGAGTAAGTGTTCAACCAAGTCAAATGCTGCTAAGAGGTAAAACGAGGACCAGAATTTTGTGACACCAAGGCAAAAATGAATGGACAGAGGCAAAAACTGTTTTTGGTAATATCAAATACCATGGAGGAAACATGGGATCAATAAACAGTACAATATATTTTCAATGGGAGAAATTTGAGACTGTTTAAAAAGCTAAGGGATCATTTCTATCTCCAAGAGATACGGTCAGAAGGAAACCAGTGTCTGTTGAGAACATTCAAGAAAACCAAATAAAATTCATAAATCATCTTTCTGAAGGTAGTAGAGAGGTGCTAAGACAAAAGAACTGGAAGAGCTAACACTCCAGAGAGGATGAGAATCTCACAGAGGTGAGCCATCTGCTGCAGCTGCTTTGCCCTGGGTACATTTGCTGATTCTAGATGTGGGCAAGAGGCTGGGATTCTAGGCTTTGCACCAAAAGAGGAACCACTGCCAAGGGACAGAGAAAGTAACAGCCATTTCTGGCAAACACAAGCTAGTTCTAAATGTGAAAGGTTAAGAAAAACATTTAAAAGAAAACACAGACTAGTATCTTCGTGACCTTAGTATTTCTTAAACAGGACTCAGAAAGTACTAGCCATAAAGGAAAAATATTGATAAACAGGACTACATTAAAATTTAAAATTTCTGTTCAACAAAAGAAGCCATTAAGAAAGTAAAAAGGCAAGCTATAGATATGTGTAGTACACATCATATTTAATAAAGGAATTATAAAGAACATCTAAGCCAATAAAAAAAGAGAAAGACCTAAGCAGGCACCTGTCAAAAGAGGCCAGTGAAACAGCCAATAAAAATATAAAAAGATACTCAACCTCATCAATCACCAGAGAAATCAAATTAAAAAGCACAATGCAGTATTAACAAACATCCATATAAATGGCTAAAATGAAAGTGACAATACCAAGTTTGATAAGGATGTAGATAACTAGAACCCTCATTTCGCTGCTGATGGAAGTATACATCTGTACACTTAAAAGCCCTCCTAGTTAAACATCCAATAGAAATGGGCACTATATTCAAAGGACATGTACAAGAATGTTCACTGAAGCATTATTTATAACAGTAAAAGCCTGAAACAACCCAATTATGTCCATTAACAGTAGAATGGATAAATACATGTAAATTGTCTTAAAATCATATAATGGAAAAACTATAACAAACTACAATTAAACAAACACAGACAAATCTAACAAACATAATGTTGAGTGAAAGAAGACAGACACGTAAAAAGGTACATGATATATGACTCCATTCACATAAAGTTCAAAGACAGTCCAAACCAATCTAAGGTGTTAGAAACCAAAATAATCGTGGTTATCACTGACAGGAAGTTGTAGTAATCAGTAGCCTGGGATTGTGGTAATGTTTTACTATCAGAACTAGGTACCCCTGCTGTGACACTATGAGAATTCACTGAATTGACCACAAAAGATCTTTATATGTATATTATACTTCAATAAAAAAAATTACATTAAAAAATTATATCAGTTTAGTGGAGAGGAAGGAGTTAAAAATACTAAGGACAGGATGAGGCATGTTAGCAGATTAGAACTGGAAATGTGACACTGTCCTCCTATACTTTTGGGGCAATTTAATGCATGTGGACCTTGTTTTGACTATCACTTGGCCTCTCAGGAAGGACGGTGAAGGATCTTTCAAAGAATCTGACTGCTCCTCTTATGTGCAGGCTTAATTCCTAGTCAAATGCCCCCATTACCTAAGTGGTATAATCAAAGAACATGTAAGTGAAAGAAACCCAAGGTCATGATCAAGGTATGAAGCTGGAGAGAGGTATAACATGACTGAGCCCAGGGTAGGGAAAACTCTGAGTAACACCTGACTTCTCCAAGCATGCCACACTACACTACACAGGGAGGCCAAAAATACTGGATTCTCCCTTTATGGAGGGAACCAGAAACATGGCTAATTATTCAAGGCAATTCTCCTAAAAAGCATCCTTATTTTCTAAGCAAGGGACATCAATTTAAGGCCCAAGAGAGATGTGGATTGGAGATCAACCAACTTTCATAAGTACTGAGTATCATGTCAGTGGAAGGCTCTACCTTGGGTATGTATGTACAGAGGGAAGATTTTGAGCAGAATCAGATCCACTCCATGCTCAAAACAATTAATTAATCAGCAACCTGATGCAATTTCTGGATGAATCCAAAAAGGTGGGATGACAAGAGAAAGCTTCCAGGAATAAATACATTTAAATTAGAATTTGAAAGATAGAATTTTAAGGGCAAGGTGGGGCATAAAAAGAGTAGACAGTCTAACCTAAAATCACAGTCTATCTCTTTCTGTCACCTTATCCTTCACTTTCTTTACACCTTTACCCTTTCTTCATAGCACTTCTTGTCTTGCTCCTCGACTGCAATGTAAACTCCTCAGGGCACAACTCTGTTTTGCTGCTGAAGTCCTAGCACCAAGATATGGCCAATACATGGTAGGCTCTCAATAAATACCTGCTTGGGAGGAAAAAAGACTAAATAATTAAGAGCTTCTGATTTCCAGGCATTGGAAGTTGTGCTTGCTTGCTTCTATTTTGCTGTTAATCTGTATCACATTGAGACCAATGACATGATGATTTGTGTGTGAGGAAACTGGGATTACTCCTTGCAAGGTGGCATTACCAGAATGAAACCTAACCAAAAGGCTGTCCTACTGGAAAAATACAGATACTACTAAGAGCAAATAAAAAAAGTATTTAGATATTTCAGGCAAAGGCAAATGATGTTAAGCAAAACCAGAGACTGGAAAGCACAGAAAGAATGCGCATTTGGAGAGCATCTACTAGGTCACAGACCCTGTGTTAGATGCTGTCTTTTATATAATTAACTAATGAGGCTGAGAAAGGTTAGGTAACCTAAGACAGTAAACTGGCATAGTCAGGATTAAAATCCAGCTCTATCTAATTCCAGAACAAGTGATCTTTCTGGTATATGTAGCAAAGACATGTATAATACGAAGCTGAAAAGGTTAAACTAAGATTAGGGCCCCCAAAAACTTCTATTTTGTGAATAGGGACTAATGAAGGTTTTTTTTTTGAGAGTACCAATCACAAAAAGTCTCATCCAGTAATCTATACAAGAAAGACTTAAGAAGAAATGTTAGAATTAAATTGAGAAGAATGGGTGGCGAACAGGGAATACATCTTAACACTGTATAAAAAAAAATAGCATTAGAGGTAAACAAAGAGAAGACAGACTGCCCCCAAAGTTTGGATAAAGGTACCCAGAAGCAATTGTGATACCAACGAGAAGAGCTTACTGGTAGACAGAGAAGACAAGCTACTAAAGAGGCAGTTCACCAAAACACATTATAAAAGCAAAGGGCACAACTGTTTTATCCACAAATGTATTAAGGATCTATCAGCGTTTCTTGTCATACACGGTAGGTGATCAATGAACTCTTGTGGAAGGAAGAAAAGTCAAAGGAAGAAATAGGAACTGCAGAGAGGTCAGTGTTGAATGAAGATCTTAATAATACATGATAACATCTAACAATAGTTGATGACTGAAACAACTGAAATGTATGAGAATTTCACGAGAATGAAAAGAGAGAAAAAGAGGGCAGAGTACAGAATTTTGGAAAATGCCAGGCATTCCTGGTAATGACAAAAACAATTAAGGAGAGACAGGAGAAAGTGTCAAGAAGTCAAGAGGAGAAAGGTCATTGGTGACCCTCTGCAGAGGAGGTTTAGGAGACTGGAAGAGGTAAGATAAATGGAAAAAAGCTAAGCAGTAAGTGGCTGGTGAGGAAGTGGGGATAGAAAATGTACAGAACACATTTAAAAACTCTTCAAGTTTTTTTTTTTTTTTCTTGAAGAAAAGCAAGAAAATAGGAAGAAAAAACTAAAGGAAATGGCATGACTGTGGTAATGCACTCTAAAGATGTTTTAGGGTTAAAGTGTCCCAAAGGTAGCAGGATGAAAGAGAAACAAAGAGTACACATGGGTTGAATAAGATCAGAGGAGAGACACCTCTTCATTTGAAGATAAAAGCTGGAGAAGGAAAAAAAAAAGTGAGAGAAAAACACTGAGTCAGAGATGGATATAGTCATTTCCATTCTTAAAAGAGAGGAAAAATAGAAGGAAAACCTCTCAAAGAGTCTAAGCCATTCCCAGCAATGGAACACCAACAGAAGCACCACAAATTGTGCTTGGGTGTGCTGCCCTGTGGCCTGACAGACAACACCTCCTAAGGAAAGGTACCTGGACTGACCGATCTCTGCATCTGGCTCAGCTTAGCCTGGCATAAACACCAGCACACAGAGGACTGCAGAAAATGCTACTGAAAGGGAGGGTGAGCAGGTAAACAGGACCAGAGGTGACTGACTGGCTCATACAAGTTGATATTTCTCCTCTAAGAGGAGCACTGACACTAAGGAACGGCTCTGGCTAGGGCCAAGAACCCAGACTGAGTCACCCCTAGGATCTTCCAGGGAGCCACCCTGAGAAGAGTCCTATCACTGTAATCACTACTCCAAGAGAACTGTACCATACACTGGCGTCTTCCCGGGCAGGATGACGATAATGAGCTGCAGCCCTGAGTAGGTGTTCTTGAGATGCCGGAACATGGGCTCCACACTGTCTGCCCCCTGTGCGTATTTGCAGAAGCAAGGCTGGCCCTGGATGGGCATCCCTGCGTCCTTGGAAATCTTCCGCAGCTGGTCCGTGAAGTTCCTGCAGCACAAGCGTGGTCACGACAAAAGGCAGTAAGTCCCACTGGAATACTTCTAACCAAACGCCTCCATCTTAGGTCCCCAGCACTATGACAAGCACTAACAGATTCTAAGAGGAATGAGACATCATCACATCTAGTGTAAAAACCACATTTATAGTTGGGTAGAACAATGTAGGACTTGCTAAGTGTTCAATGGTATAAGCAGAGAGCTGAGAGAGCCCAGAGAAACGGGAATTCTCGAAGTCTCCCACCTGTCCCACTCAAGCAGCTGGTTCCTGTGTTCTAAGTCTACAGCAATAGGAAGATGTCCAAGAGGAAGGCCTCTTGGCTCAAATTAAAACAAATGAGCTTCCAACAGTGATCAGAGCACAGGAGATGCTTGGGAAAACATGTGCTCCCTCCTCCCCTATGGGTTATTTGAAGCCTGAGAGCAAATAATTAAACAAGCTTCTTTCTTTGGGCTTTAGAGCTTTACCCTAAGAAAGGAAGACAAAGTTGGAAAAGAGGGTACACATGCAATAGATTAAAAAAAAAAATCAAGCTACATAAATATGACAGACTGAAAGGAGCAGCAGGAAATTCAATTTGTGAAAAACCTGCATTTAGATTAAAAGCAACAATGTACAAATAGAGAATAAAAGCAATTGTTTAAGGGATGTTATTATATAGCACACAAATATCAATAAGATGGGTTGAAAACCTATGCAGTGAGAAAATAAATGTTTTCAATCAGTTTAAAAAAATGAGATTAATACAGTACAAAACGGTTGTGTAAAATTTTAAACCACTTATATAGGTATATAATACATATAAATCGGATGGAAAGATTACAGTAATTCAAGAAAGTGACTGCATCAGAAAGGAGAAATGAGACTATAACGGAGGATATAAAGGACTGTCAAATTTATCTGAAATATTTTATTTACTTTTTACAAAGGATAAAATAAACATGACAATACTCTGGATGATAGACACATGGATGTTTTCCATATTACTCTATTTTCTTAAGTTTCTCAAATAAACACTAGAATAAAAAATACAATCTATTATTTCATGTAACTAAGTACCAGGGCTCTGAAGGACTACTAAGAGTGTTTCTGCCACTTCTCTGCTTTGCATACAACTACAGCATAGCTATTAAAAAAGCCAATGTGTTAACTACCTTCCGTTAATAAGTGGATCTCTACTTCAAGGAAAGTGGTATTCCCTATCTTCTATTACCAGATCACACTTGGGATATTATGTCCAGTGCTGGGGGCCACAAAGTGTTGAGAGAACTCTAGGATGGGGACTGTCTTAAAATCTTGTCCTGAAAGTGACACAGCTGAGGTAACAGGGCCTCTTTAGCCAGAAGAAAAATTCTGAGGGTTGACCCTAGGACTCCCTTGCTAAGTCACTTCAGTCGTGTTCGACTCTGTGTGACCCCAAAGACGGCAGCCCACCAGCCTCCCCCCCATCCCTGGGATTCTCCAGGCAAGAACACTGGAGTGGGTTGCCATTTCCTTCCCCAAAGCATGAAAGTGAAGAGTAAAAGTGAAGTCGTTCAGTCGTGTCCGACTCTTTGCAACCCCATGGACTGCAGCCTACCAGGCTCCTCCGTCCAAGGGATTTTCCAGGCAAGAGTACTGGAGTGGGGTGCCATCACCTTCTCCAAGGACTCCCTTATCCATCCCCAATTACCAATTTCTCTACCTCCATGGCCATCTTCCTCTCTTCCCCTTATGTCTCAGTGGAAATGATGGCTTTTCCTATGCTCTGGATCCCATTCTTTCATACACATGTGGGAAATTTGTTCTATTTCCTTTCTAGTTTTTCCGAATTCTATTTTCAGCCTCTGTTCACTATGCACATTTTCCGTAGACAATCTCATCCACTGCCACAGCTGAAAACTCCCAAATCTTAAATCTTTAGCCCAGGACTATACAAGCAACTGGCCCAGGTGTACAAATCACTTATTACCCCCTGCATTCAGAGATCACTGCAAGAAGGCTGTTGTCTGATGAACTGACTACTTCCAAATCAAAGATTCTAGCTTTATCAGGTTCCGTGCCCCAAAATATCCAAACAACAAGTTGCTCCTCAAAAGGACAGGACAGGGGAAAGACATGAGAATGAGAGAGAAACACACCCAGTATAGAACCAACAAGGTGACACAAAGCCAAAGTTGAGAGCCTTTCTAATACTGGTTAAGAAATCAGCCCTCCAAAGCCTGCCCAAGGCTAACAGCAGGCCTAAATGGGGCCAAAATCCCAAGAACTCAGGAGAGGAGGTAAGAGATACTCATTTAAGAGAACTATAATTGTGATGGAGGTAGCTGTGCATCTGTGAGGGGAGAGGAGGGCCAGAGTCTCCACATTCATCAGGGGCTGCTATGACCCATTCTTATGAAAATCCCAAGGTCAGGTGAACTCACCAGGGCACACATCTCTACTGATTGCCATCACTGCCCAAAGTGGTCAGCTTCACTGATTCTTTCTCAGCTCCAGAATGCACTGACCATACTCCAGATTCAAAGAAAACAAAGAGCCAGCACTTCAAAGGACAGCAGGAACTGAACTGCATACTTCTAATGGGTAAATTTTGTGGTATTTGAAAAATAAAAAAGAAGACTGCAGGGGGAGGGTCAATGATTTCTTCACTCACTCACTCATTCAAGACCATTATTCCCCTAAGCGATTCCTTTAAGCGCTTGGCTGTATCAGTTTCTTCATTGCTGTCATCTACTCCCAGCTACTCAGCCACAAGTGGCTCAGAGGCCCTTACAACTCATGTTCACCTAACTCAGGTCACTCGGACCCAACCGAACAAATTCTGTCCATAGGAAGGAACAGCTCAGAGTACCAGCTCAACTTTTATTTCTAATTAGGAATATAAGCTCTGAAACTTCAGATCTGATTTGCCCCCAATTTGACACTTTCTTGATAATGCGAACCTTGTACAAGTTAACTTAACCTCTTTGAGCCTCAGTCTGCTGAAAATGGAAATACCACCACTACTCACTGTGAAGATGAAATAAGAGAACATAAAATTAGGTACAACATCAGCATAAATATTATAGTCATCACTACTACTATTTACTACCCATGTTAAATACTGTAACAATAAAACAATTCAGGCCTCCCTTAGGAGGTTCACGTCCTGAAATTATCATCTCTGACACAGATATGGCTCCTTATCAAGACTCCTGACCACAGTGGGACAGAAAAGAAGCAGGGAGAAGTTTAAGCCAGAAAGCACAGGGGGCAGAGTCAAAAGTCAGAAAAAACAGACTACAGAGCAAATCTTGGCCCCTTGGGAGTAGAGGAATTTAGGCAACTCTAGGGTCCTTCCCACCTTTCCACCCATACACTCAACCTCCTTACTTGAGCACTTCTTCTCGACACTGTTTTTGGGGTGCGAAGCAGGCGATGGCCCAGACTTTGATCTCAATGCCATTGTAGAACTGTTTCCCCCGCATGTCCCAGACACCCTGATTGGGTGTGGCAATGGCCCGGTTCTGGGGATAGGCAGAGGGGGTGCCCAGGTGAGCTTCAATAGAGCCAGGTGGGTAGGAGAGCAAAAGCCACTGGCTGTAACAACCCAACCTCCCCCCATAAGCCCCAGAGACGTTGTCTGGCCCTGACCCTGCTCACCCGGCCGCCATACTGCAAGATGGGCGCCGGCAGCACTCGTCCCGTCACCTCCGTCATGTCATCCTTCACCTTGATCCCAAATTCCTGGATGTACGGATCTAGGTTGTAGCTGGCATTCTTCATCTGCAAGACAAAAGAAGGGGATCTCAGGAGAGCAGTAGCTTGGCAATACTGCTCACCCTCCGGGTCCCCCTGAAGAGCAGCTGAGGCTGGTAAGGAATACCCCTAGAAAGGGGGAGAAAGTAGAAGATGAGGTAAGTGGGAGCAGATAACATAGGGAAGTAATACAGGAGAAAAAAAGAGATAGGAAGCAAAGCAGCTATAGGGTCAAGAAGGAAGAGCAGTCCCAGGTAACCAATCCAGACTTGTTTTCCTAAGAGTCCTGCCAAGGCAGAAAAGCATCTACTTGCTACCAGGGACTTCCATGACTGAGCAACCAAGCATACGTTTCTCTGCATCCTCACTGACCAGGCGGCTAATCTCCTCTTGTCTGTCTGGGGCCGATCTAGCTGTAGCCTTTATCATGGTTGAAGTCTGGTTGTCAGTCAGCTTCTTAATGCAGCGCTGCCCAGCCACAATGTTACAGACCTAAGGAAACGAGAAGAACAGGTAGCGCTGGCTTGAGTAGAGTCTACCCTGTACCCAGAGCCCCACAGAAAGGCCCTGGCTGCCAGTCCTGAGAAATGAACTACAAAATCTCTTGTTCACAGACAGGTAAGTTAGAAAACATTCATGTGCAATACAAAAGTCTAAACAGCCACTTTGTGATTAAGGGCTTAGGATCCAGAGCCAGATGTGGGTTCAGGGCTCATATGTTAAATACAGAGAACAGTAACAATTGTTTGGAGACTAAATAAAATAAAGCACTTAAAGAATCAAGTACAGTTCTGAACACAGTAAATACTCAGTGGTGGTGGTTTAGTCACTAAGTCGTGTACAACTCTTGCAACCCCATGGACTGTTGCCTGCCAGGTTCCATGGGATTCTCCAGGCAAGAATACTGGAGTGGGTTGCCATCCCCAAACACTTAGTAAGTTGTATCATAAATTATTATTTACCAAAGGACCCAACCTAGAACTTTTTTGAATACTAAGAACACTCAATATACACAAACTGGATTCTTAGTAGGCAGCTGTCCAATGGTAGCAGGCAGCAGGTTGTTCCATCCTGCAACACACCAGGAGAAGCAGACCTGGTTAGTTCTTAAGCCCCAGTATACAGCTGATCGCTGAGCCCTCGGACTATAGAAATCACTGTTTCTGTTGACTGACGGTGTCCTCTGCTGGTATGAGGAACATCTTACCACATGGTTCCTCTGCACTGGGCCTAAGAGAACACAGTGGAGACCAGAAAAGACTTTCTAGTGATATGTAAAATTTCCACTCTATTGCTTCCTGAATGTACACGATATTCAGGAAGCTGTGAACAGGATGCCTTTTGGCAGAGGAGAGAGAAACAACAGGTTTGGAAGACTTGAGTGTGAAGTCCAGCTTTGCCAATTCTAGATGACGTTACCTTGGGCAGGACTCTTAACCACTCGAAGGCTCTGCTTCTTTAATTTTAGTCACAGGAAAAAACACTAGCTGTCTCTTAAAGCTGTTGTGAGGACTGAGATGAAATGAAATGTAAAACTTGCTCCCATAGGGCCAACACTCTAAGTACTGATTCTCTGCCTAATTTCCAGAGTTCATGGTGAACAATGGTAGGGAAAACCAGGACAAGGTCACCTACCCTTAAACTCTGTATTTCAAAGAATACACATTAGTCAATTACTTAATGAAAACCCAGAACTGTTAAAATTTGTGAGGTTGCTCTCTTGAAGGCAATTTAAAGGTGGAGATAATTTCAATTACAGAATCAACACTAGGAAAAAAAAAGCAGAGATGTGGAGAAACTGGATCCCTTGTGCATTGCTGGTGGGAATGTAAAACAGTACACCTGTGTGGAAAACAGTATGGTGAGTCCTCAAAAAATTAAACACAGAATTACCATATGATCCAGTTATTCCACTTCTGGGTATGTACTCAAAAGAAACGAAAGCAGGGACTAGAACAAATATTTGTACATCTATCTTCACAGCAGCATTATTCATAATAGCTAGAAGGTGAAAGCAACCCAAGTATCCATCAATAAATGAATAAACAAAATGTGTTATATACATACATGGAAATATTATTCAACCTTAAAAGGGGAGTTCTGACATACGCTACAACATAGATGAACCTTTAAGGCATTACGCTAAGTGAAACTGGCGAGTTTAAAAAGGCCATGTATTATATAATTTCATTTATTTGAAGTGTCTAGGATAGACAAATCCATAAAGACAGAAGCAGATCAGAGATTAGTAGGGGCTAGTGCGGAGGATAAAAGGAATGGTAAGTGACTATTAATGGGTGTGGTCTTTCTTTGAGGGATGATGAAAATGCTTTAGAATCACACAATGGTAATGATTATGCAACTCTGTAAATACACTAAAAACCACTGAAGTGTACATTTTAAGAGGGCAAACTTTATGGGATGAGAATTATGTCTCAATAAAGCTATTCTGAAAAAAATATATCACCTACAATAGCCTATATGATTTGACCCTGTACCTCTCTCCAAAATCATCTCCTACTTTTCTCCTCATAAACTACATGCCAGTCACTACGTCCTTCTAACTCTCTCAAGAATATCCAAGCTCTTTGCTGCTTACGTACTTGCTATTAAACTCATGCCTAAAAGGTTCTTCCTTCAGGTTGTTAAAAGATTGGTTCTATCTCATAATTTGGGACTCAGCTCAAATTATCTCCTAAAAGAAGCCTTCCCTGACCACAGAAACTAAAGTGAATCTCCAACCCCCTCCAGTTTATGACTGTCCCCAGTATTCTTACCTGGAGAATCCCATGGACGGAGGAGCCTGGTAGGCTACAGCCCACTGAGCTACAGCTCAGTCGGACATGACTGAGTGACTTCACCTCACCTCACCTCACCTCACCTCACCTCACCTCAACCTTATGACACTTACCACCATCTGAAACTACCTTAATTTGTCTATTTTCCCCTTTTAGATTTTAAGCTCCATGACAGCAAGGACCCTGCCTCTCTTGTTGCCTTCCTGGCACCTAGGAGTATATGACTTTAGCAGGAGCTCAATAAATATTTGTTAATAAACAAGCAACAGTAAAAATCAAAATATGTCATTATATAAGTTATTCACCATGGAAACTATTGTTTAAACAGAAATCATGTCAATTTGCTAACAGATCTCAGCTGCAATAGCTATTACCTAAAGCCTATCCACTTAGCTGGAACTGTCCCTAAAGACTTCTGCTTACATCTCAGAGAACATGCTGTCCTCATCTCATTTTCTATGCATCAGCAGCTATTAACTATGTCAGAGTTCTTGGGTTTGGGGATCTCTTCTTTCTCCCTTCAGCCTAACTTCCTCTGGTTAGTTCTGAAATCCCAAAAGCTCACAGAAGGTTTAGGTCCCAGATATCTGACCCCCAGATATCTGACCCCCACTGCTAGAAGAGAATAAGACAGTAATCTAGGCTAGTGCTTCGTCAACATAAACATTCATATTTGACACAATCTTTGGATTCTGTAAAAAGAGATACTGATAAAGCAAGCCTAGGCGGAACCTGAGATTCTGCATTTCATACAAGCTCTCAGGTAATAACTATGCTCTTGGTCTGCTGATCACACTTTGAGCAGCACTGGACTAGACAGTGAAGCAGTCAGAGGTAGGTTCTCAGTACACATTCTGGCTGCCAACAGGGAAGGCCTAAACATTATGGCTAGTGTATAACAACCAAATACAGACTAGTGGTTCTTCATTTGCATTCTATGACTTAAAGAGCATTACTATTCTTTCTTTAATTGTAGAATTTCAAAGATTGGCTGAAGCATAAAAATATGACAAATCTTGGTTAAAACTTTTTCAAAAGGAATGCATTGATGACTGGGGAAATAGGATTTCCATTACAGGTAACATTCACCTCCAATATCTGTAAAATAAAGTACATTTGTACATTTAGGTTATTTAGGATTCCCAGCTCCAGATAGGGAAAGAGAAATTAAGAGGACATGAGTGTATCTCAGAGTGTTCATTATCTTTATTGTAGTGATGTCAAAACGCATCAAATGGTACACGTAAAATGTGCAGTTTATTGTATGTCAACTATAAATAAAGCCATACAGAAATGAATAAGTAAATAAATAAATAAAGGACATGCGTGCAGGTATCTGAAATCTCTGTCCTGAATGAACTGATTACTTATTAAACAGTAAATACATACAGCTTTGCCTCTGCCTGGAAGTCCTGAAAAACCATGAGAGCAGGACGGAAGTAAAGAATTCAGCAGTTAAGAATGATGACTGCGTTTCACAGAACGACCTCTCAGAATATCACTTTTCCAAGCCTTAAAATGATGAGACTATAAATGGAAGAACAGACCTCTGACGATCTGTGTGCAGGTACAATGCTTGTTCCCCAGCCCGGCCATTACTCGGCAGCCTCACCTCTAGGGGCAGGTAGGTATGCTTTTGTTCCTGGCCAACTTGCAGGCAAGGCAGGTGGGGATACTTGAGCTGCAGGTTATATTTCTGCTTGAAATACTGGGCCACTGTGCACTCCACAGTCTGTCCACTCTCCAGCTGCAGAGGAAACCTGTTTGGGGGAAGGGAAAGAGGTGTCATAGTCCAGCATTCAATAACACCTTTCTAGACCTATAACCATGCATGGAGCCAGACTTGACTTCATTCCTTTCCAGCCTCTGTGAACACTCCTGCCACTCATAGGAAAGCAGAGGCAACACAGGGCTCCAAGAGTGAAGCCAAAGATTTGAAAAACAAGTTATACAATGGTCAGATCGTATCTGATTCATCTGTATTTCTAATGTTGAGCGTGAAGTCTGACAAACAGTAGTCACTCATGGTCCAGCACAGTATGAAGTGAAGATTTTAGATGAAATCAGTGACAACTTTCCCCAAGGTCTAACCCAGGATCTCAGCTTTCTTTTTCAGGAGTAAGTTCAGAGAGATTCTAACATTTATAGAACTGAGAAAGAAGCCAGGGAGACACCTGCTCTACAGTAAAAGTCCAAGAAGGAAAGGTAGAGACCAAGAAGGTAAAAATGGTAGGGAGAGTCTCTATCAATGGATCTGGGAATGTTAGGGGAGGGATGCCAAATTCCTACAGTTTATCTTCAAACACAGAGCTCATCCTCAGGGCCAGGTTGGGGGATGGAGAGTGTGAACGGAGTATGTTGAAATATCTTCCTGGTGGCCCTCTTCCACCAGTGGTATGGCTTAGCAGCCCATCAACTTACGTCTGATGGCTGGCAGGGCGGCGGGTAACATTACACACGCGGTATTTCCTCTTCATCTGTCCACAGTGGGTCACTTCCACCTTCAGGCCTGGGATATACACACTGCTTGTCAGAGTTGGAAAAGGTTGCTCATGTGCCCAGGCTTGGCCTCTCGCCTGAATATATCCCAAGGGGATTTCCTTTTAGAACTAAAGAGAAAGTGGCACTGATTCCCCTCCCCACCTGGTTGGGTCCTCACCCTTGGTCTCCTTGGTGAAGCGCACACGAGAAAGTAGCACTGATTCCCCTCCCCACCTGGCTGGGTCCTCACCCTTGATCTCCTTGGTGAAGCGCACACGCTGAGAGTCCGTGAGGGCTTTGGGCTGCTCATCTATGTTCCTGATGTCGAGCACCTCACACATGAACTCAATCACTGGCTGTGCCTTGTAGAAGGCAGTGGCTGAGACTGTGGGGACAGGGTAGGTACAGCTCAACTCAGATTCTGTCTTCCAGAATAAAGGGAGGCACTGCTCTTTACACCCTCTTCCTCATAGGGTATAGGGATGGGGGAGGGCTCCCAGGGCTGCAGGGATTAGACTAGGAGTGTGGTTACAGAGCTGGGAGGGATGAGGCTGGGAGTGTGGTCACTGGACTCAGGGTGCCCCTGGCTCCATAGCTCTCCCCACTCACCATCAATGTTGAGCATCATCTTCCACATGGCAGGGCGCACAGACTGGTGAAAGCCGAACCAGACCTCGCGCCCACCCCCCAGCGGGTGGTAGTAGCCCTCAGGCGGTGAGAAGAAGGAGCGGCCCACAGGGGTGTACCTGGCAGGGACAGGCAGAGAACTGGTCCCTCGGGCACAGGCCCCCACCCTGTGAGGCATCCTGGGCACGGAGGAGCCCTGGCCTGGAAGGCAGGACACCAGGGCTTTAATTCCAGCTCTCATCTTTTACTAGCTGTGTGACTGACCTTGTACAAGACTCTACCCTTTTTCTGCCCTGCAGAGACAGATGGGGTGAGGTCCAAAAATAACTAAAAGGGACAGGACCAAAGCTTTGTACCACCTAATTGTATATGCACACTTGCCTGGCATACAGTAGGGTTTCAAAGAATTTTTTATTTGAAAGGCATACTGCGGGACCTTAAAATATATGCTCACTTCCCTCCTCCTCCCATACACTTCTGCCACCACTAGTAGCCCAGATATTAACTACACCAAGTACCTCATGGATGCCAGGTGCCTCATGGCTACATCCAGGGCTTGTACAGACTCCAGGGGAACAGGGATCTGGCCACTGACCAAGGCTTCATGCAGCATGCGCCAGCTCACAATGGCCAGCCACTTGATGGAGACCTTGAAGATTCGATCCTTCCCTTCCCCAGGGATTGTCACCTCAAAGTCAACCTTCAGGAAAGAGGAAGGAGTGAGAGATTTCCAATGCTTTCCCACAGTTCAATGTTCTTGCCCTGCCCCTACTGTCCCTAACCCCTAAGATTTGCCAAGAATCTGCTTCTTAGGCTGATAAGGACTCACAGTGAAGACTTCTGAGTAAATCCAGCCCCTAAGTCTCCAGCCATCTTGGCTCAGTGTATCTCTCTGCCCCTCTCAAACACACTTAGTAGGAAGTCCTTCAGGTCTATTTTAAGTCTAATCTCAGTCTGTTTGGGACACAGACAGACATACAGTAGGCTAAATAAACATAAGCACCTACCCATTCCTCAACCTAAAACACACTTTCTCAGCACAAACAATGAAAGGGATGTGCGAACATCAGACTCCAAACAGGCTTACTTGAGCTCTGTCCCTCCCCAGACCCTTGACAGGTCCAGCATGACTCTCAACCGTACCCGTTCATTGCCAATGGGCAGTGCTGTGACAGTGTAAATGTTCTTCTTTCCATCATACACGGGCTTGCGGTCACCAAATATCTGAGGCTTGAAATGCTGGACCATGTATTCCACCACTTCCCTGTGGAGAATGGGAAAGGCCAGAGGAAGCTGAAAGACTACTATTTCAAACTCCTAGAACTAATTTAAAGTCCAGGCCATGTTCCATCTACCTACCAGCTACTAATTCTGTCCTACCAGCTACTAATCTCTATAACAGTGCTTCTCAAGCTTCATATGAATGACCTGGAGATATAAAATGCAGATTCTGATTCAGCAGATTTAGAGCTAAGTCTGATGTTCTACATCTCTAACGTGCTGTCAGGTGGTATTTTTGGTCCTTGGATCACCAAGGCTCCAAAGGACCCAAAAGGGTGATTGTGAGTGCCTTCTGAACAAAAGAGGAAGCCGAGGGGACAAGAGCTTAATCTCAGGGTCCATCCAGAATCAGGAACAAAAATCCAGGCTGATAAATGGATAATCAAAAAAGGTAGAGGAAGAAGCCTGAGTTGGAATAGGAATAAAGTGTGGAAGAAGAACTTCATCTCTTCCATCTCTCTCTGAAGCCTTTAGTTCTACCATCCTGTTTTCTCTCCATTATTCTCTCTTTCTTGATTTCACTTCCTGTCCTCTGTATTTAGATTCCAGAATATCCATCTATCCTTCAAAATCCCAACCCATCTGACCTCTTCACTTTCAAAATCAAACATCTTGAATACTGCCAGATAAAAAGACTGACAATATTATTGGAAGCCAACTGTAAACACATGCTTTCAATGTCAATTAGGCCTCGGTGCTGCCCAGCAATCTTTTTCTTAACTCTGATCACTTCCATCCTCGTAGGTTGTGGCAAACCTTCTCCACTACCCCCGGAACAATAGCACCCATTCCTACCTCAGATCAAAAAGCATCTTTTATAATTTTGAAAAGAACACAGTGTAGAAGGCAAGGCCACCCTCAAGTTTCCAGACATATAAACAAACACATTTATATACACAAGCCTTTCCTTTTTCTTTCCTCTCACACTTGAAATATCCCTTCTATGTATAAATTTTTAAGTATCTGAAAATATGTTCAACATCACTCATTAGAGAAATACAATTTAAAATCAGACCAAGATATAATTCTCTACTTACCAGAATGCCAATGATTAAAAAATCCAATATATCGAATTGGTGCAGATATGGGGGGATACCTTACTAATGGGGATATAAATTGGTATAACTTACCTTAAAAACAAAACAAAACAAAAACTGGCACTACCTCAAAAATGGTGAATGTACTATGCCAGCAATTCTAGTCCTAGGACTTTATCCTACAGATACACTCATATTTGAGAGCAAAAATGTATCTCTATTAATAGTCTACAGAGTTTCATTTTTGTAGCAAAAGTTTAGACTTGACCTAGATGCTCCTGAAGAGATTATTATTAAATATCTTATAATAAAGAATGAGGCACCTGTAGGTACTGATATGTATCACTTTCCAAAGTACGTTGCTCAGTGGAAAAAGCAAGGTGCAGGGCAAGATGTATAAGATTCTGTATTCCGCGTGTTTTAAAATGTTTGTATACAGATATGCTTGTATATGTATAGAAAATTATCTGGAAGTGTACTGAAGGGTAATAACAAATGCATCTGGGGAAAGGGACTAGGGGACTGGAGGTCAGGGTAATAGGAGACATTTTTCACTGTTACTCTTTCTGTAATATTAAAAACTTTTTTTATACTGTGCATGAATAGTTTTCAAATAATAACAAAATAAATTAATTTTAAGAAGAACTATTACTTCTTCTAAGGCTAATTCCTCAAATTGTGTATCCTGTATGTCCTCCTGCCTTAGCCAGAACATCCCACTCATTCCTTTTCTCTCTGTCCTGTACCTTTAACCTCTCCTACACTAGCTCCTTCTTGGTTTATAAACATATCCATGTCTCATTCTTAAAAATTTTTCATTTATTAATTTCAACAAATAATGAAATGCAGCAGGCTTGAGCCCTATAATCTTCTCAAGCCAACACATTCCTTCTCTCCCATGCTTCACTGTCAACTTATCTAGAAAAAAGCTATCTGCTCTCACTATCCCTACCACATCACCTTCCACTTATTTCTTAACTCACTCTTACCAACTGAGCCACCAGGGAAGCCCCTATTCCTTAACTTACTCTTAGATTACTAGCCCAACTCCTCCACTGGAACAGCTGTAGCAAAAGGTTATCAATAGTCTCCAAATAGCCAAATCCAGTGATCTTTTTCAACATTTACCTTAAGTTAGAATCTCTTCCTGGAAAACGTTCTTGAATTTGGTGATACCACCTTCAACGAGTTTTTCTTTTACCTCTCTGGATTCTTTTAAGGCTGTGAGACTCAGGAAAACAAGGACTACCTGACTTAATGGCTTAAATGTGCATCACTTACCGGTTGACTCTGCGAGGACACTTATCTGGCTTGATATCCACTTCGTAGTGATAGACGTCAATCTTAGGGATGTCCACTTCAAAGTAATTGGCCAGGAGCTTGATTGGTTTCCCCACAGTGCCAATGCCAGGCCGGCGAGGTGCCTGGAACACCTGCTGCAGGGGGGGCAGGTAGGCGCCTGCAGCTACAAGACAGAAAGCCTGGTGAGGGTAAAGTCTGGTAATCTCCTTACCACTCAGATCAGAGAAAGCACAAGACTTCCTAGCATGAGAGCAGCAGAGTGTAGGGGAAGCCTCTTTCCTGCCTACCCAACCTGAATGAGGACTTCCACTGGTTAAAACCCAGGCCATTTTTTTTTCCTTCCAGTTAGGAAAATTACCCTTGTTATCTATCTAAAATTCATAAAGTGAGTACATAATAACTTCCTATTACAGGTTAAATAAAGGGACTAAATTTGGCTCTTTCTTTCCTCTACTAGATTGAGACATCTGCCTCCACCAGGTACCCAGCAGACCCTATTACCTGTCAGCTAGATGCTCACTTCACTCATCACCATCCTGAACACACAAAAAAGCATCACCTTAAAGCTCCTCCAACTGCAGGCAGGAGGAAGACCTAAAGAAGGCCAAGTGCCAGGGAAAGGGGTTGGGTGGGGCAACAAGCAAGGAAGAAGGCCAATGTGTGGGAAAAGATTAAGGCAACAGAATGGCTGAGGTTGGAAAAGGAGAAAAGGCTAACAGGACAGATTCTGGAGACCAAGGAAAGGAGAGAGGCTGACACAGGGAGCTGCTACAGAGGCTAGAACTGGAGGTCACAGCAGAAAAATTCTTGAATTGGGAAGGAGGAAAGGCTGGAATAGGGGCTGGGGCAAGATAGGTTAGAGCTGACAGCCTAGGCAGGAAGTAAGGCTGCTAGTGGGGAGAGAACGAAGCAAAAGTTCAAAAGAAGAAAAATCTAGGGAATGAAGGTCCGCTAAACATAGGTGACTAAGGCAAGAGCAGGCTAGAGTAGAGGACTTAGGAAGGAGGGGCAGCAATTATCATGCTGGAGAAGATGAGATTACTGGCTCTGGGAAGAATACAAGATTCTCCAGGGCCACATCTCCTTCCACACAGAGGGCCCCAACAGTTGCAGTAGGGGTCAATTTTAAGACACCAGAGGCCCCTGAGAAAGGGCTAGGGCTGGGCCAACTCCCACTACTTTCTCCTCTTTTGCCACCAGCCTGATTGCTGCCCCTAGTTTTATTTTCTAGCTTGAGAGGAAAGGGAAGACAAAAGGAAAACTGCCTAAGAGAACCCTTTGTCCACATCTACTATCGTCCTGGCCAAGAGAGGACCAGCCCAGTTGGGAGGAGAGAGGGATAAAACAGCCGAGAACCTCCCATTATCAGAGAGATCTGCTTTCACAGTTGGCCAGGCTGGGGGGATGGGGCATATCCTCAGCTGGGGGGGTCAGGAAGAGGTCAGACCCCTTCAAGGAGGGGCATGCTTCCCAGAGCTAACTGCTGTGTCTCCTTCTAACCACTGGTCAAGCCTACCCTACAGGGAAACTTAGAGAAATGGAGGCCCAGCCTGGGGAGAAAAGGCCTTCAGAACTCAGCTACCTGGGGAAGTAAAAGCTTAACTACTAGCCCCTGGCCACCAACTGTAGAAAGAGCTGGACAGACATTATATACAAGCCATAGTCAGACATACACATCCAAACACATACTTAGACCTGGACAGTTTACCTTCGTACACATACCCCTCACCAACCTAGACTGTGAGTTCTTCAAAGATACAAAGACTGTATTTATCTGCCTTGGTCACTGCTGAATCTCCAGTGTCTGGCATACAGGAGGTGTTCAACACACAGATAAGAAACCAATTAACAAACAGAACCGTAGACACACCACAAAGACCACACAAGCACAAGCGCACACGCACGCACACACACCTGCAAACTGCTCAGAAACAATTATAAATCCAGCTCAGAACAAACAAGACCCTAGAGGAAGTAGCTGGTAAGAGATACCCTTCCCCTCCCCAAGTTCTTACATTCCATTCACCTCCTTAGCCTCCCAGGCTGAATAATTGTTTGGAGTCTTGGGAGAAAGACATCCCCTAGAGCTAGGGGCTGGGTAGAAATGATGGGGGATGGGACAGACACTCTAGCCTCACAGGCTTCTCTTCCTCAGAAATAGGACTACACACCAGGCTTAGCCTTAGGCACCCTCCATTCCTAGGAGGCTCTGAGAAAACAGGGAGGCCCCCACCCTCCCCTTCATACCCAAACTAGGGAAGGCAGCAGAAGAGAGAACCTCTCTCCCACCCCATCCTCCTGCAAGTCTTACGGCAGTACAAAGTTCCCCCAACCCCACCCTGCCCCCAGCTTTTAGTCTGAGAAAGGGAGACACTTCCCTTCAGACCCAGACAGGGACAGACGGCCACTTTGTGATGCAGATGAGGGCCCCAGCACGGAGGACAAAGCTTGGGCCTTGGGGGAAGGGGGCGGGGCCGTCCTCTGCAGACAAAAGCAAGGAGGGAGGGGCTATGAAAAGGACACTCCCCCTCCCCCATCCCCAACCAGCCCTGGGAAGGAAAAGTAACAGCCGAAAGGCCTGGCTCAGGGACCCCTTCCCTGCAGTTCTGAGGCCCACATAGCTACCAATAAGCTAGACTACCCATTCAAAAGACAAACTCAAGGCTGGGTTAGCTGTCCAGTAAGCGAAGAGGAAGAGGACAAACTCTTCAAAAAGAATTTATCCACACACTAAGTACACACAAATTATTAGATAGCCATACAATGTACTTAACCATTTATGTTCACAATGGAATGTGACTCAATTCAAAAAATAAAGATGTACTTGTGTCAAGGCCTAGACATTAGTTGGTTCCACAGATAAATCAGACACCAACTCCACCCTCTAGGAGCTCCTAGTCCAGTATATGTGCTTGAAACACACCTAAGCACAGACGGCACATCTGGCCTTGAGCCCAGTGAAGCCAGAAACAATACACTGCTTTGTGTACTATGTCCTCCAACCTCCAAGAAAATAGTCCTAGCCTAGGAAGGAGGCACTTATGGGATCCCTCTACTCACAGCTTCCAGAATGAATTTCAATTACACCCTTTGATGAGGTAAAGCCTGCCCCATCAGGCTACAGCCAACTCCAGATACCAGGCTCTAGTTCCTTCCGTAGAAGCTTATTTATTGTAACAACAACCAAAAACAAAACGTTAATTTTTTCATCACTCTCGAGACCACTAGGAATTCATCAGAATAACATCACAAGCAGTCTGGTATGGGTGCCAGCTCCCATTAACCCATCTGGACTTCCGTGTCCTACTACTCTAGCTCCAGGGGTTGTTGCAAGTAGTCTCTAGCCCAGAAAACCAAGAGAGTTCATGGAAGGGAGAGAGCAGCCTAAGAGAAAAGGAAGTATTAATAGTTTTCTGAAGTTGGTTGCCCCCTGCATTCCACCTTAAGGCTTATACAGCCTTTACAAGGTTGTTTCCATCTTGGTGAAAGTAGTCACTAAATACTTAAAAGATCACTGAATGAATGACTTGAATGAGTTGGCAAGAGTTATTTCCTTAAGGGTATAAGATCTGGTATAAAAGACAAAGATGCTTGCTTCAACCAGAAATGAAATTCATGTCCCAAATGAAATAAAATTCATGTCCCAAATGGAAATTCTATTCTCCCCTCCAGATCAAATGGAAGTAGTGAGACAAGATCTAAAAGATTCCCAGGTCCAGACTGCTCCTCCCACCAAAAAGATAAGACACCCAGAACACAGGAGGTGCCACCACCCTCACCCCATCCAGGGACTCTGGCCTTCTTGGGACAGCCCTGCCTCAGTTTCCCCTCTAATCTCCTTTTCTCCTGATTGTGAACAAGGAGAAGTTAAGGCTATCACCTGGGACACACTATGGTGAAGGCTATAAACTTCCCCGTACCCCACACAACTTATATATGACAAAAGGCTAGCCTGACAACGCTGGGTCTAACAACATGGCTCTGACAATTTCTGGGGAGCAGAGAGAGCAAAAAGAAAAGATACCCAGTAGGGGACAGCAACCATAAAAACATTAAGGCATAGAAAGATTAGGCTGTCAACTCAGGAAACATTCAAATAGAGAGGTCATTATCCTTGGATTAAAAGATCCCAACTCTGCTCGCTATTGAACCAGAAACATGCAAACCAGGCAAACAATCCCTTCTACGGAAACCTGGTCCTGGCTTTGGTCCCTCAGCAACCAATACATTCTCTAGGGCCTGTCTTCAAGTAGGACCTGTCCCTAACCTAAAACATTGCTCCCATGTCTTTCCTCATCCTAGTGGCAGAAGAAGAAACTTGTCCATTTCCCTCAACCTATTCTTGGCAAATTGAGACTGAAGGTTTCAGAGCCAAGCCAAAGACCCCCAAGATGGGGAAGGGACCCATTTCCATTTGTGTCCTGCTAGTATAACCTAAGAGAGACTACACCCCATCAGCGCGCTCCTTTTACCAAGTCAACCTGGCGGGATTAGGGGTAGTGGGGTTCGGGCGGCCACGCCCCCACCACATCGGGCAGCCCCTTCCAGCTGCCTCCGCGCATGCTCCGGCGCCTCCACTCCAGCTCCCAGACTTAAGGGGGGGAATCCCAGGGCTGGATCCCCACCCACTGCCCCCTGACCCTCGCCCCCACGTCAGGCCCGGCTGGGGCGGAGCTCACAGCCCAGCTCTGGCGCCTTCTCCCAAAAGACATCAACCCAGCCCAACCCATACCGGCTGAGCCCCCGCCCAGGGCATGCGGCAGCTCTGGGCCCATTTGTGTCGACCCCCCTCTCCTGGACACCTGGAGCCCGCCCCCTGCCACCTGCCGGGCCTCTCCCAAGGCCTCCTGGTACCTCCAGGAGTCCTCCTGTGCGTTCAGGCCCTTCTTCCAAAGCACTTCCCACCTCCACGAGTGCATACAGGCTCCTTTGATAAATGGCCCCCGTCTCAGAGCTTCCCTTCGCAAGGTTTCCCCCGGAACTGCACACAGCCCCCTTCAAACTGGGCCCCCCATCCCAGAAGAGCCCCGTTCCCCACTCAGGAAACCCTTCCTCACTCCGAAATCCTGTTCTTCACGCGAGAGTCCCCTAGTCCTTGGAGCATGCACCGTCCCCGCTCCTGGGGGCCCTTACCTGCTCCCGAGGGTCCCGCTTCCATCCCATATACCCGTGCGGAGATCAGGCGGCCCGGAGACTGTGGAGTCCAGCGTGAGGGGCCTAGGTACCCCGCACGTTTGCTGCCTGGGCTCCCGGGCCGGGCTCGGCTGCCCCCCCAAGCCCGGCCGCTCGCGCCGCCGCCCCCGCAGCCTCCGTTGCCGCCGCCGCCGCGGAGCCTGCAGCAGCTCCCCCTGCGAGCGCCCGGCCAGCTGCCAGTGCGCAGGCGCGACCGCCAGGCCCAGGGGGCGGACGGGAACGAGTCAAACGGGGCGCTCCGACGGCAACAAAGGCCAATGGAGAGGGGCGGGGGCACCGGGGACCGGAGGCAGCGGCCCCTGGCGGTCACCCATTGCCATGCAGCCCGGCGGGAGGGCTCCGGTAAAGGCGCCGCGGAACCGCGCAGTGGCGTAAGTGGGGCGGGGCGGGAGGACAACACACCCCCCACCCCCACCCCGCAGCAGCCTCCGGCCTTGTCTTTTCCCCAAACATGTTCCTCCAAGCCTACACACAACCTCCCCCCATTCGCACAGAGCCACGCGCACATTGCCACCTCATTCCCAGGCCACCCTCACACACTCCGAGAGCCCCAACACCCAGGGGCCCTGCCTCCCACCTCTCCTCCCAATCACCCTCATCCTTCAAGCCTCGGCTGCAAAGCGACTGCCTCCGCGAAGCCTTTCTCCGTCCCTAGTCACTGAACTCACTGACGCCACCCTCTCTTCCAGGCCGAGTACTGGGCGCTGAGACCAGAGATATGAAAGAGACGCTGCCTACCCTGGAAGATGTCACCGTCTCAACTTAAGTGCATCTACTGAGCTCTACCTATGGGCTGGGAAGCACCTGTCTCCACTTTCTCACTTACAGCTCACGCCTGAATTCAGTCAATCCACTTCTGACCTCACCATGTCACTTAAAACACTTTTTGTGTCAAAATTCAAAGAATAATTTTCAATTATTTCGCTGCAGCATCTGACACTGTGCCTCTCCTTCCTTTTTGAGTCTTTTATTTGGCTTCAGCATTTTCTGAGGTCTCCTATTGCCTAAGTCCTTTTCGGTTTTCTTCAAGAGCCCCCCCTCTTGTTTTTGATCCATTAGAAAAGTGTTCACCTTGTTTTCAAACCTAGCTGTCTTCTCATTCTACTCTCCACTTTTTTGCTTAAAGGTCTCATCCATTCTTATGGCTTAACTATCCTTCCAAATCTCTATTTCTAACCATGTCTCAGACTCATTTCCAAGTGTCTGCTGGACAGCTCCACCTGGATCTACCAGCATTTCAAATTTAAAGAGTTCAAAACCAAACTCATCTTTCCTCCCACAAAAGTGCTTGCCCTATACCTCCTGTCTCTACAAAGGGCACCTTCATCCCAGAAATGACAGTTTCTCTCTCTCCCTTGCTTCTAACCCTATACAGCAGTTCACAAAGTCCTGACCTGTTTACCTGCTCACATGATCTCCTGACATTCTTGTGATGGCTCCCTGTGCTGATGCAGACCCTTAGCATATCTTGACAAAAGTATCACAGTCACCTCCTTGTTAGTTTCACAGTTTCTACCAACATTTCTCCTATTCAGTCTGCATCAACTGATAGGTGCTAAGAGACCCAGCTCAAACATCACTTTTCCATATATTCATTCATATGTATGAATCCATCTGTATTTTTGATGCCTACTTTACACCAGATGCTACGAACTCAAGAAGAGAAGCCATACCCAGTTGCTACCCACTAGGAAGATTAATTTTTGACACTTCTCATAATAGTATGCTTTTTGCTTTTCTCTAGGAGAGGTTCTCCAACAGCAGGTACCACCTGAAGGGCTTGTTTAAACACTGATTGCTAAGCACCACCTCCAGAATTTGTGATTCAGTAGCTCTTGCTGCTGCTGTTGCTGCTGCTAAGTCACTTCAGTCGTGCCCGACTCTTAGCGACTCCATGGACTGCAGCCCATCACGGTCCTCCATCCATGGGATTTTCCAGGCAAGAGTACTGGAGTGGGGTGCCACTGCCTTCTCCGAGCTCTTGAGTAGGAGCCAAAGAATATATGCTTCTTATAAGTTTCCAGATGAAGCTGATGCCGCTGACCTGGGGGACCACACTTTGAGAACTACTGCTCTACAAGATAAAGTTAAGAACAAAGACTCCAGAGCCACAGTGTTTCGCTTCCAACCCTGATGCGGCCATTACTTCAGTATTCTTGCCTGGAGAATCCTAGGACACAGGAGCCTGGCAGGCTGTGGCCTCACAGGGTCACAAAGAGTCAAACACAATTGAAGTGACTTAGCATACACACATGTCACAATTTCCTCCTCCTCCATTTTAGAGGATGAAAATAGTACCTACCTCATTGGACTATTATTAATACATATAAAAGCTTAGGACATTACCTAGAAGAATGCAGGCAAAGTACTGGCTGCTCCCATAATTACTGTCTGCTTCTTGTACTACATTCTAAATTCTTTAAAAACAGGGACTATGTCAAGATGCATTTCAGTCTCCCTTTAGTGCTTCACACAAGCAGTGCCCAGAATGATTACTAAATCCAGAAAGATCTGAATCAAGGCATCAAAACATCCTCAGAAACACCAAAGTCTTTGCCTTGGTGTAACTAAGCTGGAAGCTCAGCATTCTTAAGAAGAGTTTGAATCTCCTGTTCTAAATGCCAAGCCTCACTCCGTGAAAGGCACCTTAACTTTGTGGAAAGGCACTGGTCACTATTCTGATCCACCTCCAAAGTGGCTAGTGAAGTCAAGCCTGGCTCTGGCCTGAGGGTCTTTTTGCAGAGTGTCTTCATTATCAAGGATTTCACTCTTGGCTAGGCAAAGTAGTAGAGTATAAAGGAATTCCAGACAGCATCTTGTTTTTTTTATGCAGACAAACTTCTTCCAGTAATTCCTGATGTACCTTCCCAGAAAGCTACTGGCTCCTTCTGTCTTCAGTTTAATCCCTGCATCTCAATTCATAGCTAATTCACACCCAAGCACCTCTACTATGTGGGCCAAAACTCAGGTCTTTCCACTTACACACCCTCTCAGAACCTAGAGTTTCTGGCCCCCAAACAATAAGAATGGCTTAAGAAAAAAAACTGTATCTCCATCAATGCTTTCTTTTTAAAAATACTTATGTAACAGCCTAGGGACAATGAAATCAAGGTAGTATAATAAACATAAAATCATATACCCTTCTATCAGGAAATAAATCACCAACATTTCCAGCATACACCATTTCTTTTTATCAATAATAAAATGTATTTCTTACTTCAGGGAAAATTTTTAAAAATCAGAAATCATGAACAATGCAATTAATAAATGTCAGCTTCTACTTTGGAAAGATGAAACTGGCAGACTTTTAAAAATTAAGGTATCATTCACAGAGGTAAACTACACATATACAAAATATAAAATTTAACCAATCCTAACATATGTATCATCTTTCAGTGGCCCATCTTTTCGCCTTTTCATGGGGTTCACTTTCATACTGTTCATGGGGTGACAGAATTCCAGTTGAGCTATTTCAAATCCTAAAAGATGATGCTGTGAAAGTGCTGTACTCAATATGCCAGCAAATTTGGAAAACTCAGCAGTGGCCACAGGACTGAAAATGTCAGTTTTCATTCCAATCCCAAAGAAAGGCAATGCCAAAAATGCTCAGACTACCGCACAATTGCAATCATCTCACATGCTAGCAAAGTAATGCTCAAAATTCTCCAAGCCAGGCTTCAACAGTACATGAACCGTGAACTTCCAGATGTTCAAGCTGGATTTAGAAAAGGCAGACGAACCAGAGATCAAGTTGCCAACATCCACTGGATCATAGAAAAAGCAAGAGAGTTCCAGAAAAACATCTACTTCTGCTTTATTGACTATGCCAAAGCCTTTGGCTGTGTGGATCATAACAAACTGTGGAAAATTCTTCAAGAGAGGGGAATACCAGACCACCTGACCTGCCTCTTGAGAAATCTGTATGCAGGTCAGGAAGCAACAGTTAGAACCAGACACAGAACAACAGATGGGTTCCAAATAGTGAAAGGAGGACATCAAGGCTGTATACTGTCACCCTGCTTTATTTAACTCATATGCAGAGTACATCATGAGAAATGCTGGGCTGGATAAAGCACAAGCTGGAATCAAGATTGCCAGGAGAAATATCAATAACCTCAGATATGCAGATGACACCACCCTTATGGCAGAAAGTGAAGAAAAACTAAAGAGCCTCTTGATGAAAGTGAAAGAGGAGAGTGAAAAAGTTGGCTTAAAACTCAACATTCAAAAAACGAATATCATGGCATCTGGTCCCATCACTTCATGGCAAATAGATGGGGAAACAGTGGAAACAGTGACAGACTATCTTTTTGGGCTTCAAAATCACTGCAGATGGTGACTGCAGCCATGAAATTAAAAGACACTTGCTCCTTGGAAGAAAAGTTATGACCAACCTAGACAGCACATTAAAAAGCAGAGACATTACTTTGCCAACAAACGTCCAGCTAGTCAAAGCTATGGTTTTTCCAGTAGTCACATATTAATGTGAGAGTTGGACTATAAAGAAAGCTGAGCACTGAAGAATTGATGCTTTTGAACTGTGGTGTTGGAGAAGACTCTTGAGAGTCCCTTGGACTGCAAGGAGATACAACCAGTCCATCCTAAAGGAGATCAGTCCTGAATATTCACTGGAAGGACTGATGTTGACGCTGAAACTCCAATACTTTGGCCACCTGATGCAAAGAACTGATTCATTGGCAAAGACCTTGATGCTGGGAAAGATTGAAGACAGGAGCAGAAGGGGATGACAGAGGATGAGATGGTTGGATGGTATCACCAACTCAATGGACATGAGTTTGGGTAAACTCCAGGAGTTGGTGATGGACAGAGAGGCCTGGCATGCTGCAGTCCATGGGGTTACAAAGAGTCAGATACAACTGAGCAACTGAACTGAACTGGACTGAACATGTGTATCAACCTGTGAAACCATCATCACAATGAAGACAGTGAACATATTTATAGCCCTCCAATTTTAAAACTCATGATAGAGATTTAATAAATATAAGGGAACTAATTATTCACTCCAGTGGGCTTCCCTGGTAGCTCAGTTGGTAAAGAATCTGCCTGCAATGCAGGAGACCCCAGTTCGATCCCTGGGTCGGGAAGATCCCCTGGAGAAGGGGTAGGCTACCCAGTCCAGTATTCTTGGGCTTCCCTAGTGGCTCAGACAGTAAAGAATCTGCCTGCAATGTGGGAGACCTGGATTCAATCCCTGGGTTGGAAAGATTCCCTGGAGGAGGGCATGGTAACCCACTCCAGTATTATTGCCAGGAGAATCCTCATGGACAGAGGAGTCTGGTGGGCTACAGTCCATGGCATTGCAAAGAGTCAGACATGATTGAGTAACTCAGCACAGCACCCACTCCAGTATTCTTGCCTAGGAAATCCCATGAACAGAGGAGCCTGGTGGGCTACAGTCCATGAGGTTGCAAGAGTCAGACACCACTGAGCGACTAACAGTTTCAAGGGAATTTTTTACGGAACTATAAACTAATGAATTTGATACTTGATCAAACTTTTAATCTACATACAAGTTTTTTCTTTAAAAACTGCAAAGGAATAAAAAGCAACAATTAAGCAACAATTAAAGAGAACACTGAGAAAGTTATCAAAAATTGCCAAAGAATTTCTGGCCCAGATGTTTTACTGTGTAATGCATCCAATCATTCCTTAAAGACATAATTCTGCTCCATGTTATATGAATGGTTCCAGAACATGAGAAAAGGGGGAATTTTCCCAATTTGTTCACATTAGCAGATAAAGATCTACATCTCATATCATACAATGATATTACAAAAAGAGATCTCAGAAATATGGATGTGATAATGACAAACCAAATACCAACCTACAGAATTCTGTAAGAGATTTATTAAAATTATGATAATAATATTAACATCTAACATTATTAAACATTTCCTTAATATTAAGTGCCAGATACTGTTCCAACATTTTACATAAGTTAACTCACATAATCCTCACAAAAGTCCTGGGGTATCACAGAACATACAGGTGAGTTTGGGCTAAGGAGCACACACAGGATATTTTATTATCATTAAAAATAAAGACACAGAGAGGCTAAGAAGCTTGACCAAGATCACACAGTTTCCAACTAGCAGAGGTAGAACATGAACCCATGCTGGATGGTTCCAAAATCAACATTCTTAACCACAACATTACATGATATTATTATTAAAAGAACAGCATATCACATACCTAAGGGTAATTCAGAAGTGGTTCAAAAATAAATACATGCCATATATGTAGATTAATAAGAAATAAACCTGATAATTGCAATAGATAACAATATTTGATAAATTTTAACCCCATTCTTGGGCTTCCCTGGTGGCTCAGCTGGTAAAGAATCCTCCTGCAATGCAGGAGACCTGGGTTCAGTCCCTGGGTTGGAAGACCCCTTGGAGAAGGGAAAGGCTACCCACTCCGGTATTCTGGCCTGGAGAATTCCATGGACTGTATAGTCCATGGGGTCGCAAAGAGTTGGACACGACTGAGTGACTTTCACTTTCTTTCAATCCCATTCTTAATAAAAATAATTAAAATCAATTACCTTAACAAGATAATAGACTATCTATCTTTAGCTAGTGGAGAAGCAGAGATGCTTTCCTGTTTTGAAGGAATAAATGAGGTCACTCTTTACTACTGTTTTAATACTGGTTTGGATATTCTAGCCAGAACAGAGAGAGAGAGAGAAATAAACTTAAACACATAATAAAAAAATATTTATTCTAGCTGCAATTATATAATAAGAAAATATGCAGTCTCACTAATTTTAAAATTAGTAAGACTAAGTGGAAAGATTCAAGAAAATAGCAAAAATCTACAGCATTCACTCCTAGAACAAGTATTAATTAATTAGAAACTATAATGGTAAAATAGCTAATTTAAAATCTTAGGAATAAATTTAATGAGAGATGCTTGTGATCTAAAAGAAAATTCGTAAGAATCAATAAGAAGACATATAAAAAAAGCCTGGGTTAAGTAGAGAGAAAGGCCAAGTTCCTGAATGGAAAAACCAAACCATGTGATGTCTGTTGGACCCTTGCTATTCCAGGCCCAAGTTCTGAGGACTAGCATCAGGTATTCCCATCATTCCCTATGTATCGTGCTTTAGAAATACAAAGAGATAAGAATGTATTTGAGTCAGTTCTTACCCTTAAGAAGAGACAAACATACAGATAAGTGCTAGCCAATATAAATATCATGTGAGATACATATGTAATTTTAGATTTCTAGTGGTCACGTTATAAAAAATAAAAAGTAATATGTTTTATTTAATTTCCAAATATCATTTCAACATATCACCAATATAAAAATATTAATATTTTACATTTAAAAATATGTCTGAAATCTATTGCATATTTTATACTTATAGCACATCCTAAAGGAAATCAGTCCCAAATATTCATTGGAAGGACTGATGCTGAAGTTGAAACTCCAATACTTTGGCCACCTAATGCAAAGAACTGACTCATTTGAAAAGACCCTGATGCTGGGAAAGACTGAAGGTAGGAGGAAAAGGGGACGACAGAGGATGAGATGGCTGGATGGCATCACCAACTCAATGGACATGAGTTTGAGTAAACTCCGGGAGTTAGTGATGGACAGGGAGGCCCAGCATGCTGCAGTCCAGGGGTTGCAAAGAGCTGGACACAACTGAGTGACTGAACTGAACTGAGCACATCTTAATTCAGACTAGCCACAAATTTCAAGTGCTTAAGATATGTGGCCAATGCCTACTGTACTGGACAGCACAGATGGTCATTTCAATGCAATTCTGAGTATGACAAAGGCAAGCATGGGTGCCATGGGAACTAAGAGGAGATAGTCTAACTCAGCCTCGGGTAATCAGCGTAGGTTTCCTAGAAGAGATACCTACTTAAACAGGCCTAGGAGGATTAGCCAGGGAAAGGAAGGATGGGAGAAAGATATTCTAAGCAGCATCAGCTGAGAGCATGAAGGTGAGAAATAGCACTTATACCAGGAACTCTCAATATTGCTATCCTAGCATAAAGAAGGAAGCAAGAAACACTGAGAAGAGGCTAGAGAAGTACACCATTCTCAAATGCGCCCATTCTCTCCCCAGCCTAAGCCAGGGGAGGGGCCACTGGGGGAGGGATAGAAGGAGCTGTCCCTGGTTCTGACACCAAGGCAGATTTGCAGTGTAGTGCCACCCAAGCTGGAACTGACAGAGATCAAGCCTATTTCTTTGGGTCTTCTGAAGCACACATGGAAGCCCCCAAACCCTACACTTGGCCTGGTAGAACAGGAGAGTCCTTTGGACAGGCTAGCCCTTAGTGGGTTAGAGAATTTTAGGAACATCCAAGTCTAGGAACAGAACTCTGGGATACTGAAGTTTAGGGTCAGGTATGTCCAAGAAAGGCATCCTCTTTAAAATAAAACAGATGCAGATCTACTATACCAAATGAACTTCAAAGATGGCAGTCATCTGTGTTGTGCTATTTTAATCCCTTAGTGAATGTAAACTACAGCTCAAAATTCCACTCAGAATCTATCTGGTTCTGTTCTGATTCTCGGAATCTATCAGTTATCAAGCTGCTGATTAATGGAAAGGACAGGAGCAGAACTAATCCTTGTTTTCTCCATTAATGTACGAGGGGGCTCAATGGAAAAGTATTTATAATAAATATGGCCTCAGTGTATCAGTGGGCCAAGGAAAAGGACAGTCTGCACAAGCACAACTATATAATTATCATTCCTTCATAAGAAAGTCAATATAAAATAATAATCCTATATCCATTAATTCAAAAATTTCTTATACATACTCACTGAGCAACATACTGTTAAGGAACTGGTACACTGGCATTTTATACCAGTAGGATCCTTTGGAAGCAATGTAGCAATATTTATCAAAAGCTATAACAATGTTTCTGCTCTGTGACTTACAATATGCCACCCAGTTACTTACTGAAACACTTAGTATCAGACAAACCTGGGTCAAAGCTCTGCTGCTGCTGCTGCTGCTGCTAAGTCGCTTCAGTCGTGTCTGACTCTCTGCGACCCCATAGACGGCAGCCCCCCAGGCTCCCCCGTCCCTGGGATTCTCCAGGCAAGAACACTGGAGTGGGTTGCCATTTCCTTCTCCAATGCATGAAAGTGAAAAGTGAAAGTGAAGTCGCTCAGTTGTGTCTGACTCTTCGCGACCCCATGGACTGAAGCCCACGAGGCTCCTCCATCCATGGGATTTTCCAGTCAAGAATACTGGAGTGGGGTGCCATTGCCTTCTCCAGGTCAAAGCTCTACCACATGTAAACATCTGACCTCAAGAAAAGGCATAGTCCCATTATTAACTGTAATTTCCTCATTTGTAAAAATTTCATAGAGTTGTGGGAGGATTCAATTAATGAATTGAATTCATTTGCAACCCATGGGGTCACAAAGAGTCAGACAGGACTAAGCAACTTTCACTTTCACTTTGGGCTTCCCTGATAGCTCAGTTGGTCAAGAATCCGCCTGCAATGCAGGAGACCTTGATTCAATTCCTGGGTTGGGAAGATCCCCTGGACAAGGGAACAGCTACCCACTCCAGTATTCCGGCCTGGAGAATTCCACGGACTATGTAGTCCATGGGGTCGCAAAGAGTCAGACACAACTGAGTGACTTTCACTTTCACATTGCTTTCAATTAATAAATGTCAAAAGCTAAGCACAGAGCTTAGTATTCATATATGCTCAATACCTGATAATTCCCATGGCCCTCTGCTTTGTTCCTGGGGCAGGTCCTTATTTCTTTTCTTTCTACCTCATCACAATCATTTTCATGGCTTTACTTTTTTTAATTCTTTTAAAAACAGTAAATAAAAACATAAAATTAAGAGGAAAGAAAATTAATCACACCATTTAAAGGACAGTTTCTTATACCCCTATTCCCTCCTAGGTTGGGCTTCAAAAGAACCCCTATTATGGGTTGGGCAAGTAGAAGGTTGTCTGGCGTGAGCAAGTAGAAGGTTGGTGGTGCTGAATCCTAAAACACTAGAGGATTGAAAACACTAGAGAAGCAGATTTAGAAAGAAAGATAATGAGTGTAGTGTCTGACAAGTTTAAGTGCCTGAAGGATATCCTGCATGGTTAAAAACACGGTGTGGAACCCAAAAATGATGTTACATTTAAAGATCCGTATTTGAAAGTTACAGGCATGTACAGAGTATCTGAAGCCACAAGCATCAACAATAATTTTCAAAGAGGGGATGCTGCACAAAGACAGAAGAGAGCAAAGATAAATTATCACCCTAAAAAAACAAAACACTGAACGTATGCCCTCCTATCAAAATGGTAATAAAATCCAGTAGATTCTACCTCCTAATATCTTTCAGTCCTCTCTATTTTTCTAATCCCTACCACTATTTACCCAAGTCCAGGTTACCGTAACTCTTACCTGGATCAGTGCAACAGACTCTTAATTCTCTACATCTAGTCTTGCACCCTTAGATCCATTCTCTAACTGCATATAGGGTGATCTTTCAAAAATAAAAATACATACTCAGTCATTCAGTAAACATTTACTAACTGCCTCCAAAGCAGTGAATAAAGCAGACATATAGTTCCCAGCTCTCACAAAGTTACAGTGACACAGATAATCAACAAGAAAAATAAAATTTATTTCAAGATAAACGCTTGGAAGGAAAACAAAAGATTGATGTAAGGCAGAAAAAGAAAATAATCAGAGATGACAACTGTTTGATATCAGTTGTCAATAAAGATGGAGGTATTTCACAAGTAGGATAGAACTAAAATAATGATCATCAACATAACTTGGGAGGTGGAGTAATCAGGGTGAAAGTGTTCTAAAGGTCCCTGTATTGTTTAGGACAAGGAAAAAGGTGTTGATTCATTTCAGAATTTGGTAAGCAACATCAAATTGCTTTAAAAGCTATTAAAAGAATAGAAACAGAATATAAAAGAACAGAAACTAAATCTAGTATTTTTAATATTTTATATATGTGTGTATACATGCTAAGTCGCTTCATTCATGTCTGACTCTTTGCAACCCTACGGACCATAGCCCGCTGGGCTTCTCTGTTCATGGGATTCTCCAGGCAAGAATAGTGGAATGGGTTGCCATGCCTTCCTCCAGGGGATCTTCCTGACTCAGGGATTGAACTTGCATCTCCTGCGGCTCCTACACTGCAGGTGGATTTTTTACCTCTGAGCCACCAGGGAAGCTCTATATTTATATATAGATACATAATATGTATATCATGGCCAGATTGTACTTATTTCTAGGAAGCAAGGTGTTTAACATTTGAAAATACGTAAATGTCAGATTAAAGAAGAAAAAGCAATATGACCAGCCAACAGATGAAGGGGAAAAAATCACTTACTAAAACACAACACCCATTCACGATTGGGGGGGGGGGGGGAAAAACCTCTTAGCAAACTAAGAAAAGGGGAAATTCTCAAACTATTAAAAAGTATCTACCAAAACCCTGTAACAAACACTGTTTTAATTACTATTATATTGTGAAAATGTTCAAACATACACAAAATTAGAGTGACTGGCATAACGAACTCCCATGTACCCATCATCTAGAAATGACAATGATATTTTACTTTTTTTTTTTGGCCATGCCATGCAGCATATGGGATCTTAGTTCCCCGATCAGGGATCAAACCCATGCCTCCTGCAGTGGAAGCTCAGAGTCTTAACCAATGGACCACCAGGAAGTCCCCAGAAATCAGGATTATAAGATGCAAACTTTATTCTTAATAGTAAAACATCAGAAGCGTTGTCTTCAAAATCAAGAATAAAACAAACAGGCCCTTACTTCTCTCAGCACTATACTGGAAGTCCAGCCAACACAGTAGGACCAAAAGAAAAAAGAAGACTAGAAGGAAAGAAATAAAATGGTTATTATTTTCAAATGATACACCTGTCAAAAATGAAAACTCCAAATACCCTATAGACAAATTATTATATAAGAAATAAGAGTTTTTAAGAAGACTGAAGAATAAGAGATTAATATTCTTTAAAATCTACTGTATTAAAAAGATGATAATTTACAATAGTAATAGAAATAACAAAGCACTGAAGAATAAATCTGGAAAAAGCCTAGACAGAAAAAAAGTTATAAAAATTCTATTGAAAAATATTTTGAGAGATTTAAAATGGAGAGAAAGGAGAGAAACTGCTCCCAGATAGGAGCAGATGTATTGGACAGGAACAGACGTAGATGTATTCTCAAATTCATCTACAGATTCGGTGTAATCATGATAAAGGCTCCACCAGGTTTGTGTGAGTTTGTATGTATATAACCAGACAAGCTTACTTTAAGGTGTTTATTGATGAACAAACACCCAAAGAATAGCAAAGACACAAAGAAAAACAAAGTGGAAGACTTTGTCTTACTAGATATAAAACCTTGTACTCAACTGTGATAATAAAGACAGTGAAGTAGTGGCCTTGGGTTAAACAAATCAACTAGTATAACAGATTCAGAGTCTGGAAACAAACCCATGCATGTGTGGAAGCAACGCAGGTATGATAGAGGAGGCACTGCAAACCACTAGGCAAAGAACAAACTAATCAATAATGGAACTGGGACAACAAATTATCTACATGGAAAAAGATAAAACTGGAGACCTACCTCACTCCACACATAAAAATCAACTTCTATGAAAAGGCAAGTCTTGAAAAATGTGTAGGAAAAAAATATAAGCTACCTGAGATTGACAAGAATTTCTTCTCTTTTTTTAATAAAAAAAAATATTTTTTTAATTTTTGCCATACGATGCTGAGAAGGCAATGGCACCCCACTCCAGTACTCTTGCCTGGAAAATCCCATGGACGGAGGAGCCTGGTAGGCTGCAGTCCATGGGGTCGCTAGGAGTCAGACACGACTGAAGCGACTTCCCTTTCACTTCTCACTTTCATGCATTGGAGAAGGAAATGGCAACCCACTCCAGTGTTCTTGCCTGGAGAACCCCAGGGACAGCAGAGCCTGGTGGGCTGCCATCTATGGGGTCGCACAGAGTCGGACACGACTGAAGTGACTTAGCAGCAGCATACACTGCATGGCATGTGGGATCTTGGTTCCCTGACTAGGGATCAAACCTCCACCCACTGCATTAGGAGCCACAGTCTTAACCACTGGACCACGACAGAAGTCCTAAGATGGGGAAGAACTTCTTAAGTGTAACCTACTTAACCAAAAATATACTAGCTATTTAAAAAAAAAGACTATGAATTCATCTAGATTAAAATTAAGAAGTTCATCAAAAGACATAAAGTGAAGACAAGGCAAAACAAATATATATAACCAGCAAATTTTAGTATCCAATACATATTAAGAACTCCTACAGGAAGTTCCTGGCAGTCCAATTGTTAGGACTCGGCCCTTCCACTGCTGTGACCTGGGTTCAATCCTGGGTCAGGAACTAAGATCTCATAATCCATGCAGCACTGCTAAAAAAAAAAAAAAAAGAACTACAAATCCATAAGAAAAAGACAATTTTTTAAAAGGGGGAACATGAAGAATGAAAAAAGGTATTTAAAAAGTTCAGTCTCACTATAACATATAGCATGGATATGCAACAAGGGTCTACTGTATATAGCACAGAGAACTACATTCAATATCCTGTGATAAACCATAATGAAAAAGAATGTTTATATAGGTTTCATGTTTACACATGATTCAGTTTATATAACTGAATCACTATGCTGTACAGCAGAAATTAATACGTTATAAATCAACTGTATTTCAATAAAATACTTTTTTTGAAAGTTCAGTCTTATTACGTATGAGGAAAATAAAAGGTAAGATCACAATGAGACAATTTCATACACCAAATTTGATAAAAATTAAGGATGGAGAATGATGAGAACTTTTAAGATACTGTTGGTGAGAGGGTAAATCGGTACAATGAACACACTGTTTTGTAAAACTGAAAAGTGCATACCCTACAATCCAGCAACTGTGGTCCAGAGAAATTTCTGCTTTTGCTAAGAGGAGATATGTATAAGAATGCTCTGAGTAGCACTGTTTGTAATAGCAAAATATTGAAAAAAATACTAACACCATTAATAACAGAATAGGTAAATAAATTATGACACACAGACCTGAGAAATATGACACTGAGTGACAAAACAAGCTGCAGAAGAATGCATACAACGTACCTCTAATTATATAAAATTCAAAAATAAACAAAAGTAAAATGTATGGTTTAAAGATGAAAACATATGGCAAAATAGAAAAGCAAGGGAACAGTAAACCCAAATTTCAAGACGGTAGTTACATCTGAGAAGGAAAAAATTGGAACTGGACTTCAAAGGAACACAATTCAAAAGGTAAAGCTTCACAAAAACCCACAATGATAAAAGTGATATTCTCTTTCTTTTTTAGTAAACTGAATGGTTGAATGTTGCGTTATAGGTATCTGTTACAGCATTCTTCTTTATACTATATATATATACACATATACTATATACTATATATATACATGTTATATTCTTTTGTAACTATCTATGTGATGTTATACAATTTAGTCTTACTGTGCCTCAGTTTTCTCCTCTGTAAATCAGGGAAAAGCAGTAATGCCCACACCTACACAGCTGTTGGGAGAATTTAACTGTTTAATATATATTCAAGTGCCTCAATTTAGTATGTAAGCATTCACTTACTCTCTGTTTTCAATGTGGTACTCTAGACTCTTATATACTAAGAGTGTTTTATCCTCTCTAGAGAATAAACTTTCAATCTTTTGTCAGGTTGAATATAGCAGAGATGGGCTGTCATTTGACAACTGTGAAGTTAGAGCAGCTCTGGGAGCCTAATAGATTTTTACTATTCTTTCAACTTACCTTCCTATTTTCTGCCCTACCTTCATCCCCATGTCCAAAGATTCCTGGTGTCTCCAATTTCTAACCTGTGTATGTATCTGCGTGTGTTTGAGAGAAAGACGGAAAGCTTGAGAGAAAAAAATGAAGGTGGACTGCAGGAAAAATTAGTTTGCCTTTTGGTTTTCTCCCACATCAAGGGTTTCCCTCGTAGCTCCGTTGGTAAAGAATCTGCCTGCAATGCAGGAGACCTGAGTTCGATTCCTGGGTTGGGAAGATCCCCTGGAGAAGGAAATGGCAACCCACTCCAGTATTCTTGCCTGGAGAATCCCAAGGACAGAGGAATCTGGCAGGCTACAGTTGATGGGGTCGCAATAGTTGGACACGACTTAGCAACTAAACCACCATTACTACCCACATCACTTTAGGATTTAGCTTTCTGGGACATGCAAATTCAGCTACCATTGGTCCACAGGATTTCTAACTTCCAAAATTTTATTCCTTTTTTCTCCTTTCCTTTTTTATGCAGGTCATTATGGGTTTGTATCTTTTTTTTCAATGTACTATTTATTTACTTATTATTTTACTCATTTATTCTTGTTTTGAGGGGTTAGTGGAAGAAACAGGTAAATATGGGTGTGTGACCCACCATCTTTAATCAGAAGCAAGTTCTCATTCTTAAATATGAGGCAGTGTAAGCAAAGGAAATCAGAAACAAACAACTCCAACAGCTCAATATTTTTTTTTAAAAAAAAGCAAAACCAGACAACCCAATTAAAAAAGTCAGACAACTTAAATATTCTTCAAAGAAGACATAAAGATGGGCAACAGTCACATGAAAAGATGCTCATCATTGCTAATTATCAGAGAAATGAAAATCAAAACTACAATGAGGTATCAACTCATACCAGTGAGAATGGCCATCATCAAAAAGTATACAAATAATAAATGCTGCAGAGGATGTGGAGAAAAGGGAACTCTTCTATCCTGCTGGTGGGAACATAAAATGGTGCAGCCACCATCAAAAACAGTATGAAGATTTCTTAGAAAATTAAAAACAGTACACAGCAATCCTGCTTCTGGGCACATATTCCAAGAAAACTCTAATTTGAAAAGATACATGCACCCCAATGTTCATAGCAGCACTATTTACAACAGCCAAGTCATGGAAGCAACCTAAGTGTCCATCAACAGATTAATGGATAAAGAAGATGTGATACATATGTATGTGTGTGTGTGTGTGTGTGTGTGTGTGTGTGGAATATTGAAAGTTAAAGTCAGTCAGTCATGTCTGACTCTTTGCAAGCCCATGGACTAGAATCCGCCAGGTTCCTCTGTCCATGGAATTCTCTAAGCAAGAATACTCGAATGGGTAGCCATTCCCCTCTCTAAGGAATCTTCCCTGACCCAGGAATCGAACCTGCATTGCAGGCAGATTTTTTACCATCTGAGCCACCAGGGAAACCCAAATAGAATATTACTCAGCCATCAAAAAATGAATGGACTAATGTCATTTGCTTCAGATATGCAGATGACACCACCCTTATGGCAGAAAGTGAAGAAGAACTAAAGAGCCTCTTGATGAAAGTGAAAAAGCAGAATGAAAAAGTTGGCTTAAAGCTCAACATTCAGAAAACTAAGATCATGGCATCCGGTCCCACCACTTCATGGCAAATAGATGGGGAAACAGTAGAAACAGTGGCTGACTTTATTTTTCTGGGCTCCAAAATCACTGTAGATAGGCCATGAAATTAAAAGATGCTTACTCCTTAGAAGGGAAGTTATGACCAACCTAGATAGCATATTCAAAAGCAGAGACATTACTTTGTTAACAAAGATCCGTATAGTCAAGGCTATGGTTTTCCCAGAGGTCATGTATGTATATGAGAGTTGGACTATAAAGAAAGCTAAGTGCAGAAAAATTGATGCTTTTGAACTGTCGTGTTGGAAAAGACTCTTGAGAGTCCCTTAGACAGCAAGGAGATCCAACCAGTCCATCCTAAAGGAGATCAGTCCTGGGTGTTCATTGGAAGGACTGATGTTGAAGCTGAAACTTCAATACTTTGGCCACCTGATTCAAAGAGCTGATTCATTGGAAAAGACCCTGATGCTGGGAAAGACTGAGGGCAGGAGGAGAAGGGGACGACAGAGGATGAGATGGTTGGATGGCATCACTGACTCAATGGACATGGGTTTGGGTGGACTCCAGAAGTTGGTGATGGACAGGGAAACCTGGCGTGCTGCAGTTAATGGGGTAGCAAAAAGTCAGACATGACTGAACAGCCGAACTGAATGTCATTTGCAGCAACATGGATGGACCTAGGTATTATCATACTAACTGAAGAAAGTCAGATAAAGACAAACATGGTACCACTTACATAATGAATCTAAAAAAAGATACAAATGAACTTATTTACAAACAGACTCAGAGATACAGAAAACAAACTATGGTTACCAAAGGGGAAGGGGAGGAGGGATTAACAGATACACTATATATAGACAAAATAGATAAACACAAGATTCTACTACATAGCACAGGGAACTATATTCAACATCTTATAATAATCTATAATAGAAACAATTTGAAAAAAATTATGTATATGTGTATATATATACACATACACACATATATGTAACTGAATTACTTTATTGTACACCAGAAACTACCACAATACTGTAAATCAACTATACTTCAATTAAATAAATAAAGAGGCAATATAGAATAGAATAGAGCTTAAGAACACACAACCCAGACTACCTTGATTATCTTGGCTCCACCACTTTTAAACTATGTCAGCTTTGTTAAGTTACTCAAGCTCTCATCTCCTTCATTTTAGCATTTATAAATTCCAGGTAATAGCACCTACTTCATTACTTACTATGATGATTAAATAGTATCTGTAAGAGCTTAGAACTCTGCCCACGACACCGTAAGTGCTCGATAAATGTTAGCTAATATTTTTTGAGGAAAGTCTCCAACATGTAAGTCAGAGAACAAAACAAACCGAAAACACAACTCAAAGGAAATAGAGAACATGCAAATGCAACACCAGAAAACTTCCCCACAAACCATTTTACATTCTCAGAAAGACAGAAGATACTTCACTCACTAAACAAGAGACTATAACAAAAAGAAAGATTTAAAGTAAAATATTAAAATAGCTAACACTGTAAATTCACACATGAAAAACAAAGTTGAGAAATTATCCCAGGAAAGTAAAACAAAGCAGAGGTGGAAAACAGAAAATGAAATAAAATTAGAGGTGCCACCTATTAGGTTCCACAGCTGGACAACAGAAGTTCCAATTCAGCAAAGAGGAGGGAAAAAAATGGAAAAGAAGAAATTATCAAACATCTCATACAAAAAAACTTTCTCAGACCTAACAGGCTGAGCACTCCAATGGGGAACTATTCTGTGCTCAACACACTGGGAAAAGGTAGGGGGACGTGAAAAACTCACATAAGAGCAGATCATAGTAAAATTTCAAATTTCAGAGGGAAAATAAAAAGAGGTCTTAGATCATTTAGCACACTTTTCTATTAATTATTTTGTCTGTTTTCAATTCAGTTCAGTTGCTCAGTCGTGTCCAACTCTTTGCGACCCCATGAACTGCAGCACGCCAGGCCTCCCTGTCCATCATCAACTCCCGGAGTTCACTCAAACTCACGTCCATCGAGTCGATGATGCCATCCAGCCATCTCATCCTCTGTCATCCCCTTCTCCTCCTGCCCGCAATCCCTCCCAGCATTAGAGTCTTTTCCAATGAGTCAACTCTTCATTATCAGGTGGCCAAAGTACTGGAGTTTCAGCTTCAGCATCATTCCTTCCAAAGAACACCCAAGACCGATCTCCTTTAGAATGAACTGGTTGGATCTCCTTGCAGTCCAAGGGACTCTCAAGAGTCTTCTCCAACATCACAGTTCAAAAGCATCAATTTTTCTGCACTCAGCTTGCTTCACAGTCCAACTCTCACATCCATACATGACCACAGGAAAAACCATAGCCTTGACTAGATGGACCTTTGTTGGCAAAGTAATGTCTTTGCTTTTGAATATGCTATCTAGGTTGGTCATAACTTTCCTTCCAAGGAGTAAGTATCTTTTAATTTCATGGCTGCAATCACCATCTGCAGTGATTTTGGAGCCCCCAAAAATAAAGTCTGACACTGTTTCCACTGTTTCCCCATCTGTTTCCCATGAAGTGATGGGACCAGATGCCATGATCTTAGTTTTCTGAATGTTAAGCTTTAAGCCAACTTTTACACTCTCCTCTTTCACTTTCATCAAGAGGCTTTTTAGTTCCTCTTCACTTTCTGCCATAAGGATGGTGTCATCTGCATATCTGAGGTGATTGATATTTCTCCCGGCAATCTTGATTCCAGCTTGTGCTTCTTCCAGCCCAGCGTTTCTCATGATGTACTCTGCATAGAAGTTAAATAAGCAGGACGACAATATACAGCCTTGTCTGTTTTATGTGAGGGCAAAGACAATGTCCACCCTCCTCACTGATACATCCAGAGCCAAATAAGCTGCCTGGAGAAAAGTAAGTGCATAATATTTATTAAATCAATCTTGCTTAATATTTAAAAACACTCCAGTCTCTCCACTCACCCTAGGAAATACCTTATTACTGATGGCAGGCATTTCAAGGCTGGCAAAGTCACTGTACTGATTAGACTGCTGAATCCCAAAATGAAGGTTCAATATTTTTCACATTTTCATTTTGCTTGGAAGGGAAGAGTTCAGGGTTTGGAGTCAAAAGCGCTTTACTTACAAGCTTGTGTGACCTGAGATTACTCAACCCCTTCAACAAAAATTTTCTGACCACCAGCCACTGGACAAGAGTACTTTGGTGATAAGTACGAAATAGTCCTATCCCTCCAAGAGTTCACGATTGAACGAAGAGACCAATGAGAAAGAAAAAAATTACCACAGCCTATCGACGGCTATCTCCCTACCGTCTCGGGCCTATTTTCCATACACTTTCAAAATACTGTTTCAAAATGGACGCCAGTTTAAGCCACTTACCTGCTTAGAGTTCTTCCCTGGCGCTTCTGTACGCTCAGGATAGAAAGCCACAGAGTTCTGGAAGGCTTCAGGCAGCCCTGCCACGCGCTTCTTGTGTGACTCCATCTCACCATGGCGGCCTCTGAGGTCCACTGGCCTCAGCGGGCCAGGTCGTCGAGCTGGGATCTGATTGGTGAGCACGAAGAAAGAACTGAGCATGCGCGACCTAGCGCCGCGCATCACCCCTAATTTCAGTCTCTGGGCTGCAGAAAGCTTGCAGTCTTGCAACTGCTCTTTTCCATTGTACTGATGCTTAACTGGCATTCAATAAATGGGCAATATGATGAGTTTTGACATAAAGTATACGCGTATGACCCTATCACCACAATTAAGAAAATGAACACATCCATCAACTTCAAAACTTTCCTACCACCCCTGGTAATCCTACCTCTTGTCTCTTCTTGCCTTCCACTCCGCAACCACCGGTCTGCTTTTGTAATAGATTAGTTTTCATTTTCTAGTATTTTATATAACCAGAATAAATTCTTCTTTTGGCTGCTGCTTTCTCTCACCATTATTATTTTGAGATTCACCCAAGTTGCTCTGTGTGTGTGTGTGTGTGTGTGTGTGTGTGTGTGTGTGTGTGTGTGTGTTAGTCACTCAGTAGCGTCTGACACTTTGTGATGCCTTCGTGGCCTATAGCTAGCCAGTCTTCTCTGTCCGTAGAAGTCTCCAGGCAAGAATACTGGAGTGGGTTGCCATTCCCTTCTCCAGGGGATCTTCCCGACCCGGGGATCAAATCCAGGTTTCTCGCGCTGAGGGCAGATTCTTTACCGGCTAAGCCAACAGGGAAGCACCTTGCTGTGTGTATGAGTCAATTACTTTTCAATGCTGAATAGTTCTCCATTACGTGGATATAGGACTATTTGTTCATTCATTCACATGTTTATGGGCATTTGGGTTGTTTTCAATTTTAGGCCATTACAAATAAAACATGAATATTTGTCTACAAGTCTTAGGGACAGTTGTTTGTGTAAACACCTAGGAGGCAAGTGGGCAGGATTTAGGGTAGGTGTGTAACTTTAAAAGAACTTAAAGAACTTTTTAAAAGTAGCCGAACTGTTTTCCAAAGTGACTGCCTCATTTTACATTCTCAGAAGTGTATGAGAATTTCGGGTATCCCTGGTGGCTCAGATGGTAAAAAATCTGCCTGCAATGCAGGAGACCTGGGTTCCATCCCTTGGTTGGGAAAATACCCCGGAGAAGGGAAAGGCTACCCACTGCAGTATTCTTGCCTAGAGAATAGCAAGAGAAGCCTGGCGGGCTACAGTCCACGGGGTCGCAAAGAGTGACTTGGCATGTACAATGACAAATTATGTTAAGTATCTTTTCAAGTGTTTATTTGCCATTTGTATATTTTCTGAGGTGAAATGTCTGTTCAAATCTATCAATCTTTTTTTTAACTTTTTATGGCTGCAGTACCTGCATGTGAGATCTTAGTTCCCCAAGCAGGGATGGAACCTGCACCCTCTGCAATGCAAGTGTGGAGTCTAAACTCCTGGATGGACAAGGATGTCCCTGTCAATCATTTTAATATGATTACTTGCCTTCTTAAGTTGTAGGAACTCTTCATTTATTCTAGATAAAGTCTTTTATCCGATATACATTTTGCAAATATTTTCTTTCAGGTTGTGGCTTGCCTCTTCTTTTTCGTTGCAGTATGTTATGAAGAGTAAAATTTTACATTTTCATGAAATCCAATTTATTGATATGTTTGTTTTGTGGTTGACTTTTGTGTTTCAAAAATACTTACAAACTCAAGATCACTAAGATTTTCTTCCATGTTTTCTTCTAGAAGTTTTATAGCTTTAGCTTTTATATTTAGTTCTAGCATCCATTTTGAGCTACTTTTTATATACGGTGAGAGGTAAAAGTCAGGTTTTTTTTTTTGCATGCATCTATCCATTTGTTGAAAAGATTCCTCCCATTAATGTGCCCTGGCACTTGTGTTGAAAATGAACTAGCCATTTATATATGGGTCTATTTCTTGACTCTTTATTCTGTTCCATATATGTATATCTTTATGCCAACAACACACTGTCTTGATTATTGTAGCTTTATAATAATCTTGAAATGGGGTAGCATATTAATCATTTGCTCCTGCGTAACAAATTACCACAAATTTGGAGGCTTAAAGCAATATACATTTATTATCTCACGGTTGCTGTGTGTTAAGGATCCAAGCATGGCTTGTTAGATCATCCACCTAATATCTCAAAGCACAGGCCATGCTGGGTTCACATCTGGAGGCTTGACTAGGAAAAAAAGTCCATTTTCCAGCTCCTATGCTTGTCATTTGGTTCACTGCAACTGTATAACCAAGAGTTTCTGTTTTTGTTGGCTGGCAGCAGGAGACTGCCCTCAGGTCCTAGAGGCCGCTCCCAGTTCCTTGCCACCTTGGCATCCCAACACAGTCAGAAGGGAGGGGAGGGGGGAGAAGGACTTTCTAGTGAGTCTGCTAGCAAACAGAATCAGACATAATGTAATCACAAAAATCCCATCCCATCATTTTTGACAGACTTTACTGGTTAGAACCAAGTCATAGGCCCTGTCCACACTTAGAGAAGTCACTCAGTCGTGTCCGACTCTTAGCAACCACATGGACTGCAGCCTACCAGTCTTCTCCATCCCTGGGATTCACCAGGCAAGAACACTGGAGTGGGTTGCCATTTCCTTCTCCAGGGGATCTTCCCAACACAGGGATCGAACCCGGGTCTGGAGGACCCTGTATACCAGGAGGTGGGGACATGGGGCCATCTTAGACTGCATCCTCCACAGATAAGTTCCAAGTATGTTTTTCTTTTCAAAGTTGTTTTTGGCTATTCTAGGTCCTTTGAATTTCTGTATACATTTTAGAATTAGCAATAAATTTCTATGAACGTCTGCTGAAGTTTTTATTGGAATTCATCTATAGATCAATTTGGGTAACACTATTGAGTCTTCTTTTTCTTTTTTTGGCTTTTTTTAAAGTTTAAATTTATTTATTTTTAATTGGAGGATAATTACTTTACAGTGTTGTATGGATTTCTGCCATATATCAACATGAATTAGCCATAAGTATATGTATGTCCCCTCCCTCTTGAAGCTCCCTCCCACCTGCCACCTATTATCGAGTCTTCTGATCCATAATCATAGTGCATCTCTTCATTTATGTAGGTGTTTAATTTCTATAGTTTTCAGTGTACAGATTTTGCACATTTTTTTTCAAATTTGTTCCTAAACACTTTTATTCTTGATGCTATTTAAATGGGATTTAATTATTTTTCCATTTTATTTTAAATTGCTTAATCAGTAAATTTGGAAAATTGCTTAATCAGTAAATTCCCTTTGTGGAAAACCAAGCTTTTCCTGTGCTCACCGTTGACTAGGAAGGCAAAAATGTTAAGTAAGTATGTTAATAGTTCTGTCTTGCCCCACTCTTTAGGACCCCATGGTTTGTTCATGGAATTCTCCAGGCAAGAGTACTGGAGTGGGTTGCCATTCTCTTCTCCAGGGAATCCTCCCGACTCAGGGATTGAACCCAGGTTTCCTGCATTGCAGGCAGATTCTTTAGTATCTGAGCTATTAGGGGAATGTTATACTCTCTTTTGGAGAAGGAAATGGCAACCCACTCCAGTATTCTTGCCTGGAGAATCCCGTGGACAGAGGAGCCTGGTGGGCTGCTGTCCATAGGGTTGCACAGAGTCGGACACGACTGAAGTGACTTAGCATACTCTCTTTTGCCCTCAATTCTAAGCAAGTCCTCTTATCTAAGTCTTATCAGCAATAAAGCTGACATCTGGCTCTTTGCCCCACCATCTGATCTCTATGGCTATTTTTCAGTTGGTTCTGAACTGTTGTAGGGAAAGGGGTATGATTTATTAACCACCTAAAACCTCAACATCTACTCCATCTGACTGGTGAAATCTACTTGTATGTGAAAACTCAGCTCAAGGCTTCCTGTGTCTGTGACAACTTCCTGATGTTCCCTCCCACGTGTCCCTGCTTCGCTTCCTGTGGTGCATGTGGTAACACTTAACTGCTCTCCTTTATTGATATAGCCTTCTCCTTCCTCCTCCTCCCTTTAAATGTGTAAAAGTCTCAAAAGCATGAAGAAAAACCATACTTTACTGATTTTTGTAGCCTCAGTGCTTAGCACAATGCCAAGCAGGCAATAGGTATTCAATAAATGGTTGCCTAACCCACAAAATGACATGACTTCAGTCTTGAAAAAGGGTAACTGTTCATTATGTAATAGTTAATGAAATAACATAATGCAGAATCCTGTACATATATAAAAATGAGTGCTCATTGAAACGTAATATGTAAAATAAGTTGCCATTGTGTTTGGTATCTTTTTAAAAAAAATTATTTATTTTTGGCTATGCTGGGTCTTCATTGCGGTGTGTGGGATTTCTCTAGCTGTGGCAAGCGGGGGCTACTCTTCTTTGCAGTAAGCTGGCTTCTCTTCTTGAGGAGCACAGGCTCTAGGCACTCAGGCTCAGTATCTATGGTGCGTGGGCTCAGTTGCTCTGTGACATACGGAATCTTCCTAGACCAGGGATGGAAACTGTGTCCCTCGCATTGGCAGGTGGACTCTCAACCACTGGACCACCTGGGAAGTCCCTGTGTTTGGTAACTTTCTAACAATAATTTTTTCAACTTTTCACTACTGCTAAAGACTGAATCGCCTACCCCCCAGCACCTCCCTCCCCATGCATATGGGTTGTGGGAGGGTAGTTAATGTCACAGGGGACACTGAGACTCTAAGGGCAGCCAAGTGAAGGAAGTTGGAGAAAACAGGATTAAAACCGAGAGAAACCAAGTCCAAATGCCAATCAAGTTCAGGGGCCAGCAGCAGGGGCAAGGAAAGAGAGCACAGAGATTGGAGTGCAGAATTAGAAGAGAGGATCACTGGTGAGCAAAGGTTAGAATGGAGGGGAGTTCAAGCATGACTTTCTTAAATATCTGTGGGAGGCTATGGATTTTATTTGTTTCGTGAATGAATTTACAAATTTTTGCTATCTTATTATTTTCCCTCAAGTTGTTCCTATTGTTACAGTCTCTTCTTGTTGAATGAATATGGTATCTTCTTTTATCTTTCTGAGAATATAAAATACAATTTGGATTGGGGGGAGCTTTCTTGTGCTCCCTTTGCATGCTCTATTTTCTTTGAGTTGCCTTTACTTTTTGTCTTCTGACTTTTGTGTTGAGGGATTTCCTCAAATAATAATATTAGCTAACATTTGTTGAGTATTTACTATATGCCAGACACTGCATGCTGGTTTCACAAAGGTGAATAAGACAAAGTTCTAGGCAGGGTAAGTACAAAGATGCCTAGGCCTATTAAAGTAAATGTGTAGAAAATCAAAAATAAAGAAAAGATAGTAACAGTGTTACCAAAAGGCTTGGGGTCTGGCTGCTTGCCACTCAAAATCCAATAAACAGGCCAGACTGGTGAAAAGGAAAGTGTTAGTTGCTCAGTCGTGTCTAACTCTTTGTGACCCCATGGACTGTAGCCTGTCAGGCTCCACTGTCCATGGAATTCTCCAAGCAAGAATACTGGAGTGGATTATCATTCCCGTCTCCAGGGGATCTTCCTGACCCAGAGATTGAACCCTGATCTCCTGCATTGGCAAGAAGATTCTTTACCATCTGAGCCACACAGGTTTTAGGGGTGAAAAGGAAAGTTTCCTTTATTTTGGATGCTGGCAACTGGGGCAGGGAGGGATGTTGGACATCTATCCAGAGGCTATCTCCCACCACCACTCACACTGGCAATCAATGGGGCAAGAGCTTTTATAGACAGAAAGAGGGGCCTACATGCAGAAACAGCACAGTAAGCTCTGACAGTCATCTTCAGATTGGTCATCAGTGGTCTGACCAGTGTCATCTTGATTGTTTGAGGTACAGTTAATCTTCAGTTCCAGGGTTGGTGTGTTTCCATTTCTTTGAGGACAATTCTGGGAATTGTGGCAGCTCATGTCGTGGGTACAGTCTGGTCATCATGTAGTTAACTTCCTCACCTGGTGAGGGTTTCAGTATCTTTAAGACAGCTCACAGGACATGGCTCAGAATATTATCTATAGCCACTAAAGGCTTTCAACTACACTTAATGCTGCTGCTAAGTCACTTCAGTCGTGTCCGACTCTGTGCGACCCCATAGACAGCAGCCCACCAGGCTCCCCATCCCTGGGATTCTCCAGGCAAGAACACTGGAGTGGGTTGCCATTTCATTCTCCAATGCATGAAAGTGAAAAAATAAAGTGAAGTCGCTCAGTCGTGTCTGACTCCTAGCGACCCCATGGACTGCAGCCCACCAGGCTCCTCTGTCCATGGGCTTTTCCAGGCAAGAGTACTGGAGTGGGTGCCATTGCCTTCTCCGAACACTTAATGAGCACACTGCTACTATTTGGTCTCCTCTGACTGTTTTCCTTTGTTTCTGTATGTTCTCATTTCTCTGATTAAACTTATGCTTTGACTAAAGTTTTCCACAGGCAAAAGGCAGGCAGAGGACATGGGTGGTGCAAGGGGAGGGGTGGTGCAAGGAACATAGGACCCCGCCCTGGTTCAAGAGCAGCCTATCTGAATCAGTGTTCCCTAGAGAAACAGAACCAATAGAGTACGGATGTGCATATAGATAGATATGGGCGTTCCGGGTGGTTCAGTAGTAAAGGATTCTCTTGCCAAAGAAGGAGACACAGGAGACTCAGGTTCAATCCCTGGGTCAGAAAGATTCCCTGGAGGAAGAAATAGCAACCCACTCTGGTATTTTTGCCAAAATAATTCCATGGACACAGGAGCCTGGTGGGCTATACAGTCCATAGGGTCGCAGAGTCAGACGTGACTGAGCGACTGAGCATGCACGCACACACGCATAGATAGATATATAGATAGATATACTCATGCCTTTCTCCTTCCCACAAATTTACTCCTTCTGTGCTTACTGTCTCAGTGGCCCTGTTATTTACCCAGCTACCCAAGCCAGAAAACTGGGAGCCCTTCTAATGAGTCTACTTCCTCCTCCACACTCTCCAAATCCACTTTCCTGAAGTTCTGCTTCTTCTACTTTCTTTCCTTTCGGGCTGTCCCGGGTCTTTGTTGCAGCAAAGGGGCTTCTCTTCTAGTTGTGGCTCTCGGGCTTGGTTGCTCCAGGGCATGACGGACCTTAGTTCCCCAGTCAGGGACTGAACCTGCAACCCCTGCCTTGGAAGTCAGATGCTTAACCACTGGACCACCAGGAAAGGCCCCTGTTACCTTCTGAATAACTCTTGTGTTCATTCCTTCTCTCCAACTGCATCATCACTGTTCAAGTTCATGCCTTATCATCTTTAGCTGAGTTACCAACAATACAACTCTAACTTCCCTTCAACAGAACTTCAGCTTCAAACTACCCACTCCACTACTGACTGCATAAGTAACACAAATCAGACTGCTCTATTCCCTTGTACCTGTGGACAAACTCTAAACTCCTTAGAATGCCATTCAAGTCCTGTCCTGTCAGGAGCTGGTGCTTGCCTCTGTGATCCAGTTTTAACACATCACTTCTCCCTACACACCCCTTACAATCTAAGAGTATTGAAATTACTTGTAATTCATCCAAACAAGTCATGATCTTTGTTTTCTCCTCGTGTCTTTGCCCGTGACAAGAATTCGTACTTTCACCTTGTAAAACTCATTTATTCTTTGTAAGACTCAGTGGTAAAGAATCCGCCTGCAACACAGGAGACCCAAGAGACGCAGGTTCAATCCCTCAGTCAGGAAGATCCCCCGGAGGAGGAAATGGCAGCTCACTTCAGTATTCATGCCTGGAAAATCCCACAGACAGGGGAGCTTGGCAAGCTACAGTCTACAAGGTTGCAAAGAATCAGATATGACTGAGCACGCACGCATTATTTGTAAAACAGCTCAGTCATCATGTCATCTAAGAAGCCTTCCTTAATCTCCCCAAACTGGGTTAACGACTGAAGGGGTCCCATGGTTCGTGTATATATTTCTCATAGTACTTAACCCTCAAAGCTACCTTGTGACATATACGGCCCCCAAGTGAACTTTTCAATGGCCAGAACTTTGTCTTTCATCCTTGTATTCCCTGGCACAAAATAGGAGCTTCAGAAATGTTTGTTAAACTAAAATAATTTCTTTCCTTCTCCAGTCAACTTGTAATGTAGTTGCTAGTTTCCCCATCTAATTTTTTCTTCTCCTTAAAGACATGCCAATAGCTTCTGGAGAATAAAGACAAGGGCTTTGAGCCAAGAGACAGAAAAAGAGACAGAAGAGGCACATGCCTTGTAACTATGTTGTGACTTCCCTGCTTGCTGGCCAGGCCACACCCCCCCCCACAACAGTGGGCACATGATCCATTGTAGCTGTTGTAACACATCCCCCAGGGATGTACATGAATGTAACACAAATGGTAGAGGATGAAGCAGGAGGAAGGCCATTTGGACTCACTTGAAACACACCAAATAATGGGGTTCCCATAGGAAAGAGGGATTCTGTTACCTAAAGAAGTAATAAGTGAAAGAATTTGGGTAGATAAAAATTATAGCTACTATAACCTACTGTAAGGAAACAATATGTCTAGAATCCCCTTGTTCCCCTCTTGTCCACCTGGCAAACTGTCATGCTTCATGAACTACCCCAAAATTCATGACTCTGTAGAGTCTTTCCTGACATCCCATGACCAAAGTTGTTTCCCTTTTTAAGTTCCTATAGCTTCATGCTCAGTAGCAGGTATAATGAAGTTAGATAGGCCTGGATTCAGATTCTAGCTTTGACTCCTCATCTTTAAAATGGGGCTACCACTATCGACCTCAAAGGATTGTTTTGGGGATGTCAATATAAAGTGACTACATACACTGGGCACTCAGATAATGTTAATCTTGCTGCCTCCTCCTCCCCACCTTATGCTGTATTAAAATGAATTCTTTGAAGAATTAAGTTTTTACTTTTCTGTGTTGCAACCTAGGCAGAGCTTGGCATATTCTGGCCTCATGATAAATGATTGATAACAAATATGGAGAAGAGGATACTGTACTGATGGGAAAAAATAACTACCTGTAGTAAAGTTGGCTGTTAGCAGGACTTGGTCCTTTGGTAAACTACAAATTACCTGAGTATAAGTGCCACATTGTGTAAATCTCTGCATTATCCTTGCCATAACTTAACAAAACAGCTTTGCTGTTAAAAATTAAAAGACAGGAGATTGGATAGCCGCAGGATGGGTGAATTCAGGCAGCTCCTCCTCTCAAGAAGTCAGCCTTATAAAGTACATGGCCATACTGCCCTCTGGAGCCTGAAGATTTTTCTCAGAATATCACTGAAATAGATCTTCCTGTTAAGAGCTATACCCAGAACCGGGATGAAGCTTGTCCGTTTTCACATGTGAAATGCTCCGAGAAGCTCTTCTAAATTTCCCAAATAACAATTTATAAAAATAGGGAGACCCAGGAGTTAAAAACATGAACTTTTTCCATTGTTCTTTTTCAAACTTCTTTTTAAAAAGTAACCATGTGTATTGCTATGATAGTATAATTTATATTTATTAGGCAGTTGACAAAACAAAACAAAACAACATTTGGCAAAAGAATGCCAATTTATTCATTTTTGGACACATGAACACAAAATATCCCTGCAGGCCAAAAAAAAATTTGCAAATTTAAACAACCATCATCTTATCTCAACATGGGGATATCACCCCTCCCTTAATAGTTTAAAAAGTACCTCGTATTGCTAGAGACATACATCCAGTCCAAATTTAATAAAAATACATTTTAAAACATTACAAGTCTAACAATATCGAAACAAAAATGACACCATTAGTCAAATGAACAAATGCAAACATTTTTTTCAGTCACTAGACATAGAAAGAGCATGAATATGTCAATAGCAAGGGATAAGAAAATGGTTAATCAATAACAAGATCTTCCTTTTAATTTTACAAGGAAAAAGTCCCTGGAGTTGAAGCAATATTGATACAATGCCCTCAGCCTCCACTTTCTTAAAATGAAAGCAGAGCTACCACCTTGCTATCGAGCAAGAAAATCTTACAGCACATCCACAGAGGGTCACTAGGGCAGGGTGGAGAGGGTGGGCCCGATTAAACAGCGGATTACCTTTTCATACAGGTAGCTGAGCCAGTTAGGTAAGCTCTGATATAGACTGGGCACCAGATCCTAAAACACAGACTGTATAGAATATGTCTGCTTGTAAATCGTCACCTTTGGAAGCAGCAAATAGAAATTATAGTACGAGTGAATATGTTCTGCCTGCCCAGACTACTGGCTGTGTTAAGCCAGTGAGTTCACTTTGCAGCTAACCACCACAACAAAACATAATGGGTTCAACATTTGGATCTTCACCACTCTTTGAAGGTCCCTGTGCCTTCTCCCCAAATTGTTACTCTTTAGCATTGCTACATTTAAATCTTTCACACCACATGACAGTGCCTAAACAGGCGGCATTAAAAAAAAAACAACCAAACAGTCTAAACCTACTTCTAGAGAATGCACACTTCCCATTGATTGACACATGCATAATGATTCAGTCCCAAGGGTTTACTGTGTTCAAACTGTCAAGCCAAATTAAAACTATGCTTTCAGACCTGCATGCAAGAGTATTGCTGCAACTCTGATTCTGCAGTGATTACCTCTTACTCACCCCTCAGCAAGTTTTTTCCCCAACAATCTCAGTTCTCTGTCCTTCCTTTTGTCTAAAACTATAGCATTGCACCCTTCAAGGTACTGTTTTCCTATAAAAATAGGCCTCCCGGCTTTTCCTCCACCACTACACTGATTTGCCCCAGTGTACTAGGACTGACTGAGGTCTTACAAACTATAGTTCAAGGTCGAGCATATAGCCCAAGAGCAGGCAGGCGAGTCAGGGCTTCCTGGCACTCTGCCTCGCTCCCTGCTTCATACATGCCAGGAGATGGTGAGAAGGGACGCTTCTTCTGTGCATTATTAACAAGCAAGTCCGAGGCACTCAAGTCCAGATGTGGTGCCCATCAGCCAGCCAGCCACCAAGAGTTCTTCACATCCTGGACTCCAGCAAGTCCTCCATCTCCTAAGAAAACTTTTGTTTTTCCTCCTCTTGGGTCAAGGGTAGCCAAGCTGAAGGATATTTTCTGTGCTCTCCCTGAACAAGTGTGAATAAAAAGCAGCAGCCAGCGCCTCACCAACGTGTCCTGATTTGTAGTGCCCAAGTGAGGTATTTGCAAAAAAGGAAAATCTTAAGAAATTAACATCTGCCATCTTCTTCACTCCTGCCCATGTTGTGCCTCAATTACAGAGCTTGCTTTCATCCCACTCTATGCAGAGAACAAGGACGTCTGCACTCGTATCTTAATGAGCTTTTAGGATTCGATATACATTATAAAACTCTCGGAGACCAGTCTCAGCAAACACTGGTGGCATCGCTGATCAACAGCACATGGAAATGTAAACTTTAATGTATTTACAAGCTTGTTTAAAAGACTGAAGGAAAACAGTGCTTTATATTGCTGGGGTTTTGAGAAGGCTAGTTTAAGAGATTTGGATCAGCTAATGAGTTCAAGCAACATCCTTCACTGTTAGATCCAGTGTTTCCCCCACCAGCAGTTTCCAGACAGAGGTGGCAAAAATGTTTTACCACACTGTATCTGTCTCCTCCCCCGGCACCTTCCTCAACCATATGGAAGGGCTCTGGACCTTTTATCCCTCCTTCCAGCTCTCACTCCCAAGGTTCCAGGACAGAGAATTACAAGTCAGTAAAAGGTGGGCTGGGAAACACTGCCTGGAACTATCAACACTCTATGTAACTGTTGTCCATTCACAAAGTATTATCTACACTAAATACAAAATACATTTTCCCCCACATTGTAACTGATGCTTGCTTTAGATCAACTCCCTTTGTTTGAAGAAGAAAGGAATCCTGTCTCCCTGTGAACAGAATCCAAAATCTATTAAGAAAAATCGACCTTTTCTATGCAGTTTTAGTTTAATAAAAGGAAGGAAACCCCACCAAGTGTATTTCAGGTTGAAAGAGAAGCAAAACATTTGCGCTACAAGTAATTGTGAGTGACCTTGATTTCCAGGGAAAAAAAGTTTGAAATGCTGGTACATTTTTGCAAGTTGCAGCATCACTCAAGGTACCCTAAGGATTAGCAGAGCCTATCCAATAAGGAAGCATCCTGGTTCTAGCTTATTTTAAAACAAAGTGATAGGACACCAACTGTGACTATAAAACAGATTAAAAATAATTATTTAAAAAGGCATGGAAATATATGTCTTTTCTGACCAGCTTCAGAAATTGCCAGATTATGATCTATAAGAAACAGCTGATAAAAATCATACCAAAATCTCATCTAAAAAAGTACATTGTCGGGGGAGGAAGAGGAGGGACTTTAAAAAATGTTTATTGCCAAAGATAAGTTTCTATGAGAAAAGTTTAAAAATCATTTGGATCTAACAAACCACACAGCAGCATAAAATGGGCACTTTTGAGAACTCTGAAAAATACTAAAAGCTAATTTTTTTTTTTCCAAAGAGGGGGAAAGATGAGTACTTTTGCCATGGCAGTGTTATCTGTCATCATGGCATGCATCACATCTGTCTGTGTTACACATTCACAAAAGTCAACCAAATAAGAGAATTGCCTGTCTGAATCTGCAGCCAAATATAGTGCAATTGCCTGGCAGCCTGTACTTGCACCAGCACCAGTCTGTAGAGATCAACAGAGAAAAGTAGTAAAAACTCATAAAATTCTGTAAAACTTACAAAAAAATTAATGCTCATTCAAGGCATTTACAGTGGCGAAGTCAGAAATCTCCATTAAAAAGCCTATGGACCCACACAATTAAATAGTTACACTGAACTAAAGTAGATTGTTTGGTTTTTCTCTCCCATTTATGCACACACCCCACTCAATGAATACAGAAAAAAGGAAAAAAAATCTTCTCTGGTAAGACTAGAGGGATGCGGTGAACACCACAGCTAGCAAAATAGTCCATAGAAACCTTTCTCATAAAGTCCTTTAGAAAGTTCAGGCTGATCAGCCTTTGCATGATGAGGTAAAAATTCAGTCCAGTGCATCAGAAAAGATAATCTATGAGTATCTATTACTTTTAAAAAATGGCTCAATTTTGTTGATGCATCAGACAGTGCTGTGAAGTATAGATTCAGTGCAACTATTCCGAGTTGCTGGTAGAAGACCACCTGAAGTCAACTTGGCTCTCTCTAGAGGCAGTAGGCATTTGAAACATTTTGAGGCTGCGTGGGATAACAAACTGGTTGAGTTCTTTTTCTGAGATTCTCAGGCAAAATACATGGTGTGCTGGGTATCATGGTGGATTTGCACAGCTTTAGCCAAGGCCTGAGGATCTCGGCCATTGCTCTGTCCTGACACATGACTGCCTTCCGCACTGTAAAAAAAAGAAAGCAAAAAAAAAAAAAAAAAAAAATAGTGTAACAAAAGACCACTTCAAACTTCAGGTTTCAAATAGCATGAATAGTACTGGATTTGAGATCTTGAGCTCAAACTGTGACTCCTTAAGTAATCTGTAATGTCTCTCTAAACATCAGTTTGCTCAATTGAAAAATACAACTTATTTAGACTGTTGCAATAATTAAATAGCATAGTGTCTGCAAAGACCCAGATCTTTATCAGTGCCTAAGCAGGGACTTCCCTGTCTTTTATGTCTGGTTAATGCCCACTTGTTCTTTAGTTTTCAGTTAAATGTCATTTCCCCCAAAGAAATCTTCCCTGACTCTGAAGTTCAGGTCAGAGCCACATGAACTATACTTTCATGAAATCCTCTACTTTTATTTCACTTAAAAGATCATTATTTGGATAATTATTTATTCCTCTACCAGGATAGAATCTCCAAGAAACTAGTAAATTTGTGTTTTACCACGAAATCCTTAGTGCCTGGCATATAACAGTGTCTCAATAACCATTTGATGAATCAGTGAATGTGCTGAGCACACTGCTGGAACATAACAGATACTCAGCAAATGATACTGTGCCACCAGCCTTTCTTGTCTTCCCCTTACTAGCTATAGGACCTTGGACAAGTAACAACCCCTCTGAACTTGATCTTTTAGGATAACAATAACTTCTGAACATACCTCTTAAGAGCACCATGTGATACAAAGGGCTTAGTAAATGGGAAATTATCATCCCTCCTGAGTTCTCTACTTAAATTATTATTACCCCCTATCATCTAGGCTCAAAATCTTGGTCATCTTTTACTTCATCCTCTTCTCTGTCACGCACATCCAACTGACTGTTAAATAATATCTATTTAATCCCATGACTAGCCTTTTACTTTGAACAAAGATAATCTTGCTCTAACATACTTTTCCAGCTTCATGCCTGCTATTCTCTATTCAAATGCTCCAGTCAAAGAAAACTTGCTACTGTCCAAACACGTCACTTGTCTTGTCTTCTTTGTGTCTGTTATTCCCTCTGCCTGGAAAATTCTTTTCTCTTCTTTATAGAGCCAAATCTTACCCATCCAGCTACAAAATCTCTAACAGACTTCCTCTGATGTTCAATTGCACTTTCATCTCTACTGCTTTGAGCTAATCGTCAGGTTTTATGTTTGCCTGTATTGTCTACCATACTGAAACATAAAATCCCAGGAGACATGTCTTCCTCAACTTACTGATTTTAGTACCTAGCACAGTGCTGGAGACACAGTGAATACCTAATAACTGTGTTGAATGAATACGTATATTACAGAATGAAAGGTACAAAGCCACAGCTGGGCATTTTCCATAATAGAGTACTTTCAACCGTACAGAAATAGACTCGCAGTGGAATGTCTACTATTTAGCAGCTGAATTCAGACTTGGGGAAGAGCCCAGAAACTGCTATACTTCACAGATGGTCATTTGAAAAGAAAAATTAATGGAGAGAACTTGTTTAGCTACTCAATAGTAGCTCAGTAACAGGTCAATATGTCTGATTCTTTTGAGATCTTTAGTTAGGGGTGAGAATGGTCTGGTACCCCACCTCTTCCCAACACAAACCCAGGTTCCTTCTAATGCATTCTCCAAGATTGTACTGAAAGTAAAGTGACCTGGTCAGGACCTCCCCCTTGCATGAACTGGAATCCACAGGCCTGTAATTGCTCTGACTGGAGCCAGGGCACTGGGCTGAATGTCTTGCGAGGCTGCTTAGTATTTGAGCAGAACTGAAATGCATTTGGCTCTAAAGAAAAACCACAGGCAGTTCCAAATAAGATTCCTTTTTAAGGGGGACAGACATACCATACAAGTGTGAACGAGCCTGGGCACTTTTTTGGACCAAAAGTCACAATATCAGCTTTTTGGACCAAAAGTCGTAACATGTAATTTTATTTGCTCCATGAAATGTAGACCCTAAAAGGAAGTTTAGCTCTTCCTAAAAGTTTTCAATGGAAGCTCATTTTTAAAAAGAAACATACTGCCAACACAAACAGAAAGATTTTATTTGCCTGAGAAACTTGCCTGTCATGATCCTTATCCACCAGATGATACCTTGCCCTGAAGGCTACGAGCCGGGCATAATAGGCAGGGGCTGGAATAGAGACTGAGCGTGTGCACCGCACATAGGTGTGACAAAGCTGGTAAGTCAACAACTGGAGCTCATCTGCGGTGAAGCAGTTGTCATCCCACAAGACCTGGTAATGTGAAGGACGGCTGGTTCCCTGGAGAAAGAATTGTATGATTACTGTCTCTGACATGGGTGTACTACCTGAGAGGAGAATGGAAACCTACCTAAATTCAGAAATAGTCCTGCCTAGCACACCTACAAGGAGATACTCAGACCAAGAGGTAACAGTTTTAGGACACAAGTATTAACAAAGTTATGTACAGTGTTTAATGACAAGTCTACTTAAGCTAGTTCCTGAATTTTCAAACACCTCCCTATCAAGACAAGTATCTGGACCAGCTTCCAAATTACCTGAATTCCCGCATGACTACAGAGGTAAAAGTCAAACTCGGATGGATGTGTGATGGTGCTATCCACAGTAGTGCCTGCTGGTACATTGCCACTTTTCCCTACCTACCAAAAAAAAAGGGTATAATTAGTCATCAAAGAGCTAAGTTGGGTTCAGGCCATTAGTAACAAGTAAGTAAACTGCTCTTAAGTGAACTCTTGAAAATCAGTTTAATTCAAGATGTTGAATTTTCTGTAAATTTCCCTTGGCCCAACTATTTCATCCTTAAATATTTTCACAAACAAATATACTCCATGGTTTCACTAAGGGAATCCAGACTGAATTATTCTACCTGTGGCTTTGGGCTGCATTATTGTCATCAATTTTTTAGATGACACACTGGTATGTTCACAGAGGGGAAAAAAAGACATTTAAGATGGACAAGTTACCTGAGGGAAAAAAAATCAGTTTTATTCTTTATTTGGAGTTAAAAAAAAAAAGTCAACTTCCAGTTAAAGTTAAGATGAAGGAATCTTCGAACTGGTTCACCAGGTTCAACAAAACTAATACTTGTACAGGATCAATAAAAGAATTCACTGGCACATGCATTATCAGGAGGAGTGTACTGAAATGAGAATTAGGAAAACCAAAGTTTCAGTTCCAAGCCCTTCCTTGCAACTACATGCATTGAACCAAGCATAGTATCTTTGGGTCTCAATCTAACCATCCACAAAATTAGGTGATGATTGCTTACATTTTAAAAATTCTCAAGTTCTTCTATAATCAAACTCTAAAATCAAACTTCCAGAAAAGCAGAAATAAGAAAAATCTTGCTATTTGGTCAATTTCCAACCACTTCTGCTGTACAGAAAGATTCCATATAGGAAGTATATTTAGCATGTTGGCACAAATTTGATGGGAATTTATTTGACTCCATTTTAACTATCGTTCACTTCAGTTGAGTATCATATGCTATTCATATAATAAAATACATGAGTATAGAAAAGTCTCATTCCATCAAATTCATATGTGACCTTGGGTACCTATCTAGACAAGAGGAAATGTAACTGAGTTGTAATCATTCTAGTATCCTTCCCCAAACTGTATGCTTTAGGAATGTTAGTTCTGCAGGATGTGTTTAGGTGTTTTATGGTCAAATAAATTTGAGGGACACTGGTTTAAACCAAAGTTAAAAGGCCTTTCTATTGCATGACTTCTCAGAATCTTTATCTAGTCATGCATAACCTTCAAGAGGGAGAAGGAGTATACAGCACTTCCTGAACTTATTTGACCATAGAATCCCCTTTTTAAAAATCTCTTGGAATCTACAGATGAGAACCTAAAGAGGTGCTGCTCTGGGGGAAAAGGGTCCCGTCATGTTCATTTTAATAATTATTGCTTGAGCACCATGTGCAAGGCTCTGCAGCAGATGCTGGGGATGAAGACAGAGGCACAGAGAGAACTAATAACCCTGCCCTCCTACTCTTCATCAAAGTCATATGCAACGGACAGCAACGCAATGTAGTAAGGGCCTTACGGAAGGCAGTGGGAAAAGTTGGTAAGAGGAAACAGTTGAGCCATGCTTTATAGCAGTGATCCCCAACCTTTCTGGAGCCCAGGTAGTTTCGTGGAAGACAATTTTTCCACAGACTAGGGGGAGGAGGAAGACAGTTCATGCAGTTGTGTGAGCAATGGGGAGTGATGGGGAGTGGCCGATGGAGCTTCACTTGCTTGCCCACTGCTCATCTGCTATACAGCCCAGTTTCTAACAGGCCTTGGACTGGTACTGGTCTGTGGTCCATGGGTTGGGGACCCCTGCCTTATAGGATACATAGAGGTTGAATGGAGAGGGGACGGAATGGAAATGAAGACATTCCAATATCCTTTAAAGTCAGGAATGGATGAACAAACTGTGATTCATCTGTATCACAAATTACTACCCACCAATAAAAAGGAACAAGCTATTGATACATATAAAAACTTGGTTGAATCTCAAATGCACCATGCTAAGTAAAAGAAGCCAGACCAAAGGCTATGACTTCTTTTCATATGACGTCCTGAGAAAGACAAAACTCGAGGGACAGAATATATATCAGTGGTTGTCAGCAGCTATAGGTGAGGGAAAAGGTTAACTACAACGGCACAAGACAAGTGTGTACGATGGAATCATTTTCATATTAGGGTGTAGTTACACAACTATATGCATTTGTCAAAACTTGTACAACAGCACAATAAAAATGGTGAATTTTACTGTGTCTACATTATATCTTATTATAAAAACGAGGGGGGAAAAAGGTGGGATGGATGTGGTCATTCCAGGGATAAAAATATACAATATACATAGGAAATGGAAATAATCACATCAGTAATAGAAGGTGTATGAGTACATGTTGAAAAAGCAAACTGAAATATTATGCTTTGGCTACCTCGGGAAGACACTGAACACCATAAGAAAGCATTTCGTACCCTCAAGCATAGGCAATGGGGGAAAACACAAAGACTTTTGAGCAGTGGAGTGGCAGGATAAGATCTGTATTTTAAAAACCTAGCCCTGACAGCAGGTGGAGGATGCATCTGTGAAAGAGGAATGGAAAAAAGGAGACCTCTATGAGTCTTCTGCAATCCTAACAAGTTCTGCCTAGGGCAGATGGGACACACAAGAGAAGAGCTGAGACAAGAGATTTCAGGACAGAGCACAGAAGACTGTTTGACCAACTGAACACAGGAAGGGGGGAGGGGAATAGAGGAGAAGAATTTAAAGACAACTCTTAAGAATTGTCTAGCTTGGCTAACTAACACAGTGATACCAAGCAACAGAAGAACAGAGAATCAGGGGAGGAATACCTTTTGGATGAGGAGAATCCTATTGTTTTGGATTATCCTAAAACAATCAGGAAAGGGTTTATATGTGTTTTGCTTGAAACGCCTGTGGTAGATTGGATCACTGGGGCCAAATATTCTAGAGACCCTCTGGCGGGGGGAGGGGGGGGCTAGGGGGTGGGGGTACATTATACATCCCTACCCAATTAACTCACAAGTGGCCACGTAACTTCCTTTGACTGATAAAATGTGGTCTGAGATGTGCCACTTCTAGGCAGAAGCTTTAAGAGCCAGAATATGGCTTGACATGTATCTTTTTTCTCCTCTGCTACAATGACTGGCCAAGTTCCAGACAGATGCTTCTCCAACATCCTAGGTTCCAAAGGGAGCACAGCGAGGTCACAGCTGCAGGAGGGCCACAATGAATGTGTAATGTGAGCAAGAAATAAATCTTTGTAAGCCACTGAGACTTTGGAGTCTTTTGTCACCACAGCACAGCCTCGCCTATTTTGACTGACACAATGCCTACAGAGCATCTAAGTAAACCGACAGACAATTAGAAGTACAGATCAGGAGCTGCACAGAAAATCTGGGGCTGGAAATACAGACTTGGTAATCAATAAGCAAATCAGTGAAGCCAGAAAAGTAGGTGAGACTAAAGACAGTTGAAATTCAGAAGAGAGAGATATGAAATTCCAGGAAGCATTAGTGTTTAATGGAGAGAGGAAGAAGAAGAGTCAAAGAAAGCCTAATTATAGAGGTGGGTAGTGAACCTGAAAAATCACATTGCTAAGTCCAAAGAAGGCAACCATCCGTAAGTGCTGCAAAGAGGTCAGTGTGGGAATTCGACAAGCCGTCACTGGATTCAAAATGAGCCAGTCATTGAGAGACAACCTTGGTGGAGTCAAAGAAGTCAAAGTTAGGCAACAGAGAACTGAAACATTACATGAGAAGGTACAGAAAGAAAGTCAAGTCTTTTCTTCTTATAAGTTTGGTCATTAAAGAGCCGAAAGGAAAAAAATGGCAGGTAGACTGAGAGAAAAGGGAAGTTTTAGAGAAGCCTGAGGAAAAGTTAAGAAACTTTAGAGGATGAGGAGAAGGAGCCAATGGAATGGGGAAAATTTAAATTCTGAAAAATAATGGATAATTAATGAAGTGAGGCTCTGGAGAAGGCAGAAAGGATTAAAACCAAAAGCACAGGCTGGAGTGGGGAAGCGTAAGTGGGAGCGGTTAGTGTCCAAGATTCAAGGAACAGGGTAAGAAAACACAAGATTTAGCTAAATTTGAAAGCAGAGGAGAGGAAGCTGAGAAAATTCATGCCTTCACAATTTTGTTTTCTGGAGGAAACAGAAGGTTGCTCTATTGCTGGCAATGTAAGTTGTTGGCAATGAAGGTGTCATGGTTAGGGTTGGGGACTTGAGAAGAGTATAAAGGATTGGAACAGATGCTACGGAGAATAGGAAAAACGAAAAAAAAAAAATTGCGGCATCAAAGGCCTGGCTGAGATTTGCTATCAAGAACTTGTAACATGGTTCATTACTGAATAAATGACTTTTTTCCTCAGCAACTTCAACCAGCCTAAGAGTAGAAGCAAAGGAAACAGGCAAGTGCATTAATTCAGAGTTGGGGACTGGCAAGAGGCATATTTAGAGAACTGAAGATGTTGGTAAGTGTTAGGGGTGTAAAGTGGACCAAGGATTGGGACTGTCAATCTTCAAAGGTCAGGAGTAACACCGGATGGTCAAAAATAAAGCTATGAGATCGGGATTTGAGAAACATAATCCAGGTCTTAAGTTGCAGGAATAGCAAGTTGACAGAGGAATGGAGAGTGACTATGCATTCCCTCCTAAGGAGGGGATGGTAGGATACTTTGTGCCTAGAGCTCAGGCAAGAGTTCAGAGAAGGTGAATTAGCAGAATCTAAGAAGTACTACCAAGTCAGAGTCTGGGCAATTTGGAAGACAGTATTTTGAATCTGTGCTGATTGATGAACCTATGGCCCAAGCATAAAACCTTAGTTCTCTAATGATTCAGAAAATGAGAAGAAACAGCTCAGTTTTGGATCAGAGACAAAAACTAAGCAAGCACTAGAAAACAGTGAGGGTCACCCACAAGACCACAAGATTGGGCAATGGACAGAACTGGTCTCTCTGGGAGCCAGTCAGAGGGGACCTGAAAAAGATAAAGTAATGTCACAGAAAAGACCATAGAATTAAAGTCATTCAACACTATGTGCCTATAATTTACCTAGCTTGTATATTAATATCAGATTATAAATAGGTTACACAAAATGTTTTTTTTTAATCAAATGCTGGCAATTGTATCCAAAATTAACATTTATTTACTAATTTAACCCTTAACAACCATGGAAGCTAGGTATTGTATTTACCACACTTTATAGTTAGAACCATTAAGCTTAGAGAACTTAACTTGCCCATGATTAGTAAGTATGACATCATAAGTATTCAAAGTGCATACCCTAAAAATCCTCTGCACTGATATAAAATTATTTGGAAAAGAAATGCTTCTTTATACCCTAGACCCATGCCTTAGACATTGATAACAAAAAGTAGCAAATGGCAATAAAGTCCAAATAAATAACCCCTCTCTGTGGAGCTTGTCTATATCACCATAGTGTACCTGGCAAGCTTTTTATTTCCCCCTCTAGAAACTCTAGAAACCAGTATTGCTGTCACGTAACAGAAATATTCAGTCTTGAAACCTATATCATTCAGAATTGCTCATCTAAGCTCAACTGGAGTTAGTATGTTTCCTAAATTATTATTAGGCACTTCTGCTTTTAGAAAAAAATTGTATGTATGCCTGCTCAAAACCACATTCACTTGCATCAGATAATAAAGCTTATCCTATGTGTTCTTACCCTTTCTGTTTTATCTGCACAGAAGAGTCGTGTGTGATGTCTTTTCTGCACCACAATATAGGTTATTCCTGGCCGGTAATCTTCTTCCAAGCTAATACATGCCTTTCGAATTGCTATTAGTTCTGGCCAAGCTACCTAGGAGTTAGAAATGGAATGACGTTTAATTGAGAACTTGCCTATCTCTTAGGTATCTCTCAGATCTGATTTACCCAGAGTGGTAGATTGGAGGAAGTTCCATTAGACACTGAGAAGCCCCAGAGGGAACTTTCCTGGTGGCCCAGTGGTTCAGACTCCATGCTTCCAATGCAGGGGGCATGGGTTTCATCCCTGGTCAGGGAACCAAGATCCCAGATGCCACATGGTGTGACCAAAAAAGAAAAAAAAATGTAGATGCCCCAGAGGGAAGCTATAGGATAATGAGATTACCTGTTTCATCTGTCCCTCGGATACGCCTCCACGGTAATAGATGATCCGAGTGGGTTTGAAACGTGTGGATTTGTAGAACTGGATCAGCAGCTCTCGAACCATGTTGGTAAGATCCTGGATTACCTCCTGACTATAGAGGAGCTCCTGGGAGATCTCCTGGCGGGAGGTCTGCACGCGAACGGTGGCACAGTACCGGCTGGGGTGGCCATCCATACTGCCAACCACAGCCGCGATGGATGGCTTCTTCCCATCGCCTGCTGGGGGGTGTGTGACATCTGCTCCCAGGAAGATGACAGGTTGCTGGAACACTGAGGGCCTGATCAGATTTAAGGAGACATTGCCACTCAGACATATGGATGAAAATGCTTTCATTTAGCAAGCTCACCAGATACAATCACAGACACAATCTTGCAAGAGAGAATAAAGGTGTGCCCACTGGGAGAGACTTCTAAAGCCCACTGAGTGCCTACCACCCAGTATCATGAATCTGAATTGACTAAAGAAGCCAACATGGTTCTCCTGCAATAGCAGGAAGGAAAGAGTCAAGTGAAAGTGGAAGTTGCTCAGTCATGTCCAACTCTTTGCGACCCCATGGATAGTCCATGGAATTCTCCAGGTCAGAATACTGGAGTGGGTAGCCATTCCCTTCTCCAGGGGATCTTCCCAACCCAGGGATAGAACCCAGGTCTCCTGCATTGCAGGTGGATTCTTTACCAGCTGAGCCACCAGGGAAGCCCAACATGGTTCTTCTGCAATAGCAGGAAGGAAAGAGTCAAGAAAAGAACCTAACTCAAATTTAACAAAATCTCTATGTGTAAAGGGGAAACTTGGGTTTCCCTCATAGCTCAGTCAGTAATGAATTTGCCTGCAATGCAGGACATCCAGGTTCGATTCCTGGTTGGGAAGATCCCCTGGAGAAGGAAATGGCAACCCACTCCAGTATTCTTGCCTGGAGAATCCCCTGGGCAGAGGAGCCTGGCAGGCTACAGTCCACGGGGTTGCAAGAGTCAGACACAACCTGGCGACTAAACCACCACCAAAGGAAAAACTTTCCCAGAACAGTCTCTCTTAGAATCCTGGGATTTCTACAGTGGATGCTGAACTGCAGGATGCACATGAAACCAGGACCAAACCCCAAGACGCGAGACTTAAGGAAGAGAACAAAGCTCGTCTCCGTCCCTATTCTGTGTTTCTCCATAGTGTTTATCACTTTGACCATGTAATTTACATTTATTTTACTTATTGTGTATACACACACACACGTCGGGCCAGGCCCGCCAGGCTCCTGTGAGCCATCAGGGAAGTCTAGTGGTACTGTCAGGGGTTATCTACTGAGAGGGGCCACAAGGAAACCTGATGAAGAGCTGGACATGTTCTATATTTAACCTGGGTGGTGGTTACATGAGTGCGTATGTGTATCAGAAAAAGTAACCAAGGGGTATATTTGAGATCTGTTTTAGTGTAAATCATGTAAGTTAGATTTTAAAAAACAAATGGAAAACACAGAGTTCAGAATCTTACCTTTGATGAGGTACAAGCACGTTGTTAATTCCTCCAAGCTTTGCGTTTATCTTCAGGCAAAGGTTGGAAAGGGTTTGAGGTGAGGTCTTCACTACATTTTTTACCTGGACACATTGTGTAGCCATTCCTAGGAGTGTGTCTCCAACACGCTTCACCTCCGCTATAAACATAAGTTTATTAATTCATTGTAAATGTTGCTATATTCTCCAAAATCCTAGAAGTAAAGGGGGAAACTCCTACATATTAACTTCCACAGAGTGCCTACCATATATTGTACATTGTGCTACCAGCTTTTCACATGTGGTCCTTTTATCTGCTAAACCCCGAGGGCAATTCTTTTTTTTGGATAGGTCCTCTCCCTTCCCTTCTCTCCTGCAGGCCTGGAAGCCGGCCCACTTCCTCTGTTCCACCATGCTGCCTGCCACCACTCACTCAAAAGTCTGTTGAGGTTCCTTTTCTCACAGGACTGGTCTGGGCGAAGAAATTAATCTCCCCAGCTCCCCCTCCTTAGTACACACACCAGCCCTTTGAATTTTAAGGGATTCTTTTCCTTCCTCCACCCCCCTCCCTGCTCTAAACAGGACAGAAAAAGAGAAGCTAACAAAAGATACAAATATACAGAGAGCTGAAGACATTTTATAAAGTTCAAATCGCTGGTCTATGTAGTCTCCAAAGCCTTTGCTTAGATGATAGCCAAAAGAAATTTGTATCATTCCTCTTATAAGAGATACAAACTAAGCAGTTCCTGTTCTGGAAGTGGTAGGCTCCCCCATCCTGATACTAAGTGCTTCTCACCAGACATTCTAGTTCTCCCTACTTTGGGGGCTATGGTGGACTTGTACTGCCCTCATTCCCACTGCATTTTCTGCCCCCTATCCCAGGCCGGGTGGGCCATATAGTTGGCTGTGGCCAAGAAACTGCAGAAGTTAAGAACCCTCCAGAGACTTCTCTGTTGGTTGGATGGTTGACTCCTCGCTTCCAATGCAGGGAGCGTGAGTCTGAACCCTGGTCGAACAAAGACCACAAATGCCTCGGGGTGTAGCCAAAACAGCTCCCCCACAAAAAAAACACAAAATAAATAAAAACCTCCCCAGGCTTTCTGTGTTAAAAAAAAAAAAAAAGGCAGATCTCCAGAGTTCTTTTCTCTCTGCCTTGGGGCCAGCAACATTCCAAACAGAGACTGGGTTCCAGAGTGAAAATGATATGATGACATGGAGCAGAGGCTGTAATTTACCTTCAATGGACACACAGCAAGAGCAAAAAAAAAACCTTTGTTGTTTTGAGCCACTGAGAGTTTGGGGTTGTTTTAGACTGCAGCATAGCCTAGTTTATCCTGAATGCTACACCAATTACTTGAAATCATCCCTCATTCAACATTAAAGGGGTCCATACCATATACTGGCGTCTTCCCAGGCAAGATAACCACTATAAGTTGTAGGCCCACATACGTCATTTTCAGGTGTTTAAACATGGGCTCCACGCTGTCGGCACCTTGTGCGTACTTGCAAAAACATGGCTGACCCTGGATGGGCATTCCTGCATCCTTAGAGATTTTACGGAGCTGGTCCGTGAAACTCCTGTTAAAATACAACCAGTGGCACAGTGCTTTCATTTCAGGGCACATTCTTAGCATTTAGCTCCCTCTAAGATATTTCTTTCAGTTCTGTAAATTTTTAGCCAAAATTATTAACAAACAAACAAAAAAAGCCCATCTTTAAATGGTTGCCAAAAACAGCCTAGAAGTTCTATCACTGCAATTATAATGCAGAAGATTCTGTATTACTAAACTATCAGATTATCATTTGGAATTTTAAAAAAATTATGCCTCAGCTGGGCCTCAGGGCCTAGAATAGCATTTCTGTTCAAAGAATTTCTTTAAACATTCAAGTCAGTGATTCAGGACCGAAGATAAAAGCAAGGTCAAAATTTCAGGTAACGTGTATTTTGGCAAGCCAGGTACAAGAATAGCTGGGTAAACTTGTGTTCAATTGAGAACACTGAAACACTCTGTCACAAAATCACCATATTTAGGATTATATTCAAACTCGTAACAGATTTGATTCCGTAACAATGCCAAAGAAAACATCATTTTAAGAAAAAGCAAAATTCACAGTCAAGTTTTAAATTTTAGATTTGAGAAGTTACTCCAGTCTATGTAATAAAGTTTTCAGGATAATTTCTTTTGTGCATTTGCCAACATTTTGTAGGATTCCTTTCTTTCACCCTAGTTCACTTTTCCTGTGGTAAGTTTTCCACCCTTGTCACTAACTTCCTTTATATAGATAACTGCATCTGTAAGATGTGAACCAAAGATCTGAATCAGTGACCTTGCAGTAAGACAAGCTCCCTAGTTAATTACAATGATTAAAAATGAACTAGTTTTTATCTTAGCTGGAAAGATACAATTAACCCCAAAGGAAGCTTCACTAAGAACTCAAGAAATTGCCAATCAGCACCACTTCAACCTTGTTAGTCACAGATTTCTGCTCTAAATGTAGGAAGCTGAGTCAGATTCTCAAGGTAATTCCCAACTTTGCAATTCATTATAAGAACAATGTCTTTTTCCTATAGCCAGATGGTGTCACTATAGGAGTCAGGGATTCAGTGCCAGTGTACACAGCACGTTCACATAAAGATGGTATTTTCATATCTGCAAGGGATATTACTAAGCTGAAAATATGAAGATACTCACTTTAGTAAATCTTCCCTACATTGTTTCTGAGGCGCAAAACAAGCAACTGCCCAAACTTTAATTTCAATGCCAGCATAAAACTGCTTTCCTCGCATGTCCCAGACACCCTGGTTGGGTGTGGCTACAGTTTTATTCTTTAAAACAAACAAACAAAAGAGAAAAGACATTACAATCTAAGTCCATTTTAAAGTTGATGAGAGGATACATAGAACTCTATTTGATATTAGTCAAAAGACAAAAAGCAGCAATGAGCAAAGCAATGGGTCAATTCAGTGTGGTATTGCTGGAAGAAACTTGCTGAACAAAACAAAGGCTTACCCGGCCCCCGTACTGCAGCATCGGTGCTGGGAGAACCCTGCCTGTGAGCTCTGTCATGTCGTTGTGGACAACAACACCAAATTCTTTAAGGTATGGGTCAGGGCCACCCACCGTGCTGTTACTCTTCACCTAAAGAACAGGAAAGCCTGCATATATAAAACCAAAGAGTAACTGTGTCCCATCCGGCAGTTTCTATTGTTTCTTTTTTAAATCTGAAAGCTAGCTTATCTTAAAGACCATGCCTTACTGACCAGTCTACTGATTTCTTCCTGTCGGTCAGGAGCAGATCTTGCTGTGGCCTTGATCATCGTGGAAGTCTGATTGTCTGTGAGCTTCTTTATACATCGCTGTCCTGCCACTATATTACAAACCTATCAAGAGGCAAAGAGGAATTAGTTTGTGTCTTGGGCTTCTGTATCTTAATATTTGCTGAAGTGCAGCTTACATCTTCCATTTCCAAACAAATGAAAATTCTGCTATAAGGTGAAGTTACCCATCCAAAATACTTCAGAGATTAATATTATATTCTATCACTAATTTAGAACATGACTTTAAAACACACAAGCACACATTCAAGAGATTGGCAGACTGGAAAAGAAAATTTAGTTTAGCTTACCTCAAGTGGCAAGTATGTATGCTTTTGTTCTTGTCCCACTTGGAGACAGGGAAGATGGGGGTATTTCAGCTGCAGATTGTACTTTTGCTTAAAATATTGAGCTACTGTACATTCCATAGCTTGACCATTTTCTAACTGTAAGGGAAAACTATAAGAGAGAATATCTTTTTAGAAATTTCTTCATGCTCTTTTTTTTTTTTAAACAAGCAAGCAAACAAAAGCCTACTAACATTTTCTACCTTGACCAGTCACTTAAAAAACAAAGGTCAATCTTTATTTAGCCATTTTCACTTAAGCCATCTTAGTATTTAATCAAGACAGCGATTGTGTTGGAATTTTCCATGTTTGTTGAAGCTAGGATGAGAAAAAAATTTAATTAAAATGGAAAAAGAACTTATATTAAGAAGAAGCTGCAGAACCAGAAAATACAGATTCACTAAAGGTCCGTTAACACTTATCAATATAAATACAATCGCTTGCTGGCTTTTTTTTTTTTTTTTTTTGCTGCACTGGTCTTAGTTGCAGCATGCAATTCCCTGACCAGGGATCAAACCTGGGCCCCCTGCATGGGGAGCATGGAGTCTTAACCACTGGACCACCAGCAAGTCCCTCTTGCTGACTTCTTACAGATGCTGCTGCTGCTGCTGCTGCTAAGTTGTTTCAGTCGTGTCCGACTCTGTGTGACCCCATAGAAGGCAGCCCACCAGGCTCCTCTGTCCATGGGATTCCCCAGGCAAGAACACTGGAGTGGGTTGCCATTTCCTCCTCCAATGCATGAAAGGGAAAAGTCAAAGTGAAGTCCCTTAGTCGTGTCTGACTCTTAGCGACCCCATGGACTGCAGCCTACCAGGCTCCTCCGTTCATGGGATTTTCCAGGCAAGAGTACTGGAGTGGGGTGCCATTGCCTTATCCTCTTAGAGATGAGTAAATGCAAATAAGGTCCTGGACCATCCACATATGAGTTTTAATTGCTAAGAGAACTTCTGGTAAAATGAGTGCAGCATAGTTACTGGGGTCACATTTTTAGATCCCCAAACCAGGACAAATATATGTGGATTTGGAGGCCACAAAACCAAATACATGAACCTGAGACCATGTCAAGATACTTGATACAAACTGGAGAATGTGATTTAAGAGACTCCTTATTTGGCTCTTCCAGGAGACAAATTATCTCAAACAACTTGGCACAATAATACCTTTAATCTTGTTTTTTAACTGTTAATGTCCCATGAAGTAATAATGCAGTGAGGATCATCTATGTGATATTTAAATCTATGTGCTTTTAATTTTTAAGCAAAAATTATATAGTTCTATAAGTTTAATTATTCTTATCAGGAGTGCTGTGCTGTGCTTAGTCACTCAGTTGTGTCTGACTCTTTGCGACCACATGGACTGCAGCCCGTCAGGCTGCTCTGTCCATGAAATTCTCCAGGCAAGAATACTGGAGTGGGTGGCAAACCCTCCTCCAGGGGATCTTCCCAACCCAGGGATCAAACCCAGGTCTCCTGTATTGCAACCAGATTCTTTACCTCTGAGCCACCAGGGAAGCCCATTCTTATAGAGTAACATGCAGTAATTAAATAATGAAAAAAGACAGGATGTAAAAAAAAAAAAAAAAAACAAATGCTATAATCTGTCACTATAACAAATGCTATATTGACTTTTATTTTCCCTAGAGAATATATTCAATGGTATAACACGAAAAATAAATAGAATACCACTTTATAACTCAAGAAATTCATGTGACGTATACATGAATTCATACTGAAGAATGTATTCAAATCAGACTGAATTGATATACTACATTTATCCAGAGGCCACTCTAAAATTTCAGTTATCTAGAGCAAAGTCATGCAGGTGATTTTGATTACACTTGTTTGAAAAAGTCTTCTTAGTAAGTATGTAAAATAATGTAAAGTTAATATAGTTAAGTTCATGCTCTTAGAAAAGCCAATATTTATATTTATGCCAGACATGAGTTTAATGATCTTGATTACAAGAATAAAACTTACATATGTGGTAATTTTAAAAGCACTTTCATATATATTTTCTCATTAGGCACATTTCACAGTGGATTAGAAGTTAGGTGATTAGAAAAATGAAACTGAGGAAGGATAAATGAATCTGCTGCTGGAGGCATGCCATACACACTGACAGCTGGAAGAAATGACAGTTAGCTACAAAAGGGGGGAGAAAAATCCACATAAAACTCAAAGCAATATATATCTTCCCATGACAGCTTTTATGACATACAGTTCTTAATAGATCCTTTTGGGCCATGCATTGAGAATTACAACACTAGAATAAATGATGTTTATAATGATGACTCTGCATCATTATATGAAAGTTGATCTATGTTCAGCATACTTTAAAGGCAAGGAAAACATTTTATTAGTATTTCTATGAAAAACATTTAAAAGCTCTTTAAAAGCTTTGGTGTTTAAAATGAAGATCTGGGTGAGTTTTTTAATTATAATGTGTGTGTGCTTGCTAAGTCATTTCAGTTGTGTCTGACTCTTTGTGACCCTTTGGATTGTAGCCTTCCAGGCTCCTCTATCCATGGAATTCTTCTGGAGTGGGCTGCCATGCCCTCATTCAGGGGATCTTCCTGGCCCAGAGATCGAACCCATGACTCTTGTGTCTCCTGCATTGGCAGGTGGGTTCTTTACCACTAGCGCTAAAATGGGATACCAATTTCTCAAATTATTATAGTAGCTTCCTTTGATACAAAAAATGTAATGGTACAATTTTAGATGTGGTTAACATAGCATCTGGTCCCATCACTTCATAGGAAATAGATGGGGAAACAGTGGAAACAGTGTCAGACTTTATTTTTTGGGCTCCAAAATCACTGCAGATGGTGACTGCAGCCATGAAATTAAAAGACGCTTACTCCTTGGAAGGAAAGTTATGACCAACCTATACCATATTCAAAAGAAGAGACATTACTTTGCCAACTAAGGTCCGTCTAGTCAAGGCTATGGTTTTTCCTGTGGTCATGTATGGATGTGAGAATTGGACTGTGAAGAAGGCTGAGCGCCAAAGAATTGATGCTTTTGAACTGTGGTGTTGGAGAAGACTCTTGAGAGTCCCTTGGACTGCAAGGAGATCCAACCAGTCCATTCTGAAAGAGATCAGCCCTGGGATTTCTTTGGAAGGAATGATGCTGAAGCTGAAACTCCAGTACTTTGGCCACCTCATGTGAGGAGTTGACTCATTGGAAAAGACTCTGATGCTGGGAGGGATTGGGGGCAGGAGGAGAAGGGGACGACAGAGGATGAGATGGCTGGATGGCATCACTGACTCAATGGACGTGAGTCTGAGTGAACTCCGGGAGTTGGTGATGGACAGGGAGGCCTAGCGTGCTGCGATTCATGGGGTCGAAAAGAGCTGGACACGACTGAGCAACTGAACTGAACTGAACATACGTTTGATGACTGGCTGGCCGTCTCGTCACATTACACACTCGATATTTTCGTTTCATCTGTCCACAATGGGTCACCTCAACTTTCAGACCTGAAGTTAAAAAAAACATCAAAACATCAGTAGTAATTAAAATCATAGTGACCACAAAAAAAAAAAGATTTGAAGGTTTTCTTCAGGAAGGCATGACATTGTACAAGACAAAGTTTGCAAACATATGGGAACAATTTCATCATGCATAGCCAAAAAAGCCTCAGCCAAGCAGAAAAAATTAGAACCCAGATGAGTGAAGACTAGCATCCTACTTAAATGTATTACTTCATTCAATAAATATATATCATGCATCAATAATGATTTAGTGCTTACTTAGTCTTAGACCTAGAGGTAGCCCTAATGAAGCTTATGGCATAATGAGAGAAGATAGCTAACAAGTAAAGAAGCAAAGAAATTCTGAGGATAAACAAACTTGTATTATTGTATTAATCTGAGAAATCTGAGACTCACTCATCCTGATCCTTCTCTAGGCTTCTCCAGGAAGCCAGGAGGAGGGCCACCCTGAACCCCAGAGCATAGAAGGAAGACACAGGGGAATGCAGAGAGATGAGGGATGGGGGAAGGGGAGCAAGAACAGCATGTGAAGTTAGACACCTGGGGAAACACACACATGTCCACACACACACACACTCAGGCGAGCACCAGGGGTATCCATCTCTGCCCCAATCAGAGAACACTGGGGGAACATCACAGAAGGAGTGGGCGCCCATGAGACATTTCAGTCCTTCCGTTTTATTAAAATAGAGGTTTTCAAGTAACTAAAAGTAACAGTTACTAAGTGCCTGACATGTGCTAGAAGTTTATACACCCAGTTGCATTTAATTCTCACAGCAACCTTACAAGATTCATATTATTTTTACCTTAGAGATGAATACACTAAGCCCAGGGGTGTCTGGGCTTCCATCTGTAAGACAGTGCTCCTTGGACCACACTGAGCTGCCTGACCAAGACCACAATGATGCAAATACCTACCTCTGATTTCTTTGGTAAACTTGACACGCTGGGAGTCTGTTAGAGGTTTGGTTTGTTCATTGATGTTCTGAATGTCTAAAACCTCACACATGAACTCAATGATAGGCTGAGCCCGGTAGAAAGCTGTTGCAGATACTAAAACAGAGAAGGATACTTAGCTTCAGGGAAAGGGAAAAGACCAAAAAACCAGCCCAAAGAGTAAATGGTAACGGAGTTCCATCCTACCATCAATATTGAGCATCATATTCCACATGGCAGGTCTCACGGACTGATGAAAGCCAAACCAAACCTCCCTGCCCCCTCCCAGAGGGTGGTAGTAACCTTCAGGAGGTGAGAAAAAGGAGCGACCTACTGGAGTGTACCTGAAGAAACAAGAATTTGCATGTTTCACAATAAAAACTTGAAAGGATCTTTCATTTCACTCTCAACTTTGCAAACTGAAACCAAGTTTGAACTATGACTTATGCAGAAGTCATGGGCACCAATGCGACCTACCAACAAAAGTCTGACATTTGTGGCAAAGAATTCAAACTAACCTCATGGAGGGAAGGTGTCTTGTGATAACATCAAGTGCTTGAACTGAGTCATCTGGGACTTCATTCAAGTGCCCGGCCAAAGCTTCTAAAAGTAACTGAAGGCTCACAACTGATACCCACTGAACAGACACTTTAAAGGTTTGGTCTTTACCCTCACCTGGAAGGGTCACTTCCATATCAACCTAAGGAAAAATACATATACAGACACATTTACAAAGGCTGAGAGACCCCAGAAATAGTCAATATAGTATACCTATAAGGATATCTAACACTTTCTGTAATTGCTAAACATTGGAAACAACCTATGCTCCATCAGTAGGGGGATAATTTAATATTGAATATTATATAATAGTTAAAAATAAAGTAGATGCTACAACATAGACGAACCTTAAAAACATTATGCTAAGTGAAATAGCCAGACATAAAATGACAAATATTGTATGATTCCTCTTATATGAGGTACCCAGAAAAAAATTAATAAAGACTAGAACAGTGGTTATCAGACATAGGGGAGGAGGAAATAGGGAGTTGCTGTTTAATGGGTACAGAGTTTCAGTTTGGGAGGATGAAAAGTTCTACAGATGGATAGTGGTCATGGTCGCATAATAATATGAATATATTTAATGCCACTGAATTGTAGTCACTTCAGTCGTGTCTGACTCTGTGCGACCCATAGACGGCAGCCCATGAGGCTCCCCCGTCCCTGGGATTCTCCAGGCAAGAACACTGGAGTGGGTTGCCATTTCCTTCTCCAATGCATGAAAGGGAAAAGTGAAAGTGAAGTCACTCAGTTGTGTCTGACTCTTAGCAACCCCATGGACTTCGGCCCACCAGGCTCCACCGTCCATGGGATTTTCTAGGCAAGAGTGCTGGAGTGGGGTGCCATTGCCTTCTCCAGAATTGTACACTTAAGAATGGTTAAAATAGTAAATTTTATGTTATATATTATTTAACCGCAATAAAAAAATTTTTTTAAGTAAGGTAGATGGAAAGATCTCCCAGATATAGTGTTAAGTGAAAGATGAAAAAATAAATCACAGGACAATATGCAAACAAATAATAATATATATAAACATGCAGAAATGGGCTTCCCTGGTGGCTCAGGGGTAAAGAATCCACCTGCAATGCAGGAAACAGGTTTGATTCCTGGGCCAGGACTATCCCCTGGAGAAGGAAATGGCAACCTACTCCAGTATTCTTGGCTGGGAGACCCCACGGACAGAGGAGCTTGGCGGGCTACAGCCCATGGGGTCGCAGAAGAGTGAGACACCTCTTAGCGACTAAACAACAACAACAGCAAGCATGTGTAAATAGCTAATGCACATAAAAGTACCTGAAGGGACACACACCGGACTATTATAGTAGTTTCCTTGGAAAATGAAAAGGGATTGAGGATGCGAGCAGGTGGGGAAGCAGGAAACCATAGCATTTCTAGACTGTCTGAATACGTTTATAACGAGTATATAATTATGTATTGCTTTTAAATTTTAAGAGCAAATGTCTTAAAAAGTTATTGTGGTATTATAAATATTTTCATAAGTGAGTGTTACACAATATTTTACAAGTAATAAAAATTCTACTGTTCAGATTCAGGTGGCACTTTCACACTGTGAGAAAGTGGGAACATATGTAAAGATGAAATTAGTTCAGTTCAGTATCTCAGTCGTTATCTGACTCTTTGCAACCCCATGGACTGCAGCACGCCAGGCTTCCCTGTCCATCAGCAACTCCCGGAGCTTATTCAAACTCATGTCCATCGAGTCGGTGATGCCATCCAACCATCTCATCCTCTGTCATCCCCTTCTCCTCCCACCTATCTTTCCCAGCATCAGGGTCTTTTCCAATGAGTCGGTTCTTCGCATCAGGTGGCCAAAGTATTGGAGTTTCAGCTTCAACATCAGTCCTTCCAATGAATATTCAGGACTGATCTCCTTTAGGATGGACTGGTTGGATCTCCTTGCAGTCCAAGGGACTCTCAAGAGTCTTCTCCAACACCACAGTTCAAAAGCATCAATTCTTCAGTGCTCAGCTTTCTTTATAGTCCAACTCTCACATCCATACATGACTACTGGAAAATCCATAGCTTTGACTAGACGGACCTTTGTCGGCAAAGTAATATCTCTGCTTTTTAATATGCTGTCTAGGTTGGTCATAATGTTTCTTCCAAGGAGTAAGCATCTTTTAATTTCATGTCTGCAGTCACCATCTGCAGTGATCTTGGAGCCCCCCAAAACAAAGTCTGGCATTGTTTCCATTGTTTCCCCATCTATTTGCCATTAAGTGATGGGACCAGATGCCAGGATCTTAGTTTTATGAATGTTGAGTTTTAAGCCAACTTTTTCACTCTCCTCTTTCTCTTTCATCAAGAAGCTCTTTAGTTCTTCGTTTTCTGCCGTAAGGGTGGTGTCATCTGCAAATCTGAGGTTATTGATATTTCTCCTGGCAATCTTGATTCCAGCTTGTGCTTCATCCAGCCTGGCATTTTGCATGATATACTCTGCATATAAGTTAAATAAGTAGGGTGACGATATACAACCTTGACGTACTCCTTTCCTGATTTGGAACCAGTCTGTTGTTCTATGTCCAGTTCTAACTGTTGCTTCTTGACCTGCATACAGATTTCTCAGGAGGCAGGTCAGGTGGTCTGGTATTCCCATCTCTTTAAGAATTTTCCACAGTTTGTGGAAATAATCAACCTAAATTCTAACAGTCAATTATTGATTAATTAAAAAACAAGAGAATATGTACAGAATAACAAATCTATCATCACCATGAGAAACAGCTTTAAGAATTGAATTGTCATTAGAAAGGGAAACATCTTTGTCCTATGTAATTACTACTAAATGACCTAGGTCTAATAAACATTTCTTGCTGTTAACACTTACCCTATCCCGTCCAATTGGCAGTGGATGTGCTGTGTACATGTTTCTTTTGCCATCATAGCCAGGCTGCCGATCACCAAATATCTGCATCTTGAAGTGCCGCACCATTGTATCTACTACCTCCCTTAACAGTAATGGAGACAGTGGAGGTTAGCTCTGAGAAACGGTGGTGATCAGGAAACTATCACTATACCTTAATTATCTAAATTCGGGTCAAAACTCCTTGGAGGACCTCCCTGGTGGTCCAGCAGTTAAGACTTCCTGGAGAAGTCTTGAGACTTGGGTTCCTGGAGAACCCAACCCAGAGGGTATGGGTTCGATTCCTGGTTGGGGAGCTAAGATGCCAGCAATACTGTAACAAAGTCAATAAAGAGTTTAAAAATGGCTCAGAACAAAAAAAGAAAAAGATGACCCAGGCCAGTTCTGCCTGGAATATGAGGATCAAAATTCTTTGGAAAAAGCAAGAGTTAAAGTTACAGATTCAAATAATTAAAAAAAAAAAAAAAAAAAAACAGCAAGTGAACAAAAGCAGTCATGGGATGACAACACAAAAGGAAGGAATAAAAGGAAAGAAGAAAATTTGCAGCACCTTCTCAAATTCTTGCTTTCGAAAATCCTCTCCTATGATAAATAGAACCTTATAAGAGTAACCTATCTCAGGTATCTAAATTTGGCATGTTCATAACTGAATGATAATACATTTGTTATCAAATATGCATCCTTATTCAAGTACACTGGTTTTGGAAAAAAGAGTGGGCAGACATCTGAGGATCAATAAATCTAAGATGCATCATAGTCAACAGACTAAGGCAACTCCTTTGACTAATGCTGCTGCTGCTAAGTCGCTTCAGTCGTGTCTGACTGTGCGACCCCACAGGCAGCAGCCCACCAGGCTCCCCTCGTCCCCGGGATTCTCCAGGCAAGAACACTGGAGTGGGTTGCCATTTCCTTCTCCAAGGCATGAAAGTGAAAAGTGAAAGTGAAGTCGCTCAGTTATGTCCGACTCTTTGCGACCCCATGACTGCAGCCCACTAGGCTTCCCTGTCCTTTGCTATCTCTTGGAGCTTGCTCAGACTCATGTCCATTGGGTCAGTGATGCCACCCAACCATCTCATCCTCTGTTGTCCCCTTCTCCTCCTGCCTTCAACCTTTCCAAGCATCAGGGTCTTTTCCAACGAGTTGGCTCTTCGCATTAGGTAGCCAAAAGTAGTGAAGCTTCAGCTTTAGTCCTTCTAATGTCGTATTATATGCCAAATTGCTTCCAAGTAGTATAAAGAAGGGAACATCATAAAATTTCCTCCTCCCATAAAATATCCCCATTCCATTACTAGTGTAGTTTCTTTCTTTTTAGAATGAAAGCCTTTCTCTCAATCAAACATGAACAGTGTTTTGTCATATACACCAGATCACACTGATGCAGGATCTAAGATTAATGCAGACGTGGGGAAACTAGAATCTACTGTTTAAGATAGATAAAAGTGAATCTGTGAGACTTTGGAATGCTAAAGTCAATGAAAAATCAGGTGCTACGTCTCACCAATATTAGTGAGCCCATGTGTGTGAACTGTATCTTAAAAGTCAAAATAAATCACAACTAGCTAAGGCACTGGGGCTTCCCTAGTGGCTTAGCAGTAAAGAATCCACCTGCCAATGCAAGAGACACAGGTTAGATCACTGGGATGGAGAAGATGCCCTGCAGAAGGAAATGGCAACCCTCTCCAGTATTCTTGCCTGGGACATCCCATGGACAGAGGAGCCTGGTAGGCTACAGTCTATGCGGTCACTAAGAATCTGACATGACTTAGCAACTAAACAACAACACACAAAAGGCTAAGGCATTAACACTACCACAAACGAAATCTGTGGGAAAGTCATATTTTTTTCAAACTAAGTCATGCAATTGCAAAAAACTGATGGAGAAATATAGTTTCATACATCCCCAATTTTAAAAAGTTGACTTAAGAATAGTATATTTTCAGACTGAGAGGGTAATTTCTTATCTTACATTCTTCAAATATAATCATAAAATTTTACAGTAAGAAAACATATTTTCACCTCTATTCTCACTTAATCTTCACAACAACCTGTGAGACAAGCAGTGCAATAATTTTTCTCAAAGAGAAAAAAATAAGAATTCAGAATGGCAAGTAACTTGCCCCTGGTCACACAAGGATTAAATGGCAGAGTTGTATGACCTTGGACAAGTTACTTGCTCTCTCACATCTATTTCTTCATTTGTAGGATTACAATAATCATAAAGCCCACCACAAAAATCATCATATTAAGTGAATAAGTACACATAGACAAGAACAGTGCTTGTCATGCAATAAGCCTACTCCTTGCAGGACATTTGGTCCAAAACATCCGTGAAACATTTGGTCCACATCAAGAGGGCCTTCATATTCAGCTCTGTCCAAAACAAAAATCTGGCATGGGCTGAATACGTTCACAGAGGTTTTGAATAGGACCAAATTTCAGGGACCTTTTGACGTGGACCAAATATCTTATGGATGTTTTGGACGAGACTATATGGCTGCGGGACTTCCCTGGTGATCCAGTGGCTAAGACTTAGCATTCCCAATGCAGGGGGCCTGGGTTCAATCCGTGGTCAGGGAACTAGATTCCACGTTCACAACTAAGAGTGTGCATGCCGCAACGAAGATCTCACGTGCCACAGTTAAGACCCGGTGCAGCCAAATAAATAAATAAAATCAGTATTTTTTAAAAAGGGGGCTTCCCTGGTGGCTCAGTGGGTAATCTGCCTGCAATGTGGGAGACCTGGGTTCGATCCCTGGGCCAGGGAAGATCCCCTGGAAAAGGAGATGGCAACCCTCTCCAGTATTCTCGCCTGGAGAATTACATGGACAGAGGAGCCTGGCGGGCTACAGTCAATGGGGTTGCAAAAGAGTTGGACACAACTGAGCAACTAACACAAACATTTTTTTTTAAAGGACTCTCTTAATAAAACAAAAAGACTAAATGGCTGTTAACCAGTGCTCAAGGATATAACTCCAGGAATCTTCATTTCTCTTGAATCATCAAAATTTTCCACTCTACTGAATTATTCTCTTAAGCATATAAATATCTATAATTTCTCTCATCTTAAAAACACTGAAATTTGACCCTTCCTCCTCATCTGAGCAGTACATTTCTCTGCTTCCCACTGCGTCAGTCTCTTGACAAAGTTGTCTCTAACTGCTCCTCTCCATTTTCTCTTCAATCTTCTCTCATGAGGCTTTTTCTCCTTCAAAACTACTCTTATCAAGGTTCCCAGTGAGCCCCACATTGCAAAATTAAATGCTCCTTGAACATTAGATGATCAATTCTTTCAGCTTAAAATAGGTTCTTCCCTTGCCTCCTCACTCTGCCCTGGTTTTCTTTCATCCCAGTGGCCTCTCTCCATGCCACCAGTCTCCTTTGCTGATTCTTCCTCATCTCCCCAGTTTGCAAGCACTGTTACCTCAAGACTCAGTCTTGGAGTCTCACTTTCTTTAACCACACTCACTTCCTACATGATCTCATCCAGTCTCATGGTTTTACCATCAATATACTGATGACTCTCAAATGTCTGTCTCCAGCCTGTAACCTGGCCCCTGATGATGGCCCCAACCTCATTTATTCAACTTCCTGCTTGAGGTCTCCACTGGGATGTCTAGCAGACATCTCAATCATAGCATTTCAAAAACTACAGCTCCCCGGACCTGCCACCCCTGTTGCCTCTCCCATAGTTTTCTCCATTTCGATACATGGCAACTCCATCTTTCCCTCTGCTCAGGACAAAACCCCTGGAATTAGCCATGATTCATTTCTTTCACACCTCACCTTTAATCCATCAACAGATGTTGCTGACACCACCTTTAAAATATTTGTAGACTCTGACCACTTCTTATCACCATCTCTTTTACAACCCAGGTTAAAGTCACCATCCCTTTTCACTTGAATCATTACAAGAGCTTCCTAATTGATTTCTTGGCTTTTCAGCCTTAACTGCCAGGCTCCATCTGGAACACAGCAGCCAGAATGATCCACCATTCAAAATCTAAGTTAGTCATATCAAATGTCTACTCAAAACCCATCTAATCAGAGTAAGCGCTAAAGGCCTAGGACGACCTACAAGACTCTGCTTGATAAGGCCCTTAGGAGTTTCTCTATCACTCTCCCCCTCACTTACTCCAGCAATACAGGCTTTATCTGCTATTCCTTGAATACACCACGCAAGCTGCTACCTCTGCCTGGGGTTCTGTTCAAGGAGCTATCCCTCACCTCCTCTAGGTTTCTCCTCAAATGTCACTTTTCAGTGAGACTTTCCCTAACTACACTATTATAACATACATACATACACACACACACACACACACACACACACACAGTGTGTATATTACATGTACATATAATATGCACATACATATATACACACATGCATGCATGCACACATCTTACATAATATATGTGCAACACATATACATGCTTACTCGCTCAGTCATGTCCAACTCTTTGCAACCCCATGGACTGTAGCCCGCCAGGCTACTCTGTCCATGGGGATTCTCCAGGCAAGAATACTGGAGTGGGTTGCCATGCCCACCTCCAGGGGATCTTCCTGACCCAGGGATTGAACTCAGGTCTCCCGCATTGCAGGTAGCCTCTTTACTGTCTTAAGAGATACATATTTACAATATACATGTATACCATATGTATGTATCTATACATACACACACACATAAAATCAATGGCCCATCCTCAATCTGTACCTTCCATCCTTGTTTTATTTTTCTTCATAGAAGTTATCATCAGCTAGCAATAATATGTTTTATTTGTTTATTCATTTATTTTTGGACTTTTCCCCCGTTATAGCATAAGTTCTTCGAGGGTAGGAACTGTTGCCTGTTTTTTCATGTTATATTCCCAGGACACAGAACAATGCCTGACATACAATGAGCACTATATGTTGAATGAATCAATATTAGCCATTACTATCACTTCTATTACTGTTGGTTTCAGTTATACAACAGTCAAACAATTAAAGGCTTACATGAGACTGAACTATACCAGAAAGCCAAAAAATTGATCTACAATGAGAAAAAAATCAAGCCACAAAAAAATATTTCACTTGACAGTAAAAGTATTCTTGAAAAGGCAAGAACTATAATATTAATGACTGTCTGAGTATCAGTGAAGAAACAGAGACAAGGAAAATGAGTGATCTCAGCACACTAGAATAAGATCTGTTATAGGGCTATATCTTCACCCTTGGTAAATTCCTGTTATACAGACCACAATACTTAAATCATCCTATCTAGACCCCTCTTGGATAATGCTAGAATTAAACAGAGCTTCTCTCTGAGTTTAATTTCTTCAATACCCCAAGATGATTCTTCTGTCTTTACACTTACATTTTTCTCATGTCCAATGCCAACACTTAATAATAAAATTTGAATTTCCAGATAGTTCTATTTTCCATGGATATCAATGGTTTCATCTACTTCTTATAAATTTCTGCTACCTTTGGACAGTGAAAGAGGGACAATTCTTCATTCATTATTTACTGACTGAAGGATGATATGTCCAGTACTCTGCTAGCATCTATGAAGGAGAACCAAGTATGAGATAGCATATCTGCTATCAAGAAACTCACTGTCTTAGAGAAAAACAAAGCTTACATGTTAAAAGAGTTTAGAGAACAAGATGATTCATAATAAATAAACTATGTGTATTTAAATACATATAGAAGTCTATTCTTTTTAATCCTTACCTGTTGACTCTACGAGGCCGTTTTTCTGGTTTAATATCCACATCATAGTGATACACATCTATTTTGGGAATCTGAACCTGGAAATGGTTGGCTAACAGTCGAATGGGTTTTCCGACAGTTCCAAGGCCAGGACGACGAGGTGGCTGAAACAGGCTGGCTGGAGGTCCTGAAGAGATTGAAAGATTATTTGATGTACTATTGTTTGTGAAGGATAATATTCCCTTCATCATGATGATGATGATAGCTACAGTTGGGAATCCCCTGGCAGTCCAGCAGTTAGGACTCTGCACTGACAATGCCCAGGACCCAGGTTCAGTCCCTGGTCAGGGAACTAAGTTCCCACAAGCTGTGCAGCCCAGCCAAAACAAAACAAAAACAGCTACAATTACTGTGATCTTATACTTCACTGAACATACTCCGATATAAAAAGTTATGTCAAAAGCTTTTTGGCCTAAGATTCTCTAGATTTCTAAATATTTTTTCCATGCTGCTATTATTTTGAATAAGGGGGATGTCAATAGTAGATACAATATGATGAACTCTCAGATGCACTCTACTGTCTAAAACCTTTTATCAGTATCAGTAGATCTACAGCTAGGCTTACAAAATTGTATGCATTTTAAAATAAAATCATCTCTAAACTCTGGAGGCCATCATCAGTTCATGCTGGAGATGATCCATTAATCCTCCACAAATTAGCTTGATTGTTATAGTTTTGTACAGACTGTCAGAGATTAAACAGCAGCTATCTTTATCAATTTAATTGCTAATTTGGATAGTGAAACAATACCAATGAGGCTACTTTCTTCCTTATAACCTGATATTTAAAAAATCTGGACAATCTGATATTTCCTGACCATAAGATTTAGTTTATTTCTTCAACAAACATTTATTCATTTATTCCATGTCTAAGCTGTACTGTAGATTCAAGAAAAAGATAGAACCTCTGCCTTCAAGGAACTGACAGTCTAGACCAGCAGTTCTCAACTTGGGGGAGCTTTTGTCCCCCAGTAAACATTTGCCAAATATATGGAGACCTTCTTGGTTGTCACGAATTGGGGGATGATACTGGCAATGCACACGACAGCCCCCAAAAATATAGAAGTATTCAGTCCAAAGTATCGAATAGTACTGAGGCTGAGAAACCCTGGTCTAGATAGAGCAGTCATTCCAAATTATTCTATTGATGGTTTACAAGATATTCTATAAAAAAAGAAAGGTTTCCATCAGCTAAAAAAACCCTACATATTCTCTTCCCTTCTTAAAACTCCAATATATATATTATCACATTAAATTCTCTAACAAGTCATGTAATAAATAAGCTTGTTTAATTTATCATTTACCTGACTTATTTTTCCCCAGAACACACACACATGCACACACACACTAACTCTTTCTCTGTTTTTAAAATCAAACATCTATTAATAGTCAGTAAATTAGGGTTTAAGGAAACAGTCTGGGAAATATCTGTCTACAGAAAACCTTATTCCTTTCTGATGATATTGTCAAATAGACACTGGTCCAAAAAATAAACACTTTTTCTGCTATGAATAAGTGTTGAGTAAAGTGAGCTGAACTTACAAAGGAAAGTTACAACAGGTTCTCTTGTTGCAATGGTATTTTACCAGGAACAAAGACAATTCACCAAGGAGAGAACACTTTGAAGTAAGAAGCTGTTCTGGTCCAATATCACTTAGGAAAATCAAAGCAAACACTTCAATGAAATTTGTGTTGACGGATCACCACACACTAATTCCTAAAATACTGAAAATCTTTTCATGTATTAAATTCACTGTTCATTCTTTCTGTGAATTATACTCGTCCTTCAAAACTCTGGTCAAGTGCAACCTCCTTGGAAAGCTTTTCCAGACTCTCCTAGGCTAGAGGATGCATCTTCTGTGTCCCCAAGATCCTTTGTATAGGGAACACGTGGGACAAGTATCTAGAAACAACTTGTTAAATTACTGTTTCCTTCACTAGACTGTAACCTTTAGAAAAAATGGACTTCCAATTCAAAGTTATCTTAAAACCTAATTCAATGATGAGCACATTGTAGGAATTCAATGAATGCTGAACTGAACAGTACTAATAATCTCTGTAGCAGTTTCAGATAGAAACGAAACATAAATCTAGTCATTTCTAAAATTAAAGGATTATTTTTCATTAAAACAAAAGCACATAATTTATACTAAAAACTATTTCTTGGAGTTGAGTTCCATTTCTAGTGAACAAGGGGATCTACTCTGGGTGTGATAAAGCATTTATAAACAATGTAAGAAGTAGATAATAAATAACATCAGAGGTGGACAGGTATACTGAATTCACCCAACTAAATCATATAGGTAAGTCAGCCTTGCATATTCCAAGATACACTTAAGCAGTCACTGTATCACAAATCCAGCTTTATGATAGAAATTTACAAACAAAAATCTGGATCAAATGACTTGCCCAAGGACATATGACTTGGATTTTAAATCACAACTAGAATCTAGGTCTCCTAACTCCCAGTTCAGGGCTTTTTCTTCTTCAGTATATTTCACAATCCTATGGCATTTATACCTCTCAGAAGTACTTGATGCTCTTTAAAGAGACAGAGTAAATGAAGGCAGAGTAAATGAAGGAAAGGGATTAAGAAGTGGAGAAAAGCAAATAGTGTGTTTCTTTTCCATGGCAAGAGAGAAAAGTTAGAAAGTGAGTGATCATTCCTTTTAATAAGTTTAGAAGATTTATTTAGAAAAATATATTCTAAACTTTTCCATCCCCAAAGCTGGTTTCTTTGAATTTATCAAGCAACTTCTGAAGAAATAAAGTCTGGAACCAAACTGCCTGGGTTTCAACCTTGGTTTTACCACTCCCTAACTGCATGACCTAGGGCCAGTTTCTTAGCCAATCAGTTTCCTTATCTATAAAATGGAAGAGTTATGATAATAATAGCACCTATCTCATAAGGCTATTGTGAGGATCTCATGAGGTGATGTACATAAAAGGCTTGATGTGCCATGCTGCATCAGAGAAGGCAATGACACCTCACTCCAGTACTCTTGCCTGGAAAATCCCATGGACGGAGGAGCCTGGAAGGCTGCAGTCCATGGGGTTGCTGAGGGTCGGCCACAACTGAGTGACTTCACGTTCACTTTTCACTTTCACGCATTGGAGAAGGGAATGGCAACCCACTCCAGTGTTCTTGCCTGGAGAATCCCAGGGACGGGGGAGCCTGGTGGGCTGCCATCTATGGAGTCGCACAGAGTCAGACACGACTGAAGTGACTTAGCAGCAGCAGCAGCCATGCTGCATGGACTGTAGCCTGCCAGGTTCCTCTGTCCATGGGATTCTCCAGGCAAGAATACTGGAGTGGGCTGTCACGCCCTCCTCCAGGGGATCTTTAACCCAGGGATGGAACCCACGTCTCTTTAGGCTCCTGCGTTGGCAGACGGGTTCTTTACCCCGAGCGCCACACGGGAAGCCCAAAAGGCTTAACACAGTGCCTCATAATGGTAAGCACTCGATATGTGTTAGCTATTATGACTGCATTTGTATATAAATGTTACAGTTATTCCTCAAAGGTCCTCATGTTGGGAGCATCTCAAGAACTTAGTGACAAAATCTGAGAATTACATCTTCCAAAAAGGTAACTCAACACAGACTGGATGAAGTCAGCTTAACAGAAGAGGAGGGCATTAGACTAGAAGCCAGGTGATCCAGACTCATCCTTATCATTTAGCCTTGAGCCCCAGATATAGTCACTTAGGCTCTCTGAACCTCATCTGTAAAATGGGGATAATACCTTCCTTACCTACCTCACAGAGGATCAAATGAACTAACAGCTAAGAAAGCACTTTCCAAACTGTAAAGCACTGTAAAAAATAAATGTTAGCACACTGGTAAAGAATCCACCTGTCAATGCAGGAGACATAAGAAATGTGGGTTCAATTCCACATTGGGTTCAATCCCTGGGTGGGGAAGATCCCCTGGAGTAGGAAATGGCAAACCATTTCAGTACCTTTGTCGAGAGAATTCTATGGACAGTCCATGGTGTTGCAGAGTCGGACACAACTGAGCACGCATGCACTATTAATATGACAATGTTAGTTACTCATCATGTCCAACTCTTTTGTGACCCCATGGACTGTAGCCCGCCAGGCTCCTCTGTCCATGGGATTCTCCAGGAAAGAATCCTGGAGTGGGTTGCCATTTCATCCTCCAGGGGACCTTCCCAACCCAGGGATCGAACATGGGTCTCCTGCATTGCAGGCAGATTCTTTACCACTGAGGCAGTAGGGAAGCCCTACTATTAATATAAACAAAATAAATGGTAATCTAATCTAAAACTTCCTAGTTGTTGTTAGAAATTGAAACTGGGTGAGAGAGAGCAGAGCAAGACTAAACATGCTTCAGTGATTATTCAAGTGAGGAGGGAACAGTGCAACAGATCTATGTGCTTCAACAAAGAAGCAAGAAAGCTTCTCCAGGTTCTTGGCCTGGATGAAATATCCCACAAGACTAGCAACTCCCTTTGCTCTGATTCTATGCTCAACAAGCAGCTTCTTGTTATTAATTGGGTTTCCAAGGTACTGTGACACCAAAAATGGAGTTTGCTAGACAGCAGGCAAGAAAATATTCCAACCAACAGAAAAGATCTGTGTTGGCTCTTTCATTAGTGTCTTGTAAATGTGGTTAGTGAGAATTAATTTTCCATAATCCTGGGTGAACTGATAAGCCCTCAAACCCGCAAAAGCTAAAAAAAAAAAGTCAGTCCCTGGGATGTTCCTAACACCACCAGATTGATCTTTTCCGTGAAATTTAGTTTGTATACAGTTACAAAGCCTCTTTCAATATCAGCTCATAAAGCCAACAGTTGATTCAATTATGACCTACTAACAGGGGAGGGAGGGAAGAAACATTTGTTGAGTATTTTCAATGCATGACTATCTACAAGACTTCTCACATACATTACCTTATTTCATTCTCATAGCAATCTTGCAGGACATAATTATTACTACCCTCATTTTATAGATGAGGAAATGAAAGTTCAAAGGAATTAAATAATTTGCCCAAGGTTATACAACTATTAAATTGCTAGATTGGATTTGAACAGAAGTCTGTTACATTCCTAAAGACCAGATCCTGCTTTTAGCTGGGAATGTAGCTGAAATAACCCAGTGTAATACTCACATTGAGGTTTATCAAATAATATTAATGTGACAAAACCAATTTATTTTTCAGAGGCATATGAAATTTGACTATGAAGTCCTTTAAAAAATACTCTAAGCAGCAAATAAAGGTGGAGTTGGATCATTCAGCCATGTAAACAAGTTTTAGGTAAACACACCTTCAAAGTTTTCAAACTCAAATGGTAGACTGAGTTTTCTATGCACTAAAAAAACGAAATGCTCTACAACTAAGTCAACTATGTAGATAAGGCATAATATTAAAGTTAATTCTAACACAGACCCCCTAAACCTTGACCTACATTAGAAACTTGGGATTCCAAGTGGGAGCTCCAGACTTCAACCTGCAGGGCATTTGTTACAACCTGGAATAGTTCTTCTACTTTGGGCAAAGTTGGGGAGATAACCAGAAGCCATTCATAACAACGAGGAATTACAGTTTCAAAAGCACTTTCTCCTTCATTTGATCCTCACAACTAGTTCTAACCCAATTAGAAGATACTCAGGGCATTAAAGCTTGAGCTGGAGTCGCCGGTGGGTAACTCGCCTGTCACGGAGGCGCTAGGACAGACCACTGCGGGTCTGCTGCGCAGAATGACAGGTAGACACAGGCATAGATACATATTCCTCGAGACTTCAGGGCCTTTGAGAAAGGGTGGGCACTTTGCCCCTTGCCTTCAGGGCAAAGGAGAAGTGTTTAGGGGAAGTTCTTCTTCCTTATCTGACGGCTCTGGACTGTCTGCCAAGGCAAAGAAAAATAGGGGTGCGGCCCCAAGCCAAAATATCCCTGGTGGTGGAGTCCTTCCCGGTCCGGTCCGGGCCAGGCCCCCGCTGCGCACCTGGCACAGTCGTTCCTTCTGTGACCCAGACTGGCCTCGCCTCCACCCTGGAGCACAAACCACCTCCCTGAGGCTGGGTCAGCTCTCCCTTCTACCTAGGGGCGTGGGTCACCTTCCTGGGCCTCCCCCTCCTTAGACCTAGAGAACTGGCTCATCTCTCCAGGCTGGGGCGCGGAACCCGTCCCCCCGCCGCCCGCCTCCCGAGGCCGGGGTCAGCTCCCTCCGCCTTGTGCAGTGAGGCACGGCCCCGTTCCCCCAGGCCTGACGGCCCAACCCAGGTACGCACGAACCGATCCGGGCCACCCGGAGCGGCCAGCCGTCCCGCCCGCCCAGGCTTCCCGGGGTCCGGTCCGGGTCCCGGCTCGAGCGCGCTCCTCACCCGGTCCCAGCGCTTCCATGGCGGCGGCGGGGGCCGCCTCGCCCCGGTCCCCGGCGCCTCCCGCTCCGGGCCCCGCCGCCGCCGCCGCCGCCGCGTAACGCTTGATCTCCGGAATATTGGCGCTCGGGGTGCGCCGCGGAGACGCGGGCACTGGGCAAGGGGCGGCGGCGGCGCCCGGCCCGGGGACAGGGACCCGGCTCCAGCGGCTCTTCCGGCCTCAGCGACAACAAAAACAATCCCCGCCGCAGCCGCGGCCGCCAGCGGGAGCGGGAGCGGGAGCCAGCGCGCGCGCCCGCCGGGCGGGGAGGGGGCACGGGGCGCGGGGCGCGCGCGGCCCGGGGTCCCGGCTCACGGAGGGGGCGTGCGCGGCCCGGGACGCCAGGTCCACCCAGCCCGGCGTGGGGCAGAGGCGGGGTGGGGAGGGCGCGGGCGCGCGCCCGAGGAGGGCAGAGCCCCGAGGACTTGTCGGGGGCGCGCGCGCCCGCCCGCACAGCCTTGTGGCCCCGGGAGGCCTTCTCCCGCGGGGCTCCGGGGTGGGGGGGGCCTACGCACTATCCACCCAGAGTCTCCCAACACCCGGTGGCCGGAGAAAGGTCGCCATTCCAGACTCCGCTGATCAGGATACAGCTCTGCACTTTCGTCGGTGGAAAGTGTCTTGAGATTCACATCGGACACCTCTCCTCCTTCCTCCCACCTCGGACCACTTCTTTCTCTTCTGTCTCCTCTTTCTCCACTGTCCTGGGACTGAGAACACCGAGGTCACACGGACGCAGCAATTTCCTTCTATTTCTTCATCCAAGAGTGTACTCCTAGGTGCCCTTCCCGACTCTTGTAGCCGAAAGTACCACCGGAATGGACTATGATAATGATGCATTCTCTCGTTGACTATGCCCTCTGCTCAGCAAGTCACCAGTCACTTAAGAGAGAAAAGTTTTGCTTTCTTGGATGACTTCACGATGGCAGCCAAGAGTCAAAGGAGCAATTCCCAGCTCCATGGTCAGCCCAGTAGACCAAGCATCTGGGACTTTCAGTTGGGACTTTGAGTTGGAGAACATAGGACAAAAGCAGTTTCTAGTCTTCAGAATAAGGCAGCGCTCCCGCTACCAGTTAAAAAGGTACAATGTGTATCTCTTGTATTCCTTTGCTAGAGCTGACATTACAAAGTATCAAGGACTGAGTGTTTTAAACAACCAAAAGTAATTTTATTGCAGTTATAGAGGATAAACATCCAAGATCCATTGGTTTCTTCTGAGAGCTCTCTCTTTGGCATATAGATGATGTCTTCTTCTCCCTGTGTTTTCTCATGGTTTTTCCTCTATATACAGTCTATGTCCTCTTCTCGTAAGGACGTCAGTCACTCTGGATTAAGGCACACCTTACAGATTTCATTTTACTTTAATTACCTCTCTCTCTAAAGACTCTCTCTCCAAATACAGTGAATTCTGAAGTAATGGGACTTAGGAGTTTAATGGTGTGTGAATTCTTTGGGGGCGCAATCCATCCCATAACATGTGTAGTGATATAGTCATTTGAGCATCTACAATGTGCAGCCATAGAGCCAAGAAATTTTTGTATGATAAAAATGATCTAAACAAATATTCAGGGCACACCATGGCCAGGCACTGTGTTATGGGCTTCACATGTCATTTAGTCTTCTCAACCACCTGTAAGGTAGGTATTATTAAGGAAAGTATTTGTACAGATGAGGAAACTGCACCTCAGGGAAGCTAAGAAAGTCAGGCTCTGCAATACATGATACAGCTGAGAAGCATGGAAAAATTGGAGTTCTAAATCCTGAGGTCTAGTGCTGACTGATTCCATCCCTGGTTGACTATAGAACTGAGACTTTTAATCAAGTCACTAGACCCTAGTCTGTTGATACCATACTCCAAGTTCTTTCCATAGCACCATGGTGCTTCTCTGTTAAGCCAGATATTAACTGAAAACTATGATAGGGGTCAGAAAGTTTGAAGGGGAATAAGTACTCACTAAATGAACAGAGTAGTAGACAGTTAAGAGGATAAGGAAAACCGACTAAAGGTCAAGTTTTGAGTTAAATCTAATAGCCACCTCCCTTCCCTTCACTCCAGGCTAAAATTTTGCCTTTCACATAGTGCTGGTAGCTTCCAGCCTGGTTTGAGACTGACTTTCCCCCTCTCACTTCCTAACAAATTTCCTGCCATATTCTATTTGGTATGCTGAGCAGAGAACATAGCTTGTTTCCTGTACTGAAAATAGCCTCAGAAACCTCAGAGTATGCAATGTACTTGGGCATAGTCTGGACTGCAGTGCCTCAGTCCCTCAGTCTCTCACCCTGTCATTCTTGACTGCTGTGAGGATCTACATTCTTCCCAAACTCACTCCCTTTCAGGCAACTACTGCCCCCTTTCTGAAGACCCTTCTGACTGAACCCCCAAACCCAAAGTTCTATAGTCACTAAACTCCCCTAAACCTCAGTATGTTTGACAAGCTGTCCTTCCACTTCCTGCTGTGGCTGAGAAGAAGCTGTGCCCCAGAATACCACTTCCCCCTCAGCTCTCTCTGATGGTGCCTGCTCATTCTCCCACACCACACACATTTACAGGACAGGGTGGGGGATGAGTGTAGAATTGACAATCTATTTGCCACGTCCCCACTTATCCCCCCCCCCCACTCCCCGCATGTCACCAAACCTTGAATTCTCATTCTCGTGTTAAAACCAGTTACCATCTTATCAGACTGCTACTACAGGGTTTCCCTTGGTAATATAATTAGCTCAGCTCTTGGTCTTATGTCTCAATTCAAGACTGGTTCCCATTACATTATAAATCCTTGAGAGCAGGACTTATGCCTTATTTGGGTATTTGGGTTTGTGTTTCTGTTGCCTAACATGTTGTGTTGTTGTTGTGAAAGTTGCTCAGTGTCCGACTCTTTGCGACCCCATGGATAGTAGCCCACCAGGCTCCGCCATCCCTGGGATTCTCCAGGCAAGAACACTGGAGTGGGTGCCATTTCCTTCCCCAATGCATGAAAGTGAAAAGTGAAAGTGAAGTTGCTCAGTCCTGTCCGACTCTTCACCACCCCATGGACTGTAGCCCATCAGGCTCCTCTGTCCATGGGATTTTCCAGGCAAGAGTACTGGAGTGGGGTGCCATTGCCTTCTCTGCCTAACATGTTACTTCGCACCAAATGCCTGTTTGAGGAAATGTATAGAATAATAAATGAATGAACAAGTAATGGGTAAACTGTGGGAGCTAGAAATGGTCCAGCGGAGGGGCTTAGGTGGAAAGCTCTGGGTGAATTCCCAGCTTCTCCAGAAAGCAGACTTTCCAATCTGGGTTCACATTCTAGTTCCACAGCATACTAGCTCTACGAACCTGGGACAGGCCCCTTCACCTACTGCTGAAGGATGTTGTGAGGAAGAAGTTAAACCATAGATGTGCATGTTCCTGGGTGTATGGAGCAGAATGATTGCCCTGCTAAGTCACTTCAGTCGTGTCCGACTCTGTGAGACCCCATAGACGGCAGCCCACCAGGCTCCTCCATCCCTGGGATTCTCCTGGCAAGAACACTGGAGTGGGTTGCCATTTCCTTCTCCAATGCATAAAAGTGAAAAGTGAAAGTGAAGTCACTCAGTCGTGTCCGACTCTTTGCGATCCCGTGGACTGCAGCCTACCAGGCTCCTCCATCCATGGGATTTTCCAGGCAAGAGTACTGGAGTGGGGTGCCATTGCCCACAATAGTAACCAATTCTCCTCCTTGCCCTCCTTTCCCACAGCTAAAAGCTACTCCCCTGCTGCTGTCTTGCTGTCCCCTGAGAGACAGTGAGCTTATAATCTCAGCTCTGTCCTAGAGAGGGGAGCAGAGCCGTCAGCGACTGAGCGTGTTTACACATCCTATGTCTGAGCCGTCTGAGGACGGGCACTTGGCGAACCCGTCTGAGAGTGAGAGCCAGAACTCACTCAGTCAAGGTTTATGAATGGCACTGGCCTTCTCGAATGTATCAGTGCTCCCCCCTGAGACCAGATGCTGCCAGAGGGAGCCTTGCTAGTGGACGCTGTGCCAGATGGCAGGGCTCCAGCCACCCATGCTGCTTGTGACACTCCAACCCTGGTCTGGGCTGCTGGTCTCTGTTGGTGTTTTGGCTTCCCAGCCTCTCCTCATTCAATCTTTCCACAAGTCTAGAGCTTAAAATTTGAGGAGGAACTTCTTTGCAGTCGATCAACTGGGCTAGGGGCTTTCACTCTTCTTGAGTTGGGGACCCCTTGTTCAAACAAAATTCTTAAGCGGGAGCTGAAGTGTAGCCACTCTATGTGAGGATGGAGACCTGCGTTGCATGTTACTGAACTAGGCTAGCTGGCCAAGAGACACTGCCTGGTATCTCCACAGAATTTCTGCCCACCTGCTCCTACTCCATCGGCAGCCTTGGTCTTCTGCATTAAAAAAAATTGAGATATAGTTCATATAGTATAAAATTCACCATTTTAAAGTGTAAAATTCAGTGGTTTTTAGTGTGTTCTCAAAGTTGTGCCATCATCCCTACCCTCTAATTTCAGAACATGTTCATCACCCCAACAAAATGCTTTAGCAGTCACTCCCCTCAGTCCTTGGCAACCATTCATTTATTTTCTGCCCTTATGGATTTGCTTCTTCTGAGTATTTCATATAAATGGAATCATACAATATGTGGTCTTTTATAGCTAGTTTCTTTCACTTAGCATAGTGTTTCCAAAGTTCATCCTTTATCAAATATATGACTTGTAAAACTTTTCTTCCATATTGTAGGATGTCATTTCACTTTTTTTTTTTTTTTTGCCCATGCCATCCAACTTGAGGGATTTTAGTTACCCTTCCAGGGATTGAACTCAGGCCCTAGGCAGTGAAAGCATGGAGGCCTAACCACTGGACCGCCAGGGAATTCCCCATTTCACTTTCCTTATGGTGTCCTTTGAAACACGAAAGGTTTTAATTTAAAAGTCCAATTTTTCTTTCATTGTTTGTGCTTCTTTGTCATATCTAAGAAACCTAATTCAAGGTTATGAAGTCTTATTTCTAACTTAAGAGTTTTATAATTTTAGCTCTTAGAGTTCTTTGATCTATTTTGAGTTAACTTATGTATAGGATGCGAGGTAGAGATTCAGATTCATTCCTTTGCATGTGGATACCAAGTTGTCCAGCACCATTTGTTGAAGACTATTCTTTCTCCCAATGAGTCGTCCGGCATCCTTGTCAAAATTAATTGATTGCCTGTAAGGGTTTATTTCTGGACTGTCAATTCCATTCCATAAATCTTATGTCTATTGTTATGCTATTGTAACACTGTCTTGATTGTAGCTTTGTAATAAGTTTTGAAATCAGAAAGTATAAGTCTTCCTATTTTTTTCTAGGATAAACATTTTTTCTGCTCATGAGTCTAGAGTCGACTTACGGGCTCTGCAGATCGGGGCTGGGCTTGGTGGAGCTCACTTACAGGCCTGGTCAACTACAGTCCAGCAGGGCGGTTTTGCTAATGTTGGTGATCTCTCTCACTGTCTGGGGCCTGGTGGGGAGAAGCTGACTTGTCTCTGCTCTGAGTGGCCTCTCATTATACAGCAGCCTAGCCTGGCCATGTGTTCAGGGAGACTTTTCCAAACAGAGGTCCAAGAGAGCAAGTGGAAGTCCCTGAGTCTTCTTGAAACCTCTGCTTAAGACTGGCACCCTATCTAAGTCCTTCAACTTTGTTCTTCTTTTTCAAGATTGTTTTGGCTATTTTGAGCCTCTTGCATTTCCATATGAATTTTGGGATCAACTTGTCCATTTGCGCACATGCACACACAAAAAAGCAGTTGACTTTTCATAGGGATCGCATTTAATCTGTAAATCAATCTGAGGAGTAGTGCCATCTTAACAGTATTGAATATTTCAATCCATGAACACAGACTATCTTCCCATTTATTTAGGGCTTTAATTTCTTTCAACAATGTTTTGTAATTTTCAGGGTACAAACCTTACATTTCTTTAGTTAAATTTGTTGCTAAGTATTTTATTTTTTGGGGGGGGGGTGCTATTGTAAATGGAATTGTTTTCTTAATTTCATTTTTCAGTTTTTCATTGCTCATGTATAGAAATACAACAGATTTTGTATATTAATCTTGTGTCCACAACTTTACTGAATTTGCTCATTACTTCTAATAGTCTTGTATTTTTTTTTTTTTTTTACTGTTTTCTATATATAAGATTATGCTATCTGCAGATAGAGATTGGTTTTACTTCTTTTCCGATATGCAGGCTTTTTCTTTCTTTTTTTTTTTTTTTTATCATTGCTGCACAAGAGCTCCAGAGCATGTGGGCTTAGTTGCCCTCGTGGCACGTGAGACTTATTTCCCCGACCAGGGATTGAACCCATGCCCCCTGCATTGGAAGGTGGATTCTTAACCACTGGACCACCAGGGAAGTCCCCAAGCTTTTTCTTTTATATTCTTGCCTAATTGCCCTGAGTAGAACCTCCAGTACAATATTGAATAGAAATGACCCTTTCGTTCTGTTTTACAGACAGCTTTCTACTTGTTCATGGTTTAAGGGCAAGGAATAGAGAGACTTGGCAACTATATTTGATTTCCCCATCTCTGTCAATGAGATGCCTTAGTTAGCAAGGAAGGTAATGCATGAGGCTTTGACAAACAAATCAATTAATATGTTTGCTTTTACTGTTAGCCTTTATTTCTACTACACTTTTTAACAAGTGTAGTAGATCATTTAAAAATGATTGATTTTTATTTCTCTTTAAGACAAAGTTAAGAGGATGAATTAGGGCATTCCCTAATTCAAAAACCTGGACTCAAATTCCAGTTCTATATTGTAATTCTCAAAATTCAGTTCTGTAGACCATGTGACATTGGTAAGTCACCTCACCTCTCTGCACTTCAGCTTTCCTCATCTGTAAAGTGGATGCTTTATGGGTTATTGAGAGAATCAAAGAAGATAATGAGCGGAAAGCACTTCGCATAGTGCTGGCACTTAGGTTGGGCTCAAAAAATGCCCATTCTCTTTGATTTCTGAACAAGCCTCCTTCATCTATAGGTTGGGGAAAAGAACTAATTTTTAAAGATTTTTTTCTAATACTCAGAGTGGTCCAAAGAAGGAAGCTGCTGCTGCTGCTGCTAAGTCACTTCAGTCGTGTCCGACCCTGTGCGACCCCATAGACGGCAGCCCACCAGGCTCCCCCATCCCTGGGATTCTCCAGGCAAGAACACTAGAGTGGGTTGCCATTTCCTTCTCCAGTGCATGAAAGAGAAAAGTGAAAGTGAAGTCCCTTAGTCGTGTCTGACTCTTTGTGACCCCATGGACTGCAGCCTATCAGGCTCCTCCATCCATGGGATTTTCCAGGCAAGAGTACTGGAGTGGGGTGCCATTGCCTTCTCCAAAAGAAGGAAGGGTTTTCATGAAATAGTGAGCTCCACGCTTTGGGGGAGCGTGTTTGTTCAAACATGTTCACACTTTGTTCAAGCATGTTTGAGATGATGAAAAGATAAGAGTTTATTCAGTTTTGTGAAAATATTTATCGAAATATATTATTTTGTTTTCTCAGTAACTATTTATTGAATACTTGCCATGTGTCAGATCCTGTTCTGGATCATGGGAATACAGGGGTGAGCCAGAGAAGCAGGATTCCTGTCCTTATGGAGTCCACAGTCTGGAAGTGAGACTAACAAGAAAAAGAAAACAAACCAAAAACTAATGAATAGATAATTACAAATTGTGATGAGAGTTGTAGAATAAATTAACAAGATAAGATTGAGTACCTAGGAGAGGCAATTTTAGAAAAGGTGGGAAGGGATAGCCTCTCTGATATAGTGACATTTGAGCTGAGAACTAGTGGTGGTTTTAAAACATGGCCACAAATTCTTTAACATTTCACTCGTTAAGAGGTGGGTCTATGTCCCCTCACTTTTTTTGGCTGCACTGGCTCTTCCTTGCTGTGAACAGACTCTTCTCCAGTTGTGGCTTGCGGGCTTAGTTGTCCTGCAGGATGTGGGATTTTAGTTCTCCAATCAGGGACTAAACCTGCATCCCTTGCATTATAAGGTGGATTCTTAACCATTGGTCCACCAGGGAAGTCCCTGAGCCCCCTCTCTTTGAATATAAGTGGGCTTATGACCACTCTGACCAACAAAGAACTGCAGAATTGATGCCACGTGACTTCCATAGCTAAGTTATAATAGGTCATGCAGTTTTTCCTTGCTTGCTGGCGCTTTCTTTCTGGGAGCCCAGAGCTGCCCTGTAACTCTGACTACCCTGAGGCCACCACTTTGGAGAGGCCATGTGTTGATGCTCCAGCTGGCCGTCCCAGCTAAGACCAGCTTTCTGGCTATTCCTGCCAGACAAATGAGTACAAAGCCACCAGATGATTCCAACACCAGCCATTTGAGTCACCTCCATCTATTTGAGTCTTGCTAGCTAAGACTCCCAGAGAAGGCAATGGTACCACTCCAGTACTCTTACCTAGAAAATCCCATGGACAGAGGAACCCGGTAGGCTGCAGTCTATGGGGTCGCTAAGAGTCAGACACAACTGAGCAACTTCACTTTCACTTTTCACTTTCATGCACTGGGGAAGGCAATGGCAACCCACTCCAGTGTTCTTACCTGGAGAATCCCAGGGACGAGGGAGCCTGGTGGGCTGCCGTCTATGAGGTTATACAGAGTCAGACACGACTGAAGTGACTTAGCAGCAGCAGTAGCTAAGACTCCAGGTATTGCAGAACAGAGACAAACCATTTCCACTATCATTTTCTGAATTCCTGACCAACAGAATCCATGAGCATAATAAAATGGTTGTTGATTTTTTTATTGATATATAATTGACATACATTATATCAGTTTCAAATATATAACATAATGATTTGATATTTGTCTATATTGCAAAATGATTACTCCAGTAAGTCTTGTTAACATTTGTCACCATATAATAAACATTGTTTTCCTTGTGATGCGAACTTTTAAGATTTACTCTCTTAGCAATTTTAAAATATGCAATTATTAACTATAGTCAACCTATACATTGTATACCCAGGACATATTTATTTTATAATTGGAAGACTGTACCTTTTATATATATATTTAATTTTTATTCATTTTTGATAGGCAGGATCTTAGTTCCTGGGCCAGGTATCAAACTCATTGCCCTGCAGTGGAAGTGCAGATACCTAACCTCTGGACTGCCAGAGAATTTGTAGAAGTTTATAGTTTTTGACTCTCTTCACCCATTTCCCACCCCAGCTCCTGCCTCTAGCAAACATCAATCTGTTCTCTTTATCTATGACTTTGGTTATTGTTTGTTTTTATATTTCACATATAAGTGAGATCATAAGATCTGACTTACTTCACTTAGCATGATGCCTTCAAGATTCCATCCATGTTGTCACAAATGGCAAGATATCCTTCTTTCTTGTGAGCTGAATAATATTCCGTTGTTTATATGTATGTATATACGTTATGTTGGAAGAGGGTGTTTGTTATGACCAGTGCATTTTCTTGGCAAAACTCTATTAGTCTTTGCCCTGCTTCATTCCATATTCCAAGGCCAAATTTGCCTGTTACTCCAGGTGTTTCTTGACTTCCTACTTTTGCATTCCAGTCCCCTATAATGAAAAGGACATCTTTTTTGGGTGTTAGTTCTAAAAGGTCTTGTAGGTCTTCATAGAACCGTTCAACTTCAGCTTCTTCAGCGTTACTGGTTGGGGCATAGACTTGGATTACTGTGATATTGAATGGTTTGCCTTGGAAACGAACAGAGATCATTCTGTCATTTTTGAGATTGCATCCAAGTACTGCATTTCGGACTCTTTTGTTGACCATGATGGCTACTCCATTTCTTCTGAGGGATTCCTGCCTGCAGTAGTAGATATAATGGTCATCTGAGTTAAATTCACCCATTACAGTCCATTTCAGTTCGCTGATTCCTAGAATGTCGACATTCACTCTTGCCATCTCTCGTTTGACCACTTCCAATTTGCCTTGATTCATGGACCTGACATTCCAGGTTCCTATGCAATATTGCTCTTTACAGCATCGGACCTTGCTTCTATCACCAGTCACATCCATAGCTGGGTATTCTTTTTGCTTTGGCTCCATCCCTTAATTCTTTCTTGAGTTATTTCTCCACTGATCTCCAGTAGCATATTGGACACCTACTGACCTGGGGAGCTTCTCTTTCAGTATCCTATCATTTTGCCTTTTCATACTGTTCATGGGGTTCTCAAGGCAAGAATACTGAAGTGGTTTGCCATTCCCTTCTCCAGTGGACCACATTCTGTCAGATACAGGCATGGCTTAGTTTCATTGAGTTAGACAAGGCTGTGGTCCTAGTGTGATTAGATTGACTAGTTTTCTGTGAGTATGGTTTCAGTGTGTTTGCCCTCTGATGCCCTCTTGCAACACCTACCGTCTTACTTGGGTTTCTCTTACCTTGGGCATGGGATATCTCTTCACGGCTGCTCCAGCAAAGCGCAGCCATTGCTCCTTACTTTGGACGAGGGTTATCTCCTCATCGCCACCCTTCCTGACCTTCAACGTGGGATAGCTCCTCTAGGCCCTCCTGTGCCCGCGCTCCTTGGACGTGGGGTTGCTCCTCCCAGCCGCCGCCCCTGGCCTCGGGCTTAGGGACGTGGGGTATCTCCTCCCGGCCCCCGCCTCTGACCTCGGACGCGGGGTAACTCCTCTCGTCGCCACCCCTGACCTCGGACGCTGGGTATCTCCTCTCGGCCACCCCCCCTGACCTCGGACGTGGGGTGGCTCCTCTCGGCCGCGCTTAGCGACCGCCTGCGCTTAGTGTGCTGGTCGCAGCTTCCAACAACACAAGAGAAGACTCTACACATGGACATCACCAGATGGTCAACACCAAAATCAGATTGATTATATTCTTTGCAGCCAAAGATGGAGAAGCTCTATACAGTCAGCAAAAACAAGACCAGGAGCTGACTGTGGCTCAGACCATGAACTCCTTATTGCCAAATTCAGACTTAAATTGAAGAAAGTAGGGAAAACCACTAGACCATTCAGGTATGACCTAAATCAAATCCCTTATGATTATACAGTGGAAGTGAGAAATAGATTTAAGGGCCTAGATCTGATAGATAGAGTGCCTGATGAACTATGGAATGAGGTTCGTGACATTGTACAGGAGACAGGGATCAAGACCATCCCCATGGAAAAGAAGTGCAAAAAAGCAAAATGGCTGTCTGGGGAGGCCTTACAAATAGCTGTGAAAAGAAGAGAAGCGAAAAGCAAAGGAGAAAAGGAAAGATATAAACATCTGAATGCAGAGTTCCAAAGAACAGCAAGAAGAGATAAGAAAGCCTTCAGAGATCAATGCAAAGAAATAGAGGAAAACAACAGAATGGGAAAGACTAGAGATCTCTTCAAGAAAATTAGAGATATCAAAGGTACATTTCATGCAAAAATGGGCTCGATAAAGGACAGAAATGGTATGGACCTAACAGAAGCAGAAGATATTAAGAAGAGGTAGCAAGAATACACAGAAGAACTGTACAAAAAAGATCTTCATGACCCAGATAATCACGATGGTGTGATCACTGACCTAGAGCCAGACATCCTGGAATGTGAAGTCAAGTGGGCCTTAGAAAGCATCACTACGAACAAAGCTAGTGGAAGTGATAGAATTACAGTTGAGCTATTCCAAATCCTGAAAGATGATGCTGTGAAAGTGCTGCACTCAATATGCCAGCAAATTTGGAAAACTCAGCAGTGGCCACAGGACTGGAAAAGGTCAGTTTTCATTCTAATCCCAAAGAAAGGCAATGCCAAAGAATGCTCAAACTACTGCACAACTGCACTCATCTCACATGCTAGTACAGTAATGCTCAAAATTCTCCAAGCCAGGCTTCAGCAATATGTGAACCGTGAACTTCCTCATGTTCAAGCTGGTTTTAGAAAAGGCAGAGGAACCAGAGATCAAATTGCCAACATCTGCTGGATCATGGAAAAAGCAAGAGAGTTCCAGAAAAACATCTATTTCTGCTTTATTGACTATGCCAAAGCCTTTGACTGTGTGGATCACAATAAACTGTGGAAAATTCTGAAAGAGATGGGAATACCAGACCACCTGATCTGCCTCTTGAGAAATTTGTATGCAGGTCAGGAAGCAACAGTTAGAACTGGACATGGAACAACAGACTGGTTCCAAATAGGAAAAGGAGGGGCTGTACATTGTCACCCTGTTTATTTAACTTATATGCAGAATACATCATGAGAAATGCTGGACTGGAAGAAACACAAGCTGGAATCAAGATTGCCGGGAGAAATATCAATCACCTCAGATATGCAGATGACACCACCCTTATGGCAGAAAGTGAAGAGGAACTCAAAAGCCTCTTGATCAAAGTGAAAGTGGAGAGTGAAAAAGTTGTCTTAAAGCTCAACATTCAGAAAATGAAGATCATGGCATCCAGTCCCATTACTTCATGGGAAATAGATGGGGAAACAGTGGAAACAGTGTCAGACTTTATTTTTGGGCTCCAAAATCACTGCAGATGGTGACTGCAGCTATGAAATTAAAAGACGCTTACTCCTTGGAAGGAAGGTTATGACCAACCTAGATAGCATATTGAAAAGCAAAGACATTACTTTGCCAACAAAGGTTCGTCTAGTCAAGGCTATGGTTTTTCCTGTGGTCATGTATGGATGTGAGAGTTGGACTGTGAAGAAGGCTGAGTGCCGAAGAATTAATGCTTTTGAACTGTGGTGTTGGAGAAGACTCTTGAGAGTCCCTTGGACGGCAAGGAGATCCAACCAGTCCATTCTGAAGGAGATCAGCCCTGGGATTTCTTTGGAAGGAACGATGCTTAAGCTGAAACTCCAGTACTTTGGCCACCTCATGCGAAGAGTTGACTCATTGGAAAAGACTCGTCCCTCTGGGGACGACAGAGGATGAGATGGCTGGATGGCATCACTGACTCGATGGACGTGAGTCTGAGTGAACTCCAGGAGTTGGTGATGGACAGAGAGGCCTGGTGTGCTGAGATTCATGGGGTCTCAAAGAGTCTGACACAACTGAGCGACTGATCTGACCTGATATACGTTATGTATATGCACATTTTATATGTATGCTGCTGCTTAGTCGCTTCAGTTGTGTCTGACTCTGCGCAACCCTATGGACTGCAGCCTGCCAGGCTCTTCTGTACAGGGAATTCTCTAGGCAAGAGTACTGGAGTGGGCTGATATATATATATCACATTTTCTTTATCCATGCATTCATTGATGAGGACTTAGTTTGCTTCCATGTCTTGACTATTACAAGTAATGCTGCAATGAATCTGTGGGAGTTAATGTATCTTTTGGAATGCTTTTGTCTCTTGGATAAATACCCAGAACTGGAATTGCTGGATCATATGGTATTTCTATTTTTAATTTTTTGAGGAACCTCTATATTGTCTTGCATAGTGGTTATACCAATTTATATGCCCAGCAACTATGCACAAGGATTCTCTTTTATCCATATCCTTGCCAGAACTTGTTCTAAAATGGTTGTTTCTTTATGCCACTAGTTTTGGGGATAATTTGATATCCTGAAATAGATAGTCATAACCATCCTATTGTTATAACCATGCTATCTTTCTGTAATGTCATAAAAAGTATCTACCAAAGGTGAACATTTTACTTGTGGTGGGAGTTCCCCATAAGGGGATGCCCACACTATGACCCCCCATGAAGGAAATCATCCAGAGCAAAATAAGTATGTAAATATTATATACAGATGTATTCTATTAAATTCAATAACTTATATTAAATACAGATGTATCCTGTAAAGTTGAACATATTACTGTAATATGCACAAGCTGTGTTACCCATGCAAGGAACAAATGTAAAGAGGTACTGGAAAAGTATCTGGGCAGCAACTTAGTCTCCAGGAAACCCACCTCACATCAATTGTTAACACATTGTCCCCTAGTCAGGACATTTCTATGGGACCAAGGAAGGTCAGCTATAGAATCTCTTCCATGATGTCTGCTGTCTGCTGAATGAAGCTATTCCAATTAAACAATTTGTTTAAATAATACATTCATATTTCTGTTAATTGACAGTCCGTGCCCAAAATTATCTCTCTTAGAAAAAAAATGGTGAACCACAAACCTCACTAAAATAAACAAGAAAAGCATGCGAGTTAACACTTCTGCCAGGCAACATCATATTGGAGTGCTTTACTCCAATATGTGTGTGTTAGTCAGTTGTGTGTTAGTCAGTTGTGTCTGACTCTTTGCAACCCTGTGGATTGTGGCCCACCGGGCTCCTCTGTCCATGGGATTCTCCAGACAAAAATACTGTTGCCATTCCCTTCTCCAGGGGATCTTCCACACCCAGGCATCAAACCCAGTTCTACTGCATTGCAGGCAGATTCTTTACCATCTGAGCCACCAGGGAAGCCCCAACTATTACTGAGAGACTAGAAAAAAGAATGAAAGAAAGGTACAAGCATTATTTGAAAATGAAAGATTTTTCATTTGAATTTTAAAAATCCAGATTTTTAAATCAAGATTTGAAATAGAAAATATAAGTGGACCACCAAAAAATTATTAGAATGGATGAGTGTTAATAAAATAATTGTGTATAAAATTACTATAGAGAAATCAATAGCTTTTCTATATAGACTAGTGATAACTTATTAGAATATGAAGAACCAAGAAATAAACTCAGAAGGAAATATGAAGGTTCAATATGAATAAAACTATGAAGTTTTACTCTAAGATATAAAAGAAGTTCCAAATATATAAAGTCATATGGGAGATTTCTTATTTTAAAGATATCATTTCTACTCAAAGTTATCTATTTTTAAAATGAAATTTGTCAGGTTGACAAAAAAAAAAAAAGGCAGAATAGTCAAAAATGTTGACCAAGTAGGAGGAGGGATTTACCCTCATGCTTGAGCTCATGCTCAGTCATGTCCAACCCTTTGCGACCCCGTGGACTGTAGCCCGCCAGGCTCCTCTGTCCATGGGATTTTCTAGGCAAGAATACTGGAGTAGGTTGGCATTTCCTACTCCAGGAGATCTTCAGGACTTACCCTATTAGATATCAAAATGTGCTATGAAGTTATAATTATTAAAATAGAATATTATTGGCCCAAGAAAAGATTAACATTAAAAGTAAACAAACAAACAAAAAAAAACAGAATACAAGGTCCAACACCGGCTATATCCTCCCTCATCTATCTATTTCTCTTGGAATTTAGTACATTAAAAAAAAGGCATTTCAAATTGGAGGGGAAATTAATGTCTACAACAAATGTTGAGACAACTGGCTATCCATTTGGGAATAATAATATGTTCCAACCATGTATCATGCCATATGCAAAACTAAATTTCAATTTGATTAAAACAGATAAACTATAAAAACAAAGTAATAGTGGATAAGCTAGAATATTTCCAAATTGTGAGAGGGAGTGTAAGAAAGACATTCTTAATGGTACATCAAATTTAGAAACTACATGGGACTTCCCTGGTGGCCCCGTAGGTCAGATTCTGCACCTCCAATGCAAGGGCCATGGGTTTGATCCCTGGTTAGGAAACTAAGATCCCACATGTTGTGAGGTGTACCCAAATTAAACAAAAAAATTTTAATAAAGTAACAGGAATTAAAAAATTTTTATTATGACTAATTCATGTTGTGGTTCGTGGGGTCGCAAAGAGTCGGACATGACTGAGTGACTGAACTGAACTGAACTGAATTCATGTTGAGGTTTGATAGAAAACAGCAAAATTCTGTAAAGCAATTATCCTTCAATAAAAAATAAATTAAAAAAAATTTTGGAAACCACAAAGAAAAAGATTTAATTACATGGAAAATTAAAACTCACAAAACCACCATAAAACTAATTATAAAGAGTTCCTACAAATTCATAAGTAGAAAAATTGGCAATTTACAGAAGAAACACAAATGCTAACAAACATGAAAAAAGTTGTGCAATCCTGAGCAATCAGAAAAGCAGAGAACAAAATGAGCTTTTTTATTATTTTTTGAATAAGATATTTTTAAAGTACAGTGCTTGAAAAATATTTTTGTATTGATTAAATCCAGTTGGTAAGAGTGAGGGAAATTAATACTCTCAAACAGCATTGGTGGGATTGTAAATTAGGATAACTGTCTTGGAAAATAGTCTGTCAGTGTCTATCAAAAATTTAATTGTGCCTCCCCTCAAATCCCTAATTCCATTCTTGGTCTCTGTTCTTGAGAAACTTGAACTTCTGTACACACGTAACAGGGATGTTTATTCATTATAGCGTTGATTACAATAGGGAAAAATAGAAATGACCTTAGCATTCATCAAAAGGAATGGTTTAAAAAGTAGATTACACTCATATTGTGAAATAATAAGTAAAATGTATGAGATGCTTCTATATGTACTGACATAGAAGGAGCTCTAAACTACACTGTTAAATTGAAAAAAATCCATTTGTAGAGTAAGATGCACAACGATATTGTATATCAAAAATATAAAACGTATAGCTCCCTTTAGCTATCTCCCAATTCCCTCAAAGAGGTGACTACTTTTAATATTCTATGTGTATAATCGCTAATCTTTTCTGTGCATTTATAGCAAGTCTGCACCATACGATCTCACACAGACATGCACAGAGGAAAGACTGTGAAAACTGATACAGCAAAACCACCATGTAAAGATGGAGGACTGGAGTGTTGCATCCATAAGCCAAAGAACACTGAAGATTGTCCACAAACCACCTGAAGCTAGGAGGAGGCAATGATGGATTTCCGCTACAGGTTTCAGAGGGAGCATAGCCCTGAAAAATGATACATTTATATTGTTTTAATCACCCAGTTTTTGGCATTTTGTTATAATTGCTCTAGGAAACTAAAATAGGCAGAAAAGGTGGAAATAGGGAGACCAAGAAGTGAGCTGTTGCAATGATCCAGGTGAATGGTGCTGGTGGCTTAAGTCAAGGTGGTAGCTGTGGATTCTGGATATGTTTTGAAGACAGAATTTGCTAATGGACTGGGTATAGGGTTAAGAGAGAGAGAGAGAGAGAGAGAGAGAGAGAGAGAGAGAGAGAGAGAGAGAGAAGCATCATGGATAATTCTTAAGTTTCAGTGCTGTTAGTGTCCCAGGTTTCTGCATCTTTGTGCCTGAGTGCAAAAGGAAAGCCATTCTAACGATTCCTACCTCAGACTGAAGTGCTGGAAATTAGGGGAAGCCCTCAACCAGCGATTCTCAGGAGTTGGTATATAAATATCCCAGCTCCTTCTTCTCACATGGGATAGTTCTGACACATGTGTTTGATGCTATTTCCCACAAGATTAAACTTCAATCAGTGACAGCTGTCTTACCAACACATCTTTATTGGCTGCTTTCTCTTCCATGCATCTCTTCCCTAGTCTCCTACTAGTGACCATTGCTTCTCTAAAATAAACTATTTGCACTTGACTCTTTATCTCAGAGTCTGCTTTTGGGGAAACCTCTACTAATACACAAGATTTTCAGCATGAGCAGTTGGAAAGGTATTTATTAATATATATTAACTAATAAATTGACATTAATGAAGATGGAGAAGACTTTGGCAGGTACAGATTCTTGGAGAGGGGAAGATCAGTAGAATATTTTGAACACAATAATTTTGAGGTGCTTGTTAGGTCACCAAGTGGAGAGGTTGAATAGGCTTAGAGTGGAGTCAGGGGACAGATTGGTCTAAAGATATACATTTGGGGATCAACAATATACAGATAAAGAAAGCCATGAGGCTGGATGAGATCACTAAAGGAGTTACTGTAGATGGAGAAGAAAAGAGGTCCTGGAATTAGTAGGGTCTTGGGCACTGTAACATCTAAAGCTCAAGAAAATGAGGAAGCTCCTGCAAAGGAAATTGAGAAGGGATGGCCAATGAAGTGGAGGAGAAGAATGCATGAAATCTCAGAAACTAAGGGAAGCAAGTGTTGTTTTTTCCTTCTCTTTTAGTTTCTTTCATTTATTTTGGAGTTTTTTTCTCAAATGTCCAGTGGTCATATTTGTCCATTTACATCGAAGAGTCAGGTATTAAAAGGCTGATTTGAATCCTGTATCCATGTATGGGTTTTGTCATTTGGTAGCTTTCACAGCAGAAGCTAAACTCCAGATCATTTCTCTGAGGCTGTTCAGTTTCTCCAGAGAAGAATTCCTCATTTTCAAGCCTATGGAGGAAATAGCCTAGTCAACCAAATAAGGAGACTGTGGGGGTACAGATGGGGTGAAAGTGGACAGAGAAGTGTGTGGTTTCTTCGTTCAGTATGTAGACTTCCAATGACTCTCCCTTTTTCTAGTAAGGCACCTCTCTGTTTCAATTGCTCCCCAGACTAAGCCTCCAGATTCCTGCCAGGGAGAAGTAGTCATCTGACAGGTCCAAGATGGTAGAAGGGATCTGAAGGCTAATGGATCCTTACAGAGGCTTTCGTCTAATCTTTTCATCCTGAACCCATTCTTCTCCCTGGGTCTTTCTTCCAGAGTAGCTGAGTCCTCTGGTATTTGAGCTCAGCTGGAGTTCTGTGGCAGGAAACGGCTTGCTTCTCATTAGTACCACCTCTGTAGACACTCGGTATGCCGTTTTCTCAGCCTTGCTAATTTTTCCACTTGGCTTTCCAGCTTCTCATCCTCTCACTTCTCCTCTCCCACTCTTTTTATCCTTGTGTGTTTATTTTGGTCTTATTCACTTGCTCTCATTTTTGTGGAGCTCCAAGAAGAAGAAGAGATAAGCACATGTGTTCAAACCACCATTTTTCCTTCTCAACAACAGTATTTTGAGGTCATCAAATGTACAGCAATTTTCTAGGATCTGGTCCCAGAATTTATGAGTTCTTCCCTGGAGAAGCCACGTTCCTTGAATCCTTAGTGCCTCTGCTCTTCCAGAGTATCTCTTGTTTCCTTTTTCCCAGAGGCTAGAATTGGGCCAGAAGTATTTTTGCCTGGTCAATTCATCTGTTTTCCAGTTAACTGACCATGGAGGCATATACTACTTGCCAAGGAGCCAACTCAGGTTGACTCCTCCCCTTTGTCCATTCTTCTATGTCCATGATATCCACACAGGAGGAGTACATATGTGCAACTCTACTAAGTCTGGAAAATGATAGTAAGTAATGAAAGGGAATCTCTAAGTTATATGGGGAAAATTTTTGGAAACTTCAGGCTGAGGGTATTAAATGGAATGGGTGGGGGTAATTTGGTCCATAAATTTTATCATTATCCACACATCCTTGTGTTTCTGAATCTGCTGAAATTAGTACTAGTGATAACTGGGAAATTTCTATACGCTTGTTAAGTGCTGATTTATTAACTTATAAAAAACCATTATATATTAACTACATGATTCTCAACAACCCAGTGAGGTGGGTACTACCGTTATCTCCAGTTTACCACTAAAGAAACTAAAGCACACAGAGGTTAAATAAGAGGCTAAGGTGAAGAAATTGAATCTAGGCATTCAAACTCCAGAGCTCAGATGTTTAACCACTAGCCTATGCTGCCTCTTATCTTAGGACTAGATCGCATTTTGCTTTCTTTAACTCATTAGATGAAAATTTTAAGATACCGAGTCTCATAAACCAATCAACATTTTCCCATAGTATTTATTTATTATTATATTTAAGACAGAGATCACATCTTGATGATATCGTCACTGATTTTAGCCTTCTGTTTCAACTGGGATTCTTCAACCATCTGAATAATCCTGGGCCCCAAAGTTGGTATTGCTTCCCTGTAGTTGGAGCCAGTGATGGCATGGATGTGTGCAATCTTAACAACAGAGTCTCTGAGTACTTAAGCACTTGGTTTGGGTTGCAGTTCCAGCAAGAATGAGGGGTCATTCTGATCATTTTCATTATTTTCCTAGGGTCAGATTAGATGAGCTCATACTAAAATTCAGTTTCCATTCCCTTTTTTCTTATTTGAGATATAAAATAAAAAATATTTTCTTTGTCTATTTATGGATGCACCCACTAGGGGAGGAGGAAGGATGAGCAGGGGTACTACAGACTCAGTCAAAGATACTACAGTCATTTTGCAAAAGCTGGAAGCGAGGAAATAGGATAGAAGGAGATCTCTTGAGGGACAGCAAAACTGAAGGGTAGGTACAGAGATTTCCCACGTACCCCTGCTCTCATACATACATAGTCTCGCCCAGTATCCGTCTCCCCTCCAGAGTGATACATTTGCCACAATTGATGAACCTACATCATTACTGCCCAGACTCCCTGGTTTAGTTAAAGTTCACTCTTACTGTTGTATATTTTATGAGTTTGGACAAAAGTACCAATCATTATGGTTTCATATATTTTCATGGCTCTAAAAACATATATTCTCACTGGATTGATATTTTTATTGCTCTAGTCAAGGCTATGGTTTTACCAGTAGTCATGTATGGATGTGCTGCTACTGCTGCTGCTAAGTCGCTTCAGTTGTGTCCAACTCTGTGTGACCCCATAGACTGCAGCCCACAGGCTCCCCTGTCCCTGGGATTCTCCAGGCAAGAACACTGGAGTGGGTTGCCATTTCCTTCTCCAATGCATGGAAGTGAAAAGTGAAAGTGAAGTCACTCAGTCGTGTCCAACTCTTCACGACCCCATAGACTGCAGCCCACTAGGCTCCTCCATCCATGGGATTTTCCAGGCAAGAGTACTGGAGTGGGGTGCATCACCTTCTCCTGTATGGGTGTGAGAGTTGGACTATAAAGAAAGCCAAGCGCCAAAGAATTGATGCTTTTGAACTGTGGTGTTGGAGAAGACTCTTGAGAGTCCCTTGGACTGCAAGGAGATCCAACCAGTCCATCCTAAAGGAGATCAGTCCTGGGTGTTCATTGGAAGGACTGATGTTGAAGCTGAAACTCCAATGCTTTGGCCACCTGATGCAATGAGCTGACTCATTGGAAAAGACCCTGATGCTGGGAAAGATTGAGGGCAGGAGAAGGGGGCGACAGAGGATGGGATGGTTGGATGACATCGCCGACTCAATGGACATGGGTTTGGGTAAACTCCGGGAGTTGGTGATGGACAGGGAGGCCTGGCGTGCTGCGGTTCATGGGGTCACAAAGAGTCGGACATGACTGAGCAACTGAACTGAACTGAAAATCATAATATCAGTATTTTGGATTCATCTGTATTGTGTGTATCACCATTTCTTTCCTTTTTTATTGCTAGGTACAATACATTGTATGAATATACCATATGAATATAACAGTTATTTAGCCATTCCTCTGTTGATGAATACTTGAGCTATTTCAAGTTTCAGTTCAGTTCAGTCACTCAGTCATGTCAGACTCTTTGCAACCCCATGGACTGCAGCACGCCAGGCTTCTCTGTCCATCACCAACTCCCGGAGCCTGCTCAAATTCATGTCCATCACATTGGTGATGCCATCCAACCATCTCATCCTCTGTTGTTTCCTTCTCCTCCTGCCTTCAATCTTTCCCAGCATCAGGGTCTTTTCCAATGAGTCGGTTCTTCGCATCAGGTGGCCAAAGTATTGGAGCTTCAACTTCAGCATCAGTCCTTCCGATGATATTCAGGACTGATTTCCTTTAGAATTGACTGGTTTGGTCTCCTTGCAGTCCAAGGGACTCGCAAGAGTTTTGGGTTAATATAAATAAAGCTGCCCTAGACATTCTTTTGCAAGTCTCTTGTGCTGCTGCTGCTGCTGCTAAGTCGCTTCAGTCGTGCCCGACTCTTAGCAACCCCATGGACTGGAGCCTACCAGGTTCCTCCGTCCATGGGATTTTCCAGGCAAGAGTACTGGAGTGGGGTGTCATTACAAGTCTCTTGTAGACCTGTGCTATTCTTTCTCTTGGGTAGATACCTAAGAGTGGAATTGTTAAGTAATTTTTTTTTTTTTTTAAGAAACTACTTGGCTTTTTTTCCAAAGTGGTTGTGCCATTTTACATTCCCATCAACAGTGTGTGAGAGTTCCAATTGCTTCATGTCCTTGCCAATGTTTGTTGGTTGTTAGTCCTTTTTTATTTTTGCCATTCTGTGCTGATATGTTGTGGTGGATCACTGTGGTTTTAATTTGCACTTCCCTGATCAATTATTTTGAACTTTTTCATGTGATTATTGACAATATATCTACTTTTGTGAAGTTTATGTTAAATATTTGCCTAGTTTTAAATCTTTTTTTGGGTTTCATTACTGATTGGTAGTTCTGTATATATATTCTGAATTCAAGTCTTTTATCATATACATGCAAAGTACATTTGAGGAATATTTTTTGCTGCTCTCTGACTTGCCTAATTCATTGTTTAATAAGTGTCTCTTGAGCAGAGTTTTAATTTTTGATGAAATGTAATTTTCAAGGTTTTATTTGTAACTACTTCTTTCTGTGATCTAAGAAGATGACTAGGTTTTGGTTTGTTTGTTGGATGTTTAAAAAAAAGGACAGGGGAAGAAAACATCTCTATTGTTTGCTTCCTACAGAGTCTGAATTAGCTTTTTCTTCTGTCTAAAGCAGAGATTCTTAATGTTATATTTTGTGTGCTAAGGATTCCTTTGGCATTCTGGTAAAGCCTGTGAACCTTTTTTTGGAAAGTTTTCAGCACCTTGGTTTTAATATGCCTTGATGTCCTTTGTTCGTGCTATTTGGGCTTGGAACACATTAAGGTTTTTAGGTCTGTGTGTTTGTACATATATAATACACACACACACACATATATACAATATTTATATTGGTATATAATGTGGGTATAGTATATATTGTGGGATTTATAAATATGCAATGATTCAAAGTATACTACTGTAAGATTTCTTATTCATAAAATAGTACAATATCATTTGAAGGTAGATTGTGTTAAGTTAAAAATGCATATTAGGGCTTCACTGGTGACTCAGAGGTAAAGAATCCGCCTGCCAATGCAAGAGTCACAAGTTCGATTCCTGATCCGAGAAGATCGCACATGCCACAGAGCAACTAAGCCTGTGTGCCACAACTAATGTGCCAGCCCTCTAGAGCCCAGGAGCTGCAAACACTGAGCCCCTGTGTCACAGGTCTTGAAGCCTGCACACCCTAAAGCCCATGCTCTGCAAAAAGAGAAGCCACAGCAATGGGAAGCCCGAGCACCCCAACTCAAGAGTAGCCCCTGCTTACCTCAACTAGAGAAAAGCCCAGGCAACAACGGAGGCTCAGCACAGCCAAAAATAAATATGTGAAATTATTAAAAAAAATTTTTAAACCATGTTTAAAGAAGTATAGCAAACAGTAGAGAAAATACATGGGATAATTCACCCAAGAAAAAGCAGAATGTGAGGAACAAATGAGACCAAGAGGAAACAAATACCAGCATGACAGACTTAAACCCCAGCACATAATAATTATATTAAATATAAATGGATCAAGCACTCCAATTAAAAAAATTTGCCATACTGGAAAAAAAAAAATTAGCAAGCAGGGGATTCCTTGGTGGTCCAGTGTTTAGGCCTTAGCCCTCTCACTGCAGAGGGCTTGGGTTAAATCTCTGGTGGACACTAAGGTTCCACAAGCCACTCGGCACAGCCAGCAAACAACAACAAAGCAAGGATGTCTAAATAAAGGCGCTTTAAGAAGGGCATTTGCATTTGTTCATCTTTTTCTCTTAATTCAAACCTGCAACTTTCTTGTAAGAAAAGGCAGAGGGGGTGTGATAGCCAAATCCTAATTAATGATCATAATGTGTAAATCTCATTTGTTTCCACACGAAGAAAAACTTACAGCCTTGCTGTGCCGGACATCTCATTTGGTGATTTAGTTAAGTGTTACTGGTAGTATCTGGGCTTATTAATCAAATACATATCCTTATATTGGAAATATATCTAATAGCCTCTTAAAAACTTGGCATTTCTAACAGAGTTGATATCTGACTTTTAATAAGATATCAAGATCAAGCATGTGTAAATACAAGAAAGAAACATCCTGGAGCTGTGGGGAAAGCACTGGACTTGGAATTAGAGGGACTAGAGTCAAATTCTAGCTATGCTGTTAAGTAACTATGTGATCCTGCATAAGCCCTCCTTCCTTCTCTGGGTCTTAGTTTCCATCTATAAAAACAGGGATGATAATAATACAAGCATTGTAGGTTTGTTTGTTGATTAAACAATGCGTAGGAAGGGTCTAGTCTAGTGCCTGGCACATCAGTTCTTTCTAAAAAATAGTAGTAGAATCTAGTATCACAATATTTGGAGAGCTAGTAGTAGTTGAAAGGGGAGAAGCTAAAGCATTAATAGACAGCAATAAAATACTGACTAGAAGCTCTTTGAAAGCAGACATCTTTTTTTTAGTTTTTATTTTGTATTGGGGTATAGCCTATTAATGATGTTGTGATAGTTCCAGGTGAACAATGAAGAAACTCAGCTATACATGTATCCATTCTCCCCTAACTCCCCTCCAGGCTGCCACATAACACTGAGCAGAGTTCCATGTGCTATACAGTAGGTCCTTGTTGGTTACCCATTTTAAATACAGCAGTGTATACATGTCCATCCCAAACTCCCTAACTATGCCGTCCCTCTATCCTTTTCCCTGGCAACCATAAATTTATTATCTAAGTCTATGGTCTGAAAGCAGACTTCTTCATTTCTTTAGGAAATAAAATATTTCTTTATTTCTCAGGAATTTCTAGTCCCAATTCTACATCTAATGTTTGGTGACAGGCAAGCGGTTAAGCACTTGTTTTGCTGCTGCTGCTGCTGCTGCTAAGTCGCTTCAGTCGTGTCCAGCTCTGTGCGACCCCATAGACGGCAGCCCACCAGGCTCCCCTGTCCCTGGGATTCTCCAGGCAAGAACACTGGAGTGGGTTGCCATTTCCTTTTCCAATGCATGAAAGTGAGAAGTGAAAGTGAAGTTGCTCAGTCGTGTCCAACTCTGCGACCCCATGGACTGCAGCCTACCAGGCTCCTCCGTCCATGGGATTTTCCAGGCAAGAGTACTGGAATGGGGTGCCATCGCCTTCTCCAAGCACTTGTTTTAGGCTTAGACTAGTCTTTCTGCAGTTATTCTATCATTCCACTCCATGGTTTAATGATGGTGAAAGGAATTAGCGTTTATTTAATGCCTACCACATGCCAGTCCGTGTGTTAGGGGTCTTACCATATACTATCTCATTTTAATGGAGTTTGTTTGGGCAAAATTGAACCTGAGAAAAAAGAAGTGACTTCCCCACAGTTACACGGCCAATAAGTGGCAGGGCCAGCCTGTGAACAAAGGAAGATCTCTCTGATGCGAGTCTGGGCTTGTTCCATGGCACCATGTTGCACCTCTGGCTCTTGCCTCACCTGGGCTATGTAACAACAGTCTCCTCACTGGTGCTGTTGTTTCCCTTCCCAATCTATTCTCCTGATGGCAACAAGCTGAACTTCCTAAAAACCCTGCATGGTCTTCCTTGACTCAACATTTGTTGGCTTCTCTTTGGTACTGTGGGGTTTTGTTTGGCATTTCATGGTGGAGGAATCAATTTGCTATGTGATCTTAGGCAAATCATCTGTCACAAACTGATTCAAGCCAACATGCTCATTTATTAATTTTATTATATTAATGAACATTTCTTTATTAATTATTGAGTGGCATTTTGGATTGTTGTTATTGCAGGGGTGAGGGGCAGATATCAGCAGCCTCCAACAGTGAGAGATGGGCCACATGTTCTTTCTCAAAACCTTACTACCAAGTGGTGTGTTACAATGAAATCAAGTCTCAGATGGAAATCTGCCACATGCTCAAAATATTTCTTAACAGGCAGGCAAAACCAGTCATACAACTTGCAAGCTCAGTGAGGTCCCAGCTCTTGATCTTTTTATACATTTTGCCAAGTACCTTGCATGAAAGGTTCAGTTCAGTTCAGTTCAGTCGCTCAGTCGTGTCCACCTCTTTTCGACCCCATGAATCACAGCACACCAGGCCTCCCTGTCCATCACCAACTCCTGGAGTTCACTCAGACTCATGTCCATCCAGTCAGTGATGCCATCCAGCCATCTCATCCTCTGTCATCCCCTTCTCCTCTTGCTCCCAATCCCTCCCAGCATCAGAGTCTTTTCCAATGAGTCGGATCTTCGCATGAGGTGGCCAAAGTACTGGAGTTTCAGCTTTAGCATCATTCCTTCCAAAGAAATCCCAGGGCTGATCTCCTTTAGAATGGACTGGTTGGATCTCCTTGCAGTCCAAGGGACTCTCAAGAGTCTTCTCCAACACCACAGTTCAAAAGCATCAATTCTTCGGCACTCAGCTTAACTGTAAGTAAATAAGACAACATTTTATCAGCAGGATTCATCTAGACTGCTAGTCAGATGCAGGTAACAGGATCCTTCACTAATGGGGAGAAAAAGACAAACTAGGTCCTAGCCCATAACATCACTCTGCAGAAGCTAGTTGCTAGGATTACTAGATTCTTGTATGTTGGTCAAGCAAGAGTGGAGGTGCCTGTGTAACACAATACGTGCATGCATGCTCAGTCACTTCAGTCGTGTCTGATTCTTTGCAACCCTATGGACTGTACCCTGCCAGGCTCCTCTGTCCATGGGATTTCCCAGGCAAGAATACTAGAGTGGGTTGCCATGCCCTCCTCCAGGGGATCTCCCTGATCCAGGGATCAAACCTGTGTCACCTGTATTGCAGGTGGATTCTTTACCTACTGAGCCACCTGGGAAGCCCATATAATTTAATGCTTCTAGCCAAATCACTTGACACCATTTATTTCACCCATGAAAAAAACAGATTTAACATTTAACCCTATTTAACAGCTTTCTAATGTTGATTAAAGATAAAGACAGTTGAAGTTCTTATTGTAAACTGCTACTGGAATATGGACTACTGATTAGAATTTCACATACTAATTAACCATTCCAATGTTTTCTTCTAGGATGTTTAAGGTTTCATGTATTATGATCAAGTTTTTTATTCATTTTGAATTAACTTTTTATGTGTGGTGTAAGATAGTGGACCAGTTTTGTTCTTTTGCATGGGTGTCCAGTTTTACCAACACCATTTATTGAAGAGACTGTCCTTTCCCCATTGTGTATTTGCAGATCCTTTGTTGTAAATTAATTGACCATATATGTGTGGGTTTATTTCTGGGCTTACCATTCTGTTTCAATGATCTAAATGTCTGATTTTATGGCAATAACATACAGTTTTGACTGTCATAGCTTTGTATTATAGTTTGAAATCAGGAAGTGTGATGCCTTAAGCTTTTTCCTTCTTTCTCAAGAGTGCTTTGGCAATTTGGGGTCCACCCTGTCATTCCTTATGTCCTTTATTTTTTTCCAAAACCCTTATCACTTTCTGATATTATATATGTATTTACTTATTTGCTATTGTCTATCTTCATCTATAAAGAATATAATCTCCATAAGACAAGAAACTGCAGCCATGAAATTAAAAGATGCTTGCTCCTTGGAAGGAAAGCTATGACCAACCTAGACAGCATATTAAAAATCAGAGACATTACTTTACCAGCAAAGGTCTGTTGAATCAAAGCTGTGGTTTTTCCAGTAGTCATGTATGGATGTGAGAGTTGGACTATAATGAAAGCTGAGCACTGAAGAATTGATGCTTTTGAACTGTGGTGTTGGAGAAGACTCTTGAGAGTCCCTTGGACAGAAAGAAGATCCAACTAGTCAATCATAAAGGAAATCAGTCCTGAATATTCATTGGAAGAACTGATGCTGAGGCAGAAACTCAAATACTTTGGCCACCTGATGCAAAGAACTGACTCGTTCTTTGGAACGAGTCGTTGGAAAAGACCCTGATGCTGGGAAAGATAAGTGGGAGGAGAAGGGGACGACAGAAGATCAGATGGTTGGATGGCATCACTGAAGTGATGGACATGAGTTTGAATAAGCTCTGGGAGCTGGTGATGGACAGGGAAGCCTGGCATGCTGCAGTCCATGGGGTCGCAGAGTCAGACACGACTGAGAGACTGAACTGATACTCTCTATGCCTGACCTATGGTAAAAGCTTGTTTTGTCTTCTGCTGTGTAGCAAACCATACTAAAGTATAGTGACTTGTTTATTTGCCTATTATTCTGTAATTTCACTGGACTTTAGTTGGTCAATTCTTCTGTTCATCTAACCTTTGGTCACTCACATGGTTGCATTCATCTGGAAGTTCCATGGTACTGGGTGGCCCAAGATGGCAAATCTAGTGGTTAGCTGTTTGCTGAAGTTCCTTGATTCTCCTCTATGTGGCACATAACAAGATATCGTGTGTTTCTTAAATGGTGGCAGCAGTGTTCTAAGACAGGGGTCCCCAAAGTCCCAGGCCACAGACTGGTACTAGTTTGTGGCCTGTTAGGAAGTAGGCCACACAGCAGGAGGTAAGTGGAGGCCCAGTGTGTGAAGATGTATCTGTATTTACCGCTACTCCCCATCACTCACATTACGTGAGCTCCACTTCCAGTCAGATTAGTGGTGGCAATAGATTCTCATTGGAATGCAAACCCTACTGTGAACTGCACATGTGAGGGATCTAGGTTGCATGCTCCTTATAAGAATCTAATGCCTGATGATCTGAAGCGAAGCTGAGACAGTGATGCTAGCATTCGGAGCAGCTGCAAATGCAGGTTATCATCAGGTCCCACTGATTCTGCATTATGATAAGTTGTATAATTATTACATTATATATCACAATGTAATGTTGGACAGTAAGGAGATCCAACCAGTCCATCCTAAAGGAAATAAACTCTGAATATTCATTGGAAGGACTGATGCTGAAGCTGAAGCTCCAATGCTTTGGCCACCTGATGTGAAGAGCTGACTCATTGGAAAAGACCCTGATGCTGGGAAAGAGTGAAGGCAGGAGGAGCAGGCGACAGAGATAAGACAGTTGGATGGCATCACTGACTCAATGGACATGAGTCTGAGGAAACTCTGGAAGATAGTGAAGGACAAGGAAGCCTAGTGTGCTGCAGTCCAAAGGGTCGTAAAGAGTTGGACATGGCTTACCAACTGAACAACAATAATAATTGAAATAAAGTACACAATAAATGTAATACACTTGAATCATCTCAAAACCGTCCCCTGCCCCCCCATCTGTGGAAAAAATGTCTTCCACAAAACCATTCCCTGATGCCAAAAAGGTTGGGGACCACTATCCTAATATTATAGAAGTGAAAACTGCAAAGTTTCTTAAGGTTTAGCCTCAGATGCTATCTATATAATGTTACTTCACTAGATTCTGTTGATCAATGCACGTAATAAGGACATCTCAGGTTCAAGAGATCAAGAATGAGAAGAGAGGTTCAGGAAAATCACACTGAAAAAGAGAGAGCACAAAGGGCTGTGATTATTCTAACAGTCTATCAAGAGTTCAATACGTTTGTGGAGTGAAGAATGCACTATATCATGTCTAAAGTTCCATGCTTCATATTCAAGGTCTGCTGTGATCTTGCTTCCAGAGCACAAATCTCATATCTTTCCTGAGCACTCATCACAATCTGCTCTATTATTTATTTATTCATGTATGTGTTTTATCCTCAAAGGAAGAACCTTATCTTGTTCTCTCTGAATATCCCATGTATCTAGTAGATACCCAAGCTCCAAAGAGATGCTCTGTTAACTCTTTAATGAATTTAACAACCTTGACATTTTATTCCCTACCTTCCATTCCATCATCATGAAGTCACGAGTGGAATCATTCTCTGAAAATCCTATCATCACTTCTGTCTCCATGCCTTTATCTATTTCATTTTCCCCACCTAAAATGCTCTCCTTCTTCCTCTTGGCTTGTTTCAGTGTTTCTCACTGACATTCAGCAACTTTGGCCCTACTCACTGAATTCCAGTGGGGGCAGGGTCCTTGTGACAACCATGATCAATCCTCTGGTTGAATATCAATAGTAAGACCATCCTTTGGGTCTACAGTGGGCCAATATAGTTTTGTCTGTCCAGTACAACCTCTTGTCTTAGGAAGTGTTCTTCCCCAGTCCAATTATGTTGTTCTTGAAGAAGTTACTATATTCCTATAAGACTCTGCCCTTCTAGGTACCCTTGAATTATCTGGAATGTTGGAAGAAGGTCAGGCACTAGCCTGCCCATAAGCAGGTGCTGAAATGTAATAGGAAGCAGCAGTGGAGCAGACTCCTTTTGTCCTTCTTTGATGGAGTCCTCTTCCTCCAAATCTACGTTGATGGGTTGACTAAGTGCTGAGGATGCTTCTATCTAAACAAGCACTACTCACACCACAGGCCACTGAGTCTCTGTAAAGCTTAGAGGAGGGCTGGGTTGTAAAAATGCTTGGGTTTCTACAAAAACTGAAGCATAAAAGCAGAGGGGGGCAGATGGAGTTGAATAAAACAGGGCAGAGGAATTTCTCATACATTTTTCCTGGTTCAGTAGCTAGAAAGGAAAAGGAAACTGAAGAGGAAAAATATACAAATGGAATACTAAAAGCTACTGCGTTAAGGTTTTGGATGCTGCACAGATAGAGAAGTTTAAAACTAGAAAGGAGATAAGGACCTAAGCCTGGGGGAATACGTCTTAAGTCACCAGAAGAGCTGAGGCAGAGCTCCAGTTTGAATAAAGGGCAGACTGGGTGAGCTAGGAAGGGGAAGTCTTTTCTTCCACATATTAACTTGTGCCAAGCTAAAGTGAGTGTGTACTTGCAATCAGTGGCCCATATTCTCAATTCTGGTGACCGGCACCCTATTCTGTCACTCAGCAATCCAGAAACCGGACAGTCACTAGTCTTACACTGACTCTACCGTCCCTCGCCCCTCAGTGTTAATCATCAAGCCCTGTCAAATCTGCCTTTTTCTCTCAATCCATCTCCTCCTCTCAATTGTTACTACCATTGACCTAGTTCAGGTCCCTATAATCTCCCACCTAGGCAACTGGTCTTCCTGCCTACAGTTTAATCCTCTTCCAATCCATCCTTCATATGCTGCCAGAATAATCTTTCTCAAGCATGTATCTAACCATGTTGCACTCTTTCTTAACAAACCCCCACCCTCACCAGCTGCCCAGTTCATACCGCCTAAAAGCTGAAGTCTAAGCACAGCACTCCAGCCTTTTTATTCCCTGTTTAACTTTCTGCCTTCCTTTCCGGCCATCCCTCCCCCTCCCTCAAACACACACCCTGTGCTCTAGTTGCACTGACCTACTTTCAGTTCCCCAACACAACATGCTTTATCAAGCCCCTACACATACCTGGAATGCCTTCTCCTCCCTGTGCCAGCCAGGAGAATTCCAATCCATCTTTGAAACTCAGTTCAGGAGTCATCTCCCCCTGAATTGCCCCAGACAAAATCGGGCCCCCACAGCTACTTGTCTTACACATGCCTATTTACTTCTATTATTATTTTATTACACATGCCTGTTTATTTGCTTGTCTTCCACCAGCAATGGGAAACTCTCCGAGAACAAGACTGTGTCTTATTTATCTTTATATTTTCTGTGTCTAGCATAGGCTTAAATAGGGGCTTAAGATTTGTTGAAGGAGTGGATGAATATTTGATAGGTATTTTAGCTCGCCAAAAGTTACAGTAAAGGAACTACTGCATACAAATAGCTGATGTTGTGTATGCTGTTATGCTTTGGAAAGAGGCCCTGCTATTTTCCAGTTTTGTTTATTTAGCTGTATTTTAATCATTCAATCAACAATGATTTATTAAGCCTTCACTATGTGTTAGGTCTTGTGCCATTTGTAAAGGTCAAGGAACACGACATTAAGCAAGAAAAACAGCCTTATGTGGAATTATAGTACAAAATTATTTTTGAAAGCAGATTTTGGGAGTTCTAATTATTTCACTATTCCAAAAGAAAGTATAAACAGCTCGTTGAATAATTATAAAATGAAAAAAATGGTTGGGGGGACATGGTTAGGATCAAGTGGCTACAGGTCATAGATGGACTGACATGACCAATCCCTGCCACATGGTGGCAGTACATCTCCAGGGATGAAGATTTACTAGCGTCCTGCTGCTGCTGCTAAGTCGCTTCTGCGGCTGCTGCTGCTAAGTCGCTTCAGTCATGTCTGACTCTGTATAACCCCATAGACGGCAGCCCACCAGGCTCCCTTGTCCCTGGGATTCTCCAGCCAAGAACACTGGAGTGGGTTGCCATTTCCTTCTCCAATGCATGAAAGTGAGAAGTGAAAGTGAAGTCGCTCAGTCGTGTCCGACTCTTAGCGACCCCATGGACTGCAGCCTACAGGCTCCTCCGTCCATGGGATTTTCCAGGCAAAAGTACTGGAGTGGGGTGCCATTTCCTTCTCCATGCATTAAAGTGAAAAGTGAAAGGGAAAAGAAGCAGTTCTCACACTTTTAACCCCAGAACAAGAGTACTAAAAACTTAGCATGGTAGACTCAATTTGCAGAAAAGATGAAGTAAAGATATAATTTAATTAACTTTCTCCCTCCAAACTTTTGTGAGTCTTTGGAATCTGCTTTTGTTTGTCTGCGTGCGTGCTAAGTCACTTCAGTTGTATCCAACTCTTTGGGATCCTATGGATTGTAGCCCACCAGGCGCCTCTGCCCATGGGATACTTGGTTTTGTGGGTTGCCATTTCCTGCTCCAGGGGATCTTCCTGACCCAGGGATCGAAGTAGCATCCCTTATGTCTCCTGCATTGGCAAGCAGGTTCTTTACAACTAGCGCCACCTAGGAAGCCCATACGTAAATGGAACTTTGGAACAGGCTGAACAGTGGTAAATTACATGGCTTATGTTTTCATAATTACTGTTTATATTGACTTTGTGTGATATAATTATAGATCCTACTAGTGAAAAATTTCCCAATTTATACAACCAAAATAAGTGTCAGTATAGCAAAGTATTTCCTGTAGAGTACCTTACTTCCAGGTGCCCTACCAATGAAACTCATTTAAGAATAATGATCTAATCCAATGTTTTCTAATTACAAATAAGGAAAACAAGGCTCCAAGAAGCTAAATGAATTACCTAAGATCACAAAGCCATTTATAGGATTTATTGTTCAGTTGCTCAGTCGTGTCAGACTCTCTGTAACCCCATGGACTGCCAGGCTTCTCTGTCCATCATCATCTCCCAGAGATTCCTCAAACTTATGTCCATTGAGTCAGTGATGCCATCCAACTATCTCATCCTCTGTCGTCCCCTTCTCCTCCTGCCTTCAAACTTCCCCAGCATCAGGGTCTTTTCCAATGAGTTGGCTCTTCACATCACACGGCCAAAGTATTGGAACTGCAGCTTCAGCATCAGTTCTGCCAATGAATATTCAGGACTGATTTCCTTTAGGATGAACTGGTTTGATCACCTTGCAGTCCAAGGGACTCTCGAGTGTTTTCTCCAGCACCATAGTTCAAAAGCATCAATTCTTTGGCATTCAGTCTTTTTTATTGTCCAGCTCTCACATCCATACATGACTACTGGAAAAGCCATAGTTTTGACTACATAGACATTTGTTGGCAAAGTAATGTCTCTGATTTTTAATACACTGTCCAGGTTTGTCATTGCTTTTCTTCCAAGGAGCAAACATCTTTTAATTTCATGGCTGCAGCCACCATGCACAGTGATTTGGGGGCCCAAGAAAATAAAGTTTGTCACTGTTTCCATTGTTTCCCCATCTGTTTTCTGTGAAGTGATGGGATGGATGCCATGATCTTAGTTTTCTGAATGTTGAGTTTTAAGCCAGCTTTTTCACTCTCCTCTTTCACTTTCATCAAGAGGTTCTTTTGTTCCTCCTCACTTTCTGCCATAAGGGTGGTATCATCTGTATATCCGAGGTTATTGATACTTCTCCTGGCAATCTTGATTCCAGCTTGTGCTTCATCCAGCCTGGCATTTCTCATGATGTACTCTGCATATAAGTTAAATAAGCAGGGTGACAAATTTCTAGGATAGGTTCAGTATAATCCCTGCAAAGTTAACACAGACAGAGCCTGTTGGATGGTTAACCTTGAGAATCAAGAGACAGAGAAAAGTTGAGGTGACTTTCAGATTTCTGAATTGGTGACTTGGATTATGGTGCTACATTCCCACCAAAATTGAGAATATAGATGCTAATTTCAAATATAGAGCTTTAGCTTGGCACAGGTTAATATACAGAATAAAAACTTTCCCCTAGCTACCTCAATCCTTCCACCTCTTTTCCAAACCAGAGCTCTCTTGGTTTCCCAGGTGACTGAAGACCTGTTTTCTAAAGAAAGGAAAATGCTAATTTGTTCTGAAAATGCTAATATCAGGAGTATCATCCCATTTATTCACTCCCCAGAGGGAGTTCAAGAATAATACACTTCCCTGGTGTTCCAGTGGTTAAGAATCTGCCTGCCAAGGCAGGGGACACAGGCTCAATCCCTGGCCTAGGAAGATTCCACATGCCACAGGACAACTAAGCCCATGCACCACAACTACTGAACTGGAGCCCCAGAGCCCATGCTCTGCTAGAGAAACCACTGCAGTGAGAAGATGGCACTTTGTAGCTACAGAGTAGCCCCTGCTCGCAGCAACTAAAAGAAAGTCCTCGAGCAGCAGCGAAGATCCAGTGCAGCCAAAAAAAAAGAATAGAGTTGTCAAGTGACTGAGTTAATTAGTTTAATAAATATTGATTGATTTCTCTACCATATTCAGGTATGTTCTAAGCCATTTGTTCTCAAAGTATGGTCGCCATACCAGCTGAATTAGCATTACGTGGGAGTCCCTTGGACTGCAAGGAGATCCAACCAGTCCATTCTGAAGGAGATCAGCCCTGGGATTTCTTTGGAAGGAATGATGCTGAAGCTGAAACTCCAGTACTTTGGCCACCTCATGTGAAGAGTTGACTCACTGGAAAAGACTCTGATGCTGGGAGAGATTGGGGGCAGGAGGAGAAGGGGACAACAGAGGATGAGATGGCTGGATGGCATCACTGATTCAATGGACGTGAGTCTGAGTGAACTCCGGGAGTTGGTGATGGACAGGGAGGCCTGGCGTGCTGCGATTCATGGGGTTGCAAAGAGTCGGACACGACTGAGCGACTGATCTGATCTGATCTGATCTGGGAACTTGTTAGAAATGCAAATTCTTGGGCCTCACATGAGACATAATAAACCAGAAATTCTGGGAATGGAGTCCAAAAGTCTGTTTTTAGGGGCCCTTCAGGTCATTTTGACACATGCTCAAGTTTGAGAATGACTATTTTAGAATACGGAGAATGTGGTGTTAAAAAAAAAGTGCTTGTCCCTTTGAAGTAACAATATACAAATAGACAAAACTTCAAGCGGAGCTAAGTGCTGTCCAGGAAACTGGCACAGAGGATGGTGGGAGAATGCAGAGGGTGTGCAAGCAAGGTCCCTCTGAGGAGTGTGAGCTCTGGAGTCAGACTGAGCAGGATGTGAATGTTGACTCCAGCATTTACTAAGCTTTCGAAGGTTTAGTTTCCTCATACGCTAAAATGGAAATATATTATTACCTCACATTACTCTAAAGATTAAGTAAGATAATATTTGCAAAATTCTTGTAACTTTCTGTCTCAAGTAAACCCCCAATAAATGTTAGCCCTCCATATATGAGGAAAGAGTGTGTAGATATATATTTGTTGTTGTTTAATTGCTAAGTTGTATCCCACTCCTGCATATAGATTGGGAAAGACTAGAGATCTCTTCAAGAAAATTAGAGATACAAAGGGAACATTTCATGCAAAGATGGGCTCGATAAAGGACAGAAACGGTATGGACCTAACAGAAGCAGAAGATATTAAGAAGAGGTGGCAAGAATACACAGAAGAACTGTACAAAAAAGATCTTCACGACCAAGATAATCACAATGGTGTGATCACTCACCTAGAGCCAGATATCTTGGAACGTGAAGTCAAGTGGCCCTTAGAAAGCATCACTATGAACAAAGCTAGTGGAGGTGATGGAATTCCAGTTGAGCTATTTCAAATCCTGAAAGATGATGCTGTGAAAGTGCCGCACTCAATACGTCAGCAAATTTGGAAAACTCAGCAGTGGCCACAGGACTGGAAAAGGTCAGTTTTCATTCCAATCCCAAAGAAAGGCAATGCCAAAGAATGCTCAAACTACTGCACAATTGCACTCATCTCACACGCTAGTAAAGTAATGCTCAAAATTCTCCAAGCCAGGCCTCAGCAATATGTGAACTGTGAACTTTCAGATGTTCAAGCTGGTTTTAGAAAAGGCAGAGGAACCAGAGATCAAACTGCCAACACTCGCTGGATCATCAAAAAAGCAAGAGAGTTCCAGAAAAGCATCTATTTCTGCTTTAATGACTATGCCAAAGCCTTTGACTGTGTGGATCACAATAAACTGTGGAAAATTCTTCAAGAGAGGGGAATACCAGGCCACCTGACCTGCCTCTTGAGAAACCTATATGCAGGTCAGGAAGCAACAGTTAGAACTGGACATGGAACAACAGACTGGTTCCAAATAGGAAAAGGAGTACGTCAAGGCTGTATATTGTCACCCTGCTTATTTAACTTATGTGCAGAGTACATCATGAGAAACGCTGGGCTGAAAGAAACACAAGCTGGAATCAAGATTGCCGGGAGAAATATCAATAACCTCAGATATGCAGATGACACCACCCTTATGGCAGAAAGTGAAGAGGAACTCAAAAGCCTCTTGATGAAGGTGAAAGAGGAGAGTGCAAAAGTTGGCTTAAAGCTCAACATTCAGAAAACTAAAATCATGGCATTGGGTCCCATCACTTCATGGGAACTAGATGGGGAAACAGTGGAAACAGTGTCAGACTTTATTTTTCTGGGCTCCAAACTCACTGCAGATGGTGACTGCAGCCATGAAATTAAAAGACGCTTACTCCTCGGAAGGAAATTTATGATCAACCTAGATAGCATATTGAAAAGCAGAGACATTACTTTGCCAACAAAGGTCTATCTAGTCAAGGCTATGGTTTTTCCTGTGGTTATGTATGGATGTGAGAGTTGGACTGTGAAGAAAGCTGAGTGCCGAAGAATTGATGCTTTTGAACTGTGGTGTTGGAGAAGACTCTTGAGAGTCCCCTGGACTGCAAGGAGATCCAACCAGTCCATCCTAAAGGAGATCAGTCCTGGGTGTTCTTTGAAAGGAATGATGCTAAAGCTGAAACTCCAGTACTTTGGCCACCTCATGTGAAGAGTTGACTCATTGGAAAAGACTCTGATGCTGGGAGGGATTGGGGCAGGAGGAAAAGGGGACGACAGAGAATGAGATGGCTGGATGGCATCACCGACTTGGACGTGAGTTTGAGTGAACTCCAGGAGTTGGTGATGGACAAGGAGGCCTGGGGAGCTGCGATTCATGGGGTTGCAAAGAGTCGGACACGACTGAGCGACTGAACTGAACTGAACTCAACTGATCCAACTCCTTGAGACCCCATGGACTGGAGTCCACTCTGCTCCTCTGTCCATGGGATTTGCCAGGCAAGAACACTGGGCAGAGTTGCCATTTCCTTCTCCAGGGTATCTTCCAGACCCAGGGATTGAACCTGCATCTCCTGCTTGGCAGGCGATCCTTTACCACTGAGCCACCAGGAAAGCCAGATGTATATTTGGGAATCATCAGTGTAAGTGTTAATAGTAAAGTGCATGAAGAGGTGGATAGACTGAGATGTCAGAAAAGAGAATGGATGATGGGATCTTATTGGTGGGAACAGAAGTTCATTGGAAACTGGTGAGGAGGTGATGAAATAAGGATGAACATTTATCTGAACCCAGCTACAGCTGGAAATTTGGAGGAGAAGGCCAGTGGATATGGTGAGTAACTATCCTGGTTTGCCTAGGACTGAGGAGGTGGTCTCATCTCACACGCTAGTAAAGTAATGCTCAAAATTCCCCAAGCCAGGCTTCAGCAATATGTGAACCGTGAACTTCCTGATGTTCAAGCTGGTTTTAGAAAAGGCAGAGGAACCAGAGATCAAATTGCCAACATCCGCTGGATCATCGAAAAAGCAAGAGAGTTCCAGAAAAACATCTATTTCTGCTTTATTGACTATGCCAAAGCCTTTGACTGTGTGGATCACAGTAAACTGTGGAAAATTCTGAAAGAGATGGGAATACCAGACCACCTGACCTGCCTCTTGAGAAATTTGTATGCAGATCAGGAAGCAACAGTTAGAACTGGACATGGAACAACAGACTGGTTCCAAATAGGAAAAGGAGTATGTCAAGGCTGTATATTGTCACCCTGCTTATTTAACTTATATGCAGAGTACATCATGAGAAATGCTGGACTGGAAGAAACACAAGCTGGAATCAAGATTGCCGGGAGAAATATCAATAACCTCAGATATGCAGATGACACCACCCTTATGGCAGAAAGTGAAGAGGAACTAAAAAGCCTCTTGATGAAGGTGAAAATGGAGAGTGAAAAAGTTGGCTTAAAGCTCAACATTCAGAAAACGAAGATCATGGCATCCAGTCCCATCACTTCATGGGAACTAGATGGGGAAACAGTGGAAACAGTGTCAGACTTTATTTTTCTGGGCTCTAGACTCACTGCAGATGGTGACTGCAGCCATGAAATTAAAGGATGCTTACTCCTTGGAAGGAAAGTTATGACCAACCTAGATAGCATATTCAAAAGCAGAGACATTACTTTGCCAACAAAGGTCCATCTAGTCAAGGCTATGGATTTTCCTGTGGTCATGTATGGATGTGAGAATTGGACTGTGAAGAAGGCTCAGTGCCCAAGAATTGGTGCTTTTGAACTGTGGTGTTGGAGAAGACTCTTGAGAGTCCCTTGGACTGCAAGGAGATCCAACCAGTCCATTCTAAAGGAGATCAGCTCTGGGATTTCTTTGGAAGGAATGATGCTAAAGCTGAAACTCCAGTACTTTGGCCACCTCATGTGAAGAGTTGACTCATTGGAAAAGACTCTGATGCTGGGAGGGATTGGGGGCAGGAGGAGAAGGGGACGACAGAGGATGAGATGGCTGGATGGCATCACTGACTCGATGGAAGTGAGTCTCAGTGAACTCCGGGAGTTGGTGATGGACAGGGAGGCCTGGCGTGCTGTGATTCATGGGGTTGCAAAGAGTCTGACACGACTGAGCGACTGATCTGATCTGAGGAGGTGGTACTTTCAATGCTAAAACTGGGATAGTCCTGGGAAAATAGAAACAAGTTGTTCATCCTATCAGTGGATAGGATCATCGTTGGTGAAGTCAGCAAGGTAACTGTGACCTTTCTTTTTTGGTGCACTGATGTCTTCCTTACAGTAATCTTGTAAATATCTTGCAGTAGCGAGACTCAGCAAGAATCTGGAGAGCAAGGAAGCTCGAATAATGCAGTGGGGAGAAGTCAGTCTTGTCTGGATAGAGCAGGATAACGAAAGAGACAGAATGGACCTGGCAAATAGTAACCAGCACAATGACAAGGGATTAGAACTGTCTGGGATTAGTCTGACTCCAGACATTTTTTTTTTTTTTAAACCTGCCTTGTTCAAAGAGTATAGGAGTGGGATGGGTGGGTGTTTTCTGTATACTCGGATTAACCTTAAATAAAATTACAAACTTTATCCAAGGATATTCTTTGGTATTTGAGCAGCCACAAAACTTTTCTGATGTCCAGTGGCGTGTTCCAAGTACAAGAAGGAGCAAGTAGGATCCAGCTGCTCCGAGAAAGAAAGTCCTAGAGGAAATCGCCACGGAGGACGACCTCAGATGGCCCAGGTATCTGCTTCCGGCTCACTTTCTGCCTGGAGGGCTCACTCCTCAAATTGCGCTTGATGCGATCTGTCGCGCTACGGTAAAGGTCAAAGGTCAAAGACCACCACTCGCACAGTATCGTCTTGCAAGGCCAGAGGATCTGGCCGCAAGTCAGGCAAGACACCTCCAGCTCCCCCAGCCTGAGCTGACAAGAGAAGCAGCAAACCGCCAACCTCACCCAAATTACATTCAACGGGCTGGCCGAAGGCGTTCCGTGATTGGTAGGACAGCATGGGGGCGTGGTCTCACGTAGAAAGTCTCCTCCGGATTGGTGCAAATCATCGAGGGCGAGGCCTCCACTCCGGCTGGGCGCGAAAGCTCGAACGCCGCTGCCTGGCTGGAGACGGCGGGAGCGGCCGCGTCCTGACGAGTAAGGCAACTGGGGACCTGTTTCGTCCCGAGTGGCGCGCTGAGGAGACCGGGGTCATGACGGGTGAAGTGGTTTCCGAGGTGAGTTCGTGCCCTTGCCTCCATCCGTAGCTGCGAGGGCCCGGCGCCGAGGGGTTGGTGGGGAGCAGGGGTCGAGCCGGCGGAGCGGGTCGCGGAGGCGGGAGGACTACAGTTCCCGGCGCGCCCCGCGGCGGCTCGGCTTCTCTACTCGCGCGGAGATAAACCCGCGGGCCCCGCGCGCTCGGGACCCAGCGGTCGGCCCCGGCTCTGGGTCCCTCTCGCCTCAGTCCCTTGCCTCAAAGCCTGTACCCGGGCTTTGCGTCGCCCTCAGGCGGCCGCCGGCCCCAGCTCAGCCTGCTCCGCCCGCCCCTTTGGCGCGTTTCCGGCGGCGGGAGCGCTTCCTCCAACAGCGCGCCCCAAAGAGGAAGGACCCAGCCGAACCGGACCGCTAGGATGCGACCGTAACCCTCCAGGCTCCTCTGTCGGGGCAGCATAAGGAAAGAGAAAGTGAAGTCGCTCAGTCATGTCCGACTCTTTGCGACCCCATGGACTATAACCCACCAGACTCCTCCGTCCATAGGATTTTCCAGGAAAGATACTGGAGTGGGTTACCATTTCCTTCTCCAGGAGATATTCCCGACCCAGGGATTGAACCCGGGTCTCCCGCATTGTAGGCAGACGCTTTACCCTCTGAGCCACCAGGGAAGTCGCGGCAGCATAAGTCTCTGTAAATGGACGGCTGGAGTCTTGCTACTGCTGCTACCGCTAAGTCGCTTCAGTCGTGTCCAACTCTGTGCGACCCCATAGACGGCAGCCCATCAGGCTCCTCTGTCCCTGGGATTCTCAAAGCAAGAATACTGAAGTGGGTTGCCGTCTTAGGGAATTCCAAACTGGGTCTGGAAGAGGCCTCTGAAGTCATCGCACTGGGTCCCAAGAAGGGACGGTACCAGTCTTGGAAGCCTTCCGGGCGGTGACTGGCTGATCGTTCTCGGTATTGGCATAGAAGCATCTTTCCAAATCTGTGTTCTTTTTTGGAGCTGGGGCTGAAGTGAGACAGTCTGGGGCAAAATTTAACGGGGCGCTAAAATACTCAGTAATCAACATAAGTTTTTAAACATTTTTATTGAAGTATAGTTGAATTACCATGTTGTGTTAGTTACTACTATACAGCAAAGTGACTCAGTTACACTTACACACACATTCTTTTTCATATCCTTTTCCACTATGGTTTATCACAGAATATTAAACAGAGTTCCCTGTGGTATACAGTAGGACTTTGTTGTTCAAGATAATATTTTATGCAGTTTTTCTTAAAATAAAAATTAATGCAAAAAAATTCCATAATTTGGTTTTGAACAAGATATCAAACTGAAGTGAACACACAATTCAACCCTGTATCTGCACTACACTGCCTTACTCACCTCACTCTCAGCCTGGCCCAGGTTCCAAAAAAGCTTTACAAAAGCAGGCAGCTGAACTCATGGGCCATAATTTACCCATTGATTTTTAAAATTTTAATTTTGCACAAAAATCCTTTTGATTACTGAGTGTTTTGAGACCTCCTAACCTCACTGTGTTCCTGGCCCTGATTATTGCTGGTTCTGCTCCAGATTGCCTAGAATAGAGTGGTTAGGAACATCACCTTGTAATGAGCCATGTGGTTACCTAAGCTCAGTTTCCATATCCACAAATAGTGTTACTGCTTTGAGTTGTTGGGAGAATCAACAGCATACATCATGATCCTCAATGATTCCTCTGTTTGTGTTATTTTTTGTTATTATTTTAATAATTGCACTAAACATTCAAATCAACTTAGTAGTTGTCTCAGAAACCGTTCGAGTGTGGTCTTGTGCCCATTACATTACAGATGTATTTCCCCCCTTATTAATAAGTTGATTCAGAGTCCTGCGAACACCAGGGTTGTGGGGGAACTGGCATCTAGGGTTAGCTTGATCACTAACTAGTCAAGTTATCCAACTAACTCCCTTCTCCTTAGATTTTTCACTTGTGACTTAAAAAATTGGAGGGGGTAGTTTGGGGCTGAATTTCAGTCATAAACATAGAAAAGCTCTTATAATGAACCCGTCACCTAACTTCTACAGTTATCAAGTCCTGCCAATCTTGTTTCATTTACACCCCCATGTACTTCCCCCCTTTACTGGATTACTTGACAGCAAATTTCCACACATACTTCATCCACAAATATGTCATGATACATCTCTAAAAGGTAAGTGCATTCCAAAAAAGGTAACTATAATATTATTACCATACCTAAAGCATTTAGAAATATTGCTTGATATTAAATGATCAGAGTTCAGATTTCTTTGACTCTTACATATACTTTCAGTTTGTTTGAATTAGGATTGAGACAAAGCCTGCGTATTGCAGGTGTTGCTGTATCTCTGTATGTATGTGTAAATACCTTAACTCTCTTTATAAGTCCCCCTCCCTCTTTTTATTCTTGCAATTTATTGTTAAAGAAATGACATCGTTTGTCCTGTAGAGCTTCCCATATCTGGATTGCCTGAGTGTGATGATATTTAACATATCATATGCATACAGTGAGAAATAGTTCACACAGAAAAACACAATAATGCTTGATTCTTATTTACCATAACTCAAAGTGTTGCCTCTGTAATATCCTTCAAAGATGAACAATGAGTTTTAGTTTGTTTTTTCTAGCCAGTAATTTTTAATGTCATCCTTTTGTTAAACCATTGTATTATTTTTTTCCCCTTATTTCAGTCTGATGATCCCATGATGATTTATGTATCTTTATGTACTTAGAGTGTTCTGTCACTTACTGGTTAATACCAAGTATATTCTCATTTTCTAGGTTCACCTAGAAATCAATGATTCAAAACTCATTTCACAAGAGGAAACAGACAGTCCTTCAGACAGTGGACAGGGCAGCTGTGAAACAATTGGGCCCTTGAGTGAACAAGGTTTGTAACAGTCAGTAATTTTATTACTTTTATTTTTAGGAATAGAATGTGGGAGCGTGGTTCTAAGTGGACTGGATTAATTAAATTATTCTCTTGATTTTTAAAATTATTAATACCTCACCTTGTTTATTCTGTTTATTATAAAAGCAAAATAATAGTGCATATACTCTTGGAAATAACTACTTCTATTATATTATTGAATGTATAAAGTATCTAAAAGCTAGCACATTGCCTAGTTAAATGCATTCATTCTGTAATAAAAGGATTTTTAACACCTGCCAGAAGGATCAGAACAGCTTTACACTTTGTAAATATATATAATTACATTTCTCAGTAAGAGATATTTTTCAAGGGAAAATGTTTTTCAAAATGTATTTTTAGATTTGCTTTGCTACGATTAGTTCTTAGTTACGTAATTTCACAAGGTGATATATCACTTGGATAATTGGATATGATTTTCAGGAGTGGTGGGACTAGGAGGAAGGCCAAATGACAGTAGGCCTCTAAAAAAAAAACTGTGTTTCCTCCAGATTCAGATGAAGAGATATTTGTGAGCAGGAAATTGAAAAGCAGGAAGGTGCTGCAAGAGAGTGATTCTGAAAGAGAAGACCCAGTGTCTCCAGAGAAAACTACCTATGACGCTGCTGAAGAGGAGGATAAAGAGAACCTGTGTGCTGAAAAGAATGGAGAAGCCAGAAGGATCCATAAAACTCTGGCAGACAGTGATGAAAGTGACGTTGAGGAGTCTTTATGTCAGGAGAATTCTGAAACCCAAATGACACCTTGCTTAGAGATGGGTCTCCAGTCTGAAAACTCTGTGGACTTTACAGTTGACAGAAAGATTTCCAAAAAGCCCTTGTGTGGTAAAGAAGGAATTGGAGGAAAAGCAAAAGTAAAATCAAAGCGAAGACTTGAGAAAGAAGAGCGAAAGATGGAAAAAATTAGGCAGCTGAAAAAGAAGGAAACAAAAAATGAGGTACATTTGAAAGAATAATTTGCTGTTTCCAGGGCAGATTAACATTTTAGGGAAAAAGAGTTGATTTTAGTTCTTGGAGGTTGTTTCCGCACTCAGAATATAGCTTTGAGTTGATTGTTTTGCAGTGAGGTATGTAATTTCAAATCTGTTGTTTGGTGGTCTCATTCTCCATTTTGGATACAAGAGGACATTTCTAAATAAGTAGGTTTCTGATTTTCTTTGTGAGCACATGGAGTTACTCTTTGCTGTTTTCTGATCTGATGAAAATTAGCTTCCATAGGAGGAATTTTCATGCACCCATCAATCGGAAGTCTTGTTTGCTAACTAGAAAAACTGTTCTCAAATTTTATAAACTAGTTGCTGTTTAATGAACTGTTAATTGACTTTTCAAAAACAAAGGTACTATTGATTAAGTTAGTTTTGGACGATTGCATCAGATCACAGCATGGATTTCAATGGATGACAAAGGAACCAGTGATAATGTTCTAGGATGCCATGTACTTGTCTGCTCATGAAATGTGAACTTTTCTGTCCTGATGCAAATTGCTGTATGATGTAGTAAAATACTGGATTTAAAATGATTGCATTTTGTTTTTTCCTTATGTGTTATCCAGGAAGATGATGTGAAACAGCCATTTAATGACAGTGGCTGTCTGCTTGTGGATAAAGACCTTTTTGAAACTGGGTTGGAGGAGGAAGATCACTCTCCATTAGAAGATGAAGAGTCGTTAGAATCAATAAGGGCGGCTGTGAAAAACAAAGTAAAAAAGCACAAGGCAAGTAAACAATGATTGCAGTAAGAGCTAACCCACTGCTTCGAACCTTTGCTTTGTGTTCTGATTTACTGATGGAACCCTAATTTTTTTTTAACTGAAGAAAAACACATGTCAATTGATATAAATTTTTCTGCTGTTAATTTTGGAACCATGCAGTACAAGTTATAGACATTCTAACTTGTTTGGAAACTAGTATTTTCATTGTCCTGATCAACTCAAAGCTGTATTCTGAGTGCAGAAACAACCTCCTAGAGCTAAAAGCAACTCTTTTTTCCTAAGACGTTAATCTGCCTTGGAAACAGCAAATTATTCTTTCAAATGTACCTCATTTTTTGTTTCCTTCTTTTTCAGCTGCATAGTTTTTTCCATCTTTCGCTCTTCTTTCACACGTTTTCGCTTTGATTTTACTTCTGCTTATCCTCTAATCCCTTATTTATCACAAACTAGTATTTTCATTACTTTTTGAGGCAAAAAGTAAGGTACTTTATTTTATTTATTTAGTTGGGCTGTGCTGGGTCTGCACTGCTGTGCGTGCATTTTCTCTAACTGCGGTGGCCAGGGGCTCCTCTGGTTGCAGTGCATGGGCTTCTCGTTGTGGGGGCTTCTCTTGTTGCAGAGCACAGGCTGTAGGCCTGAGGGCTTGGTAGTTGCTGCTCGCGGGCTCTGGAGCACAGGCTCAATAGTTGTGGTACATGGGTTAGTTGCTCTGTGGCACCAGACCAGGGATCAAACCCATGTCACCTGCGTTGGCAGGTGGATTCTTAACACCAGACCACGAGGGAAGTCCCATAAGATACTTTATGTTGTATAAGAAACAGGTGAAAAAGGGGAAGAGCTATAAATTTTATAACTTAATGGCCTCTAGGACATGAACCTTTAGGGTTTCAGGAAGGCTATGAAAGAGAAGCATCAGTCAAAGCATCCTTGTCCTAAGTGTTTGGAAGCATAATTGTTCTTCCAAAGATTATCTTTTTAGCTCCCTGAGGGGTCATTGTCCCTCCTTAGGGAAATACAGAGGTGTAAGAAATGAGGCCCCAAGCTCCATGGGAGACATCTAATTTATTTTCTAGGCATTATAGGATGTTGTGTGTCTAACATTTTGTGTTTAATAATTATTGATTTATTATTAATGTAGCATGATGTGATGTTGGAGTGCAAAAACAGTCTTTGCATAAGCAACATCCTCTTGTGTCGGTTTAATTTTTGTCTCTATTAATCCATTTGCAACCTTCTTTTTTAGAAAAAAGAACTCTCTTTGGAGAGTGGGGTCTATTCATTTGAAGAAGAAACTGAGTTGTCAAAAGGCACCACGAGGAAGGTGAGGTAGAGCCCTGTATGTTAATATTTGTCATGCTGAGCTCTTTTCCCAGCAGATTGTGGATTTCTCTGGAATTTTATTGTATCTGTTGTATTTTCCTGATTCCCAGGATATTGCTTTGTACATAGTAGGAACACAGATATGAATTAGGTTGAATCAATTCTAAGAGACTTGCAAATAAATGAGCTCTTGAAGTTTATATTGTATTGAGTTTATTAGAGATGACTGTTTCTTCTCTATCTTTTCTTGGAAAGAGCAGACTCTTAAGGGATATCTTTCTTGGTAAAAGCATTAATGTAGTCTCACTTTTTGTTTTCTTTAAGGAAAGAAAGGCAGCCAAGTTAAGTAAGGAAGAATTAAAAAAATTGCATAGTGAGACTCAGCGCCTTATTCGAGGTAAAGAAACCAATACGGTAAACATTGAAGTTTAGAATTGATCTTGATGAATGGCCTTGGTTCTAAAGCCTCTGGAACATTAATATAAACTAAGAAAATTTCCAGAACTAGTGGTGGTAAGAAGGGAATTTTTCATTTTTAAAATTTATTTAAAACTTTAAAAAATGTTTTGGCCACGCAGCATGTGGGATCTTAGTTCCTCAACCAGGAATCGGACCCGAGCCCCCTGCTTTAGCAGTGCAGAGTTTTAACCAATGGACCTCCAGGGAAGTCCTGGGAGGGAATTTTTTAAAGGGTTGTCTGTGGTCTGGCTGCATCAGGATCTCTTTTACAAACCAAATTTATAAATTCTTAGGCCCCAAAGAAATTCTGACTCAATAGACTTGAAATGGGGTTCAAGAATTTGTATTTTTAAAAAACTTCTTGGATCAGTTGATTTCACAGCTAGTTTTAAAAGCCACTGGTCTTCATGGAATTCTTTTGTACTTAGATCCTGTTTTATGTTAAAGGCAGGATTGTTTTCTATTTCCGGTGATGGCTTTGGTTGTACTGTTTAACTGAATGTAAAGCAACATTTCGGAGTATATAGTATATGCCTTTGCTTATTCTGTTCCATTTTATAGAGTCTGCACTTAATCTTCCATATCACATGCCTGAGAATAAAACCGTTCATGAGTTCTTCAAACGTAAACCCCGGCCCACTTGCCAGGGAAATGCCATGGCGCTCCTAAAGTAAGAACCTTCTTTCCTTGTGATTATAATTTTCATAAACATTCAGTTTTGAGGCAAACACCTGGTGTAAAAATTGAGATTCCTCGCTCTTGTAAAACTGATCTAACCAATTCATTATGTGCAAAGGGTTGGGAATGTTTCTCATTTAGGAGAATGTTTAACTCCAGCTTGTTTTCTCCTCTCTAGGTCCACTAAGTATCAGGCAAGCCATCACAAAGAAACCATAGACACTGAAAATACAACTGAGGTGAATGGCGACCACCACAGCAAAGACTCTGCGCAGACAACAGGTGCAGGATGTGAAATGGAAATTAACGCGCTTCCTGCAGTTTCAAAGGAACCCCAGATCACTGCTAAATCCGACGAGCCTTGCGGTAAAGATTTGACAGGAAGTGAAGAGCTAGAAGTTCCCGAGAAACAGGAGCAAAGTGATGCTAGACCTCCACCTGGGGACGTCTCAGTGGCACGTCAAGAATGCAGCGTCCTGGGGAACAAGGACAGTGAAGAGCATCAGACTGAAGGGCTTGTGGCACCTGAACCTCATGCCCTCGAGGAAGAAAAAGGCCTGAGAAAAACAGAAGCAGCAGATGAGAAGGCAGAAGAGCCCAGCCAGCAAAATGGATCAACAGCAGTGGTGCCCCCTGAGAAAGCAAGGAGGTTCACTGTGGACAGACTTAGGCAGCTGGGGGTAGATGTTTTCCGTAAACCTCAGCTGGGTGCTGACAGAGATTCCTTTGTGATACTTGAAGAACCTGAAACCAACAGAGGTAATTCTTTGAATTGGGGGGAGCTTCTCTAGAATGATTTGTTCTGGCAGCTTCTAATATTTGCCAGTGTGGAGGACAGGGAACACAGGAGAAACAAATAACCACGTGGTCTTAATACTGATGTACCGGATATGGATAAAAATCATCATGTACATTTGGCAAGGTATCAGAACATTCTGAACCTCGTTTAAAAGGGAAACCTGTTGATAGTTAATGTACAGAGGAGGGTACATTGCTGTTGTTTTGTGGTATGACATTGATAAAAGCATTATTCAATTCAGTTTTTCACAGTTAGAAACATCAGCAAATTGCCTGCAAAACTGAATTTCTTTTCTTTCTTTTTTTTTCACTCATTCAACAAATATTAAACTACCCACTTCATGCAAGATGCTGTAAGGCATACTTGAGAAATCTGACATTTATCCTACACTTAAGCTGCTTAGACTCTAGCAGGGGAGATAAGAAGTAGGCAAATAGCAGTAATACAGGAAAGTGACATCTTCTATCAGGAACATGTGTCACTGATAATTGGAAAAAATTAACATGGGAAAAAAGGTAGTGTAGTCTTGCTGAAAGAAATACTTAGAATAAAGCATAGAAGTTCAGAGAAGGGATGTTTCTTACAATAGGTGGTTAAAGAAAGGCTTGAAGAAGAATCAGATGTAATTGCTTGTTCACTTTCTTCGCCTTTACGCTTCAGGAGGATCTTCTGGCTTGTTCTTCCTCTGCCCCCTGTGCTTCCATAGTCGATGACACGTTAGGCAGCCATGTTTAATGAATGAATTAAGGACTGAATGAATGATTCTTCAAGAGAGAGCCCAAGGGACCTACCTGGAGGTCCAGTGGTTAAGACTTCACGCTTCCACCTTAGCGGGCACGGGTTCTATTCCTAGTCAGGGAACTAAAATCCCACATGCTGCATGGTGCAGCCAGAAATTGAAAAAGAGAACTTAGGTATTCCCCACTTTGGGTAGATTTCCTGATTTGTAGGTAAAATTGGGTTTTCTTCCTCTACTTCAAGGCAGTGTCGTTTGATAATTAAGAGCTTAGGCTTGGTAGCAAGATCAGAATTTGAGTCTGGACGACATCACTCACTGTTTAAACTTGTGTATGCTATTTGACCTCTCCAAGGCAACTTTAAAAAAAAAATGAAATAACACTTCTGGTTCACAGTGCAACACTATAGTGAAGCTATGTTAATAATGCATACAAATGGAAAGCATAAAGAAACACTCAAATGGTAGCTGTTCTTTGTATTATTAGTGAAATTATTTAGATCGAGATGCTGCTTTATTAACTAGCATATGGTTGGCAGGTGCTAGGTCAGCCACAGTATCAGTTAAGTCATTGTTGATTGAATGGGTGAATTTTGTGGAAGTGGAGAGAAGGACATTCTTGGGAGGGACAGAAAGCGCTCTGTGTGGTACATATTGGGAGGATGTGTAAGTCAGTTTGACCAGAGCAGGTGGTGGGGTGGGAGAGCTGTGTAACAGAACTAGCATAGCTCTATTAGCAAAGAAGTGTGGGAATAAGCTGGTGCCCAGAGCAGGGAGAGAAAGTTTTGTTGTGTGGGACTAGACATTACCTAAAAGCCTCAGACTAACAGGTGAGGAAGAAACTTATACTAGACACTGAAATTTTGTTATGGGAATAGAAGTTTTCTTTATCATCTCAGACTCAGAAACAGGAGAGGGAAGCAACCTCCTTTTTGCAGCAGTGGAAACAGTGTCAGACTTTATTTTTGGGGGCTCCAAAATCACTGCAGATGGTGATTGCAGCCATGAAATTAAAAGACACTTACTCCTTGGAAGGAAAGTTATGACCAACCTAGATAGCATATTGAAAAGCAGAGACATTACTTTGCCAACAAAGGTCCGTCTAGTCAAGGCTATGGTTTTTCCATGTATGGATGTGAGAATTGGACTGTGAAGAAAGCTAAGCGCCGAAGAATTGATGCTTTTGACCTGCAGTGTTGGAGAAGACTCTTGAGAGTCCCTTGGACTGCAAGGAGATCCAGCCAGTCCATCCTAAAGATCAGTCCTGGGTGTTCTTTGGAAGGACTGATGTTGAAGCTGAAACTCCAATACTTTGGCCACCTGATGTGAAGAGTTGACTCATTGGAAAAGACCCTGATGCTGGGAGGGATTGGGGGCAGGAGGAGAAGGGGACAACAGAGGATGAGATGGCTGGATGGCATCACTGACTCAATGGACATGAGTTTGGGTAAACTCCGGGAGTTGGTGAAGGACAGGGAGGCCTGACGTACTGCGATTCATGGGGTCGCAAAGAGTCGGACGCGACTGAGCGACTGAACTGAACTGAATGTATTAGATACTGATTGATTTTTTTTTTTTAGTAGTAGTTATCTTTCTTAATTCTCATAACCCCAAGTATTATTTTGCAAATGAAGAAAATGAGGTTTGGAGAGGTTGGGTAATTTTTCCAACATTGCAATTGGCTTATACAGGGAGCTAACACAATGCCTGGCTCATAATAGGCACTTATTTTTAACTCAGGATATGTTTTCCTTCAGAACTAATATTTGACATGAATGTCGGGTTTCCAGATCACTCTGTTTCATAATATATGTGAAGTTAGGGTCAGCATTCATTTATTTATGCAGTGAACTTTTACTTAGCATGGTGTTGCTTGCTGTATGTACCAGTAAGATGTAGTCCCTGCTCTCAAGGAATTTAAAATCTAATAGGAGTTACAGGCAGGAAATTTGGATATTAAGTGCTATGCATACTTTGAGCCTAGAGAAAGAGTTCCTCACATGGAGTCAGGGAAGTTTCTAGAAGGAGTTGATACCTGAGCTGAGTCCTGAAGCCTGAGTAGGAGATACAAGGCAGAGAGGTGAGGGAGGGCTTTCTTGGTGAAGGGGACAGACCTGCAAAAGACAGAGAGACAAGAGAAAGCAGAGGATGCTCTGGTTAGCTGAAGTGAAGATTGCAAGGTGGTTGATGACCAGAGGCCCGAGGGTGCAGGGCTTTTAGGTGGAGACATGAGCTGGAGCGGAGATGTTTCACTTAAAGAGGAGATGAAAGCTGGGAGAAGACTGAAGGAAGGAGAGGAGCTTGAACAGGGGTTCTGTGATGAGAAGGGTGGTGATTGAGTTGCGTAGTAAAGAACAAGGGAAGTGGGTGCTCCATTGGGTTGGGGGATGAAGAGTTTTGAGGGGCCTGGCTTTCTCCAGAAGAGTGAAAGCTACTCCTGCCTCACTCTTATCTTAGGTCCTGAGTAATCTTCCTCCATTTGTTTTATTCTCTTGGCACCAATGATGACCTTCCTACTTCTGTTCCCTTCCCACTGCCACTGCCTGCTGTTTCCAACTTACTGAACTAATAAGAAATGGGATGCAGACTTATAGCTTCTCTCCCTACTCTTTGGTTTGCAGTGTAAACATGCCATCCCTTTGGAGTTGGATTTTTGCAACTAAATAAATGATGTTGTTGTTGTTTAGTCACTAAGTCATGTCTGACTCTTTGTGACCCTATGGACTGTAGCCCACCAGGCTCCTCTGTCCATAGGATTTCCCAGGCAAGAGTCCTGGAGTGGGTTGCCATTTCATTTATCCAGGGGATCTTCCTGACCCAGGGGTTAAACCCACTTCTGCATCTCCTCCATTACAGGTGGATTCTTTACCACTGCGCCACTTGGGAAGCCCAGTAAATAATGTCAGGGACTCATTGAAAAAGGTTTCTTTCCAGTTCTTCTCTTTTTCTACTAAGACCCTTTAGGGAGGGAAAAACCACATCTGGATGCTAACCACAAAACTACCGAAGTATGAGTTGAGTGAATTTTAGGAAAAAGAACCAAACTTGGAGTGCCCTGGACACATTATCATGGAAGAGAAAGCACAGCGTATGAGAATAGCTCGAACCCAAAGAAACTGTTCTTTTCCTTTCTTTTCTCTTTATAAGTGTCAGCTCTCTTACAACAGATCCCATTATGGTATGATTGGCTTGTTACACAGTGAGTAGGGGATGGTATGAGGTGACAGCTGGCTGAGGGAGAAAGAAAAGAAAGTTCTGAGCAAAAGTGGTGGGGAAGAAGGGAAAGGCCATATTGCAGTTAGACCACTGCAGTCATAGTACCTGTGTGTGTTCCCATTTGTATATAAGTTGGTATGTGGTGAAAGTCGCTTAGTCATGTCTGACTCTCTACAGCCACATGGACTGTAAGCCGCCAGGCTCCTCGGTCCATGGAATTCTCCAGGCAAGAATATTGGAGTGGGTAGCCATTCCCTTCTCCAGGAGATCTTCCCAACCCAGGGATCGAACCCAGGGCTCCCACATTGCAGTTGGATTCTTAACCATCTGAGCCACCAGGGAAGCCCAGGGACCACCTCTCAATGGGATTTTCTTTCTCAGTGTACTGAGTATATCTGTGTAAAAGTTTCATGAAGAAACTTCCAGCCCTGCTGCCAAGTTACATCACTAATTGCATTGATTATTTTCTTTTTTTTGCCACACCACATGGCTTTGGGATCTTAGTTTCCCTGCTTTCCCACTCCAGGGATTGAACCTGGGCCCTCAGCAATGAAAGCTCAGAGTCTTAATTCACTGGATTACCAGGGAATTCCCTCTTTTTCCATTTTTTAAATAGACCTTGCTTGTATTTAGAGAGATTGCTAATAAACAGTGAGATGTTCAAAATACGAAATATTTTAAAAGGAGACTGAAACCGGTGACAAATTAAGCCCTTGCATAATTAAGGAGTATGGTATTTTTCTACCAGCTTAATGCTTTTTAAAAAAGAATTGCACATATTTAGAAACTTCAGTTGTAAATTTCTACCCTAAAATGAGTTTTAAGGAACTCATTTAGTCCTTTAGTTTGGGTTAAGGTATATGAATTGAACACAGGTGTTGGTAGCAAAGGAGTTTATGGTGTCTCTCTGTGTATTTTTTTTCCTTAAACGTTTGTTGAACCTGGCTTGTACTTCTTAATTGGGATCTAAAAGGCAAACTGACATACTGGTTGGTGCTTGGTTTAGAACTGGAAGCCTTGAAGCAGCGTTTCTGGAAGCATGCTAATCCCACAGCCAGACCCAGGGCTGGTCAGAAGGTGAATGTGAACATCATAGTGAAAGATGTGGGCGCTGACGGGAAGGAAGAGCTCAAGGCAGACGTGGTACCCGTGACTTTGGCAGCGGAGAAGCTGGATGGGGCAAGCCACACAAAACCAGGTATTTGAGTTCATGGAGTTGTTTTATTTGTATATTTTTACTGGCCACGAGTAGGGTGGAGTGCCTGACTCTTGTACTCTGGCTGGTCTTCATGGCTGCTGAACACCCTATAGTGAGACGTTATAGAATCTTTTTCCTTGGAGACGCCAGAGATTGGATATGGCCTCGTTGTATGAGGTGGGTAAGATGACTTTATTTCTTAAAATAGTTTTTGTCTTATTGTTTAAAAAAATACCCATTGTAGAAAATAAATGGAATAAATAACAAATTTCTGCAGTAAACAAAATTTCTGGAATAAACAAAAAGATTTTCTGTCAGAGACATCTTCTGTAACCATGTTGTATGGCCCTTTAAACTTTTTGCATGCATGTACATGTCTGTTAGAAAACAAAATAATAATGCGATCATACATCATGCATTCTGCTTTGTAGTCTGTGTTAGGGACAGATCTGTTGTTCTCACTCCCACTTTGAAAATATGAGCAATTTATCACATAGAAAAAAATTAAACACTTAGGAAAAGGTATAAAATGAAAAATTAGGGAGGGGACATATGTATACCTATGGCTGATTCATGCTGATGTTTGACAGAAAACAACAAAATTTTGTAAAGCAATTGTCCTTCAATTAAAAGATAAATTAAAAAAAAAAAATTAGTCTTCCCAGAGGCAGCTTAACAATTTCATGTGTGTCCTAGGAAAATTCATATGCATTTACTATTGTGTAAGTGTATGAGAGAGAGACACTGAACACTTCCTCTCTGCCAGACACTGCTCTAGGTGCTTTACAGTAAATAACATCAGTGTCCTTATTTTATATCTGGGGAAACTGATATACAAAGCATTTAAACAGCTTGCTCAAATTTATATAACTAGTAACTAAGAGATGGAGAAGGTGATGGCACCCCACTCCAGTACTCTTGCCTGGAAAATCCTATGGACAGAGGAGCCTGGTAGGCTGCAGTCCATGGGGTTGCAAAGAGTCGGACTGGACTGAGCGACTTCACTTTCACTTTTCCGTTTCATGCATTGGAGAGGGAAATGCAACCCACTCCAGTGTTCTTGCCTGGAGAATCCCAGGGACAGGGGAGCCTGGTGGGCTGCTGTCTATGGGGTCTCACAGAATCGGACATGACTGAAGTGACTTAGCAGCAATAAGTAAGAGAATTAGTAGCCTAATCCAGACCATCTAACTCAGGAGTTCAGATATACATACTGCTTTTGAGGTTTTTTTATTTTAACATCATATGATATTCCAGTGTATAGGTATAACATGATTTGTTTAACGATACTTCTGTTAAGGGACATCATGTTTGTTTCCGTTTTAGTATTTCATACAATATTGCATCCTAGTATCACATATATGTTAGTAAATCTTGATGCAAAATTCCTTACAGTGGAATCACTGAGTCCTAGTCACATTTTCCATCAAAATAAGTTGCACCAATTTTCACTCTGAATGACAGTGTGTAAGAGTTCCTATTTCTTCCTGTTAATAATGGATATAACAAATGTTTGCCTAGTGTATAAAAAGTGGTATCATTATTTTGATTTGTATTGCTAGTAAGAAGTGAGGTTAAGCATTATTTTTAACACGAGTTCATATCTTTTGCTCATATTTACTCTTGAGTTGTTTCTCTTTTTCTTCAATGTGGGTACACTTATCAATATTTTCCTTCATGGCTTCTGAGCCAGAGATTTTTGAAGGTCCACTTGCCCCCGTTCCTTTCTTTTTTTTTTTTTTTTGCTTTTTTATATAATAATTTTATAATCTCTGTAATATCCCAGGGTATAGAACATAATTATGGGAGTTATCGCCTACACTCAATTCCTAATATTCCCCCTTTGTTAAGATAACAGAAGCCTAAAATACGAAGGTCTCTGATTTTCTTTTTGTGATGTGCCTAGAACACTTCTGGAGTTGCCTGAAATGGACACTTGTGTTGTTGTGTGTAGTTGGTCATTGCATCTAAAGCATCTCTTCATACTTTTGTTCAGGGGAAAAGCTTCAGGTGCTGAAAGCTAAACTTCAAGAAGCAATGAAACTCCGAAGGTTGGAGGAGCGTCAAAAACGCCAAGCATTACTCAAGTTAGATAATGAGGATGGATTTGAGGAGGAAGAGGAGGAGGAGGAGGAGGAGGAAGAAATGACAGATGACTCCGAGGAAGATGGAGAAGAGGAGGGAGAGGAAGCCTTGGAGGAAGAAGAGGAGAAAGAAGAGGGAGCGGAGGAAGAAGGCAATGAGGAGGTTGCTGGCAATTACGTGGTTTTGTTACTAGGTCACGATGAATAAGGGAAAGAGAAAATCAGATCTGAGTAAGAGGCTGATGAGCATGTTTGACTGTAGAAGAGATTTCAGGGTCAGAGATGAAGGTAGCTCATGTGTACTGAATCTTAGTGCATTCAGTTCTTTCAGCCCCATGGAACACCTGTAGTTCACAGTCATGCCCTGGCTTCTGCCCGTTGGTTTGGATATTGTACTATAATGCTGATATCGAAATGGCTTTCTATTAAAGAGTTTTATCTTTGTTGTTCATTTAGATTTCTCTATTTAGGAAAAGAAAGCACTTTTAACCTTGGCCAGGTTGAGGTCTGGAATAAATTCTCAGGCCAAGACCTTCCCAAATTAATTGTTGAAGAAGGTATTTGTAGATGGGCCTCTTGCCCTTGTTCTAAGGTATTGTTTTCCACCTAGAGAAGACAGGTGATGGTAGGATTTTTGGTATTAGGAAGAAGAAAAGTGTCCTTATTTGAACAGTGGAGTCATTTGAAAGAGCTGGTTAATGTTTACCCGTTGGTAAAGGAAGAGGAAAGCCATGGCTGAACCGAGCAGGGTGTCACAGTCTGGTTGAAAGCCAGGAGTTGTCCTGCAATCTCAGGCTAATCATGCAGTTTCTCATTGACTCAGTTAAATGATAATCCAGTTCATTCAGAATCTTGTAGCAGTTTTGAAAGGGTAAAAGGTAAAGTAACAAAGTATAAAAGAGTTCTAGAAGTGTCTACAACTAATAAATTGTGTCAATGATGATGGCTGGCCTCAGCTCCCTTCAGGTTTACCTTTTCAGACTTAAGACGTGACTTGTAACTAAGCAGCCATATTTCAGCTAGTATGTTTGCTTTAAAATTTTTTGACCTGTACTATTTTGTTTTTGGGTGGCGTGATTGATAAAGACTGCAGAATTCCTTCTCGGTGGTGAAGAAATAGAAACCAAAGATGAGAAAGAAATAGATAAAGAAAATGATGATGGCAGTGGTGAAATTGGCAAGTCAGTTGGCCTGTCTGTCCCCAAGCCTCTCTCATCTGATTCTACCTTCCTTCTATTCAAGGACAGCTCTTCCAAGATGGGGTAAGTAATTCTCTCTAAGGAAAGATAAGATTCCCTGGTAATACCAGGGAATTTGCCCCTCTTGGAAGAAGTAGAAACAGATATTCAATTTACCTACTTATTTTGTAGTTACTCTCCTAGTGAAGAAAAATCAGAAATAGATGAAAACTCAGGCAAAAGACCTAGCAAATTAGGTAAGTAGTGACTCTTATATAGAACTTGAAACATGATTTTTCTCTGATCCTCCAGCTTTAACATTTAAGGACTACAATTCCATAAGGTTCCATTTTTCTGAACCTTGGTGAACTTTTCCCGGTCTTACCTGTGACCGTGATAGGAATTTATGAACTATGTTGTTTTTCTTGGGAATTCCCTTGTGGTCCAGTGGTTCGGACTCCATGCTTTCACTGTTGACGGCCCAGGTTCAATTCCTGGTTGGGGAACTAAGATCTCACACGTTGCATGTTGTAGCCAACAAACAAACAAAAAATCCCAAATATTTCTCTTGGTCCAGTTTTTGAAATCTTACATGCAGTTTCTTTCCAGTTGACCCTAAGCATTTAATAGGTCGTTAGTGAATATGTGTTGATCGAGTGAAACATGAAACAGTTCTATCATGTAGATCAAAGGAAGATGTATAAGTGATTAGATAATGGAAAGGGTAATCATAGGCATTAGGGAAGGTGAGAGAAAGACAGGAACTTTGAGGTGTCACTTAGCTCAGAGTGATAAACCCTGATTGTATGATGCTATCTTAGTACCATAATTGACCTTTAATGTAATGTTTTAGAACATGTAACTTGAGAGGTCTACCAGTGGATCTTACCAGTTTCATTCTCAACTCTTTCCTAAACAAATCTGATTTATTTCTGGGAATCATGCACTTAAAAGTTGTCTTTCTTTAGATGAAGATGATTCATGCTCATTACTGACCAAGGAGAGCAGCCACAATAGCAGCTTTGAGCTGATAGGCTCCACACTTCCGTCCTATCAGCCCTGTAACAGACAAACAGGCCGTGGGACCAGTCTTTTCCCTACAGCAGGAGGATTCAGATCTCCTTCCCCAGGGCTGTTTCGAGCCAGTTTGGTCAGTTCAGCCTCTAAGGTGAGATGCTAATGGTTTTCTAATCTCCTCCCCCTTTTGCTTCCCGCATTGCTAAATAAAGTGTGTCCAAGCCAAAAACTCCCACCACATTATGTATGTTCAGTTTTAAAAATCCACCCCCTTTGTGTATTAAAAACAAGCCTCATCCAGGGTTCTTTCTTTCTTGAGGATGTTTTTTTTAAGCTTCCCTTGGCTATGCATTGTCCTCCCCAACTGCAATTGCCTGAGAGTAGATTAAATTTTACAAATAGCAGCTTCTGTTGTCATGACAGTGAATGACATTTGTAAAATGTTTTGTTTTTGTTTGGTTTTGTTTTGGTGCCAGAGTTCAGGAAAGCTGTCTGAGCCTTCACTTCCCATAGAGGATTCCCAAGATCTGTATAACGCCTCCCCAGAACCTAAGACACTTTTCCTAGGAGCAGGAGACTTCCAGTTCTGCTTAGAAGATGACACTCAGAGCCAACTGTTGGATGCAGATGGGTAGGTAGTTTTATGTTTCTGTGGGTGGGACGGTGCTGGGTACTGCTTAATTTTGTTTAAAAATAAAGCGAGCTTCTGTCACTCCATCTGTGCTTTCTCTTCTGAGAAAGAGAGGTGTGCAGACCATTAGTATATTCTACAAGTTTGAACAAAGTCTATCTAGAAAATAAAAAGTAAATAGCCTTGCTAGTGTTCTGATCCTTCAATTTCTACCTTATTAGACCTGCATAACTCTAATAAGGTCATCAAATTTCCCTGTATCCATATCCCTGCGGGCTCAAATGGTAAAGAATCTTCCTGCAGTGTGGGAGACCTGGGTTTGATCCCTGGGTCGGGAATATCCCCTGGAGAAGGAGATGGCAACCTGCTCCAGTATTCTTGCCTGGAGAATTCCATGGACAGAGGAGCCTGGAGGGCCCCAGTCCGTGGCATTGCGGAGAGTCGGACACGACTGAGTGACTAACACTTTCACTTTCGTCCCACTACGTTAGGATTTTTAGGTGGCATTGAGAATTGACACCTCTGTGGCACATTACATGGCTATAACACCAGGCCCTACTCTAGCACCATCTGAAGCCCCAAATTAGCCTTTACCCTTTGTCTTTTGAATAGCCTTTATTCTTTCATAAACATCCCCCTCCCTCTCAAGGTTATCACAGGCTAAAGTCTGACACTCTTGTCTTCTGGTTCAGAATTCAGCTTCTAACTTTGCTTTTGGAAACGAGTTCAGGCTTTTCCCCCACTACTTTTTTTTTCCTGGAGCATTTCTTACACTCTTCATTGGGCTTGTAGGTTCTTAAATGTTAGAAACCACAGGAATCAATACCAAGATTTGAAGCCTCGGTTGCCGTTGGCCAGTATGGATGAGAACGCCATGGATGCCAACATGGATGAACTGTTGGATTTGTGTACTGGGAAGTTTGCATCTCAGGCTGAAAAGCCTCTGCCTGGGAAGAGTGACAAGAAAGAGAACATGGAGGAACTTCTGGATCTTTGTTCAGGAAAATTTACTTCTCAGGGTAATTATCCAACGAAGCAGCAAGGCTCACCCACCCAAATATCTTAAGTCAGTGTCCATGTGAAGAAGTCCTTTAGTCTCAGGTGAAATGTTCACGGAAAACAGAGCCATGGTGGATTCTTGAACCTAGGTTGAATTCACTGCTTAGCTCCTAACATTTAGAGCTCTTACTTTTTTAGGATGGTGAAGTATCACCTTAAGACTGCTTTAACTTTGGCCGTATGACTTGTTATTTGAGGCTGGAATATGTGCAAAGCTTAGAGCGGTGTCTACTGCAGAGTAGATTTCATATAAATGCTAAGTTATTACTTCCACCTGCGTACCCTTTTCTCCTTCTCACACCCCTGCTAGAATGTAAGCTCTTCGGGAGCTGGGATCTTTGTTTTATTCACTGCTGTCTCCCTGGTGCCTGGCACATAATAAGCACTAAATAAGGATTTGTTGAATGAATGGATGGTGAGCTCTTTTTGGCAAGCTTACCTTAGAACTGTGTTGAGCTGGCATGTCTTCAGATGGCTGGGGAAAGAGGATAAAGCTGTCAGTTCTTGGTGACAAACCTTTTTTTTGTTGTTGTAATGTAGATGCCTCTACTCTGGATCCATCAGAGTTAAATAAGCAGGAGAAGGAGAGTAGCCTGGGTGATCCAATGGAAGAAGCACTCGCTCTTTGTTCAGGCTCTTTCCCAACAGACCGGTGAGTCTCAGTGATCTGAGGGAATTTGGCAAGTTCCATGTTCTGATAAAGTACAGGGGTAGCTTCTCTGAGCTTAGCAGTAAATGGTCATCTTAGGGGCTTCATATCCTGAGAGTCTTGCAGTGGGTTTGAGTCTCATATTTGCATAGAGAAATTATTTATTATAATGCTTTCATTTAGTTGATTGGGAACAGGGTAAAAAAGGCAAGAAAAAGCACATGGAAGTTCTCAACATCACCAGTGATTAAGGAAATACAAATCAAAACCCCATTTTTTAAACACTTCCTCACTTGCAGCAGTTACTCCACTTTTGGGTATATACACAGAAGAACTGAGAACACGGTTTCTTAGTAGATATTTGTACACCCATGTTCCTAGCAGCATTATTCATAATAGTCAAAAGGTGGAAGCATCCCAAGTGGATGCACACATGCTGCTCCTGCTGCTAAGTCGCTTCAGTCGTGTCCGACTCTGCGACGACCCCTTAGACGGCAGCCTACCAGGCTCCCCATCCCTGGGATTCTCCAGGCAAGAACCCTGGAGCGGGTTGCCATTTCCTTCTCCAATGCATGAAAGTGAAAAGTGAAAGTGAAGTCGCTCAGTCGTGTCTGACTCTTAGCGACCCCATGGACTGCAGCCCACCAGGCTCCTCTGTCCATGGGATTTTCCAGGCAAGAGTACTGGAGTGGGTGCAATTGCCTTCTCCAGGATGCATACATAGTGGAATATTATTCAGCCTTTAAAAGGGAAGGGGATTCTGATACATGCTAAGACATGGATGAACTATGAGGAGATTATGCTAAGTAAAATGAGCCATTCACAAATATGCAAATACTGTATGATTCCATTTATATGAGGTACTTAGTGTAGTCAAATTCATACAGACAGGAAGTAGGAAGGTGTTTGCCAGGGGCTGTGCTGCCGTAAGAATGAGGAGTTGGTATTGAAAGGGTATAGAGTTTTAGTTTTTTAAGATGAAAAGTGTTCTAGAGGTTGGTTGGATAACACTGTGAATGTACTTAACACTAATGAACTGTACACTTAAAATGGTTAAGACAGTAAACTTTATGTTGTATGTATTTTATCACAGTTAAAAAAATTTTTTTTTTTTTTGAAAGGCAAGATATCTTGTTTCCTGTTTCTTGAAGAGATTGTTGGGGCTATAAGATATTTTCAGTCCCCAGGTTGGCTGACTGCTTATAGTTGGCTTTCAACAACTTTGTATGGGTTTGTTGATTTGTATCTTAGGGAAGAAGAAGGTGAAGAGGAGGAATTTGGAGACTTTCGGCTTGTCCCAAATGATAATGAATTTGATAGTGATGAGGTGAGTTTGAAGGGAAGAAAGTAATCATAATGAACTCCATGTATAGCTGCTGGGGATTTTTGTTTGTTTTGTAGTTTGAATTCTTGAGACGTCTGTTTGGCATGTTATCAAAAGCAGTTTCCTAGACTGAAATGTTTGGGCAGAAGTTTCTGAGTCTGTCTTAGCTGAGGGCGCATTTTATGCTGTGTAGCTTTGTGTGTGGTACTGTATGATTTTGCAGGATGAGCACAGTGAGTCTGACAAGGAGGATCTGACACCGGAAGACCGTGAAGATGATGATGAGGAAGACCTCCTGCAGCAGTCGGAGAAGTCAAAACGGCAAATGTAGGTGTTACAGCCCTTCCTTCCATTGCAAGAAAGTTCTCCTGACAGTTGAGCTGTAGCTTGCCACCACCATTTTACCTACATTTACTGGTTCTATTTTTGCTTTTTGTGGTTAACACAGATTGAATAACATCCATTTACATGATATCTTTTGAGTATTCAAAGATAGTCACAACTTCTTCAAGTGATTTCTGTACTAAACATCCCTATTTCTTCAGCTGTTTCTCACATGACGTTGCTTCCAGACTCTTCACATATGTGGATTCTCTTTATCTTCAAGTGTGGTCTGACTACTGCCCTGTGTGGTGGTGCAACCACGTCCCTTGCTCTGGTTGCCTACTACTTGTAAAGTAACCAATAAGCATAAGAACTGAGTCACTGGAGAGCCTGAGGATCTAGTAGATGATTACAATTCCGCATGTTTTTTTTTCCTTTGAATTACCATCATTGTAGGGCTTCCTCATCCTAGTTTCAGGCAAATGACCCACCGTTAATTTTTTAAATATTTTGTTGTTTTGATGATGAAAGTAAGCCATTTATTTTAGAAGATTTAGAAGAATACGGAAAGATAAGGCGTCCACCATTCAGAATATTTGTGAAAGTGGTGGTAGTGTTACTATTGCCTTTGTTAGGCATATATTTTCATGTGGTTGAGATCTGTAAAGTGTTTTATATATGCAGTTTTGCATCTTGCTTTTTTCACCACTTACTATATCTGTAAATATTTTTCCATGATATTGAAAATTGTATAAAAACCGTTTTAATAGATATTTCACATTTTATTGTATGTGGATGACTTTTAGATTTCAAATATAGGACATCATATTGATCCTTATTAGATTTATTTGTTGTGTTTAGCCCATCATTCCATTCTGTTGAGATCAGTTTTGGATTCTAATTTGTCACCTGTCAAATTAACCATCTCATACAGCTTTGGGTCATCTATAGATTTTTTTCTAAGGCAGTGGTTCTTAAACCTTATTTAACTATAGTGTCCTTTGTTCAAATGAAGTCTTATAAAGAATGGCAGCTAAAAGTTGAGCTGCTCAAAGAGGGTTAGATGGGAAGATTGAGGAGCTTGGTGGCTTTTGGCCCCTGAAGGAATTCCTCAGGAACCCTAGGATTTAGAGGAACTCAGCTTTAAAATAATGATGCAAGTCTTTGATAAAAATCACCTTTCAGAAAGCCATCAAGCTTCTGCCATTCTCGACCATAGATAACAGCAATATGAACTCAAGGTGACAGTCAATTTGTTTTCAGTATAACCTGAAGTCAAAAAAATGAACTTGTGGTGGTTTTGATTACCACTAACTGAGCCTCAATAGTCACTGGAAGGACTGATGCTAAAGCTGAAGCTCCAATACTTTGGCCACCTGATGGAAGCAGCTGACTCATTGGAAAAGACCCTGGTGCTGGGAAAGATTGAGGGCGAGAAGAGGAGGGGGGCGACAGAGGATGAGATGGCATCACTGACTCAGTGGGCATGGTCTGAGCAATTCCCCGGAGACAGTAAAGAACAGGGAAGCCTGGTGCACTGCAGTCCATGGGGTCACGAAGAGCTGGACACGACTGAGTGACTGAACAGCAACAAGTGAGCCTCAGTCATACCTGTAATTTGTGGGTCAAGATTTGGCAGGCTGAGGAAGACCCCAGGCTATTACCTTTCCATACCATACTGTCTCTAGTCTATCTCCTGAAGCTGGTGAGCCTAAATGCAAAACAAAATAGTGTGAACCTTCTGACAGGTATGTCTCAAATATATAGAGGAGATTGAGAGCTCTCGCTTTGGAGTCACCAGCCTAGGTTGAATCCAGATTCTGCTGCCTCTCAGCTGTGTGGCCATCAGGAAGTTGTTTACTCTCTGAGTTTCAGTTCCTTCAACTGTAAATCAAAGGGAACAATAATAATACCCCTCCCTGAGATTATGCAATAATGCTCCAAAGCACAGTTATTGGCACAAAGTAACAGGCTTTTAAGTATTATACAAACGTATTATTATTATTAATTTTTGCTTGTTATTAGAGGTGGCTGTGTGTTCTGCTTTTGTCATTACTGTGTGTATATTCATTGTTGTATTTTCCAATTTTCAATATTGTTTTCCAGGAGATTAAAGAAATACCTGGAGGACGAGGCAGAGGTGTCAGGGAGTGACATGGGAAGCGAAGATGAGTATGATGGGGAAGAGCTTGATGAATATGAAGAGGATGTGATTGATGAAGTACTTCCTTCTGATGAGGAACTGCAGAGTCAAGTCAAGAAAATACACATGTCAGTATCCCAACAAGCCCTTCTGAGCAGTGGGGTGCATCTTAAGGCAGGCCCTATAACCAGCCAGAGTGGCCCTGGTTTTGAACACCATATTTCTCCTGTCGTAGGAAAACAATGTTAGATGATGATAAGCGCGAGCTACGTTTGTACCAAGAAAGGTACCTTGCTGATGGGGACCTGCACAGCGATGGTCCTGGACGAATGAGGAGATTCCGCTGGAAAAACATAGGTATCGTGATCATTGCCTATAGTGATCATTGCCTTCAGAAGCGAATGGCGCACGGTCCGTGTTTGTCCAGTCTAAGCCGGCAGGAGGAGTTCAAAACTACAGCAGCGGTTGTGGTGGACCTGGCCTTGACCTTTATTTTCCATTCGTGGTGGGAAGAGCTTGTGTCAGTGTATTATAAACGGACAGGGTTCACTAGTGTCTGTCAAGACACCCTCTCTTGTGGGGATTGCAGAATGCTAATAGCCTTAACTCTTCGCTTTAGATGATGCTTCCCAGATGGACTTGTTCCACAGAGACTCTGATGATGATCAGATTGAAGAACAGCTTGACGAGACGGAAGCCAGATGGAGAAAGGAGCGAATTGAACGAGAGCAGTGGCTTCGGGACCATGTAGGAAGCCTGCAAGAGATTCGCCTATTCCAACCCTAGATATGAGGGTCATCTCAGTCACCCAGCTTGTCATGAGAGTTGTCAAAACCTTGGGCAGTGTATTGCTGTCTCTTTTAATCCTTGAATTTTCTTTTATGCTTTGAAAAGACTACCATGGGCAGTTGTATTCATGTTTTTGTCCAAAATACTTTTTTTTTTTGGTCTGAAGCAACAGAGGGTAGCAAAAAGGAAAACAAATGTTATCCCAAGTACTCTAGCTTCCAGACTATGCTAATTCTTTGGGTCTTTGGGGGAACCGTGGGCTTCTGTTAATGCTGTCTGATTTTTATTTTCAGGCACAGCAGGGGAAAATTGCAGCTGAAGATGAAGAAGAGATTGGGGAAGACAGTCAGTTTATGATGCTGGCCAAGAAGGTTACAGCCAAAGCTCTGCAGAAGAATGGTGAGCTCTTAGTCCTTCACAGGGGCTGTCCCCCTGGATTGTAGGTGCTGGAGCCTTGGAGGTGACTCTAGCCCTCAGAGGCTTTGCAGCTTAGTCATGGACCTGTGTCTAATATTATCTTAAAGGGGCCCCTCGGATGGGGAGAGACAATATTCTTTCAATCGAATTCTACTGGACAGTAGATATTGTAGTGGAGGGTGTATATGGCTGGTTTTGCTTTATGTTCTAAGGCAGCTCGTGCATGTGTGCGGGCTGAGTTGCTTCACTCGTGTCTAGCTGTTTGTGACCCCACTGACTGTAGCCTGCCAGGCTCCTCTGTCCATGGTACTCTCCAGGCATGGGAGTGGGTTCCCATGCCCTCCTCCAGAGGATTTTGCCAACGCACGGATCAAACCCGCATCTCGGGTTCTTTACCACTAGCGCCACCTGGGAAGCCCTGTAAGGCAGCTCAGAGGAGTGAATTCTGGCTTCTTTGTTTAGTCGCCCAGGATTATATACCTAAGTGTTAGAGCTGGAATTTGTCTTATCACTGTTGTTTTTTCTTATTATTACTGTTAATCAGACAGTAAGTTTAGCTGAATTGTCTGTCTTAACCACTTACTATACTTTCAAATCATGATTATAAAATAATCAGTTCCTCTGGCCTCAGTTTATTAGTTTAGTTAAGGGCCTGATAGTTTGTTTAGATGTAAAAGTAATTCTACCCAGTTTTGCCCAGAGCAGGCCTCTCTGTCTTTTCTTTTCAGTCAGTCACACTGTGGTTATTCAAGAATCAAAGTCTTTATTCAGAAATCCTTTTGAAGCCATCAAACCGGGAAGTGACAACCAGGTTGGTTGGGGACCTTGTTCGTGTGAAGTCATGATTTGCAATGTTAGAAGGCCTCAGTCAGGTTAAGGGAGTGCTCTGTCATTAGGGAGGGGGGTGGCTGTGGGAATGGAAGTAGGTGTCAAAGGAGCCTGCTATTTCTTTTCCATTTGAGCAGGGTGGAAATGTGTCGCCTCCACACCTGGCGGGTGCAGGGAGGAGCTGGCTTCTCCTTTCTTGGAATTTGATACCAGATGACTCTTCTTTCCTCAGCTGAAGACAGGCTCCCTGCTCAACCAGCCCAAAGCTGTGCTTCAGAAACTGGCTGCCCTCTCTGACCTCAACCCCAGTGCTCCCCGAAATTCTAGAAACTTCGTCTTCCATACACTTTCTCCTGTCAAGGCTGAGGCAGCAAAGGAATCATCTAAGCCTCGGGTAGGGAATTTGAGAACTGATTTGGCGACTCTCCAAAGCAGAATGAATGAATGAGTGAATTGAATTGAATTGAAAATATATATGTATTTCTGGCTTAAAGATTTATGCCATAGTGTTAATCTTGCATTCCCAATAAGGTACAAGGGGATTGCTAACCCCAGTAAGTATAATCAGCTGTGAGACTTGCCTGGAAATTTTCAATTTCTTTTTTTCCTAATTATCCATGATTTAACTATGAGCTGCTTAAGAGCCGATTGAAGCTAAGTATGAGTGAACCACAGCCTGTACAAAGGTCTTGAGTTGATTCTTGTCTCTTTCTCTGCTCTGTAGGTACGGAGAAGGGGTCCGTCTTTAATGACATCCACTTCACCTAAGCGCCTCAAAATAGATGATAGTACTTCAGAATCGAAGCAAAGCATCTTCCGTTACTTGGAAAGCTAGCGCTATGAGGGCGCCAGCACCTCTGTGGGGGCTCCATTGATAAGTATCTGGCACTGAAGGCTGGAATTGATGCTCACGTGGATGATCCCCACCTCCTTCACAGTCAATGCATTAAGACTGAGGACAGATATTCCGGTTCTTTCCACCATGTGGCTCTGGACATCTCTTTCCTAGTATTACTTCCTGGGTTGGCCACTAATAATTCTGGAGTGTTTACAACAGCAACTTATGGGATACCTGAGTGTCCTCCATTAAATATTTGACATTTTACCCTAGCAACTAACTGGATTGATTCCTTTTGGTGAAAGGGGTAGTTGGAGGAAGAAAAAGTGTGACAGGACAGAAAATTGCAGAAAGCAGTGAATACTGAAACTGCGATGATGTCTTCACACCCCTACGACATGCAGGATGGTTACCAGGACTCAGTGAGAGGGGCTTCTTAGAGGACCTAGGAATCAACAGATGGGCTATTTTAGAAGTCATGCCCCTTCCGTTTTCCTTTCTGGCCCTTCCCAAGGCAGTCTCAAATTTCCGGTTCACTTTTGCTTCCTTTATAATAAGCACTCAAACTGGTACCCAAGTCAGAAAGAGCAAATTTTCTGGAGTATAAGGATGAAGATAGAAGGTTACAGCCAGTGGCCATCCACATTAGATAGTCTGTGGACCAGAGACCTCTCTTCTAGGACTTCAGTTTTTGATTTGAAACACTGTTGCTCAAGGACCTTCCTTTTCATTCTGACCGAAGAATTATATATAATCATTATTTATTGCATTCAGCTGGGTTGAGTACGTTGCCCTGACCAGTCAGAGGACAATGAAGTAATAACTTCATTACTTATTTTGAGAGAAGACCATCAAGGAGTTTCATCAAAATGTTGTCAAGAGGATTGCCACCAGTCCCAGTTTTCTCCGAACCACCATGAGGCTCTCAGAATTTTAAACATATTTTTCCCCCCTCGGAACCAAACATCACTGCTTCCTTGGAAAAACGTCCCATGTAAACACTGTGGTTTCACTGTCATGAGCTGCACTTGGGAAGCTGGGTGAGCTGTGCCAGTTTTTTTTAACTGGTTGAGGAATCCCAATTTAACTGATGGAATTAGGATATAGGTTTTCTGCAGTTGTTTCTAATGTACAAGATGCTGACTTTGATGGAATTTGCATTTGTATATTTGTAATCTTATAACAGAGAAAATGTATATAAAGATGTTTTAATATGTATGTAGTTTTTCAATAAATCCAGTGCCTGGAGGGCACGATTTGGTGTCCAGACTAAATGCTCATTCTTAGGTCAAAACCTGTCTAATGTTGAGCATTTTGCTTTTAGAGTGCCTCTCTCCCAGGGGAGGCCTCTCTGGGCCTGGTGTGAGAGGCATTGCTGTTGTCCCCTCAGTGTCTTCTCAACTCTGGTGAATTGATCACGTTAACTTACCAAGTGGTCTGGGTGTGCAGGGAGAAGAGTTTACATATATATTACTGTCCTTTGATTGACAGCTGTGGGTCCAAGGTGATCATCATTGCCCCTCCCTTTGAGTGCTCTAAACAGTGCCCAAGGCTTGGCAGCCCTTGCTGGGCAACACAGAACTAGGGGCAAGGGCTGGATATTTCTCCCCTCTTCCTTTCCCATATCCTTTTTTGAGGGGGAGAGATGGAAAAGAGGATTTTGGAGTTGACTGCTAAAGATAAGAAAATCAGTGCCTGAGAAATCTAGGGAGCAAAGGGTTTCTACTCTAAGCTCCAAAAAGAAAGCACTCTTTGGAGACAGAAAAGCTGAAGCTTAAGTTCTGCGTTACTTTTCTCTGTGCCAGTACAGCTGTCAGAAGGCAAGCTAAGCTTTGACCCTGGTATGACTGAAGTAGAGAGTGGTGACCTGACCGCATGCCTGTGCCCAGAGCACTGAGCCATCACCTTCAGCTCCCTTCTAATGAAACAGCATACCCCAGGGCCTGTGCTGTGCTCCTGCTAGGACTCAGCTTCACTAGCTTGGAGATTACATACTTGGAGAGGTGAGAGCCTGTGAGTCTGGGAGATTGGGGTGATCAATGTCTTACTTTGTGTTCCACACACTGGGGTAGGAACACATGGTACTTACTTGATTTAAACAGGTTTCTGATATTAATTCAGCCCACAGCCGCACAAACCATACTTGAGTCTCTTCCATAAAGCATCAGGTTATACTCACCCGAGTGCTGTGGAGACAGGGTGCTCAGAATTTCTTGTGCAAATTCTCAACTGCCTCTCTATAAACTTCACCCTGCTTTGAGAATCTCTAATGGCTCAGAGAGGGTGTCTCGGGGTTTTATCTCCCAGAGGTCTATCTAATAACTTCTGGGGCTTCCTCTCCTGAGGTTTGTACACTGAAGAACAGGGGAAAGTATTTGGCAGGGGAATATTGGGAAGGGAGGAATTTTGTGATCTTGGTGGCTCAACTGGTAAATCCACCTACAGTGCAGCAGACCTGGGTTCAATCCCTGAGTTGGGAAGATCCCCAGGAGAAAGGAATGGTTACCCACTCCAGTATTCTGGCCTGGAGAATTCCATGGAGTGTATAGTCCATGGTGTCGCAGAGTTGGACACGACTGAGCGACCTTCACTTTATTGTGATACTCTGATTATAGCATTCCTGAGACGGGCTATGTCTTCTACCTTTGTGTCTGCTCACTGCCTGGCATGGGGCCTGGAATGCAGTATTGCCCGGTAAATGTGGAATGAAAAAGACTACCCCTTTCAGAGCCACCATTTATGTCTGTCAAATGAAAGTAGTCATTCACGCCCGTCTCGGAGTTGCTGTGAGGCTTGATGGAAGATGTATGTGGATGCATTGCGTCTGGTGCTACTCTTCAAGCATACAGATTTGTCAGTATCACAACTGCACCATGTTTTGTGGGCCACTCATAGGCCTGTGGTCTCATAAGTATCTCAAACTTAACATCTTTAAAAATGTGATCTTTCTTCTCTAAAAACCTGCTCTTCCTCGTGTGTTTTCCATTTCAGTAAATGAGACCTCCACATACCCAGTCACTCAGGCTGAAGGTCATTCTCGACCCCTCCTTCCTTCCTCCCATAATCAAACCATCTCTAAGTCCTGTTATTTCTAGTTTGACACTACATCTTGAATGACCTCTATAGCCAATGCCCTGATCCAAGATTGCATCATTTCTTACCAGCTGTTGGCAGCAGCCTCCTGATCTCCCCACTCATATTTTTGCCTCTTTTCCGTCCAATCTGCACAGCAGCCAAAGGGCGACATGTATATAATTAAATTAGAGGATGCCAATCCCTCACTCAAAACCTTTGTGTGTCTTCCAATGCATTCAGAATTAAGTTCAAGCTCCCCATGGCCTACAAGACCCTCTATGACATAACCGTGCCTCCCACCCTCCAGTCACATTACACTCAGCTTCAGGGGCTTCCTAAGTATCCTTCCCTTTTCCTGGAATGATCTTTTCTCCACTGTCTTTTTTTTTTTTTTAACTTTTTATCTTGCTCTGGGGTATAGCTGATATTGAGGTAGTTTCAGGTGAACAGCAAATGGACTTGGGTGGCCCGAGTAGTAAAGAACCCGCCTGCCAATGCAGGAGACGTGAGACACCAGCTCGATCCCTGGGTTGGGAAGGAGGGCATGGCAACCCACTCCAGAATTCTTGCCTGAAGAATCCCCATGGACAGAAGAACCTGGCAGCTACGGTCCATGGGGTCGCAAAGAGCTGGACATCACTGAAGCGACTGAGCATGCACGCATGCAAAGGGACTCAGCCAAACATATACATGTATCCATTCTCCCCCAAACCCCCTTCCCATCTAGGCTGCCACATAACATTGAGCAGAACTCCATGTGCTGTACAATAAGTCCTTATTTCCACCCTCCTTTGTCTACTTTTAGCTTAAATCTAACTCCTTCAGAGATGCTTCCACTACCACCTCTTTCTTAATTAGGTTACCTGTTTCCTGTTTTGTTTTTTTTTTTCTTTTGGGTCTTTTATCACAGTTTACCACTTTAATGTTTGTTTAGATCTGCTTTCTGCATTAGACTAAATTCTGTGAAAGCAGAGATCATATATATTGTGTTTTTTAAAAAATGTACGTTTCAGGTAGCACCATGCCTGGCACATAGCATTATTAATAAAAATGTATTGAGCAATGAATTATCTGAAGGCTGGAAGAGCTCATGGTGAAGAGCCAGGAGCTGAATGGCCCTCAAGGGTGTTTTCTAATGTGGGATAGAACAGATACAGGTGGTTGCTATGTGAGATCTTAAGCTCTTCCTCTGCATCTTACATGTGGCATGACCCTGGAATAAGTCATTCTGAAATTTTCCTCTGCTGGAAAATGAAGCTAAAGTGAACTGGCCTGGTTTAGCTCCCAGGGTTATGGTTGGGATCATAGGTACAATTAATGTGAGATGAGGGAGCACGTTTAAGAGGCTGTGCTCACGCTGACTGACCCACTGCTGAGGAGGAGGTGGGGCTCATTACGGTCTAGCTGAGTGGAAAAGAGAAGCCAAGTCTTGCCAAAGCTCCGTAGCTGCCAGCCCATGGGCCCAGCCTAGGCCCAGTGGTGCCTCGCTCTGTGCTGGGCCTCCTGAGAGGGGTTGGGCTGGAGGTCTGCTTGTGTGCCTGGAGTCTCAGTGAGCTGGGAAACAGGCACGGCTTTGTGTACAGCCGGTGTCACCTCAGGGTCTGCCTTTTGAGACCCAGATGCCAGATCTCTGTCCCTCGTGGTTGTATCATCTTGGTCTGTACTGCCCACGTCCTTCCCATCCCCTCATTCTCTCCGCTCTTCTCTCACCTGAAAGGTTTTTCATTTTCAGTTTATTGATCTGGTTCTTCCCTGGGGTGGGATACATAATGGGAAAAGGGGGTTTGAAGTAGCTTCAGCCTAAGGGTGATTGGAGGAAGAGGGCTGGACACTGGGGTTCTTTCCCTTCACTCTAGAAGGAACCACGATCTGGTGTTCTTGCTGGCTGGTGGGGTAGACGTGCGGGTGAAGAGGCAGCTCCCAGCTCCTGGCTGGAGTCGCTGGGCCCAGTCCGAGGGGTGGAAGGTGCCGCAGCAGGACTGGGAGAGTCCTGTAGCTTTTTCAGTCCTCATCTCTTTTTTTTCTCAGTGGCTGAAGGAAGGAAAAAAACTGACTGCCCACCCCTCTCTTTGTCTTGTCTAATTTAACTTATGTTATTTATCAAAAAGACAGGTTATTTGGAAAACCAGATGGACCCAGGCAAAAATCATCTGGGTTTTCCAAACGTGAAAAATTAGGTTCTGGGGGCCCAGGAGGAAAAGCGTATGAATGTGTGTGTGTGTGTGTGTGTGTGTGTGTTTGGGAGGGGGTGAAGAGTATTGAGAGTACTTTATGTCTCTGCAGTCAGACCCAAAAATTGCTCCAGCATATCCAAGCTGTCCTCCTCCCTGTTTTTTCTTCAAGTTTTTTCTGATTACAAGCTAAATGAGAAAGCTGAAATCTTGACGTTGGTGGCTGGGAGTGTGGAAAGGTTTAATTGGCCAAGGATGAGAACATGTCAGGGCTGGAGCAGAACAGCGGCTGACAGCTTTCTGCTCTCCTGCCCTCGCCTCCTCCCACAGATCCACTGGGTTAGTCAGAGTTTCAGGTACAGAGAGGTTTCTGGAGCAGAAACCTGGTCTACCTCTTGTCCCTTCAGGGTTAGCATCCCCAAAACGATCGTAGCAGGGGTGGAATTTAGACATTAGGGGAAGAACTTACCCTTTCATAACTTTCTGACGATGATATGGCCAAAGAACACTAGAGGGGGGACTTCCCCGGTGGTCCAGTGGTTAAGACTCGGCACTCCCCATTCCGGGTGCCTGGGTTTGATTCCTGTTCAGGGAACTAGATCCCACATGTCCAAACCAAAAGCATGCCACAACTAAGGACCCAGTGCAGCCAAATAAATAAATATTAAAAAAAAAAAAAAAAAGAATCCACCTTGCAAGGCAGGGGATGTGGGTTTCATCTATGATCATGGAACTAAAATCTCATACTCTGTGGAGCAGCTGAGCCCATGTGCCAAAATTACAGAGTCCATGTGCTGCAACGAAAGATCCTGCATGACGCAACGAAGACCCTGCGTGCCTCAACTAAGACCCAACGCAGTCAAATAAATAAATATTAAAAAAATAAATAAAGGACAGTAGGAGTTGAGGCTTGTCTGTCCATTAAATGTCCGGGGAGGGAACTAGTTCTGTAGCTGCAACCAGGAATTTTTAAAGCTTTTTTCTGTTACAAGCAACAGTATAGGGCAGCATTATCAGGAAGGAGCTGAAGTAGGAGGCTCTGGAGGCATGACTCTAGGCTACAACAGAGGAAATGTTCTGTCTGAAAGCATAGAGTCCTCTCTCTGCATGCACACGTGCACACACACAACAGCCAAGATCCTTTCTGGCCTGAAGAATCTTTGGCAGCAGCAAGAGCACTTGTCCCATTGTGAGGGTCATTTTTCAAAGCGCCACTGGACTGTGAAAGCCACTTAATAACTTGATCTGTATAATCTGAGTTAATACTAGCTCCGCAGTTGTGAGGATTAAAATTTGAGAAATTTGTAAAGCGTCTGCCTCCAAGCCCAGCACCTAGGAAACCTCAATGAGTGCTTGTTGAATTAATGAATCCATGAAGCAGAGCATTAAGGCTCCCTTGACCATTTCCAAAGGTCAGTGTGTAAGAGCTTGAATAACAGGCTTGGGGGCTGTCCTGTGGAGCTTGGAGCCTGAGGCATGATCTAACCCTGCCATTCATTCAACACGTGTTTATTGAGTTTCTATAATGTGTGGGGTAGACCCGGTGATGTACATCCCATCCCCTTTAGTGAAGGCCTTGCTGGCTGCAGACAGCCTTTAGTCAGGAGAATGCCTCAGTTTCAGAGGACACCTCACCCAACACTCACATCCCTTTCCCGCACAGCCTACATCCAGTGATGACAGAAGTGTAAAGCCCTGGCCATGTTGGCTCATTTCAGGACAATTCTAAAGGGCCCATTCTTGTTCAGAGCTCCCTGAGGGGTTGACTGAGCCTCTATCATGCACCTGTATGGTAGGTCAGCTGCTGGCCCCTCCCTTCCACAGACATTAATCCCAAGGGCACTTCTTAGTAACCATCTGCATCCTAAACTGTCTGAGTCTGTCTCCTGAGGAATCCAGCCTATGACTGTTCTAGTCCTGTGGCCAAGGCTTTCAGTTCAGTTCAGTTCAGTCGCTCAGTCGTGTCTGACTCTTTGTGACCCCATGAATCGCAGCACGCCAGGCCTCCCTGTCCATCACCAACTCCCAGAGTTCACTCAAACTCATGTCCATCAACTCGGTGATGCCATCCAGCCATCTCATCCTCTGTCATCCCCTTCTCCTCCTGCCCCCAATCCCTCCCAGCATCAGAGTCTTTTCCAATGAGTCAACTCTTCACATGAGGTGGCCAAAGTACTGGAGTTTCAGCTTTAGCATCAGTCCTTCCAAACAACACCCAGGACTGATCTCCTTTAGAATGGACTGGTTGGCTCTCCTTGCAGTCCAAGGGACTCCCAAGAGTCTTCTCCAACACCACAGTTCAAAAGCATCAATTCTTCGGTGCTCAGCTTTCTTCACAGTCCAACTCTCACATCCATACATGGAAAAACCATAGCCTTGACTAGAGGGAGCTTTGTTGGCAAAGTAATGTCTCTGCTTTTGAATATGCCATCTAGGTTGGTCATAACTTTCCTTCCAAGGAGTAAGCGTCTTTTAATTTCATGGCTGCAATCACCATCTACAGTGATTTTGGAGCCTCAAAAAATAAAGTCTGACACTGTTTCCACTGTTTCCCCATCTAAAGCCAAGGGTTTAGGACAGGAAAAGACAGAGACTCCATTGCAGTTTCCAGCATCTGTTTCCAGCGTTGGAGGTGTCCCTGCAGCCTTTTTATGAATATATCCACCAGAGGGCAGCAGCAGCATAGCAACCTGTCCTCCTGAGGCTCAGTGGAGAGGGCTTGGGGTCTTCCCCCCATCCCCTCTCCCCACCCCCCATTCCGTATAAGGCAGGATGACCTCCCTCCATAAGCCCACCCTGATAAGGGAAGACAACTTGGGAAACTGTCTAAGCCTTACTTTTGTCAGTCTCAGCACGAGCCCCTCCCACCCCAGTGCCAAGGCAAATTCGTCTTCATAGTGTGGACCCCTTCCCCCGCAGCTGGCAACCTCCTTGTCCAGGATCTCCCACCTCTCCACACTCACCATCCACAATAGATTTGTTTTCTGTATGACAAGGTAATTATGAGCTTGGGGCCAGGGGGCCCAGGGGCCAGTCTGAAGATGGTCACTTCAATCTGGTTCTCCCTGTTCTGCTAACATTATTGATTTTTTTGGTTTTATTTATTATGATGATTTTTCTGTGTGAACTGGTTCTGGTGACATGAGCTATGGAGGTGAGAGGGCAAAAGCAAATTTATTCTCGTCACAATTTAGCTTCTTGAAACCACCCACTTGACTTTTTTTTTTTTTTTTAATCTGCTAGTTTTAGCATCTTTGCTTATCTGCCTTCATTCAGTTCCCTATTCCCCAAAGTTCTTCCAAAGATTCTTCCAGGAATTGGAGCCAGATGTGGCTAGAGGGTGCCATTATATATCAGCTTTTATTGCATTCCCATTATTGGGCAGTTATTTCCCAGGCTGAGCTCCCCAACTTCCTGCTTCTTTCTCAGCCCTTCCCCTGGGGCAGTTCTGAGACAGGCCAAGCTATGAAGAAAACCTGATAAGGAAGTTATCAGAGAGTGAGTCTGAGTGGAACCTATTCCTGACCTTCAGGCTGCCTGACCTTCAGGCTACTAACGGCCCCTTCAGGCTACCTCCAGACTTTAGACTAAAAGTGCGAGGGGGCAGTGATTGCCTGACTGCAGCCGGAGTCAGCTGAGGCCAAGGGCGATTTGTGGGGCCACGTTTCCCCCAGCCTGTTTTCTCTGTGTGTGCCAGGACAATGAATAAATCATTGTTCAGGGGCGGGATGCAGCTGCCGGGCTCCTCCCCTCGGCACATGCCCCGACTCCAGCCTCTCCATTGAGGGCTGCTGGAGCAGAGCGCTTTATACACCCAGCTCCCCAAATCCTATTGAGGCCTCCCCCTTTGCACGAGCCACCGGCTCCAGGCCCATTCAGCCTGGCCCTTTGTGCTGGAGGTTAAGTGGTTACATGTGGGGGACACCCAGAAAGGACCTGTCAGGCTCTGAAAGGCTGCGCTGATACAGTGCCCTCCTACTGATGAATGGGTGGGTGGAGGAGAGGTGGGCGGCCAGAGGCTGGGGTGGGGGAGAGGGCTGGGGATTATGGAGGCAGCTGCTAGGAAGGAGATGGAACAGACACTCCCTTCTCTCATTCCCCCTTCAGATCAGCTTCTCTTCCTCACTCTCTCTGCTGTGGGCTCTGGGACCTTGGGTTTGGCCTCTCTGGGCTCCTGGAGAGGCCACTTACCACTTGGGTGGATAGGGGAGAAAACATCTCTACTACCTTTCATGCTTCCAGCACCTCCAAAACACCCCTAAGTTTCTCCTTTTTCCCTTAAGGGTCAGAAGAGAGGATGTGAGTGGTGGGGGTGTTTGATAAATCCATCTGCTAGGTTCCTGGGGAGCACTGGATTTGGAACTGCCCCACTGAGATCAACTCTGAATATTCACTTGAAGCACTGATGCGGAAGCTGAAGCTCCAGTATTTCGGTCATCTAATGTGAACAGACAACTCATTGGAAAAGTCCCTGATACTGGGAAAGACCAAGGGCAGAAGAAGAGGGCTTCAGAGGATGAGACAGCTGGATGGCATCACCAATGCAATGAACATGAACTTGGGCAAACTCTGGGAGACAGTGGGGGACAGGGAGGCCTGGCATGCTGCAGTCCATGGGGTTGTAAAGAGTTGGATACAACTGGGCGACTGAGCAACTGCAACAACAACACTGAGCTTTAAAAGCTTCCTGGGAGGCCTCTCAGGAGCTGTGCAGGGTGGAGGGTTCAGGGTAGGAGAGTATAAGAGAGTATATACGAGAGTATATAGGAGAGTATATGTCGTATACGAACTGGGTATACGACAAAGATTTTGTTGGAAAAGGATGATTTAAGACTTAAAAAAAAAAAAGCCCCAAAACTTTATATTTGATGTACTACCTCCTCATTTTACAGCTGAGAAAACAGCCACGCGGGGCTGGAGACTGGACTTGTCTTGAGCTGTGTGCTCAGTTGTTCAGTCGTGTCCAGCTCTTTGCGACCCCAGGGACCTCATGGACCTGCTCTGTGCATGGAATTCTCCAGGCAACAGTACTGGAGTGGGTTGCCATTTCCTCCTTCAGGGGATCTTCCCAACCCAGGATCAAACCCATGTCTCCTGTGTCTTCTTTACTGACTGAGGCACCAGGGAAGCCTCTGGACATGTCTTACCTAAGGTGATCACACAGCAGTTTTTGGCTAGACTAGAATGGCACTTTGCCTTTAAGAGGTGGTGGAGAAATGAGTGAATAAAACAACTAGGTCACTGGCTTCCTAGGCCTTCCTTTCCTGAGATGAGCTAATTCTGAGGAACGGTTTTTCTTCCCGCCTTAAGGGCTCTTTTGTACTTCCAAGGCCCTCCAGGGCTGTGCCTGGCCTTAGGAGCCCAAGTAACAATGTTCATAATCTTAATGTTATTTAACAATGCTCTAGGCATCTTATCTTTATTTAACCTAAAAAGGTTAAAATGCTTTGGTTTGCCCAAGTTCCCCAAAGCCATGTGGAAAGTTAACAGAGAATATGAGCTCAGGAAAAAGAAGAAAAGGTCACAGTGTCTTGGGTTGGCCAAAAAGTTCGTTCAGGCTTGTCCACACAGTGTACTGGAAAAGCCTGAACGAACGCTTTGGCCAGCCTAATAGCTTGTCCCCCAAGATCGGATGCCAGTGCTTGGTTTTGCTGTGGAATCTTTGGGAGCTTCCTCATCTACCTTCCTGCCATCCACAAGATGAAGCCCAAGGTGCCTGGAATGGTGGTCAAGGCCTTTCACAACCGGGCCAGATTTACCCTTCAGCCTCGTCTCCCATCTCCATTTACCCTTCAAGCTCCAGCCACACTGACCTCCTCTGTGTTATCTGAACACACACTCCACATTCGGTTTCCTCTGCCTTCACTTGCTTTCTCTTGGTGAGCTTCGATTCATCCTTCAAGGCCTTCAAATATCCCCTCTGTGAAGCCCTTCCTTACCCTCTTTTGGGCTCTTTAATTTTGTCTTCCAGCTCTGTTGCAGAATCTGTCACATTGTATAGCCCACTCTTTTCTATTTCCCTTTCTAAATACAGCGCTGTCCACCAGTCCTGATTCTGCACTGATTCATTCCCTGGCACAAAGCATGTAACTGGGTACTGAATGTGAATGACTGGATGGGAAGGGGCAAGGTCCTTGAGACCGAAACACCTTGATCCTGCCCATCTCTTTCTCCCAGGAGTACTGACATTGAGAAATTATCCACCTAGAGAGGAACTCATGTTGATCCTATTACTTGAAGTAGGAATTTCTCTCATGTCCCCTTGTCTCCTTGTCTGACAGCCCCGGCCCCTTGGGCCTGGGTTTGGTTACTCCTTGCTGGCCAGTCTTGGCTCTGATATCTGTCTGCTCACCAAGATACCAGTTCACTGCCACTGCAGGATCTTCACGATGGGCTGGCCTGCTACAGAGCCCTGTTCAGGCTGGTTCTGTCCATCTCGGGTGGTTTCTGTGTCCCTGCCAGTTAAGTCCCTGCAACCTCTGTAGCTGGGTGGACACAGCCACAGACACCCCTTCACCTGGGGAGACTGATTCCCTGGCAGCCTGGCTAAGGAAGCCTCTGGAAGAACAGACACCTGGTGGTGGTAGTTTAGACACTCAGTCCTGTCCGACTCTTGCAGCCTCATGGACAGTAGCCCACCAGGCCCCTCTGTCCATGGGATTTCCCAGGCAAGAATACTGGAGTGGGTTGCCATTTCCTTCTCCGGGGCATCCTCCCCATCCAGGGATTGAACCCACATCTCTTGCATTTCAGGCGGATTCTTTACTGCTAAGCCGCCAGGGAAGCCCATAACAGACATCTACGTGTCTGCTTTTCTGTAGATATGGACTCCCCTTCCCCCCTGGAGGAGTTTTTGTCCTCCAAGCTTCCAGCTGTCTGAAAATCCTGGAGTTGCCAGGACCACTGTCAGAGCACTTACTTCGTTAATTATACAGTGTTAGAGTATTCCACCCAACGTGATCCTTGGCTAAGGAAAGAGAAGCCTTTGGAATTCACTTGTCAGGTATTGTTATTTAGAAATAACCCGCTTTATAGAACAATGGAGTGACCAGCTGATGACTCAGCTCTGTCAGGTTATTGCACACCGAGTGTATTAGAGGTTTTAAATAAACAATCGGTATATAGTTATTATTATTATTTGTAGCCAGAATACACAGGAAGAGTAGAGGCAGGTGCAGCACATTATGCGATTGCACCTAATGACTTTCTCAGTCTGCCTCCTGTCTCTGACATTCTACTTTCTGCAGTTCAGGAGGTTTTAGCGTCTAGGGAGGAATGTTTCTAACCAGGAAATGCAAAGATGATTCCACTGCATTTTGGGCTCCTCATAATACTAGAGGAATAGGAGAAAGGAGGTCGCACTGTAGGCTGCACTGATAAGGACTATTAAGGGGAAATAGAGTTGCTACTACTTAATGAGGGCTGAGAGGTAACTGAGTGGCACCCAGGGGACCACGCTGTACTCTTGTATTAATCAAGATTCTTTCAGTTGCCAGTCAGAGAAATTCCCCTTGAGTCAGGCTTGGAAAAATAAGGGCCTTGTTGCAAGGTATACCAAGGCCTCAGGAAACAAGGACAGGACTGTTACCAGGACTTCTGTCTTTCTGTGTCTGCATGTCACACACATGCAGACTACTTTCTCCTACAAATAGGCTGACTTCTATTTGGCAAAGAATGTGATTTTTGTGGTCCTAGGCTCACATCTTCCTTGCCTTGCCTTCCTTTAATTTTATTTCAGTAATTCCCAGAGAAGGACTCTGACTCACCTAGAGCGGGAGTCATAGTCCTAGGCTCCTCAAACTTCCATGAGATCCACCCAGTTAGAGCTGGGAGAGACCAAGCCCAAAGGAGAGGCAAGAGGAGCTTTTCAGGACTCATCAAACAAATAATTAGATAAGGCTGTGACTGTATGACACGGGAGACCTGCATCATTCAGACCACCAAAGCTCAGAGACTTTACAAGTGAAGATTTGGGTCACATCAGAAAGAAGAAAACTCCAGTTGAAGGTAAGGAGAATTTGCAGTAGATAAGGGAAAGCGGGGCTAGTTAGGCCTCAGTACCTCATGTGGAAATGGGGCTGAGGTCTCTGCATGTATATTTTTAGCTGGAGTAGTGTCCAAAGTTTGAGTTACTTCTGCATTTCCTTTTTATTTCCTCTTCCCTCTTAAAATACAAATTTTCATAATTATATTTTTTTTCTTTTCTATTTCCCTTATTTTGTATATAGGATTTATTGTTGTGATTTAATTTGCTATTTACTCTCTAGTTATTCAGTTGCGTCTGACTCTTTGCCACCCCATGGACTATATAGCCTGCTAGGCTCCTCTGTCCACGGAATCCTCCAGGCAAGAATACTGGAGTGGGTTGCTATTTCCTTCTCCAGGGGATCTTCCCGATCTGGGAAGGAGACTAAATCCAGATCTCCTGCATAGCAGGCACCATCTGAGCCACCAGGGAACTCTCTAGGTGGCAGAATGGTAAATTGGAATTAAGTTGGAAATGGAAGAGGATGACGTATCATGGAGATCAGTAACAAATTCTTCCTCTTAAAAAAAAAAGCAAAAGAAAGGGAAGAGGGAAAGACAAGGGTACTTTTTTGGCCTCCAGGCACAGCTCGTGGGATTTCAGTTCTCCAACCAGGGATGGAATCCGGACCCTTGGCAGCGAAAGCACAGATCCTGACCACTGGTTGTTGTCGTTCAGTCACCCAGTTGTGTCTGACTCTTGGCGATCCCATGGACTGCAGCGCGCCAGGCTTCCCTGTCCCTCACCATCTCCCAAAATTTGCCCAAGTTTATGTCCATTGCATCAGTGACGCCATCCAGCCATCTCATCCTCTGACACCCTCTTCCCCTTCTGCCTTCAATCTTTCCCAGCATCGGGGACTTTTCCAATGAGTCTGATGCTCTTCTCATCAGATGACCAAAATACTGGAGCTTCAGCTTCAGCATCAGTTCTTCCAACGAGTATTCAGGGTTGATTTCCCTTAAGATTGATTGGTTTGATCTCCTCGGTGTACAGGGACTTTCAAGAGTCTTCTCCAGCACCACAGTTCGAAGGCATCAATTCTTTGGAGCTCTGCCTTCTTTATGGTCCAGCTCTCAGAACCATACAAGACCACCAGGAAGACCACAACCTTGACTATTCGAACTGTTGTTGGCAGAGTAATGTCTCTGCTTTGCAATACACTGTCTAGGTTTGTCATAGCTTTCCTGCCAAGAAGCAATCGTCTTCTGATTTCATGGTTGCAGTCACCATCCACAGTGACTTTAGAGCCCAAGAAGAGGAAATATGTCACTATTTCCACCTATTCCCCTTCTATTTGTCATGAAGTAATGAGGCTGGATGCCATGATCTTAGTTTTTTTAATATTTAGTTTTAAGCCGGCTCTTTCACTCTCCTCCTTTACCGTCATCCAGAGGTTCCTCAGTTCCTCATCACTTTCTGCCATTAGAGTGGTATCATCCGTATATCTGAGGTTGTTGATATTTCTCCCACCTATCTTGATTTCAGCTCGTAACTCATCCAGCCCGGCATTTCCCATGATGTGCTCAGTATATAAATTAAACAAACAGAGTGACAGCAGACAGCCCTGCTGTACTGATTTCTCCATCTTGAGCCAATCAGTTGTTCCATACAGGGTTCTAACTGTCGCTTCTTGACCCACATAAAGGTTTCTCAGGAGACAGTTAAGACAGTCTGGTGTTCCCATCTCTTTAAGAGCTTTCCACAGTTTGTTTTGATCCACACAGTCAAAGGCTTTGGTTTAGTCAATGAAACAGAGGTAGATGTTTTTCTGGAATTCTTTTGCTTTCTCTATGATCCAGTAAATGCTGGCAATTTGATCCCTGGTTCCTCTGCCTTTCCAGGGTATTTTTAAACGTATTATGATTGAAAGATGAATCATATTTAATTGGTGGCATGGAGGGGGTAGCATGAGAAAGGTATAAGCAAATTGCTGGGTTTACTTAGTAAAGCTGTGGGTATGGAAGGGACCTCCTGGAAGCTCAGTCGCCCTAAAGGCTAAATTTGTCACAGACGTCTTTCCGGGGCTGCCTCTCCCTAAGGGCAGCCAGTGCTTTTTGGTTTTATCATTAGAGTCAGCAATTACTCTGTTCATTAAGTGACTTTAATGAAATAAGCACAAAACGAACATGTAACTTCAAATTGTGAAATAGAAAAAAAAAAAAAAAAGCCTTGGGATAATATAATAAGGGGAACTATCTGGCCTAGGAGGTCAGAGAAGGTTTGCCTGAGAAGAGATCTGAGATATGAGAGGAGAGAAAATTTTAAGCAGAGGGAACAGTGCGGCAGAAAGGAGCGCGAGGCTGCTCAGTTGCAGAACCCAAGGGCAAAGGCTGAAGCCGGAGCGAGAGAGCAGGATGCTGAGCCCCACGGCGGCTGCCTTAAGGATTTATGCGGCAATGCGGAAGCCACTGACGGCTTTTAGGCTGGAGGGTGCTGATGACACAATCAGATTTTCATTCTGAAAATGTCACTGTGAGGCAAACCGATCGGAGAGACCTAGTGAATGCAGTTAAGAAATTAAACAGGATCTGCAAGGCTGGGTCCAGGCTGCCGGAGGCGGGGGAGGAGGTTCCGGCGCTCGGACCTGCGAGCGGCTCCGCAGAAAACCGAACCGGCCCACGTGGGCCAGGCCGCCCCGCCCCGCCGTGCTGACGCCGCCCGACTCCGCAGTCAGGGCCTGGGCTGGGCGCAGAGCCCGGGAACCCGCACCCCACGCCCCGACCCACGGGGACGCCCAGGCCAAGGGACCACCTCCCCAGCCCCGAGGGAGCAGTTCCCGCCGCGGAGACCTAGCTACCGGAGCCAGCCAGGCGGGGCGGCGCCTCCAAGCAGTGAGTCGGGGCCGGATCGGGAGGGTTTGGACCCCAGCCGCAAGGGGCGGGGGTCGTTGCCTCTGCCCAGCTGCCTTTTGCTGGTCGGGGGGGTGGGGGTGGGGGGCCGAGGATTAGGGAAAGATGGTCTGGATCCTCTGTCTCCTGGGGATGGTATCCCTTTCCCGCAAGTCTAGGCAGGAAGGGAAGCCGCCTCCGCTCATCCTTACCACCCCCGCCCATCCCCTCACCTCCCACCTTCACCATCCCCGCCCCACTGCACCCACCCCCGACAAATTGCGGATTAGCTTGGAGAGAAGCCTGATGCCAGGGTTCTCGGCTCCCATTTTACCTTGCCTGAGGACCCCTTGATCCTTAGCACCGCCCCCACCTCCTTCCAGCTTGCTTCACGGCCCCGCCCAAGTTTAGAAAAAAAGAAACCATTTGGGCGGGGACGATCTCCGGGCACCTTGCTTAGCGGGATGGAGTCTGTAGGTTTCCAAGGGACTGTCCCTACTGTTGCCCCCAGGACTTCTTCCCAGTACTGTGCTGGATGTGGGGAGCGTCCCTGCCACATTCATCGACGCTCCCCCTTACTCTTACTGATTCCCTTTTTCTAATCCTAGTAATTTATGGTCAGTAGAAACTTGTCAATTTAAATTCAGATTTGGGGAGAAGTCGGTTATTGGGAAGGAAAGAATAATGTGGTGTGTCCTCTCTCCAGGGCCTCAGGATGGAGCAAGATAGAGGCAGGGACCTGGGATAGTAATAAACATGGAAGGAAGGGGTGAGGCCAGAAGAGAGGCTTGTCAGTGGGAAAAGGGCTTCCTCACTGGGCAGAAGAGGGAACCCAGCCCAGCTCTTCCAGCCCTGAGCTGTCAGCAGCACAGATCCAACTGCCCTACTCACTCACTCAGCAAGGAGGTAGTGCCACCCGCTCAGTGCCAGGTTCTGTGCTGGCTCCCGAACATGGTGGAGGTTATAGAGAGGAATTCCATGTCCAGTAGAGGGGCCAGTAGGCTGCTATGACAAGATAGAGGAAATAAAAACATGTTGAATAGACATTTACTGACCATCAACTACGTGCCAGGGACAAGAAACAAACAGGCATAAGACAGCATGTGTCCAAGCAGTGAGGACCCAGAGGAAGGCACAGTTGACTGTGTGTTTGTGTATTTAGGGGCATGGGGAGAATGTCAGGATGGTTTCAGCAAGGTGGGGATATTAGAGCTGAATCGTAGCATACAAAGACTTCCCTTGTGGTTCAGCTGGTAGAGAATCCTCCTGCAGTGCGGGAGACCTGGGTTCCATCCCTGGGTTGGGAAGATCCCCTGGAGAAGGGAAAGGCTGCCTACTCCAGTATTCTGGCCTGGAGAATTCCATGGACTGTGTAGTCCACAGGGTCGGCTTTCACTTCACTTAGCATACGAAAAGGAATCTGCCAGTGGAGAAGGGAAGAGCTGGGAGGGAAGGGGAGAGGAAGGATATGTTGGGCCAAGGGGATTGTGGGAGGAGAATAATGGTGTGTTCTGAGATCTCTGAGCAGTTTGGGATGGTGGGAGGGGCTGAGAGTGGTAAGAGACAGGTCTGAAGCAGTGAGCAGGGGCCAGAAGAAACACAGCCTCTTAGGCCAGGAAGAGGTTTAGCAGCAGGTTAGAGGCAGAGAGGTCAGTGAAAAGTCATAGCAGTCAGTAATCCAGGTTAGAAATGGCCCACACCAAGAGAAAGGGAGCTGTATGTACATGTGCGTGCATGTGTGAGTGCCCGCAGTTTCCGGTCCGTGTGATTGGAGAGTGGGCCTGCTTGGCTGACGACACTGAACAGGGAGCAGGGCAGGCCGTGCAGAATCTAAGGAGCCTATGGTTGGTTGCAGAATTCAGCAGCAGTTGGATCTGACTCTCTGACACATCTGAGAGTCACCAACACGTGGTAGCTCTTGAACCTCCAGCAGAAGGTGAGGTCATCTGGGGAGAAGTGCCTACAAGGAGAGGACAGCTTGCCTCAGGGCCAAGGGAGAACCCTGTGAGGAGATTGAGAATTGGCAGCAGAGAGGGAAGAGGACAGCCACCAAGGGAGGTGTTAGCAGAGTCAAGGCAAAGGGGCAGCCTGGTGTCTGTTGCTAGGTTCTCTCGACTTCAGGCACCCTACCCTCGCCTGCTCTGACTCATTCTTCTGCTTCCCCTTTACAGACCAGATGTTCGCCATCCAGCCAGGGGTTGCTGAGGGGGCTCAGTTCCTGGGGGGCCCACCTCCTGGAGTATGTCCATCCGAACTTCAACCAGACAGCAACTCCAACTTCATGACGAGTGCCAAGGACACCAATGAGAATTGGCACGGGATGCCAGGCCAAGTGGAGCCCGTAGTAATGAGGAGCTCCTCCGAGTTGCCCTCTGACAACCAGGATTTCCAGGCTCCTGGACTCCCTGAGGGGGAGATCCGCAGCCCACCGGAGGGGGCAGAGATTCCTGGAGCTGGGCCTGAGAAGACGGGTGGTGCCAGCACAGTCTGCTCCCCGCTGGAGGACAATGGCTATGCTAGCAGCTCCCTGAGTGTTGACAGCCCTAGCCGCAGCCCTGAGTCTGCCTGTGGGACCCCTCCTGGCCCTCCAGACCACCTTCTGCCCTCGGTGGCCCAGGCCGTGCAGCAGCTGCAGGCTCAGGAGCGCTACAAAGAGCAGGAGAAGGAGAAGCACCACGTGCACCTGGTGATGTACCGTCGCCTGGCCCTGCTCCAGTGGATCCGGGGCCTGCAGCACCAGCTGGTTGACCAGCAGGCCCGTCTGCAGGAGAGCTTTGACACCATTCTAGATAACCGGAAGGAGCTTATCCGCTGCCTACAACAGAGGGCAGTACCATCCGGGCCCCGGGGCCAAGACTAAGGGTGTCTCTGTACAGGGGTGCAAGGGTTTATGTATATATTTGCAGACATGTGTGTGGTTATGCACAAGCAAGTACAGATCATTTGCTGGCATAAGTGCAGGGAAGCATAAGTGAGTGTGTCGGTGCTAACATGTAGGCAGATGTGCACAGGCCCATGTGAAGCCTACGTGTAACTATGTACATATGTGTATGTATAGTATTTATGTTGCTGTTGTTTAGTTGCTAAGTGGTGTCCTACTTTTTTGTGACCCTGTGGACTGTGGCATACCAGGCTCCTGTGTCCATGGGATTTCCCAGGTAAGAATACTGGAGTGGGTTGCCATTTTCTTCTCCGAGGGATCTTCCTGACCCAGGGATTGAGCCTATGTCTCCTGTATTGGCAGGTGGATTCTTTACCATATGAGCCACCAGGGAAGCCCATAGTATATATGTAGGAGGAAGTAAATTTGTATATGTATGCATGGATGGGTACCCCATGGTGTGTATCTATGTGTGTGAGTGAAGATAGATATGCAAAAGATGTGTGTTTACATATAAGTGAGTTTGAGTGTGCAGATTTCTGGTGGGTATTTGTGAATGAGCCCTCGTGTGTACAGCCTATGTGTAGGGGTACATGTGTGCATGGGATATGCATATTAGGAGCATGTATGTTCAATTGTATATGTAGGGCATCCATCCGTACCTTATGTTACCTGTGGTCTACACTAGCCTTTTGTCTCCACAGGGTCCCACTGCTCCCTGGAGAAAAGGCTAGCCTGCTCTCATTTATCTGAAGGTTGTGGTTGATCCATTCTCTTGGAATTTCTCAGGCTAACTCTTTTGATCCCTCACCTTCACTCCTCCCAGACCTTGTTCTGCTAAGGCTGTTGTCCCTGATGGTGGATTTGCTGCTCTGGCCTACCCTGTCTTTTTGGCTGCAATTTTGCCAGGGCAGTTGGTGGAGAACTGCTATCAGGGAAGAGAGCTAGGATGGTGACTGACACCATGGCAGGCATGGGGGCGAGATCAGAGGAGAAGATAGGGGACTGTCCTGCTTGAACTCTGCACATGGGAGATGGAGGAGATGACAGTGGCAGAACCCTGAGAAGACTGGGAGAATAGGAATTCTAAAACACCAGTTCCAACCAAATCACACCCTCCACTGCAGAGCAACTGTTACAAACCTTATTGACTTAAACTTCTGATGAAAAGGAATCTGTGTTGGTATAATGTCATGTGTCAATTACACCTCAATAAAAAATAGAAAAGGAATGTGTGACAGGTGTTCTAAGGCTGTTGCAAGGAATGGACAGGTGTTCTAAGGCTGTTGGGGAAAACCTTACTTCCTTCTCTTTGTTTCTACTTGCTGTGCCTTTCTGGCTTTCGCAACCCTGCATGTCAAATTAATTTGGTCTGTGTCCCTGAGATTAGACTGTCTGGGCCAGGAGGAGCCGCAGTTCAGCCTTCTAGAGTGGGCAGTGGGCAGTGTCAATCCAGCTCCTGGAAGCTCTTAGGATGCTGGGCCCTACCCTCTTATGTCACTGCATGGGGCTGATGGGCTCCAGTAGAGGCTCTGTGAGGTGGAGAGCAGGTGAGTTCTAGGGAGAACCAAGGACTAAGGTAGCTGAGCTCCCTGCTTTGCTTTTGTGAGCCAAGAGGATACAAGATCCTGATGGGTGATCACTGACATTGCCTCTGGCCCTCGTCTCCCTATCTGCAAAATGTGTGGGTGAATAGGTGAAAGGTATAGGCAGTGAGGCTGAAGCAAGGGCCCTGGGGACTCTTGTGTGGTAAGTATGAACCTGGCCTCTGGACCAAAACCAGGACAAATAAACTGAGGCAAAGAAATGCATTTCTTGGGTTTGTGTTTCTACTCTACCTGTTATCAGGTGGCCTCTTTTCCACACTGTCTGAGCTCCCCTTTTGAGCAGGGTTCTGGGCTTGGAGCTGGGGTGAGTGGGTGGAAGGAAGACACTGGGAGGAAGAATTCAGTCTCCTATGACTGGCAGTCTCATGGAGGGTTATGGGAGGTGGGTGTGGGGGGGATCTCTCCTCGGGGGCCTCCCAGTCCAAGAGGGGAGACTTTGGCTTCTGCCCAAGGGACTGTCCTTGTCCTGAGGCACCTTTAGGCCTAAAAGGGAGGGGTGTCAATTGTGAGGGACACATGCACACCCCACATTCATACAAGCATGCTCACATATTCAAATCTGCCCTAGAGATACCACTTCCCTGAAGGAGGTGGAAGCCTGACTGTAAAAGATTGAGTTAGGGTCCTCAGATGGTTCTGACACAGATGTAATTATAAAACATGTACATGATTTCAGATATCTGGTGATGCCAATCTAGATTAGATCTTCTATTTTACATTAGTTTGTATGATGAGTCATTCATACATTTCTCAAAAATTCATTACTTTTATAAAGTCTTGAAAATTCAAAAATTCAGTACTTATATAAAGAAAGTATATTGCAGTTGACCCCTGAACAATGCAAGGGTTGGGAGCACCGAACCTCCACACTGTCAAAACTCTGCGTGTAACTTAGAGTCAGCCCGCCATATTTGCAGTCCCTCCATATTCACGGTTCTGCATCCTCGGACTCAACCAACTGTGAATCATGTAGTACTGTAACATTTACTACTGAAAAAAATCTACATTTAAGTGGATCCATGCAGTTCAAACCTGTGTTGTTGAAGAGTCACCTGTAGTTAATCTACTGCATAACAAATTACCCTAAAACTCAGTGACTTCAAACAATGCACATTTGTTATCTCACCATTTCTGTAGTTCAGGACTCTCTCACCAGGCTACAGTCAAGATATCAGTCCAAGGTCCATGGTCTACTTTGTTGGGAGCATTCAGTTCCAGGAAGATTGGGGTCGCCTTTAATTCCTGGCTGTGTGGGCCATGGCAGCTTGCTTCATCAAAGCTTGCAAGCCACGAAAGATACGAGTGCTAGCAAGACACAAGTCTCAATTTTCTGCAATGTAATCACCGAAGTGAAATCCCTCAATGTTGCCAAATTCTATTGGTTAAAATCAAGTTGCTTAAGGGGGACTATTACACACAAGGCTCTGAGTACTGGGAGGTGGAGATCACCAGGGACCATCTTACAGACGGTCTGCTTCCCAGGTGGCTCAGTGGTAAAGAACCTGCTTGCCAATGCAGGAGATGTGGATTCAGTCCCTGGGTTGGGAAGATCTCCTGGAGAAGGGAATGGCAACCCACTCCAGTATTCTTACCTAGAAATTTCCATGGACAGAGGAGCCTGGTGGGCTCTAGTCCATGAGGTTGCAAGAGTTGGACATGACTGAGCATATACACGACTCAAGCAAGGACTGTAGCCCTCTGGTGACATGTTGGCCAGTCTCTACAGGCCTCACTGCAAACCAGTGTTAGTGTTTCCTCCTAAATACAGTATGAACAGGTAGCAGAGACAGGAAAGCAATGACATCTCTGAACATATGCTCAAAGAAGACTTCCTGGAGGAAGAAGAGCCTAGAGAATGAGTGGAAGTTGAAACAACAGAGGATAACGATTCCTAGGGCAGATTGGACCCAAATGTCTTGGATCCTCCAGTTACTAGCTGTGCCTCACTTTTTTTCAACTGTGCAATGAGTCATTCATGCTTTTCTCATAGCATTATTTGAGAGTTCAGGAAGTTTACACATGTATAGGGCTTAGAACTGAGCCTGGCACAGAGGAATGAATCCATAAGTGTTAGACTTGGACTGGGAGAGAATGAGGAGGCCATCGGAGCCAGGAGACGCAGCTGGGCAGTTATGTTGTGTGTTGTTGTTGTTTAATCACTAAGTCATGTCTGACTCTTTGTGCCCAATGGACTATAGCCCCCAGGCTCCTCTGTCCATGATTTCCCAGGCAGGAATACTGCAGTGGGTTGCCATTTCCTTCTCCATGGGATCTTACCCACCCAGGGATCAAACCTACCTCTCAAGCTTTGGCAGGCGGATTCTTTCCCACTGAGCCACCAGGGGCACTGCGTGTTGTGCTATCTATTAAAAACCATTCCTTAAGGGCCTTGAATTCCAGACTTATGAGTCTAATGGGATGCTGGTGGTGAGAAGATGAGCATGACATGGGAGTGTCGCAAACCAGACCTCATATCCACACTCATATACATGCCCACACCCACCAGGCACCCACAGACACAGGGGAACCAGAACCCAGGCCTATGCATGCACGGGCACACACACACACTCACTCCTGGACACAGACCTACACTCGTTCTTCCCCCACCCCTCTCAGAAAGAAAACTGCACCCAGCCTGGCGGGGGAGGGGGTGAGTGCGGGAGGTGCGGGTAGGGGCGGTGAGGGGTGAGGAGGTGGGAAGTCTGCACCGGTCAGACCTCCGACTCTCCCAGCCCCAGCACAGGGCAGCCAAAAATGTGTTTGCTCCTCTTCTCTAGGCCTGAAGGCTTCCCTGCTGCTGCTGCTGCTGCTGCTGCTAAGTCGCTTCAGTCGTGTCCGACTCTGTGCGACCCCAGAGATGGCAGCCCACCTGGCTGCCCCGTGCCCGGGATTCTCCAGGCAAGAACACTGGAGTGGGTTGCCATTTCCTTCTCCAGAAGGCTTCCCTAGCCAAACCTTATCCTTCCCCAATCCTCCCCCCAACCGCTAGGCTCAGAAGCAGTGGGTCCTCTAATAGCCCCATTCTCTTTGGTCACCTGTAAATTTGAGATGAGACGGGCCAGCGGGAGGAGGGAAGTGGCTCTTGGAAAATGTGGATCGTTGTACTGAGGTCAGGGCCGGGGGAAGGGCTAGGTCCCCCAAGGACCTGCACCCGCCACACACCCACACCGCGGATGAAAAAGGGTTTGGGCCGTAGGAGGGGGCGGTCCTAGGAGCTCCTGCCATGGGGGTCTGAGACCCTGCCCTACAATGGGGCGCGAGATGGAGCTCGAGAGCTCCGCGCTGGGGAGGAGGGTGAGGGCCGGAGGACTGCGTACAGCGGGCGTTCAGCGGTCCCCGGGCGGGGCTCGGCCCGCGAAAGGCACAGACAAAGAGGCAGCCTCCCCGGACCCCCGCGCCACCTCGAGCCGGGGACTCAGCACAAAGCGGGGGGCGGGTGGAACCGAGTACACCCCACGCGCCGGCGCGCACGGAACTGTTGATCCGCACGATCGGGAGCGACGTTTCCTGCGCCTAATCCCAACAAGCATGAAAACGGCTCGAGCAGCCCGCCAGCAGGCCCTTTGTCCCGGCCCCTCGCGGGGCAGCTGCAGCCGGGATCCCGCCCCCCTTTTGTGTCTCCTCCCCCGCGCCCGTCTCCGCCCTCCCCACCTCAGCTGCCCAGAGGGCCGCAAGCCTCCCAGGGCTCTCGCCTCGGGCACTTGGGCTGCACAAAGAGGGGCAGCGCCCCTAATCTGGGGGAGGAGGAGGATTAACCCTAGGGTCTGCAGGGAGGGGAGGGACTGTGGAGAGAAGAGAGAGAGGGGGCTGCGGTGTGCCGGTGATGTGGCCTGCAAGTGAGAACTTAAATGTGGCACTGGAGCCGTGAGGGACACGTTTGAGCGAGTGCAAGTTAGCGGGCGGGAGGGGCCCGGTTTGTTACTCCTGCTTCTTGGACTCCTCTGGCCAGCCTCCAACATTCAGCGTTCAGACAACTCTCAGGGCAAGAAACTCCCTAGACCTTGAAGGGTTGCCCTGGGACCTCCTCTCTCTGCACTCCTCCCAGGATCGCCTCCGCTCTGTGTCTTGGCCTCTGCCCATCGTCTGAACTCCAGCAGGGCCTCTGCCTCCAACTGCCCCCTGGACAGCTCTACCCAGAGGACCCACAGCCCCTCAAACCTCCCATGTCCAAAACTGAGTTCATCTACCCCTTCCCACAAACCTGCTCACCCCACTCAGTCATCTGGGGTGTGAGCCTTGGTCCTCCTGGTCACTCCTCACACCCATCATCAGGTCCTGTCCCTTCCTCCTTGCAAACACTTCTCTAGCCTATGCCTTCCTGTCCACTCCAACTTCCCCACCTTGGTTCAGGCCACCGTCATCTCAGGTGTAATGGTAAAGAACCTGCTTGCCAATGCAGGAGACATAAGAGATGTGGGTTTGATCCCTGAGATTGGAAGATCTCCTGGAGAAAGGCATGGCAACCCCGGTTTTCTTGCCTGGAAAATCCCATGGACAGAGGAGCCTGTCGGGCTACAGTTCATGGGGTCTCACAGAGTTGGACACAACTGAAGCGACTTAGCATGCACGCACGCATCTCTCACCTGGACAACTGGAAGGGCTCCTGGTCTTCTCCCTCTGTTCCCTTCACACTGCTCTAGAGTGGGGCTTCCATCTGATTCCTAGAAATTACGACCTTTCCAAGGCTCTCCAATGGTTCAGCTTGCTTAGCTGGAAATGCAGGGCCTTCTCTGACTGCTTCCTATATCCCCACTGGCCTGATCTTTCCCCAGGGTCTAGAGTTCTCAAGTTACTGTCTAGTCCACAAAGACCTGCCTCAAGAGCCTTCCTGGAGATTTTTCCCATGAAATCTCTGAGTAGCCTTGTCCCTCACAGAACCATCCTTCAGAGCCCCAAGGTCCAGGGAACTACAGGGCAGTGGGAAGGCAGACCTTCCAGAGGCGGTGCATGCTGGCCCAGCCTTGTCCACAATATGCCTGCCCCACGAAGGACAGCAGGTCTCCTCCCTGGCGGATGCGGCCCTGCCCTTCCATGGGCTTCCTGAGGTCTTTGTGGCCTCTGAGGCCACTCCAGGTGCATGAATCTTCAGAGCTGCTAGCCACTTTTGTCCTAGATCTCTCAGGATGGACCACATCCTGAGGGCTCAGAACCCCACACTTTGCAAGCATGTCTGAGTCACACTGTTCCTGTCACCACTGTCACCAGACGCCTCCTCCTAGGAATCTGCTTCCAAGGTGCTCTTCAATTCTCGTCTTAGTCATAGACAGGAAAACCCTATATACAAACAACAGATATTTGTTACTGTCTACCATGTGCCAGACCTTCTGGTAGGCAGTGGCCACCTAGATGAATCGGACACAGTCCCCGCCCATTGGAACTTCACAGTCAATTTCTGGAGACCCAGACATGGGTAATAAGAATGCAGTGTGATAAATGCTAATACAAGTCTGTCCATGGTGCTACGTAAGCACTTTCTAAAACGTGTTCCAATGGGTAGGAAGTAAAAGATTTCCAAGTTCAAAGGGGATGATCAGGAGAGCGTTCAAGGAGGGGCTGATGTGGAGGATGTGACCAGGAGGATGAGTAAAAGCAGACAAGGAAGACAGCATCCTAGGCAAAGTGAAAGAGGACTTGCCCTGGGGAGCCAAGAACCAGGAGCCTCCAAAAGTTCAGAAGCTGGGCTTCTGAAACAGAAACAATCTCTCTGAGCCAGCAACCACAATGAGGAGTGAGGCTTTACCTGTACAACTGTTATGAATGCTTGCTCTCATGGGGTTTGGCCTGAGACATCACATCACTTCCTGGGGTGCTGGGGAGTATAATAAAGTCAGTAAAGTATCCCACTTATCTGTGAACCACGTGAGCCTCTGTCTTCAGGTATACCCAGAACCTTCACAGTTTGAGAGAGTCTAAAGGAGGAATGAGTACAGGCCGGGAATCCCAGAAGCCAGTCCTCTGAAGAAAGGGCTTCTGCTCCAGGTCATTGGATTTCATTATGAAAGCCAACAAGACTTCCTTAAAAGACCCTCCCTAATTAATATCAACTAAACTTGTTTCTGCAGGAACCATGCAGCATGGGGTCAGTCCAGAACATGCAGGTGGACACAGATGTATATGTGTGTGTCAAAACCCTTTGAATAAGACCAGATCTTTCCTCTGGTGCATCTGGTGGGTTTCAATGCCATACTCCATTCCCCTCCCTCGATTTTATTCCTACTTGCATCTGTGTGTTATTCTTGTCCCTGTAGCCAGCTCTGCTTCTTCCCATTCTCAGCATCATCTTTCCTAACTCACTTCTCTATTTCAGCCCAAATGACCTTCCTAACAACATCAGCAATAAGAGAAGGAAGAAGGAAGAGGAGGAGGCAGAGGGTAGGAGGAGGAGAAGAGTGTCCTCTTAGATCGCTAACTTTGCGTCAGGGCAGCCACTGTTCTTGGTGCTTTATCTGTGTTAAGTCACCTAATTCTTAGAAGAAAGATACAATGATCATCCTCCAATCTGTGGATGAAGAAACCGAGGCCCAAGTTGTCGAGCAACTTGCCTTAATTCACATAATTGGCAGGAGGCAGAGCCAGGATTCAAGCCTAGGCAGTCTGGCTGCAGAATCAATTCTCTAACCACCTCAAAGTCCACAACCATTCCCTACCTGCCTTTATAACCATCTTCATTTCCTCCTACCCTACCCTATTCCATCCCAAACTCATTCTCATTACCATCCTTTCCTGCACATATTATCCCCGTCCCACTTACTCCATGCCCAATTGCATCCCCATTTGTTACCACCGTCACCACCACCCAACCTTTGAATCTTCCCCATTCCTATGCCCTTCCTCTTCCTTCCACCCCTTATAAAATTGGCTTTAGATTCTTTTTTTTTTTTTTAATATGTATTTGGCTGTGCCAAGTCTTAGTTGTGGCACACATCTTGTGGGGTCTTTCATTGTGGCATGCAGGCTCAGGATTTGCTCTACAGCACATGGGCTCAGTAGTCGAGGCTGGGGAATGAACCTGCGTCTCTGGCATTGCAAGGCGGATTCTTAACCACTGGACCACCAAGGAAGTCACTAAATTCTTTTTCAAGTTCACTAGCCTTGTGAACAAGAGATAAATTCACTTAAATTTTTGGAGCTCTAGTTTCCTCTTCTGTTCAAGGTAAGAAAGCAAGTACCATCTACTTTATAGGCTTGCTGTGAATATTAAATAATGCTCTTGAAATTGCCTTGTAATTTGCAGAATATTTTATAGCCCAGTATGTTGTTGTTCTGTTAATTTGCTTTGGTATTATTTTTTGCCCCATCTAGAAGCAAATGTTTTAATTTCAGTAATTGACCATTTGTCTTCTAAACAGTGAAATTTTTATGCTGTTTTGAAACTAATTTTAAAGAAGGCTACTGAAATGGTAATCTTTATTGTTTGTGCTTATTAATAATTTAAGGAAAATAAAAGTAAATGTTGCTTTATTAACCAGGTTGGGAATATGTTCCATGGGACGTCCTACAAATGAAATGGTTGTGAATGAGGGTGCTGTAGGACTCGATGGGGAGGAGGGGAGATGGGAATAAAGAATGGGAAAGAAGAGGGAGAAGTGTATGTGAACAAGGTAGAGATAAAGAGCCTAGAATACAGATACAGATGAGAAAAGAATGATTAAGCTGTGCTGAGACTTCCCATGTGCCATTTTACTCTCAATATAACCTCAGGAAGCAGTTTCTCTATTATCCTATTTTATAGGTGAAAAAAAAACCCAAAGTTTCTTCAGGTGGGTTCCATTTCTGGCAGGACAGATATAATCACTCTCTCCTCACATTCCACCTCACAGCTCGGGCCAGAAAGAAACATGTTTTTTTTCATAGAGACTCCTTGCCTGAGAAACAGGTTTATCTGTGCCCAGAAAGGGTCGTCTAAGCTAGGGAGCATCCCCATGACCCACCTAAGAGTAAGTTCAGTGGAACTAAGCAAGAGGTGGGAATTTGCCATTGGGATGGAAAGGGGAGGAGACTTGATAGCAGGTGTCTGCTTCATGCTGCAGCTTTACAGGTAACCTTCAGATGTCTGCTTCCTCCTTCATGTGGGAAAACCAAGGCAAGAGAAGGTTCTACTTCTTCCGATTCCTTGTGCCTAGAGTGCCTGAAATCCTCATACAGCCTGCCAGGACTCACAAATCCCCTCACCTATGAATTAATTTCTACTCCCAAAACTCACCCTGCTGCTGCTGCTGCTAAGTCACTTCAGTCGTGTCCGACTCTGTGCGACCCCATAGCCGGCAGCCCACCAGGCTCCCCCGTCCCTGGGATTCTCCAGGCAAGAACACTGGATTGGGTTGCCATTTCCTTCTCCAATGCATGAAAGTGAAAAGTGAAAGTGAAGTCGCTCAGTCATGTCTGATTCTTAGTGACCCCATGGACTGCAGCCCACCAGGCCCCTCCGTCCATGGGATTTTCCAGGCAAGAGTACTGGAGTGAGGTGCCATTGCCTTCTCTGAAAACTCACCCAGATAGGAGCAAAATCTTCTAGGTTGATTTCCTGATTCCCTACCCCAACCTGTCTCAGGTACAATCACCACCTTGATCTCCTTTTATACGGGAAACTCCTTTTGTATGAGACACTCAGATACTCCCCTGATTATTACCGAGCTCTAGTTGGTGTGTGTGCACGTGTGCATATACAGGTGAATTTTGGGAATAGGGGTCAGAATGGCTACATGCTCATCTAACAGACGAGGAGCCTGAGGCAGGGAAATGAGAAGGGAGATGTTGCTGACTCATCTAGAAATGGCAAATTATCTTGTGGAGTTTCTAGTACCTTGTTTCTTCACAATATTTAACATTTTTCAAATCAATTCCATTTCTGTTATTTGGCTACAGAGTAGGTGCAGCCAACCCTACCTTTCAGCGGAGAACCTATAGTCAAAGTCAAGCAGCATTAACCTTGGGAGTTATTTGAGTACTTTACTTAGTGAGGCAAGAATGACTAGAGTCACCTTGCCTTAAGAACTTTGCCCAGAGAAGGATAATTACCCTCAGGAGTCCCTTACTAAATTAGCAACCTATGGGTCTGCTCCCCACTGTAATACTATCCCCTTATATGTGATCAGAGTTTGATAGTTTACAGAACCTTTCCCTCTATTTTCCCATAGCTTTCTCATGACTACGATGGGAGGTAAGTGATGGCAAGCCTTTTTATAGAAGAGGAAATAGGCACTCACAGAGGTTAAGCGACTTGCACAGAGTTGACCAGCTTGCATTGGAGCCGGGACCTTACTCTTTCAACCAACACTCAGCTGCCCAGCTCTCACCCAGGTCTGTAATGATTCCCAGGGCAGCAATGTGGCAGGACTTAAAGAAAAGGGATGAATGTGTTCAGGGAGGGTTGCTGGCTCAGTGGGAATGCCTTGGCATTTGGATAATTCCTTGTGTCAGACTGTCCTGGGCAGTGTCCTAGGGTCCCAATTTAGCATCTTTGTTCCCGAGACCTGAGATACCAGTAGGACTGCCTACCTAATTATTGGGTCAAAGGTTGATCAGTGGTAAAGAATTCACCTACCAATGCAGGAAATACAGGTTTGATCCCTGGGTCGAGAAGATTCCCTGGAGAAGGAAATGGCAACCCACTCTAGTATTCTTGCCTGGAAAATTCCATGGTCTGAGAAGCCTCGCGGGCTACAGTCCATGGGGTTGTGAAGAGTCAAACACAATTAAGCACATACATACACATATTTTTAAAGCCCTCCCGCTCCTCTGTCCTCCCTGCCACTGAGAACCACAGGTCTGTGGTCTCAGCTTTCTCAATTTTGGACACTGGTCCTCTTTCTATTGTCCATCCCCTGCCATTCTTCTTTTCTCCCAGGGCAGTTTCAGGACATGTTTCTCTTGGACCCTATCAGCTAGAAAGCATCAAGGGTTACTGAAGCTTGAGCCCCCATGCCTCTGAGGCTTAAGGAGTGAAGTGAAAGTCGCTCAGTCACCGACCCCATGCTCCTCTGTCCACGGGATTCTCCAGGCAAGAATACTGGAGTGGGTTGCCATTCCCTTTGCCAAGGGATCTTTCCAACCCAGGGTTCAAACCTGGATCTCCTGTATTGCAGGCAGACTTTACGGACTGAGCTGCCAGGGAAGCTGAGGCTTAAGGGGGCTGTTCCTTTAAGAAGGCTGGTTCCCAGGACTAATGGGGGAGGGTGTACTAGGAGGGACAAGGCGGATGGGGCAGGGCAGTTGGTAGAGTAGGGAGAGGACCCCACCCCCGCCCCCCTGCAGGCCTCACCTAATCGCCACTCTCTGCGTTATTACCCGCCTAACACAGCGTGCTTTTAAATAAAATATGCAAAGATTTCTCTCTCAAATTATCTCCCCGGGCAAGCTAGCTCAACTCTAGCTTGTTAATAGAAAAAATGCTAATAGGTTCTCCCACCTCGTTCCCTCAGCCCCTAGGCCCTGGACAGCTCGTGCGATTCCTTCTTTCAGGGAATTTCTGTTTCCATTGAAACCAATCTTTAGGAGAATGGGAGAGCTTTCCCCAGGTACCGTTCGAAGGTAGAATCTTGGAAGGGAGGGAATGGTTCAGGTAAGAGTCTGAGGAAATCACTGTGTTATGGGGCTTGCCTCTTTCCGAGCCTCCTTTTCCTCATCTGAGATCTCAGTTAGTCCTTCACTGGGCTGGTGCAGGATAGGTGCACCTTTCCAGTTTAAACCTGCTGTGCTTGGAGGATATCGAGGTGGAGAAGACAGGCTCACTTCTGTCCTCAAGAAGCTTACAGTCTAGCAGGAAAAAAAAAAAAAAAACCCAGACCATTTACAATTTGAAAAGCAATTATAAGACATCTTAATCAAGCAATCAAAATCAGTGTCAAAGTAGGGAGACAAATGGATATCCACCTCCTAATACGGACCCAATCCTAGGAAACATTCCTGCCTAAGATGCAGGATCTGAGGGATGAAGAACCAAGGAGGAAACCATCAGACAAACCTAAATTCAAGGTCAGGCTCCGCTGGCAAGAACTTCTTAGAAATAGCAATGTTACGAAAGAAGAATGAACTGTTCCAGGTTAATTGGGCTAAAGAGCAAAGACAACTAAGTGGAGAGCATCACCCGGATCATTTACTGGCTTTAGAGAAGGACAGTGTCTGTGAAGCACATCATTGGGACATTTAGCGAAATGTGAATATGGATTGTCTTACACACATTTTATTGTGTCTATTTACATTTCCTGAAATGGTCATCAAATTAGGGTTACATAGAAGAGTATCCTTGTTTGGGGGAAATATATGTAGAAATGTATATGGATAAAAGCTTGTATTTACAACGTAATGTCAGATGGTTCAGCAACTACTGTGACAAAATGTTAATGAATGGGGAATCAGGGGAGAAATTTAGGGTTGTTCATTGACTTATTCTTGCAACTTTTCTGTAGGTTTGAAATTTTTTAAAATAAAACATTGAAAAAAGAAAAAATATAATTGGCTTTTTAAAAGTATGATAATGATATTGTAGCTATGATTTTTAAAGTCCTTATCTTTTAGGGACATTTGATACATAAAACATTTTCAGATGCAATAAAATGATCTGTATTATTTGCTTAACAATAATACAGGAGGAGGGATGTAGTTGGGAGTTCAGGTGAAACCAGATCCTTGTGCATTGATAACTGAAGTTGTGTGATGGGGAAGTTCTCTCGTTTTTTCTTGCATTTGAATTTTCTATAATTAAAAAAGTGTTGTTTTTGAGAAAAGCAGTTACAAGAAATATGATGAGTGTCAGAAGGAAAGTATGGGTCTGGCAGGGGAATGTAGTCCAGTCTGAGGGGTTTGAAAAGTGAAAGTTGCTCAGTCGTGTCTTTGTGACCCCATGGAATTCTCCAGGCCAGAATTCTGGAGTGGGTAGCCATTCCCTTCTCCAGGGGATCTTCCCAACCCAGGGATCAAACCCAGGTCTCCCACATTGCAGGCAGATTCTTCACCAGCTGAGCCACCAGGGAAGCCCAGTTTGGAGAGGTGTGGAACAGGTTTTCTAGAAGAAAAGAGTGTTTAAGCAGAGATTTAGAGCGAGTAGGGCCAAAGTAAGGAAGAGCTCTGTAAGCCAATGGTCCAAAAGGTAGGAGAGTGAGATGCAGTGTGGTGGAGTTCATAAGATCCAGGTGGAGATGAGAAGCCAGCTGGGGAGTGGAGATGGAGCTAATGAGGCTCTTGCAGTCCACCTAAGGCGTTGTATTTTATCCTAAGAGCAATGGAGTGCTTGCAGCAGGGAAGTGACAGGATCAGATCTGCATCTGAGAAAGGCCACTCTGGTGCTTTGTGGGCTAATGGGAAGGTACCAGGCTGGGGACTGCTGTAAACTCCTGTCCTGTGAATAGCATCCGAATCACTTCACTTCCTTGAGCCTGCCTGACTCTCCCTTCCCAACTAAGGGATGGAAGTTCCGTGCCAGGTTTCAAATCTGGGACTAGCCCATCCCCAAAGCCCTACAGCTCTCATCCCATCTCCAATTTCCATTCCCTCCGTCATCATATGGAAGCTGTATGGCTGATGGTTAAGGGTTCAGATTCTGGAGCTGAGCTGCCTGGAGTCAAATTCCACCTCTGCCCCTTACTAGTTGATGACCTTGGACAGACTTCTTTAACTTCCTCATGTATAAAATAAGGATGATAATATTATTACTTACGTCACAGGGAAGTTGTGAGGATTCAATACATTGATATATATCAAGTGCTTAGAACAGTGCCCGACCTGTAATAGGGACTCAATAAGTCTACTCTGAAATAGGTAAGGGAGATTAAGAGGAAGAAACTTCCAGTCATAAGATAAATGAGTCATGAGTGTAAACTGTACATTGTGCAGAATACAGTCAATGATTATGTGATGTCTTTGTATGGTTACAGATGGTAACTAGACTTATGGTGATCATTTTTGAAATGTATAGAAACAGCAAATGACTATGTTATGTACCAGGAGTCAACACTGTTTTAGGTCAATTATCCTTTAAAAACAAACTAACTAATAGGAAAGGATCAGGTTTGTCATTACCAGAGGAGAGGGAGTGAGAATTGCATGAAGGTAGTCAAAACGTAAAAGTTATAAGATAAATAAATACCAGGGATGTAATGAGCAACATGACAAATTTAGTTAACACTGCTGTATGAAAGTTATTAAGAGAGTAAGTCCTAAGAGTTCTCATAACAAAGACATTTTTTTCTATTTCTTTTATTTTGTATGTATGTGAGATGATGGATCATGTGTGGATCATGACATACTGTGGAAAGCTCTTAGAGAGATGGGAATACCAGTCTTATCTGTTTCCTGAGAAACCTGTATGCGGGTCAAGAAACATCAGTTAGAATGCTGTATGGAACAACTGATCAGTTCAAGATGGAGAAAGGAGTACGACAGGGCTGTCTGCTGTCACCCTGATTGTTTAATTTATATGCTGAGCATATCATGAGAAATGCTGGGCTGGATGAGTTACAAGCTGAAATCAAGATAGATGGGAGAAACATCAACAACCTCAGATAGGCGGATGATACCTACCACTCTAATGGCAGAAAGCAACGAGGAACTAAAGAGTCTCTTGATGCAGGTGAAGGAGGAGAGTGAAAGAGCTGGCTTAAGACTAAATATTAAAAAAAAAAAAACAAAAAACTAAGATCATGGCATCAGGCCCCATTATTGTATGGCAAATAGAAGGGGAAAAGGTGGAAATAGTGACAGATTTCCTCTTCTTGGGCTCTAAAGTCACTGCGGATGGTGACTGCAGCCATGAAATCAGAAGACGGTTGCTTCTACGCAGGAAAGCTATGACAAACCTAGACAGTGTGTTGAAAAGCAGACATTACTCTGCCAACAAAGGTCTGCACAGTCAAGGCTATGGTCTTCCCGATGGTCGAGTATGGTTGTGAGAGCTGGACCATAAAGAAGGTAGAGTGCTGAAGAATTGATGCCTTCGAACTGTGGTGCTGTAGCAGACTCGTGAGAGTCCCTTGGACTGCAAGGAGATCAAACCAGTCAATCTTAAGAGAAATCAACCCTGAATATTCACTGGAAAGATTGATGCTGAAGCTGAAGCTCCAGTATTTTGGTCATTTGATGCAAACAGCCTACTCATTGGAAAAGTCGCTGATGCTGGGATAGATTGAAGGCAGAAGGGGAAGAGGGTGTCAGAAGATGAGATGACTGGATGGCATCACCGATGCAATGAACATGAACTTGGGCAAACTCCAAAAGGTGGGGAGGGACAGGGAGGCCTGGTGTGTTGCAGTCCATGGGGCCACAAAGAGTCGGACACAACTGGGCAACTGAACAACAGCAAGATGATGAATGTTCAATAAACTTATTGGGGTAATCATTTCAGGATGTCTATAAGCCGAATCATTACGCTGTTCACCTTAAACTTACACAGTGTTGTATGTCAATTATCTCTCAAAAGTCTGGAAGGAAAAGAAGCCTACTTTGTACCAAGTATTGTCCTGGAAGGATGTGGGTGTGAAAGGGAAGAGAAGAATTGAAAGGGAAGATAAAGATCTCAGCTTTACTGGACAGATGGAACACAGGCCAAAAACAGCAGTATCAAAGCTCTCTCTCTTTTTTAATTTTATGACATTAAATACACTTGGAAACAACCAAGGTCCATCCATGGGGGAATGGCTAAGGACATCGTAACATCTAGTAATGTTTAAGAGGAGGTTGGAAAAATTCCCATTTTATCATATTAGGTGAAAAAGTCAGAAGTAAAATTGCAAACATTACATGACTTTAACCATATTCTGGAAAGAATAGAAAAAGAAATTCAAAGGAAATATGTTGAAATATTTACAGTGGTTACCTCTAGATGGTGCTATTTGGGTGTGGTTTAATTTTTCAAAAAATCTGTTTTTGAAATATCTAATAATGTGCATGAATTACTTGTGTAATGGTAGGGTTTCAACCTTATTTTGTTGAAAATAAGAACATGGCTTTTGGTTACAAATGACTAATAATGAACATCATTAGCCAGCAGAAAAATGCAAATCAAACCACAATGAGATAATTACTTCACACCCACAAGGATGGTTATAACCAAAACAACAGATAACAACAAGTGTTGATGAAGATGTGGAGAAATTGGAACTCCCATCACCAGCTGGTGGAATGGAAAACAAGGTAGCCATTTGGATAACAGTCTGGCAGTTCCTCAAAAGGTTAACATAGGGTTACCCACGTTTCTACAACCCAGTATAAATGTGGTCTACTCATACAGTGAACTGCTGCTGCTAAGTCACTTCAGTCCTGTCTGACTCTGTGCGACCCAATGGACCATAGCTGGCCAGGTTCCTCTGTCCATGGGGTTCTCCAGGCAAGAGTAATGGAGTGGATTGTCATGCCCTCCACCAGGGAATCTCCCCGACCCAGGGACTGAACCCACATCTCTAATGCTCCTGCAGTGACAACCAGGTTCTTTACCACTAGCACCACTTGGGAAGCCCACCGTGGACTATTACCTAGCGATAAAAATGAAGAGGTCGTACTGATGCATTTTTTATATTGTAATTATATTTCTTTATATATCATATTTTGAAAGTAATAAGGCCACCAACTACAAGTTTGAAAAGTAGGGTTGTGGAATTATAGCTGACTCCATATGGATGGCTTGAAATTGCATTTCTGTGGCAACCCACTCCAGTATTTTTGCCTGGAGAATTCCATGGACAGGAGCCTGGCAAGTTACCGTCCATGGGGTCACAAAAAGTCATATATGACTGAGTGACTAACACTTTCTTATATACCAAGAAAACAATTTGGTCAATATCTAAGAATAAGGGGGAGATTATGGTTAGGGGAGAGGGGCTAAAGATATCAGGCATGACTTTTTTCTTATACAAGAACTCTTAGCATGCAGGTATGTTTTCTTTCAGATTGTTTTCTCTGATCACATATATATTTTTTTACCAGCAATCATAATGCATATTCATGATGAACCTTAATTTTTTTACTTAACCTTTCAGTAATCATTTTCCATGCTGTTATACAGACTTTTTGACCATTATTTTTAATGATTATATGATGTTATGGGCCTCCCTGGTGGCTCAGACCTGTAAAGAATCCGCCTGCCAATGCAGGAGACAGGTTCAATCTCTGGGTCAGGAAGATCCCCTGGAGAAGGAAATGGCAATCCGCTCCAGTATTCTTGCCGGGGAAATCCTGTGGACAGAGGAGCTGGTGGGCTACAGTCCATGGGGTTGCAAAAGAGTCAGACATGACTTAGCGACACAACAATAACAACATTACATAGAACACACCACAACTTACTTAACTCATTCCCTATTAGATGTTTAAGTTGATTCCAACTTTTTACTGTAATGAACCATGCTTATAATTAACATCTTTGTTCACATTTTCCATCATATTTTGGACTACAATTGACTGTTGAACTAAACAGATTTGAATTGCACAGGTGCACTGAAATGCAGATTTTTTTCAGTAGTAAATGAATCCTTTCAGGAGGAACTGCAGGGACGAACCATGAGCAGGAAGGGGTGACTGTAAGTTAGAGGTGCATCTTCTACTGCTCAGAGGGTCAGCACTTCTAAACCTCCCTGCGTCCTGGATCAAAGAATCTTTATTGTTCTTGAGAAACATTATGAAGTCATTTCCTTTCTCCCTGATTCCTAATGAGGTTGAGTATCTCTCTCTTTTTTACAGTATCCCAATGAGCCTATGGGGTCGCACAGAGTCAGACCCAACTGAAGCGACTTAGCAGCAGCAGCAGCAATGAGCCTTTCGGGTAGCACTTATTGTGCGCTAAATGGCTCTTTCCACCGAACCTGTTATTGGAAGGTTGAAGCCATAGAAAGGTTGATGAGGGCCTGAGCTAGGCCAGTGGTAGTGGGAAAGGAGGAGATGGGGATGAATTAAAGAGACTTTAGGCAAAGACTAATACCCTCTGTAGGATGAAGTACCAGTTGAAGGAAGGGTAACAGAGAGGGAAGATAACTGACTCAGACTTGACAAGCCTAGAAGTTTGGTCATAACATGAGAGAACCCAGAGAAGAAGCAGATTCAATTCAATCTGGGGTATGTAGATTCTGAGATGCCCAAGGATGTCCAAGTGGTGACTGGTGTCATGGATGCTGTGGTACATTGCCCAGATCCCTCTTTCAGGGCTGAAGTGCTCGTTCCCCCATTTCTGGACGTGTTGGTGGCTGAGGGTTCTTAGTTGAGTCCCTCTCTGTATTTGCCCTCAGCTGAAAAGAGCCACCTGGCCCAAGGTCAGATTGCCTTCCCCGGCAGCCAACATCAACGACTGACCGGTGTAGAGATACAACGGCCAGCACCTTTGCTCAAGGCAGGACCACATTCCAGAGCTCATTGTAGGACTGGTTGCAGCTTTTTGAAATTAATTAATTCATTAGTTATTTTTTGTTGTGCTGGGTCTGTGTTGCTGCATGGAGATTTCTCTACTTGCAGCGAGTGGGGGCTACTGTCTAATTGCTGTGCACGGGCTTCTCATTATGATGGCTTCTCTTGTGGAGCACAGGCTCTAGGGATCTGGGCTACATACAGTAGCCATGGTGTGCAGGCTTAGTTGCCCCAAGGCATGTGGAATCTTCCTGGACCAGGGAGCATTAGCTCTGGAGCTTAGTGCTCTAATTAGCATTAGCATTAGGACCATCCCCTGCATTACCATGTGGATTTTAACCACTGGACAGCCAGGGAACTCCTGTATCTTTTGTTTTGACCTTTTAGTTCTTTCATCTGCCCAACTCTCCTTCCTCCCCTGCCCTACTGATGTTGACCCCCAAGAATTCTCTCCAATTCACTTCCTGCTTGCAGATCTCCACCCCAGAGTCTGTCTTCAGGGAACAAACTTTAGACAGTTGGAAATACCTATCTGGCTTTGGAGGAAAATTTGTTTGAGGAATGGAGATTTGGGGACCATTAGTTATAGCGAGGATGGTGGACGTGGGGCAGTGGGCAAGATGATGGGAGATGAGGGGCCAGAGAGCAGAGACTTCATCTTAAGGAATAAAGGCTTACATGGAAGGGGAGGAAAAGGACTAGACAGAGAAAGGAGCAGAGGCATGCCCTGCAGGGTTGAGACTGGTCTTTTCTAAAGGGGCCACCAGTCTGAGCCTTTCCAGGGTGACTGAGCCCAGACCGCTTTTGATTTTTTCCCCCAAAGGTTTATTTATTTTTTTTGGCCATGCCATGCAGCTTGTGGGATCTCAGTTCCCCACTAGGGATTGAACCTGGGGCCATGTCAGTAAAAGCATAAAGTCCTAACCACTAGGCCACCAGGGGACTCCCACAATGTGATCATTACAAATACTTCCATTAATTAATTATTTTAACAGTGATAAGAAAAAAACTCAATCTATATATAATCTCATTGGAAACAAAATTAAAAGTATAACATTTAGGCCCTTCATGAATATTAAGCCTGCTCCAAAAGTCTTTCCAGGTCACTGGTTTTCCTACCTTTCCCTGTAGCAAGCCCGCCAATCACTGACCTGATCAGAATTGGAAAACAAAACCAGAAAAGAGCAAATGTTGGTGAGGATGTATAGAAATGAGAGCCTCTGAACATCACTTATGGGAATACAAAATGGTACAGCTGCCGTGGAACACGATATGGCAATTCCTCAAAAAGAAAAAGTAGTATTACCATCTGATTCAGAAAATGTTGCCTCTGGGTAAATTCCTCAAAAGATTGAAAGCAGGGTCTCAAAGATGTTTATAGCAGTGATACTCACAGTAACCAAAAGATGGAAGCAACTCAAGTGTCCATCAATGGCCGAATGGATAAACAATATGGTCTATACATACAATGAATATATTTCGAGTATATCAGCAATGAATGTAATTCAGCATAAAGAAGAAAGAAATTTTGATACATGCAAAAACACGGAGGAAAGCAGAGAACAGTTTGCTAAGAGAAATAAGCTAGTCACTAAAGGGCAAATATGATTCCAATTATATTAGATAATATAGAATAACCAAATTCAGAAAGACAAAAAGTAGAATGGCAGTTGGCAGGGCCCACAGAGCAAGAGGAATGGAGAGTTAATGTGTAGTGGGTAAGGGGTTTCAGTTTTTCAAGATGAAAAGAAAGTTCTAGAGAAAGACAGTGGTTTTAGTTATACAACAATTAATGTATTTAATGCCACAGAACTGTACACTAAAAAGTGATTAAGACAAAAAAATCATGAAGATGGTACATTTTATGTTATTATTATTATATATACATTTTTTGGCCTCACTGTATGGCCAACCAGGGATCAAACCCAGGCCTTGGCAGTGAGAGCATGAAGTCCTAACCCCTGAACCGCTGGGGAATTCCCATGTTATTTGTATTTTACCACACACACACAAACAAACAAAAAACGTGATTGCCACAAGTTCCACTCTTGTGAGAGTGCATCCATTCCTGACTTGCCTGGACCAATCAGACCTAAGTGACTTTGAGTAATCCACACTCAGCAGCACCGCAAGCTGCAAGCAAGTGGCACTCAAGGTACATCTGCGCTTAAGAACCGAAAAGTGCTATAGGTGATCTGGCACTTTATAAGTCACAACTGAAAAATGAATTACTTGTGGCTGGTGACTAACAAAATAATTAGCTTAACAGATCAGTTCAGTCACTCAGTCGTGTCCGATTCTTTGCGACCCCATGAATCGCAGCACGCCAGGCCTCCCTGTCCATCACCAACTCCCGGAGTTCACTCAGACTCACGTCCATCGAGTCGGTGATGCCATCCAGCAATTAGCTTATACTCACTACCAAAAACAAGTTTGCAAATAACAAAAGTGGACAGCTTGAATCAGGTATTACAAAAACTCAAGTTCTGATTTTGGAAGGATTAGCCTCTTTGACTTGGATAATCAGTGCCTTTTGGGAAAAAAAAGAGAGAGAAGAACCTGAATTGGTGTCAGTGGACTTGACAGCCAGTGGTGACTGGAAGAAAGTACAAAGATAGTTATATGATCATCATGGTGGTGGTTTAGTCTCTAAGTCATATCTGATTCTTGCGACTCCATGGACTGTAGCCTCCCAGACTACTCTGTCTGTGGGATTTTCCAGGCAAGAATACTGGAGTGGGTTGCAGTTATGTGAATGGTACCTTACAGTTGTACAGTCTACAACCTGTACAACCACACTAAGCTCCCTGAGTGGTTATCAATGAGTTAGAGGAACACGTAATCACCTCCCAGTGTGCTCAGAAATACAAGAGAGAGGGGATGGACTTCCGTGATTACCCAGGATAGGGACCAAGAGTTTTGTTATTTGAAGATAGCCTCATAGGTGGTTACATGAGGGAGTCTCCAGCTGATATGCGGCCAAATGTATATTTGCTGGTGTGTGTGCGTTTGGGAAGCAAAGGCAAATGTTTATTTGTTGGGCCCCTCCACAGTAGGTGAGAGCAGAGGGAAAAGCTTTGTCCCTAGGACCAGGAACTATGTGTGACACCCTTGGCTGTTAGAATGGTGTTCGAACAACTCCCATAGATTAGGGAGTTGTACAACAGTGTACAACACTCTTCCACAACAGACGTGAGGGACTGTGGGCTGTGAGGGTTGGAACTGGATCCTGAGAAGCTGACCTCAGGGGCAGATGAGCCCCGCCCTGTGCACTGGTTTAGCCTGGTCCTGTCCCCACTGTCGCAGCTTCAGGAGGGCCCAGAGCAGGAGTTAAGGGCTCTGGGATCTGTGGGTGCCCTGGGTTCCCTTGTGTGTTGGGGTTGGGGGACAATGAGGAGCCTTCTCGGGCTGTAGTTAGGCCTCCTCTGAGGGGCTGAGCTGGGGTCCAGAGGCTTGGGTTCTGGCCAAATGCCTGCTCCAGTGCTGAGAGCAGTCAGCCTCAGCACCAGTCAGCCTCCCAGCCTGGCTCTTAGTTCTCTAACCCTCCCCTACCCCACCTCAGCTCTCCAGAGCCCTGTCTCGATAGGTCTTTCCCAGGCAGGTGCATAGACTGGCAGAACCCAGGGGAGAAAGCAGCTCCATTCCCTCCCCACGACCCTCTTTGCCCCCTTTTACAGCCTCTTTCCCAGGGGGTCCTTTGTGGAAATGGAGTGAGAATAGAGTAAGCCTCTGGCTCTTTATTAAAGATGTGTGTGTGTCTGTGTGTAAGGAGAGGGAGAGGACGCTGAAAAATGAACGTGTCCCTTTTCCAATTTCCCCACAGCTCCCACCTCCCAGCCCCACTCATCTGTGCAGGTGGACCTCAGGCTTGTCATTAAGTCTCATCTCTGACACCTCAGCAGCTTCCATGCTGAGGGCACCTCTGTCTCCCCTTTCCCTCCCCCGCCGCATTTCATCAGCTGCCTCTGCTGTCCAGCATCCCTGAAGCTGCTCCCTCCCACCCCAGCGCTGGCCCTGAGAACCAGCCCTTCACAAAGTAGCCCCCAGCCCCACTCCAGTCCGGGCACTGAGCTCCTAGAGAATAGGAGGAGAGAGAGGAGGGAACCGGAAGAGGAGTGCAGAGAGTATAACTGAGTCTAAAAAGATCAAGATTAGGGAGGAGACTGTCTGTCCAGCTATTTTATACTCATCTATTCTCTCAGCCACTTGCCCATCAGCCTGTCTCTGTGTGTGTGTGTTTCTTTGATTATTATTTTTTATTCATCCATTCATTCTTCATTTACTGATCAAACCCCAGTCAAACAGAACTGCGAAACAATTTACACGCAAAAAAATTTTCCGAGCTCTGGTTTTGGGAACTTCAATTTTCAGCTAATACTCTCATTCTTGTTTCCGTTCTCTGTCCAAGGATGGTTTATACCATCTGCTTGACTAATACCCACACGAGGCTGCCCACTGAGAATTGTGGGAGGGATTCCCATGGTTTCTCTGCTCTTGAGGGGCCCTCAGTGATGCTTCCTTTCCTACTCCCACACCATCCACATGTTCAGACCTTCCCCACTTTTCTCCCCTAAGCTCCTACCTATTCTGCTCCTCCCGCCAGACCCTCCCCATCAGCCAAGCTCCTACTCCACCGAACCCCCTTGATTTCCCCCCACCCCAGCCCGCCCCCGCCCCGCCAATAATCTTTGAGCTCTCCTCATCCTTCTTTCCCTCTGGATTCTGATTTCTCCTTCCCGGAAAGGCCACCATCAACTTTGGATTTGACCCCTGCCTTCTCTAGCTTATATGGGCTTCTCTCTTTCCTGCATCTGTCGTCTCTTCTGCTTCCACCATTTCCTTCCCTTAGCCCACAAACCCCATCCCTACTCCCCCTCTTCCCACCCCTACCAGCCCAGGCTCCTCTCGGCAAAGCCCCATTTCAGAAGGAGGATCTCTTTTCTCCCTCTCTCTATGCCTCCTTTTCACTTCCTGAGTGCGTGAAGTTGCTTCCGTCATGATGGATTCTTTGTTACCCCGTGGACTGCAGCCTGCCAGGCTCCTCTGTCCATGGGATTCTTTAGGCAATACTGGAGTGGGGTGGCTATTTTCTCCTCCAGGAGATCTTCCCGACCCAAGGATCGAACGCGCATCTCCTGTCTCCTAGTACTGGCACGTGCTAAGTAGCTTCAGTCGTGTCCGACTCTGTGCGACCCTGTGGACTGTAGCCCACCAGGCTCCTCTGTCTATAGGATTCTTCAGGCAAGAATACTGGAATGGATTGCCATGCCCTCCTCCAAGGCATCTTCCCGATCCAGGGATCAAACTTGCATCTCTTGTCTCCTGCATTGGCAAGCGGGTTCTTTACCACTAGCGCCACCTGTTGGCATGTAGGTTCTTTGCCAGTAGCGCCACCTTTCACTTCAGTTCAGTTCAGTTCAGTCGCTCAGTCGTGTCCGACTCTTTGCGACCCCTGAAGCGCAGCACACCAGGCCTCCCTGTCCATCACCAACTCCAGGAGTTTACTCAAACTCATGTTCATCAAATCGGTGATGCCATCCAGCCATCACATCCTCTGTCGTCCCCTTTTCCTTCTGCCCCCAATCCCTCCCAGCATCAGAGTCTTTTCCAATGAGTCAACTCTTCGCATGAGGTGGCCAAAGAATTGGAGTTTCAGCTTCAGCATCAGTCTTTCCAATGAACACCCAGGGCTGATCTCCTTCAGAATGGACTGGTTGGATCTCCTTGCAGTCCAAGGGACTCGCAAGAGTCTTCTCCAGCACCACAGTTCAAAAGCATCAATTCTTCGGCACTCAGCTTTCTTCACAGTCCAACTCTCACATCCATACATGACCACAGGAAAAACCATAGCCTTGACTAGACAGAACTTTGTTGGCAAAGTAATATTTCTGCTTTTGAATATGCTATCTAGGTTGGTCATAACTTTCCCTCCAAGGAGTAAGCGTCTTTTAATTTCATGGCTGCAATCACCATCTGCCGTGATTTTGAAGCCCCAAAAAATAAAGTCAGCCACTGTTTCCACTGTTTCCCCATCTATTTCCCATGAAGTGATGGGACCCGATACCATGATCTTCGTTTTCTGAATGTTGAGCTTTAAGCCAACTTTTTCACCCCCCTCTTTCACTTTCAAGAAGAGGCTTTTGAGTTCCTCTTCACTTTCTGCCATAAGAGTGGTGTCATCTGCATATCTTAGGTTATTGATATCTCTCCCAGCAATCTTGATTCCAGCTTGTGCTTCTTCCAGCCCAGCGTTTCTTATGATGTACTCTGCATATAAGTTAAATAAGCAGGGTGACAATATACAGCCTTCAGTATCACAGTAATCCAAGTCTATGCCCCAACCAGTAACACTGAAGTAGCTGAAGTTGAACGGTTCTATGAAGACCTACAAGACCTTTTAGAACTAACACCCCAAAAAGATGCCCTTTTCATTATAGGGGACTGGAGTGTTTCTTGACTGGTGTAACAGGCAAATTTGGCCTTGGAATACGGAATGAAGCAGGGCAAAGACTAATAGAGTTTTGCCAAGAAAATGCACTGGTCATAACAAACACCCTCTTCCAACAACACAAGAGAAGATTCTATACATGGACATCACCAGATGGTCAACACCGAAATCAGAATGATTATATTCTTTGCAGCCAAAGATGGAGAAGTTCTATACAGTCAGCAAAAACAAGACCAGGAGCTGACTGTGGCTCAGACCATGAACTCCTTATTGCCAAATTCAGACTTAAATTGAAGAAAGTAGGGAAAACCACTAGACCATTCAGGTATGACCTAAATCAAATCCCGTATGATTATACAGTGGAAGTGAGAAATAGATTAAGGGCCTAGATCTGATAGATAGAGTGCCTGATGAACTATGGAATGAGGTTTGTGACATTGTACAGGAGACAGGGATCAAGACCATCCTCATGGAAAAGAAATGCAAAAAAGCAAAATGGCTGTCTGGGGAGGGCTTACAAATAGCTGTGAAAAGAGGAGAAGTGAAAAGCAAAGGAGAAAAGGAAAGACATAAGCATCTGAATGCAGAGTTCCAAAGAACAGCAAGAAGAGATAAGAAAGCCTTCTTCAGCGATCAATGCAAAGAAATAGAGGAAAACAACAGAATGGGAAAGACTTGGGATCTCTTCAAGAAAATCAGAGATACCAAAGGAACATTTCATGCAAAGATGAGCTCGATAAAGGACAGAAATAGTATGGACCTAACAGAAGCAGAAGATATTAAGAAGAGATGGCAAGAATACACAGAAGAACTGTACAAAAAAGATCTTCACGACCCAGATAATCACAATGGTGTGATCACTGACCTAGAGCCAGACATCCTGGAATGTGAAGTCAAGTGGGCCTTAGAAAGCATCACTACGAACAAAGCTAGTGGAGGTGACGGAATTCTAGTTGAACTATTCCAAATCCTGAAAGATGATGCTGTGAAAGTGCTGCACTCAATATGCCAGCAAATTTGGAAAACTCAGCAGTGGCCACAGGACTGGAAAAGGTCAGTTTTCATTCCAATCCCAAAGAAAGGCAATGCCAAAGAATGCTCAAACTACTGCACAATTGCACTCATCTCACACGCTAGTAAAGTAATGCTCAAAATTCTCCAAGCCAGGCTTCAGCAATATGTGAACTGTGAACTTCCTGATGTTCAAGCTGGTTTTAGAAAAGGCAGAGGAACCAGAGATCAAATTGCCAACATCTGCTGGAACATCGAAAAAGCAAGAGAGTTCCAGAAAAACATCTATTTCTGCTTTATTGACTATGCCAAAGCCTTTGACTGTGTGGATCACAATAAACTGTGGAAAATTCTGAAAGAGATGGGAATACCAGACCACCTGATCTGCCTCTTGAGAAATTTGTATGCAGGTCAGGAAGCAACAGTTAGAACTGGACATGGAACAACAGACTGGTTCCAAATAGGAAAAGGAGTATGTCAAGGCTGTATATTGTCACCCTGCTTATTTAACTTATATGCAGAGTACATCATGAGAAATGCTGGACTGGAAGAAACACAAGCTGGAATCAAGATTGCCGGGAGAAATATCAATAACCTCAGATATGCAGATGACACCACTCTTATGGCAGAAAGTGAAGAGGAACTCAAGAGCCTCTTGATGAAGGTGAAAGAGGAGAGTGAAAAAGTTGGCTTAAAACTCAACATTCAGAAAACGAAGATCATGGCATCGGGTCCCACCACTTCATGGGAAATAGATGGGGAAACAGTGTCAGACTTTATTTTTCTGGGCTCCAAAATCACTGTAGATGGTGATTGCAGCCATGAAATTAAAAGACACTTACTCCTTGGAAGGAAAGTTATGACCAACCTAGATAGCATATTCAAAAGCAGAGACATTACTTTGCCAACAGAGGTTCGTCTAGTCAAGGCTATGGTTTTTCCTGTGGTCATGTATGGATGTGAGAGTTGGACTGTGAAGAAGGCTGAGTGCCGAAGAATTGATGCTTTTGAACTGTGGTGTTGGAGAAGACTCTTGAGAGTCCCTTGGACTGCAAGGAGATCCAACCAGTCCATTCTGAAGGAGATCAGCCCTGGGATTTCTTTGGAAGGAATGATGCTAAAGCTGAAACTCCAATACTTTGGCCACCTCATGTGAAGAGTTGACTCATTGGAGAAGACTCTGATGTTGGGAGGGATTGGGGGCAGGAGGAGAAGGGGACGACAGAGGATGAGATGGCTGGATGGCATCACCAACTCGATGGACGTGAGTCTCAGTGAACTCCGGGAGTTGGTGATGGACAGGGAGGTCTGGTGTGCTGTGATTCACGGGGTCGCAAACAGTTGGACACGACTGAGTGACTGATCTGATCTGATCTGATGTACTCCTTTTCCTATTTGGAACCAGTCTGTTGTTCCATGTCCAGTTCTAACTGTTGCTTCCTGACCTGCATATAGGTTTCCAAGAGGCAGGTCACTTCTTAGATCACTACAGTTAATTAGGATTTTGTCTCCCCTTTTCCATGAAATGGCTCTCACTAGGGTAATCAATGAACTTTATATCTTCAAATTTAATGCTTTTCAGTCAGCTCTTATTTCATTTGTCTACAATGCAATATTTGATATAATACACTTGATTCCCTTTCTTGAAACCTGTTTCTTTATTGTCTTTGAGACATCTTTGTCTCTATGTTCTTATACATTTGTAATAATGTCTTCCTAGCATTTCTACTTAAGAAGTCAGATTGACCTGGCATTCTGCTCTAAAACCATAGAAATGTGGGATAGAAGGCTTTAGGTTTTTTCCTTCCAATTATAAAAAGGTGTGTAGCTGAGCTTGAAAGCAACAAAGATAAATTTTCAAATATCAAAACAACACTACAAATTACTTCAGTGATGAGTTGGAGTCAAAGTTCTGTTGCCCATGAAGATGTTGAAATCTAGGCTTTGGGGCTGGACTTACAACGTTAGATGTTGGGGCAAGAGTCAAGACCACAGGCTAGGATTGGGCTCTCTGCATAAAATTGAGGGAAGGAAAGAGCTATATTGTCTGGTAATTTAGGCTTACAGAGCTATACCTGCCCATTGCCTGGAGGATATGGACAAAAATGGAAATGGGCCACTTAGACCAGCTTAAGAAAACTATTCATGTCAACTGTGAGAAATCTGAAACCCTGGCCTGAGCAATATGTGCTTAGAGGACTAAAATTCTGCACTAACTTCCCGATATAGAAACCCTAATGTCAAAATAGCCTCAGCCTAAGAAAAAATTGATCCAGATCCGATGGACTACAGTGGTCACAAGCAATCTGAAACGTAGTACATAACCCGGGTTGTTTATAGACACCTACAGGAGAAAATTTCCCAGAAGACGTCACAAATAAAAATCACAAAGCAACTAAGGGAATCAAATATCATAAGAGACAGTCTTATATACTTCCTGCTCATTGCTCAGTCATGTCCAACTCTTTGCAACCCCCTGGACTGTAGCCTGCCAGGCTCCTCTCTCCATGGGATTTTCCAGGCAAGACTCCTGAAGCAGGTTGCCATTTCCTACTCCAGTGGATCTTCCTGACCCAGGGATCAGATTCACATCTCCTGCTTGACAGGCAGATTCTTTACCATTGTGCCCCTTGAAAGCCCAATATATATATACACTATTATGTATAAAATAGATAACTAATGAGAACTGACTGTATAGCACAGAGAACTCTACTCAGTGCTCTGTGGTGACCTAAATGGGAAGGAAATCCAAAAAAGAAGGGATATATGTATATGTGTAGCTGATTCACTTTGCTGTACAGCAGCAACTAACATGACATTGTAAGACAGCTATACTTCACCGAAAAAAAGAGAGAGAGGGAGGGACTCTGCAAAACAGAGATAATAGAATAATCAAATAGGATTTTTAAATGCTCAGAGAGAGAAAGAAGCTAAAGTATATGAGGCATAAGTAAGACATTATTTAAAAATTAACTATGAATTTAAAATAAGTTCTAAAACTAGAAATTGTAGTCTTTGAAAAAAATAATTCAGTAGATGAGTTAAACAGTTGTCTAGATATAACTGAAGAGAGAATTGTTGAATTCTAACACATAACACATAGATCAGTGGGGGATTAAAAAAAACAAGATTTAGGACAACAAAATAAGTATCTGGGAAAAAAAGTTAAAAGACTCAGATAATAGTATGGTAAGCTTCAAAATACATCTAATAGGAATTCCAGAAGGAGAGGACAGAGAGAAGGAGGGAAAGACAGT